>NC_090932.1:1208371026-1209621026 GCF_040938575.1 Ambystoma mexicanum
GGGACATGGGCAGGGGTGCAGGGTAGTCCCCCGTGGTGTGGGCTGCCTGCAGGGGCCGTGGAGGTTGTGGAGCGTACACCTGGGAGGACCCACACGGCCAATCCACGTGTGGTACTCCCCAGAACCCCTGAAATACACATTCCCTGCTGGTATCGCGTGTGCAACTTCCCGCGCACCCCTGAAATACACGTACCCTGCTCGCACTGGGACTATCGCGTGTGGAACTTCCCGCGCACCCCTGAAATACACGTACCCTGCTCGCACTGGGACAATCGTGTGTGCAACTTCCCGCGCACCCCTGAAATACACGTACCCTGCTCGCACTGGGACTATCGCGTGTGGAACTTCCCGCGCACCCCTGAAATACACATACCTTGCTGAAATCGCGTGTGGAACTTGCCGCGCACCCCTGAAATACACATACCTTGCTGAAATCGCGTGTGGAACTTGCCGCGCACCCCTGAAATACACATACCTTGCTGAAATCGCGTGTGTGACTTCCCGCGCACCCCTGAAATACACGTACCCTGCTGAAATCGCGTGTGGAACTTCCCGCGCACCCCTGAAATACACATTCCTTGCTGAAATCGCGTGTGCAACTTCCCGCGCACCCCTGAAATACACGTACCCTGCTCGCACTGGGCCAATCGTGTGTGGAACTTCCCGCGCACCCCTGAAATACATGTACCCTGCTCGCACTGGGCCAATCGTGTGTGTAACTTCCCGCGCACCCCTGAAATACACGTACCGTGCTCGCACTGACCCAATCGCGTGTGTAACTTCCCGCGCACCCCTGAAATACACGTACCCTGCTCGCACTGGGACAATCCCGTGTGCAACTTCCCGCGCACCCCTGAAATACACGTACCCTGCTCGCACTGGGACAATCGCGTGTGCAACTTCCCGCGCACCCTTGAAATACACGTACCCTGCTCGCACTGGGACAATCACGTGTGCAACTTCCCGCGCACCCCTGAAATACACGTACCCTGCTCGCACTGGGACAATCGCGTGTGGAACTTCCCGCGCACCCCTGAAATACACGTACCCTTCTCGCACTGGGACTATCGCGTGTGCAACTTCCCGCGCACCCCTGAAATACACGTACCCTGCTCGCACTGGGACTATCGCGTGTGGAACTTCCCGCGCACCCCTGAAATACACGTACCTGCTGAAATCGCGTGTGGAACTTCCAGCGCACCCCTGAAATCCACGTACCCGGCCAAATCGCGTGTAAGACTTCCTGCGCCCCCCGGTATACACGCACACGTATTTTTTGTCAGCGGGTGTCCGTGTTTGTGGGTACCCCTTTGCATGTCATTTGTCCTGGAGGGCCACAGTATAGGACATTCATCATGGCAGTATATAGGTGCTATTTGTTGGCGCACCTTTTGGCGCACATTTCTTACAGCCGCAGAGACGCTACCGCCTGCTTTCTTGTGGCGGTCGTGTTTGTGCCTGTGCGCTGGTTTGAGCGTGCGCTTTTTTGCCCTATTCTATTACATGAATACATGTTGTAGGCGAGCGTGTGGGCGTTCCGCGCACTTGTGCCCTGTACTTCCCCCGTGACGCCCACGTTTTGGCAAGTTGTTCCCCATTCCGAGTGTTACGCCCGTGTTCCGCCTACTTTTGTAGCGTGCGCTGCGCTATGTGCCAATTTCGCTGTGGCCTGTGCGATTTTCGCTGTGACCTGGCGCACGCTGTTAGATGGCCTGTGCGCCAACGTGCGCTGCGCACTTTTTTATCGCACATCCGCTGGTTTTCTCGCGCACGGCCTTCCATGAATCGATGTGCGCTGCTTTTGGTGCGATTTTCGCACTTGCACTGCGATTTTCGCTATTCCACTGCGATTTGCACGTTTTTGCCCACTTGCGCCGCGCTAATTATTCCATGAATCGGCCTCATAGTTTGATAAAACACTGTTGGTGAGAAAAAGGTTTATTGCTGCCAACTGAGACAATTAAGATTAAATTGCTTCACTGATGAGAAGTATCATGAAAGGAAACATGCATTATCTAGTGCAAATACATGTTGGCTTTGTTCGCATAGGCCCCTATTGTTACAGAAAGATGGGGAGATAATGCTCAATGCCATACGTAAAAATAACTCTAGATATTTTTGGTCTCTGATTAACAATATGAATAATGCACAGTTAGAATCCCAATGCCATAAAGAGAGTGAAGGCTATTGGCAAATATATGGGTTAAAATGAGTGAGGAATTTTATCCCAGTTCAAATTCTTTCAATACAGTAGATTGGGATATTGATTTTGAAAGGGAGGATATTGAGCATATTATTTTTAAGGACTCTACTTCAAAAGCCGCTGTACTGAATGATTTAACTAATTCCATGGTGTGAACATGTGTATATTGTCATTGTTATTAATGTTTCTATTTAAGGATATGTTGAGACAGAGAATTATGCCAAAAAGATGGAAAGAATCTATTGTCAGACCAATTTATAAAAAAGGCAGCACGAGTACCCGAATAATTATAGGCCTATAGCACTGTTAAGATAGTGAGAGTAAAGTATTTGCAGCCTTAATATTAGAAAAACAGTAAGTATGGGCTAAGCTTCAAATGGATTTAGAAAGGGGATGGCAACTACTATTAATGGCCTAATTATATCTGTTGAAAAATCGAATCTGGTTATCTAAGAAATCCAATATATCCCCTTTATATGCAGCAATGAGCGATCTAACAAAAGCATTTGATAGGGTTCATTGTCAACTGCTTTGGCAAAAACTAAAGACATGGGATATACCGTTACCATTGTTGTCTATTTTGGAATATATACATAATTATGTAACAGTCAGTGTGAGATTAGATATTACCGGTAGTTTGACAGACACATTTGTTAGTACAGGTGGGCTTATGCAAAGTTGCATGCTTGCTCCCTGCCTCTTTGATATGTATTTAGCAGATCCAGATGATGCCTTACAAGATGTTGCATTGATAAGTCCAAAAATAGGAGGGATTACAATTAATTGGTTAGCTTATGCTGACAATGTTTCCCTCCTGGATCATACTCAAATTGACATTCAACATCTTTTAAATGCAATAAATTCATATGCGAGAAATAACAGTCTGATTATTAATGATAAAACATGTAGCATCATCCAGTTTGACAGATATATAAAATGAACAGTAAATTCAAATGGTATATGGATGGTAACCAGATCGATGTTATGAGGGAGATCACATAACTTGGCTTCATGATTATGGATCGAACAAGAAACGATATTGTGGTCAAAAGAATTGCGAACAAAATTAAACAATTAGTCCACCATGTGAAGACAATTTACCAAAACTGTGGTAGGTTTTTGATTAAACCATTGATTCGTTATTATATTGGGAAGATTATTCCGAAGATTATGTATGGCCTAGAAATCATATTATTGTTGTATGACTTAAACTGGGAAAAAATGGAAGGGAGAATATGGAAGAAAGTGCTTGGGCTGACGGCTTCTTTGCCTATGCCATCCTTGCGCTTTAAGCTAGGTCTCACCTCATTGTCTACGTGGTTGTATTGGAAAGTGAGCTTACTTTTTGTTAACATTTTATTTCTTTTGAATAATTCCTTGTTTGAAACTCTTCAAATGGAAATATTTGAAAACACTTTGAATTACTGACTTCTATGAAATCTCTTGTGTCAGTTGTTCTCGACCATTGTGGACAGGAATGGAAGGAGATAGAGGAAAATCCATTAAGAATGAAAAAAGCCATGAAAGAAATGGACTGGATTAATACGATATCCGAAACTCGCGGATATAAAGTGTATTCTACATTCTCCTTGGTGGATAGACCCCTTAGTTTTCTGCCAAAGTATCTTAGTCAGTTCCCATGTCCCAATATTAGAAGCCAGTTTCTTGGTTTTCATTTGAACCTTGGTATGGTATGGTATGGTATTGGTTATTTATAAAGCGCCTATGCACAGGTAAGTGTTTCAAAGCGCTCAAGGAGGGCAGGAACAGGGGAAAAAACAACATTTGCTCCGAGCCTTTGAATTTCTGAGACAATAATAGTCTGCAGAGGCAGAGTAAGTGCATAAAATACATTTAACGGTTACGGAGACAGCAAATAGGCCTGACAGTGATTCTGCAGTTTTACCAGTGCACCTTCTACCAGCAATATAAATAAGGCATGTGCGTTCCAAAAACCGGGATGTTGAGGATAACTTTTGCAATCTCTGTATGTCTGAAGGTACAATTCAAACACTGAAACATATTTTGGTGGAATGTCCAGAATTAGTGGAAGTCAGAACTACATTTCTTGGTCGTTTTATTTAGATCCAGTAATTATATGTGCCTTGAAGCTCTATATAGACTAGGAAGAATGGAGGAAATAAACACTTTTTAACTGCTGAAATTATTGGAATGTTACAGGTGCTAGGTTTGATAACATTTTAGTAAATGGGTTTGTTATGAAGTTATTGATAACATGTTAATGATTTTAAACTGAAGATATATTTTGCAAGAAATTATTAGAATGTTACAGGTGATAGGTTTGATACAATTTTAGTAGGTTTTCTGTTATGGAGCTATTTGTGAAATATTAAGGATTTTAATTGAAGTTATATTTTGTAGGGAACTGCTATGATGTAAGATGAGCTTGTAATGTATTATAATGTGTTTGTTGTGTATTTAATTGTTGATTTATATTATAAATGTGATTATGTGTTTCTATTTGTATCCGTTGTTTTTCTCGGTTTCTGTTGTGTTAAAGATCATAGTTTTGATTTAAAAAAAACAATAAATACAAAAATACATAATCTTGCAATGTTGCTGATCCAGATCATTGGAATGGTTCATCAAGAAGGATTTATGAGGTAAAAAACCCAACAATTCCTACAAAAAAAGAAAATAACCTCAATCTAATG
Organism: Ambystoma mexicanum; assembly: GCF_040938575.1. NCBI lineage: Eukaryota > Metazoa > Chordata > Amphibia > Caudata > Ambystomatidae > Ambystoma > Ambystoma mexicanum. The sequence goes on from NC_090932.1 coordinate 1,208,375,905, forward strand.
CCTGTCTCAGCGAGCATATTACGAAGAGTACTCCTCCAATGGACTTACAGATTGGGGAGCAAAGGCTTAATTAATTATAATTATAATTGTTCTTTTATAATGTGCTTAATACCAGAGATCAGTTTCTAAGCGCGTGATCGGGATTCGAACCTGTGTCACGGCTGCGTTGTCTTACTTCCAAGACAAACGTATTACGCCAGAGAAATTCCCCCTCAGAAGGCATAGAAAGTTTAATGATATGTGTCTTCTTTTTTTTTCAACACCTCACTTAAAAGATGTAGGTGTAATGGAACCTTGCCTTTGTCATTGTCCAGCTGTAAAAGTTGTTCTTTTGAATATTTACATTTTAGGAATAATGTGTTGGACCCTAACCCCTATAATTGCAGAAAAACACAATAATCAACCTTACTAAACAAACATCAAGAATTTTTAAGAGGGATTGCAAATGGGCAGTAAGGCAGACCATGGTTTAGTAAGCTGATGCCCACCGATTAAGGTTGTCTGTCGGGCAGAGATTGCCAATTTGGCACACCTATGGAGTTTACTGGGACAACTATTCAAGTATGGAAGTGATGTGAACAAATCAGCATTGGGTTTTGGCTGGTTTACATTTTCCTAGGAAGATCTAGTGGTGAGAAAGACACGTGAGCTGCAGAACAAAGCACAGCCACAAACTAGTAGACACAATTGTGGATGCATATTGTAATGATGATCGTGGTGTGTTAGAAGTGCTCTCCAACAACCTTACAACACAAACATCAAGCCTTTAAGAGGGATTACATCTGTGCAGTAAGGCAGACCATGGTTTGATAAGTTGATGCCCACCAATTAAGCCTGCCAGTCGCAGAATGGATTACCAATTTGGCACACCTACAAAGTTTACTGGGACAACTATTCAAGTATGGAAGTGATGTGAACAAATCAGCATTGGGCTGTGGCTGGTTTACATTTTCCTAGGAAGATCTAGTGACCAGAAAGACACATGAGCTGCCGAACATAGCACAGCCACAAACTAGCAGACACAATTGCGAATGCATACTGTAATGGTGAACATGGTGTGTTAGAATTGCTCTCCAAAAAAGAATCAGTTAGGTGAATAGTGCCATGAAAGTTCATTCTGGGAACACATGTGTAGCATTGGCCAGTAGGAGGTCACTTAACAAATATTAGAGTTAGTGGGAAGATGTTCACCAGAGACACAGATGTGATATTCTCATAATGTCCTCTCAACTCTCACCCAGTTAGCCTAACTGGCATGGAACACCCAGAATACTGGCCATGGTGTCCTATGTCTCAAATGCTACAAGCGCAGACACATCCTGCATGAAGTATAATGTTGAAAATCCATGTGCTTTCTATATTGTGGATTGTGGACCCCTTTTATGTGTTACACCAATGGTTGTGTGGACACCCAACATATTTGCAATTGGCAATACTAATATCTGGGGACGTGCATGTGGTACCAAATAATGTGTAATCCAGAATATTCAAAGAAGATTAATTTAAAAAAAAAAGATAAACAGCAGAATAGTGTACAAAACTAGTAGCTTACAATATACCATAAAGAAAATCCTCTTGAGGGATAACTTACATTGTCACATTACATTCCTAGTTAATGTAGTAAAAGGACATTCACATCACTATGCAACATGGCCCACGTGTGTTTCACACTCCAACAGTTACATTGGGCTATAGATTCATACTTCTTCAGGGCCTTTATTGCAAATAACATTTAAGTGCTAACAACAGAACAGAACAACACAACACAGAAAAAAACAGAAAAGAATTGAATAGATCAGAAACAATGATATATAACTACCTCCATGATAAAATCCCAAATCCATTCATTCTACATTCAACGCAAAATTAGTATGTTAAAAAAAACTCACACTATATTCAAATATATAATCTTAGTCATGCACACCGATCCCATTTTGCTTGTACTACCGACATACAAAATAAATTGGGGTGACTTTTGTGACTTAGAATCCCAAGATGGACAGTTGAAGGTAAATTCCCTCCTTGCCTACTACATTTTGTATTAATTTGTTGTACAATTATACTTTTAACAACAGAAGTTTAGATATCATCAAATTTATGTTACCTTCTATCTCTTCTTGATTAGTATCAAAAGATATCATTTTAAAATAATCTCTACAGTTATTAGTCTCAAAAAGATGTGGTATGCAAATAAATAGTAGAAAACACATTCTTACATACAAATACATGTTACACTTGCATTATAAAGGTAAACAATGTGTAATCAATTGTTATACTTACTGCTGGTCCCCTAGAAGGTTGGAGCATGTTAGTGCTCATAGAGGTAAGATGACTGAGTGGTTGATGTCCTTTCCGCAGCAGGCACCATTTTCTTGTAAATATGTATAGGTCGACTTCATGCCAATGGACACAGGAAACAGACTTGTACATTTGATCGTAAGAACTATATATGATTGTGTCCCAAACGCATATCATTACATTGGAAGGTAACAATTACATGTATGACTTTTTAATATTAGCACAATGGTGAACATAACTTTTATGAAAATGTAATCTTAGAATGTCCTGCCCTAGGGTTCCCATTATGGCGCACAGGGCTATCACCACAGGTCATGGAGGCTGTCCTGGTACTTTTCACAGCACCGGTTTCACCACGGGCTGAAAGGGATTACGATTCCCATCAAACCCAGGGCTTCCCAGTCATGTGGAACGCAGCCAACGTGCTTTCTGTGTCATCCGGAAGATGTCTATTTACTATAGCCACTACAAAGACACTGCGCTCCTAAACTGTTGCTTTGTTCTGGCTCGGCTTTTTGCGTTCCAGTGCTATCTTCGTTCTTTTGATCTCCTGGCTACTTGAGTTGCTACCCAGACTTTGCTTTCGTTTTTGTCTCTTCCTGTTTCCGATGCCTAAACCCTTAGGACTGCCCCCCCCCCCCAGGTTCCCTGACTCCTCAGACCATCCATCTGGCTGCTCCCATCCTATGTCTGGTGCATCACCCCTTCATGCTTCGTGCTATCACTTTTCCTCCTCCGGTTGCTTCCTTCTCATCTCCTTGTTACCCCAGTGCCAGGCCACTTCCCTCTCGCACAATGCCTGCACGCATGGCAACTGCTTCACAGTCTTTCACCCTTCCCTCTTGCACGGTGCCTGCACGCATGGCGACTGCTTCCCAGTCTTTCACCTTTGGTTAGCTAACGGACGCACTGCTGCACCTCACCTTTGGCAGCCAATTAGACTTTCTACTGTGGTTTGCTTTGGGTTCTTTTCTTTGGATGCTTCACTGCTTTGCGCCCTACCCCGCCTGTTGGACGCTTTGCTGCTCTTCACTACAGGTCAATAACAGGATACTCAGCTGGATACCTCCTAGGACTTACCTCTAGGACACTCTGCTGACCACCTGTCCCCTAACCTCACCCCTAAGCTGCGACCATTTGCCGTTCGTGTCAGGGTTCCCTGTGTTAGGCGCTTCTTTTGGGACATGGTTCTTCTTGGTTTTTCACCTCAAGAACTGTTTGGCCGCTGGCTACTTGCTGGATCAGCAAGTAGGTTTCCGATTCAACTATACAGAACAACAGGTAAGAGTGGGGGTAACTGAGGGTGGTGCGGCTGGAAGTACAGTTCTTCTCCAACGTAATATTCATTACATCCATTGTATTCTTTTTCTTAGCTCTGCTGTTGCTCCTGTCTTTTCACTCAAGCCCCTGGCCTGTCAGGTGTTCTTATTGAGAAAACAAGGAGGATAGAAACCAGGCTACCCCTCCCTTTTGAGCGCACAAGGGTGAACCGTACTGAAAGCTAGTAATTATTCAAGCTAGCAGTTGAGGGTCACACTCGTAATCATACAGATAAAACAAACTTTAATTAAGAAGTGTAGCATGTTTAAAACACATATTAAAACACAAACAACAAAAAAGGGACAACAAAATCACTGTTGTTTACCTAGTTGTGTCATATCACAAGAAAAAGTGATACAGACTTGCTTAATGTGTAGCAACAAATTGCAAACGCATTTCTACTTTCACAAGACAAATTGATACAGAATAGCTTAATGTGTAGTAACAAATTACAAACACATTTCTACTGTCAGCACAATGTGGCCCACTTGCTCGCACAATAGCGGGGGACGCTTCCATTGCCTGCGTCTTAAGCGGGGCTGTTGTGAGGGACACTTGGCATCCATTTTGTGTGCCCTCAGCTCCATCTTTGGACTAGGCCTCACTGCGATAATACATAAAGCCTTCTCTCCACTTTTGCAGCACCGCGCACTCCGCACTCATGGCCCCCACCTTTTCTCACTCTGTCTTAAAGCTTCACAGCTCCATTTCTCACAGATGCGCCGGGGACAATTCAAACAAATATACCAATGTAACATCTCACTCTTCCTCTGAGATCACTGTCATGTGTGTGAACGGGCCCGAACCATGACTTGTAGCTCATCCATCTCCACAAACCTGCCTGTACCCTCTTACTCCCGCTGTTGGAAAATTACTGCCACTATAACCCTGTACACCTTAAGGTATTCCCTTTATGTACCAGAGGAGTGACCCCGCTGTGAAGCCCACCCAAGTGTGCCCCCTACTAAAACTAGACCTCTGTCACAGTATATTGCACCTTAGAACTAACAAATGTCAGTGTGTCCCATGATTGCTTTGATGTGCTCAGACCCACCCCATGATTGATATTATCACACTTACCAAGACCCCTAAGCCTGGTAACTCCATATAAGTCCTAATGAATGATGCTCTGATTTTATGCATGCAATTTATAGGTTCAAAGAAGATTTACTTAAGCTTATACTGAAGATCATTGTTTATTACATGTCTAGTGGTAGTGTCTGCCCTGCCTCACCAAGACCTGACCCTCACCCCTCCTGCACACTGGCAGCCAAACCACGTGACGCTCACCCTCCAGCCAATGGAGCAACCAATACGGATGAAACAGCATCCATAGCCATATATGTGTCAATGTTAATCATTCAATCCCAAGCATTTATAGTCCCATATAGTGTGATGTCAATGATGATGCTTTTTCCCTTCATAAACTAATATCTTTGTATTGTTTCCCAGAGTTCTCTCGGGTCAGCAAAGTTCTCTGGATGCCAATTCTTGATAAAGAAAACTTAACTCTTGCAAACTGTTCTCTTAGTTTCATTCCCCATTGGGGTGTTTCATATTAATTTGTATTTGCATGTGTAAGACGGGGAGTGAGCCTTCACATGCTTAGTCTTTGGAAGCCATACTTTATTCATGTGTGGGCTTAGCGTTGCCTGCTTTTGCAGGGAAACATGTGCTATTTCTGTTGGGGACAAGCTCTCACTTTTCCCTCCTTTTGATTTACCCCAGATGCCTCCTTTGGTCGGTGCACTGAAAGCCCTCACCCTACACTCTGCACTGGAAGCACTGCTGATACAAACACCTGTGGGCAACGGGTTCATTCATAATTAGCCATGTGCTACAACATTTGGTGCATGACATAAGGGAGCATTCTGCAATGGGCAGCGCCAGTCTTCTTGGCAGGGCCGCTGTGTCAGCCTAGCTTAGCTTGGAGTCTCACACATGGTGAGTGGGAGCAGGAGGGATTTATATATGTACTCAATTTATTGAAACCACAAGTTTTCGTTCAATGTCAGAAAGCAGAGGGTTGAATAAAAGACATGTCCTATTTACAGATATCAATAATTCAGAGTGAAACACTGATCCTGATGGCTCTAACCAATTGGAGTACACATACTAATCATTATGATCAATGGCAGGTGGGATTTGTGAAGGGGATTGGAACAGCTTTGCATCTCTGTATGTAGTGAAAATCTGCTGGCTAGATAGCTAGGCGTTTGGTTAGTGATGCTTTTGTAGGTAAGCGCTAGCGCTTTGAGTGAGATTCTTTGGGACACTGAGAGCCAGCAAAGACTCTGCCTGGAGTCAGAGATTTGAAGGTTCCTGGGGATGTTTACTGCAGCTCCAATTTATTTTCAAATGTGTTTATTGGCATTTATTATCATACATCCACACATATCAAGAAGAATGCTCTAATGGCGTTGTTTTGGATGACTTGTAGCTTATTAATATTACATTGATTGGTGCCAAGATAGAGAGCGTTACAATAGTCAATTTTAGACAGGACAAAGGTCCTGGCTAGTGTAGTGCAGTTGGCTGGTGATAGGAAGGGGCAACATGCTGTGATGAGCTTGCAGGTGTAAGATGCAGCAGATGATACTGCATTAGTTTATCTAGACAGTGAGAGAGTGGAGTCGAGGTAGATTCCAAGCATTGTTGTATCCTTAGCCACTTTGATGGTGTTACCATCAATAGTGAAGGAATTGAAAGATGGGTCTAGTTTACTGAGTCTTTGGTGAGAGCCCAGGATGAGAAGCTCAGTCTTTTCATCATTCAGGCACAATTCATGTTGAGCCATCCAGGCTTGGATGACTTGGTAAATGACGTTGATGGCTAGGGAGTTCAGTTTTGTGGTCACCTGTGATAGGGATGAGTATCTGGGTGTCATCAGCGTAGTTGGTATAGGTGACACCCAGATAATCCAATATGTCAAAGAGTGGTTTTGTAAACACATTCTAGAGTGTTGGGGAAACACACGATCCTTGTGGGACTCCACAGGTAACTGGCGAGGGTTTAGCATTGGTAGTAGGGGAAAATACCCTCATGTATCTATTTTCCAAGAAGGAGGTAATCCAGGCTGTGGCTCTGTCTGAGAAGTGGGCAGCAGTTTTAAGGTGACGGCACAGGATTTGGTGATTTACTAAATCGAAGGCCTGAATAGATGTAAAAGGAGTAGGAGGGCCAGTTTAGCCTTAACTTTTAGGTCTTCAATCTGAGTCTTGAGGTCTAGGAGGGCAGTTTCCGTACCATACCGAGGACGGAAAGCTGATTGCCTCAGTCCCAGGAGATTATTAGTTTCCAGAAAATCTTGGATCTGCAAGAATGCAGCACAATCAAGAATTTTTAAAAGGAAAGGGACTGTGGTGATAGGTCTGCAGTTAGTGGGTATGTTAGCATCCAAAGTAGGTTTTTTAAGGAGAGGAATAACCCAGGCATCCTTGAGGTTGTCAGGGACAGTCCCAGAGCTAAATGAGGAGTTTATGAGCGTGGTGATGAAAGGCACTTGGTTATGCAAGGCCTCCTTAATAATGGCGGCAGGGCATAGATCACCCTGAGAATCCGAGGGTTTGAGGTTGTTGATAATGTGTTCAGGGTTTGTATCAGCAGTGCAAAGTCACATTTTAGCTGTGCAAGTGGAAGCCAGTGAAGCCAACAGCTAACAGACACCAACAGGAACTGTAAGTGTGGCACGGGTGGGGTGTAGAGCAATTACTCTACACCAGAAAGCCCCTGGCAGTCTATCTTACCTTCCCATAACATAGACTGCCATAGACTTACACCAGGCATAATTGGAAAGATGTGTGACTACCAGCCTGAACCTATTCATGACAGGATTGTAGATGTTGCCTTGCACTATGAACTTACATACTTGTCAAGGTCAACAAGTGCCACACTTAGATGAAATTGTGAACACTAGCCTGCGCCACTCCTCATAGAACTGTGAACGTTAACATGTGCCACACTCAGATAATATTGTGAATGTTAGCAGGCGCTACACTTAGACGGAAGCTTGAAGGCTAGCCAATGACACACTTAGATGGAATTGTCAATGTTAGCATGTGCCACACTTAGATGAAATTATGTAGACTACTTAGCGCAACACTTAAAAGGAATGGAGAATGTTAGCCCTGCGGTGTATCTAGATAGGATACACCTAGATGGAACTTGATTGTTAGCATATGTCACACTTAGAATTGAGAACATTAGCCTGCGCCAGATCTAGATAGGATTGTGAATGTTAGCATCTGCCACACCTAGATGGAACTTGATTGTTAGCATATGTCACACTTAGAATTGAGAACATTAGCATGCGCCATATCTAGATAATATTGTGAATGGTGGCAGGTGCTACACATAGATCGACGTATGAAGGCTAGCCAATGAAACACTTAGATGGAATTGTCAATGTTAGCATGTGCCGCACTTAGATGGAATGATGGAGACTACCAAGCACAACACTTAAAAGGAATTGAGAATGTTAGCATGTGCCGCATTTAGAATTAAGAACATTAGCCTGCGCCACATCTAGATAGGATTGTGAATGTTAGCAGCTGCCACACCTAGATGGAACTTTAATGTTAGCATATGCCACACTTAGAATTGAGAACATTAGCCTGCGCTGTTTCTAGATAATATTGCGAAGGTTAGCGAGTGCCACACTTAGACGGAATTATGTAGGTCAGCGAGTGCTACACTTAGACAGAACTGTGAATGTTAGCATGTTCAATGTCATATACCCACTAATCAATGTAAGCTCAAACTCTCTGCATACGTATCTCACTCAAAAAACTCACACAACCATCTCTCGCACAACAAGCTGCACGCACTTCACCACACTGCAACAACACATAAGCCGCACCAACAGCAAACGCAGACTGACACCTATCCAATACTCGCACCTAAGCTTGGCATCCAGTGTCTACCGAGTTGAAGCTGCCAACAGTACACCACTCCTCTCACTATCCTACTCCCGCTTCACCTTACTAACCCATCCCACCTTCTCGTTTACAGATCCAACAGAGTGCCTGGGGACCAATTCCATTGGTGACGGTGCGTGGTACAAATACCTTTAAAATAAAATAAAAAGTCACCTTGAACCGTGTAATAAATTTCATGAATCAGGCCCCAGGTCTTCAAATGGGAGGGCCAGCTGGAAAGAAACCCTGGAGCCTCCAAATGCTGCACAGTAGCCCGAGCGCAGCCAGGCCTCCCTCACTGCAATTTCTGTGCCGTTTGAAGCTTGCACTTGTGGCTTACACAGGATGCAATCTGTTTACAAGATGTATGCATTTATGGAACAGAGCAGATATCCCTTTGATGAAGAGCCCATTTTTAAAACATTGTTTTTATTAAGTGTCTGGGTTAGATTTGACCTTTAGACTACAGATACAACAAGATTCCTATCTTACAATACAAACATTTAATAAACTGTTTCATAATGCATTTCATAAAAATACATGCATAATATAACACACCATATAAAAAAAACATAAAACACCACGGTATAAAATGTAAACAACTTTTGCATGGACGCCTACCGCATTTACAATTTTGACACATACATTTTTCCATTAGACTTTCAATCAAGCACAGTAAAACCCCTGTATCAGTGTTAGAAGGGAAGCCGTGTCATCTACCTAGCGATTTCCTATGTTACTCTTAGGGCCAATAGTTACTGCAATTTCCCTGTGTTACTTCCTTTTAAACGTGGAATCCCCTTCAATCCAGTCCAACCCATTTTTAAGAACCATCCAAATATGAAGGGCAGCAGCAGTCGTAACCAATGACTTAACACCATAGAAAGCGCTCCAAAATTGGTCTGTCAAATATGAGGAAGTGTCATGGTAACTCTTCTCATATTGATTCATGAAAATCCTACACTTGGTCAAGAGATGTCTAGATGTTTCCAGTGTATCATGGCAAAACCGACAGAGACATTTGTCCCTTGATAGTCCCTGCCAAGCCCCAGTGTTTTCATACACCAGCAATATTTCAAAGCGTAAACACATAATAAAGTGCATCACAGATGGCATATGTAATTTTAGGATATAATCACGAGGGCTATTTATGTTCAAGCCCTGAGTGGAATACAGGGCATATTTACTTGCTAGGTGCTCAATTGACTGTATACAATCATGGTCCTTAGATCTTCTATCAAACATAGATGCATATACTTCCCCCAATGAGCCCGGCAGACTAGCCACACCAGTGTTGTCACAGTGCCTGTGTACCAAGTCCTGCATCTCCTTAAATCTTGTACCCAACTTCATATGCAGACTATGTTGTTGAGTTAAGCCCAGTAAACTTTCTTCATCCGAATCCATAAAGACAATTCTAGCCCATAATTTACACACAGCTAACCTCCACTGCATGTCCAAAGACACTTAACTCCAGTCGGATAGCTTCCACTGGGATGGATGTGGGTAGACCCATCAATGATCTAAGTATTTTACCTCTAATTTCTTAAGCCATTAGACTGCATCCACAGGAAGTGTTTCTAACGCATGCAATATGCCCGGCACCACCAATACTCTATAGGCCATGATCTTACCTTCAATAGACCTTTCCCCTTGCCTATCAATAAGAATTTTCAGTGATAGCCATTTGGTCCAGGCTGAGGCAACAACCATCTTGGCATGGCATTGACTGCTTAGATTAGATGTAATGTGCATACGCCTCCACCTGCTCCAAACCTTGACCATCCTGTCTCCAAGTAAACTTTCTCCCATGTTTTTTCCCCCTACCAATGGCCATTACCTTAGTTTTAGAGATGCTTACTTGTAGGCCATTTAGCTTAGAGTAATCTGATAAAGTATCAAGAGAACTTTGAAGATGCAAAGCGGTCTGATCGAACAAAACCGTATCATCCTCATATGTTATGCAATGGAGTGGCATATCACCATATCTAGGAGGGGAGTTACGTGTGTTATGCAGGGCTAAAGTGAAATCAGACACGCATAAATTATAGAGTGTTGGGGCAAGAACTCAACCCTGTGTCAAGCCTGAATTAGTTGGGCAGGCTTTTGTTAGGGTAACATCCATCATGAGCCTTACAACAGTATTGCCATGAAGCATCCCAATAAAATAGAGGAGGGATGCATCTAAACCCCAATCACTCAATTTGGACAATAAACACCTTCTATTGATAGTGTCAAATGCATAAATATAGTCCAGATAACAGATGTAGGGCCTCATTACGACCCAGGCGTTAAGGGTTAACGCCGTCGTTAACCCTTAACGCTTATTCTGATTTTAACGGCTGCTCTTAGCAGCCGTTAAAATCCATGGCGCTAACCTGCCATGATGCTAATTACGCCACCGTAATTTACGGTGGCGTAATTAGCGCCTTCCCCACTCCCATTATGCCCTATGGGGCAAAAATGGGAATGGGGAAGGGAAAATGGGAAATGGGGATTTACCGCCCCACTCACCTTGGAATGGGGCGGTAAATCCGCCATCCACCATGGTGTAAACATAGTTTACACCATGGTGGTAAAGTTGGCGCAATTAGCGCCTGGGTCGTAATGACCCCCGTAGAGTTTAACATCCGGTTTGCGAAGAGTGCAGATATAAGTGTGTTTATTATCAATATCGGATGCAAAGTAGAGTGAGACTTTCTGAAACCTGTCTGAGTAATGTCTAGGATGTGATGGATTTTGAGACCAGGCATAAGAAGCTCCAACAAGAGTTGCGAGAAAAGTTTAGCACTGCAGCCTGGCGTGGCCAAGAGTTTAGAATTTCCAGGATCCCTATGCGATCCTTTCTTGTATATCGGGATAAGAATAGACTCCAGCCACGTAGACATGCAGGAACAGCCTTGGATACATGTAAAAATAATTCCCTGGAGAGCCTATTCCAGAGCCTTATATCTGTCCAAAGACATTTACATGGCTAGTGGTTTTCAAACAAGTCCCTTTTAGCGTGAGTATTATGGCCAATGAAATGATCACCAAGCACAGTGTGCACTATATGCTCAGAAAGGTTACATGCTTGAAGTACTATTACCCATATTTGTTAAATCGGTGGTTGTTCTTATGTTCCCAAAATGCACTTTGACAGTTGCAAAGCAGCCATCCTCCCACATAGAGCCAGTCCGAGGAATGAGCAATGTGGTCCATGCATAGAGTGGCCATGTTGTGATGCTGGAAATGCATCAGAGGGACAGGGCCTCCATATCCGTGTCCTTTACTGCATTTTATCATGTGTTCTGTCATGTTTTAAGTGCAGGAGTTCATGTGGGACTCCTGGCTGTGCAGCTCTCTCTTTTGGTTTGGTGTACAGACCCATGGGATACCCTTATGGCACCCATGGGTGGGTGTACAACCCTGTGCCCCTAGTGTTTGTTTTTGGGCTCCTGTGTGTGACCCACAGAGCAGGGTATGGGCTGGTGGCAGCTCCGTGCTGAGTTTGACAGGTGCTGTGAGTATCCTCCATTTTGGGATGCCCATGCCCTGCCACTTGAATCAGTTGATTCCTGATAGGAAACAAGATGGCCCCTGTGGGCTCTTGCTTTATATTGCATGTTACCTTGATTTCCCAAAGTCCTGGGACGCCCTGACTCTGTCCCGTCCCCCTGACTGGCTGTTGGGTGGAAGTTCCATATATGGTGTTGTTGTGAAGTCCAGGCCAGACTGGCTAGAGCCTTCCCAGTGACTGTATGTTGTGGGTACACCCTGTGGGTGGGACCTGGGTGAATGGAGTGTGTGACGAATACGCATTCTTTGTTGTGGATGCCTAGTATCTGGTGTTTGACACAATGACTGAGACAGCCCTGCCCGAAACTGGTATGAATGCAGTGTGGAGTGATGGGTACTTGTCCCAATACACATACATTGTTGTGAGTGTCTGGAGAGAAGTGAATGGCCTGAATGCACTATGCACCTGATAGGATGCCTGCCTGCATGAATGCCCTTCTGACCGATTGGTTGCCTGAGTGTGACCCAGCAGAATGAATGGTAAATCAACTAGTATATCTGGGGCCCTCTCACTGCTAGAATTCGTGTTCAGAAACTGAAGAGAAACTGGAGTTGAAACTGAAGCTTAACCTTGCAGCCCTGCTGTAAGAGAAGTATTGCTGTTGCCCTACTTCATTAATCTGAAAGCTGCTGTGTCTCCAATGACTGACCCAGAGAGAACCTGGTAAGGCGCCCTCTTCCCGAGCTACGAGGGACCATTGTGCACCAGCTGATCTTTGCCAAAGCTCCCTGGTAGACAGACCTACTACAGGCTGCCAACCAGAGATGGGGACTGCCACGGAATCCCAAAGAAAAGTGCCCAGACTGTTGTCTGCCACCGTTGATAACAGCCGTCGCCAACTGGAGCCGCTGTTCTCCCGTTCTCTAAGAACTTTTGATTCACAGACCAGCCATCGACGCATCGAGGATCATCTGCCGGTGGGTTTCCCGCCACCCAAAGACCACAGAAACGCTGATGCCTCGACACCCTTGCTGGGCCACAGTTCTTCAAACTCTTTGCGGTCCAGAACTAACGACATCAAGGTGCCCTGCAAGCCTCTTCCTTGCAGGACGTTTACACTTCCCTGTCGACGAGCACCACTAGGAACAAAGCTGCCACTTCACCGCCGTAGTTCACTGTGTTCATCGCCGGACGTTCGATGACCCGTGGCTCCTGCCTTAAAGGGAGTGCACACAAGAAGGGCTGTTGATTTCCCGATGAGGAACTCTACAACACCAGGTACTTTGGGGTTGCTGAACTATTGGAAAGATTATTGTGAACAATATATGGACTGGGCTTGTGATATATCTTTATTCTACAGGTTGCCCAGGTGGGGGATCTCCACGCGGAACTGTGTGTAACGGTAGAGGCCAGTATTCTGCCTATTGTTCTCATCATCTTGCTTTCCTCCTATATCTATTGTTGGTTTTCTTTACAAACTGATTACATTTAACCGTACAGTTGATGCACTTTAATGAGATCTAATATTAATAGTGGTACCACGTAGAACTGTATATTTGCCATTGTAGATCACCAAGCACAAAGTGAGTTATCGTGATATTGTATATAACCTTGAACATTAATTATATTAAGACTGTGTTTCAACTAATGCAGTGCGTGGACATTCCTTTGTGGGTGCTTGGGAACTACACTGTACTTAAGAACCAGCCTGCATCACCTCCTCAGAAGCTAGGCCTTGATTGCTCATCCATTGCTACCACAATAGAGAATCTTGGCTGGGTCCTTTGTGCCTCTCCTCTACCATATAGAGAGCAGAAGTACAGACACCCCCCTCCAGTCTTTACACATGTATATACAAACTAATAGTGTATTCTGTAGAGGGGCTCGGCTGCTTCCTGGCAGGAGTTATTTTTTCTTCTTCTCTCTGGCAAGCTTGTGCCAGCCCCTTGAATGTCCTGTGTGGCCCGGGATCATTCCTCTTTTCCTGCCTCGCCAGCTGCTCAGTAGGCAGGCCACAGCAGGAACACCAAACATCTAACTTTCTCTTTGTTAAGTAGAGTATTTAAATGGGCCACTCATAATAAGAGATGGCGCATTTGAGTAACCATTGTCATCTAAAAGACTTTAATTTGAGGTGACAACTATAATCAGCACATGGAAATCGTTATTGACCCCCTCTCTGCCATTCAGAATGTTTTCAGTGAAGTCAATAACTACTGTTATTGAATGCATTTGGAACATTCTGTTTTCAAAAGCAGACAGGGAAACAACAATGCAATTTCCGGGCAAAATGTGGCTTCAACAAGACAATTCCACTATGGAAGTATTTTTTGGCTTTGATGCAGCATGCTTTTTAACATGAGAAAGAGAAAGATAAAACATTGAAAACATTGGAAAATGCGTTCACTTTCTTAGAGATAAACCACATATTTTGACACGCCACCTACTGAATGTTCATGTTAAACATGTTCTGTTTTAAACAAGTTGCAATTAAAATGTGTTCCTTATGAAGACAACCATATTATTTAAATACTGCAAAATAAGACATTTAATTTACCAACTCAGTTTGTCTATTTACTTTACTCACTCACTTTACTCAGAACATTTTTAACGTCACCATAAGAGCTCCAACTAGCACCATGTGGTAATAGCCGTATAGATCTCAGGAGTGCTCATTATCATTTGGTATAATGACCCTACCACAAACTTGATGGTGTATCATAATCCCACAATAATGACCTATCCCTCAACCTATAAGGCTATATTAGCACATGACCATCATTATTGACCTCCTCTTAGCAATCAGAATGCTTAGAGTGCAGTCAATAACTACTTGTATTGAGTGCATTAAGAACCTTCTGGACCTTATTCACAGAAGTGTTTTATAATGGCGCAATCCTATTGTAACTCGCTCTGTGCATCAGGCCCCCTGTCTTCAAAGGAAGAAAAACCAAACTACAATGCAATTTCCAGGCAACATTTCTTTCAACAGGATACTTCCTCTCTGAGAATGTTATTTGTTTTAAATGAACCAATTTAACACACGAAAGAGAAAGCTTTAAACATGGGAGAAAAGGTTTTGCTTTCTTAAAGAGAAACCATTTACTTTTACATGACAACAAATGCATGGTCATGATAGACCTATTTCAGTTCAACCAATGGACCCTTGTAGTTCTAAACGAGATGATTAAAAACACAGGCTTTTTACACATCATATATAGATCAAGATTTTTATTGTTTTAATTCAAATTGTGCTATCGTTTGGAATTCAAACCTTTCACGGTATAAAATATTACAATAATCAACCGAAACGATACAGATGTACATACGCATACATCATTACAACAAGGTAACATTTAGCAAATGTAAAAAGGATGGAAAAGGATACAAAGATGTCCCCATCAAAATCTAAGGTTATAAACAATGTATATTAAGTGACTAGTGCAATCCACATGAAATATGACAGTATAACCTTTCCCTTCTTCCTTCTTTCCTTCTCGTCCCCTTCTTCTCTCCTTTCTAATATAACATACATCCATCTTAAATGAATCCAAGATGGAATAGTTATTTTAAAAACCTAATAATGCAATTTTCAGGGATAATTGAGACACCCTGATCATTTGGTTCCATAAATCCACCTCTGTAATACATTTATAATCACTCAATAGCCATTTACAATGCATCTGTATCTATGAGATGTATCAGCCCAGTACACCTCACCAGTAGATGTTCAAGGGTTTCAACAGTGCTGGGGTCCTTACAAAATGGACTACTAACGACCCTTGCTCGAGCAACCAGCACTTCATTCGTGGGTAACAGATTAAACGAGCCCTGAGGAACTGACCCCTCCAATATGCTTGTGCAATTCATTTAAAATAATCCGGACCAGTATTACTTTTAAAAAAAAAATCTTTTGCCACATAAGTAAACAATCTAAACTTCTTACACTCGCTGATTGTTTCTATCCAGTCAGCCCTGCAGAATTTCACTTTAAGGGCCGTAGGGGGCGCTATTAGCATGGCAATCCTTGCTTCAACTGAGTTTAGAATAGATACGCATTGTTCACACCATGCATTTAGTATAATTTCCTTTCTACTCCTATACAATTTATTGAGGACATCAAGTAAAGAGCCATCTTGCGCCAATAGGATTTTCCTAAACAATGGGAAAGTTTTCCATCTAGGGGAATTCAGAGAGTATTCCATCCAGGGAATTAGACCAAGGCTAAATAACCGTCAGTGATGGCTGCACACCCTAGAGACCACTAAATGGTAAGTG
This sequence comes from Ambystoma mexicanum, assembly GCF_040938575.1. Lineage (NCBI taxonomy): Eukaryota > Metazoa > Chordata > Amphibia > Caudata > Ambystomatidae > Ambystoma > Ambystoma mexicanum. Next base: position 1,208,392,216 of record NC_090932.1, read on the forward strand.
CATTCCGTTATTTTGGTGCAGTTTATTAGAAGTATAGAATCATTAATTCGAATAATGCTTTGTGATCATTTTTATTGTGTCTGATTAGTTCACAAATGCAAATAGGCCAATGCATTTCAGCCTCTCAGGTCCTTCATCAGGGCAAAACAGTGTCTTATTGGCCTGATCTGTACAAAAATAGGTCCCATAGACAGAATCAATCAATCTATTGTTACCAAAGGTTTGCATGGGTTTCAATGATATACCTTGGAATCACACTGTGCGACCAGCGTCAGAGGTGGAAAAGGCCATTGTGTTATAAAAAAAAATAGTCAACAAGAACATTAAATAATAAAACAATCACAGAGAGAAACAAAATGGGAGTGAAACCAAGCAGGTGTGAAAATCCAAATGGTACCATCAGAAAAATCAAAAACAAAAGAAAAACGTGGCCAAAGACAAAGACAACAAATAAAAAAACATATAAAGAATGGAGAAAAAAAATAGTATGCCATCTCAGGGATATCCTTCATAGATGTACAAACAATGGTGACAATAACAGATACATGGACCATCATATCTGCCTTGTTCTATCAATAGATTGACTCTGCATCACTCTTAAGAGGACATTTTTCCAGACATTGCATGCCATGTGCCCCCTGTTCAGCTGCTAATCATTTGTATGTATGGGCTAGATAGTGCACCGTTTAAAGGCACTCTAGATCTGGTGAGTGTTGATAGTGTAAAATAGGAGGTACTGAGATACCTAGATCGGATTAGTGAAATATTGGTGCCAAAGGATGTCAAAAGAAACTCAGAGTTTCGTTGATCAGACTTGTAGCTTGAAGGATCACTAACGCCGGCCACTGCGTAATTTCGAAAAGCTGTAATCAACATTAACATGAAGTAAGTACATAAGTGGGACACTCAATCCCCACAAATACTACCAGTGTGGTAAAAATAAAGCAATAACCTGTTCTGCGAAATTAGAACACTTAGAACATAATTGGCAAATTGCTGCAGTGTGGGATGCAGGAGCCTGTTGGGAGAAGGGTGCACAGTGATTAAGAATACTTTGTAGAGGGGCAGAGGTAGAATCTGGTGTTGGCCTTGCTCTTGCTTACCTTGCGAGAGTGGCGGACATCTCAATGGTGGCAATTACTGGCTAACAGTGAGTCACAAATGTCCAGCTAAAGGAGCCGAAAGAACTTCACATGCTCGAGGAGCTGATCATGTGATGTAGGTCACATGTTAGAATAATGTACACACTGTAAATAAAGTTTCAAAAGAGACTAAACAAATGTTAAAGAGTCTAAAGGAGGTGCGATGAAGTACAATGTGGCACATGCAAACTCGGATATGTGCGTGTGAGAATAACAAATAATACTAAAGTAGATCATTGTTTCTCCATGGTGCACTAGTCTACGTTCACTAGTACTGTGGGTTACCTCAGAGTGGTATAAATACAAAATAAACAATCTAGCTAAGTCTGGCTGCATACTAAGGGGTTGGAGTACTAATAGAACCTTGGAGCCCTCAGGAAAATAACATTAGACATATTTGGCAAAACCTGAACACCATAGATCTCTTCCTTTGCTTTCTTTGAAATAGTCTGCTTAGTGTGCCAACCATTGTTTCCCACCATTGTATGATGTTGCCATGATGGGAGTAGTTAGTTAAAGATGGACCTAGTTAGGACTGTTCACCTAAGTACTGCTGATACATATAGTACGAACATGGGCATCAACGCCTGTGGAATCCCCAGTGTCAACAGCCTTGCAAAGTTAATGTCAAGATAATAGTGAGGCTTTAATACACCTTACTGGATGTGAACACTGATTGAGCATACCCATAGTCAACATATGGGTGATGCCGGAATTTAGACAAAAAAGTCTGACAAATGGTGCTTTTACATATATTTGCATTTCTTTGAAAAAGAAAAGGTTTTCGGTTAAGTACAATTACACAATTCACTTCCTTTATCCAAATGCATACTAGTGGATACACATCATAAAAACCAATGTAGATCCCATTCTTCATTCATCCTGTTCTGTGTGAGTGTGTCAAGTCTGTCGATCCAGAATGCCTCACACTGGGCTCTTCTTTTCTTTATGTTTCCTCTGAAGTCTCTGGTGCTTATTACTTCCAAAACCTGAAACATAATTTGTGGCTTCCATTGAATTCCCTGATGTTTACAAATAGAACCCTTTGTCATGCTCAAAGTCAAAATATAGTGAGATAAAGTTCAGTAGGATCATGATGAACTCTGCTGCTGCGCCAATTGAGTCCTTCTGCAGCAATAGCCACTTTACAGCCTCCTGTCCTAGGTCATGCGGGATAATGCTGTACAGTCAGTGTGATCAAATAACACTTGGTCGGCAGCATAAACGAGCCACCTTACGATGGATCTTACCTAGACCATCATATCTGACGTGATCTATCAATATGGTGACTCTGCGTCACTCTTAAGTGGACAGTTTTCTAGACCTTGCATGCCACGTTACCTGTGTTTATCTGCTAATCATTCTCATATATGGGCTAGATAGTGCACAGTTGTAACAAATCGAGATCTGGTGAGTGCCAATAGTATAAAACAGGCAGTGCCTAGGTACCTAGATCAGATCAGTGAAATCTTAGTGCCAACGGATGTCAAAAGAAACTCAAACTTGCGTTGATCAGACTTGTAGCTTGAATGATAACTAACGCCTGCCACAGCTTAATTTCTAAAAGATGTAATCAACATTAACATAAAGTAAGTAAATTAGTGGAACATTCAGTTCACAAAAAAACTACCGGTGTGGTAAAAATAAAGCAATGTAACTTTTCTGCGAAATTGGGACACTGAGAACATAATTGTCAAATTGCTGCAGTGTGCGTCGTGTGGATGCTGGAGCCGGTCGGGAGAAGGCGGCACAGTGATTAAGAATACTTCAATGAGGGGCAGAGGTAAAATATGGTGTGGGCTTTGCTCGTGGTTACATGGTGAGAGCAGTGGACGTCTCAATGGTGGCAATCCCTGGCTAACAGTGAGTCACAAATGTCCGGCTAAAGGAGCTGAAAGAAGTTCATGTGATCGAGGAACTGATCATGTGATGTAGGTCACATGTTAGAAAAATGTACATGTTAAAACTGAGAAAAGAAACTAATTGAAAGTTAAACTGTCTAGAGGGGGTGCGATGAAGTACAATGTGGTGCATGCACACTCGGAGTATGCATGTGTGAAAAATAGCAAAAAGTACTATAGTAGATAATTGATTCTTCATGATGAGCTAGTCTACTTTCACTATTACTGTGGTATACCTCGGAGCAGTATAAAACCAAAAAGAAAATCTAGCTAAGTCTTGCTGCACACTTGGGGATGCAATACTAATACAACTTTGGAGACCCCAGGAAAATAACATTAGAAATGTTTGGTCACAGGTGAAAACCATAGATCTCTCCCTTTCTTTGTAATAGTCTTCTCAGAGCCATTGTATGGTGTTGCCATGATGGGAGTGGTTAGTTAAAGATATACCTAGATAGGACTGTTCACCTGAGTTCTGCTGATATATACTACAAACATGGGCCTCAGCGTCTGTGAAATCCATGATGTCGACAGTCTTGCAATGTTAATGTCAAGAGAATAGTGAGGCTTAAATACACCTTATTCGATGTGAACTCTGGTTGATCATATGCACAGTCAACATATAGGAGATGCCCACATTTAGATTAAAAAAAATCTGACAAATGGGGCCTTTACGTATATTCGCGTCTCTTCATCTAAAAAAGAAAAGGTTTTCGGCTAAGTATAAAACACAGTTCACTTAATTCATCCAAATGTATAGTAGTGGGAAGACATCTTAACAAATAACATAGATCCCATTCTTCATTCATCCTGTTGGGTATGAGTGCGTCAAGTCTGTATGACGCACTCATACTCAGAAAGTTTCACTTTGGGCTCTTCTTTTCTTCATGTCTCCTTTGAAATCTCAGGTGCTTATCACTTCCAAAAAACAAAACTTCCTTTCGGGCTCCCATTGAGGTCCCTGATGTATGCGAAAAAAAAACATTAGTCATGTTCAAAGTAACATTGTAGTGAGTTAAAGTTCAGTAGGATCATGATTAACTCCTTTGCTGTTTTAATTGAGTCCTTCTGGAGAAATAACCAATCTGCAGCCTCCTGTCCTAGGTCATGCATGATACTGGTTTGCAGTCGGAGTCTGATATAATAAAACTACGTCACAAGCACAAACCAGCCATCTTACGTCATAAGATTCCAAGTGAAGAGGAAAAGATCTAGCCCCCAATAGTGTCTCATCAATATCGGATATGAATAAAGAATGGGGGCCAACACACATCCTTGTTCTAGGCCATGCCGGTGGATATTGGGGAGGATAATAACCCTTCTTTGTTTAATCTAATGTGAATAGTAGTATCTGAGATTTCATAATATCCTCTAAAAAGGGGGGGCATCCCTATTTCCGCAGTTTAGACCACAAAAGAGATGGATTGACACTGTTGAATGTCATAGCAAAATTGTCAAAGCTGCATATACAACAACACCGTGCAGATCGCTTCATTTTTAAGAAAGGTGCAATAGGAAGCTGTTTAATGAGGTCCCTAATCCCTTCATGAACCCTGATTGAAAAATATCGAACCTCCCATTGTGTGATGCCCATTTATAAAGTTCACCCAACACTAAGGAGATAAGCATTTTACTGGGCAATGGGCCGACAATTCTGAGGACATAACCTATCGCCCTTCTTTTGAATGGGCACACTAGAGGATGCTTTCCAGGATTTAGCGTGTATCCTAGTGTTTAAATGTTCTTAAAACAGCTGATAAAATGTGTGCCCATTATAGTAGATTCCCTTTCAAAGTTACATTTGTGAGACCATCTGGCCCAAGAGTACGGGAATTTGTATTACTAAGAATTTGTTTCTATATGTCATCTATGTCGAAGGTCAGATTTCAAGATAATCTTTGTGGTAAATTTATATCATAGGTAGGTATAGCTCTAAGGAGTGAACATTTTAAAAGCGGCTGACCCAGACACACTCAGGATTTATTTGGTGTGCAGCTTGAAGATCATAGTTTGTATTAAGAAGTTTCCAGAAATCCACAGCATTCTGGGGATTAAGTGCTTTTAACATAATCTCAGAGTCTCTCAGAATAAGAGTAGTTTTATGATATGATAGTTTATTTATATAGTGCCTATACACAATGTGTTTCAAAGCGCTTCAAGGCAAGGGAAGGAACACGGGAAAAAACAATGACATTCTTACAGGCCATGAACAGTAAGGATGTGAAATTAACTATCGTACTCGGCCTGACGACATTTCAGATAGTGCAAGAGCTAAAACATAGATAAGAAACGGAGGGGGAGAGTGGGAAGGAAGTGGAAACAGACAGGCGACTACCGTACTAGGCCTGACGACATTTCTGGTAGAGCCGGAAAAAAAACAAGAGGTGAGGGAGAGGGGTGCAGAAAGGTTGGGGAGGATCAAAACAAGCGACTATCATATTAGGCCTGATGACATTTCAGATAGTGCTGGAGAGGGGTTGGGGAGGAAAAACCAGTAAGGGGAGGGAGGAGGAGACAGACGAGGTTGCTATCATACTGGTCCAGGGACAATTCTGATAGAGTAAGTGCATAGAAGAAAGTAAGGGGAGGAGATAGGAAAAGGGAGAAGGGAAAGGAGGAGAGAACAGAGAGTTAGCAGTCAAAAGAGTGGAGAAGCAAGAGGGGAGAGTGAATACAATTGCAGAAGTCATTAGTAACACATAATGTTGCAAGCCAGGATACAAGATGAAGATGGGAACAGCATGATTCAGGGCCACCATGAGTACAAGATGCAAAAGAAGTTCAGCATGAGACTTGAGAAAGGGTGACGCACCATGAATGAATGAAGTCCATAGAAGTCAAATCCAGCATTGTCCACAAGACGGTGATGGTGAAACCAGAATATATCAGGACAGACTCCTGCAGAAGTAGGCTTGAGTGGGGTGAGGGGTGTGCAGCGTAGAAGAATCAAGCAAAACAGGCAACACCTGTGTGTGAGAATGGGGGGGCACAAGGGAACATCATGGGGGACCAGAGGGAGTAACACATGTTGGTGCATGCCTACCTGCTGTCTGAGCAGGGGGTCGGGCCCTGGGTCCTCCTGGTCCGAACAGGTCATAACAGGAATTCCCCCTTTTCTTCGTCTGCCCTTGGCTTAGGTCACCCGGGCGGGAGACACCCTTGATCTAATAGTTAGGAGCAGGAAAGAAGAGGCAGGGCTAAGAAGGTGGGTGGTGCTTGCTAAGTGGTGAAAAAGAGTGTCAAACAGGAAGGCACCAGGAGGGTGGGGCTTGCTAAGTGGTGAAAAAGAGCAGCAAACAGGAAGGCACCAGGTGGGCGGGGTTTAGGCCACATAGCCATTTTGTATAGCATGATTTAAGCTTTTTACTTTCCAATTTTGCTTGTACAGAGATGACCAGGCCCTGCATTGTCAAGGAGACGCATAAGGCGTTCTTTTTTCCAAGGTTTTCTTTATCAAAGGCATATTTCCTTGTACATATTTTTGTGATTGCAGTACAAAATGACTTTGCACTGACTTGCACTGCAAAAATACACTTTGCACAGTTCCATGAATCAGGGTTTGTGTCAGCATAGCAAAGTCACTTTTTAGTCAGGTTTTAGCAGTGCAAAGTCACTTTGGACCATGGAAGCAATTCCATTAATTGAGGCTTCAATCTGTAAGAGAGAAACACTCAGAAGCTGGTTGTCATCCACCTGGGAATGGGTCTTTGGCAACAGTGGGCACCCAGAGATAACGTTTCTGGACGCTTTAGTCAGATCAGACCCCAAAGGGAATCATTTTGCCAAAGCTGATAGAAGAATTTCCATTAGCAATCTAGATCAAAGTTGTAAAAACACAAGTTCTAGTGAGTAGTCAGTTATATACTCAACGTGTTCGATATTGTCTGAAACAGTCGAGCTCAAGCACTTAGCAGAGCCAAACAAAGCTTTTACCAGCGACATCAAATTCTTTTTAAAAGGCGGAAGTTTAACTGATTCTCCTGCGGCCAAAGTGACACCAGTTGCTCATGTTGTAAGTCTCATTTTTGGTTAACCGAAGCCAAAGTTACCAGTCTTCTTTGTTCTAATGTCAGAAAAGAAGAGCCGCCCCTTTGCTGATATATTCAAAGGTTTGTTGTTAAGACCATTTATTTCTGCCGACTTAACACAGCATTAGACAGTCGTAAGTGTGCAGCAACACACTCTCGCATTGAAGTATTATACAAGTCCAACGGGCTTCCATGTTGGAATATCTTGTAATTTTACATAATAATTAATCTCCTCCGGGACAGCTCTATTCAGTCGTTTGCTGTTTTATGTGTTTATGGCTATGGTATCATAACCGAATAAACTTGAATTTGACATTATGATTTCTTGTGCGTTTCTTGTGATTTCATGTGAGTTTTTAAGTCTGGAAAGTACATTTACAAAACAATAGGACATTTGTTTTAACCTTCTGATGAATTGTATTCTGGTATGTGTAGTCTTCAATTCAAGATCAGTGAAAATAACACTGTATTCGTACACCTTTTCTTAACATACCTCTTTAAAGAATGTATATATTTGTTTGATTATTTTTTATGATTTGTATACTTTTCAATACCTCTCCATGTTGTTAAGAGCCAATGTGAGGGTGAGGAGGGGAAATAGGGGAAAGGGCAAATGAGTTATAATGGTTGGCAAGGGATGTGGGGTTGGATGGGAGGTTGCTGGCCTGGAGAGTTTGTTTTCCTTGGTCCCTGCCATTTCATCCTTGTTTTAACATATGAAGACGAGCACAATGTCATACACTCAGTGCCTCAAGACCTCCCAGCAAAAATAGACTCTTCCCTGATTGCACTACAGGGCAATCCTGCAGTACAGCCAATTGCCCCTCTTTTACTCTGGCCCAATCTATACTCGGATGTCTTTGACACCTGCGGCAAGAGACACTTTTTAGGGATGACGTTGTGTGACTCGCCTTATCAATTAAACATGATAAGAGCATTGGGCATCATCACGACGCTGGCGCTAATGATTTAACGGTGCTGTAAAAGGCTGCGGCGCCGTTAACCCATTAGCGCTTAATTACGAGGTCCCTTTGCGGGACCCGACCTCACCGGCTGGTCTAGACCAGCCGTTAAAGTAGCGACCCGCAAAGGGACCTTTGCGGTAAGTATGGTACCGCAATTTGCGGTACCGTACTTAGAGCCTTTGCCATTCCCATTATGCCCTATGGGGCAAAAATGGGAATGGGGAAGGGCCATGGGGAAATGGGGAAATACCGCCCCGCCAACTTTGGAATGGGGCGGTATTTCCCCATTTCACCATGGCGGACACGTTACGATACCGGCACCAAACATGGTGCTAATAGCGCCATGGTTTAGCTCCGGCATCGTAATGAAGGCCATTGTTTTCAGATTCATTTGACGGTTAAAATAATCCTAGTCTGCAGCTTCTCCATTAAACGCATATTGCTCGATTGGTAAATATGGCCAAATATCTACATATTAACATAAAGGCAATCATTAAATCACTGAAAAAAGAACAGTTCGCTCCAGTTAGCAAAACACATTACAAATGCAGAAGGTGTTGTTAAACCAAATGTCTAAAAATATGATATTTCTACAAACAACAGCTCGGGAAATATAAATTCAAGTGTCTGAGTTACAGCCTGGCCTCCAGTGCCTGCTTGTAACGCTCACCTGGTTCCCTCGGAGGCGCTGGTCTTGGGCTGGGCGCTGCAAACGTCTTCAACGTTAGGCGTAGGGTTCGTTTGGCTCCCGGATTTGGCCCCTTCCTCACCGAAAGCTTGACCTGCAGAGTGAGGTGTCTGCAAGTGGAAAATCAAGGTATTAGTGGCTGGAAGGATGGGAGAAGTTCCTAGCCCCTCTCTCCCTTTCTCCCCGTAGTACTCAGATGATTGTTGTGCTCACCTTAAGTAAGTGAATGCTGAGCTCTCCATCCTGCGTCTTGTGCAGGGGCGCTGGGTCCAGTTACTTCACTGGATGTGAGTTCCGCCTCTTGATTGCAGAGGGTAGGTGAGAGCGATGCCGCCGTTTGCTGCACGAGCGTGACTTGTAAGTATTAAAGTTCTCTTTAGATTGCTCTCTTTAAATGTCTTTTTCCTTATGTATATGTTTTTTGCCTTTAGGATGCTGTCGATGCCAAAGATGATGCTCTCCCGGATTCGTGGCAGAGAGCGTAACAAGAAGATGGTGAATTCGAAGGCACGTAAGTAGGAAGACTGCTTTAGGGCCGTAGAATGCACCTTAGTGTCCCCTTTTGTTTTTACAGGTGCCGGAATGCAGCGCGAACAAAGTTGGAGCAAGCGCTACACAGGTAAGCAGTATTGTAACTGAGCGTTACTAACCAATGTTCTTTGTCTTAGCAGGCCCGATGCCGGATGCGGAATGCAGAAAAGAAAACGACTTGGATGCTGCCGATGGATCGGGTGAGTTGAAGCGCTAACTTTGCCTTTGTCTAACCTGTGCCTTTTGTTTTGCAGGAGCTGCTGAAGATTGAAGATTGGTTCCCAGCAGGTAATTTTCGTGACTACAGGATCCGGAGCTGAAGATTCGCTGGAGCTGACACGGTGAGCGTCCTGCTGCAGATGCAGAATAACGCGAAGCATGAGGTACCAATCGGGTGTGGTTTAAATAGCCCATAGGAGTACTTAGGTGTCTTCTTCCACAGCAGCCGCGCCCAGGTAAAAGAGTTCCTGCTTCCAGAAGAGTTCCAGCCTCAGTGATCCAGGGAGTGGTGCCTGCCCCACCCAGAAAGAAAAGTAGTTCCTGTTAGAAGAGAGTAAAGCATCATCTGGCTGGTAAGTAAGCAGCATGGTCTGCTTCAGGTAGGTTCACCCAAGCACGTTTACACTTGATATGAGCCCGGCGCTTCCTGTGCCGGGACGGGTCCTTACTATGAGCCTGGCACCACCGGTGCCAGGACAAGGTCCAAAAGGTCCCTATTGGGACTTGCTGGTGCCGATAAGGCATGTTATGAGCCTGTTTCCAAGGATGTTGGGTAGGTCCTGACTCCTTGAAAGCAGTGGTCATGACAGCACCCCCCCTCAAGGCCCCTCCCAAATTTGTTCTCTCCGGGGGTTTTGGTTTATCAGGAAAAGTTCGATGAAACTTCTTAACCAGACGGGGTGCATGAACATGTTCCGACGGTTCCCAAGATCGTTCCTGGGGGCCATAACCTTTCCAGTCAATCAGATAGTATAATTTAGATTTGGAAATCTTGGAGTCTAATATGTCTTGTATTTCGAATTCTAGTTCTCCGTCCACAAGAATAGGGTCTGGAGATTTTGTCAAACGGGTTCCAGGTTGCATGGGTTTCAGTAGTGAAACGTGGAAAACTGGATGTATTTTCATATGAGCAGGTAGGCCCAATTTAACCGCCACTGGATTGATTATGGCAGTGATTGGGTAAGGCCCCAGATATCGTGGATTGAAAGTACGCGGTCCTTTTAGGGGTAAATGTTTGGTGGATAGCCAGACCTGATCTCCCACAAGATATTGAGGAGCTTCCTTTCGATGTAGATCCGCACACTTTTTATATTGCTCCTTGGCCTGCTTAAGGTGAGATGTGGCCTCTTTAAAGGCTTGAGTGATTGTCGAATGCAGATGATCTACAGCGGGTGTTCCAAGAGTCTGAGGTGGGTCAAGATTTGAGGTGCGAGGGTGTATTCCATATGAAAGAAAAAACGGAGTCTTTCCTGTTCCGGCGTGGACTGAATTATTATAAGCGTACTCCGCAATCCAGAGAATGTCTTTCCAAGTGCCCTCTGATTGTTGTAACATGCAGCGTAGATACTGTTCCAAGGTTTGATTGGTCCTCTCGGTCTGCCCGTCAGTCTGGGGATGGTGGCTGGTCGAAAGCCTTATGTCAATTTGGGCTAGACGACAACAACTCCGCCAGAAGTGGGAAATAAATTGACTCCCTCTATCTGAGATTAAAATTGAAGGAAAGCCGTGCAACCGAACGATGTTTTTGAGGAATTCTCGGGCCAAAATTGGAGCTGTAGGTAACCCTTTCAATGGGATGAAATGAGCCATTTTCGAGAATAGGTCCACAATCACTAAGATTGTATTAAATCCGGAGCATGGTGGTAAATCCGTGATGAAGTCCATGGAGAGAGTATGCCATGGATATGGAGGAACGTCTATTGGATGTAGGAGGCCTGCTGGTTTCTCCTTCTGGCTTTTGCTTTGAGCGCATACGCCACAAGAATTAATGAAGTCCTTAATGTCCTTTCTCCAAGATGGCCACCAAAAATGTCTCTTTATCTTTTCCAACGTTTTGGTAATGCCGGGATGTCCTTCCATTAAGGAGTCATGGTAACAAGAGATCACCTGTCTTTGTAAATCGGTACATGGTAGATATAATCTTCCTCGAAAGTATAATAGGTTCTTATCCATTGTGAAATCATTTCCCTTGAGTTGCCAGTCTTGCACTTCTGCTGGAGTCAGAAGATCTTTAACTTTAGTTTCAATGTCTTCAATGGATTGTGCATCTATTAAACCCAGGATTCTCTGTTCCGGAATTATAGGTACGGGTTCAGGATTGGTCGTGAGTTCATCTATTCCAATTCGGGAGAGAGCGTCTGCTTTACCATTCTTGTTGCCTGGTCGGTAAGTTATCACAAAGTCGAATTCGGCGAAAAACAATGCCCAGCGAAGTTGTCTAGAGGATTGAGCTTTGGCTGATTTAAGGTACTGTAAATTACGATGATCCGTGATGATGGTGACTGTGTGTCGGGCTCCCAAGAGATAATGCCGCCAAGCTTTAAAGGCGGACTTAATCGCCAAAAGTTCCTTATCTGTAATGGTATAGTTGATTTCAGGAGCTGAAAATTTGCGGGACCAAAATGCCACTGGGTGTAACTGATTTGTTTCCGGGTCTCTTTGCGAAAGCACTGCTCCCATTGCGAGACTGGAAGCATCAGTCTCTACGATATAGGGAAGTTCCGGGCGAGGATGTTTTAGAACTGGAGCCGAGGTGAATTTTGTTTTTAGTTCCTGAAAAGCTTGTTCAGCCTCTGTAGACCACTCGAAACGTTTATTCTTTCTGAGGAGGGCTGTTAAGGGTTGGACAACTCGAGAAAAATCTGGGATAAATCTTCGATAAAAGTTAGCGAAGCCCAACATGCTTTGAACTCCTTTCACTGACGTTGGTGAGGGCCACTTAATGATAGCGTCCACTTTTCTTGAGTCCATGTGGACTCCATTTGGTGACAAAATGAATCCCAAAAATTCGACCTCCGTGACGTGAAAAACGCATTTTTCCAATTTCGCAAAGAGTTTGTGTTTTCGGAGCCGCTCCAGTACTGCGGTGACATGTTTTCGATGTTCCGCCTCAGAGGACGAGTAGACCAGAATGTCATCAATATAGACAACTACACATACATCAATGAGCTCTCTGAGGACGTCATTCATAAAATACTGAAAGGCTGCCGGAGCGTTGCAAAGCCCAAAGGGCATTACTTGATACTCGAACAGCCCATATTTAGTACGAAAGGCCGTCTTCCATTCATCGCCCTCTTTTATTCGTACTAAATGGTAAGCTCCTCTGAGGTCCAGCTTTGTGTAGATACAGGCACTTTTAACCTGGTCAAGAAGTTCAGGGATCAATGGTAACGGATATCTGTTCTTAATCGTAATCTGGTTCAGGGCACGGTAATCTATGCATGTTCTTAGGTCTCCCTCTTTTTTTGGCACGAAGAACAAAGCTGAAGAGGCTGGGGACTTCGAGGGACGGATAAATCCATTAGCCAGGTACTGATCCAAATACTGCCTTAGGTGAAGATTTTCAGGTTCTGTGAGGGCATAAATTCGACTGCATGGAGGAGTGGATCCTGGAACCAAGTCTATTTGGCAGTCGTATGATCTGTGAGGAGGCAGTGAATTAGCTTGATCTTTCCGAAAGACATCCTGAAATTCCCGGTATTCAGGAGGCAGGTGAGGACTCTCAGAAGCAGTTGCAGCTAGCTTCGTGGGGGGCTGTGGGAAGCAGGTAGGTGCGCATTCTGGAAACCGGATTGTCTTTGCTCGCCAATCAATTTGAGGATTGTGTTTTTCCAGCCAAGGGATTCCCAGGATAACTTGAAACTGTGGAGCCTTGATCACGTCAAACACGATTTTCTCTTGATGTCCGTCTTGGCTTACCAACGTCACTTCCATGGTGGTGTGAGTAACTGGTCCGGAAGCTATTTCCGTACCATCCACGGTGGTGATGACGTCTTTCACCGACTTAGGACAAAGAGACAGATTCATCCTGGCGGCCAATTCACAGTCCACGTAATTGCCGATTGCGCCACTATCAATGTATGCTTTAATGGCATGCATACGATTGGGTTGTTCCGGACTCACGAGGACCATGGGCATGGTAAAATGCGAGGTCAAAGAACTGGTTTTTACGCTCGGCAAGCGGACCTCTACACTTGTCGGGCGAGGTCGTTTTCCGACTCAGAACCTTTGGCACCCTTATCGGAAGCTCCTACTGTCTTCTTCTTTGGTTTCACTGGGCAATCTTGGAGGAAATGCCCTGAGTTCCCGCAATAGAGGCACAATTGTAGTTGTCTTCTCCTTTCTCTTTCCTTTTGGGTTAGAGGTCCTTTCACCACCCCAATCTGCATGGGTTCCACGGTATCATTTCCTTTAACGGAGCTCTGTGGTCTTGAAAAAACTCGATTTTCAAACCTGGAACGATCGGCTTTTCGATTTTGTATTCTATGATCTAATTGCACCACCAGATCAATGTATTCGGAACAGTCTTGTGGTGGATTCACCACCTGGGCCAGAACGTCTTTAAGTTCTCCACGAAGGCCTCTATAGAAAAGGGTGATTCTCTTATCCTCAGGCCATCCGGTTTCAACCACTAGTCTGTTAAATGATGCAATGTAGGCCAGAAGATCTTGATTGCCCTGTCGTAGTGAAAGAAGTTCATTGTCCAGAGCCTGTCCCTGAGAATGCCTTGCGAACAATCTTTCCATACTAGCTTGGAAGTCCTGGAAATTATAAAGGATAGGGTTATCCTGAGTCACTAAAGGAATAGACCAATCTGCGGCGCTGCCACTAAGATATGAGAGCACAAAGGCTACCTTAGCCTGGTCTGTTGGAAAAGCGGCAGGTCTACACAGAAAGTGCAAACGACACTGATTGATGAACACAGCAAACCTTTTCGGATCACCTGAAAAGCGTTCGGGCGGAGCCAAAGGTACATTTCCTGGTAGATTAATTTGCACCGGATTAGAGGAAGCCGTTGGGGCATGGCTTCCACCAGGGGTAGGCACAGGAGTCTGTCCCGCTTGGGCTTGTAACAATTGTCTAGCCAAGTCGTCTGTTCGCTCCTTAGAAACCACTAGCTCTCTCCTTAGGGCATTTGTTTCCTGGCGTGCTGCGTGTACTTCTGCTCTCAACTCCCCGAGCAACTGGGCCAATTGGTCTATGTCTGAAGTCTCCATTGCGCCTGGGCGGGAAGTGTTTGGGAGGCTTCGCGTTCTGTAACGCTCACCTGGTTCCCTCGGAGGAGCTGGTCTTGGGCTGGGCGCTGCAAACGTCTTCAACGTTAGGCGTAGGGTTCGTTTGGCTCCCGGATTTGGCCCCTTCCTCACCGAAAGCTTGACCTGCAGAGTGAGGTGTCTGCAAGTGGAAAATCAAGGTATTAGTGGCTGAAAGGATGGGAGAAGTTCCTAGCCCCTCTCTCCCTTTCTCCCCGTAGTACTCAGATGATTGTTGTGCTCACCTTAAGTAAGTGAATGCTGAGCTCTCCATCCTGCGTCTTGTGCAGGGGCGCTGGGTCCAGTTACTTCACTGGATGTGAGTTCCGCCTCTTGATTGCAGAGGGTAGGTGAGAGCGATGCCGCCGTTTGCTGCACGAGCGTGACTTGTAAGTATTAAAGTTCTCTTTAGATTGCTCTCTTTAAATGTCTTTTTCCTTATGTATATGTTTTTTGCCTTTAGGATGCTGTCGATGCCAAAGATGATGCTCTCCCGGATTCGTGGCAGAGAGCGTAACAAGAAGATGGTGAATTCGAAGGCACGTAAGTAGGAAGACTGCTTTAGGGCCGTAGAATGCACCTTAGTGTCCCCTTTTGTTTTTACAGGTGCCGGAATGCAGCGCGAACAAAGTTGGAGCAAGCGCTACACAGGTAAGCAGTATTGTAACTGAGCGTTACTAACCAATGTTCTTTGTCTTAGCAGGCCCGATGCCGGATGCGGAATGCAGAAAAGAAAACGACTTGGATGCTGCCGATGGATCGGGTGAGTTGAAGCGCTAACTTTGCCTTTGTCTAACCTGTGCCTTTTGTTTTGCAGGAGCTGCTGAAGATTGAAGATTGGTTCCCAGCAGGTAATTTTCGTGACTACAGGATCCGGAGCTGAAGATTCGCTGGAGCTGACACGGTGAGCGTCCTGCTGCAGATGCAGAATAACGCGAAGCATGAGGTACCAATCGGGTGTGGTTTAAATAGCCCATAGGAGTACTTAGGTGTCTTCTTCCACAGCAGCCGCGCCCAGGTAAAAGAGTTCCTGCTTCCAGAAGAGTTCCAGCCTCAGTGATCCAGGGAGTGGTGCCTGCCCCACCCAGAAAGAAAAGTAGTTCCTGTTAGAAGAGAGTAAAGCATCATCTGGCTGGTAAGTAAGCAGCATGGTCTGCTTCAGGTAGGTTCACCCAAGCACGTTTACACTTGATATGAGCCCGGCGCTTCCTGTGCCGGGACGGGTCCTTACTATGAGCCTGGCACCACCGGTGCCAGGACAAGGTCCAAAAGGTCCCTATTGGGACTTGCTGGTGCCGATAAGGCATGTTATGAGCCTGTTTCCAAGGATGTTGGGTAGGTCCTGACTCCTTGAAAGCAGTGGTCATGACACTGCTCCACTATTAAACCAAAGTGTGTGCTCTTGGGCAAATCATGTTATCTAAGTGTGTCTTGTCTGGCAAGATTAGACGTGCCTAGAAGTGATTCAGCTCACACTGCCCGATACTCAAAAAGCGCCTCATAACAATACCACTGACCATTTGTATAATGGACATCATACAGTTCATGTTTCTTGGCTTTCTCCTGGTGAATTCTTTGCATGGAATCCATCATGATCCCCTCTATTATAAGACTCATTCTGTGATATCACTTTCTGGGATCCTACATATGGAAATTAGGGGGGCATGCACATGTTTTGCTGCCAAGGGCCCTGCAAAGTCTAGGTCTGGTTTTGCCAATATGGATACTACTTGTCCCCTCCCCTTTGCCATAAATTAAGGAGTCATGTTGGTTAAATTGCTTCATTTGATGGCAGGGAACCGTTAGATATGCAGTGCAAAAGTGATGTGCAAAAGCCGGCGTACAAATGTGTACAGCACCATGTCCCCTCTACTTTTGCACACTGGTGCACAAAATGTGAAAACGCTGCTTGGCATGCTGCCATGCCAGGCAGTGTTTACTTTTCATTGTGAGTGCTGCTTGCCATGCTAGCACACAATGAATGCCCACATGTCGGGGAAGGCTTAATTGTATTTGTACACGCAGCCTGCCATGCAGCATTGCAGGCAGTTGTTTAATTGATCCCGATGGTGCCCACGCACTTTATGCTGGTGCATAAAGCTGGCGGACCCCACAGGGATCGCCAGCATTTGTGCTGGCATGAAACTCCATGCCACTGCAAATGCTGGAGCATTTTTATGGCAAGAGAGATGTCAGAAATGCACTTTGCGTTCCCGCCATGCTCTCCACCACACAAATAATTCAGAATGAGCTGTCGAGTGAATGACAGGCGTTAAAGCCTGACTCAAGGCTTTTACACCTTCTATTCAAGTTATGGCTCAGTTTAAAATGAGTTTCTCAGTGAGTTATTTACAGAATGAGTTGAATTGCTTATATACTGAATGAGACTGAACCAGGTAGAGATGTATTCACAGTGGCCCTCATTACGACCCTGGCGGAAATCGTGGCGCCAAATGCACCATGGAGCACGGCGGAAAGCTGCCGATAGCGCCATGGGGGTTGGCGGATTTACCGCCCCATTCCGAGGTTGGCGGGGTGGTAAATCCCCATTCCCCATTTTACCCTTCCCCATTCCCATTTTTGCCCCATAGGGTATAATGGGAGTGGGGAAGGCGTTAATTACGCCACCGTAAAATACGGTGGCGTAATTAACAACAAGGTCCCGTAGCGCCATGGATTTCTCCGCCCGGAAAAACCAGGCGGAAAACGCTCCATGGCGCTACGGGAACTCGTAGTGGGGCGGACGGGTCCGCCGCGAATACCGCTGGCGTAAACCCACTCCGCCAGGGTCGTAATGAGGCCCAGTGTGCAGAATCGATCGAAATAGAACTGAGACCGTGCTGCATGACACAAAAAAACATATTTGACACACATGTGCAAGGTCTCAAGGTGTATTGTTTCAGGCTGGCAATACTTCCATAAACCGTCAGCCCCCAGTAGGCCATGCCCATAACTCTTCAGGCCCGCCCCAGCACTTAGGCAACGCCAGCTTGCTAGAGCCCCATTGTAATTTCTCATCCCACGTAAAACACTGCTTAAGATCCACAAATGCAAATGATTGTCAACAAGAACAAGCACTGATCAAGTCAAAAGTTTGTGTTTCTGTGTACTAATGGGATATCCATTTGACTGACACTGACATATAAATAGTCAGTCAAATTTTGACTATTTAAAATGGAATTTAAGATTGTAAAATGGAAACAACTGGAAAATTGTGTCCATACACACAAATACGTGTCTAAACACGTCCTAATCCACATGCACACACTGTTGGATTTGCCAATGCTTGTTTTAAAAGATCTCCAGTGCAATGAAACACATACTGCACATATATCCAGTTCCTGGAGGCCCACTTCATTAAGACGTGTTTTATGACACCAGTTGTTCATTTAGAGATGCAATTAAGCCATCAACTATTAGAAGTCTTACTTATACAGTGCAAAGTTTGGTTGTACTGGTTAAACGAGCTAACTCAACGATATCCCAGGAGTATGCATTATTTGCAGGTAGTGGCTGGGAATGGCAAAAGGGATTAGGGAAAGTCAGTGGGTGCATACATAACCAAGCAGCACTCAAAAGCAATGTGTCCCTCCCCACATTCAATCTGCCCCTCAATTATTTAAGCTTACACAAGCTCCACCTAACCGCCAACACTAAACAAAAGTACACCAGACTATTCCCAGAAGTGAACCCTACCAGGAAAGGAGTACGTGCGGAAAAAAACACTGTAAACATGTTTTTCCATAAGTGGTGTCAAAGACACATTTAAGAAAAATGAAAACTATTTCCTGCGGAGGAAAAAGTTCACACTTCGCCTAATGGTGTGCCCATGTAACACATGTCTGTGCCAGGTTGTGACAGTGATCATTTGCTACAGGAATGAGGTTCATTTGTGAATCTGGTTAGCCCATGTTGGTGTGTGAGTGTCCCTCATTTGAATGTGAAAACACCCCCACACACGCAAACACTGACACACGTCCACTGTTTAATAATACGCAGATGCAGTGTCTCACTGCAAGTCTGACGCTGCTATTGAAATCACTGTTAGGAGAATCAGACTCAATATTTGGCAGGCACAATTTGCACATGCTTCCAATCATGTATAGATTTGCGACATGGGAAATGCTGTGAGTGTGGGGTCCTGTTTTTTTTTTTTTGTCTTGCGGTCATCTTTGCACTGAGAAAGGTTGCGAGGGTCATTACAAAAATAGATGTGGCTTGCTTTGCTAACTCCTTATTTTACTTCTAACAATTAGGCTATCCGTGTATTATTGTAAAGAACCTGATTAGGATTATTTTGGCGCACAAGAATCCGGCGTGGGATGAAGTACAGTTCTTCGGCTATATTAGTGCAATGGATTAGAACGCACATATTTGTCAACCTTTATCAGCTATGCGGGAATCAGACTGCAGGAAAGGTGTCTGGTGGGTACGATTCTTTTTAAAGCTGGTGTCAGCATTTGCACTGCTTATTTGCGCTCTCCGAGGAGGCGGCATATTTCCCACGTTTTAAATAAAGGTTGGTGGTGTGTCTGATGTAAAGGGAGGATATTTTTACACATGCTTCGTGGCTGGGCTCTGATTTGGATGCTGTGAGTCGCATGAGCTGAGGTAAATTTGTAACACGAGGAAGCTGCACCTTGGCGGGGAGTTGGGAAGCTTGCTTGTGGCAGACCCCTGATGAGGTCCTGCCTGGTCTGCAGAATAATAAGGCAAGAACGTTCATCATTGGGCCTGGCGCATGACTCAGAATTCTTCTTATTAATTAATCACATTGTACACATTCATTAATCATGATGTTGACGATGAACTGGCGTTTTTTTAAATGTTTCCTTTAGTCTAATGTTCTATTAAGGGCATTGAGCGTTCTAAAACAAAGTCATTGCATATTTAAACATCATATATTAACATTATTTAAAAACTTCAACATTTACATGGCCGACAATACTTGAAATGAATAGAGGTTTCCCAACAAAACTCAATAAACAACTTTCTCAGACAGGATCCCATATCCCCGTTCACTTTCGAGGGGATTGAACTAATCATTGCTTCTTCATTTTGATGCACATTTTGACGTCGGGTATCCCTGCTCTCACCCGACTTCATCCCATTTACTACAGTTCTTGTTTTGTTTTTTTCTGCGGATAACCTGTTGACATTTGCACACTCTAAATACATGTAACTGCCCAGCCCTTCTGTCCAGGACAACGACCTTGAGCCTTCCTCCGCTTAGCCGATGGGCCCGATTCATGGAACAATGTGAGCTGAAATTAGGGTACTTGCCTGAGAAAACACGTGCAAGTCCCCGTTTGTCAATTCATGGAACACAATGTGCGGGGCTTACCCGGGTCTTGCAAGGAATCCGCGCCGGTCCACCACGTCACTGTGACCCGACGAATGCCTTGCGCGGGAATCGAAGAGAAGACTGGCCGGACCTGCGCAGGCACCTAAAAAGGGGATGGAACACGTGAAATGAGGAAGAACAAGCGTAAATGTGGGCGTTACGAGGGACGTTCCACTAATAAACTATCGCACCGCCCATACTCGCCCAAACAAACATATTCATGGAATTGAATGTGGAACGCGGGTCGCGAAAAAGCACCTGCAAATCCAGAAACACCAACGCCACCCGATAGCAGGCATAAACATCAAAGTGCATACTAACAAATGCATGAAAAGCATGCACATTCAACATACACACATATACAGCCACAATGAATGCACCATTTGTTGCAGCAATCATCCAGGGACACCGCAGGATTAGGAGGTTGGCCAGGGCCCGGATCTTCCACCCAAGGAGCAACCTTTTTGGAATGCCTGATGACCAGATCTATGGAAGGAATAGGTTCCCTACCCTTATCATCCTGGACCTGGTCACGGAGCGGGAAGATGACCTCACATTACCCTCCATCTGCTCCCAACCACTGAGACCCTTGCAAAATGTGCTCACCTCTCTGCATTTGTTGGCCACGGGCTCATTGGAGGGGACCACCGCCATAGTAGGTGGCATCTCCCAGGCCACGCAATCTCGGTTGGCAATCATAACTGCACATATTTCTTTTTGTCAGCATATCTATATACCCAGAACACTGACAGAAAGGCAAGCAGTGGTTCAGGACTTTTATGGGGTGGCCCACTTGTGCCATTGATTTCACCCATGTTGTTCTATGTGCAAGTTGAGCAACAAAGCACATCTACCGCAACCAGAAACATTGCCACTCCATCCATGTTCAGGTTGTGGGTGATGCCAAAGGCATCATTACTGAAGTGCATGCCAACTATCCTGGTAGCACACATGATAGTTACATCTTCATGATGTCCCCGCTATACCGGGCCATCATAGCTGGGAGCATGGCAACACATGGCTCATTGGTGAGTATGACTGGCCAATGACAACCATTCTCACCTCTACAGGGCACAGTGCCTACCCTCTGAGCACATACATGATGATGCCCATACTCATCCTCAACCAACCTGCCGAGGTAAGGTACAACACTGCCCATATTGCGACGTGGTGCGTAGTGGAGCACCCATTTGGAGTGCTCAAGTCACATTTCTGCTCCCTTGACGACTCTGATGGTGTGTTGCTATATGCACCACTCGTAATCTGCAGGATCACTGTGGCAGCATGTCTCCTGCACAATGTTGCAACACGGCATGGTGTCCCGGTGGACACGGTGGTGGCACACCATCAAGACCCACTGGTACACCACTTGCGTATGGATGGGCAAAAGGCACATGGAGAGTCTGCACGTACCCAGCTGTTGCAATCTTTTTTCACAAACCGCCCTGAGAAAGTGCCCTTGGAAGTGCAAATGTGTGTGTATCCCTTAGAACTAAAAATACATTTCATTTTGTGCTTCACAAAGAAACACATTGAAGAGGGGGGACACCACTACTGCCATGCCAACCATTTAATGAAATCACCCCTTTGACATCCAAAACATCCCATATGACTAACTATCATACCTTACAAATGTGTTACCAGTGATACATCCTGGAAAATGAGCTGCAAGCCATACATGGCCTCAAAAATTAACATGGACACAAAATACAACAAGCACAATGGCATATTAATGCACACATGTCCTAGAATGAGCATGATGCGCACAGACATGTCCCTATTGTAGGGTGTAGAAAATCAGTGCAGTATTGATCCACATGTGACACCATCTGGCAACATGACCACACGCAAGGCAATTCCAAAACCAAACATTAATAAGAGGTCATTGCCAATTGTGACAAAGAGAGTGACACACCAGAATGGCCGCATCCAGAAATGCATCAAGTAACGTAGTCCTCCCATAATGATCAAGATAAATGAACATCTAACCTGTCACCTTGGCATGCAGTCAACAGTCAAACTTCATCCCATGAAATAGCCAAATTATGGAATGCACTACCCACCGTCATCAGAACAGAAAACTCACTCCATGCTTTCCGAAAAAAACTCAAAACCTCCCTCTTCATCTAATCCTTGAATGCCTTGCTCTCTCTCATGCTTGTAATGTAAACTGTTTTCTGTTTCTCGAATCCTCTGTAACTAAGAAATCTGTCTGTAACAAGTGCCAAAATGCCTCTGGGTTGCTGCCCGCTCAACAAATTTGAATAAATAAATACATAAATCATTCCCTGACGGAAGGATCTGCAGACAATGAATACAATGGAAAAGAGTGCAGCTAACTCATCCCTGCACCAAAAAACCCAGGACTCACGGTCCCCCCTCAGTGACATACAACACATGCAAATAACAACTCACAAGACAACCTGTTACGCTCACCTGGTTCCCACAGGGGCGTCGATCGGACCCGGACAGCTGCGGTCTCCACCAACGTGATGCGTAGTGCCGAGATGACTGTCTGGACTGGCCCGCATAATCTCGTCTACTTGATCTGTAGAAGTATTCTCCTGCAAGTGGAGAAAGGGATTTAGCCACCCGTGGATTTTAGTGATGGCCCCCTCCCACTGTTCTCGTTCTCCCCTCTTGTCACCTCCGATATCCCCTTTTAGTAACCTCACCTTATGTTTTTAAATGATGAGCTCTCCATCCAGCATGGCATGCAGGGGCGCGTAGATACCAGTTACTTCACTGGTTTGAAGGTGCTGGAGGAGTTAGGGAGGAATATTGACTCCGGGTTTATAAAGTTCAAAGAGTTCAATATGTCCGATGATCACTCTTATTCCATTCCCTTGTTGAATTGCAACTGGTTCAAAAGAATATTGCCTGGAGACAGCTGCTGGCATTCAGGTAAGTGTCTGTATTACCCAACACTGTCCGGTAAAAGTTGCATGAGTTTAACTTGTTGTTTTCTCCTTTTATAGGTGCGGCAAATGAAGATGAGGCGTATTAGATGGTAATGCCTCCGGTGGTAAATCAGGTAAGCCTATGGTGATAAGAGATTGTATTTGTCGGCTCTCTTGGCTCACCTTGTTGTTTCTTTTGTTTTCCCCCAGGTGCTGGATTTCGGCGAAGAAAATGAGGGAGGCAGCGCCGGATCGAAAAATGCTGTGAGGACTGGTGAGTATGGCGCAGCGCTGCAGCTGGCGATGCGACGCGTGCAAAAATAATGTCCTTTTCAAGTTCGAAGACATGATGGATCCGGAATCAGGTAAGGATTGAAATAATGTCGGTGTTCTAACCTTTCCTTCTTCTTTCCTCTTTTGCTAGGAGCTCTGGATTCGAGACGGCGTGGCTGAAGACTGGATGCTGACTGCAGGCATGGTGAGCTTTACGCTGCTGGATGCAGAATAACGCGAAGCGTGTGTTGCTGATCGGGCATGGTTTAAATAGCTTCCAAAGTAGTTCCAGATAAGAAGTTCCCCAGAACCACACCCGAGTAAAAAATAGTCCCTGTAACAAAATAGTCCCACCCAAACCTCACGTTGGCTTGGATTAAGTTGCAGCATGGTTTGCATGAGGTAAGTAATGTCTATGAGCCTGGCGCCTATGGCGCCAGGACTGATTTCTATTATGAGCCTGGTGCCTAAGGCACCAGGACTGAACCCAGACAGACCCTAGCCGGGGCTGCTGGGGTTTTAATAAATATCTGGATTCCTGCTCCCGGGGCTGATGGGCTTGGTGTGGATGCCCGGGGTAGGCATCATGACAGCACTCCCCCCCAAGGCCCCTCCTAAAGGTGTTCTTCCCCTCGGTCCTGGTTTGTCTGGAAAGTTCTGATGGAATTTTTTCACCAACCGAGGTGCATGAACGTGGTCACTAGGCTCCCATGACCTTTCCTGTGGTCCGTAACCCTTCCAGTCGATTAAATAAAAAAGTCTTGATTTAACCTTTTTAGAGTCCAGAATATTTTTAACTTCGAATTCGGGTTCCCCATCTATTAGGATGGGGTCGGGTGGTTTGGCTAGTCTTGTCCCGGGTTGAACTGGTTTCAGGAGTGAAACATGAAAGACTGGATGGATCCGCATATTAGAGGGTAGTTCCAATTTGACGGTCACCGGGTTGATAATGGCCTTAATAGTGTAAGGTCCCAAATATCTAGGATTAAAAGTCAGAGTCCCCTTTAGGGGTATGTGTTTTGTAGCCAGCCAAACTTGATCTCCAATCTGGTATTGTGGGGCATCACGTCTATGTTGATCAGCATTTTTCTTGTATTTCTCTTTTGCTTGTTTCAAATGTTCTGTTGCTTCCTTAAAGGCTTGTGTAATAGTAGAGTGCAGATGATTCACTGCGGGCATTTCTAAGTGTTGAGGCGAATCGAGTTCTGATGTTCGAGGATGAGGTCCATATATGGTATAAAAGGGGCTTTGCCCGGTTCCAGAATGTACAGAGTTATTGTATGCATATTCGGAAATCCATAAAATATCCTTCCAATTGCTTTCAGTTTGGTGTAGTATGCAAAGTAGGTACTGTTCAAGAGTCTGGTTGGTCCTCTCCGTCTGACCATCGGTCTTGGGGTGGTGACTGGTTGATAACCTCATGTCGATTTGCGCTAATTGACAACATCTTTTCCAAAATTGAGAAATGAATTGGCTACCTCGGTCAGAGACCAATACAGAAGGAAATCCATGCATTCAAACAATGTTTTCGAGAAATTCCTTGGCCAAAATTGAAGCGGAAGATAATCCCTTTAAAGGAATAAAGTGGGCCATCTTGGAAAAAAGATCCACAATAACTAGAATGTTGTTAAATCCATTACATGGAGGTAGATCAGTAATAAAGTCTAAAGACAAAGTATGCCAGGGTGTAGGAGGAATATCCAAAGGTTGTAAAAGACCAACTGGTTTTTTCTTTTGACTTTTGTTTAGGGCACAGATACCACAAGATAGCACAAATGACTTTATGGCTTTTCGCCAGGTGGGCCAAAACACAGACAGCATTTGCTAACGGCGCGCGAGAAAGAATGATTGTACGCTTGCGAAAGGTAAGAGACTCCAAACGAACGGCGATCAGCGATCGCTTTAGATAACATTAAGCTTATTCTGTTGCAGCATATAGTGTCTTGCTAACACGATCTCTACTTACCATTTTAGAGTGAAAATCATGAGATTATGAATCTCGGTACATAGAGAGTAAAAAACGGCAAAGGTGCACACTGCCATACGAATAATTCACTATTAGTTTTAAGGCACTACTTAAGGGCAGCACAGATAATATTTATAACAACACTGGGCACACTGCATGTGTTAATGCCAGCTAGCGAATATGGATACAGTTTAACACACACGATAAAATATAGTGAGACTACGGTCACAACCTTGAATGTATTGAATGATAATACTTGCACTGGGCAGAACAAATAAAGTGGATTTACAGGTGTCATAACATATTGAATGATAATACTTGCACTGGGCAGAATAAATAAAGAAGATTTACAGGTGCCATAACAAATGGAAATTAAGAGTTGCTGCAACAAATGTACTTATGAGACACTTTTGTTTATGTTTTCTCTTATTTGTTAATTGTGTGTTTGTAACTGTGGGCGCTCTGTACATTTTAAATGGATCAAATGTGTTACACTATCGTCCTTACATATAATTGATTTGAATATTTCATTATACAATGTATCTCTTGTGTTTATGACTTAGTCAGAATTTATAACCCGGCTCTGAAGAAGGATTTTATTCCAAACTGCATTATCCATGTAGGGTTGAATTTTTTGTTTGCCTCAGACACTGCATTAGCCTAATTGGTGAAGCTGTAATTCTATAAATTTGGATATTTGAAACTAAAGGAATACTTGAGACAAATAAAGGATCTCAACATAACTACACTTGAATGAAAATGTATTGATAAATTCAACAAAATTGCTTAACCCGAAGTGGGTATTAAGGGTGTGCGGCCCACACCGAAGACTCAATAGTCTTGGTCTCTTTTCTTCAGTTTAAGTGTATAATTGAATCACTGTATATGTTGGTCCTTTGTGTAACTTGTTCTACTGATCACTTTACTCTTGAGATATGTCTGGCTGCTCAGCCATCACTATGAATTTACTGTGTAGTACAGGCTTGTACCAAAGGTGAAATTGTACTTACACTTGTAGTCTTAATTGTGTGTAGTGTTCCCAAAGTGTACTTCACATGATTCTGCCTATCACACATGTCCATGTGTGTGGGTGTGGAGGTTGATGTTCATGTGAATGTTGGTGATGCCACACCGGATTTGGTACAGTACTCTGATGTTTATGGTCTGTGTCTCCTTTTCCACAGTTGCATCTGATGAAGAGGGCAGACGCAGTGCCTTGGAGCATGGCTGCAGGGATACCTCCACCAAGCAGAGGCGCAGGCACCAGCCACGCCCCCGTAACAGCTCATTTTCGGGGAGCGATGTGGCTGTGGCAGTGCCAGTGAAATTGGGCATGGCTGCTGAGGGTGAGCCCAAGAAGATGAAAGTGGGAGGGGACTCCTCAGCAGCGGTGGGGACAGGTAATGTAACAAAGGGGCCATCCATGGCAGCAGACACCCCAGAGTCATCCAGGTTGACAGAGGGGGTGGTGGAGCAGGTGGCCATTGCAGCCCAGCCCATGGGGTCATGTGGGGGTTTTGAGGTGGGTGTGCCTACTGCAGTCCTGTCCAAGGGTCATGAGGCTGTGCAGGCCACTGTGAAAGTACCTGTGCAAAATCTAGTCCCTGGGCCATCGGATGCTGCAGTGTGCACTGTTCAGGATGCCTCCTGCCAGACCCACCATCCATTGTCCGCTGTTGTGTTTACCCAGACCGACACCCCCTTACCATCTGGTGTGGCTATCCGGGATTATGTGCTACCCCTGCTGGGGGGGGGTTGACGAGGAAGACAGGTATCATTCATGATGATGGGCAGGCTACTCGAAGTCGGCTTGCTCTCTGTGCTCTCTCCTTTCTCTTCTTCTCTGATTAATGGTCACACCCAGTGGGAGGCCTTCCTGGTCTCCTTCCACTCCTCTAAGGTCATCATTAATGTTTAATTGAATGGTACCTTCCTAGTCCAAGACTCTCAAGCCAACCTTCTCCTCTTTGATAGACGCTTTCTTCCCCTCATCAATTTCCTTTCTTCTCCTGTTGTCCCCTCTTATCCCTCCATGGCTTCATTGCCTCCCCCTGCTGTCTCCTCCTTGGCTACCTTGCCCTCTCCCCCTTCCTCCTATGCCCCCCCTCAGGCTTCCTCTACACCTCCACAGAGCATATCTCTGATTTGTACCCCTACCCGGAAGTCTTTCAAGGACAGCAACCTTCTCCATATTGCCACTCTAAACTTTCGCTCAGCAGTTAACCACTGCTCTGACATCTGGACTCTTTTGCAACCTCTGCGACTCTCTCTCCCTCTCTTATTTCCCCTCTGGCCTGACTCACTCTGCAGGGCACACAATGGATGTTCTGATCTCTGCAAACCTTCCTCTTTTGATCCATCTCCCCACTCCTCTCTCATGGAGTGGTCACTTTCTCGTTTCCTCCCATCTCACCATCTCTACCCACCAGGCCAAGCCAACTGCATCACTGCCACCTACATTCTCAGTTATCCGACCCATGAAGCGTGTGTCAGTTGAGGCTTTCACCACAACTTTCTCCCCCTCCCTCCCCCCTGGCTGACTCACCCCCTGACAAAGCCCTTTCCATGCTCCACTCTGCTATTTCTGATACTCTCGAATTTCTTGCCCTGTCATGAGGATCCGCTTGAAGGCCAAAGTGAAGTGCAACTCTTGGTATGACTCAGACCTCGTCACCCTTTAACACAAGTGCAGGGTGGCTGAGGGGAAATGGCGTGCTTCCTGAACACCCTCTGACAAACTGGCCTGCTGCCTGCTTCAAAGGCAATACCTGCTCTCCGTCCACAACAAGTAGAGAGACCACATCCAAGCCCACAAATCTGCAGCATCTAACACCTTGGCTGAACTCTTTAAACTCTGCAAGGAGCTGGCCCATCCTGCAGCAGTCTCTACCTGTCCTGTCCCCTCCCAGGACCTCTGCATGGCACTGGCTTCTCATTTCATCTCCAAAACCCAGGACATCCTGTACTCTCTCTCTTCCTCTCCCCCACCTCCCTCTACTCCCTGCTCTTCCTCTGGACCTTTTTCAGACACCTCTCCTCCCTCCTTCTCTGCCTTTCTACTGTTCTGCCAAGACAAGGTTTCTAGATAAGTCTGATCTATGAAAGTCTCGTCAAAACATGTTGACGCTGTTCCTCCAAAACCATCAAGGACCAAATTGACACTCTGGCTCCTGCTCTGGCTGACTTCTGCAACCACACCTTCACCACTGGAGAATTCCCTTCACCCCTGAAGTACTCCCTTGTGCACCCTCTTCTGAAGAAACCCTCTGCCGAGCCTTCCTGCCCGGCTAACTATCGCCCAATATCCATCACTCCTTTCTTGGGCAAAAGCTGGCCATCTCCCAGTTTAATCTTCACACTGAATCTGTTGATTGTCTCCATGTTGAAGACCATCAGTCTGGCTTCAGAGCTGCCAGACGCACGGAAACTGCTTTCCTGAAAATGCGAGAAGACCTGCTCTCCAAACTTAATTCCAATCCCCCCTGTGACCTCATCTTACTTGATATCTCTTCTGCCTCTCTTGGCCCTCTTCCTGCTCCCACCTGTGTGGCAAAAAACCTCGGGCATCTTTGATTCCACAATCTCCTTCTCTCCTCACATCTCTGACATCTCTAAGAAGTTACACTACCAGCTGCATCTCCTCAGAGGTATTCTTCCTTTCCTCTCCTTCTCCCAGAAGCTCACTGTCTCCAGAGCTCTGGTTCTCTCTAGGCTGGACTAATAAAACAGCCTCTTTCTAAATCTGCCTGCCTCTACTCTCTGCCCTCTGCAACTCATCCAAAACAGGACTGCAAGACTTGTCCTTGGCCTCAAGCCCAGGAATCGTACCTCTCCAGGACTGACATTTCTGCACTGGCTTATAGTGGTGGCGAGGATTAAGTTCAAAACCCTCTGCATTGTCCACAAGGCCTTATGGGGTTTGGGGCCTCAATACCTTCAACTCTCTCTTCCTAAATATCTTCCTTCTCAAGCTCTTCGCTCATCTGCCTCCAACTCCCTCATGGTCATTCGCTTTTCAAAGCAATGAGTTGGTGGTAGATCTCTTTATTCTACTGGGGCCTTCCTCTTTGCTTCTGCTTTCTCTCCCCTTGTGATCTCCTGGCTGAAACTGAAACTGCACTGGGTACCTGGCTACTCTCTGATCTTGGGCCCAGGTCCCCTCTGCTCCAGTTGCACACCTGCACTGCCCCCCGGCAACCCTTACACTTGGGGACTGTTCTGTATCCCTACAGCCCGCTACCAGCACTTGACACCTGATGTATGCACTTCCCCTTGCACTTGCCACCAGCTGGCCGCACTTTTGTTTATTGTCTTTTTTTATTTTTACTGTTTATCCTATGCACTGCACTGCCCCCTTCCCCTACACTTGTTCCCCTCACCGCTCCCCTGCACTTGCATGATCTCAATGTCACCTGACCTAGTAAGATCATTGTCTCTTGTCTTCCCTCTGTTCCTCCTCCCTTGCCTTGTTGTGCCTTGAAACACTTGTGTATAAGCACGTTATAAATGTCTTATCATACCATATCACAGTGAACTATACCACTTCATTGGCTGGCTTGCAGCATGCCTGTTCCATGGTGTCCTCGATGGGATGTTCACTGGTGCAACCACCTCATCGTCTTCCTCCTCTGAGCACCAGTCGTCCTCCAGGGTGTCTTCAGGCCCAGATATCTGCAGGGCCTCCTGTGCACCAGTCCCACCCACAATGCCCCATCTGATGGAGACCACATCCCTGCCTAAGTTAAAAATCCAAGGCACATCAGCTGAGGTGGTCAGCCCTGGTGGAAAGGCTCAGTGACATTGGAGAGGAGGACTAGCCTGCTGCCTTTGTACATAGTTATTTAGGTGTAGGTTTCCTTTTTTCATTTATTATCTTCCCCAGACTTGGGAGACTTTCCTTCCCAGTTTTTATTGTATATAGTTCTTTAGGCATATGATATTAGTTTTATTTCATATTTCCCCAGGACTGCTTTGAGCTTGATTCCCTGTTTATTTTTGTACATATTTATATCCCATGCATTGTTTGGTTTGTTACATTCCACCCTTCATGCAGTTCATGTGTGTGTTGGGCTCTTTGATAGTTCTATTTTCAGCCAGCACATCTCTCCATTGCAAGTCGTGTGTCTTTTGGTATGCATGCTTGTGTGTTGTTGTTGCTGGGATGGTTGCAGATGGAAGGATGCACATGTGCTTGACGTGTGGGGGTGGGTCCATCAGACAACTTGGTCTGGACTGTATGTTTTCATTTGCATTTACCTGTGCAGCATCATTGTGTGTTTTGCATCAGTGTGGTTGGGGTGGAGGGAGGTGAGCTCACTGTGGAGGAGTTCCATGGTCACGTTAATAGCAAATTTGTTTGTCATTGCCGTGTAAAGCCCATGTTGTGCAGACACGCTCACCAGCATGTGCAGTCACACATTGCCTTCTCTCATGTGTCGCTCAACCTCTACCACTGGAATGCAGTAGTGGGCCATGTTTGCTCTTCCATAGTGGCAGCACAATTCTCCATTCTCTGTGACTCATGCTCTCTCTGACTGCCCTACCATCACCCATGCATGGCCCTGTCAAGTGACTGTTTCCTGACAGGTATTTTGCCACCCATTTCCCCAGTCACTGATGCTCAGGCTGTGACATGCCTGACCATTATTTGTGGATCTTGCAACATATTTTGGTAGGTTTGCTTCTGTTGTGGGCACACATTCAGTTACTGTGCTTTGATGCCTTGGCAATGTGCCATGGACAACATGCACACAGATTTGCATTCAAATGTCACATGTGTATGGGGGTGCTGATTAAGTCCTGGAAGGGTGTGTGAGCAGATGATCCACTCATGGATGGACCTACTGTGCTTGCAGTTGGTTGTATTTGCGGGGTACATGTTGGTGTTGCACTTCATGGTGCTGTCAGGCCACGGAAGCTCAGGTGAGCTCCAGACATGCATTGCACTGGTATTGTGGGAGACTGTCAGGGGGCTGCCTCGAGAGAGTCACAGGTGAGGGGGTCTGGGGGGCAGTGTCCAGTCTGGAGGGGGCTGCATGGAGGGTTTCACAGGTGAGGGGGATTGCAGGGTGGTGTCCGGTCTAGAGGGGGCTGCCGGGGGGTAAGAGGTGAAGGGAGCTGGGAGGTGGTGTCCAGTCTGGAGAGGGTCTGGTGGGTGGTGTCCGGTATGGAGGGGGGTTCCTGGGGGGGGGGGGGCCACAGATGAAGGTGGCTGGTGTCCTGTCTGGAGAGGCTGTCTGGGGGAGTCACATGTGAGGGGGGCTAAGGGGTGGTGTCCAGCCTGGAGGGAGCTCCTGGGGGTGTCACAGGTGAGGGGAGCTGGGGGTGGTGTCCAGTCTGGAGGGGGCTGCCTGGGAGGGGGTGTTGCAGGTGAGGGGGGCAGGGTGGTGGTATCCAGTATGGAGGGGGGGCTGGTGAGTTTTGTCCAGTCTGAAGGGGGCTGACTAGGGGGTGTCATAGGTGAGGGGCCTGGGGATGGTGTCCAGTCTGGAAGGGGGCTGGTGGGTGTTGTCCAGTCTGCAGGGGGCTGCCTGGTGGTGTCACATGTGAGAGGGGCTGGGAGGTGTATCCAGTCTGGAGGGGGCTGACTGGGGGGTGTCATATGTAAGGGGGTTTGTGGGTTGTATAAAGTCTGGAGGGGGTTGCCTGGGGGTGTCTCACCGGTTGGGGGTTGGGGGTGGTGTCCAGTATGGAGGGGGGCTGGTGGGTGTTGTCCAGTCTGGAGGGGGCTACCTTGGTGTGTATCACAGGTGAAGGGGGCTAGGGGGTGGTGTCCAGTCTCGAGGGGCTGTCTGGGGGGGTGTCACAGGTGAATGGGATGGGGGTTGTATCCAGTCTGGAGGGGGTTGCCTGGGGGGTCTCACCGGTTAGGGTGTTGTGGGTGGTGTCCAGTATGGAGGGGGGCTGGTGGGTGTTGTCCACCCTGGAGGGGTCTGCCTGGGAGAGTGTCACAGGTGAGGGGCTCTAGGGGGTGGTGTCCAGTCTGGCGAGGGCTGTCTGGGGGCGTGTCAAAGGTGAGGGGTCTGGGGGTGGTGTCCAGTCTGGAGGGGGCTAACTGGGGGGGTGTCCCATCTGGAGAGGGCTGTCTGGGTGGTGTCAGAGGTGAGAGGGATTCGGGGGTGGTGTCCAGTCTAGAGGGGGCTGCCTGGGGGGAGTCAGAGGTAAAGGGGGCTGGTGGGTAGTGCCCAGTCAGAAAGAGGCTGTCTGGGGGGGTGTCAGAGGTGAGGGGGATTGGGGGTGGTGTCCAGTCTAGAGGGGGCTGCCTGGGGGGATCAAAGGTGAAGGGGTGGGGGTAGTGTCCAGTCAGGAAGGGGCTGTCTGGGGGGTGTCAGAGGTGAGGGGGATTGGGGGTGGTGTCCATTCTAGAGGGGGCTGCCTGGGGTGTGTTAGGCAGAATCCTGTGCAGTGCCCTTAGGGACCATTACACACAATTAAGACTACAGGTGGCAATTCAAGTTTTACCTTTGGTACAAGCCTGTACTACTATGTCAGAGTGGTATCAGTGGCGGAGCAACCAGGCTTATCTCAAGAGTATATGAGCAGTAGCAGAGATTACACAAAGGGACCACAATTACTGTGACTCAAGCAAACACTGACTCAAGGTTTCAGGTAAAAAATATAAGTACATTTATTTTTAAACCATTCGTTATAAACACAATACTTCTATTAAACTCAAATAAAAACCACACGTTAAATATACAACTAGCCAATCACTTTGTACAGTAAGTCTCAAGGTAAGTACCCTGTGTTGAATGAACCGGTGTTACGAACAAAACACGTTACCGTGAATACGATTGCGATCACTTTTTGACAGTTTGGTCTACTAAATAAACGCGTAGCCGTGACATCTGTTCATTTGCATTTACCTGTGCAGCATCATTGTGTGTTTGGCATCAGTGTGGTTGGGGTGGAGGTAGGTGAGCTCACTGTGGAGGAGTTCCATGGTCACATTAATAGCAAATTTGTTTGTCACTGCCGTGTAAAGCCCATGTTGTGCAGACACGCTCACCAGCATGTGCAGTCACACATTACCTTCTCTCATGTGTCGCTCAACCTCTACCACTGGAATGCAGTAGTGGGCCATGTTTGCTCTTCCATAGTGGCAGCACAATTCTCCATTCTCTGTGACTCATGCTCTCTCTGACTGCTCTACCATCACCCGTGCATGGCCCTGGCAAGTGACTGTTTCCTGACATGTATTTTGCCACCCATTCCCCCAGTCACTGATGCTCAGGCTGTGACATGCCTGGCCATTATTTGTGGATCTTGCAACATATTTTGGTAGGTGTGCTTCTGTTGTGGGCACACATTCAGTTACTGTGCTTTGATGCCTTGGCAATGTGCCATGGACAACATGCACATGGATTTGCATTCAAATGCCACATGTGTATGGGGGTGTTGATTAAGGCCTGGAAGGGTGTGTGAGCAGATGATGCACTCATGGATGGACCTACAGTGCTTGCAGTTGGTTGTATTTGCGGGGTACATATTGGTGTTGCACTTCATGGTGCTGTCAGCCCATGGAAGCTCAGGTGAGCTCCAGACATGCATTGCAATGGTATTGTTGGAGACTGTCAGGGGGCTGCCTGGGGAGGGTCACAGGTGGGGGGGTCAGGGGGTGGTGTCACAGGTGAGGGGGCAGGGGGGCAGTGTCCAGTCTGGAGGGGGCTGCATGGAGGTTTTCACAGGTGAGGGGGATTGCGGGTGGTGTCCTGTCTAGAGGGGGCTGCCGGGGGGGGTAAGAGTTGAAGGGAGCTGGGAGGTGGTGTCCAGTCTGGAGGGAGTCTGGTGGGTGGTGTCCGGTATGGAGGGGGCTGCCTGGGGGGGTGCCACAGATGAAGGTGGCTGGTGTCCTGTCTGGAGGGGGCTGCCTGGGGGCAATGTCACAAGTGAGGGGAGGCTGGAGGTAATGTCCTGTCTGGAGAGGCTGCCTGGGGGAGTCATATGTGAGGGGGGCTAAGGGGTGGTGTCCAGTCTGGAGGGAGCTCCTGGGGGTGTCACAGGTGAGGGGGGATGGGGGCGGTGTCCAGTCTGGAGGGGGCTGCCTGGGAGGGGGTGTTGCAGGTGAGGGGGGCAGGGTGGTGGACTCCAGTCTGGAGGGGGGGGCTGGTGAGTTTTGTCCAGTCTGCAGGGGGCTGCCTGGTGGGGTCACATGTGAGATGGGCTGGGAGGTGTATCCAGTCAGGAGGGGGCTGCCTGGGGGGTGACATAGGTAAGGGGGTTTGTTTTTTTTTTCCAGTCTGGAGGGGGTTGCCTGGGGGTGTCTCAACGGTTGGGGGTTGGGGGTGGTGTCCAGTATGGAGGGGGACTGGTGGGTGTTGTTCAGTCTGGAGGGGGTTGCCTTTGGGTGTATCACAGGTGAGGGGGGCTAGGGGGTGGTGTCCAGTCTGGAGGGGCTGTCTGGGGGGGTGTCACAGGTGAGTGGGCTGGGGGCGGTATCCAGTCTGGAGGGGGCTGCCTGGGGGGTCTCACCAGTTAGGGGTTTGGGGGTGGTGTCCAGTATGGAGGGGGACTGGTGGGTGTTGTCCACTCTGGAGGGGTCTGCCTGGGGGAGTGTCACAGGTGAGGGGTCTGGGGGTCGTGTCCAGTCTGGAGGGGGCTAACTGGGGGGGTGTCCCATCTGGAGAGGACTGTCTGGGTGGTGTCAGAGGTGAGGGGGATTCGGGGGTGGTGTCCACTCTAGAGGGGGCTGCCTGGGGGGAGTCAGAGGTAAAGGGGGCTGGTGGGTAGTGCCCAGTCAGGAAGAAGCTATCTGGGGGGGGTGTCAGAGGGGAGGGGAATTGGGGGGTGGTGTCCGGTCTAGAGGGGGCGCCTGGGGGGGATCAGAGGTGTAGGGGGTGGGGGTAGTGTCCAGTCAGGAAGGGACTGTCTGGGGGGTGTCAGAAGTGAGGGGGATTGGGGTGGTGTCCATTCTAGAGGGGGCTGCCTGGGGGTGTTAGGCAGAATCCTGTGCAGTGCCCTTAGGGACCACTACACACAATTAAGACTACATGTGGCAATACAAGTTTTACCTTTGGTACAAGCCTGTACTACTATGTCAGAGTGGTAGCAGTGGCGGAGCAACCAGGCTTATCTCAAGAGTATATGAGCAGTAGCAGAGATTACACAAAGGGACCACAATTACTGTGACTCAAGCAAACACTGACTCAAGGTTTCAGGTAAAAAATATAAGTACATTTATTTTTAAACCATTCATTATGAACATAATACTTCTATTAAACTCAAATAAAAACCACACGTTAAATATACAACTAACCAATTCACTTTGTACAGTAAGTCTCAAGGTAAGTACCCTGTATTGAATGAACCGGTGTTACGAACAAAACACGTTACCGTGAATACGATTGCGATCACTTTTTGACAGTTCGGTCTACTAAATAAACGCAAAGCCGTGACATCCGTTCATTTGCATTTACCTGTGCAGCATCATTGTGTGTTTGGCATCAGTGTGGTTGGGGTGGAGGGAGGTGAGCTCACTGTGGAGGAGTTCCATTGTCACGTTAATAGCAAATTTGTTTGTCATTGCTGTGTAAAGCCCATGTTGTGTAGACACGCTCACCAGCATGTGCAGTCACACATTGCCTTCTCTCATGTGCCGCTCAACCTCTACCACTGGAATGCAGTAGTGGGCCATGTTTGCTCTTCCATAGTGGCAGCACAATTCTCCATTCTCTGTGACTCATGCTCTCTCTGACTGCCCTACCATCACCCATGCATGGCCCTGTCAAGTGACTGTTTCCTGACAGGTATTTTGCCACCCATTTCCCCAGTCACTGATGCTCAGGCTGTGACATGCCTGGCCATTATTTGTGGATCTTGCAACATATTTTGGTAGGTTTGCTTCTGTTGTGGGCACACATTCAGTTACTGTGCTTTGATGCCTTGGACAACATGCACATCGATTTGCATTCAAATGTCACATGTGTATGGGGGTGCTGATTAAGGCCTGGAAGGGTGTGTGAGCAGATGATCCACTCATGGATGGACCTACAGTGCTTTCAGTTGGTTGTATTTGCAGGGTACATGTTGGTGTTGCACGTCCTGGTGCAGTCAGGCCACGGAAGCTCAGGTGAGCTCTAGACATGCATTGCAATGGTATTGTGGGAGACTGTCAGGGGGCTGCCTGGGGAGGGTCACAGGTGAGGGGGCCTGGGGGTGGTGTCACAGGTGAGGGGGCAGGGGGACAGTGTCCAGTCTGGAGGGGGCTGCATGGAGGGTTTCACAGGTGAGGGGGATTGCGGGTGGTGTCCTGTCTAGAGGGGCCTGCCGGGGGGGTAAGAGGTGAAGGGAGCTGGCAGGTGGTGTCCAGTCTGGAGGGAGTCTGGTGGGTGGTGTCCGGTATGGAGGGGGCTGCCTGGGGGGGTGCCACAGATGAAGGTGGCTGGTGTCCTGTCTGGAGGGGGGTGCCTGGGGGCAGTGTCACAGGTGAGGGGGGGCTGGAGGTAATGTCCTGTCTGGAGAGACTGCCTGGGAGAGTCACATGTGAGGGGGGCTAAGGGGTGTTGTCTAGTCTGGAGGGAGCTCCTGGGGGTGTCACAGGTGAGGGGGGATGGGGGCGGTGTCCAGTCTGGAGGGGGCTGCCTGGGAGGGGGTGTTGCAGGTGTTGCAGGTGAGGTGGTCAGGGTGGTGGTATCCAGTCTGGAGGGGGGGGCTGGTGAGTTTTGTCCAGACTGGAGGGGGCTGCCTAGGGGGTGTCAAAGGTGATGGGGGCTGGGGGTGGTGTCCAGTCTGGACAGGGGCTGGTGGGTGTTGTCCAGTCTGCAGGGGGCTGCCTGGTGGGGTCACATGTGAGAGGGGCTGGGAGGTGCTATCGAGCCTGGAGGGGGCTGCCTGGGGGGGTGTCACAGGTGAGGGGGTTTGGGGGTTGTATCCAGTCTGGAGTGTGTTGCCTCAGGGTGTCTCACCGGTTGGGGGTTGGGGGTGGTGTCTAGTATGGAGGTGGGTTTGGTGGTTGTTGTCCAGTCTGGAGGCGGCTGCCTTGGGGTGTATCAGGTGAGGGGGGCTAGGCGGTGGTGTCCAGTCTGGAGGGGCTGTCTGGGGGGGTGTCACAGGTGAGTGGGCTGAGGCTGGTATCCTGTTTGGAGGGGGCTGCCTGGGGGGTCTCACCGGTTAGGGGGTTCGTGGTGGTGTCCAATATGGAGTCTCAAGGTAAGTACCCTGCGTTGAATGAACCGGTATTACGAACAAAACATGTTACCGTGAATACGATTGCGATCACTTATTGACAGTTCGGTCTACTAAATAAACGCGTATCCGTGACATGAAATGCTACCGGGGCAAAAATACACTTAGCACCTGAGATACCCAGAGGGAGTTGGAGGCAAAAATCACAGGCAATATTTTTGTTAGGCAGGCAGAATCAAGAAACACTCAGAGACAGGAGTTCAAAAGTCAAAGGGCCGGAGCCAGGGTCGAAAGACACCAGGGCCTGTTGCCGAAGATCACACAGTCAGACAATTCACGATTCAGCGTAGCCAAAAGTACTTCGATATTGTCAATGTTCGGAAGCAAAAGTTATAAGAAGGAGAGAAGACAAGGGCAAGCCTTGGAAATGAAGAAAAGGGATTCACCCAGTTTCCTCAAGTAGAACACAGTAAACTTGTTCCAATGGTGCAGCTGGTGCCCTGGCAGTTGTTCCTGTTGGTTTCCCACAGACCCACGATTCCTGGAGCTTCGTTTTGAAGGAGGACGTCTGAAGGGGGTCTGCACCACACAGGGATGAAGCCGGCAGCAGCGACGAGGAATAAAAGGTGCGCTCCTTAAAAACAGGAGAGGCTCTTCAGGTGGCTATCCAGACCACTAGAGCAGCATGCAGTGATTTCGACCAAGGAAGAGGATCCTCTGGCTGTGGAAGATGAGCTGGCTATCCCCACCAAGCTCAAGGGAGGAAGACTCCGGACTGGATCTTCTCTGAGTCGTCGAAGGAAAGATAGCTCAGGACTGCAGCAGCACTTCACCGGGACGGGGTAGTTGCAGCAGCCGTCATTCTCTCCGCTTCTCTTCGGTTCCTTGTAGTTCCAGTGGTGACTCTCTGACTTCTAGCCCAAGAGACCTGCCTTTTATGCGAAAAACCCCCATTCACACAGCCTGGCTGTCAATCCCCCAGCAGGGTGGTTGTCCAGCCGGGACAGCTACCCTGGCCAATCATGACAAAGTGCGACTTGGGATTCCTAGGATACCCTGTGCAGGGTGTGACTACACCCCTCCCTCACATTCAGCCCACCTAGACACCCAGGCGCCTTGAGGAGTGCTTCTGAGCAGAAACCCGCCAAAAGACAGTGAACAAAGAAGGCGAACCTAGTTTGCCACGCAAAGTAAAACACAAGAAGGACTTTAACAAAAAGAAATGGTGAATAAACCCAACCGGAGCAAAAAGAATGACGATTTGGTCAAGCAGGTTTATTTTCGAGGCTAATATAATAGCCAAGAACAGTACCACATTAATCTAATATAATCGCTGTAGAAATGTTAGGGTAGGTACCACTGCCACCAGCCAAGTCTAAATGTTAAAAAGCGAAACAATGCTCTAGGAGGTACAGATCAAAAGGGATACAAATTAACCCTTTTCCGTACTCCATGGAAGATGGGGTGTACTGGGATCTGTGGTAGATTGACTAAGTAAAGTTAATGGTAACTTTACCCTTTTCTGGGGGCTTGTAGTCGCCTCAGAAATGGAGTTGAGGGAAGTCTCAAAGTCAACCCTGTGTCACGGCACAGAAGGTGCTGTGTGACACACAAAAAGAAGAGGGCTACTGAAGTGGTGTACTTCAGAGTCCACAATCACAAAAACAGGTGTAAACACATAGCAAAACACAGGTAAGAGGGGGGAAAAAGCTCTCACTCTTACCAAGTGGAAACAAATAAACTCCAGAAGTCCAGCAACGCTGCTGGGGGACTCACTAGGTGAGGGAAATTAGCCATAGATGAGAATTCTCCCTAACACGGGGTCAGAGGTGAAGGGAGCTAGGGGGCGGTGTCCAGTACGGTGGGGACTGCCTGGGGGTGTCTCAGGTGATGGGGGATGGTGTCCAGTCTGGAGAGGGCTGCCTGGGGGGGTGTCACCGATGAAGGTGGCTGGTGTCCAGTCTGGAGAGGACTGCCTGGGGGTAGTGTTACAGGTGAGGGGGGCTGGTGGGTGTTGTCCAGTCTGGATGGGGCTGCCTGATGGGGTCACAGGTGAGAGGGACTGGGGGGTGGTGTCCAGTCTGGGGGGGGCTGGTGGGTGTTGTCCAGTCTGGAGGGGGCTACCTGGGGGGTGTCACAGGTGAGGGGTCTGGGTGGCAGTGCCCAGTCTGGAGCGGGCTGCCTGGGGGATGTCACAGGTGAGGAAGCTGGGGGTGGTGTCCAGTCTGGAGGGGGATGTTTGCAAGGGTCGCAGGAGAAGTGGGCTGGGGCTAGTGTCCAGCCTGGAGTGAGCTGTCTAGGGGGTGGCAGAGGTGAGGGGGGTTAAGGGGTGGTGTCCAGTCTGGTGTGGATCTCCTTGGTGTTGTCCAGTCCGGAGAGGGCTGCCTGGAGGATTTCACAGGTGAGGGGGGATAAGGAGTATTGTCCAATCTGAAGAGGGCTGCTGGGGGGTGTCACAGGTGAGGGGGATTGGGGGTGGTGTCTAGTCTAGAGGGGGCTGCCTGGGAGGTCAGAGGTGAAGGGAGCTAGGGGGTGGTGTCCAGTACGGTGGGGGCTGC
This sequence comes from Ambystoma mexicanum, assembly GCF_040938575.1. NCBI lineage: Eukaryota > Metazoa > Chordata > Amphibia > Caudata > Ambystomatidae > Ambystoma > Ambystoma mexicanum. The sequence goes on from NC_090932.1 coordinate 1,208,431,887, forward strand.
CTGGGGGTTGTCACAGGTGATGGGGGCTGGGGGATGGTGTCCAGTCTGAAGGGGGTCTGGTGGGTGGTGTACAGTCTGGAGAGGGCTGCCTGGAGGGGGGGGGGTCACAGATGAAGGTGGCTGGTGTCCAGTCTGGAGAGGACTGCCTGGGGGCAGTGTTACAGGTGAGGGGGGCTGGTGGGTTTTGTCCAGTCTGGAGGTGGTTGCCTGGTGGGGACACAGGTGAGAGGGACTGGGGGGGGGGGGTGTTCAGTCTGGAGGGGGGCTGGTGGGTATTGTCCAGTCTGGAGGGGGCTGCCTGGGGGGTGTCACAGGTGAGAGGGTCTGGGGTGGTGTCTACTCTGGAGGGGGCTACCTGGGGGGAGCCACAGGAGAGGGGTCTGGGTGGTAGTGCCCAGTCTAGAGCAGGCTGCCTGGGGGATGTCACAGGTGAGGGGAGCTGGGGGTGGTGTCCAGTTTGGAGGGGGATGCCTGCGAGGGTCGCAGGTGAAGAGGGCTGGGGCTAGAATCCAGCTTGGAGTGAGCTGTCTGGGGGTGGCAGAGGTGAGGGGAGCTGGGGGTGGTGTCCAGTCTGGAGGGGGATGCCTGGAGGGTTTCACAGGTGAGGTGGCTGGGGGGTGGTGGCCTGTCTGGAGGCGGCTGCCTGGGCGGGTGTCACAGGTGAGGGGGGATGGGGAGTGATGTTCAGTCTGAAGGGGGCTGCTGGGGGGTGTCAGAGGTGAGGGGTTTTGGGGGTGGTGTCCAGTTTAGAGGGGGCTGCCTGGGGGGTCAGAGGTGAAGGGAGCTAGTGGGCGGTGTCCAGTACGGTGGGGGCTTCCTGGGGGTGTCACAGGTGATGGGGGCTGAGGTATGGTGTCCAGTCTGAAGGGGATCTGGTGGGTGGTGTCCAGTCCAGAGAGGGCTACCTGGGGGGGTGTCACAGATGAAGGTGGCTGGTGTCCAGTCTGGAGAGGACTGCCTGGGGACAGTGTCCAGTCTGGAGGGGGCTGCCTGCTGGGGTCACAGGTAAGAGGGACTAGGGGGTGGTGTCCAGTCTGGAGGGGGGCTGGTGGGTGTTGTCCAGTCTGGAGGGGGCTGCCTGGGGGGTGTCACAGGTGAGAGGGTCTGGGGGGCGGTGTCCAGTCTGGAGAGGGCTACCTGGGGGTGTCACAGGTGAGAGGTCTGGGTGGTAGTGCCCAGTCTGGAGCGGGCTGCCTGGGGGATGTCACAGGTGAGGGGAGCTGGGGGTGGTGTCAAGTCTGGAGGGAGATGCCTGTGAGGGTCACAGGTGAAGGGGGCTGCGGCTAGTGTCCAACCTGGAGTGAGCTGCCTGGGGGGTGGCATAGGTGAGGGGGTTACGGGGTGGTGTCCAGTCTGGTGTGGGGCTCCTGGGTGTTGTCCAGTCTGGAGGGGGCTGCCTGGAGGGTGTCACAGGTGAGGGGGCTGGGGGGTGGTGGCCAGTCTGGAGGAGGCTGCCTGTGAGGTGTCACTGGTGAGGGGGGCTGACGGGTGATGTCCAGTCTGAAGGGGGCTGCCTGGGGGGTGTCACAGGTGAGGAGGTTGAGGGGGATGTCCAGAATGGAGGGGGCTGCCTGGCAGGTGTCACAGATGAGAGTTCCTGGGGGTTGGTGTCCAGTCTGGAGGGGGGCTGGTGGGTGTTGTCCAGTCTGGAGGGGTCTGCATGGGGGGTTCACATGTGAAGGGGACTGGGGGTTGGTTTCTAGTCTGGAGGTGAGTCAGTGGGGGTTGTCCAGTCTGGAGGGGGCTGCTTCAGGGGTTTCACAGGTGAGGGGGGCTGTGGAGTGGTGTCCAGTCTGGAGAGGGCTGTCTGGGGGTGTCACAGGCGAGGGGGGCTGGGGGCGGAGTCCAGTCTGGAGGGGGCTGCCTGGGGGGTTGACACAGGTGGGGGGGGCTGGGTGTGGTGTTCAGTCTGGAGGGGGGCTGGTGGGTGTTGTCCAGTCTGGAGGGGGCTGGCTGGGGAGTGTCACAGGTGAGAGGCCTTAGGGGGCGGTGTCCAGCATGGAGGAGGCTACCTGGGGGGTGTCACAGGTGAGGGGTTGGGGTGGTAGTGCCCAGTCTGGGGTGGGCTGCCTGGGGGGTGTCCAGTCTGGAGAGGGCTGCCTGGTGGGGTCACAGGTGAGAGGGACTGGGGGGATGTGTCCAGTCTGGAGTGGGCTACCTGGGGGGTGTCACAGGTGAGAGGGTCTGGGGGCTGTGTCCAGTCTGGAGGGGGCTACCTGGGGGGTGTCACAGTTGAGGGGTCTGGGTGGTAGTGCCTGGTCTGGAGCAGGCTGCTTGGTGGATGTCACAGGTCAGGGAAGCTGGGGGTGGGGTCCAGTCTGGAGGGGGATTCTTGCGAGGGTCGCAGATGAAGGGTGCTGGGGCTAGTGTCCAGCTTGGAGTGAGCTGTCTGGGGGGTGGCAGAGGTGAGGGGGGTTAGGGGGCGGTGTCCAGTCTGGTGTGGGGCTCCTGGGTGTTGCCCATTCTGGAGGGGGCTGCCTGGAGGGTGTCACAGGTGAGGGGGCTGGGGGGTGGTGCCCAATCTGGAGGTGGCTGCCTGGGGGGGTGTCACAGGTGAGGGGGGCTGGGGAGTAATGTCCAGTCTGAAGGGGGCTGCCGGGGGGTGTCACAGGTGAGGGAGATTGGGGGTGGTGTCCAGTCTAGAGGGGGCTTCCTGGGGATCAGAGGTGACTTCCTGGCGGTGTCCAGTACGGTGGGAGCTGCCTGGGGCTGCCACAAGTGATGGGGGCTGGGGGATGGTGTCCAGTCTGAAGGGGGTCTGGTGGGTGGTGTCCATCCGGAGAGGGCTGCCTGGGGGGGGTGTCACAGATGAAGGTGGCTGGTGTCCAGTCTGGAGAGGACTGCCTGGGGGCAGTGTTACAGGTGAGGGGGGCTGGTGGGTGCTGTCCAGTCTGGAGGGGGGCTGGTGGGTGTTGTCCAGTCTGGAGGGGGCTACCTGGGGGGTGTCACAGGTGAGAGGTTATGGGGGCGCTGTCCAGTCTGGAAAGGGCTACCTGGGGGGTGTCACAGGTGAGAGGTCTGGGTGGTAGTGCCCAGTCTGGAGCGGGCTGTTAGGCGGAAACCTGTGCAGTTCCCTCTGGGACCACTGCAAAAGGTTTAGGACTACAGGTGTTTGGCAGTAAGCCCACTTGGTAGCAGTCTGCACCACACAGATTCACTTGGTAGCTGTGACTGAGCAGTCAGACTTCCCTCAAGACGAGTTAGGCAGTATGTAGAGTATACAAAATAGGCAATTTACACAGTAGGACAAGCAAACACAGAACAAGGCTTCGGTGTAAAGATATATAGTTATTTATTTATAAAAACACATCTATGGAAAACACTCTGGCACTAATACGGCAAACAACTTCAATCACAATTACTATAAGTCAATCAATCCCCTGACAATAGTTCGACAAGTCTAGGTTCAACGGCACCACTTATTTGCAGACAGAGGTGAATGCTTTAACCTAGATGGCACTCTAATACTCGTTAGGAGGGGAGAGAAAAAGGCAGGGTATGAAATCAACTCGGTACCAACACTTTTACGAACAAATGCAAGGCAAGTAAGGCAGTAGATCTACTGTAGATCGCAAAGTTCAGAGGCCAGGCCCACTCGGAGAGAGGCAAGGCGATATGTCCCAAAAAGTATCACAGTGGAAATGCACTTCGAGTCTTTGTCGCAAATTGTTATCGAAAGATTGGACCAGTTCGGAATAGAAAGTTAAGAAAGCTTGGAGGCGACCCAATGGAGAGGCGAGTATTCAGACACCTCACGCTAACCGATACAAGGGAAGCCAGATGGACACGGTACCTTGTTTGTGGAGAGACATCTCTGGCGGGGGCAGTTGTTCCTGGTGGTGGATGCACGTCGGGGCTTTGCCAAGAGAAGAGATGATCTCGTCGTCGAAGGAAAGTTGAAGATCGTTGCACCACCAGGGAAGAGACCAGCCGCGGAGTGCTCCGTCACAAGGCACCACTTTTTGGTCACGGTACAGGGGTAGTGGCTATCCGGTTGCCGGGGTGCTCTGCACGGGCAATTCGACCACTGCGTCCTGGAACGAAGAAAAAGCAAAGGGGACTGGTTGTTCCCACCAGTCAGGGGAAGAGACTCTCTGGCGGGGAGATCTCCTCTGTCGTCGGGAAGTGGTGAGTCGGTTCATCAGGGCTCCACCGGAGGTGTCGTCATTGAAGGTCAGCTCAGCTTTACCCTCGTCGGATTCTTAGGTCCTGTGGAGACTTCTGAAGATCCAGTCCCAAAAGCCCTGCTTTTATGCAGAAAACCCCCATTCATTCAGCCTAGCTGTCAATCAAAACATGCTAAGTGGTGAGCGGGGTGGCTCACCACTTGGGCCAATCACACCAGAGTGCGACTTGAGTTGGCAAGGCAACTCAGTCCAGGGTGCCTAAACCCCCTCCCACACCCCCTGTGGTACCCAGACACAATGGCACCACTTTGGAGGACTTCTGTGTAGAAGCCCGCCAAAAGTGGAACAAAGGGCTCAACCTTTGGTTTAGGAGTCACAGAGACGAACACAGACGCCATTTCAAAAACCGAGTTCTGGCAGAAAATACCAACCGATAGATTTATTTAAGATAAATAAACCGGTGGTATGTTAGAGATTAACGAGAAAGAGTATTAACCTCCAACAATGGGAAGAATCCCATAGAGTTATATTCGGGGTCGAATATAACGAGTAGTTTCCACTGCTACCAGCCAAAACTCGACGAGGGGGGACGGGACAGAGCCTCCTCGAATAACAGACCCAGGAGTAATCGAATTACCCCTACTAGTACGTCCACAATAGGATGGTTTGTACTAGTTCTGCTAATAAATTTTAGCTCTAGTAAAGCCAATGGTGACTTTACATGCCCTGGGAGACAGTAGTCAGTCCCAAGGTATGGGGTCTATGGTGGGGATCCTCTAGGACGCCCCAGTGTTACGGCACGGAGGGTGCGGTGTAATACACATAGAAAAACATATGAGACCCTATGGAGTAAAAGACCCGTTAGCCCATAGAACACATTGACATTCAAAGGAATTAGCCACATTCATGTCCAAGAGTTGGAGAAAAAGAGTCTCACTCTTGGCTGGATGGAAAAAAAACAAACTCCAGAAATCCAGCAAAGCTGCTGGGGGACTCACTAGGTTAGAAAATTCAGCCTAAACAGAGAATTGTCCCTAACACGGGCTGCCTGGGGGATGTCACAGGTGAGGGGAGCTGGGGGTGGTGTCAAGTTTGGAGGGGGATGCCTGTGAGGGTCGCAGGTGAAGGGGGCTGGGTCTAGTTTCCAGCCTAGAGTGAGCTGTATGGGGGGTGGCACAGGTGAGGGGGTTAGGGGTTGGTGTCCAGTCTGGTGTGGGGCTCCTGGGTGTTGTCCAGTCTGGAGGGGGCTGTCTGGAGGGTGTCACAGGTGAGGGGGCTGGGGGTGGTGGCCAGTCTGGAGGCGGCTGCCTGCAAGGGTGTCACAGGTGAGGGGGACTGGGGGTGGTGTCCAGTCTGGAGGGGGCTGCCTGGAGGGTGTCACAGGTGAGAGTTACTGGGGGGTTGTGTCCAGTCTGGAGGGGGGCTGGTGGGTGTTGTCCAGTCTGGAGGGGTCTGCCTAGGGGGGTTCACATGGGAAGGGGAATTCGGGTTGGTGTTTAGTCTGGAGGTGAGCCAGTGGGGGCTGTCCAGTCTGGAGGGGGCTGCTTGGGGGGTTTCGCAGGTGAGGGGGGCTGTGGAGTGGTGTCCAGTCTGGACAGGGCTGCCTAGGGGTTTCATAGGCGAGGGGGTTTGGTGGTGGAGTCCAGTCTGGAAGGGGCTGCCTGGGGGGTTGACACAGGTGAGCGGGGCTGGGGGTGGTGTTCAGTCTGGAGGGGGGCTGGTGGGTGTTGTCCAGTCTGGAGGGGGCTAGCTGGGGAGTGTCACAGGTGAGAGGGTTTATGGGGTGGTGTCCAGCGTGGAGGGGGCTACCTGGGGGGTGTCACAAGTGAGGGGTCTGGTTGGTAGTGCCCAGTTTGGAGCAGGCTGCCTGGGGGGTGTCACAGGTGAGGGGCGATGGAGGTGGTGTCCAGTCTGTGAGGAGGCTGCCAGGTGGGGTCACAGGTGAGAGGGACTGTGGGGTGGTGTCCAGTCTGGAGGGGGGCTGGTGGTAGTGCCCAGTCTGGAGCGTGCTGTCTGGGGGATGTCACAGGTGAGGGGAGCTGGGGGTGGTGTCCAGTCTGGAGGGGGATGCCTGCGAGGGTCGCAGGTGTAGGGGGCTGGGGCTAGTGTCCAGCCTGGAGTGAGCTGTCTGGGGGGTGGCAGAGGTGAGGGGTTTAGGGGGTGGTTTCCAGTCTGGAGGCGGCTGCCTGGGGGGTGTCATAGGTGAGGGGGGCTGGGGAGTGATGTCCAGTCTGAAGGGGGCTGCCGGGGGGTGTCACAGGTGAGGTGGATTGGGCCTGGTGTCCAGTCTAGAGGGGGCTGCCCGGGGTGGTCAGAGGTGAAGGGAGCTAGGGGGCCGTGTCCAGTATGGTGGGGGCTGCCTGGGGGTGTCACAGGTGATGGGGGCTGGAGGATGGTGTCCAGTCTGAAGGGGGTCTGGTGGGTGGTGTCCAGTCTGGAGAGTGCTGCCTGGGGGGGGTGCCACAGACAAAGGTGGCTGGTGTCCAGTCTGGAGAGGACTGCCTGAGGGCATTGTTACAGGTGAGGGGGGCTGGTGGATGCTGTCCAGTCCCCGGAGAGGGCTGCCAGGGGGGGGGGTCACAGATGAAGGTGGCTGGTGTCTAGTCTGGAGAGGACTGCCTGGGGGCAGTGTTACAGGTGAGGGGGGCTGGTGGGTGTTGTCCAGTCTGGAGGGGGTTGCCTGGTGGCGTCCCAAGTGAGAGGGACTGGGGGGTGGTGTCCAGTCTGGAGTGGGCTACCTGGGGGGTGTCACACGTGAGGGATCTGGGTAGTAGTGCCCTGTCTGAGCGGGTTGCCTGGGGGATGTCACAGGTGAGGGGAGCTGGGGGTGGTGTCCAGTCTGGAGGGGGGTGACTGCAAGGGTCGCAGGTGAAGGGGGCTGGGGCTAGTGTCCAGCCTGGAGTGAGCTGTCTGGGGGTGGCAGAGGTGAGGGGTTTAGTGGGTGGTGTCCAGTCTGGTGTGGGGCTCCTGGGTGTTGTCCAGTCTGGAGGGGGATGCCTGGAGGGTGTCAGAGTTGAGGGGGCTGGGGGGTGGTAGCCAGTCTGGAGGCAGCTGCCTGGGGCGGTGTCACAGGTGAGGGGGGCTGGGGAGTGATGTACAGTCTGAAGAGGGCTGCCGGGGGGTGTCACAGGTGAGGGGGATTGGGGGTGGTGTCCAGTCTAGAGTGGGCTGGCTGGGGGTGTCACATGTGATGGGGGCTGGGGGATGGTGTCTAGTCTGAAGGGGGTCTGGTGGGTGGTGTCCAGTCCAGAGAGGGCTGACTGGGGGGTGTCACAGATGAATGTGGCTGGTGTCCAGTCTGGAGAAGACTGCCTGGGGGCAGTGTTAAATGTGAGGGGGGCTGGTGGGTGCTGTCCTGTATGGAGGGGGCTGCCTGCTGTGGTCACAGGTGAGAGGGACAGGGGGGTGGTGTCCAATCTGGAGGGGGGCTGGTGCGTGTTGTCCAGTCTGGAGGGGGCTGCCTGGGGGGTGTCACAGGTGAGAGGTCTGGGTGGTAGTGCCCAGTCTGGAGCGGGCTGCCTGGGGGATGTCACAGGTGAGGGGAGCTGGGGGTGGTTTCAAGTCTGGAGGCTGATGCCTGTGAGGGTCGCGGGTGAAGGGGGCTGGGGCTAATGTCCAGCCTGGAGTGAGCTGTCTGGGGGGTGGCATAGGTGAGGGGGGTTAGGGGGTGGTGTCCAGTCTGGTGTGGGGCTCCTGGGTGTTGTCCAGTCTGGAGGGGGCTGCCTGGAAGGTGTCACAGGTGAGGGGGCTGGGGGTGGTGGCCAGTCTGGAGGCGGCTGCCTGGGGGGGTGTCACAGGTGAGGGGGGCTGGGGAGTGATGTCCAGTCTGAAGGGGGCTGCCTGGGGGTTGCACAGGTGAGGAGGGCTGGGGGTGGTGTCCACTCTGGAGGGGCTACCTGGAGGGTGTCACAGGTGAGAGTTCCTGGGGGGTGGGTTCCAGTCTGGAGGGGGGCTGGTGGGTGTTGTCCAGTCTGGAGGGGTCTGCCTGGGGGGTTCACATTTTAAGGGGGCTGGGGGTTGGTGTCTATTCTGGAGGTGAGCCAGTACGGTTTGTCCTGTCTGGAGGGGGCTGCTTTGGGGGTTTCACATGTGAAGGGGGGTGTGGAGTGGTGTCCAGTCTGGAGAGGGCTGCCTGGGGGGTTGACACAGGTGAGGGGGGCTGGGGGGTGGTGTTCAGTCTGGAGGGGGGGCTGGTGAGTGTTGTCCAGTCTGGAGGGGGCTGCCTGGGGAGTGTCACATGTGAGAGGGTTTAGGGGCGGTGTCCAGCATGGAGGTGGCTACCTGGGGGTGTCAAATGTTAAGGGTCTGGGTGATAGTGCCCAGTCTGGAGCGGGCTGCATGGGGGTGTCACAGGTGAGGGGGGCTATGGGTGGTGTCCAGTCTGAAGGGGGATGGCTTTGAGGATCACAGGTGAAGGGGGCTGGGGCTAGTGTCCAGCCTGGAGTGAGCAGTCTGGGGGTTGGCACAGGAGAGGGAGTTTAGGGGGTGGTGTCCAGTCTGGTGTGGAACTCCTGGGTGTTGTCCAGTCTGGAGGGGGCGGCCTGGGGGGTCACAGGTGAGGGGGCTGGGGGTGGTGGCCAGTCTGGAGGCGGCTGCCTGGGGGGGTGTCACAGGTGAGGGTGGCTGCGGAGTGATGTCCAGTCTGAAGGGGGCGGCCTGGAGGTGTCACAGGTGAGGGGGGCTGGGGGTGGTGTCCAGTCTGGAGGGGGGCTGGTGGGTGTTGTCCAGTCTGGAGTGGTCTGCCTGGGGGGTTCACATGTGAAGGGGGCTAGGGGTTGGTGTCTAGTCTGGAGGTGAGCCAGTGGGGGTTGCCCAGTCTGGAGGGGGTTGCTTGGGGGGTTTCACAGATGAGGGGGGCTGTGGAGTGGTGTCCAGTCTGGAGAGGGCTTCCTGGGAGGAGTGTCAAAGGTGAGGGGGGCTGGGGAGTGATGTCCAGTCTGAAGGGGGCTGCCTGGGGGGTGGCACAGGAGAGGGAGTTTAGGGGGTCGTGTCCAGTCTGGTGTGGAACTCCTGGGTGTTGTCCAGTCTGAAGGGGGTTGCCTGGAGGGTGTCACAGGTGAGGGGGCTGGGGGTAGTGGCCAGTCTGGAGGCGGCTGCCTGGGGGGGTGTCACAGGTGAGGGTGGCTGCGGAGTGATGTCCAGTCTGAAGGGGGCGGCCTGGAGGTGTCACAGGTGAGGGGGCTGGGGGTGGTGTCCAGTCTGGAGGGGGGCTGGTGGGTGTTATCCAGTCTGGAGGGGCTGCCTGGGGAGTGTCACAGGTGAGGGGTCTGTGTGGTAGTGCCCAGTCTGGAGCAGGCTGCCTTGGGGGTGTCACAGGTGAGGGGGCTGGGGGTGGTGGCCAGTCTGGAGGCGGCTGCCTGGGGGGGGGTGTCACAGGTGAGGGGGGCTGGGGAGTGATGTCCAGTCTGAAGGGGGCGGCCTGGGGGTGTCACAAGCGAGGGGGGCTGGGGGTGGTGTCCAGTCTGGAGGGGGCTGCCTGGGGGGTTGTCACAGGTGAGGGGGGCTAGGGGGTGGTGTCCAGTCTGGAGGGGGGCTGGTGGGTGTTCTCCAGTCTGGAGGGGTCTGCTTGGGGAGTGTCACAGGTGGGAGGGTTTGGGCGGCGGTGTCCAGTCTGGAGGGGGCTACCAAGAAGGTGTCACAGTTGAGGGGTCTGTGTGGTAGTGCCCAGTCTGGAGCAGGCTGCCTGGGGGGTGTCACAGGTAAGGGGTGCAGGGGGTGGTGTCCAGTCTGAAGGGGGATGCCTTGAGGGTCACAGGTGAAGGTGGCTGGGGCTAGTGTCCAGCCTGGAGTGAGCTGTCTGGGGGGTGGCATAGGTGAAGGGGGTTAGGGGGTGGTGTCCAGTCTGGTGTGGGGCTCCTGGGTGTTGTCCAGTCTGGAGGGGGCGGCCTGGGGGGGTCACAGATGAGAGTGACTGGGGGGTGGTGTCCAGCCTGGAGGGAGGCTGGTGGGTGTTGTCCAGTCTGGAGGGGGATGCGTGGGGGGTGTCATAGGTGAGAGGGTCTGGGGGGCGGTGTCCAGTCTGGAGGGGGCTACCTGGGGGGTGTCACAGGTGAGGGGTCTGGGTGGTAGTGCCCAGCCTGGAGCAGGCTACCTGGGGGGTGTCACAGGTGAGGGGAGCTGGGGGTGGTGTCCAGTCTGGAGGGGGATGCCTGCGAGGGTTGCAGGTGAAGGGGGCCGGGGCTAGTGTCCAGCCTGGAGTGACCTGTCTGGGGGGTGGCAGAGTTGATGGGTTTAGGGGGTGGTGCCCAGTCTGGTGTGGGGCTCCTGGGTGTTGTCCAGTCTGGAGGGGGATGCGTGGAGGGTGTCAGAGGTGAGGGGGCTGGGGGGAGGTGGCCAGTCTGGAGGCGGCTGCCTGGGGGTGTGTCACAGGTTGGCGGGCTGGGGAGTGATGTCCAGTCTGAAGGGGGCTGCCAGGGGGTGTCACAGGTGAGGGGGATTGGGGGTGGTGTCCAGTCTAGAGGGGGCTGCCTGGGGGGTCAGAGGTGAAGGGAGCTAGGGGGCGGTGTCCAGTACGGTGGGGGCTGCCTGGGGGTGTCACAGGTGATGGGGGCTGGGGGATGGTGTCCAGTCTGAAGGGGGTCTGGTGGGTGGTGTCAAGTCCGGAGAGGGCTGCCTGGGGGGTGTCACAGATGAAGGTGGCTGGTGTCCAGTCTGGAGAGGAATGCCTGGGGGCAGTGTTACAGGTGAGGTGGGCTGGTGGGTGCTGTCCAGTCTGGAGGGGGCTGCCTTCTGGGGTCACAGGTGAGAGGGACTGGGAGTGGTGTCCAGTCTGGAGGGGGGCTGGTGGGTGTTGTCCAGTCTGGAGGGGGCTGCCTGGGGGGTCTCACAGATGAGAGGTCTGGGTGGTAGTGCCCAGTCTGGAGCGGGCTGCCTGGGGGATGTCACAGGTGAGGGGAGCTGGGGGTGGTGTCAAGTCTGGAGGGGGATGCCTGTGCGGGTCGCAGGTGAAGGGGGCTGGGGCTAGTGTCCAGCCTGGAGTGAGCTGTCTGGGGGGTGGCATAGGTGAGGGGGGTTAGTGGGTAGTGTCCAGTCTGGTGTGGGGCTCCTGGGTGTTGTCTAGTGTGGAGGGGGCTGCCTGGAGGGTGTCACAGGTGAGGGGGGTGGGGGGGATGGCAAGTCTGGAGGCGGCTGCATTGGGGGGTGACACATTTGAGGGGGGCTGGGGGTGGTGTCCAGTCTGGAGGGAGCTGCCTGGAGGATGTCACAGGTGAGAGTTCCTGGGGGGTGGTGTCCAGTCTGGAGGGGGGCTGGTGGGTGTTGTGCAGTCTGGAGGCGGCTGCCTGAGGGGGGTTGTCACAGGTGAGGGGGCTGGGGAGTGATGTCCAGTCTGAAGGAGGCGGCCTGGGGGTGTCACAGGTGAGGTGGGCTGGGGGTGTGTCCAGTCTGGAGGGGGGCTGGTGGGTGTTGTCCAGTCTGGAGTGGTCTGCCTGGGGGGGTTCACATGTGAAGGGGGCTAGGGGTTGGTGTCTAGTCTGGAGGTGAGCCAGTGGGGGTTGTCCAGTCTGGAGGGGGTTGCTTGGGGGGTTTCACAGATGAGGGGGGCTGTGGAGAGGTGTCCAGTCTGGAGAGGGCGGCCTAGGGGTGTCACAAGCGAGGGGGATGGGGATGGTGTCCAGTCTGGAGGGGGCTGCCTGGGGGGTTGTCACAGGTGAGGGGTCTGTGTGGTAGTGCCCAGTCTGGAGCAGGCTGCCTTGGGGGTGTCACAGGTGAGGGGTGAGGGGGCTGGGGGTGGTGGCCAGTCTGGAGGCGGCTGCCTGGGGGGGGGGTGTCACAGGTGAGGGGGGCTGCGGAGTGATGTCCAGTCTGAAGGGGGCGGCCTGGGGGTGTCACAAGCGAGGGGGGCTGGGGGTGGTGTCCAGTCTGGAGGGAGCTGCCTGGGGGGTTGTCACAGGTGAGGGGGGCTAGGGGGTGGCGTCCAGTCTGGAGGGGGGCTGGTGGGTGTTCTCCAGTCTGGAGGCGTCTGCCTGGGGAGTGTCACAGGTGGGAGGGTTTGGGCGGTGGTGTCCAGTCTGGAGGGGGCTACCAAGGGGGTGTCACAGTTGAGGGGTGCAGGGGGTGGTGTCCAGTCTGAAGGGGGATGCCTGGAGGGTCACAGGTGAAGGGGGCTGGGGCTAGTGTCCAGCCTGGAGTGAGCTGTCTGGGGGGTGGCACAGGTGAAGGGGGTTAGGGGGTGGTGTCCAGTCTGGTGTGGGGCTCCTGGGTGTTGTCCAGTCTGGAGGGGGCAGCCTGGGGGGGGTCACAGATGAGAGTGACTGGGGGGTGGTGTCCAGCGTGGAGGGAGGCTGGTGGGTGTTGTCCACTCTGGAGGGGGCTGCGTGGGGGTGTCACAGGTGAGGGGTCTGGGTGGTAGTGCCCAGTCCGGAGCGGGCTACCTGGAGGGTGTCACAGGTGAGGGGAGCTGGGGGTGGTGTCCAGTCTGGAGGGGGATGCCTGCGAGGGTTGCAAGTGAAGGGGGCTGGGGCTAGTGTCCAGCCTGGAGGGAGCTGTCTGGAGGGTGGCAGAGTTGATGGGTTTAGGGGATGGTGCCCAGTCTGGTGTGGGGCTCCTGGGTGTTGTCCAGTCTGGAGGGGGATGCCTGGAGGGTGTCACAGGTGAGGGGGCTGGGGGGTGGTGGACAGTCTGGAGGCGGATGCCTGGGGGGGTGTCACAGGTGGGGGGCTGGGGAGTGATGTCCAGTCTGAAGGGGGCTGCCGGGGGGTGTCACAGGTGAGGGGGATTGGGGGTGGTGTCCAGTCTAGAGGGGGCTGCCTGGGGGTCAGAGGTGAAGGGAGCTAGGCGGCGGTGTCCAGTACGGTGGGGGCTGGTTGGGGGTGTCACAGGTGATGGGGGCTGGGGGATGGTGTCCAGTCTGAAGGGGGACTGGTGGGTGGTGTCCTGTCCGGAGCGGGCTGCCTGGGGGGTGTCACAGATGAAGGTGGCTGGTGTCCAGTCTGGAGAGGAATGCCTGGGGGCAGTGTTACAGGTGAGGTGGGCTGGTGGGTGCTGTCCAGTCTGGAGGGGGCTGCCTGCTGGGGTCACAGGTGAGAGGGACTGGGGGTGGTGTCCAGTCTGGAGGGGGGCTGGTGGGTGTTGACCAGTCTGGAGAGGGCTGCCTGGGGGGTGTCCCAAGTGAGAGGGTCTGGGGGGCGGTGTCCAGTCTGGAGGGGGCTACCTGGGGGGTCTCACAGATGAGAGGTCTGGGTGGTAGTGCCCAGTCTGGAGCAGGCTGCCTGGGGGATGTCACAGGTGAGGGGAGCTGGGGGTGGTGTCAAGTCTGGAGGGGGATGCCTGTGAGGGTCGCAGGTGAAGGGGGCTGGGGCTAGTGTCCAGCCTGGAGTGAGCTGTCTGGGGGGTGGCATAGGTGAGGGGGGTTAGGGGGTGGTGTCCAGTCTGGTGTGGGGCTCCTGGGTTTTGTCCAGTGTGGAGGGGGCTGCCTGGAGGGTGTCACAGGTGAGGGGGTTAGGGGGGTGGCAAGTCTGGAGGTGGCTGCATTGGGGGGTGTCACATGTGAGGGGGGCTGGGGGTGGTGTCTAGTCTGGAGGGAGCTGCCTGGAGGATGTCACAGGTGAGAGTTCCTGGGGGGTGGTGTCCAGTCTGGAGGGGGGCTGGGGAGTGTTGTCCAGTCTGGAGGCGGCTGCCTGGGGGGGGTGTCATAGGTGAGGGGGGCTGGGGAGTGATGTCCAGTCTGAAGGAGGCGGCCTGTGGGGTGTCACAGGTGATGGGGGCTGGGAGTGGTGTCCAGTCTGGAGGGGGGCTGGTGGGTGTTGTCCAGTCTGGAGTGGTCTGCCTGGGGGGGTTCACATGTGAAGGGGTCTAGGGGTTGGTGTCTAGTCTGGAGGTGAACCAGTGGGGGTTGTCCAGTCTGGAGGGGGTTGCTTGGGGGGTTTCACAGATGAGGGGGGCTGTGGAGTGGTGTCCAGTCTGGAGAGGGCTGCCTGGGGGTGTCACAAGCGATGGGGCCTGGGGGGTTGTCACAGGTGAGGGGGGCTGGGGGGCGGTGTCTAGTCTGGAGGGGGGCTGATGGGTGTTCTCCAGTCTGTAGGGGGCTGCCTGGGGAATGTCACAGGTGAGAGGGTTTGGGCGGCGGTGTCCAGTCTGGAGGGGGCTACCTGCGGGTGTCACAGGAGAGGGGTCTGTGTGGTAGTGTCCAGTCTGGAGCAGGCTGCCTGAGGGGTGTCACAGGTGAGGGGAGCAGGGGGTGGTGTCCAGTCTGAAGGGGGATGCCTGGGAGGGTCACAGGTGAAGGGGGCTGGGGCTAGTGTCCAGCCTGGAGTTAGCTGTCTAGGGGGTGGCACAGGTGAAGGGGGTTAGGGGGTTGTGTCCAGTCTGGTGTGGGGCTCCTGGGTGTTGTCCAGTCTGGAGGGGGGCTGCCTGGGGGTGTCACAGGTGAGGGGAGCTGGGGGTGGTGTCCAGTCTGGAGGGGGATGCCTGCGAGGGTTGCAGGTGAAGGGGGCTGGGGCTAGTGTCCAGCCTGGAGTGAGCTGTCTGGGGGTTGGCACAGGTGAGGGGGGGTTAGGGGATGGTGTCCAGTCTGGTGTGGAGCTCCTAGGTGTTGTCCAGTCTGGAGGAGGCTGCCTGGGGGGTTGTCACAGGTGAGAGGGACTGGGGGGTGGTGTCCAGTCTGGAGGGGGGCTGGTGGGTGTCCTCTAGTCTGGAGGGGGCTGCATGGGGGGTGTCACAGGTGAGAGGGTCTGGGTGCGGTGTCCAGTCTGGAGGGGGGCTACCTGGGGGGTGTCACATGTGAGGGGTCTGGGTGGTAGTGCCCAGTCTGGAACGGGCTGTCTGGGGTGTGTCACAGGTGAGGAGAGCTGGGGGTGGTGTCCAGTCTGAAGAGGGATGCCTGGGAGGGTCACAGGTGAAGGGGGCTGGGGTAGTGTTCAGTTTGGAGTGAGCTGTCTGGGGGGTGGCACAGGTGAGGGGGGTTAGGGGGTGGTGTCCTGTCTGGTGTGGGGCTCCTGGGTGTTGTCCAGTCTGGAGGGGGCTGCCTGGGGGGCTTCACAGGTGAGGGGGGCTGGGGAGTGATGTTCAGTCTGAAGGTGGCTGCCTGGGGTTGTCACAGGTGAGGGGGCCTGGGGGTGGTGTCCAGTCTGGAGGGGGCTGCCTGGAGGGTGTCACAGGTGAGAGGTACTAGGGGGTGGTGTCCATGCTTGAGGGGGGCTGGTGGGTGTTGTCCAGTCTGGAAGGGCCTGCCTGGGGGGGTTCACAGGTGAAGGGGGCTGGAGGTTGGTGTCTAGTTTGGAGGTGAGCCAGTGGGGGTTGTCCAGTCTAGAGGGGGCTGCTTGGGGGGTTTCACAGGTGAGGGGGGCTGTGGAGTTTTGTCCAGTCTGGAGAGGGCTGCCTGGGGGTGGCACAGGCGCGAGGGTCTGGGGGTGGTGGCCAGTCTGGAGGGGGCTGCCTGGGGGGGGTGTCACAGGTGAGGGGAGCTGGGGGGTGGTGTCCAGTCTGGAGGGGGGCTATTGGGTGTTGTCCAGTCTGGAGGGGGCTACCTGGGGAATGTCACAGGTGAGAGGGTTTGGGGGGCGGTGTCCAGTCTGGAGGGGGCTACCTGGGGGGTGTCACAGGTGAGGGGAGCTGGGGGTGGTGTCCAGTCTGAAGAGGGATGCCTGGGAGGGTCACAGGTGAAGGGGGCTGGGGTAGTGTTCAGTTTGGAGTGAGCTGTCTGGGGGGTGGCACAGGTGAGGGGGGTTAGGGGGTGGTGTCCTGTCTGGTGTGGGTCTCCTGGGTGTTGTCCAGTCTGGAGGGGGCTGCCTGGGGGGCATCACAGTTGAGGGGGCTTGGGGGTGGTGGCCAGTCTGGAGGCAGCTGCCTGGGGGGGGTGTAACAGGTAAGGGGGGCTGGGGAGTGATGTCCAGTCTGGAGGGGGCTGCCTGCTGGGGTGTCACAGGTGAGGGGGACTGGGCGTGGTGTCCAGTCTGGAGGGGGGCTGTGGGTGTTGTCCAGTCTGGAGGGGGCTGCCTGGGGGGTGTCACAGGTGAGAGGGCTGGGTGCGGTGTCCAGTCTGGAGGGGGCTACCTGGGGGGTGTCACAGGTGAGGAGACTGGGGGGTGGTGGCCAATCTGGAGGCAGCTGCCTGGGGGGGGTGTCACAGGTGAGGGGGGCTGGGGAGTGATGTCCAGTCTGAAGGTGGCTGCCTGGGGTTGTCACAGGTGAGGGGGCCTGGGGGTGGTGTCCAGTCTGGAGGGGGCTGCCTGGAGGGTGTCACAGGTGAGAGGTACCAGGGGGTGGTGTCCATGCTGGAGGGGGGCTGGTGGGTGTTGTCCAGTCTGGAAGGGCCTGCCTGGGGGGGTTCAAAGGTGAAGGGGGCTGGAGGTTGGTGTCTAGTCTGGAGGTGAGCCAGTGGGGGTTGTCCAGTCTAGAGGGGGCTGCTTGGGGGGTTTCACAGGTGAGGGGGGCTGTGGAGTTTTGTCCAGTCTGGAGAGGGCTGCCTGGGGGTGGCACAGGCGCGAGGGTCTGGGGGTGGTGTCCAGTCTGGAGGGGGCTGCTTGGGGGGGGGTGTCACAGGTGAGGGGAGCTGGGGGGTGTTATCCAGTCTGGAGGGGGCTACCTGGGGAGTGTCACAGGTGAGGGGAGCTGGGGGTGGTGTCCAGTCTGAAGGGGGATGCCTGTGAAGGTCACAGGGGAAGGGTGCTGGGGCTAGTGTCCAGCCTGGAGTGAGCTGTCTGGGGGGTGGCACAGGTGAGGGGGGTTAGGGGGTGGTGTCCTGTCTGGTGTGGGTCTCCTGGGTGTTGTCCAGTCTGGAGGGGGCTGCCTGGGGGGCATCACAGTTGAGGGGGCTGGGGGGTGGTGGCCAGTCTGAAGACAGCTGCTTGGGGGGGGTGTAACAGGTAAGGGGGGTTGGGGAGTGATGTCCAGTCTGGAGGGGGCTGCCTGCGGGGGTGTCACAGGTGAGGGGGACTGATGGTGGTGTCCAGTCTGGAGGGGGGCTGTGGGTGTTGTCCAGTCTGGAGGGGGCTGCCTGGGGGGTGTCACAGGTGAGAGGGCTGGGTGCGGTGTCCAGTCTGGAGGGGGCTACCTGGGGGGTGGCACAGGTGAGAGGTCTGGGTGGTAGTACCCAGTCTGGAGCGGGCTTTCTGGGGGGTTTCACAGATGAGGAGAGCTGGGGGTGGTGTCCAGTCTGAAGGGGGATGACTGGGAGGGTCACAGGTGCAGGAGGCTGGGGCTAGTGTCCAGCCTGGAGTGAGCTGTCTGGGGGGTGGCACAGGTGAGGGGGGTTAGGGGGTGGTGTCCAGTCTGGCGTGGGGCTCCTGGGTGTTGTCCAGTCTGGAGGGGGCTGCCTGGGGGTGTCACAGGTGAGTGGGCTGTGGAGTGGTGTCCAGTCTGGAGAGGGCTGCCTGGCGGTGGCACAGGCGAGGGGGTACGGGGATGGTGTCCAGTCTGGAGGGGGCTGCCTGGGGGGGTGTCACAGGTGAGGGGGGCTGGTGTCCAGTCTGGAAGGGGCTTCCTGGAGGGTGTCACAGGTGAGAGGTACTGGTGGGCTGTGTCCAGTATGGAGGGGGCCTGGGGGGTGGTGTCCAGTCTGGAGTTTTCTGCCTGGGGGGGATCACAGGTGAAGGGGGTTGAGGGTTGGTGTCTAGTCTGGAGATGAGCCAATGGGGGTTGTCCAGTCTAGAGGGGGCTGCTTGGGGGGTTTTACAGGTGAGAGGGGCTGGGGTGGTGTCCAGTTTGGAGGGGGCTGCAAGGGGGATGTCACAGGTGAGGGGCTCTGGGGGGTGGTGTCCAGTCTGGAGGGGGCTGCTGGGGGGTTTTCACTGGTGAAGGGGATGGGGGTGGTATCTGAGCTAGATTGGTTGATGTGCAGTAGGGGGTTATGCAGCCAGAATGGGTGACGATGGTCTGGGCGGACTCACATTTTGGTTTGGGGTATGCCTCCACTTTTGAGGGGAGGCCGCCTAATTGCCCGGGTTTTGCCTGGGCTTGTGAGGGAGGACCCGTGTTTTTTGCTGGGGTGCGGCCTGGGCTTGCGAGGTGAGGGGTGCAATTTCACTGGGGTGTGGCGTTGGCCTGTGAGGTGAGGTGCGCAATTTGCAGCCTGGCCTTGCGAGCAAGGGCACGTGTTTTCACTGGCGTGTGGCCTGGGCTTGTGAGGTGAGGCACTCAATTTCGCTGGGGTGCAGCCTGGGCTTGCGAGGTGAGACACGCAATTTCACTGTGGTGCAGCCTGGGCTTGCATGGTGAGATGCGCGATTTCGCTGGGGTGCAGCCTGGGCTTGAGAGGTGAGACACGCGATTTCGCTGGAATACAGCCTGGGATTGCGAGGTGAAGCGTGCCTTCTCATAGGGCTACTGGAAAGTGGGCCTGAGGTGGCGCAGAGGCTTGTGCATGTTTGTCCTTTTGCTTGGTTTTTGGTGTGCTTGTGGGCGTGTTGTGGGCATTCCTCACGCCGCTTGTTTTTCCTTGCGCAATGGGTAATAATGCGTCTTTATATCCATGGATACTCGTGGCGTGCAAAATGTTTTCTGAGCCACGACTCGGGCAGGTTCCTTCTCGGCATGGCTACCTTGCGTCATTTCTGCGCACCATTCCATGTATGGGGCCCTATGTCTATCTTTTTTGCCACATGTACATTGCCAATGCTTATTTTGTATTCCCCTGTGTGAGACCAAAGATTGAAAGAGCATGATTCTGCCCTAAAACGGTATTATGCACACTGCTTTAGTGCACATCAAGTTAATTTAGCAACCTTTCCTCCTCCCATGTCTGACAATAAACTGAAACTGCCACATCCTCACTAGTATGGTAAGAATGCTCTGTATGTCACAGTGCAATCTTGTTTTTATTTTCTATATCATGGTATCCTGTATCTGTGAACAGAACGAGAGATACATGGCTCCCCTGTATGCTTCATAAACATTCTAAACAAATGATATTTTGGGTATCACATATCAAAACACTCAAAATACACTGCACAGAGGGATGATGTATGCTTACCCCTGCCATCTCTCTGCCTTTATGTACAACCAACAAGCACAATGCAAGGGTAGGACACAGATTGCACTCCACAAAAACGTTGGGGCTCATTACAAGCTGGGTGGTGTGGGTTAAATGGAGCAGTCTTGGTGTTTTTATGAGCTGGAGGTAGATCTGTCAGCTTTCCACCAAACCTTGGCAGAATTACCACCACAGTAATTCCACCAAAAATCCCCCATAGAGTAAAAAAACAATTGAGAACCTACACCGTCCCTGCCACTTGTAATCCCTGGTATTACCACCAGACTAAGTGGTGGTAACGGTAATACAGTTTGGTGGTATCTCAGTAGATGTACTGTCGAGGTAGCACCATGTTAGGCGGAAACCTGTGCAGTTCCCTCTGGGACCACTGCAAAAGATTTAGGACTACAGGTGTTTGGCAGTAAACCCACTTGGTAGCAGTCTGTACCACACAGATTCACTTGGTAGCTGTGGCTGAGCAGTCAGACTTCTCTCAAGAAGAGTTAAGCAGTATGTGGAGTATACAATATAGGGCAATTCTTCACAGTAAGACAAGAAAACAAGTAACGAGGCTTCAGTGTAAAGATATTAAGGTATTTATTTATAACGGAACATCTATGCAAAACACTATGGCACTATCACGGCAAACACTTCAATCACAATTACTCTACGAAGAAGAAAAGATCAATCCCCCTAACAATATTTCGACAAGTCTAGGTTCTACCAACATCACTTATTTACACTCAGAGGTGTATGCCTCAACCTAGATGGCACTCTAATATTAGTTAGGACGGGAGAGAAAAATAAGCAGGTTACGAAATCAACACAGTTCAATACTTCCTGGAAAAAAATGCAAGGCAAGAAGGCAAGAACCACCATAGATCATAAAGTTCAGAGGCCAGGCCCACTCGGAGAGAGGCAAGGCGATATGTCCCAAAAAGTCTCTAGTGGAAATGCGTTCGAGTCTTTGTAGCAAATTGTTATCGGCAGATTGGACCAGTTCAGAACAATACGTGAGAAAGCTTGGAGGCGACCCAGCGGAAAGGAGAGGATTAAGACACCTCACTCGAACCGATCGAAAGGGAAGCCAGGCGGACACGGTACCTTGTTTGTGGAGAGACAGCTCCGGCGGGGGCAGTTGTTCCTGGTGGTGGATGCACGTCTGGTCTTTGCCAAGAGTAGAGAGGATCTCGTCGTCGAAGAAAAGTGAAGTCCGGTGCACCACCAGGGAAGAGACCAGCCGCGGAGTGCTCTGTCACAAGGCACCACCTTTTGGTCGCGGTACAGGGGTAGTGGCTATCCGGTTGCCGAGGCAATTCGACCACTGCGTCCTGAGGCGAAGAAAAAGGCAAAGGGGACTGGTTGTTCCCACCAGTCAGGGGAAGAGACTCTCCGGCAGGGAGATCTCCTCTGTCGTCGGGAAGTGGTGAGTCGGTTCTGCAGGGCTCCACCGGGAGTGTTGTCGTGCAGGTCGGCTCAGCGTTACCCTCATCGGATTCTTAGGTCCTGTGGCGACTTCTGAAGATCCAGTCCCAAAAGCCCTGCTTTTATGCAGAAAACCCCCATTCATTCCGCCTAGCTGTCAATCAACACTTGCTAAGTGGTGAGCGGGGAGGCTCACCACTTGGGCAAATCACTCCAGAGTGCGACCGGAGTTGGCAAGGCAACTCGGTCCAGGGTGCCTAAACCCCCTCCCACACCCCTGTGGTAACCCAGACAGAATGGCACCACTTTGGAGGGTCTCTGTACAGAGGCCCGCCAAAAGTGGAACAAAGGGCTCAACCTTTGGTTTAGGAGTCACAGAGACGAACACAGACGCCATTTTAAAAACCGAGTTCTGGCAGAAAATACCATCCGATAAACTTATTTAAGATAAGTAGACCGGTGGTACGTTAGAGATTAACGAGAAAAAGTGTCAATCTCCAACAATGGGAAGAATCCCATAGGGTTATGTTTGGGGTCGAACATAACAAGTAGTTTCCACTGCCACCAGCCAAAACTCGACGAGGGGGGACGGGACAGTGCCCCCTCGACTAACAGACCTAGGAGTAATCGAATTACCCCTACTGGTACGTCCACAATAGGATGGTTTGTACTAGTTCTGTTAGTAAATTTAGGTCTAGTAAAGCCAATGGTGACTTTACATGCCCGGGGAGACAGTAGTCAGTCCCCGGGTATGGAGTCTATGGTGGAGGTCCGCTAGGATGCCCCAGTGTTACGGTACGTAGGGTGCGGTGTAACACACATAGCAAAACATATGAGACGCTATGGAGTAAAAGACCCCACAGCCCATAGAACACATTGACATTCAAAGGATTTACACACATTCATGTCCAAGAGTGGGAGGAAAAGAGTCTCACTCTTGGCAGGATGGAAAAAAAGCAAACTCCAGAAATCCAGCAAAGCTGCTGGGGGACTCACTAGGTTAGGAAATTCAGCCTAAACAGAGAATTCTCCCTAACACACCAAACTCAAAATCAGCCTTTGCTAACATGATGAATGACATGTGCTTCCCGTAATGCCATATATCTGCTCTACAGCTTTAGCTCTTCTCCACTCAGATTAATATTCAGCCTCGGGCTTGGCAATAACTCATGGTAGCACCATTGCATATAATTATCTACACTATCACTTTCCTGTGCACAGTAAAGAAATATGATTGCGTGCTTCTCGAGCCGCCTTCAGGCATGGCAACTACTAGTTAAGACACCACCACATTTAATCAAACACACCATTGTGTGCTTTTGAAGTAGACCTCACAGCCTCCTTGCATACCAAGAGCATCAGATATTACTGTCACGCATAACTGATGCCTTGACCTTTCTGCTCATGGCACCAGCTAGCCTGTATACCACAGCGTTCTATGCCATGTTGTCACCACAGTCTGTGTGAGGAGACAATATTCAGACATCATTCTGCCTTCCCTTATACAGATCTGAGACCTAAAAAGGGCCATCAGTAGGCATTTTGGCGCCTGTTGGTATCCTTTGATCCAGGAACTCCAGGTCAACTCGCTCCAGTGTATTCATTACACGACAGTCCTCCATGATGCCATGAGGGACTCTCAAGCACAGCCACACCGCCAAACTCTCTGTTGATGGTAAGCTGTACTTCAATACACACAAATGTGTAGATTCTAGGCACTACTCAGCCACTAATAAGTAACTTTAAATAAGAAACAATAAATGTCTGAGATCCTCACAGCCATCCTTTCCCCCACAGATAACAATCATGGACAGAACTACGCTTCACGTCTCTCCTGATGAAGGCCACCACAGTAACATGCTCAAAAAAAGACCCCGTTGGCCGAAACACTACAGTGTCGATGATCCGTGACACAACTGTATAACCCCTGTTGGTCTGTTTATATATAGTATTGTGTACACTGTCTGTTAAACACCCCTGGACTAGAAGTAGTCCTGGGTAGCACTCTCTCAAGTTCTGTTTTACCTTATTGTTGTATCCAATTGTGCACCTTGTTGGGAACCTTACCTCCACAATCCAGAGGTTGGTATACAGATGTACCCCCCCATTGTTAGAATACTAAATCTGTCTGTCACTTTCGTGCTTATCGAAAGCAATGTAAATATCGAACATTTAGTGTGAAAAAACAGTTTTCAGATTAAATACATTTTTCCAAAACTGCATAGCTGTGTGGTGATCTCACATCCTGATTCCTTTGATATTAATAGGTGTACTCTCCTGGGCATATTAGGACTCCGCCAGGCGCCCTTTAGATACATTTTAGAAAGAAACTGATGTTTGCACTGGTGAGGAACTTGAACTCTCCCACCCGTGAAAAAAATGAACCTTTAACTGGTTTGAATATCCTTTTTGGGGACTCTATACCTGTGTCCGATATGTCTAAAATTCTTACTGATAACCTGGATGCCATTACTAACTCCCTGGCCCCCTTGAAGCCCAGAAACAACTTGGAAGGGAACAAAAGCAAAGCCTGCTTTTCACCGGACTTGCAAAAACTGAAATCATCTTCTCTTAAACTCTTCCATTTGTGGAAAGACAATCAATGTCCCCAATCTCTGGTGGTTTACAAAGCAGCTGCTAAAGTGTATTAATCGGAGATTGTGGCTGCCAAGATAAACTTCCACAACTCAAGAATTCAGAAAGCCAAGTCTGACGTGAAAGAATTATTTAAAATATTGAAGGAACAACAGAACATTTCACATCTGTTAGCCAATTCCTTAATCAAGGAGGCTTCCTAGTGTCAACAAATTCAAGACGCGATGCAAAACAAGCTTAACAGCATTAGGTTGGTGTTAGGCAGAATCATATGCAGTACCCTTTGGGAACACCACACACAATTAAGACTACAAGGGACAGTACAAATTCACCTTTGGTACAAGCCTGTACTACACAGTAAAGTGGTAGTGATGGCTGATTAGCCAGACACATCTCAAGAGTAAAGTGAGCAGTATCAATAGTTACACAAAGGACAGCAATTACTATGGGTCAAACAAACACTGACTCAAGGTTTTTGAGTAAAAGAATATACATTTATTTACACATCAGTTGTAAAACAATTCACTAAAGTAAAGCAGTAGAAGAATCACACTCCTAATATACTACACACCACCCAATAGATTCTGGACAAGTTAAGCTCAAAATGAAGTGTGAGCAAAATGGCACACAGCAATTTAAAAGGGAGGGAAAGACAAGGTTAGACAGAAATTAAGCAGCACCAACAACTAAGTAAGCAGGGCTATGTAGAAAAGGCAACTACGGTGAGGAAATCAAATCAAGAGGCCTGAGCCAAAGTCAATCTACCAGAGTCTTTGCAGAGGATTACACAGTTCAGAGTAGTTCATGGTTTAGTCTTTGCCAAGAGTTCGGAACGTAGTTGGTCAGAAGAAAAGTTACTTTAAAGAATAGAGAAGGACAAGCCCTCGGATTGGCGA
Source organism: Ambystoma mexicanum (assembly GCF_040938575.1). Classification (NCBI taxonomy): domain Eukaryota; kingdom Metazoa; phylum Chordata; class Amphibia; order Caudata; family Ambystomatidae; genus Ambystoma; species Ambystoma mexicanum. The sequence continues at coordinate 1,208,455,838 of NC_090932.1, forward strand.
AAGATTTCAAACACTTTCACCGCGGTCAGACGGAACAAACAACCGGGTTTGAACAGTACCTTAAATGAAGAAGGCTGTAGCTGAGGCAGAAGTTCCTGGCAGGTCCTGTAGGATCAGGATCACGGTTCCTGAAGCGACTGTCGGACTGACATGACATAGGAAGACTGGAGGGTCCTGCACTGCCCAGGGAAGAAACCAGCAGCAGAGCAAAGCAACAAATAAAAGGTGTGCTCATTAAAACCCAAGCAGGGTCTGGTCCTCCTGGCTATCCGGTTCACTGTAGCTGTGCACAGTAAATTCGACCAGAGGAGGGAGGCCTGGCTTGTAGTTTGGTGAACTGGTAGGTCCCACCATCTCAAGGGGAGATGATTCCTTGCAGATCTTCCCTGTTGTTGAAGTTTGGAGATTTGGACCAGCAGCAGGGCTTCACCGGGAGGTTCAGTCGTGGTAGAGGTCCTCTTCTGTCAGCTTCACTTCGGTTCTCTCGATCCAGTGGCGACTCTGCCTTCTCAGTCCCAGAGACCTGTTTTTATGCAGTTTTCCCCCATTCATAGAGCCTGGCTGTCAATCACAAGAGCAGGGTGGCTGTCCCGGCGGGACTGTCACCACAGCCAATCATACAGAGTGAGTCATGGGTCTCCAAGGAGACCCTGTGCAGGAAGTCTCAAACCCCTCCCTCACATCCTGTCCCCCTCAGACATTCAGGTGCCTAGGGAGGGCTTCTGTGCAGAAGCCCGCCAAAGGACGGTGAACAAAGGAACCAAACCTGGTTTGGACGCAGAGTAAACCACGAGAAAAACCTTTACAAAAAGAAATGGTGAATAAACCCAGCCGGAACCAAATAAAAGTAAATGGTGTTCAGCGGATTTAAGTTTGAGGCTACTAACTTAGCCTAAAACAGTACCAAAGCTATTTAAATAGACCGCGGTAGGAAAAATAGAGTAGATACCTCTGCCACCAGCCAAATCTTAAAGAAAGGGGAACAAAATATGTCCCATAAGAAACAGACAAAAAGGGATAACTATTAACCCTTCCCAGAACTCTATGGAAGATAGTTTGTACTGGGTATGCAAATTTAAAAAGACTAATAAAGTCAATGGAACTTTAAATGTTCTGGGAGACAGTAGTCAGGCCCACAAAATGGAGTTTGAAGTGGGATTTCTGAAAAAGACAACCCTGTGTCACTGCACTGAGGGTGCTGTGTAACACACAGTAAAAAGCTGATGCACATGGAGTAGGTTTGGCTCCACTGTCTATGAACACAAAAAATGTCAGTAAAACACATGTAAGAGTGGAAAAAAAGGCGCACACTCTTACCAGGTGAAAAAAATAAATCCTAGAAATCCAGCAAAGCTGCTGAGGGACTCAGTAGGTAAGGGAAATTAGCCATTCTGGAGAATTCTCCCTAACAGTTGGACATTGTTTAAAACATTTTTTTAAAACCCTGTTCGTCCGCTCCAACTGACATCAGGCGGGAGTCTTTTGTCAGATGTTCTTCTATTCCCCAGTTTAATTTTACACCTATCGGGTTTGAGGACCTGGCAAGAGTTGTTAAACAGCTGAAAGCTACCAGGTGTAAGGGAGACCTGTGTTCTTCAATGATAATTAATTCTTGTCACCCCGCTCTCCTGGACGCTATCTGTAAATTCGTCAACTCGTCCTTATTAGAAGGGTCTGTTCCAGCTGATATAAAAAAAAGCCTCGGTCACCCCATTCTGAAAAAACCTGGCCTTCATCTGGATCTGGAAGTTTCCCTTAACTATAGGTCCATATCTAATACTCAGTTCTTCTATAAAATCCTTGACTGCATTGCATACAATCAAATTTTGAAACACCTTGACGACTTCCCCATTTTGAACCCATATCAATCAGGTTTCAGAAGGGGCTACGGAGGCGAGACGTCTTTATTGGAATTGAAATCAAGACTCTTGGAGTGATTGGATCATCTCTCTTAATATGACTGGATTTGTCGGCCGCATTTCATTTGGTTGACCACGCCATTCTGGTTTCCAGAATGATGGAGGTGGCCAATCTTTCTCCATTTGCAGCTTAATGGATTGGGTCTTTTTTAGCCAATAGAGTAAGTAGGGTCTCTGTGGAGGAGGTTGAGGCCGCTCCGGTGGCAGTCGACTTTGGGGTACCACAGGAGGCCTGCATCTCCCCATGTTTTTATAACATCTTGATGGCCCCCTTCTTTGCCGTTGCGGATCGGGAGGGTGTCATGTTTTCTAACTATGCGGATGACACTCAATGCCTCATCCCGCTGACTGACTCTCATGCCATAGATGAAGGTGAACTTAACAGAGTCTTTTCGCTTTTAGAGAAATGGATGGACGTTAATAATCTCTCCCTTAATAGAAGTAAAACTGAGTTGATGATTGTAGGCACCTCATCAATGCTGGCGAAGTTGGACTATTGTTGCTTTATTCTTGGCGATGTGAAACTATCCCCACAGGCGAATGTAAAAATCCTAGGGGTGTCTCTTGATCAACTATTGAATATGAGGACTCAAGTGGGTTGCCTTGTTTTAGCATGTGTTTATTATGTCTAGCTACTGGCGCATCTGAGATCTTTTATTTCCGAGGATAATTCTGCAACCATAGCGAGAGCTATTTTTTTTTAAGATAGTCTATTGCAGTAGTACATTGGTGGGCCTCCGTAAAAGGGACATCAATAGACTCCAGGTTGTTCAGAATGGAGCAGTCCGAGTCATAATGGGTCTCTCCTGCCATGACCATTTTCCAGCAGCGAGGAGGGCTCTGCACGAATTTGCTTCCGCCTTTTGGTCATTACATTTAAATACAGATCCGGCCTACTGCCCCTGTACTTGCAAAACCTCATCTTTAAAAAGGTCAATAGCAGATCCCTACAGTCCAATAATCTGCTGGTCATGCCTAGATGTAGAACGAACAAGGTTGAAATTGGAGCCTTCTTCGCTGCAGCCCCCGAAGGCCTGGAACCTGCTCCCTCCCTAGCTACGTGGTCTGACATCTCTGAGCCATTTCAGAAAAAGTTGAAAATGGGGCTGTTCTCGTAATTTGATTTGACATGCCTCCTGCCCCTTTCCTATCTGACTAATTATGTGCTCTGACCTATTCATTCCACTAACCCAGTTGTTTCTTGTTGTCCCTCCTGTTGCGCGCCCTAGCGCCTAAGGGTCCATGGTTGCGCTACATAAATATAATAAAGTAAAGTAAAAGGTGCAAACCATTAAGCATCTCTTGGTTGCACCAGTGACTGTCTCCTCCTTTTCCTTTTCCAAGAAAGGATTCAAACTTTTTTATTCAAACTCTTCCTGACTGGGCTTAGTGACATGGAAAGTGGAAGATAGCTACTAGGATGTACATTATGAGTCTGGTTGGTTTTTGGTCCCCGTTGTCTTGTAGGGTAGCTACTATTCTTATCCCTACATGCAGTACTAAGAGGGACAAATCAGTCCATGGGAGCTGACTATTCTGGTATAAATAGAGTTTACAGAAATACCTAGTCTGGTTTGCCACCTTATGGTGAATATTCCCACCAGGGAGTGCCCTCTACACCAAGCAACCCTGGAGCACTGCAGGTGTAAAGAAGAGGTGGAATGACCGCAACCAACAGATGTAGACTTTGTTGCAGACCACTGTTGACAACCCAATTCAACTGGATGGAGCAGTGTACTGGTATCTCCATTCTGCCTTCCTAGAGAAGAACCCAGCCTCAGTCCTTGACCTCATTGGCTAGATGGGCAATGGCTCAAGGGGGGTGGGAAGAGGAACCGCTGAAACTGGTGGTGTATGCATAAACAACTGATGCATGCTGTGTTTATTGTTTGGAAATATCTCATTACCATATTGCATGTGACTCCTGACATATTGATAGTAATCTAGAAGACATAGCCCACACAGACTGAGGGAAAGCCCTTAAGATGAATGTAACCCTGTGACATGAATAAACTCATTTTAATGTTGGTCACCACATCCTGAGAATGATTTCTGATTACAAATTCCAGAATGCAATAATCAATGCATTGAAAAGGCACGCATGACAACAATAGTATTAACAGAATTACTCTAGAGTGAAGGACTTGAGAAGAGGGAACACATCTGAGAATGTTGCTTGATGTACTTAATATTGCTTTATCCTCCTATGATAATATGTGCTTTCAAGTATTGTAGATTGACAAGCAGAGGCCCTCCTCGCGTCTGTGCAGTGCACAAATATCCAATGTAATTGTGCATGTGCAGCCACAAAGTAGCCAGGGCATCATGGTCACAAATGCTAGCAATCTGCCTATCAGCAGTAAGGTTCAGTCATTTGGAGGCCAATTCAATATCTCCCATAATGTCCCTAACGTGTTTAAGAAACACGTTATATACTGCCCACGTACATCACACACAAACAGAAATGTTCATCCTAGGATTCAACTGCCGTAACATACTCAGTGAACGATAAATGGAACACGGTACTACTACTAATGGAATGGAATCTAGTTCGGAGCCTGCAGAGGAGAGCAGTGCAAGCAGTCTTGCTGTTCATGGAGAGCTCTGGTGCCAGATTATCAAAGATTTGCACTGGTGCAAAAAAGTGGAGCAAATGAATTTAGCACCAATTTTGCAACTCTGATAATAGAGAATGAAGCAAACAGGTTTAGTCCCAATCAGTATTATAAAAAAATGTTTCAAGAAGGGAAAATTGAAGTTGTTTTGTTCACAACTTTTGCTGCATAGCATGCAGAGAAAAGTTGTGAAACACCTTTTTGTTTTGTGTTATGCAACACATCTTGTACAAAAAACAGTCTGATTAATGTTTGGCCTCACGCAAATGTTTGATAGATAATATGGATTGCGACAAAACATGTTTGCCCTATTTTGTATTATCAAAGAATGTGCTCTCTTTTTTTTAACTGTTGCAAATGTTAGATAATATGGCCCCTGTAATCCATTGTTTGTGCCTGAGAGCTGGGCTATCATCTACTGAAAATCCATCTGACAGTCTCACAGTCTACATCTCGGAGGTGGCAGGAATGCACCAGCCACTTCAAGTAAGCATAATTCATTGTCTCTGGGCCTCATTACGCGTTTAGAGGTCTCCAAACTCGGGTCCGGGTTCCCTGAATGGGGAATTACCGGGCCATTTTGACTTTGGAGGGCCCGGTATTTCCACATTCAGGGAACCCGGACCTGGACCATCCCCATTCCCATTCAAGCCCCCATAGCGCTCAATGGGAATGGGGATGATGCTAACAACAGTCCTGTTAGTAACGGGCCTGTTGTTAGCATGCTGGTCCCCTCGCGGGACCCGCAAAGGACATCTGGTCTGACCAGACATCCTCATAATAGTGCGGAATGGGTTTAACGGCACCAGCACCTTTACCGGCGCGCCGTTAAACCCATTCCACCAGGGTTGTTATGAGGCCCTCTGTCTGAGCTTAACGTGCGTGTGAGGAAAAGTGACCTGTAAAAAATCGAAAATGCCCGCTAAAACTAAAGTTAAACCAAATAATTATAATTTATGATCGAACTGGTCACAAGCAAAAAACAAATCCATGGAATCAGATGCTAACGCCGGACAGCCTTTAGCAGTGGAACAGTTGGGAACAATTAGACCCTCCACAAGTCGCCCATATGAAATATTACAGAAAAATAACATCATTTTTCCAAACGGGAAATACAATATGTGCGGATGGCAAAAGAGAATAAGTGACATCCAGAAAGCACCAACTGGGTCCAGCAATACCGATGATCTGGCTATCATACAATTAACTGCAGCATTTGATCCCTCTTCTATTCATGCTGCTAATTTCTGTTAAATTTAAATGGTTGGGCTAATTTATCAACAGCAGATGTTCCACAATTTGCTTCCACAGCTGTATTACACAGGTGGCTGCTGAATCATCATTAAGACCCCAAACCAACAGACAGAGGCTGTCGGCCTCACCAAATTTGAATGTGAAAGTTAATGAGACTGCAAAGTGCCTACCAAACGATGACTATAATGAGCTGCAGGCATCAGTGGTATCCCTACAGTTTGCCATGAAGATTCTTCTGAAAGTGAGCAGTAAGATTCTGGAAATAAAAACAACAGCTGACGACCTAATAACGAAAATGGTGCACCTGAAAGGGATTTGGAAGAGCGTATCCAATTGCAGAGCAGAACAATCCTCCAGAGCTTGCTGATAATGTCATAATTGCTTCACAATGTATCATGATAGCTGGTCAGGGAAATGATTACGAGAATGAGTCATACTGTGCATCAGAAATTCATTTAACCCGGAGGCAAAAGAGACAGCTGCGCGACATGGGAACTCGCGATGCAGCCAATACCAAGGAAATAGTAAGTCTGAATGGCAATCAACAGAATATGCCTAAGTATTCAAAAAGAGCCTGAAAAATAGCAAATTGATGAAGTCGAGGACAGGCACAATTACTGATACTTTGATAAGTTGGCTTGTAAAAACAAATGTAGACCAGATTGGGCGACACCAGAATAATGAAACAGAAGGCATCATTACAAGTTTGGAGGTAGCCATGCCGTCATTACCGGCATGGCTACCCCCAAACTTGTGTCCGGGTCCCGAAAAAAGGGAATTACTGGGCCATTCAGACTTTTGCAGGCCCAGTAATTCCCATGTTCGGGACCCATACCCGGTACGTCCCCATTCCCATTTGAGCCCCGATAGGGCTCAATGGGAATGGGGAGGATGCTAACAACGGACCCATTAATGACGGGCCCATTGTTAGCATCCTGGTCTGCTCGCTGGTGCCGGTATGCACGTCTCAACAGACCAGACGTGCATACCGACACCCGCGAGCAAACACGTAATGTGGCGGCCCGGTATGAATGGTGCTGGTATCTTACCGGCACCGTTCATACTGCGGTCGCCAGGGTCGTAATGATGCCCAGAGTCTTCTGAGGATGAGAACAGTAGCACTAGTCTTACTACAGGCCCCCATTGCGCTATAACATCTAGAAGGCAGGAAGACCTTATTGACTTACAAACTGAGATATAAGAGCTGGCTTACACCCCCATATACATTGATGGGCTTCAAATAACACAAATAATATCAAAAAGGAGATATGGGAAACCCATATTGCATATTAATCATAGGCGTAAAAATCATATAGAAAGTAACTGTATTGTCCTGACTACTGATAACCTTAACATTGTGGCGGTAAGAGCCTGCTTTCATGTGATTAATCAAAATCTCACAGTAATCTTTGTCTATGATGCCCCTGGTGGAGACCTCACTGAAAGTATATTATATACGGTCTCCGAATTGATGGCAGATATATGTAGACGTGATAATTAATTAGTAGTGTTGGGAGGCAGTCTTAATGCTAGAATTCGAGGACAAAAACAATGCTGGTGACGGTTTACATCAAATGAAACACAAACTGTGTAATGTGCAAGGCAAACTATGGGGGATGTTTCTTAAAGATTGGGGTCTAAATATAAATGTTTGTGTTAATAGTGATTGCAAAAACAGTGCTACGTTAGAATATATGTGTGTAAATCAAAGCATGTTGCCATATGTACATGACGTGTGTAAAAGACAGCATATATAGCGACCACTCATCTCTCACCCTGCCATTCAAGTGTAAAGGAGATGAAATTTTGTCAATGAATGTTGGGGATTGAGAGGTTAATCCTGTACTGGACACAGACAAACTAGCGAGCAATCTATTCCCTAATATAACCAACCAAAAATTGGAGCAGTTTAAAAGATTGGTGGTTGACGAGATGGATGACTGGTTCTGTGAATTAATGGCGGGCATAGCAACCCACAAAGGAATATATTTAGTAACAACTACATTGGGTAAGCAAAATACTTGTTACAGGGATGTGAGAGAAGCCAAGAGAAAGATGTGCAGGGAAATAAGATATATAAGATCAAATGCTCCTTTAACGCCCAGTAAAGGTAAAGCAATTAAACAAATTAAAAAAAAAAAACAAATACAAACACTGGATCAAATGGTGGAACAAATCGAGCAAAAATGCTAAATGGCAATGACTAGTATCAGAGACCCCAGAGAGATTTGGCAATTACTGGGAAAAATAAAGTCTAGCAAAGAAAATTTAGTAGTGAATCCGGTTGGCAATCCCCAAAAGGTCTAGTACACTATGGCTAACTTTACATGGGTAGGGATTGTGAGAGAGGAAAGGATGTCTTCAGAGGTGGATGCATTTGGAATAACAATCGATAGAGACAATATTCTGAGGAAGATAATGAAATAAAAGGGCACGCACACTACAGGTCTTATTGGCCTTGGAAATATAGTTTTGAAAAACATACCGCACATACTGTCCTCCAAAGTAAGCCAGCAAGACGTAATTCCTATTTCCTGGAAGAGATCATACCTTATAACAATATATAGAAAAGGTATCTGGACTGACCCTGCTAACTACAGGCTCTTATCAATGCTCGACCCCACAGGAAAAATGTATGCCACTCTGATACTAGATGAACTACTGAAATGGAGTGAATCAGTTAATCTATTTGATAGATTTGAAACAGGCTTCAGACCCGGGTCAGGAACAGCCCATAATCTGAGAATGATGGGACAAACTCATTACTCCGGCGAGCACAAGAGGTAGACCTACATTACATGTGGTCTTCGTCGACTTTCAAGCCGCCTTCGACATCATTTATCAAAACAGGCTCTGAATCAAATGGGGCAATTTGGCTGCCCAAGTAGTCTGTTGAGTGTGGTTAGGAGTTTGTTCGAGGGTACCACCATACAAGTGAGATTGGACAGTGCGGCGGCCATAACAGCACCTATTCCAACTAGCAGGGGTGTAAAACAAGGTTGAGTTTTGGCCCCCTCACTGTTCAACCTCTAGCTCTCTGATCTCCCAAACATACTGAGTAAAATCCCCTTAAAATAGCAGGAACAAAGATCAGATGCATATCGTATGCTGATGGCCTAGTTATTGTGGACCATACTTTCTCTGGCATAAAAAGAGCTCTGCTAGAGCTAAATAACTAAGCCAGTACTAATCAGCTTGTCATCAATTTTGACCAAACTAAATTGATGCAGATATCTAAATGCAAGGTGACAAAACCTGAACTGCTCATATTAGGACATAAAATAGAATATGTTGACACCTACAGATATATTGGATTTGATCTAACCTCTAAACTGGGCTATGAGGATTCTGTTAATGTCAAGCAAAGGAAAGTGTTTGTGTTAACTGTGCTTGTCGCTAGATTTGCTGAGGAAACATCTGGTTATAGCTTGGCAGGTATTTTAATGCTAAACAAAAAGTTCTTCTGCCCTACCATGCTGTATGGTAAAGTCGCCCTTGAAATTAAAGACTAGCACTAATTAAAAGTGATAATAGGCACATTTTAGAGAAAAGTGCTGGGTGTCACCCCATTGGTGTCTGTTGAACTATTGTGCCTATGACTAGGCTAGAAATCCCTCCCGGCTCTTGCCTTGAAGAGGAGATGTCTGCTGTATATGAAATCAAAAACAGGTCTCAGATGCCCTTCAATGAAAACATTGGGTGGCAATGCTAGAAATGGTGACTTTGATCCATATCCCAATCTGGCTTCCCAATTTTTTGAACAGATTGATTGGAGCCCAGAATGGAAAAATGGTTATTCTGTTCAAAGGACGAATTTAGAAAAAAGACTTGATGCTTGGGATTGGATCATGAATTACACTTATATCTCTAAACTAAAAAAGTTCTAGGACCAACATGGCAGTAATGTATAACATGAATACCCCCAGGCAATAACTCCTACTATGTACCTTGTAGAAGGTACACAGATTCCTATTGCTGCTCCGCATGAAGAAATTGCCAGTACTGTTGATTATGGGTCCCGAATTGCATTTACGGATAGAAAATAGATAACTGTTGTATCTGGAAAATAACCTCAGAACTCGAAAATGTGACGCATGAGTGTTCCTAGTTCCTAGGAAACTGGGAACACTCTACATGGCGTGCTTAGGTAAATTTGTGCCATATTATGATAGTATTAAGGAAGATGGTTTATCTCACTATTGCTTGAATAGTGTGAATAATTAACTGCACCTTGCACTTTATCATGTATTGCTTGAAGTAGCAAAATTGTTGAAGTAATTACATGATCTGAATTGATGATCTGCACTGAGAAGCATTGAGCACTTTAATGAAGAAGCTGTATGAAGTTGCAATGATTACAATAGCAATTTAAAGAATGAACAGGATAAAGGGGCTCTGCTACTTTTGTAAAAATCTGTACATTTTTGTATATTTATGGTCTTGAACAAGAATTTTATGAATAATCAAATGAAATTTAAGAACATCGGAAAAATAAAACTTAATTAATTGTATTAGAAGTTGATCAGTGTTGATATGTATTAAATGTTTTTACATGTGTAAAGTTCACAAATAACTAAACACATTAATAATAAGTAAATAATGTCTATTTCCTACAGAAGCCCAAAACAGTTAAACTGATGTGACAATGACCAACGTCAGTACAACCACTTCCAGGAACAAGATCAACTAAATCACTGATACTACCACCAGCAACACCTGCACATTTACAATGGTCATCACAAGCACAGTTATCACAGCCCCAATGCCTCGGTACTGCGTTGCACCCACCTTCACATCAGCTTTCACTGCCGTTTGTCAGAAGTCTGGTATAGTCAGATCTCCTTTAGGCTGCTACCTGCCAGGGTGTTTACAACCACTCATGCTGTAGTTTTCTGCAACATTTTCCTGCCAAAACCTACTGGAAATGTCTGATGATTGCCTCATTATGTTGCTGCTGTGGTAGCTGCACCTATCGGAAGGGTGAAAGAAGCGGGCTGCTTGAAATGGTATGAGGCCAGGCCCATCTAGGGAAAAAGGATGCACATGTTTGTAGCCATCAACATTATTACATTACAACTTTTTCTGTTGATGACCATGATGACAATGATATTTTGAGTGCTGCAGGATGGTATTCCTCCTTGTGCCAACACTTCCCAACAATAGGGTATTAAGGAGGTCTGCTGTCACATAGTTCCTTTCTTATGGCACTTCCCTGTGTTTCAATTTTGAGGTAGGGCCCATGAAGCAGCTCAAGGAAATCAGGAGCAGTTTGGCCAATGCCACATGTACTTGCTTGGGGGTATCCACACACCCTTGCCTGGAGGCTGAGGAAGTGGGCTGGCAGAATTAAAGGCAGTGTCATGAGGCAGTGGCAATAACCCTAGATAACCTGATGATGGGAGGCTCAGGGGAGCATGTCTTACAGTTTTTCACTTATCTCTGGGAACAATGGAGATACTGGAGTTGGATCTTATCCTGGTTATCCAAGTTAAATGGAGGGAATCTACAGCCCCACATTTGCAAACCCTAGTGAGTTCCTTGTCACCAGCAACACGTTCTGCAGATCCAAAGGGATATTGATTTTTCCACAGCCACTCCACCAGTCTTAAAGGTGGATAAAGGAAATGAGGGGAACATGCTGAGTTATGTTGTGATGCTTCTGAAGGACTGAGAGTGCATTTTTAGAGGTCTTGGTGACATTGGGATAGTGGTTAGATGATGCGTGCCAGAAGTTCTGTTGAGTGAGGCTGGTGGATGGAAGGTACAGAAGCTATGTCAAGTGCCTTTTTGATGTTTGGGGTGATTAGGACATGGACTTGTGTTGTATAAATAAATGTGTACACATACATTCTGGTGTCAGTGGTATGTAACATTGGCAATGTGTCAAGCAATTGCTTTAAGCACAGACAATTATATCTCATGGCCATTTCTGCACATTATCAGGCTAGTGCTGTCCATAAATTGTCTGTGACACTCTGGCATGTTAGTCACCATCTACAAGCACCTTACTGCTCAGGTTGATGCTTCTCCTCATCTCTGAGGTCACTGTCATTATCGCCATTATGCAAGTCAGGCATGGATATCCAACTCTTGGGCGCAACATTTTGTAACATGGAGCAAAATATTGCTAACCTTTCATGGTGTGTTTTGCAGTGTGCATTCTGCTCTATGCAGACATTGTAACATTGCTTTCAGTATGCCTAGGGCCAGCTCTATGGATCCATAGATACTTGTATGCACCTAGTTGAAGATTTCCTCTAGGCATTTAGTGGGCTCCATGATAAATATCAACAGCCATGGCAAGAGTGGAAATCCTGTGTAACCAGCAAAATATATGTTGATATTATTGTGATGTGCTACACAGGCAAATGTTTCTAAACAAACTCATTGTTTATGCAGTGCCTGTTCATGAAGCAGCTTGAAACTTTGAATGTCCAGATGGTGCGTGATTCTAGCCTAGGTATCAGACACTGATGTGTCAAATTCCACTATGATACTGAGCAACGGGACCATGCCAGCAGAAGTGTAGTCACTGAGGACTTAGATTGCAGTATCTGAGCACAAATCTGACCTGACATAAGAATCTCACTCACATTTCCGAATGCATATTTCTTCAGTCACACACTTCCTTTGAATAGCGTCAGCCCCTTCTCCCACACCTACCCTTCCTTCTCACCACCGTTTTGAAATGGCGATATTAATTTCACATCAATGAACAAGGATTTAAGGAGTAAGTAAGGAGGACTCCACAATGGCTCTCCTCATTTCCTCCCTAAATCCTTGTTCACTGATGTGAAATTACTGATGCCATTTCACACCGGGGTTGGCAAGGAAATGAGTGAGATTATCCTTTTTATTATCAATTATGTGGCCTTGGAAATACATAGTCATACTGTATCAGATATACATGTCATTGGTCAAAATAACAGTGAAGAATAGCTTCCAATGTCCACATTATTTCTCCTATTATAGTATTTGCATTGTTCAGGCCCACCAAATAAGCTTTGCAGTCATTAGTTATCCCAATATAGTTTTGAAAATCTAGAGGATTTGCATCAAAATCATAAGAAGATATGAATGCTAGAGCATTAGGTGGGTCATTTTCAGTCTCACTCTGTCATTGGATTTTATTGTGGCTTTGGAAACTCAGAAATATCTTTTAAGTAACTTGCATTCAGATATTACTTGGGTGTACGTTTTTAGCAGGGACGTTCACATTAAATCTCCAAGTTAAGACATGTAAATGATTGCTTCAATTCCTTTATCCATAGATCCATTGTTTCTACCTTCAGAGTTTGGATGTTAATGAAGAGAATACAACAAACCTCTTTAATCTTCTAGATCCAGCATATTCTTGATATCAATGAGATCACACTCCAACACCTGAATCCCACGGATCTATGTGAAAATATCGTCGCAAAAAAGAACGCAGCAGAATTCAGCAAAGTCAAAAGCTTTGGATTGCCGAAAATGTCGAGTCCCACTTTTTCATTTGGAAGACGTTATGCATGATTACTTACATTTAATAAATGTATGAGGGTTTTGAATACATAAAAAACACAATGAATATACACCTGTATACTTACATTTGGTATGCTGTTCTTTGTGTTAAGTTTCATTTTACGAAATCTCGCAACAGATCACATGGAAACAGGACATCAGAAAGTAAAAATAAATGAGATACAAAATGACCCTTGAACATCTGTTGTTTTCCCTGAGAGTAAATACACTAGCCGAGCAACACTGATCAAAAGAAAAATTGAAATAAGGAAACATTCCAGAAAGATACGTTAAGTTTAAAGATAGTATAGAGTTAATCTGGAAATAAAAGACATGTTTTAATATCAATGAAAAACTTGACTTATTTACTACTATTATATTTTATAAAATTAGGATTGCAAAGAGATATGGAACATGCAAAGTATTCAATCGCTGATAAAGACAAAGAACAGCAATGCTGCAAAGGGCATGTATATAATCATGAGCGCAGCAAAAACAGCAAAAGCTGGTGGAAGTGTGCTGATTGTTCAAGAAATTATTGCAGAGGAAGGGCTTGTACTGGAAACTGTTTCGTTAAATTTGCCAGAGAACATAACCATGGGCCTAATGCCAGTAAAATAGAAATAAAGGAGAACATAAATCAATTAAAAAGGAAAGCAGCAACTGAGGTATGTTCAACTGGACCGGTAGTTAGGGAAATACTTGCGGAAGTACCACTGCATCTTGCCGTAGAAATGCCCAGTTCACTCGGTTATTTATAAAAAAGAAACTTGCTACAACAAATTTGCAAAAAATTGGCGAATTAATAATATCTGACATTTTGGAAGTTACACAACAAGGACACAATGTTCTTCATTACGATAGTGAGGAAGGTGAAAATCACTTTAAAATATTTGCCATAGCTCAAAACTTGGATAGATTAGCTATATATCATCACTGGATGATGAACGAGACTTTTCCAAGTTTTCCTAAGTCATTTAAATAATTGTACGGTATACACAGAGACAATGACAATGCACTTTTTCCTTTAGTATATATATATATGTGCTAATCAGTAAAAAGTCAGAGAAAGGAGACTGAGATCTCCTTAATTAAAGAAAGCATGCCCAGCTCATTCACCCATCCAAAAACTTGCAGCATGGTTTATTAAAATGTCAGCTATAAAATGCATCACACAATCACTTCCAGAGAGTTATATACACAGATGTTATTTTCATTTCAGTCAATGTTTGTGGCGAAATATACAGAAGTAAGGCCTACAAAGTAAATATTGATCAGGCTGCAAATTTCAGTACCACATCAGGAAATTATGTGCACTAACATTTCTAGCCAAATATGTCACAAATGGCTACATAGCCACAACAAATGAACATATTTCCAAAGAAATGAAAATTAATTGGCAATTTGTATAAACTATTTTTTGAGGAAACTTGGATTAGGTCACAAACATGGTTTGGTAGAAAGCAACTTAAGATCCAGATAGATTTTTGGAACTGTTACGAGGCAATACTAGACGGTTTACCAAAAATCAATAATAAACTCGAGGGATGGCATCATAGCCTGAATGTGGCAATGGGACACACCAAACTGGATGATGGACAGGACTTTCAAAAGTTATCCTAACCCATTTAAACAGTTGTACAGAATATACGTGGAAATAGACAATTCCTTGAGTATATGTGCTAATGAGTAATACATCAGAGAAGAGATACCAAGATGTCTTCAAAAAAATTAAAGAAAGTATGCCCAGCTCCTTCACCCCTCCAAAAATTTGCAGCATGGATTTTGAAAAGTCAGCTGTAGGGTGGATAGCTGAGGGGCAACACATGTGTCTTGTCTTGGAAGAAACAGCATGCAGTGCAACACTGGTTTGAATCCCAATCTCACGCTTAGAAACCAGCTTAGAAACCAATCTTTGGTATTGGGCAACACATTTGTCTTGGAAGCAAGACAACACAGTGCAACACAGATTTGAATCCCAAATCCATGCTTAGAAAACAATCTCTGGCACATTATAAAAGAACAGATATAAAACGTCTATTAGGACATTTTTGAATGTTCTGCAGGTAAAACAAGCAAAGAATACATGTAAAAACATGCAAAAGAAACTTCAAATAGTGTTCAGAACATTAAAAAATGAAATAAATTGCTGAAAAATGTTCAACATTGAGTTTGGTAGATTACATCTCTAGCCTAGATTTTAATGTAAACCTCATTGTACTGTAAATACCAAAGGATGAACTACTTGGAAATAAATACCATAATGGCATAGACGAATAGGCTCAAGCAGCCTTTTAAAAACATTTGAAATTCGGCAACTAAAGAAAAAATTATAAACCAGTTGAATTTATATTTAATCATTGTATTGTTGTTGTAAAACAGTGTTCGAAATATGACAAATTAATTTAATAATTAAACATTTTGTTGAACTAATTGCATTTAACATTATTAATTAGTGGTCCGTCATCTGATGCACCCAAGTGTATCTATTAAAGTCTGCCTCATCGATTAAGCATGTTAAGGTATGGCTAATGGACAACAAACAAGCGAAAAGAGCGTGCAAACACGAAATGAACAGTGGCTGAAAAATGAAACACAAACAAGTATGTTTTGATTACGGAAAGGTAAGTGGCGCCTGGACACACTTGTGTATAGGTGCCATACACATGTCCGATAAATAAGTGAGCTAAATATCACTTCACATGAAACTGTAAACATTTGAAATATATAATGTAGCAATAACGCCACAATGAAACGAAAGCCGTTACCAATAAATGCATTAGCATTGGAACACGAAAATACTGATAATGTAATGTGCACACGGAAATGAACACAGTAAAACTTGGAAAGTGCGGATGTACGCACGGAAATGAAAACGATAACACTTAAATTATGGAAATGAAAACTGTTTCCATGACTGAAAAGGCAATAAATGCATCAGTAATCAAATGTGGAAAAATTGCTAATGTGCCCTCGGCACATTAAGAACTAAAACTGTTACTATGAAAGCAATACAACTGCAAATACCTCTGACATTGAGTTTGGAAGGAGAGACGTTGTTCCCACCCACCTATGCAATAACGAATGAGAAACAAACCCTAGGAGAGCACATCCAGAGAGCAGGAGGGAGGGGCGTGCACATAGAGGAGGGTGCGCAATCACCTTAGTGCATGCATTGCAAGCTATATGGTAGATGTGGGTGTGAATGCCATCTTGGCCAATGGCAGCCATCTTAGAATTTAGGCCCAGGTGTGGCCTAAAAGATCTAATACTAACACACAGCATTATGTGTGTTAGTATTAGATCCCTTGCATGAGTGCGGACACCACCCCCATCCTGGCCAGGCTTCAGAGATCCATAAAACCCTCCACTGCCCCAGAAATGACATGCCCTTGCACCCTGGAAAGAATGCGCTCTGCAAGGACATGAGAAGGGAACTGAGCACCTTTTGGCAGTACCATCCCATGGAACAGATAGCTAGGCCCTCTTTCACCCAATGATCATCATATAAGAAATACCACAGCACCACAGCACCACCCAGACCCAGACCACCAACCATACATCTTTTACACCCCTTGATCGATCACTAACATCAGGAGGCAAGGCTATCATGCTTTCAGAAATAGGTCACATGATTTGTGCAGTGAGGTATTTCAATTTTTTTTTTACATTATATTTGTATTTTATTAAGCGCCTTAAACCAAAGTGCTGTACAGAGGATAATGAACGGTACAATAAAAATGAATAAACAATAACATTTAGAGAACAATCGTCACTCAGGGATGGTGGAGAAAGTAGGACTTCAGGGAACCATGGAATAAAGAGTAGACAGAAATTGAAAAAAGAGGAAGAGCATTCCAGTGAAGAGGGGCAAGCAGTTCAAAAGAGCGAAAACGAGATTGAGCACAGGAGGTATGAGCATTCCAGTGAAGAGGGGCAGGGAGTTCAAAAGAGCGAAAACGAGATTGAGCACAGGAGGTATGGGGGCTACCATTAGAAACTGAGAAGAAGAACGAAGAGAGCGAGAAGGAATATAAAAAGATATGAATGCAGTAAGATAGCTAGGAGCCAGACCATGACGACATTTGAAAACCAGACACAGAAAATTCAATTTGATTTGAGAGTAAAAGGGTAGCCATCAAAGAGTTAGAAGAGAAGAAGAGATAGAAACCCGAAATGAGAGAAGATACAAAAGTTGAATAGAGGAGTTGAAAACTGATTTAAGAGGAGCAAGACAAGAGCTAGGAAGTCCAACGAGGGTAGTAGAACAGCAGGAAAGTCTGGAGAAAATTAAAGAAGAAATCAGAAGTTTGGATGCTTGAAAGGTAAGGAATGGGCAAGCTTCACAAATGTTCAGAACATGAAAATGACAGGAACGAGAAGTTAATGAAATGTGGTAAGAAAAAGAAAGCTTAGTGTCAAAGTGAAGGCAAAGATTTTGTACCGTGGGTGAGATTGAGAGCTTAGATGGGGGAAAGAATATAAAAGAAGATGAAGGATACGGAGGAATGGTATCAGCGGTAAAGACCAATACTTCAGTCTTCCCAGCATTGAGAGTCAGATAGTGGGAAGACGTCCAAGATTTAATAGCAACTAAACAGGCAAAGAGAGTATGATGGATTTCATGAGAAAACAAAGAAAAGTAAAGAAATGGTTGGGTATCTTCAGCATAAAAGTGGTGAGATAACCTAAAAGAGGAAATAATGGTAGCAAGATGAGAAGCCTAGAGAGAGAATAGAAAAAATGATCTAATACAGACACTTGAGGCATCCCATAGTCAAGCAGGAACAATTTAGAGGACTTGCCCGCCCAAGAGACTGAGAATGTTCTATTGGATAGATAAGAATGGAAACAAGACAGAACATACCCTGCAAGACCGAAAGATGAAAGTGAGGTCAGAAGTAGAGAGTGATCAACAGTGTCAAAAGCAGCCAATAGATCTAGAAACATAGGAAAAGATGAGTGTTTATAGTATCAAGCAGAGATATTAGAATTCAACACAAAAAGAAGAGCAGTTTCTGTGGAGTGGAGGACGAAAGCCAGACTGAAATTGAGGAACAATAGAAAAGTTAGAGACAAACGTTGAAATCTGAGAGTAGACAAGCTGTTCTAGTAGTTTAGAAAGATAGGGTAAGAAAGAAATAGGACACAAATTGGAAACAATCAGAGGGTCAGCAGTGGGTTTCCTTTGAATTGGGATGATAGAAGCATGCTTAAATGACATGGGAAAAGTAGAGGTAGTGAGAGACAGACATTAAAAAAGGAACAAGATAGGGTACAAGAAAAGGATAGACCTTAGGAATTAGTAAAGAAGGAACAGGGTCAGTCGGGGATGCAGTAGGGTGAGTTTTAGCTAGTAAAAGTGAAACTTCAGAGTTGGAGCAAAGTGAGCAATGGAAGTGTGAGACATAGATGGAGGAGGAAAAATGACTTTAGGTGGTACAGAGGGTTCAATATCATTACTAAGAGAAAGGAATTTAAAGGATAATAATTGGGCAAAGTCGGAAGCGGATAAAATAAAATTGGCAGAGTGATCAAAATTAGGAGGACAGTGTAGCAGAGGAAGGGATTAAAATAGACACCTAAAATGGGTAGACAGAGTATGTACAAGGTTTGAGAAATAAAGGTGGAGGACCGTGGGAGTTGCTGATGTGTCTGGTTGCGATTGAAGCATGTGAGTTAGTGTGACCTTGGCTTTCCCCCCAGGCGCATTGTTTCACGATAAGATAACATTGTTATTGCAAGTAGCAAATTAATTGTTAGGCATGTTTCACCGCGGGTAACGAGCCCAGCAGCACCCATGTGGATGGACAAAGACGGACCAATGTCATGACCTCCCATATGGAGCCACCACTACATGTATAGGGCTCCACCAATCTGTATTGTAGAATTGTACTATATGTAATTACATCATCAGTGATGTTGTTTGTGCTTATAATGTGGTTCACATGCCTGCGGATCCCAGAACATTGGTGGCAGCAGAGTTCTTTGCTGATGCAGTTATCCCTGGAAGTGTGGCTTGGACCTTTTTGCCTAGCAGACTGTATTTTTTCTGCTGTGAGCGTTTTGGGCCGTGCCTTCATTTGGTGACCCTGCGTGATCCCAGCGAACCCCGTGCCGACAGATGCATCCACGCCGCATCTATGAAGGGGCTGTGACACCTACAGCGACCAGTACCAAACGTGTCAATCCCAGAAGTGTGCAAGAGCCATTTTTACAGAATTCCTGACTGCTCTTTGAAGTGGGCGTGGCTCAGGAGAGAGTGCAGGCCATTGTTGGAAGTTCAGGTGAACACGCATATGTGAGTATACCCTTGCAAGTGATAACACGTAGGGGAATGGTATATGGGGAAGAGTGTGGTTTGTGCGTGGAGGATGAGGTTGGTTATATGGTGTGGGTGTGATGTTTTGCTTTTATTATTCTTGATTGTTTTAAGGAGGACATTACGGAAATGGAAACAGGAGTGTAGGGAACCTCCCCGAGTGAAGAGAGAAGGTGGTACAACTTACATTGTGTAATAGAGGAAAAGGAAATAAATAGGAGTCCTGCATAATTAGTGGGCTCAGAAATAGAAGTGGTTGTTATTTTAGCCTATTGTTTTAATGTTTTGTGAGTCTTTTGTGCATGGTGAAGGCCCAAGGAGGGGCAATGTTGGAATAACAGTTTGTTTTGAGTGTGTGGAGTGTAAGAGTGGGTGCGTGTGAAGGGGAGGGAAGGGAAAGTAATGTCGGCTAACAGGGAGGGGGAACAGCAAACTGATATTTTGGTTGTGACATTTGCAGCATGTGCAGTGCATGATTAGAAGCGTAGGGAGGCTTTAGAGCACACACATCACTGCAATGGGAGGGGATACCCACTTGAATACATGTGCAAGGCTTTGCCCTTGCACAGGGAAAATTGTGAAATACCATGAGCAATGGGTGGCAGAAACACAAGTGGGGTTGTCCTGCTGATGACCAGAGCAGGGCACCCATAATAAGGGAATTCTGGAACATATGACTACATTTCTAGAAGCAAAGTACAATGGTAAACAGCTACCGAACAGAAAGACAATCTTTGACTTATGGAAGATGATTGAGGATGTTGAAGACTCCGATGAGGGAGGGGCACAGAAAACTCATGAAGGGGACAAGCAGGCAGAAGGGGATATATCCATTGGCAATGCTCCCAGAGATGGGGTACACTAACCCAACCTATGTGTCCACCCCAGCCACAGCCCCTCCAACCCAATATATTCCCAATGTTATATATTCTGCGTCATGAGTGCGCAGGGCAGTGGGAATTAGAAGGGGCAAATGAATTGGTGCAAGCAGTGCTAGTGCAACTGGGAACAGCACAGAGCGAGGGCAAGGGGAGCAAACTAGATGAGTGGTGGGCTGGGGACATTGTGTTTAGATTGTGCAGTATGGCAATAAAGGATGTACATATTGACAAGAAAGGGGGCAGACAAGAAGGCAGCAAAGGGTATGGAACTGTAAGGCCTGACAGAAGTTTAGGTAGGATTCCGGGAGATGATGGGTGGAGTACTGTGAATGAGTTTGAGGATGATGGTGAGACAGAAGCACACCATGCCCTGGAAATAAGTGGAAAGTTTGTGGGAGGAGATGGTTAGGAGGTTTTGCTGGATGGCAGTAGCGATGAAAAAGGGAAGTGCTGGAAGAAAGGAAGGGAAGAGGGTGGGCCTACAGGTGCTCCTGATACACAAGAGCTTGAGTAGGGCGCAGTATGTGCCCTGCGCACAGATGGATAAGAACAATCTGATTAAAGCAACCCTGTTTTTGAACAGCCAGGTTGGGGAAGTGGATATACGCATTTGAAAACCAGACAGCGGGCGCGCCTCTTGTTATGGGTGACTTCAAATGTTTGTTGGTGGAGGTTGTGAGAGACCAGGCTGGGGACATTTGGATTAAAGCAGGATACCCCGGAGTAGGGTTAGACGATGAAGTGCATGACGGTGCACCATTCAACAACATCAGGGCGCAGGTGTGGGATGCGCTTTGGTGCATATACTTATACACACCAGATATACAATCAATTATTTAATATAAAGGGATAGGTAGGGTCAGAACCAGGTAGTGGGCGCTGTGATGGTGGAAATGCATTGGAGGGACAGGGCCTCCATGTCATTCCCCTGTACTTCCTCATCATGTGTGTTCTGTGTTGCTTTCTGCATGGGAGTCCAGTTGGGAACCCTGGCAGTGCAGCTCCTCCTCCTTTTGGTTTTGGTGAACAGAGACCCTTGGGATACCCCTATGGCACCCATAGGTGGGGGTACAATCCTGTAACCCCTGTGTTTGTTTTTGGGCACCTGTGGGTGGCCCACAGAGCAGCGTAGGAACTGGTGGCAGCTCCATGCTGAATTTGACAGGTGCTTGGATTATCCTCCATTTTGGGATACCTAGAGCCTGCCCAAGGAATCAGTGGATTCCCGATAGGAGACACAATGATCCCTGGGGCCTCTTGTTTTCTATTGCCTGTTACCTTGTGTTCTCAAAGTCCTGGGAAGCCTTGCCTCTGTCCCTTCCCCTGACTAGCTGTTGGGTGGAAGAACCATACATAGTATTGTGGGGAACTCCAGGCCAGGCCAGGCCTTCCCAGTAACTGTATGTAGTGGGTAGACCCTTGAGTTGGGACCTGTGTGTGACCAATATACAGTATATATTATGGGTGTCTGGTTTTTGTGTGTGTGACACAATGAAAGAGACAGTCCTGCTTGAAACTTACATGAATGCAGTTCAGTGTGTTGCAAGGCTGGGTACTTGTCCCAATCCACATTCCTTGTTGTGAGTGTCTGGGTGGAAGTGAATAGCCTGAATGCCTGTGAGCCTGATCGGCTGCCTGCCTGCATGAATTCCTTCTGTCTGATTGGCTGAGTGAGCTTGGCTTAGAAGAGTGGATGAGGGACAGATGTCTATATCTTGTGACCTAAAGCACAAGACAAACACCGACCGTTGCCAGTCGGTAGCCCTATGCTGCACTCCTGGTGGGAACTAGTCCCAAATAGTAATTCGACCTCGTGGACTCAAAGGACTCCCACCCGGGAGTGTTTGATCTGCGAAGGTTAATTTAGTCGAATTGTATTTCAAAGTAGTTGAATACACATTACTTAACTAGTGTTTAATTAGTAAACAGTATACATAAGGATCTGTCAATCTGTGTATCTACAGTCAAGAATCACAAGGCCGAAAGAAAACAGGTGTAAGACAGACCAAATCTTTTCAGATAAATCGTAACCAAATTTAATTTGCACCACACTGTTACATTACAGTGTGGGGTACTGATGCAACTCACAGATTAATTCATACAAGTCAAAAAGCAACTCAAAACAAAAACAGAAATTCAATTGAACTGAAGAGGTGCTCAAACAACCCGTAATTAATACAAAAGCATATGTAGAGTACAACTCATCAAAACAGTCATGGTAAAGCAATTCATGTCTAGGTAAAACCACATTTGTCTTTCCCTACTTCTGGGCAGTCTCATTCACTCTGCTCAGAATTTCCTAAAAACACTCCTAAAGAGTAATATGTGCCAACGCGTTTCGGATTAGTCAAAATCCATCTTCAGGGCAGGATGTGTTTTAGTTTCAACAATGTTCAATTAGAGTTCCTTGTTTTCTCGGTAAACAAAGAAAATTCTTTATCACCTGGTCAGAAGACCAAATCGTTTCACCGGGTACTGTAACAGTGTCGGGCTGTGATTCCAAATGTAGGCAGCTAAAGGCATGGAGAGGTAAAGAGTATACGGGTCATGTCTTGACTACATCTCTCAATACTCTAACACCAAGATAAAAGTTGTTCAGGTCTGTAACTACGAACATGTATAGTTAAAATTACACTTAAGGGTGTCTAGTGGACAAGATGTGGTGGGAATCAGAGATCCGATCCCCCGGTAGCGCTAGCTATCTGTAACGCTCACCTGATTCCCGTAGAGGCGCCGGTCTTGACTGGGCGTATACCGTATCTTCAAAGGTGATGTGTAACACACGGCTGGCTCTTTGGGCTGGACCTCTGTGCACTGTATGTCTGACTCGAAGGGTAAGATGTCTGCAGATAGAAAATATGGGATTAATGAACTGGGTTATTGAATGTCTCTCTCTTCTTCCCTTTCTCTTCTCCTGTAGAACCCCGAAGGTTAACGCTCTCACCTTAGGTAAGTGAACGCCGTGCTCTCCATCTGCCTCGGGGCAGGGTGCTGTAACCAGTTTCTTCACTGGATAAGGGGAGCAGGCCTCTTGACTTCAGAGGACTGCTGTCCGTCGTTTACTGCACGAACGGTAAGTTTCGAGTAATTCTAATGTCTTTAAAGTCTTTAGTAATGATGTCTCTTGTTTTGCAGGGTTCCGGCGATGGTGGATGACAGGCTGAAGTGAGTTGAAGATGGAGCCCGTGTGATGAATAGAAGCGCCTGGAAGCACGTAAGTAAGCGCTTGTTGCCTGCTTCACGATGCGCTCTGTCTTTTTATTTTGCAGGTACAAGTTCGGAGCGGCTGCAGGGTGCCGGAATACCCACTGGGTTAGATGTGGAAAGGAGTAATGGCACGTGAGTATTAAAGTTCCCCAATGTCTTTAAACGCACCTTGTTTTGTCTTTCAGATGCGGGATGCAGCGCCGAAGGCCTCCGGAGCGTGCGAAGAGTTGGTAAGCTTTTGTCTTTCAGATGCCGGAATGCAGTGTGAAGACCTCCGGAGCGCACGAAGAGTAGGTAAGCCTTTGTCTTTCAGATGTCGGAATGCAGCGCAAGGCGTTGGTGACAGCCGATGGACCAGGTAAGTGAAGAGCTGTCACTGAAGACCGTAATGCTAACCTGTTCTTTCTTGTCTTTATAGGTGTTGCTGAAGACTGGATTCAGGATGGTAAGCCTTTTTCCTTAGGCCCAGGATCAGATACAGAAGGCACAATGAGCGTTCTGCTGCAGAGGATGCAGAATAACGCAAAGCAAGATTCATCCATCGGGTGTGGTTTAAATAGCCTCCTGTAGTGCTTAGGTGTCTCCTTCCACAGCCACGGCTAGGTAAGAAAAGAGTTCCTGCTTTCCAGAAGAGTTCCAGTGTTCTGAACCTAGGGAGTGGCTCCTGCCCCACCCAACAGGAAAAGTAGTTCCAAACAGAAGAGGATCAGAGGCTCAACTGGCAGGCAAGTAAGCAGCATGGTCTGTTGCAGGTAAGTCCACCCAAGCATTATGAGCCCGGCGCTTCCAGCGCTGGGACTGGGCATATTTATGAGCCTGGTGCCACTGGCGCCAGGACTGGGTCCAAAAGGTCCCAATTGGGACTGGTTGGCACTCGGAACCTGGGTTATGGATCTGCTTCCAAGGGAGTTGGAAAAACCCTGACCTTTTGGAAGCAGAGATCATGACAGTACCCCCCCTCAAGGCCCCTCCCAAACCGGGCTTCTCCGGGGGTTTTGGCTTGTCAGGAAATGTTTGGTGAAATCTTTTGATTAGGCGAGGAGCGTGGACATATTCAGCAGGTTCCCAGGATCTCTCTTGGGGGCCGTAGCCTTTCCAGTCAATTAGGTAAAATAGTTTAGATTTGGAGATCTTGGAGTCCAGAATGCTTTTGACTTCAAACTCGAGTTCTCCATCAACTAGGATAGGTTTTGGAGATTTAGTTAGTCGGGTTTGAGGTTGCACGGGTTTTAATAGAGAGACGTGGAAGACCGGATGTATCTTCATGTGCGGGGGCAAGTCCAACTTGACCGCTACTGGGTTTACTATGGTAGTGATGGAATAGGGACCAAGGTATCTTGGGTTGAATGTGCGTGGTCCTTTTAGAGGTAGATATTTGGTGGATAACCAGACTTGATCCCCTACTTGATATTGAGGGGCTTCCTTCCGATGTTGATCTGCTCCTTTCTTGTATTGTTCTTTAGCCCTTTGAAGGTGAGAAACAGCTTCCTGTCATGATCTCTGCTTCCAAAAGGTCAGGGTTTTCCCAACTCCCTTGGAAGCAGATCCATAACCCTGGTTCCGAGTGCCAACCAGTCCCAATTGGGACCTTTTGGACCCAGTCCTGGCGCCAGTGGCACCAGGCTCATAAATATGCCCAGTCCCAGCGCTGAAAGCGCCGGGCTCATAATGCTTGGGTGGACTTACCTTCAGCAGACCATGCTGCTTACTTGCCTGCCAGTTGAGCCTCTGATCCTCTTCTGTTTGGAACTACTTTTCCTGTTGGGTGGGGCTGGAGCCACTCCCTAGATTCAGAACACTGGAACTCTTCTGGAAGGCAGGAACTCTTTTCTTACCAGGAACTCTTTTCTTACTTAGGCGTGGCTGTGGAAGGAGGCACCTAAGCACTACAGGAGGCTATTTAAACCACACCCGGTGGATGAATCTTGCTTTGCGTTATTCTGCAACCTCTGCAGCAGAACGCTCATCGTGTCTTCTGCATCCGGTCCTGGGCCTAAGGAAAAAGGCTTACCATCCTGAATCCAGTCTTCAGCAACACCTATAAAGACAAGAAAGAACAGGTTAGCATTCCGGCATCTGAAAGGCAAAGGCTTACCATCCTGAATCCAGTCTTCAGCAACACCTATAAAGACAAGAAAGAACAGGTTAGCATTCCGGCATCTGAAAGGCAAAGGCTTACCTACTCTTTGTGCGCTCCGGAGGTCTTCACACTGCATTCCGGCATCTGAAAGACAAAACAAGGTGCGTTTAAAGACATTGGGGAACTTTAATACTCACGTGCCATTACTCATTCCACATCTAATCCAGTGGGTATTCCGGCACCCTGCAGCCGCTCCGAACTCGTACCTGCAAAATAAAAAGACAGTTAGAGCGCATAGTGAAGCAGGCAACAAGCGCTTACTTACGTGCTTCCAGGCGCTTCTATTCATCACACGGGCTCCATCTTCAACTCACTTCAGCCCGTCTTCCGCCATCGCCGGAACCCTGCAAAACAAGAGACATCATTACTAAAGACTTTAAAGACATTTGAATGACTCGAAACTTACCGTTCGTGCAGTAAACGACGGACAGCAGTCCTCTGAAGTCAAGAGGCCTGCGCTACCTATCCAGTGAAGAAACATGTTACAGCACCCTGCCCCGAGGCAGATGGAGAGCTCGGCATTCACTTACCTAAGGTGAGAGCGTTAACCTTTGGGGGTCTACAGGAGAGGAGAAGAGGAAAGAGATAGGGCCACCCCAATAACCCCAGTTCATTAACCCCATATTTTCTATCTGCAGACATCTTACTCTACACGTCAGGCATACAGTGCACAGAGGTCCAGCCCAAAGAGCCAACCGGGTGCTACACATCACCTTTGAAGATACGGTAGTCGCCCAGTCAAGACCGGCGCCTCTGCGAGAATCAGGTGAGCGTTACAGAACGCAAAGCCTACCGCAAAACTCTCGCCCAGGCGCTATGGAAACCCCGGATACTGACCCCCTAGCCCGGTTACTTGGGGAACTAAGGGCAGAAGTGCATGCAGCTCGTCAGGAAACTAATGCTCTAAGAAGGGAACTAATTATTTCCAAGGAGAGAACAGACAATCTTGCTAGACAAGTGCTACAGTCACAAGCCGGACAGACCCCGTTACCCGCATCAGGGGCAAATCTTCCTTCAACATCCTCTATGAATCCAGTGCAGATCAACCTACCTGGGAATGTACCTCTGGCTCCGCCCGAACGATTTTCTGGTGACCCAAAGAGGTTTGCAGTATTTATCAATCAGTGCCGGTTGCACTTCTTATGCCGGCCAGCAGCCTTTCCAACTGATCAAGCAAAAGTAGCTTTTGTACTTTCGTACCTTAGTGGCAATGCGGCAGACTGGTCGATCCCTCTAGTTAATCAAGATGATCCGGTTCTCCATGATTTTCAAGCCTTTCAGCTTAGTATGGAAAAACTGTTCGCAAGACATTCACAGGGGCAGGCCTTGGACAATGAGCTTCTTTCGTTGCGACAGGGTAATCAAGACCTTTTGGCTTATATTGCATCTTTCAATAGACTAATAGTGGAAACTCAATGGCCTGAGGACAAAAGGATTACACTGTTTTATAGAGGTCTACGTGGAGAGCTCAAAGACGTTTTAGCCCAAGTAGTGAATCCCCCACAAGACTGTTCGGATTATATAGACTTGGTCGTTCAAATAGATCACAGGCTGCAGAACAGGAAGGCCGATCGTTCCAAGTTTGATGCTCGAGTATTTTCCAAACCGCCAACTCCTTCCAAAGGAGTAGACTCCGGGGAACCCATGCAAATAGGGGGTCTGAAAGGTCCTCTAACACAAAGGGAGCGGGAAAGGAGGAAACAGTTGCAATTATGCCTATTTTGCGGAAACTCAGGGCACTTTCTTCGAGACTGTCCGGTGAAACCTGCCAAGAAGGCAGTAGGAGCTGCAGTTACCAAAGTTACAAACTCTGAGCAGGGAAACGACCTCGCCCGACAAGAATAGAGGTCCTCTTGCCGAGCGTGAAAACCAGTTCCGTGACCTCGCATTTCGTGATACCTATGGTCCTCATTAGCCCTGATAATCCAGATCGATTACATGCAATTGAAGCTTACGTCGACAGCGGTGCCATCGGCAATTATGTGGATCATGAAATGGTTTTGAGGATGAATCTAACTCTTTGTCCCAAGGCTGTAAAGGACGTCATTACTACGGTGGATGGTACGGAGATAGCCTCCGGGCCAGTAACGCATACCACTCAAGAGGTGACGCTAGTAAGTCAAGATGGACACCATGAGAAGATCGTGTTCGATGTGATCAAGGCCCCTCAGTTTCAGATTATTCTAGGAATACCTTGGTTAGAGAAACACAATCCTCTGATCGATTGGCGAGCAAGAACGGTCCAGTTTCCAGAATGTGTCTCTACTTGTCACCCTCCACCTGGTGTTGCACTGGCCGCAATTTCTTCAGAGACTCCCCAGTTACCTCCCGAATACCTAGAATACCAAGATGTTTTCCGGAAGGATCAGGCTAACTCTCTACCTCCTCATAGGTCTTATGACTGCCAGATAGACCTGATACCTGGATCTACTCCTCCTTGTAGTAGAATTTATGCCCTCACCGAGCCTGAGAACCTTCACCTTCGACAATACCTGGATCAATACCTGGCAAATGGGTTTATTCGTCCTTCCAAGTCCCCTGCTTCTTCAGCTTTGTTCTTCGTTCCAAAAAAGGAAGGAGACCTTAGAACTTGTATCGATTATCGCTCCCTGAACCAGATCACCGTTAAGAATAGATATCCGTTACCTTTGATCCCTGAACTCCTGGACCAAGTCAGAAAAGCATGCATATATACAAAGCTGGATCTTAGAGGAGCTTACCACTTGGTACGAGTAAAAGAGGGCGATGAATGGAAGACGGCCTTCCGCACCAAGTATGGGCTATTTGAATATCAGGTCATGCCCTTCGGACTTTGCAATGCCCCGGCCGCCTTTCAATATTTTATGAACGATGTCCTCAGAGAGCTCATAGATGTATGTGTTGTTGTTTACATTGACGACATCCTCGTTTATTCTTCATCAGAATCTGAACATCGGAAACACGTGAAAATGGTCCTCGAAAGATTGCGTCAACACAAACTTTTCGCTAAGTTGGAAAAATGTGTTTTCAACGTGACTGAAGTTGAATTCTTGGGATTCATATTATCACCTGGCAGAGTGCGTATGGATTCAAAGAAGGTCGATGCAGTTCTCAAATGGCCATCACCATCCTCCGTAAAAGGTGTGCAAAGCATGTTAGGCTTCGCTAACTTTTACCGCAGGTTTATCCCCGAATTCTCTCGAATAGTCCAGCCCATCACTGCCTTGTTAAAGAAAAACAAACGTTTTGAATGGTCTACCGAGGCGGAACAAGCTTTCCAGGATTTGAAGACTAAATTTACCTCTGCACCAATCTTAAAACACCCTCGCCCCGAACTCCCCTACATCGTGGAAACTGATGCTTCAAGCCTTGCCATGGGGGCAGTTCTATCACAAAAGGACCCGGTAACCAATCAGTTGCATCCCGTGGCATTTTGGTCCCGCAAATGCTCGCCTCCTGAAATCAATTACACGATTACTGACAAGGAACTTCTGGCTATCAAGTCTGCCTTTAAGGCTTGGCGGCATTATCTGCTGGGGGCCCGACACACCGTTACTGTGATTACGGATCACCGAAACCTGCAATATTTGAAGACCGCAAAAGCCCAATCCTCTAGACAACTCCGTTGGGCATTATTCTTTGCCGAGTTTGACTTCATAATTACCTATCGACCTGGTACAAAGAACAGTAAAGCCGATGCCCTTTCTCGGATGGGAGTGGAAGAACACTTGGTCAACCCTAAACCTGTACCAATCATTCCCGAACAAAGAATTCTGGGTGTAATCGCCACAGAATCCATAGAGGAAGTTAAGGATAAAGCCAGGCAACTTGTAACTCCAGCAGACATACAGAATTGGCATCTGCAGGGAAAGGACTTTGCAGTAAAGGACAACTTATTGTATTTCCAAGAACGATTATACCTACCCAGCACAGATTTACAGAAAAAAGTAATCTCTTGTTATCACGACTCTTTAATGGAAGGTCATCCCGGTATAGCCAAGACCTCAGAAAAGATCAAGCGCTACTTCTGGTGGCCGTCTTGGAAAAAAGATATCAGAGACTTTATAATGTCCTGTGGTGTATGCGCCCAAAACAAGAGTCAAAAGGAAAGACCAGCAGGCCTCTTACGCCCTATTGACATCCCACCTCGCCCTTGGCATACGCTTTCTATGGACTTCATCACTGATCTACCTCCATGCTCCGGATACAATACGATTCTAGTAATCGTGGACTTATTCTCCAAGATGGCGCATTTCATTCCGCTCAAAGGTTTGCCAACAGCAGCAACTCTGGCCCGAGAATTTCTCGAAAACATCGTCCGACTGCACGGTTTTCCTTCGGTTCTAATTTCGGATCGAGGTAGTCAATTTATTTCTCATTTTTGGCGAAGTTGCTGTCGGTCGGCTCAAATTGATGTGAGACTATCGACCAGTCACCACCCTCAGACCGACGGACAAACCGAGAGGACCAATCAAACTCTGGAACAGTATTTACGGTGCATGCTGCAACAAACTGAAAAAACTTGGAAAGATATCCTTTGGATAGCCGAGTATGCCTACAATAACTCTGTCCATTCGGGAACTGGGAAAACCCCGTTTTTTCTTTTGTACGGCAGTCACCCTCGAACCTCGGAGTTGGATCCCCTCCAAGATCTTGAAACACCAGCAGTAGACTACCTGCATTCTACAATCACCCAAGCCTTTAAGGAAGCTGTTTCTCACCTTCAAAGGGCTAAAGAACAATACAAGAAAGGAGCAGATCAACTTCGGAAGGAAGCCCCTCACTATCAAGTAGGGGCTCAAGTCTGGTTATCCACCAAATATCTATCTCTAAAAGGGCCACGCACATTCAACCCAAGATACCTTGGTCCCTATTCCATCACTACCATAGTAAACCCAGTAGCGGTCAAGTTGGACTTGCCCCCGCACATGAAGATACATCCGGTCTTCCACGTCTCTCTATTAAAACCCGTGCAACCTCAAACCCGACTAACCAAATCTCCAAAACCTATCCTAGTGGATGGAGAACTCGAGATTGAAGTCAAAAGCATTCTGGACTCCAAGATCTCCAAATCTAAACTATTCTACCTAATTGACTGGAAAGGCTACGGCCCCCAAGAGAGATCCTGGGAACCTGCTGAATATGTCCACGCTCCTCGCCTAATCAAAAGATTTCACCGAACATTTCCTGACAAGCCAAAACCCCCGGAGAAGCCCGGTTTGGGAGGGGCCTTGAGGGGGGGTACTGTCATGATCTCTGCTTCCAAAAGGTCAGGGTTTTCCCAACTCCCTTGGAAGCAGATCCATAACCCAGGTTCCGAGTGCCAACCAGTGCCAATTGGGACCTTTTGGACCCAGTCCTGGCGCCAGTGGCACCAGGCTCATAAATATGCCCAGTCCCAGCGCTGGAAGCGCCGGGCTCATAATGCTTGGGTGGACTTACCTTCAGCAGACCATGCTGCTTACTTGCCTGCCAGTTGAGCCTCTGATCCTCTTCTGTTTGGAACTACTTTTCCTGTTGGGTGGGGCTGGAGCCACTCCCTAGATTCAGAACACTGGAACTCTTCTGGAAGGCAGGAACTCTTTTCTTACCAGGAACTCTTTTCTTACTTAGGCGTGGCTGTGGAAGGAGACATCTAAGCACTACAGGAGGCTATTTAAACCACACCCGGTGGATGAATCTTGCTTTGCGTTATTCTGCAACCTCTGCAGCAGAACGCTCATCGTGTCTTCTGCATCCGGTCCTGGGCCTAAGGAAAAAGGCTTACCATCCTGAATCCAGTCTTCAGCAACACCTATAAAGACAAGAAAGAACAGGTTAGCATTCCGGCATCTGAAAGGCAAAGGCTTACCATCCTGAATCCAGTCTTCAGCAACACCTATAAAGACAAGAAAGAACAGGTTAGCATTCCGGCATCTGAAAGGCAAAGGCTTACCTACTCTTTGTGCGCTCCGGAGGTCTTCACACTGCATTCCGGCATCTGAAAGACAAAACAAGGTGCGTTTAAAGACATTGGGGAACTTCAATACTCACGTGCCATTACTCCTTTCCACATCTAATCCAGTGGGTATTCCGGCACCCTGCAGCCGCTCCGAACTCGTGCCTGCAAAATAAAAAGACAGAGCGCATAGTGAAGCAGGCAACAAGCGCTTACTTACGTGCTTCCAGGCGCTTCTATTCATCACACGGGCTCCATCTTCAACTCACTTCAGCCCGTCTTCCGCCATCGCCGGAACCCTGCAAAACAAGAGACATCATTACTAAAGACTTTAAAGACATTTGAATGACTCGAAACTTACCGTTCGTGCAGTAAACGACGGACAGCAGTCCTCTGAAGTCAAGAGGCCTGCGCTACCTATCCAGTGAAGAAACTGGTTACAGCACCCTGCCCGAGGCAGATGGAGAGCTCGGCATTCACTTACCTAAGGTGAGAGCGTTAACCTTTGGGGGTCTACAGGAGAGGAGAAGAGGAAAGAGATAGGGCCACCCCAATAACCCCAGTTCATTAACCCCATATTTTCTATCTGCAGACATCTTACTCTACACGTCAGGCATACAGTGCACAGAGGTCCAGCCCAAAGAGCCAACCGGGTGCTACACATCACCTTTGAAGATACGGTAGTCGCCCAGTCAAGACCGGCGCCTCTGCGAGAATCAGGTGAGCGTTACACTTCCTTAAAGGCTTGGGTGATTGTAGAATGCAGGTAGTCTACTGCTGGTGTTTCAAGATCTTGGAGGGGATCCAACTCCGAGGTTCGAGGGTGACTGCCGTACAAAAGAAAAAACGGGGTTTTCCCAGTTCCCGAATGGACAGAGTTATTGTAGGCATATTCGGCTATCCAAAGGATGTCTTTCCAAGTTTTTTCAGTTTGTTGCAGCATGCAGCGTAAATACTGTTCCAGAGTTTGATTGGTCCTCTCGGTTTGTCCGTCGGTCTGAGGGTGGTGACTGGTCAATAGTCTCACATCAATTTGAGCCGACCGACAGCAACTTCGCCAAAAATGAGAAATAAATTGACTACCTCGATCCGAAATTAGAACCGAAGGAAAACCGTGCAGTCGGACGATGTTTTCGAGAAATTCTCGGGCCAGAGTTGCTGCTGTTGGCAAGCCTTTGAGCGGAATGAAATGCGCCATCTTGGAGAATAAGTCCACGATTACTAGAATCGTATTGTATCCGGAGCATGGAGGTAGATCGGTGATGAAGTCCATAGAAAGCGTATGCCAAGGGCGAGGTGGGATGTCAATAGGGCGTAAGAGGCCTGCTGGTCTTTCCTTTTGACGCTTGTTTTGGGCGCATACTCCACAGGACATTATAAAGTCTCTGATATCTTTTTTCCAAGACGGCCACCAGAAGTAGCGCTTGATCTTTTCTGAGGTCTTGGCTATACCGGGATGTCCTTCCATTAAAGAATCGTGATAACAAGAGATTACTTTTTTCTGTAAATCTGTGCTGGGTAGGTATAATCGTTCTTGGAAATACAATAAGTTGTCCTTTACTGCAAAGTCCTTTCCCTGTAGATGCCAATTCTGTATGTCTGCTGGAGTTACAAGTTGCCTGGCTTTATCCTTAACTTCCTCTATGGATTGTGTGGCGATTACACCCAGAATTCTTTGTTCGGGAATGATTGGTACAGGTTTAGGGTTGATCAAGTGTTCTTCCACTCCCATCCGAGAAAGGGCATCAGCTTTACCGTTTTTTGTACCAGGTCGATAGGTAATTATGAAGTCAAACTCGGCAAAGAATAATGCCCAACGGAGTTGTCTAGAGGATTGGGCTTTTGCGGTTTTCAAATATTGCAGGTTTCGGTGATCCGTAATCACAGTAACGGTGTGTCGGGCCCCCAGCAGATAATGCCGCCAAGCCTTAAAGGCAGACTTGATAGCCAGAAGTTCCTTGTCAGTAATCGTGTAATTGATTTCAGGAGGCGAGAATTTGTGGGACCAAAATGCCACGGGATGCAACTGATTGGTTACGGGTCCTTTTGTGATAGAACTGCCCCCATGGCAAGGCTTGAAGCATCAGTTTCCACGATGTAGGGGAGTTCGGGGCGAGGGTGTTTTAAGATTGGTGCAGAGATAAATTTAGTCTTCAAATCCTGGAAAGCTTGTTCTGCCTCGGTAGACCATTCAAAACGTTTGTTTTTCTTTAACAAGGCAGTGATGGGCTGGACTATTCGAGAGAATTCGGGGATAAACCTGCGGTAAAAGTTAGCGAAGCCTAACATGCTTTGCACACCTTTTACGGAGGATGGTGATGGCCATTTGAGAACTGCATCGACCTTCTTTGAATCCATACGCACTTCGCCAGGTGATAATATGAATCCCAAGAATTCAACTTCAGTCACGTTGAAAACACATTTTTCCAACTTAGCGAAAAGTTTGTGTTGACGCAATCTTTCGAGGACCATTTTCAAGTGTTTCCGATGTTCAGATTCCGATGAAGAATAAACAAGGATGTCGTCAATGTAAACAACAACACACACATCTATGAGCTCTCTGAGGACATTGTTCATAAAATATTGAAAGGCGGCCGGGGCATTGCAAAGTCCGAAGGGCATGACCTGATATTCAAATACTTGGTGCGGAAGGCCGTCTTCCATTCATCGCCCTCTTTTACTCGTACCAAGTGGTAAGCTCCTCTAAGATCCAGCTTTGTATATATGCATGCTTTTCTGACTTGGTCCAGGAGTTCAGGGATCAAGGGTAACGGATATCTATTCTTAACGGTGATCTGGTTCAGGGAGCGATAATCTATACAAGTTCTAAGGTCTCCTTCCTTTTTTGGAACGAAGAACAAAGCTGAAGAAGCAGGGGACTTGGAAGGACGAATAAACCCATTTGCCAGGTATTGATCCAGGTATTGTCGAAGGTGAAGGTTCTCAGGCTCGGTGAGGGCATAAATTCTACTACAAGGAGGAGTAGATCCAGGTATCAGGTCTATCTGGCAGTCATAAGACCTATGAGGAGGTAGAGAGTTAGCCTGATCCTTCCGGAAAACATCTTGGTATTCTAGGTATTCGGGAGGTAACTAGGGAGTCTCTGAAGAAATTGCTGCCAGTGCAACACCAGGTGGAGGGTGACAAGTAGAGACACATTCTGGAAACTGGACCGTTCTTGCTCGCCAATCGATCAGAGGATTGTGTTTCTCTAACCAAGGTATTCCTAGAATAATCTGAAACTGAGGGGCCTTGATCACATCGAACACGATCTTCTCATGGTGTCCATCTTGACTTACTAGCGTCACTTCTTGAGTGGTATGCGTTACTGGCCCGGAGGCTATCTCCGTACCATCCACCGTAGTAATGACGTCCTTTACAGCCTTGGGACAAAGAGTTAGATTCATCCTCAAAACCATTTCATGATCCACATAATTGCCGATGGCACCGCTGTCGACGTAAGCTTCAATTGCATGTAATCGATCCGGATTATCAGGGCTAATGAGGACCATAGGTATCACGAAATGTGAGGTCACGGAACTGGTTTTCACGCTCGGCAAGAGGACCTCTATTCTTGTCGGGCGAGGTCGTTTCCCTGCTCAGAGTTTGTAACTTTGGTAACTGCAGCTCCTACTGCCTTCTTGGCAGGTTTCACCGGACAGTCTCGAAGAAAGTGCCCTGAGTTTCCGCAATAGAGGCATAATTGCAACTGTTTTCTCCTATCCCGCTCCTTTTGTGTTAGAGGACCTTTCAGGCCCCCTATTTGCATGGGTTCCCCGGAGTCTACTCCTTTGGAAGGAGTTGGCGGTTTGGAAAATACTCGAGCATCAAACTTGGAACGATCGGCCTTCCTGTTCTGCAGTCTGTGATCTATTTGAACGACTAAGTCTATATAGTCCGAACAATCTTGTGGGGGATTCACTACTTGGGCTAACACATCTTTGAGCTCTCCACGTAGACCTCTATAAAACAGCGTAATCCTTTTGTCCTCAGGTCATTGAGCTTCCACTATCAGTCTGTTGAAAGACGCAATATAAGCCAAAAGGTCTTGATTACCTTGTCGCAACGAAAGAAGCTCATTGTCCAAGGCCTGCCCCTGTGAATGTCTTGCGAACAGTTTTTCCATACTGAGCTGAAAAGCTTGAAAATCATGGAGGACCGGATCATCTTGATTTACTAGAGGGATCGACCAGTCTGCCGCATTGCCACTAAGGTACGAAAGCACGAAAGCTACTTTAGCTTGATCAGTTGGAAAGGCTGCTGGCCGGCATAAGAAATGCAACCGGCACTGATTGATAAATACTGCAAACCTCTTTGGGTCACCAGAAAATCGTTCGGGCGGAGCCAGAGGTACATTCCCAGGTAGGTTGATCTGCACTGGATTCATAGAGGATGTAGAAGGAAGATTTCCCCCAGATGCGGGTAACGGGGTCTGTCCGGCTTGTGACTGTAGCAATTGTCTAGCGAGATCATCTGTTCGCTCCTTGGAAATAATCAGTTCCCTTCTTAGAGCGTTTGTTTCCTGACGGGCTGCATGCACTTCTGCCCTTAGTTCCCCAAGTAACTGGGCTAGTTGGTCGGTATCCGAGGTTTCCATAGCGCCTGGACGGGAGTTTTGTGGTAGTCTTTGCGTTCTGTAACGCTCACCTGATTCCCGTAGAGGCGCCGGTCTTGACTGGGCGTATACCGTATCTTCAAAGGTGATGTGTAACACACGGCTGGCTCTTTGGGCTGGACCTCTGTGCACTGTATGTCTGACTCGAAGGGTAAGATGTCTGCAGATAGAAAATATGGGATTAATGAACTGGGTTATTGAATGTCTCTCTCTTCTTCCCTTTCTCTTCTCCTGTAGAACCCCGAAGGTTAACGCTCTCACCTTAGGTAAGTGAACGCCGTGCTCTCCATCTGCCTCGGGGCAGGGTGCTGTAACCAGTTTCTTCACTGGATAAGGGGAGCAGGCCTCTTGACTTCAGAGGACTGCTGTCCGTCGTTTACTGCACGAACGGTAAATTTCGAGTAATTCTAATGTCTTTAAAGTCTCTAGTAATGATGTCTCTTGTTTTGCAGGGTTCCGGCGATGGTGGATGACGGGCTGAAGTGAGTTGAAGATGGAGCCCGTGTGATGAATAGAAGCGCCTGGAAGCACGTAAGTAAGCGCTTGTTGCCTGCTTCACGATGCGCTCTAACTGTCTTTTTATTTTGCAGGTACAAGTTCGGAGCGGCTGCAGGGTGCTGGAATACCCAATGGGTTAGATGTGGAAAGGAGTAATGGCACGTGAGTATTAAAGTTCCCCAATGTCTTTAAACGCACCTTGTTTTGTCTTTCAGATGCGGGATGCAGCGCCGAAGGCCTCCGGAGCGTGCAAAGAGTTGGTAAGCTTTTGTCTTTCAGATGCCGGAATGCAGTGTGAAGACCTCCGGAGCGCACGAAGAGTAGGTAAGCCTTTGTCTTTCAGATGTCAGAATGCAGCGCGAGGCGTTGGTGACAGCCGATGGACCAGGTAAGTGAAGAGCTGTCACTGAAGACCGTAATGCTAACCTGTTCTTTCTTGTCTTTATAGGTGTTGCTGAAGACTGTATTCAGGATGGTAAGCCTTTTTCCTTAGGCCCAGGATCAGATGCAGAAGGCACGATGAGCATTCTGCTACAGAGGATGCAGAATAACGCAAAGCAAGATTCATCCATCGGGTGTGGTTTAAATAGCCTCCTGTAGTGCTTAGGTGTCTCCTTCCACAGCCACGCCTAGGTAAGAAAAGAATTTCTGCTTTCCAGAAGAGTTCCAGTGTTCTGAACCTAGGGAGTGGCTCCTGCCCCACCCAACAGGAAAAGTAGTTCCAAACAGAAGAGGATCAGAGGCTCAACTGGCAGGCAAGTAAGCAGCATGGTCTGTTGCAGGTAAGTCCAACCAAGCATTATGAGCCCGGCGCTTCCAGCGCTGGGACTGGGCATATTTATGAGCCTGGTGCCACTGGCGCCAGGACTGGGTCCAAAAGGTCCCAATTGGGACTGGTTGGCACTCGGAACCTGGGTTATGGATCTGCTTCCAAGGGTGTTGGAAAAACCCTGACCTTTTGGAAGCAGAGATCATGACACTATCGATGGCGTTTAATGTGGTACCAACTCTATAGATAGGAATCTGGATTTGTGCTTGTTTATCCTAAATGAGGCAAAT
Organism: Ambystoma mexicanum; assembly: GCF_040938575.1. Taxonomy (NCBI): domain Eukaryota; kingdom Metazoa; phylum Chordata; class Amphibia; order Caudata; family Ambystomatidae; genus Ambystoma; species Ambystoma mexicanum. The sequence goes on from NC_090932.1 coordinate 1,208,493,765, forward strand.
GCTGTCCTAAAACAGCGTCTAGTGTCTGTGGGGGTAGATGAACTTACCTAAGGATAACCGCATCTGTTTTTCAAGAGGTGCAGCCCGGCAACAGGATGCGTTGCTCATTTCTCTTCTGGCATTAAAGGTTGCCATAGGAGCGACACGCACACGCGTCCCTGTTCAGGGCGCCATCTTTGTGTGGGACTACGCATCCAACCTACAACATTCGGTTGTGGGGCATGAGTATTAATTATATTGCCAAACCGACTATATCGACAGTGGGTCATGTCCTTATGATAACTTTGCAGTCGTGTGTGTTCAATGCCTGGCTGTGTAATACAGCCGTACCGCTTGAGAGAGTGGTGGTTTCCATGGCCGTGCTGCGCGTGCATGTCACGTCCACGGTTTCCAGAGATACACACGGGCATGCGTGCATCATCAGGTTAGTATCTATCGTGTACACAGACCCCTTGCGGAGTTGAATGGGTATAATTAAATTACTTAATATTTGGCCAATAGTGTTAGTCACAGGTATTAATGATTGCGGACAGGTAAACCCAGATTAGCAGCGGGAGGAGGGGCACCAAAGCAGTTATCTACTGTGTGGTGCCCCTACCCCCCGCAAAATTTAAGTTGAACCGCAGGGGGTCAAATCTAAATGCACCCGAGGATCAAATTTACCACCCAGACGAGCAAAGTTATGATCAATTTCTTGGATGTCGAAGTCTACGTTAAAGGAAATAATCTGGAGACAAGGATTTTCACTAAAGCCACAGACAGAAACAGCCTCCTATTAGCGACAAGTGTCCACCCTCATAGGACGATTGACAACATCTCTCTAAGCCAATTTCTACACTATCAGAGGAATATTTCAGAAGCCACAGAATACCAGAGACAGTCAGCATCCTTACGCCAAAAATTCAACGAAAGAGGTTACAACCAACCACAATACCTCAAATTGAGGAGAAGGTGGCTACCATCAAGAGGGATACTTTACTTACATCTAAGAGCAACAAGAGAGATGACTCTTTGGTGTATGTCACAACATATTCAGCACAGATAAAAGAATCAGGTAACATTATCCAACAAAACTGGCCAATGCTGCAAATGGACCCTCAGGCACAATCACTCTTCCAACAACTGCTGATTTTCGCCTACAGAAATAGCAATGCTTAAGAAACAGTCTAGTCAGAGCAGACTTACCCAAGACTCAGGGGTCACCCACAAAATACAAGGGGACTCAACCCTGTCATAACTGTCAGCATTGCAGCAACATCCTACCAGGAAATACAATCTCAGACCCACATACAGGCAAACCCATCACACTCAAACACTTGTGTACTTGTGACTCCACAAATGTGGTCTATGCTCTCAAATGTCCCTGTGAGTTCTATTATGTGGGGATCACCATGAGAAAGGCAAAATTACGATGGACTGAGCATAAGTCCAATATTCGGAATAAAAGTCTCAGATCACCTGTGTCAATGCACTTTCTGGAAGCGCACCTTCTCGCGCACCTCTGAAGTACACGATCCCAGGCCAATCACGTGTGGAACTTCGCGCGCACCTCTGAAATACACGCGCCCAGGCCAATCGCGTGTGGAACTTCTCGCGCACCTCTGAAATACACGCGCCCAGGCCAATCGCGTGTGGAACTTCTAGTGCACCCCTGAAATACACGCACACGCTCCCCCAGGCCCGATCGCGTGTGGAACTTCTCGCGCACCTCTGAAATACACGCGCCCAGGCCAATCGCGTGTGGAACTTCTCGCGCACCCCTGAAATACACGCACACGCTCCCCCAGGCCCGATCGCATGTGGAACTTCTCGCGCACCTCTGAAATACACGCGCCCAGGCCAATCGCGTGTGGAACTTCTCACGCACCTCTGAAATACACGCACACGCTCCCCCAGGCCCGATCGCGTGTGAAACCACCCGCGAGCCCCTGAAATACACGCGCCCAGGCCAATCGTGTGTGGAACTTCTCGCGCACCTCTGAAATACACGTGCCCAGGCCAATCGCGTGTGGAACTTCTCGCGCACCCCTGAAATACACGCACATGCTCCCCCAGGCCCGATCGCATGTGGAACTTCTCGCGCACCTCTGAAATACACGCACCCAGGCCAATCGCGTGTGGAACTTCTCGCGCCCCCCTGAAATACACGCACACGCTCCCTCAGGCCCGATCGCGTGTGGAACTTCTCGCGCACCTCTGAAATACACACGCCCAGGCCAATCGCGTGTGGAACTTCTCGCGCACCTCTGAATTACACGCGCCCAGGCCAATCGCGTGTGGAACTTCTCGCGCACCCCTGATATACACGCACCCAGGCCATTCGCGTGTGGAACTTCTCACGCACCCCTGAAATACACGCACACGCTCCCCCAGGCCAGATCGCGTGTGAAACTTCTCGCGCACGCGTGTTCCCGACACCCGTAATACGCGTTCCCCGCTTTGCGTTTGTGTTTGCCAGTCCGGTAAACTGGTACAGGGTTGGCACAGCCCTTTGCGATGGTTTTGCGATCTTGATGGCTTTTCCTTGTGCGAGGGCGTTCTTGGGGGCATAACTGGCGCTGCTGCAGGGTCGCTGCGCCACTCTGCGCCACGTCTGCTTTTGGAGGTGTGAATCCATGAATACGCTGTGCGCGGAAATTGATTTTATCGCACACGGCTGGCGCAGACATTCGCACGGGCACGCTGTGCGCCAGCCGCGTGCGACACTTTTGAGAGGAATTACATGAATCGGCCTGTTGGTCTCTCTTACACCTGTTTTCTTTCAGCCTTGTGATTCTTGACTGTAGATACACAGATTGACAAATCCTCATGTATACTGTTTACTAATTGAACACTAGTTTAGTAATGTGTATTCAACTACTTTGAAATACAATTCGACTAAATTAACCCTCACAGATCAAACAATCCCGGGTGGGCGTCCTTTGAGTCCACGAGGTCGAATTACTATTTGGGACTAGTTCCCACCAGGAGTGCAGCATAGGGCTACCGACTGGCAACGGTTGGTGTTTGTCTTGTGATTTAGTTTTTAGAATCTCGAGTGGCCTCGAGTTTCTCCCTGCTGCACCTGAAGCGTTACGTACTCAACGCACACACATTTCTGAAGACTTTTTTGCCAAATTGCCTTTAGTGAATTTTACGACTTTTTCGTAGTGCCTCCCACACCATTTATTATTTCTATATCTTGGGACCTCTCACTTCCCATTTTGTTCAGAAGCTGAAGTTGAAACTTGAAGCTGCTTATCCTTGGAGCCCAGATGGAAGAAGAAGAATTGCTGTTGCTTTCCTTTGACCAAATCAAAAAACGTTGAGTCTGTCAAGGACTGATCCAAGAGAGAACCTGGCTAGGCGACTTCTCCCCAAGCTACGAGGGAACATCATGCAGAAGCTCATCCTCATCGAGGCCCCCTGGAAGCCGTCCCGAAAAGCTGTCAACCAGAAAAGGGGTGTGCCGAGAATCTTGAAGTAAAGCACCAGGACATCGAGGCGATCAAAGTCCATTCCCATCCACCAGGGTTCAGAGGATTTCCATAACTGCTGGAAGCCCGATGAGTTGTGTTGCCCAGAAGCGGGGACAGCTTGACGCTGTGCTGCTCGACGACTGGAGCCCCGATGCTCCACCTTGCCGAAGAACATTGAACAAAGGACTTCCTTGCCATCATTGCTGACCACTTTGTCCTGCCGGAGAAAGTCGAGGTTGTCAATGACCGAGGAAAGTCCGACCGGTGGGGTTCCTGCCACCCGAGGTCCACAAAGACATCAACAAGTGAAAATCGGAAATCCAGCCCGTGGTCGAGTCCCAATTGCTGAAGATATCCTGAAGCCCACTGCTGGTCCTACCTTCATCACTGAGTCTTCTTTGCAGCACCAAACTCTTTGCAGCAAGTTGCACCACACGCCTCATCTTCCCAGGACTTCCACGATTGATCGTCAAAGAGCACTGCGATGGTCAAAGCTGCTCGCTCGATGCAAGTGTTTATCTTTCTTCAAGGAATCTGGACGCCCTGTGGCTCCTGCTTTAAAGAGAGTCCACTCTTGAGTGATCCGTCAACGAACCATCAAAGAAATTCTTCTAACTCAGGTACATTGGGGTAGTTGAACAAATAAACCAGGAAACAAGACTCTTTAAACATTATTGAACCAGGCTTGTTAATACTCTTGAGTACAGGTTGCCCAGGTGGAGGGGATGCTCACTCGGAACTGTGGTTTAGGAGCAAGAGAACCATTCTGCAATTGTTTGACCCAACTTGTGTTGTTTCCTATGATCTATGCTGTTACACGTTGCTGCATGATTTGTATGCCGTTATAACTGTCATCAGTTGATACATTTTAAAGGAGTCAGTAGTTAAGTGTGGTAGCACATAGACATTGTATATATTTGCTATATTAGAATCGCCAAGGTACAAAGTGTGTTATTAATTGATGTATATATCTTGAACCTTATTTTTATATAAAGAACTATGTTAGCACATAACATAGTGTGTGGACATTTCTTTGTGGGGGCTTGGGGACTACACTGTACTTAAGAACCAGCCTGCATCACCTTCTGAGAGCTTAAGACTTGATTGCTCGTGCAATGCTACCAAATAGAGAACCTGGGCTGGGGTGCTCTGTGTTTCTACTCTGCTATATAGAGGGCAGGAGTACAGATACCTCCCTCCAGTATTTACCGGCACGCTTAGGTCAATAATCAATTAAGAAAAAATCTCAAAATTGGCGTTACAGACAGCTGCAGTTTCCAGCACTAATTAGGCTAAATATGATGATAATCCCAAACAAAATGTGGGCAACCATACCCCAATGACAACAACAAGGAGTTCTGATGTGGAATCTACAGGATCCGATACACTGACTGGTGAAATTAGACCCCAAAGAGCAAACAGTACAAGGAAGGGATTCTTAGAAGAAATTAGAAGATACAAACAGGCTAATCAACAGACACAATTTACTACAGCTAAACGGGCGCTATTTCAAGAATTTAGGATTAAGTACACCAACCCAGGGAACTTCTTCAGGGGAAGAATAGGAAGCAGACCAAGGAGTAGGGGAGGGTCCACTCTCACAAATGATTAGCAAGATCCAGCACCAGGAACCAACAGAATATGAACTAAATCATAATTTAGAGAGTAATCTTTCTAATCAAATACTCACAGATAGGCTTAAATCTGCTTTTAAAAAAGGGTTGTTGTTTGCACTAATGGTAGGGACAGACATACTAGCGTTCCAAATTAACTTCTACAGATTTGTAAAAAAACAAACTTAAGAAATACTTTCATAACAAAACGACTAATTACGGTCCTCTGGGGTACTTCAACCTATGAGTACTCTGACCATAGAAGACATTGTAAACACACACCTATTACTATCGATGGGCACTGACCCCAATAAATCAAAAAAAAGAGATATGCAATGAGTTAGGGATACATCCAAGGAATCTGGAAATGCAGGATCTTAAAAAGAAATCTAAATGTACTCCCCAACTAAATGCAGAAAGTGTAATCAAAACATTCTATAAAGCAGTGACATTCGAGAGACAATCATTACAAATGGTAGCAAATGACTTTAGTAATTGTAATTGTATTGTAATTAAGGAAGCAAACAAAGGTGGTAATGTTGGTATTCTTAACAGAGAAGATTACATCACAATGATAGACCTACATCTAACAACACCAGGGTGTTATACCAAACTCACAAATAACCCCTCTGGACAGACTGTGCAAAAGCTAACCACACTAGTTCTAGAATGACGTAAGAAAGGCCTATTTACAAATGAGGAAAGACATATTCTAAGCATCTGGTAATGCCAAACATGTACTTTTTGCTCAAAATCCACAACGACTGCCAGAGGTACGCCCTATGATGAGTGGCATAGGAAGGGCAATAGAGGGTTTGTTATATGTATATTGACAAAGCGATTTAAGGAATATTTCCATCACTGACATCCTACTTGAGAGACTAGATGCAAGTTCTGACAATCCTACAAGAGTTTCAATGGGAATCCAACTTTTTATTAGCAGCCCTGGAAATTAAATCCCTACATGCTTCAATTTACCATAAGCTGGCCATAGAAACTTTAGATTTCACATATCACAATGTTTTTGCCTCTAACAGAGAACATGTCGTTATGATTAAATCTTTCCTACAATTTATCTTGCAACACAATTTCTTCTTGTTTAATGACTGTTACTATGCGCAAAACAAAGGTCTAGCCATGGGAGCGAAAATATGCTCCTCATTAGCTAACCTATTTTTGGGCTATTTTAAACATCAGCATGTCTACAATGAGACCATATTTCGTAACGAAATTAACTTTTGCAGGAGGTATATTGATCTCCTGATATGGAATGAAACTACCGAGAGCTTTGTTAAATTAATTGAATAATTGAATGTGAATACTTTTGGTATAAAGTTCACAGGAACCATTAGCACACACACTATAGACTTTTTAGATCTGAACATATATGTGAAGGAAGGGAATTGTTACGCTCACCTGGTCTCTGCGGGGGTGTTGGAGCATGGTTGCAGCCCTCCCTTGACTTGGCTCCCTTGTATTGGCTGTCTTCCCCAGCTGCTGCGGAGTATGTTGCTCTGGATGCTGGTATCGCCCCTGGGAGAGGATGAGAGGTAATGAGGATGGTGCAGAGGTATTACGAATTCCCTCGCCCCTTTCGTGCCAAAACAGAGTGCGCAAGAGCCTTCCCATGCAAGCTCACCTGTTATTTTGTAATGCTGGGCTCTCCGTGCTGCTTCCTTCAGCAGGGGCGCGTAGAATGGGCCTAGTTGCTTCACTGGCCCGCGAAGTGGCGATCCAGACCTGGCTGTGACCAATCCACTTGGAGGGTAAGTTTTTGGTTATAGTTATTGTTCGTTTTTCAATAATATCTTTAACAATGAGTCTTGGCTTGATGGTAAGTAATAATGATGTCTTGTAATGTCTCTGCTGCTCTTCTCTAGGTTTGAAGATGATATATCGGAAGCGTGGAACGGAACCTGGGATTCCACTAAGGATGATGGCCTCTCAAGGTCAGCAGGTAACTGACCGTTATAATGGAAGTCAAGACTCAGGTATGATGCGGCCAAGAGTTCGTTATTATGAGGTTCTAACCTGTTGTGTTCTTTTCCCCTTGTAGGAGCAGTCCGATGGCGTGGAGCAGAGTCCGGATGCTTGAAGATAGTTCAGGGGCTCCGGAGGAAGATTCCACGTTGAAGCGGAGAAGAAGCAAAGACTCCCACATCGCTAGAAGTCCGAATCGGGTGAGAAAGACCCTGTCTCCAATGGAATGCAGGTAGGGTGCGCACACAGCGATGGGGTGGTTAGAATCAGGTAAACGCGCCTTCAGCGATGGAGCGGCTGGAATCAGGTAGGTGTGCCTTCAGCGATGGAGCGGCTGGGATCAGATAAGCGTGCCTTCAGCGATGGAGCGGCTGGAATAAGATAGGTGCGCCTTCAGCAATGGAGCGACTGGGATCAGGTAGGTGCGCCTCAACGGTGGAGTGGCTTGGATCAGGTAGGTGAGATGATCTTCAGAGGATGAAGTACCGGAATTAAGGTGAAGAACAGTGGTAAGTGTCACACTGCTAAGCAGAGTAACGTGAAGCGAGGGCAAGTGGTTGGGCTGGCCTTATATAGGTTGGCTCTGGCTCCTCCCTGTAGCCACGCCTTGTGGCTTCACCTTGCCCCGCCCAAGGGATCCAGCACATGCCTCCCAATGCTATTCTATGGCCACGCCGTGCCCTGATGCACGTGCCTTAGGCACAGAGTGCGCAAAGCACACATTTCCATGAGTCTGGTGCCAAAGGCGCCAGGACTGGGTTTATGTGGACCCTGGGGGTAATGAAGACTTGGGCCCTTTCCCAATGGCCATGACAACGCTCCCCCGCAAGTCCCCTCTCATGGGTGCCCTTCTCGCCGGTCCTGGTTTCACGGTGAAACTGCCTGATTAGTCGAGGTGCATGGACGAATTCCACTGGTTCCCAAGTGCGATCCATAGCCTTCCCGATCAATTAAGTAGTATCGTTTTTCTTGTACCATTTTTCGAGTCCCGGATGTCTTTAACCTCGTACTCAGGTTCTCCTTCGATAATTTCTGGCTCTGGAGGTTTTTTGATCCTAGTTTCGGGCTTTACAGGCTTCAGGAAAGAAACTAAAACACTGGGTCAATTCGCATATTGGCGGATAGATCAAGTTTTACCGTGGCCGAGTTGATAATGGCCTTGATCGGATAAGGTCCAAGATATCTGAGACAGAAGACTTAAGGCCCCTTCAGTGGTATATTTCTGTCAGCCAACCATACTTTATCCCCAATATGGTAATCTGGGGCTTCCCTTCTATGCCTGTCAGCAAACTTCTTTTATTGCTCCTTGGCTTTGGCTAAATTCCTGGTTGCTTCCTTCAGAGTTTGAGTAATTGTCTTATGTAGGGAGGTGATTTCTGGCATTTCTAGCTCATTAAGCGGGTCAAAGGAGGATGTGCGAGGATGTCGACCATTCATAATATAGAATGGGGTTTGTCCAGTGCTGGTGTGGATGGAGTTTTTGTACGCAAATTCAGTTAACCAGAGAAGGTCCTTCCAGGGTCTTTCAGTTTGCTGCAACATGCATCTCAGGTATTGTTCCAGCGTCTGGTTGGTTTGTTCCATTTGACCATCGGTTTGGGGATGGTGACTGGTGGAGAGGCGAAGATCAATTTGCGCTATCTTGCAACAACTCCTCCAAAATTCTGAGACAAATTGTGTTCTTCGGTCAGAAACCAATACCGAAGGAAAACCATGTAGCTTGACTATCTATTCTAGGAATACAGTTGCCAGAGCTCCAGCGGTCAGAAGCCCCTTATGGGGAATAAAGTGTGCCATCTTGGAGAATAAATCTACCACCACTAAGATTGTGTTGAAGCCGTCGCAAGAAGGTAACTCAGTAATAAAGTCCATGGATAATGTGTGCCATGGGACCAGTGCTATAGCTAGTGGATGCAACAATCCCACGGGACTTGACTTTTGGGATTTCTGTTGTGCACAAACTCTGCAGGTAGTAACAAATTGGGTCACATCTTTTCTCCAGGTTGGCCACCAATAACTTTTTCTGATCTTGGCTCAGGTCGTAGTAATTCCAGGGTTTCTCTCCATAAAAGATTTGTGGTAGTTTTCAATGATCTTGTTTTGAGTTTCTTTGTCTTTGATGTATGGTCTCCCTTGGAAATAGGGTAAATTGTCCTTAATGGAGTACTGGTTCCCCTTGCGTAACCATTCTTGTTAGGCAGCTTGGTCCATCTGAGTCTGGAGGTCAATCTTCAGATCTTCCCAGCAGGCGGTTACTGCAATCTGATTTTGAATTTGCTCTTCTGGGATGATCGATACTGGTTCCGATGGCATAAATGTGTCTTTCTCTTCTCCCATTCGTGACTGAGCATCTGCCTTTCCGTTACATACTCCCAGCCGATACGTGATCACAAAATCGTACTCTGCAAAAAAGAGAGCCCAGCGAAGCTGACGAGAAGATTGGGCCTTGGCAGTTTTCAAATATTGCAGATTACGATGATCTGTAATAATGGTGACAGTTTGTCTAGCTCGTAGGAGATAGTGTCTCCAAGTTTTTAAGGCTCTTTTGATCGCCAGCAATTCTTTGTCGGTTATGGCATAGTTCTTTTCTGGTGCTGTAAACCTGCGAGAACAAAATGCTATGGGGTGTAACTGTCCCGTGTCTGGATCCTTTTGCGACAAATCTTCCCCCATGGCCACACTAGAGGCATCGGTCTCAACGATATAGGGCACATCGGGTCGAGGATGCAGAAAGATGGGTGCTGAAGTGAAAGTCGATTTTAAATCCAGGAAGGCCTTTTCTGCATTGGGGGAGCAAGAACACTTCTTATTCTTTTCTAACAAAGAAGTGATAGGGTGAACAATTTGGGAAAATCCCGAATGAATCGTCGGTAGAAATGAGCAAATCTGAGTACAATTTGCACTCCCTTGACTGATGTCGGGGATGGCCACTGAAGAATAGCCTCTATCTTACGAGTGTGCATGTGCACTCCACGCGGGGAAGCATGAAACCCAGAAACTCGACTTCTGTGACGTGGAAGGACCATTTTTCCAGCCTGGCAAATAGTCGATGTTGGCAGAGCTTTTCCAGAACGGCTCGTACATGTCCCACGTGGTCTTCTTTGGATGTTGAATAGATGAGGATGTCATCGATGTAAACTGGGACACAAATATCCAATAACTTGTGGAGTACATCGTTCATAAAGAACTGAAATGCTGCTGGTGCATTGCATAGCCCAAAGGGCATAACCTGGTACTCAAAAAGTCCATACTTGGTTCTGAATGCGGTTTTCCATTTGTCGCCTTTTTTCACTCTTACCGAATGGTAAGCTCCCCATAGATCCAATTTTGTATAGATTTGTGCATTCTTTAGTTGATCAATTAGTTCAGGAATAAGTGGCAGGGGGTACCTATTTTTCACAGTGATCTGGTTTAATGCCCTATAATCTAAAGAAGTTCTGAGATCCCCTTCCTTCTTTGGCACGAAGAAGAGTGCTGAAGAGGCGAAGGACTTGGACGGATGAATGAACCCATTAGCTAAATACTGGTCTAGGTACTTTCTTAGGTGCTGATTTTCTTGCTCAGTCAGAGCGTAGATTCTGCTGCAGGGAATTTGTGCTCCGGGGACTAGATCGATTTGGCAGTCATAAGTTCTGTGGGGTGATAGGGTATTAGCTTGTTCCTTTTGGAACACGTCCAGAAAATATTGATATTCGGAAGGTAATGAACCAACAATTCCTACGATGGATTTTCCATTGAGCTGTAGTTTCCTCCCATCCCTGTCGTAACAGCGTTTTGCACATTCCTGAGGGAAGGTCAACTTCCTGGTGCTCCAGTCGATCATAGGGTTATGGGTTTCAAGCCACGGCATTCCAAGGATCATTTGGAACTGGGGGGGCCCCTATAAGGTAAAACAAAATGCTTTCCTGGTGACCATCCTTACATGTCAGCATTACCTTATCGGTGTGTTGAGTTACTGGCCCCGAAGACAGCCGTGAGCCATCCACGGCCGTGACATTTTCCAAGCGTGGTTTTTGCTGAAGTGGAAGGCCTATCCGAGTGGCCAAATCCTGATCGATATAATTCCCAACCGCACCACTATCAATGTAGGCTTCCAGGGCATGGACTCTTGATGGTTTTTGGTGGTGGGTTAGAAGCACCGGGATGACTAGGTGGGAGGTCTGTTCAACTTTCTTGATTCCGCTCGACAAGTAGACCCCTACACTTGCCGGGCGTCTGAGTTTTCCGAATTCTGTTCCTTTGCTTCAGTTTCATTGTCCACGGCCCCTACCACTTTCTTGGGGGGTTTAACAGGACAATCACGCAAGAAGTGTCCAGCCTTTTCGAAATATAAACAAAGTTGCTGTTGTCTCCTCTTTTCTCTCTCAGCCTTGGAACTGGGAGCTCGCAATCCCCAGATTTGCATAGGTTTGGTAGCTTCATGAGCCTTGGTTTGACTGTCCCATGCTCTCAGGTAAAATGACCTCCCTTCTGCCCTTGTACGATCCGTTTTTCGGTCTTGTAGACGATGGTCCAGTTGTACAGTTAGGTTAATATACTCCACACAACCCTCAGGCAGATTGATCACTTGAGCTAGCACATCTTTTAACTCGCCCCGTAGTCCTTGGTGAAATAGTGTGGCTCTTTTCTCTTCCGGCCAATTAATCTGTGCAATGAGGCGGTTGAAGGTGGCAATATAAGTCAATAAGTCATGATTCCCTTGTCTAAGAGAAAGTCATTTGTTGTCTAATACTTGTCCCTGGGTGTGCCTGGCAAACAGTTTTTCCAACTCCCATTAGAATTTCCCAAAGTTCCGAAGTATTGGATCATCCTGGGTTACTAATGGGATGGACCAGTCGGCTGCACAACCTCCCAAATGGGAAAGTACAAAAGCCACCCTTGCGCTGTCATTAGGGAAGGCCCCTGGTCGACACAAAAAGTGGAGGCGGCACTGGTTCATGAATAGGGAGTATTTGTTCGGGTCGCCAAAGAAACGTTCTGGAGGAGCCAGGGGAACCGCCCCCGGGAATACTACTTGCACTGGAGGTGATGGCTGGGGCAAAGGGGTTGGTGTTATCCAAGGTAACAGAGTTTGTCCTGCGTGTGCTTGGAGCATTTGCCTTGCCAGATCATCCATCCACTCTTGGGCTACTATGAGGTCTCTCCTCAAGGAATTAGTCTCTTGTCTTGAGTCATGCACTTCTGCCCACAGCTCCCCCAGTAGTTGGGCTAACTGGTCTGTTTCAGAGGTTTCCATTACGCCTAGGCAGAGATTCGGAGAGGCATTGCGTTCTGTTACGCTCACCTGGTCTCTGCGGGGGTGTTGGGGCACGGTTGGAGCCCTCCCTCGACCTGACTCCCCTGTATCAGCTGTCTTCCCCAGCTGCTGCGGAGTATGTTTATCTGGATGCTGGTATCGGCCCTGGGATAGGAGAAGAGGTAATGAGGAAAGAGGTAATGAGGATGGTGCAGAGGTATTACGAATTCCCTCGCCCCTTTTGTGCCAAAACGGAGTGCTCAAGAGCCTTCCCATGCAAGCTCACCTGTTATTTTGCAATGATGGGCTCTCCGTCCTGCTTCCATCATCAGGGGCGCGTAAAATGGGCCTAGTTGCTTCACTTGCCTGCGAAGTGGGGATCCAGACCGGATGTGACCAATCCACTTGGAGGGTAAGTCTTTGGTTATAGTTATTGTTCATTTTTCAATAATGTCTTTAACAATGAGTCTTGATTTGATGGTAAGTAATAATGATGTCTTGTAATGTCTCTGCTCTTTTCTAGGTGTGAAAATGATATATCGGAAGCGTGGAACGGAACCTGGGATTTCCCTAAGGATGATGGACTCTCAAGTTCAACAGTTTATAATGGAATGGCCGTTATAATGGATATCAAGACTCAGGTATGATGCGGCCAAGAGTTTATTTTTATGAGTTTCTAACCTGTGTTCTTTTCTCCTTGTAGGAGCGGCCCGATGGCGTGGAGCAGAGTCCCGATGCTTGAAGATAGTTCAGCGGCTCCGGAGGAAGATACCGCATTGAAGTGGAGAAGAAGCAAAGACTCCCGTGTCGCTGGAAGTCCGAATCGCGTGAGAAAAGCCCCGACTTCAATGGAATGCTGGTAGGGTGCGCGCACAGCGAGGAAGTGGCTGGAATCGGGTAAGCACGCCTTTAGCGATGGAGCAGCTGTAATCAGGTAGGTGCGCCGTCAGTGATGGAGTGGCTGAGATTAGGTAAGCGTGCCTTCAGCGATGGAGCGGCTGAAATCAGGTAAGCGCGCCTTCAGCGATTGTGCGCCAGGAATCAGATAGGTGCGCCTTCAGCGATGGAGCGGCTGGGATCAGGTAGGTGCGCCTCAGCGGTGGAGCGGCTGAGATCAGGTAGGTGAGATGATCTTCAGAGGATGGAGTACCGGAATCAAGAACAGTGGTAAGCGTCAAGTTGCTAAGCAGAGTAACGCGAAGCGAGGGCAAGTGGTTGGGCTGTCCTTATATAGGCTGGCTCTGGCCTGTCCCTTTAGCCACGCCTTGTGGCTCCTCCTTGCCCCGCCCAAGGGCTCCAGCACGTGCCTCCCAATGCTGTTCTATGGCCACGCCCTGCCCTGATGCACGTGCCTTAGGCAAAGAGTGTGCAACGCACACATTTCCATCAGCCTGGCGCCAATGGCGCCAGGACTGGGTCCATGTCGACCCTGGGGGTGATGAAGGCCTGGGCCCTTGCCCAATGGCCATGACAGGCGTCTTGAAACCTAGACATTTAGGAAACCAACAGAAGTTAATTCCACCCTACTTGCGAGCAGTTGTTATGAAAGATCAACCATCTCTAACATCCCGGTTGGTGAATTTTATAGAGCCAGAAGAAATTGAAATTGCAACACTGTCATGACTTTTGAACAGGAATGTGATCTGTTAACACAAAGATTCCACAAACGAGGGTAATTTTGAGGACATGTTATCAGCTCATAATAAGAAGATGGATGTGGATGTTAAGTGGTGCGGTCTGCGGGCACCACGCGGCTAAACTTTGTTCCTCCTGATTCCTGCATCATACTGCCTGGTCCTACCTGACTCCACCTACTTTTGCCAGGCTGCGCCCAATACTCATGCCAAACCACAAAGTGGATATTAAGTGGTGCAGTCTGCAGTGTTTACTGCATCATACTGGCTGGTCCTACCTGACGCTGCCCACTTTTGTCGGGCCACGCTCAAAACTCACGCCAAACCTTGAAGTGGATGTTAAGTGGTGCGGTCTGCATTGATTCCTGCATCATACTGCCTGGTCCTACCTGGATTCACCCACTTTTGTCAGGCCACACTCAAAACTCGCACCAAACCGTGAAGTGGATACTAAGTGGTGTAGTCTCTGGGTGCCACGCTGCTAAACTTTGTTCCACCTAATTCCTGCATAATACCGTACCTGATTACAACCACTTTTGCCGTGCCTCGCTCAAAACTCACACCAAAACTCAAAGTGGCCACAAAGTGGATGTTAAGCGGTGCGGTCTGCGGTCTGCATTCTGAGGGCTGAGGACTGAGTGACTTTGATACTGCAGTGATTCCATTCTGGTGAGTTTGTACACTTTCATCACCACTACTAGCAAAATTCCTAAATCACTAAACCTGGGGTGATTTCTTTCTTTTCTTTTTTAAATGAAACCCTATTTGCTTGAAGTGGAGCAATTTCAGTGTTATCAAATAAATTGGCAGCTAGCTCCACCACTACTAACCCTAAAAACGTTATTTGCTGTGTAGAGGCTATATCCCTCCAGAGCCTGAGTGGGGACAGCAAGCTCTCTGTGGTATGTATTTCTCCTTTGGATACAGCTATACTGAATTTACCTAGTCAGGGATTTCATCCCACAATGACAGTGGGCCTGCCTACAGAGGCCACGGAGCACAGCCTACAAGAAGCTTATAGGATAACTTTTTTTGCACAGAGGCACGCAAATCTACAGAAAGAAACCTGTCTCAGTCTCCGGTTTTGTTTTCGGTGGCCTCACCTAGATACGATGGAATTGACTCCCAGAGTGATCAATTTTACTTGCCCTATGCTTTTAAACAGGGCGGCTCTCCTCCAGTACTTATATCCACTCAAGATATCCCTAATACACCAGGATCTGCTCTTCACACTCTAAATTTCACATTCTCTCATATGGTAAACTCTCATGAAACCATAGCAGAGGAATTTCGTGCGCAACGACAAATGCTCGACTCTATGGCATCCAAAATGGCTTTCTTAGAGAGTTTTATTTATGGGAAGTTTGAGTCCAACTCTGCCCATATACTCGAAAATGAAGACACTTTAATTCCTTCTTCAAAATCATTGCCTCTTTGACCTTCACCTACGCCTCAGCAAAATCTGCACCAGACAGATTTTGAGCCGAAGCCGCCGGGACCCTCTGCAATAGTCATACACAGACAGAGATTTTCTTAGGTTTTCTTAGGGCCTCAGCATGATAGGAAATTAGCTTGGGGTGACAACAGCATAACTCAAGATTAAATAATCATGCTGGACTCAGCAACAAATCCAACCAAGCTATTCTACTGGGAGAAGAAGTTAAAAAAATAAGAAAAACTCCTCAAAACAAAGGAGTAGGTGGTCGCGACAATGTCTGAGAAACCTTTGGCGGGAAAGCAGCCCGCCTGCCTTATGTGATAAGTGCACACAAAATAGTGTACCCCCCACCTCACCGGTGAGATCAGCAGCTCTGGCTAATCATTATCCTCTGAGTAACGTCCAGATATCCCCCCCTAAGGGGGGCCAGAATATGAGTATGTTATCACTCCACTCAGACATGGAAAGCATTGGAGAACCAGTGGACAATTATAGAATAATGCTAGGAGAGGTTTCTCCTATATCTGTACTGGTCAGGGCCTTGGAACATTTACCATCTAGAAAAATTACCTTATCTGGCTCCCAGAACCAAAATCCTCTCACCGACCCAGGCTCTGGCTCCCATTTTCGTCCCTGTGAAATGCAAATGCCTCTGACAAATCCTCCCATGAAGTCCAGTTATATCTATGATCAAGGGATCCCCCATTTCAACTCAGCAGCAGCTAGTCAACCATCAAAGAAACATGTCAGGCTGGCCCAGCGGTGAGGGTGATGGACTTGGTTACGCCTGAGACATTTGTACCAGATGAAATGACTTTTCATACTTTGGAAGAGAAAAAAGGAATGGAGTGGGCACAGCTGTGTCTGTTTCCCACTCCCCTGATAACCAACTATCTAAATCATGTTTTCCATTACCTAGGCATTCTCAATTGGAAGTGGTAAAGGGTTTGTCAGTAGTATATCAAACCAACCTAATCATGAATCATGAAATGGCCTCCTTGGGAGATCATCGGAAACATGATACTCTAAATACCCCAAACTATAGAAACCAGGCCCTTAGAGAGAACAGAGTGGTGGGGTTACCCAGGATGACAGGGACAATACTACAGAAACCCCTTTAGAATGTAGGAACTAGTTTCCCGGAGGACCACATGCTATTTCTGAAACAGGTTTTTGTAAGTTCAGAGTCTTATGCTTTGAACTGTACACACATCATGGCACTGTTTTCTGAAATATCGAATTTACGTCTGTTGTCTTCTAAAGATATATCACTTGTCGAGTTCGTAGTAAAGGGAACATATGATTGGGTCAAACTGTATTCTCACTCTGGCATGATTAGGTCATTGGTTTTAAGAGAAAGGTTGATAATCACCATGCACACCCAGTCTTCATATATGTTTTCTTGTAAGTAAAAGAATGGCTCTAAGGGTTTAGTTCAAAAGTATAGTGCTGTTTGAGGTGCAGGGGAGGGATGCTCAGCCTTGGTATCTAGGCTGGGGAAGATACATGGAACAATGGTTTCCAGATTAAGGAAACCCGCGTCCCCTGCACACTATCAACAAAGGCCGTAGCCTATGTGGAATTTTATAGGGTACTATTGGTAACCTAATTGCTTTTCACAAGAATTGTTTTACAATTTCAGTAATTTTCTTTGCTATGCTATGACTGCAAAAGTGTTCTGGAATCTCCCAATTAATACTTGACAATTTCATCTATTTATCAGAAAAACAGTAATTTATTCAGATTTTCAACAAAAGACATTCAAAAAAATATTTATATTTATAATCTGGCCCAACGCGTTTCGAGTATCAATTTTCACTCTTCATCAGGGGCAATGTGTTCTGAATTCTTTACATTAAGTTTAAACTCTGGAGAAAAAATAAATTAAATTAATAATCTAATATTCATATTAATCTTCATATGTACATTTAGAACAAAAACAAGGTACTTCATTAATCAGTTAGAGGCACATATAAATGTTACTGTATACATCATTGATTCATTCATTGAAATCTATTCCAGTTACATTGCTCTAAACAAAACCATTAAAGTAATGAGATTTGCTAATGCTAGGAGCCTTTTAAGATAACAGACAAACCCATCTTAATCAGGGAAATGACTTTGTTCGAATTGTGGTTAAAAAATAATTGATTTTGGCTTAGAGCTCATGCTGTAACACACACTTGCTTAAGGAAGTAGACACTCTATTGATAGCTTCTATGATAAAAAAAGGACATTTTGTAGTGATGACTAGTGCAAGAGGTACTAATAAGAAGGTAGAACTTACTTATGCAAGTAATGTAGGACTCCACAGGCAGTCATCTAAGGCTTCTGTGTGGATAGGATGTCCTATTCTGTTAAATAAAGTGAAAAGGAGAGGATATATTGTGAAATTGAGCAAACATTGGCTGTGAGGCTCAATGTAGTGACTGAGTGGCGTACTTACAAGTAAAAGAAGATGAAAAAGCAGGCTTCCTATAGTGATGGTCACCGGAGACTCTCCATCCGCTTCCAAAATGAAAATGGAAGCGGAACGAGTATTTATAGTCGTGGGTGACGTCACCCGCGCATGCGCGTGATGACGTCACACCGTGGCCATGTTTACTGATTGGTTTACTGAATCTGATGACGGTCGCTATTATAGAGGTTAGACGGTTGCACTGTTAAGGCAACACAGGGTCCATGGGGTTGTCCTTCAGGAGGCCTCCACTGTGCACTAAAGAATGGGTTGGGTTTCACAATGCACAAAGTTGAAACCTCTCATAAAGATATTCAATTGGCAATGTTGCTTCCTTCCCCTTACCACGTTGGAGCTATAAAACATCTCCTCAGTTTTACATATTTAATGTTTATTTTAACCCTAAAACTGGAGATATTGCATCCTTCTTGAAAGCTTTGTCAAACCATATACCAAGTCTTTGGTAGCTGTATCCACAGAGGTGGTAGTCCTGGGTGATTTTAACAGCGAATGTCTGGATCATACATGGTACGTTGAATCAAACAGGACTGGCACCTCCTCCCAAGCTAAGAAAAGAGGAATTCAGATCAGATCCTAATTTGTTGTCAGATATTCAGCCGGAGCATACGTGGAAAAATGACCCCTTGAACCCCATAATAGATTACATTTCATTTACAAAAGATCTCCACTGGAAGTTGTCATTATGAAGTCCAGTGATCATAGTATGCTTACCTTGGTCTTGGATCTGAATAAACACTATTTTAGGGAGTTTGAATCCCCAATCCTGGCAGATGTAAACCCACAAAACTATTCACTTGTCTGGAAGTTAGTTTTGGCCTCACGTTTTAATATATGTGTTCTGCTTATGGGGGCAGAGGGTGAGGGCTTCTTGTTAAATCCCACCACTTATAACAAAACAGTCCAATTAGTCCTTTGAAATCTATAAACCTGTAAAACCAGCTAGATCCCAACAGCCAAATAATGATTCTGCCTACACACACAAGTTAGTTTCAGACCAAAAGCATACTCTTAATAGATCCTTGAGACTTTTGAAGAAATCTTTGATAAGTTCTGGTGAACAGGCTAAGGTCCAAAAATGGGCTTAAGGGTCATCGTTTTGTTTTTGTCACAGCCTAGGTATGGTATCCCAGTTGCCGCAGATGCTACTCTCCCAGTTCCGGAAAAGTATCCTTCTGTCTTCGAACACGAAAGTCTCTAACGTGATATGCCAAAGACTTCCCCCCAAGAGCTCAGCCTACAATGAATCTATTCCACCTGTCAGGCTGAGGGCTTGATTTAAAAGGCAGGAGCAGACTCAGCAGAGCTAAAGGAGGGAAGAACAGAGCAGACGTTCAGAATGCAGCCAGGTATTGCCGAATCAACAGCAAACAACACCCCCCAAGTACCCACTCTTACCTGTTCCGTAGCAAAATGTACCAGTAACCTACTAGTAATGGACACAAAGGGGGATTCTTATATCAACGGTGAAGGAGGAGTGCACCAGTGTCTCAGGACTTCAGTGCTGCAAAGCGTCCCAAGAAGATATCCACAGGGTTCCAAAGTAGAGTCAGCAAAGCATTCCAAATCAATATATCCACAGTGTTCCAAAATAGACTCAGCAAAGCGTCCCAAAGAATATCCTAAAGTGATCCAAATCAAATTCAGCAAAGCGTCCCAAAATGTCCAAAGCAATCCAATTGTAGATTCAGCAAAGCGTCCAAATTAAACAGTGTAAAAAAAAATGAATGTTGAAGTAAACAAAATGAAGGGCAAAGGAAATAAGCGTTACTTCACGCTAGTTCCTTTATTTTCGTGTTCGAGTATATTAAGCGTCACAGCCAAAGGACTTTAACAAGTGGAGGTCGAGATGCAAGCCGAGTTCAAGGATTCCAGGGAAATCAGTCGAAGAGGGGCGGGCGTTGGAAAACGGAAGGGAAGGCAGGGGCGAAGGTTTGGATTTAGCACAGGATTCAGGATCAAACAGGAGTCAGGAAACAACGCTCGAAACTAACACAGTTTAGGAGCGCTGGGCACTCGAACAGACAGTATTAAATACGGTCTTCAGAAGACACGGCAACGTGGTGCGTGCGTGTCACGTGACTAACGTAGCAGGAAGATGGGAATTGTAGTTTAACGGGTTCTGTGTGTTGAAGAGCGCTCATATAAACGCCATGGCAATTTCCAACAAGAACGGGATGTGACAGTACCCCTCCACAAAGGGCGATTACTCCTGTGCCCACGCAAGCGATGTAACCAGAAAGCACGCAACAAACGGGGTGCACTCAGATTAGAGGCTGGCTCCCAGGACCTGTCCTCTGGGCCATACCCCACCTAGTCAACCAAATAGGACCGAACCCCACGACAGAGGCGGGTGTCTAGAATGGCACGCACCTCGTATTCATCCTCACCACGGACGGTAAGTGGGGCCGGGATGGGAGGCAATCGGGTGCCAGGTACAAAAGGCCGAAGCAAGGAGACATGAAAGATTGGGTGCACTCTCCAATGTGCTGGGATGTCCAGACGAACAGCAACGGGGTTGAGACACCGCAGGATCGTGTAAGGACCCACAAAACATGGTAAAAGTTTCCGTTTACCCCGAGTGGCCAGGTGCTTTGTTGAGAGCCATACACGGTCCCCACAGGAATAAGGAGGAGCCGGAGCACGCCGCTTGTCCGCCTGTATCTTGGTGCGATGTTGTGCAGCTTGTAGATGTGCCAATACAGATTTACGGATGGCAATCAATGAATCCCTAACTGCATTGACTGCAGGAACTTGCCATAGGGAAGGCAAAACAGGTGGAAGGGTCCTTGGATGCAACCCATATAATGCATAGAACGGAGAACAGCCAACCGATGAGTGCAGGGAGTTGTTATAGGCAAATTCCGCGGCACCCGAAACCGACAGCCAATTTGATTGATGTTGTAGACACAGACATCGAAGAAACTGTTCCATGGTGCCATTGGTACGTTCAGTCTGGCCATCCGTTTGGGGGTGGTAGGCCGAGGACAAGCGGGCATCAACACCCAATGAGGAAGTGAGAACGCGCCAAAAGCGCGAGGTAAACTGAGACCCCCGGTCGGAAATCAGAATCGTAGGTAGACCAAAAAAGCGTACCACATGGTCAAAGAATAAGTTAGCTAATGTGGGAGCAGTTGGTATTCCCGAACATGGTATGAACCGAGCCATCTTGGTAAAGACGTCCACTACCACAAGAATTGTGGACATACCCCCGATACAGGGGAGTTCTACCACAAAATCCAGGGTCACCGTGTGCCATGGGTGCGGTGGTAAAGGCATACACATTAGAAGACCAACAGGTTTACCAGGTGGTCTTTTGCATTGTGTACAAACGGCACACCTACGGACGTATTGTTCGGTATCTTTCTTCATTCCAGGCCACCAGCACCAACGGTGCAAAAGATCGTAGGTTTTTGCCTGGCCAGGATGGGCTACTAACGGGAGGTCATGGGACCATTCAAGGGCCTTCTGTCTGGTTTGGTTGTCAGGTAGGTATAGCAGACCTTTAACGTAGGGAAGACCGGAGATCAGTTCAGCGTCCATTTCCTTCAGGACAGAAACATGATCCTTGGCCCATCTCCGTAAACTGACTACAATTGAGGGAGAGACCGAACAAACACATATAACAGCCCCTGATGGTAATACCGGGGTGGAATGTTTGACAGTTTCCGTGTCAGTACCAATGCAGGATAAGGCATCTGCCTTTCCATGTAATGGACCAGGGCGATATGTCACCGTGAAATCAAACATGGTAAAAAACAAATGCCAACATATCTGTCTGGCGTTGGTGCATTTCACGTGCGACAAGGCCTGAAGGTTTCGATGATCTGTATACACAGTTGTCGGGTGTCTTGCACCTAAGAGATGATGCCTCCACTCCTTGAACGCCACCTTGATTGCAAGGAGTTCTCTTTCCATAATCGTATAATTACGTTCAGCTGGGGTAAGTTTTCGAGAGTGGAAAGCTACTGGGTGTAGGCGTTGAGTAGCGAGGCAAACCTGCGAAAGGATGGCCCCTACTGCAATGGCTGAAGCATCCGCTTCCACGATGAATGGGAGAGCTGGATTGGGGTGCTGTAATACAGGAGCGGTGGTAAAAGCGTCCTTCAGGTTCCGGAATGCTGTTTGCGCTTCTTCATCCCACAAAAAAAGAACATTAGGACTAGTCAATCGAGTTAATGGGGCTACTATTTCAGAAAATGAGGCAATGAAAGGCCTATAAAAATTGGCAAAACCCAAGAAGGATTGAAGAGCTTTTACTGAGCTCGGAACGGGCCAATCCAAAACTGCCCGAACCTTGGAGGTACACATGAGTACTCCTTTTTGGGAAATCTGAAACCCCAAAAACTCTACAGATGATGCATGGAACACACACTTCTCCAGTTTTGCAAAGAGAGAGTATTCCCTTAGACGAAGTAAAACAGAGCGCACATGCTGTATATGTTGGGGCAACGTGTCTGAAAAGATTAGAATGTCATCCAAATAGACAACAACATAGCAATCCAGCATATCCCTGAAGATGTCATTTACAAAATGCTGAAATGTCGCCGGGGCATTACAAAGCCCAAAGGGCATCACACAATATTCATAAAGCCCATATTTTGACTTAAAGGCAGTCTTCCACTCATCTCCCTTTCGCATCCTCACCAAATTGTATGCTCCCCGCAAGTCCAACTTGGTGAAGATAGTGGAGGAAGTCATTTTATCGAGGAGCTCAGTAATAAGTGGCAACGGATACTGGTTCTTCACCGTGACTTTATTAAGGGCGCGGTAGTCAACACAGGGGCGCAGATCCCCTTCTTTCTTTGGCACAAAAAATATTGGGGAGGCCGCTGGTGAACGGGACGGACGTATGTGTCCAAAACGTAAGGCGTTGTCAATATAGCTCCGTAGATGTTCTTCCTCCTTCTGTGTAAGGGAGTAAATTCGACCATGGGGAATTGCTGCTCCAGGTATCAGGTCGATGGGGCAGTCATAGCATCTGTGTGGGGGCAGTCTTTCCGAAAGACCTTTGTTAAACACATCAGAAAATTCCTGGTATTCCAAAGGGAGGACCGAAACGGGGTTAGATGACGTGGCATTGATAGAAGGGAGGCAATCTACCATCGCCAAACAAGGGGGCAATACCGCTACATTACGGGACGTAAAGCACCTCTGTATACAAAAAGAGGAGGAGAACCGTACGGTTTGTTCAACCCAGTCAATTACAGGATTGTGACTTTGCAACCAAGAAAGCCCCAGAATGATGCCGAATTGAGGGGCTGTGATAAGGTCGAAAGTGATGGATTCCGAATGTCCTTGTAATGTAGACATTTGTAGTGGTCCTGTTTGGTCCGTCACATGTCCGCATATTAAACGTGAACCATCTACCGCATGTATTTCCTCAGGTCTTTCTTTAGGTAATATAGGTAGCCCATAACGTTTGGCCAACTTAAGATCCATATAATTCCCGCTAGCCCCTGAGTCTATCATTACCGGATTGGAAAAGGTAATGACGCCGGGAGCCGCAAAGGACATGGCAAGGTAAACATGCGAAGACGGAAAACACTCACCCGGGCCTGGGATCATTTGACTCGTCCGGAAGGCCCGGTTCAAGGGCGAGTCCTGGCGTTTCCCGACGACTTAGCGGGTCTTTTAGGACACAGACGGATGTAATGGCCTGACTGTCCACAATAGAAACATAGATTATTCACCACCCGCCTTTCTCGTTCAGTTTTGGACAATGGACCCCTAATCGCCCCGATTTGCATAGGTTCAACTTCCCCCTGAGAAACAGGGGTACTTCCATCTGGTCGAGGGGTGTTGCGAATATCGTGATAGCGACGTTCGCCACGTCTTTGCCGGAGTCGAGCATCGACTTGTAAGACTAAGTCTAGCAATTCGGAGAAGCCAGAAGGAAGAGCAGGTACCACTGATAGGGCATCTTTCAGGTCATCTGACAGACCTTTATAAAACACAGCCGATTTCTTCTGTTCTGGCCATGTGGTTTCAGCCGCTAATTGATTAAAACGGGCAAGATAAGTCAAGAGATCCGATTTGCCTTGACTGATAGCCCAGAATTCCAGATCCGAGGACTGTGCTTTATATCTCATATCAAACACACTGTTCATGGCTTGGATCAATCTATCGAAATCATACAGAGCCGGGTCATCTGCTTCTAGCAATGGATTAGCCCATGCTGCAGCAGTGCCACCCAGATGGGAAAGAACAAATGCCGCCTTTGTAGTAGCATCTGGAAATGCCAAGGGACGACAAAGAAAATGAAGGCGACATTGGTTCACAAAGGTCCGGTACATTTTGGGATCACCCAAAAAGCGTTCTGGCGGGGCCAAAGGGAATGGCCCAGGGAGGACTACTGGAACTGGAGTCGGAGGTGGTACAGGAGGAGGCGCCGCAGCCGCGGCGTCACCGAATTCCTCGTCATGGGGTAAGGGCTGCACAAAGCTCTGTAAAACATCCATGCGTTGATGTAATGTCGCATGTGCTGATGCCATATCGGTACGAAGAGCAGAAAAAGCCTGCATGAGGGCTGCCAATGGGTCTGACGCAGCCTCCATAACCGAGAGACGGTTTATAATTGAGGCTCCTAAATCTGTTACAGCCTAGGTATGGTATCCCAGTTGCCGCAGATACTACTCTCCCAGTTCCGGAAAAGT
The DNA here is from genome assembly GCF_040938575.1 of Ambystoma mexicanum. Lineage (NCBI taxonomy): Eukaryota > Metazoa > Chordata > Amphibia > Caudata > Ambystomatidae > Ambystoma > Ambystoma mexicanum. The sequence goes on from NC_090932.1 coordinate 1,208,518,256, forward strand.
ATCCTTCTGTCTTCGAACACGAAAGTCTCTAACGTGATATGCCAAAGACTTCCCCCCCAAGAGCTCAGCCTACAATGAATCTATTCCACCTGTCAGGCTGAGGGCTTGAGTGAAAAGGCAGGAGCAGACTCAGCAGAGCTAAAGGAGGGAAGAACAGAGCAGACGTTCAGAATGCAGCCAGGTATTGCCGAATCAACAGCAAACAACACCCCCCAAGTACCCACTCTTACCTGTTCCGTAGCAAAATGTACCAGTAACCTACTAGTAATGGACACAAAGGGGGATTCTTATATCAACGGTGAAGGAGGAGTGCACCAGTGTCTCAGGACTTCAGTGCTGCAAAGCGTCCCAAGAAGATATCCACAGGGTTCCAAAGTAGAGTCAGCAAAGCGTTCCAAATCAATATATCCACAGTGTTCCAAAATAGACTCAGCAAAGCTTCCCAAAGAATATCCTAAAGTGATCCAAATCAAATTCAGCAAAGCGTCCCAAAATGTCCAAAGCAATCCAATTGTAGATTCAGCAAAGCGTCCAAATTAAACAGTGTCAAAAAAAATGAATGTTGAAGTAAACAAAATGAAGGGCAAAGGAAATAAGCGTTACTTCACGCTAGTTCCTTTATTTTCGTGTTCGAGTATATTAAGCGTCACAGCCAAAGGACTTTAACAAGTGGAGGTCGAGATGCAAGCCGAGTTCAAGGATTCCGGGGAAATCAGTCGAAGAGGGGCGGGCGTTGGAAAACGGAAGGGAAGGCAGGGGCGAAGGTTTGGATTTAGCACAGGATTCAGGATCAAACAGGAGTCAGGAAACAACGCTCGAAACTAACACAGTTTAGGAGCGCTGGGCACTCGAACAGACAGTATTAAATATGGTCTTCAGAAGACACGGCAACGTGGTGCGTGCATGTCACGTGACTAACGTAGCAGGAAGATGGGAATTGTAGTTTAACGGGTTCTGTGTGTTGAAGAGCGCTCATATAAACGCCATGGCAATTTCCAACAAGAACGGGATGTGACAGTTTTACATATTAGAGATGCTTAAGCCATGCTTACCTCCATCATACGAAAGGACACTTGCTCCTTTTGGAGATTGGTGAGTGAACTGATCTGTCAGCAATCTCTTCGGTCCCAACCAATTGCAGAAGAATGTTGGGAGGCCCATTTGTCTGAGCTCTACTGTGAAACAAGGCTTGCCATAGAGAGCCACTCTTATGATGTTTGTTGGTGGAATGATATGAAGGTTGAACTAGCGGGTGTGAAAAATATGATCAAGAAGAGCAAAGTATGAAATGCTTCAGGGCCTGATGGATTGATTAACGCCACCTTGAAATCCAACATTAACCTTTAGTGTGCTATTCTTAGCATTTTCTTTCTGGATATTCTGAGGACTAACAAGCTCCAGCCCTCATGGAAGAAGGCGCTGATTTTGGTAATATACAAGAAGGGCGATAGGTGGATGCCATCAAACTATCACCCCATTTCACTGTTAGACTCCTCTAGTAACATTTGTGGGGCATTGATTTTGAGAGAATTGCAACACTGGGCTGCAAGCAATAGCTGCATTGATAATTACCAATCTGGTTGTAGATCTGGTTTAAATACATCCCACAACTGTTTTGCAATTCACTTACTACAGTCTTAGACAATCCACAAAAAGAGGGTAATTTATGGTGCCTTTTTAGATATATCTCAGGACTTTGATTGAGTAAATCGTTCTATTTTGTGGAATAAATTACACAATTTGGGGTGCCCTCCTGGATTGATTGGTATATTGATTGCTTTACACTTAGACACCAAAGTAAAAGTTCAATTGGATCAGGATGGTAATTGTTCTAGATGGATAAACACCCTTTGCGGTTTGCATCAAGGTTGCATATTAGCAGCATTCTTATTTGGGTTTTACATCAACGAATTGTCCAAAACCATAAAAACATGAGCCAAATAAATAACTTCCCACCAAAGTTGGGAAACCTACAAATAAGATATTAAGCCTTTGCAGACAATACAGTCTTGTTCAACCTTACCCCTATTGGTCTTCAAAGATGATTGAAAGCTGTCAACTCCTACCTTTCATCTTTGAACTTACCACTGAATGTGCCCAAATCCAAAATACTAATGTTAAAGTACTCTTAAAAAAAAGAGACAACACCTTAAGTGGTTCATCAACCACACTCGTTTGGAAGTGTTGTCCAGCTTCAAATACATAGGAGTTGAAATCTTCGAAAGGCAGTCAGCTCGCACGGACCTAATTAAGATAAAAAACAAAATCAGATTCAATTCCTTTGAATTATCGGCCTTTCACCAAATATATGGTCGATTTTCGGCTCTTCCGGTCTGGAGACTCTACCATCAAAAGTCAATTCCATGCTTGCTCTATGGGGTTGACCCAGGCCTTTTAATACATCATTGGGATAGACTTGAATCAATTTTACTGAAGAGGATGCTCCTACTCCATTAAGGGCCCTCCTATTGCATCTCTCCGACTCAAGATGGGCCTGATTTCTCTTCAGGCGCATGCCGACTGGAAGAGACTGCAACTACTGAAGGTTGCTATGCAGCCACCTGAAAATTCCTTGATGTACGATTTGCGCACAGTTTTACTCACCGGCTCCTGCAAAGTCTTGGAAGACTGGGTACAGGATTCCCTGGAGATCTTGAAAGGATACCATCTAGATCCATCTAGACTAATGGTGCCGTCAATTAATACCATAAGGCGTTTGTTTGAATTTGATTGGACTAGGAACAGGGACATAGCCATTAATTATCGCCTTTTTTATCATCTTAAATATGAGACAAGAGTGTTTAACACATTGCCTTTTTATATTATTCAACATCTAACCAGGAAACACAGATTTTACATGCTGGGCTTTAAATTAAACCTGCTCCCGACCATAGAGGTGGTCAGTGCAAGACAGGGCATTCTATGCTCGGACGGAGTGTGTAGGTGCTGTGAAACAAGTGTAGAAACCATTTTTCATCTGATCATAGCATGCCCGGTACTGGCAGATTTATGGCATCATTTGTTCATTCACTTTGGTGGTTTTGGGCTAGAATCTTAAACAGTAATGAATTCTCATTGGACATTTCTGTTCAAAGATGTATTTCTCTTGTGGTGTATTAATACATTTTATTGTATCATCTGTTTTAATCTCATTTTAACATCATGTGTGGAGACTGTTTTTAAAAAACGGAATTGTACTTTTTTACAATATGTTTGTATGTTTATTTTTAACAAATGTATACTTGTTTATGTGTTTTCTTCTGCTGTTTATTGTAAAGGTTTTGTATAACCAAAAGCAAATAAATTAAAATTGAAAAAAATAAGAAGATAGCATTGACAGAAACAAGGGTGAGGTTTATTACTAAGAATTCGAGTGAGAGCAAAGTGATGTATGAAATGGTGCTCAAAAATTGGCATCTGTTACAGCTAGACACAGATTTGTAAAACTACATTGATGACAGACCGTGTCCTTCATTTTTAAAACTGCCCGCTCACAAAGGCAGTGGCTGTGACTGGCTCAAGCCCTCACACAAGAGTTTTCATAAACACCACAGTACCATAACATGTTCATGTCATGGAGGGATCAAAACAGAAATAGGATAATTCATTAATTGTAAATCGAAGTACATAGTACATGCAATTATTTGTATCCGTAACAAAGTGTACATTTCAAGTAAAAAAACAGGAACCTTGAGTAAGGATCAAGGATCATCAATCCAGTCTAAATAGCCAGGAACTGAAATTACCTTTAGCCAATCATTGGTAGGAAAACCATCAGATGGACAATAAAGCGGACATACAATTAATTGTCCTGCAAAAAGCGTTGTGCGTAAAAAGAGGTGGGTTGCAGAGGTGCACCTTAGGCAACGTGAAACGAATATGATATGCAAATTATGATGTATTACAAGAGGTTTAAATAAGGACCATGAGATGCATGTGTTTCTCTGATCACATTAATATTGTCTAATTTTGCATTACAGATTATAATACAAGCCATAGGGACTTGTATATAAACCATAAACAGTACTAATACAGTGAATTAAACAGAATGCATATTGAATTACTTATTAACCAACTGATTGGACTTGATTTACATATGCTCATTGTGTATAGCCCTTAACTGCCATTGCTTTTATGACGTCATAAAAAATAAGAACCATGACAACAAAATAAGATAGATATATATTACATACCAAACAATGACATGCTATACCACACTCTGGTTATGCCCACATTTACCCCATGCTCAATACGCGATTGTCAATCACATATGATAATAATGCCGTATGGGATTTGATTACCAAAGGTGCTCGATAGAAGGATCAGCTAATGGTTCACAACATGAGCAATCCTACAACACTTCTACTCTTGTATACCATATACAAATCCTATGGGTTAATCTATATTAGAGGAGTGGCCCATTACATACCTTGTATCTAATATGATAGGAATGCGACCTTATGGGACTGTATACAGGTTGATTCTATACAACAAATTTGTATCATGTTGCCAGACAAGGTACAATCCAATATCCATACAAATGGCAACAGGCCTTTACCATTTTATCACTACACGCACATGCCATTACAAGACTGTTTTAACCAATTGGAAAACTTTTTCCATTGATACTGAACTGCAAAAGTATCATATACCATTACAACTATTTCAGAACTTGTCAGTTGTGTGTCAATTCAGGGTGTGTACCAAATGGCACTCAAAGAATGGCACATTTGTCCACAATGATGATAATCAAGTAAGGAAATATATTGGTCAAAGAACTATATAAGATTGTAAGCGGTTACCATAGTAACTGAGACTAACACACAATGCGATGCCTTGAAATAACGCTTACTGTGGTACATTAAGCAATTCCAAAATGGCGCGCGTGCGGAATCACACGTGGGCAGGAGGCAGAGACCTCCACCTAGGAGGTGGTCAACACAGATTGTACAGCTAACACTAACTTGAGTAAGGAATCATGACACTCAACAAACTATCGATTTTATACAGCCCACGTTAATGAAGTGGGACATAGAGAACAGAGTTGTAATCCAATCAATTTTTGTAGGAGAACCCCTGGAATGCATATAACAACCAGGCATCCAAGCACATATAATTCAGGAATCAATTGTATGTGATGAATGCATAGAAGAGCTTTCAACCCATTAGAGGGTGAGTATTAGGCCAGAAACCCATTTATCTTATGCATCCCTGATTTAAGAGGATTTATGTTGAGAGAGCTGTTTAGCTATGTAAATGATGTCAAGCTAATCTACTTTTTCTCCCCCCTATATGTTTTTTCTTTCCCTTTTCAATTTCTCTTTTTCTTTTGGCATTTTGTCTTACATTGATTGTGTCCATCCTGTATCCCAAATATTATGTCTCCTCTTAGTTGAATGTAAATCAAACCGTGAACCACTCGTTATACCTTGTGTATGGTAATCTTTGTCTACTGATGAATGAACTTGTATTGCCTTGACAGATATTCCTAATATTGAGCACCTTGAGGCCTATGGGCGATGGGGCGTTACACAAAAATTAAAATAGATAGATAGATAGATAGATAGATAGATAGATAGATAGATAGATAGATAGATAGATAGATAGATAGATAATGCAGAACCATTTTGCCTTGAAAAAGACTGAATAGGTTGAAACATGTGTTGGCAAAACTTTGGAAAAATCTTAAGCAAACTTCAAATATGTCAAATAAATCAAACTGACACACTGTATAATTGATGTGCATGTATATTATGTGACGAGAACTTAATTCTTACTAATTAGGACAAGCGCATTGATACCGGCATGTCCTCTCATTCACTCAGCATAGAATTAGGCAGGGGTTAGCCTAATTAGTATCGGAATATGCAGCTGTCTGTAACGCCAATTTTGAGATTTGTTCTTGATTATTGTCACAAGTGCACCCACTACCTGGTTCTGACCCCACCCATCCCCATGTAGTTAATAGTTTCTGTGGAGGGTGTGGCTAGGTACACATATCAGAAATGGTGGATTATCTCCTAAATAGGGAAGAAGACAAGGCAGCACTGTTTGCACCACGGGGCAGTACAGGCAACGCATTTAAGAGCAGGAATAACCAGACTGAAATTGTATCCCAAACATTTTTGAAACTTGAAAGATTGAGGAAAGAGATTAATAAATATTGGGAGAAGGCATCTCTGATCAACTACTTAGGGAATAACTAGATACCTAGGGGTTTACGAATACTCATCTTTCCAGATTTTAACAACACAGAATCCATATAATACGCAGGCACACCAACATTTACAACTCAGGAAAGGATTGCACAGGCAACGACTGTACAGAAGATATCACAGCCTATTGGAGGGTGAGTAGTAGTATAGTAATACTGAAAATCTAATTCTCAACAAAGATAATTGCTAATGCTTAATCAGACTTCATATTAGTAACCATGACATATCTGACACATACTTTAATTACTTATACCGAGCACAACTGGGACTCAGATAACTACAACCTACCATGTACCGAGTATGTGACAAAGGGAATACACTATTTAAGCTTAGGGTAAGTGGTCACCCGAAATGCCTTCCAGTACTGCACACATATTTCCACACATTGACAGGTATCTTGCTATGGAGCACACACAGGTTTTTCAAAGTACCAGCAGAATTGAATTTTTTGTTTGAAGAATGCATTACCATTTCATGTATAGGATATTTACATCATTTAGAATGGCTGTTTCTTAAATAGCCACATTGGCCTCCAGGAACAGAACAATAGAATATCATAAATAATCTGCTGTCTGATATAGACAGATAATTGGTCTATGATGATCGCCAATCATATAGATTGAAATGCTGTGGATTTGAAACATGAACACATCTTAAACCTTATGAATAATCATGTATGACTACAGGTTTCATTTCTGTAAGTAAACAGAAAACAGCTTTATTAATTCCTTTGACAATTTGAAAATATTGAAGCGCAATTGAAAGTATTGATTAGAAACACTAAGTAAATGATGTCAAGCTAATCTTTTTTGTCTCCCCAGATATAACTTTTTCTTTCCCTTTTCAATGTCTCTTTTTCTTTCAGAATTTTGTCTTCCAATGATTGTGTCCCTCCTGTATCCCACATTTCTGTCTCCACTTTGTTGAATGTAAATCAAACCGTGAACCACAAATTATACCCTTTGTATGATAATCTTTGGCTACTTTTGAATGAACTTGTATTGCTTTGACCAATTCTGCTGATATTGATTGTATATGTAGAACCATTTTGCTTTGAAAAAGATTGAATATGTCCAAACATGTGTTGGCTTGGCAAAACTTTGGCCAAATCTTAAGGTGAACTTCAAATATGTCAAATAAATCAAACTGACACACTGTATACTTGATGCTCACATATATTCTGTGACGAGAACTTAATACTAATTTGGACAAGCACACTGATACTGGCACTTCCACTCATTCACTTAATTATGCAATATACTATGGGTGATGAAGAAGAACCTGCACAGTACATTGTTAAGGTACAGGAGATGTGGAGGGCAGAGATGGGGGATCTGTGGGACTGATCAGTTCCTCTTTTTTATTTTGTCATCAAGAGAGGCTTACCAAAGAAAGTGAACAAGACACTAGATAAAATTGTGGGCATTGAAGCGAAAGGGTGGGTGGAAATTTAGACTATAATAATGCACCACCGCAAACGAATAAAAGAACGCAAAAAGGAAATGGCAGAGCAGCTGCAGGCAAATGAGGCACAACTGGTACAGAGGAAGTCTGCTAAAATAGCTGTAGAGGGGATGGTGCCCACACCTGAACAGATGGAAATGACAGGAAGCACACAAGCGCCCACACACATCTGAATAGCAGTGGTTTGGCGATAAGGAGGACAAGAGCAGTGGGGAGATGGACCTCAGGGCATGCCTTCATTTGTTGGAAATACAGTATTTTAGTATGGCCATAATTCAAAGATACTGGGCCTCATTAGGACCCAGGCGGTAAGGGGTTTACGGCGGCGTAAACAGCGCCGACCCTTACCGCCTGATTCCGAGGTCCCTTAGCGCCATGGAGGATTTAAAACCTGCTTTTAGCAGGTGTTTAAATCCATGGCGCTAAGGGACCTTGTTGTTAATTACGCCACCGTAATTTACGGTGGCGTAATTAACGTCTTCCCCACTCCCATTATGCCCTATGGGGCAAAAATGGGAATGGGGAAGGGCAATGGGGGAAGGGGGAATTACCGCCCTGCCAACCTCGGAATGGGGCGGTAAGTCCGCCAACCACCATGGCGTAAACATAGTTTACGCCATGGTGGTAAAGGTACGACCCAGGCGGTAACTTACCGCCTGGGTCGTAATGAGGCCCACTGTCAATACAAGTGTTTTAATTCAACATTTGCAGGTACTTCTGAATCCCATAACCATAATGCACATAATGGTTGATGATCAAGGATGAAAATCAACAAGAAAATGATATTTCATACAACGTATTATGTTTACAGGTGACATGGGGAACTCTATTAGTTTGAAAGTGCTTTAATTCATTGATGGTATTATGCATCCAGACACTCTTCCCCACCTCATTAATATATGAGGCTAGTAAAGCATCATATCACACTCTTATATTAGTACAATGCAATAAATTATGAGTCAATAACACTGTGTCTTCCAGGAGAAAAAAAAAGGTTTTAGAGAACAAGATTTAGAATTGTTGTGTGGACACATGACACTTGAATCGGAAGAGTGGTTGTGAAGTTGAGTGAGTGTGATCAGGAGCTTTATTCTATAAGATTAATTTGCATGCAGATGCATCATGGATGAGAGGTTCATCAATTATGTGTGCCGCACTATTAGCCTTAAGATAACAATAAATGTGCATTACATTTAAAATATTTGAAACATGATAGAAATGCAACTCCATTGAGTCTTCCCAGTGCAACGGCATCTTCACATTGAGATCTGAATGATTAGGTAGGGAGTTACTGTTTGCATTGCATTGAACAGCTGTACGGTGACAAAGTGATATCACGTTATTAAGTGCAACTGTGGCTTCTTCTACCAAATAAATTAACTATCTCAACCAATGGCCTTCTAGGTCCTCTCCAGGATAATGGCGGCAATCTGAAGATGAACAGACAATATTTTCTCACTTTGCACCTCACCCTTTCCATACTTAGAAAGGTTCATGAAATCCTTGAAATCATATACAGATTAGACAGTGTACTGATCTTCTTTAAGAGCTATTTGATGATGATGATTGGTTATACCCAGAGGTTTCTAAGCGCAGGCCCGGGGATCGAACCTGTGGTGCTCCACTTCGTCTTGCTTCCAAGGCAAGTGCGTTGCCCCTAAGCTATCCTCCCAAGAAGAAATAATGAAGAGGTCTTCCGTGAGCCCTCCTTATAAATGTATTAAGTAACAGATGTGCATGCCAATCACCAAAATAATGTTAAGCAGGTATCCCAGGGTGAGTGTCTACCTCCAAGGTGGGTATGTTGTTTAGAGAACAATCCTGTGTTAATGAAACCCAATTACTCAAGAGTTTGTAGTTCCATCCAACAAATAAGAAACAGACTATCATTTACCTTTGGGTTTACTTTTTTGTCTTCACATCAACATCATTGTTATTTTCTTAGGGAGTTGCATGATCCAGCCACACAAACATTCCCATTTTACATGAGGTAGAACAGGATATAGCTGCATGTAAGTTAGGTGTATGCTTTTCATTTCCTTCTCTGCACCAATTTTCTGCAGTGACATGGTGGAGGACAGGCATAGAGCAGATATGATATTTCTGCCTTGCTGTCCTCCTCTGTCTTGTCTGAGAATTTCATTTTAAATTAATGGATTTCTCCTCAGTTTCACATCTGATATTTACCAGGCATATTCCATAGGAATTCATTAGTAAACATTGTTTGCAAAGCACAATTTTGCAGGCAGTCTTTCCTTTTTCACAAGATGGAGAGAACATGAAAGACTAAAAGAGAGATAGCATTGCTTTTCTCTTTCCTTTTGCCTTCCACTTGTGAATGGTTAAAATTGCATGCAGAGTAGCCCACAGCAATTAAGAGCAAACGTTGATATTCATCTGCGTACAATTTACATTCAATGTAAAAAGAGTCTGAGAGAGTTTGCATTCTTTGCAGCAAAAAGATAGGCGATGAGTAATATATTTGAGCAGCATATTTGGGGTTCGTCTGCCTTTAAAGGGGGGTGAAGAAGATTTGCATTTTGAGGATGTCTTGGGGGGTAATCTAGTATTAGCAATTATGAGGTGAGTGATGCCTCATTTTGCATTGGATGTAAATTGCATGCAGCTGAATACCAATCTATTCACTTTCTTTTGGGTCCCCTGCATACAAAGCCAAGGTCTAATGCTATTGCCTTGCTCGTGGTAGGTCACAAATGGGCTCACACTATTCTTGAAGGAACCGCTAGGGAAACTCTGGAACTGTGTCCAGTGTTCTGGAAGGATACTTCATAATCTAAGCAAGTAACTTCCTCTCATCTAGGGTCTCTTTATTCGAGCGGCACACTTATGTTTTGCCATTGCCCACCCGCCAAAACCCTTCGATGGAATGTGCAGTTTGAAAAGCCTCGGGATGAAAAGGCAGGCGATGAAAGGATTTCGTACCAGCCCATGCATGCCAAAAACCAGCTCTGCTATTAGGACTTCACTTTAAAGCTGGAGCACAGTTTGATCAAGGCTCACCCCATGCTATATTTGACATTCCCATCATCGTAATGAAGCAACAGTCCTCTTGAGTTTCTCCTATTGCTAGAATGCACAATCTCACCACTGGTGGTCCCTTTTTGAACCGACCATGCTTCATCCCACATTAGCAGCCAGGCAGGGCAGCTAATCAATCAGGTTGCTCGGATCACAAGCTGAATCCCACGATCTCAGCCAAGTTCTGAGCATCCTAATGACTGCTTCCCCACCCGTCACATTTCCCCCACCCTGCCCTCCACTCCGGTCAACATTTCCTCATCTGCCTGCTCCCTTAATCCACTTATCTTATTCTCCAGACTCCGTCCTGTCCCATCTGCCACCATGGAAATGGAAGAGAGGCTCCATCCACCTCCATAGCTACCATCTTATGTAAGTATTTTGTTTGAATGACGAGACACTGCAAGGCGGTCAAAAAGCATGCAACCAGGGATTCTAATAGAAATAACACTCGATCCAGCAGCACAGAAGGGGTGGTAATGATGTTGGGGCCCATTGTTAATGCCCTTGCACTGGATCGGGTGTTATTGATATAGTGATAACCATATGGGCAATTCTTCAGTGATTCCTAATTGTACAATTCAGCAGATCACCTAATTAGACAAAACAGCACAAGGCATAATTTAGAACCTCTTGTTCTGCTTTACTTCAGACCTTGGCACCAGGTTCATTTGTTCAAGCAGTAGCAAACCTTTGAAAAGCTCTCTCATTGTCATGGTGGCCAGTGGACATCTGTAAAATCTTGAGTTGTCAGCACGAATGAAGAATGTCATGAGGGGGCAGCAGGAGTTGTTAGATAAGCCCACATGTTGCTGGCATTGTTTTCAGCTCCTTGGACAATGCTTGCCACATTTACAGGTTTAAGACACTGCTGGCTATCATCCATCCATCATCCTCACCTTCTCAGGTCAGGAATGCAAACAGGGTGTGAGCCAGGCATCTCAGGACAGGGAGTCCCGAGGGCTTGTGACTAGACTGGCCCCTTCAGGTCAAGTGAAGAAAGGAAAGAGCTGGAGTGGTTCTTTTCTGGTCACTAGAACTGAAGTGTAAAACACACAGGCACAATTCTATATACGGAATGGAGTCTTTCAAGATGTGCAGGTTCTGCAGAAGCTCCAGCATATTTGGTTCTATATTGGCTCCTTCTTCATTGTCAAGGTTTGCTAATGTATGCATTTAGCCCCTTTGGCTAAAAAAAGGATCATCTGAGTTTACTGGCATGTCAATATCCTATCACAGGGATGTATCACTTTGAATATTTGGTGGCCATTGGGAGTTTTTACAGTGAAATGTTTCAGGAACCTTCCCAGTTATTCACTACAGTTGTGGATTCAGGTTTGACTTGAGATGCAGTTCAAGCATTCAGCCATATTTGATTCTGGACCTGCAGCGCCATCTCCCTGAGGTTGTGTGGCACCATGACTTCTGCTCTTTGGGAGTACAAGAGTGAGTCAACCATATACCAAGCCCTCACACTTCTACAAACCAACATAGATCAAAATAATAGAGGCAGAACTGACACAGTTAACAGATATACCTCCCACACCTTTTGTTGTAACGTGGCCTGAGGGAGGGTTATACTCTATAGAGGGAAATGAATGTGATTGGGTAGCAACCCAAACAGTAAAGCATTATGTCCAATCAAAGTTCTATCAAATGCATGTACTTTCATCAAACACAATATCTGCAAGAAAACTAAATAGAAAAACGTAGTACAAAACCAACAGCTGTGGAAATAATTGAGAATATTGAGTAACAGAGAGAATGTGGCAATCTAGGAAAGAGTACAGAGGTGAAAGGCATTTAAAACCCCACAATGTTCCCTGTAGAAAGAATATGTCTTTGAAAACAAAGCTGCACAAGTGAACAAAGCAGTCTGTAGCACCCAAAAAAGTACCAGGGCACAGTAATGGGTCGTTAATGCCTTATTGGCAGTACGACAACAGTGAACCATATTTCATTTCAAAGTCACATATCTACATTTCTTGAAGTAATTTACAACCTTTCTTCATTCAGTGGGGTGGTCTGATTGATTGAAATTAGGGAACCACTAGGAAAATCAGCCAAGAAGCAAAACATTGTTTTTGTGCGCTACGCTGTCCTCGTGAAGAGTTACCAAACTTGCAATATCTTTCCACTAATTTACATAAGGGAGAACCAAATATGTTGGGTACAATAGGTTCAATCAAACATTTTTCACAAAAAGGTACCCAACCGTAACAGTCATTAATATTAATTTCCATTTTCTTATACTTCAATCAATGAAAAAATGAAAGCTTCCTGGAAATCTGTATTTTTGGCAATTGATCTTGTTTATTGGTACTGGTTTGAACTTATTTCTTTTTCTTCATGCTTATAATTTTGCATTTGTTCTCGTCAGTGCCCCCCTACATGTAGTAACTTAAATCAATCCTTATACATGTGTTTTTTAGATAAGTTCAGCTTTTTCGTTTTTACACGAAATTACTATTTACTGGTTCAACACAAAATGCCATACAAACATTAATTACTTGAAAACAACAGAGGGTCCACTCCTCAGTTCACATCATGTGTTGTGATTCCCACTAATCACCCACGTGCACACATATTTTTATATTGTTTCTAAAAACGATATATATGTGTATTGGGTCTTCTTTCCACTAAGCAAACCGCCAGGTGATAATTTTGCCATGGAAAATGGCGTCAGTGTGCAATATTTTCTCAAGTTTGAAACCCGACGTTCAATCAAGCACTTTCCCCAAATATTCTAGGACTGGATATTAGAATAGTAAATAATATTAGTCCTAGAATATGTGGGGATGGCTCTTTAGGAGTCAGAAAAATTAAAATCACCCCACCAGTGGCAATTCCCAGACAAGATTTTCATATTGAACCAACAACTGTCCCCTTCATGCAACACTAGACTACAAACTGATCATGGCATTGAAAAACATTCAGAACATATACAGTATAACACAAACAAACCCACATATACAATAAACATTCCTTTTCTTAAAGTTACAAAATCCACGGACACTGGTCCATGACATCCTGACACCAATTATTTGACCTATCTATAACTCCTGGAAGAATTAACTAACAGGAATAATCCAACTAAATATCAAGAGTTTGCGAGCCCCTGGACTTTATGCAGTCAGCAGTTCTCTTTTGAAGAAGGACCCTGTCAGGTGGGCAGAAGCCATACATTGGCTGCTCACATGGATTAAAAGGATTCAGACTCCTGTAGAGACAGTATCTTCATGCCTATGTATAAAAAGAGGAGACCTGAAGACCCCAAGAACTATCGGTTGTTAGTAATGCTGGACATCCCGGTGAACATTTTTGCACGTATCATTCTTGATGAGCTAGAGGATTGGACCCTGAATAATAACATCATCCTGTTCAATCAAATTGGGTTCCGGAAGGGATGTGACACTACCATCAACAGCTTGGTCCTGGTCATGGTCATACAACAATCTTGGTCCATACATAATACACCAGTTCACGCCACATTCATTGATTTCAGTATGGCGTTTGATACGGTGGACAGACCTAGACTGTGGGCCAAGTTGACAAACTGGGATATCCCATCAGGGTTACTCAAAATGATTATTCTTCTTAACAACCATATGCGAGTAAAAGTCAGGATTGACCAGATGGGCAGGATGACAGGATGGGTGGACAGAAGTATGGGGCTAAAACAAGGATGCCGTCTCGCCCATATACTATTCAACCTTTACCTTTCGGACCTTGAAGGAGAACTATTCAATCCAACAGCAAACCCACCTAAACTGGGGGGCACTGTCATTCACTTGTTGGGATACACAGATAACCTTGTCATTTCCGATTCTACCCCCTGGCGCCTACTAATGACATTAACGAGGTTGTCACACTACACGGACAGAAACACTTTAATCATCAGCACAGACAAAACTAAAATTGTGTCATTTGCAAAAAAGGGTAGGACAGTTAAGAAGATGGTCTGGCTTATGGGCGGCTCCAAAGTGGAAGTGGTACCCGACTTTAAATATCTAGGGGTATAGCTGGACACAAAGCTGAGGGGCACACAGCAACTTGAACATATCCGCCTCAAAACATCCAAGATAACCGTTCTGCTAAACACTCTGTCAGGAAAAGTTTGTGGATTCTGTCTAAGAATTCTATTGCAACTGTACACATCAAAAGTGGTCTCGATAATGTTTTATGGGGTGGAAATTTGGGTACTGATGCACTCGGAAAGCCTGAGGCATTCGAAAAGCCTAGGTAAGCTTGAAGGAAAATGCCTTAGAAAACTACTTCGCTTACCACACTACGTTCCTATTGATTATAGACATCTGGAATTCAATCTAATCCCAATGTGGGCCAAATTTCAATCACCCTGCATAATGTTGTGTCAGAGAATCCACAACGCACCAAATAGATTTTTGCTAGATCTTCTCCAGAGCACAGTGCAAACCAGGGGCAGCTTAATGCCAACCAGTAATGTGGTGAACATTCAAAAGGGTTGCCTCGCTCGCCTAGCGGGTGACCTGGACCATAAAATGAATTGCCCATGAGAAAAATGAAAGCACTGCTTATACTTGCTCCTACGCTAGGAGGCACATGAACAGTGTACCATCAAGCTGTCTGGCAGAATACAGGCATTGTATTTCCTTGAATATTATGTCACTCACTCTGGGGAGCCCGGGTATATTGAGTGCTTTGCAGGAAGTTATGCAATATGGGACTACTTAAAAATCAAATTCAACAGTTTCAGATCTTTTGAAATCTGCGGTGCTTGGCAGAACATCCCCGGGAGGCTGTGTCACCTATGTGTTAATAATTGTATGGAAACTACCAAGCACCTACTACTATATTGCAAAGCGCTTTTACCCTTAAGGATCATAGCACTTAGAAATACAGGCACACAGGTGAACACTTCTCTGGAGGAGGTCTGGCGAACTTATATGATGGGGAATTCTTTAATTTCTCATTGCTGTGGAGGAATGTTAATGTCATCTTTGATGTACATTTCATTTGAACTCCACGTAAATAATTTATGTGTAAGTGGAAAAATCTAATTTTGAAAGTTGTATCTTGTATCAACTGTATAAAAAAAAATAAAAAAAATTAAGTGTTATGTTCTTTACAAAATGCATTATTTATGCATGATTCTAATTGGAAAATGGTCTTAAAAATGTTTAGCTATAAACATGTTTTATTAGAAACACTCCCAGTTAAATACCTCTACTACTACTATTATTAATAATAATAGATATTATTATTATTATTATTATTATTATTATTATTATTATTATTATTATTATTATGATAATAACGGGCATGTCACTTTAAATGAGAGATATTTATATTGTGCAATGTAGGGTGAATGAACCAAAACTTGACCGATAAAAAAAATGCCAAATAGGCCAAATAACGATGCACCATTTGCAAGGAAAACAAAGTTTTATTACATGCACAAGTATCAGATGGTCCCATAGAACCAAACTAACACGTAGCTCGCCCCACCCAAATACGTTACATATTTTATAGCGGAAAACCGCAAATAATGGAACTATGCATTAAAAAAGATTACAACATGGTCCCACTCTTCCCATTGGCTAACAAATATACACAATTATAATGATCCCCCATGGCCTATCACCGCATTGGTCACACAATATCTAAACATATTCCTCTACACACGTGACCTACCACATCATCGCTATGAGTTGATTAACTACCAGGTGAATTGTTACCATAATATATTTCTTTAACAAGTAAAATATTCTGTTCTACGTGATTTTAATGAATAAAAAAGCAGAGAATGAAATAAAAACTCAACTTTTATAATGAAGAAATATAATTTGTTTGTATTTCTTTAATTTGGGGGGTTCCTCCTCAATCATCCCATTTCCCCATGCTTTTAAACTCACCTCAACCCCCTCCCCACCCGTTTTAACCCCATTCCCCACCCCATATATATATATTTTTGAATCAATTTTTATTTTGTTATTGTTTAGTTATTAATGTTATTCCCTGTTTTCTATTCTGTAAAATTGCTGGAACCAAATATTCTTGACCAACACGAGATGTGCCCCCCTTCATCGGATCCTGATCAAAATGTGAATAGTGAGGTTAATTATACTCTACTCTTCATTATGCCAGACACTGTGCCATGCACAAACAGCTCCATAACCTTGTAGATACATTTATTGGCGTCACCTATGCTCCTCCCATCCCAAATCATGGTACAGATCTAGCACGTCTATCCCCTTATCTCTCTGGGAACCTAGATGCCAATGAATGACGTGATCGGGGGAAACAACTCTTAAGTCTGAATATTGCTTATTTATTCATCCCTATAGTGTGGCATCTGCAGTTCAAATAGGATGACTGCACTTCTGGTTAGGGCAGAAGTGCTCTAAGTCTTCACCAAGCCTCTTGGCATCACAGAACCCCATGCCCTGCTCTTAGGAATTTAACCTTCAAAAGGCGCAACCCTATCCTTCCTGCCTGTACCCAACATTCCTTTTCCAGCTCCTCTGAATTCTGCAGCTTGACTCAATTAACTGTTATCGACACAGCACGACAGCCTTAGTCCTTGACATCTGTGGGGAAGGCAGGGGGACTTGTCTCTGGATTAGCAGAACAGAGCTGCAGTTCCACATTGAGCCTGTTTCTCATACTTTCAAAAATTCATCCTATAACATGCCCTGAAATCCAACATGGCAGAACTCTTGCTATCTTCGACCCCGGAATGTGTCTTTGTTGCAACACTTCCCTGACTCCATCTCGTATGCTTACTTATGTTAGTTACCTACTCGCACATCCCTTAACACATAACACTGCACACTACTGCTGAATGGAGAATACCCGGGATGGTAGCTCAGTGGCAACGTGTTCGCCTTGCAAGCAAGACAACATGAAGCAACACAGGTTCGAGTCCCGGGTCCGCGCTTAGAAACCTCTGGGTATTTAAGCATAAATATGCACAACTAAGAAAAAAAAATAATTACGCAACTGATAAAATTCCTGTAACAGCGCCTCGATACCCACAGGCTGTGTGAGCGCTTTAAAATTGCAAAATCAATCAATCAATCACCCTACCTTTAACCTCTGCAACCGCAACTTGAATACATGTTTTCTCTTTCTGTATGGCTATATGGTGATAGTAATATGTCTCAAAGCTAAATACAAATGGGTACATGCACGTTCTACGGCGCCCAATTAAAACTGCTAGCACTAGGACGCCAGCTAATATATTTTCCACAGTCTAACAGGGTAATTCATAGAAATTCACACAAAAGTCGCGCACGCGGCTGGTGCACAGTGTTCCCGTGAGAATGTCTGCGCCAGCCACGTGCGCTAAAATCGATTTCCGCGCACAGCGTATTCATGGATTTTAGCCTCCAAAAGCAGCCATGGTGCAGAGTGGCGCAGCGACCCTGCAGCAGTGCCAGTAACGCCCCCAAGAACGCCCTCGCACAAGGAAAAACCATCAAAATCCCCAATCCAGCGCAAAGGGCTGCGCAAACCGTGGACCAGTTTACCGGACTGCCAAACAGCAAACGCCAAGCGGGGAACGTGTATTACGGGTTTCGCGGTAACTTCCACACGCAAAAGGGCCTGTGCGAGTGGGGTACGTGTATAACTGTTGTTTGCGTGAATTTTTACACGCGATTGGCCTGGGTACGTGTATTCCAGGGGTGCGCTGGAAGTTTCACACGCGATCGGGCCTGGGGGAGCGGGGTACTTGTATTTCAGGGGAGCGCGGCAATTTTTACACACGATTGGCTTGGGTACATGTATTTCAGGGGCTCGCGGGTAGTTTCCCATGCGATTGGGCCTGGGGGAGCAGGGTACGTGTATTTCAGGGGCTCGCGGGTAGTTTCACATGCAATTGGCCTGGGTACGTGTATTTGAGGGGTGCACGGGAAGTTTCACACGCGACTGGCCTGGGTATGTGTATTTCAGGGGTGCGCGGGAAGTTTCACATGCGATTGGCCTGGCTACATGTATTTCAGGGGTGCGCGGGTAGTTTCACACGCGATTGGCCTGGGTATGTGTATTTCAGGGGTGCGTGGGAAGTTTCACACGCGATTGGCCTGGGTACGTGTATTTCAGGGGTGCGCGGGAAGTTTCACACATGATTGGCCTGGGTACGTGTATTTAAGGGGTGCGTGGGAAGTTTCACATGCGATTGGCCTGGGTACGTGTATTTCAGGGGTGCATGGGAAGTTTCACACGCGATTGGGCCTGGGGGAGCGGGGTACGTGTATTTCAGGGGCACGCGGGTAGTTTCACATGCGATTGGCCTGGGTACGTGTATTTCAGGGGTGCGCAGTAAGTTTCACACGCGATTGGCATGGGTATGTGTATTTTAGGGGTGCGCGGGAAGTTTCACACGCGATTGGCCTGGGTACGTGTATTTCAGGGGTGCGCGAGAAGTTTCACACACGATTGGCCTGAGTACGTGTATTTCAGGGGTGCGCGGGTAGTTGCACAAGCGATTGGCTTGGGCACGTGTATTTCAGGGGTGCACGGGAAGTTTCACACGTGATTGGCCTAGGTACGTGTATTTCAGGGGTGCGCGGGAAGTTTCACACGGGATTGGCCTGGGTACATGTATTTAAGGGGTGTGTGGGAAGTTTCACATGCGATTGGCCTGGGTACGTGTATTTCAGGGGTGTGCGGGAAGATTCACACGCGATTAAGCCTGGGGGAGCGGGGTACGTGTATTTCAGGGGCTCGCGGGTAGTTTCACACACGATTGGCCTGGGTACGTGTATTTCCGGGGTGCGCGGGTAGTTTCACACGCGATTGGCTTTGGTACGTGTATTTCAGGGGTGCGCGGGAAGTTTCACACGCGATTGGCCTGGGTACGTGTATTTCAGGGGTGCGCGGGAAGTTTCACACGCGATTGGCCTGGGTACGTGTATTTAAGGGGTGTGCGGGAAGTTTCACACGCGATTGGCCTGGGTACGTGTATTTCAGGGGTGCGCGGGAAGTTTCACACGCGATTGGGCCTGGGGGAGCGGGGTACGTGTATTTCAGGGGCTCGTGGGTAGTTTCACATGCGATTTGCCTGGGTACGTGTAATTCAGGGGTGCGTGGGAAGTTTCACACATGATTGGCCTGGGTACGTGTATTTCAGGGGTGCGCGGGAAGTTTTACACGCGATTGGCAGTGTGGGTCCTCCCAGGTGTCCCCTCTACCCCCTCCACGGCCCCTGCAGGCAGCCCACACCACAGGGGACTACCCTGCACCCCTGGTCATGTCCCGCAGGCAGCCCACCCACCATGGGCATGCCCCTCAGCCAAGCCACATGTCACGTTGCAATATGATCACCAACTCATGTCTCCCAGCACCCCACCCCCCAGCAGTCAGGAGCACCTGCCAGCAGGCCCCCACTCATGTCCCACTCATGTCCCCCCCCAGCATGTCAACATGACCCACAATCATGGCCCTCATGTCCACCAAAATCCCACGGCACGCCACCCCTGCCCAAATAACCAACCAAGCATAACATACACCCCGCATTGAAATGCCCATTACATGAAACAACCCAAATGGCATGTATGTACATCAGCACATGTCCGTCACACACACACAATGGGTGCCAGTGAATGTGAACACCCACATCGTGACATGCATGAAACCAATGAGAGAATACCACACATTGAAGTGCGGGATTAAATATATTGAACAAAAAATGTGGTGAAAGAAAATCAAATACCAAACAATGGACATACGGAAAACAATGCAGAATGTCACATAATGATAAAAAAAGGAAATCAGAATCCAAAATATATGAAATCAAAAATGTCTCCAAAGTCTCCTTCCAACAAAGCAAATCCAAACCAAAATGAAAAAGTAAAATCCATTGCTCCTTGGAAAAATCAAAAAAGAAAAAGCCGACAAATGCACACTCCAACTATTTACAAGGATGAAATCCTGGGTCCATGAGCCCAACTGTCCAAAGGAAACCTACAAAAAAGCCTACGGAATAAACAACTATATACAAAATTGTGGGGCATAGTCCATGCGCCCCAAAGGGAAGAAAAAAAGAAAGGAAACTTAACACTAATGAACTATATACAATGGCGGCGGGCAAGTCCAACAGCTCACTGGTTGATGTCATGGGCCAGGGCATCATCGAACTCCTGTTCAATGGCTTGGAGGCGGGCATATTCACTGGCCCCGAGGTCTCGCAGGGATAATGCGGTGTCCAGCTCCAACTCCCTGCGAATACCCTCAAGCACTCAGCCCGCCCTGACCATTGTGAGCCGTTCCTCCTCCGCCCGCCGCTGCTCCGCACCTATCTGCTGGCCCAACCGCTGCCACACGGAAGACACTCCCATTCCAGAGTTCTCCTGCCCTCCGGCCGATGCCTGCCCCTCTGATGTAGATGGCCCCGAGCCATGATGCCTCCCACTACGAGCCTGCCACTGCGTCCGACGTAACTGCCTCTGCCAGCACAACGGCATCCAGGCTGATGGAATCCACCGACGCCGTCGTGCACGTGCCCTGCCCGATGATGCCGGCACATCCTCCATCTGCTGGGATCTAGTTGCTGGTGTGTCCACCCCTGCTGGACCTCCAACTCCGACTGTGGCAGGGATGGGAGCCCCACCGAGCTGGCTGCGTTGGTCGGGGCAGGTCCACAGGGGGCCCTGGTGGCATCTGGGCTGGAAGACGGCATGGAGAACGACTGGCGCATAGCCTCCACAGAGGAGGAGAGGGTCGCCAGAGTGGCCGACACATGTACGAAACCACCGACCATGGTTGCTCCCATCTGGGCCATGTTGGCACGCTGCTCTTCGTGATGACATGCGTGCTCCTCCCAGAAAGCACACATGTCATCACGAATGACACCCACGCGCAACGCGACACCAATCAGGACCTTCTCCATACGGCCAGGCGTCCCCTCGTCCGCAGGTAGAGGAGTGTCAGATGACATGGACATCCCCCCTACCTGCGGACGGGCCTGGGATGGGGCATCCCTGCTGGTGCATGGTCGTGCAGTCACAGTGTCAGGGACAGTGACATGCACAGGCCCCTCCACGGCGACCTGTGCTGCCTCCTGCCCCTGCCCCTGGACTGCACCACTTGCACCAGTGGTACCACCCCCACCAGGCCGCATGTGCAGCTCAGTAGCGGCCTCCTCCTCCTCTGTGGAAACCACCAACCTGGATGGCTCCACACCGTCTTCTGCCGTTGCAAGCCCCTGTGGGGGCTCACCCACCCCTTTCGCTGCAGCCATGGGGGCATCCCCACCGCTTTGCTCCACAACGCCGTCTCCGCCCTCTTCTTCACTTGCCGCTGTGTAGAGGGAGACATAGAACACAAACATCAGGGTACTGTACAATGGTCCCCAAGACAGGAAGCAATGGCAGATGAGTGGCACTGTTAAACATCACTTCCATCATGTCCCTCCACAACACATGGGTCAGTGCAGGCAAAACACATTCAGTAACAGGCATGGCGCATGCTATGGACATTAGCATACATGTCCAAGGGACTCTTGAAACATACAATGTTGGTTTGAAACTCACATGGATCATGGGTCATGCCTAACACATGCACACACTTCACCGTAGTTTCATCCATCTGGCCTTCTACACCCCAGACACAGTGGATACAAGGATGACTAGGCTGCATCAGTGAATCTGAACATTGTCACAGACATGTGTCATGCATCCATGGCATTCACAAGTCACAGACACGCAGGTCAGACACACAGACATGGACACCATACATGTACATGGCATCAGCACCCATCCCTCACCCCCACCCATGTCCAGGAACAGAGACTGGCATGCTCTCATGTGTCCATTCCGCATAGAGCTCCCCATGTTGCATTTAAACACATGCACCAACCATGTGGTTCACACATTACTGGTCTCACATGCATGACCATGATGTCCCTGCACACACACATACGTACATGTCCTATGTCTCACATGCAGGCAAGTATCAGACAACCAGCACACTGCAACATGCCCTGTCTCACACAGCAATGCTTGGCCACTTACCGCTCAACTCCAGATGGGCCTGCCTCTCAAGGATATGGGCCTGGAGCGCTGGGCGTACGCATTCCAGGACCCTCAGCTGGATGGTACTCATGCGGCCCCGGCCCCCCTCCACGAGGCGCCGGGCCTTTAAGAGGGTCCTGGACCTCAAGACCTCCCAGCGCTTTTTGACTTGCTTGATGTTGCGGGTTGCCACCCCCTCTGAGTTGATGGCAACCACAAAGTCGTCCCAGATCCTGTCCCGTCCTTCCTTGTTGGCGCGTGATGATCCGAAGAGGGCATCATAATGCCCCAGGACAAGCTCCATCAGGACACCAACTTCCTTCTGACCGAAGCTGGTGGCCCTCTGCCCCTCTAGCTGGTGGTCGCCTGTGGTCTCAGATGGTGTTTGCCCCGACATGGCGACCCCCGAGGCAGGCGTGGGTGGGCAACTGGGTCCTGGGGCTGGGCTGTGGAGCGATGGTATACCAGTCGGGAGTCTTCTGTTCCAGCAGGGGTGGACACAGCAACTGGACCCCTGCAGATGGCAGATGTGCAGGCACAAAATGGCATGGCACGATGGCAGCAGGCAGGCAGGCAGGCAGCAGCAGATGGCTTGTGGGAGGCTGGTCGGGGTTCTGGGGAGCAGTAATTCAGCCTTTTGGGCAGGAGCGTGGTCTTCCGTGTGTTTTCGCGTGGCCAGCTTGATACGGAGTGATTTGGCACGTGAAATTCTTGCACATCAGCGTGTAATTCGAGGAAAGTCCCTTAGCGCGTAGGCGCGTCAGCACGCATACGCAATTTCATTGGACCAAAGGCCCTCAACGCGTAAGAGCGTCTGTGACGTATCGCGCACGGGCCTGTACGTGCTTTTCGTGGGGTGCGGTGCGTGTGTTTTCCAGGCGTTGGGGTTCACACACTATTACTTCACAGCGGGTGGGTGTTGGTTACGCGTTCTTCTACACGCAAGGCAGACGGTGAGTGGTACCCCACTCGCCCAGGCCCAATCGCGTGTGCAACTTCACACGCACCCCTGAAATGCATGTACCCAGGCCAATCGCGTGTGAAACTTCACGCGCACCCCTGAAATACACGTACCCAGGCCAATCGTGTGTGAAACTTCACGCGCATCCCTGAAATGCATGTACCCAGGCCAATCGCGTGTGAAACTTCACGCGCACCCCTGGAATACACGTACCAAGGCCAATCGCGTGTGAAACTTCCCGCGCACCCCCGAAATACATGTGTTAAGACGGATTTCTGAACTCTGTCCTGGTGGCGCAGAAGTTCAGAAGGCCAACCTAATTACTTGGAACAGGGTAACCTCTGGACGAGCCAGACCAATCAAGGTAGCGATCGCGGCGGTCAAGACTAGGTCTCAAGAGGTGTGAGGGTGACTGAAAGCCCGCAATGAGCACACAAAGCAAGATCACTTACAAACTACTCCAGACAGTTGTTATATTAAAAATACATACACATTTATTTGAAGGCCTTTAAAACAATGACCGTAGCGAGAAAATCACAATATCACAATATTAAACCAACACATACCATATCAACACAATATATATACAAATACGACAGTCGCAAGCGTTATATGCACGAAATGTGTAGTCCACCTAAAAGGGAAGGAAAACAGGCAGTGCGAAATAATGCTTAGACCCAGTTCGCCTTCAGCGGCACCTAACTAGATGGAAGTCCGAGCCCTGCGAAGAGTGGAGCCTTGTGCTCAAAGTACCTGCACGCGCTGGTGCCAATGGGCAAAAGGAGAAGCTCTTCAAGGAAAATCAGGCAGTTCAGTTTAGTGCGCAAAAGAAGAAGAACAAGTTCCGCGACTCAAGCGCAGCCTCCACAGTGGGCAGAAGCAGAGCGCGAGTACGGACAAGGGTGCTGTTTTACACAGCGGGGAAAAGCAATGGGCTCCTGCAGGAGGGCGACCAGATCCTAGCTATGCTACTCACCGGTCCCCGATGCAAGCAGACCCAGGCTTCTCCGCGTCCGTTTCAGCAGCTGGCAGGTTCAGAAGAGCAGGGAACGCCTTGTCGTTGTGTTGAGTAAAAAGACGTCCAATCGAAGAAAGCCTCACAGTTTGTTACCACAGCAGGGCAACGGAGCGGCCGTGTGTATTTGAGCCAAATGTACACTACTCACTTCAGACTTGGGAACGCCAAGTGTACGAAGCGTGTGAGAGTGACAAGGACTCGAAATACTACACAACCTGGCGGCGGTTACAGAGCAAGGCTCCCGTGTAAGCTGGTCAGTCAACTGGATGGCCCAGAGACGCTTCCGAAGGCTTACTGGCAGGAGATGGTGAAGATGCAGAGAATAGCTGTCCCCGCTATTCCAAGGGTCGAAGTACCAGTACAGGCCTTCTGGTTCGATCAAAGGTGAAAAGGGTTTCACAAGGCGACAGCAGTGCAGAGGAGAAGTCCTTCAGCGGGTCACCAGCGATTCCTCGGTCCAGCCTCGTGGTTGCAGGATACTTGGCTCCTGTATTCCTTCGTTCATGAGAACTCAGGAGATCGACATGGTAGTGGTGTTCCCAGCCCCCTCTTATCCACGGTTCCCTTAGCGCCAAAACGGAGGGGACCCAATGGGAGATCCGCTCATCAACACTGACACCATTCGTGGACCAATCACGGACCACGGTGGTCCCAGGCATTCACACCACCCTAGACTCTCTGGCACCCAGGATGTGTATTGGGACCAGACAACCCAGCCCACATCCTGGAGGCACACACAAGACATGTAGAAGCCCGCGAAAGCATCCGTGTTTCGCGGGAAAGTACATGCCCAAATAAGGAAGGCCCCGGGTCGGCTCGACCTGGGGAAGGTGAAGGGAGCAAGACGGTCAGCGGACAGGACAAAGGAGCCTCGTGGTCTGGCCATTTTGGGAGCCAGGCCACCATTTTGGGTTAAGCGCAGAAAATGCGCTTAGAACGCCAAAAGGAGCTCAAAATACAAAGAAACGATCGCTGCCACCATTCCCGTCCCTGAATTACTTGCACCGATCAGAAACAATCCTAAACGAGTATCTAGGGCCTGTAGAAGGCTAGAGACCCAAGAGAGCTGTAACGTAGCTTACAGTGCCCTCTTGTGTCATGTTGCACGAAAGCCACAACATGGTAAAAGAAACTATGGGAAACAGCGTTCCCCGGTACTGACTGTCTTAAGGGCATGTCAGTTTCCCCGTAAGAAAGGAGCGAAAGCCCAGAGGAGTGCGGCAGAAGGCTGCACTTCTCTGGTAAAGTCAAGAACAAGGTGAAAAACAACAGCAAAAAGTTTAGGGGTTGCCACATGGAAGGAAAATTACCTACAATTACGAAATCTTTCCTAACAACATGCACACGCTATTTTCCACACAGCAGGTGTCCGTGATTTTCGCGTACCCCTTTGCACATCATTTGTCCTAGAGGCCCACAGTATGGGACATTCTACATAGCTTTATATACCTGCTTTTTGTGGGTGCACATTTTGGCGCACATTTTTTTCATGCGCAGGGACGCGACCGCCTGCCTTCGTGTGGCGGACGTGTTTAGGCCTGTGCACGTCTTTGCCCGTGCGCTGTTTTGCCCTATTCGATTCCATGAATACGTGTTGTAGGCGACCGTGTGACCGTTCCACGGGCTTGCCTCCTGTACTTCCCCCGTGATGCCCACATTTTCACGAGTTGTTCCCCATTCCACGTGTCACGCCCCGTGTTCCCCCTACTTTTGTTATGTGCGCCGCGCTATGTGCACTTTCGCTGTGGCCTTAGCGCATGCCGTTAGATGACCTGTGCCCCAGTTTTTACTCGCGCACGGTCTTCCATGAATAGATGTGCGCTGGTTTCCCTGCGATATTCGCACTTGCACTGCGATTTTCGCTCTTTCACTGCGAATCGCATGTTTTTGCACGCTCGCGCCGATATTTTCAGCGCACATTAATTCCATGAATCGGCCTGTAAATCTCTTTGCTTGACTATGAAGTTGCACTTGCATCACAATATCATAGCTCTTAACTCACACGCTTTTGGCGGGTGTCACCCGCCTTGTAAAAGGCTGACTCACCCGCCAAGCCTCCAGCACTCCCATTCATTTCAATGGGTGTCTCACCCGCCAAAAACAAAATCGGGTGATTTCACCCGCCTTTGCAACACAAATGGTTGAGAGCTATGCAATATCAACATAAAAGAACTCCACTGTAAACAGTAGATGCAGGGCTGTGATGGACCTGAAAGGAATTGAATAACCTGCACTAATGTCACACAGAGATATTAGTACTGACTGCTTAACACACTGGACACTCAAATTGACTGGTGGATATTCAGGCTCATTACATGTTGGCCTGTATACGGTAAAACTGCTGGTAGTACTGTTTGCCAGCACTTTTACCGGACTGGCCAAGTATGAGTGTGCCGGAACACAGTTGCCAGAATTACAGACGCCAGCATCTACTCATTCGTAATTACCGGCAATAGTAATACCAGCAATGTAAATACTGGATGGGTCTGGAACCTGTGCCAGTAATACCGGCACACCAGTATCACTAGTATATCACAAGCTTGGATTTGCCAGTAATACCAGCTGATATTTGCCAGTATTACTGGCAAAAGCAACGCAGTGATACCTACACCTGAAACAAGGCGATACATACATACAGGTGAGGGAAATGAGGCCAAAGGTGCACCCATTTCACCCTGGAAGAGTACAAAGGGCCACACCTTCCCCAAAGACACTTCCCTACACCACCATGCGGCCACTGATTGCAGTCAAATTGATATGCAGCTTCTCCAGGCCAATATGGAGCTGCAAGGGCTGAAGGACCAACAGAAGGAACAAGAGGCACTGAAGAGGAAAAGGAGGAGGTTTGCAAGGAGGAGACACCATACCATAGACACTCACTGACACACAAATCCTCACCCTGTACCACCTCGATAGGGAGAGCATTGCAGATCCCGGAAGTCATAGGGAGCAGGATCGGCATCAGGACAGCCATACCACTGCTGGTAAAGCCAGTGTCGATCCCGCACTGCCTTGCCAAGGGCACGTTCCAGCACTCTGTGAGCGAGCTTCATGATATTTCGCAGCCTGCGTTCTCCACAGCAGTGGGTCAGGTGCTAGATGCACTCCTGGGCTATGTAGGAGAGCACATCACACTCCCTATCACCCTGGCACAGGTGAATGCCACAAAGGCAAGATTTCATGCCATTGCATGCATGTCCTGTGGAGTGGCAGCCCTGGATTGGTTGCATGCATAGCTGGTGGCAACTCAGGCCTTGGATAAAGTCTACAGGAACTAGAAGCAGTTCCATTATCTGAATGTCCAGGTCACCTGTGATGCCAACCTCATGATCACCCACTGATGTGCCCAGTTCCACCGATCAACCCATGATGCCATGGTTCTGTGGAACAGCGCACTGCCAGCGTACATGGAGGGACATAGAGGCCAACGGACCTGGATATTGGGTGAGTACATGTACTATCACACAAAACTTGCTATCCAGGTGACATGCAATGAGGGGGGTCACACACATAGAGATTTCATGTCCCAACATGTAGAACCCATACGCACACCCAACACATGACAGGCAGCAACCCACAGGAGTAAGGCATGACCCACAATTCATCAGTGAATGGCTAACACATGCTTCCCAACATGCCAGCCCCATGCAATTGACTGCAGGTACAAGAATGCAACCTCACACTAAATGCATGGACTGTCAATTGAGATGATGCTGTTACAGGCAGTGCTTCCTCAGATCACCCTGACATACACCTATGTCTACCCCCCTTGCAGGTGACTCTGGATACCCACTGCTTCCGTGGCTAACGACTCCTTTGAGGACTCCCTCCAATGAGTTCTTTGAGGACTCCCTGATAACACAGGAGGTAGCATACAAATGGGCCCATATCCGCACAAGAGGGTCAATTGAGCGCGCATTTGGTCTGTGGAAGGTCCGCTTTCCATATCTACACCAGACTCTGGTTGCGCTCATGTAAAGGCTGGACCTGGACAAGGTGGAACAGATATTGCTGGCATGTGCTATGTTGCACATTATATGCATCTGGTGCAACATCCCCGTCCCCCCTATTTGGACATGCCAACCCCTAAGGAGGATGACACAGTAGCTGCGGGTGTGAGACATGCACGCACAGAGCGCGTATACTCCAGGCTCGTGTGACTGGCTCACCAGGAACTCAATGAGAATGTTTTCAGATGAGGTCACCAAATTGCACTCCCCGTACACTTTCGTAAAGTGAAACATAACTGCGCACATTAAACACTTGCTATCAATAAGGAATGTCCCGTAATTGCGTCAAGTGATCTTCTTTTAAATCTTGCAATGTGCAACATGCAACTAACATCCCCACAACCGCATCACCCCTCAGAACGCCCGCCGCAAAATACCCACCCTCAAAATCCCTCTCCCCAAAGCACTCCCACTCAGGATACCTGCCCCAATAAACCCAGCCTCAAAATCACCCCTTCAGTTTCAACATGTAAAGTTCTGGCCTTCTTGGGCTTGGAAGCCTGCTCCTTGGAGGTGAAGTGGTGCTGTGAACAGACCTTGGGGAGCCTGGTAGGGAGCTCCCTGTGGGGGTAGCAGAAGTGGATGTTCAGACACCTGGTCCACGATGTACTGTAGGGTGAGCTGAATGGCCTGATTCAGTGACTCTGTAGAGGCCAATGAAGAATTGGTGTGATCACACACTCTTTGTCCCAGTGTTACCATGGCTGCAGTGGCATGACAGAGGGAGCGTGCAATCCTGCAGGTGCACCCCTGCAGGTAGTCCTGCATTGCCTGCAATTCTTGCAGCTGCAGGACCGCAAGTGAGTGGATGTCCAACTTCTGACTCTCAATACCATCCAGCCTTGCACATATTGTGCGCATGTTGGTCTCAGGCAGTGGTGATGGACTGTGTGGCTTTGTGACTGGGCCTGGCAGAAGCATGGTGTATTTTCACCCTCATACTCCTCCTCCTCTTCCTCTTCAGTGGTAGGGACATGGGCCCTGCCGCAATGTGAAAGGGGCTGCACTCCACACAATGATGCTGATGGCGTGCTGACTCCCGGGGGTCTGTGTGCCACAGCTGTGATGGTTACAGTGTGTGCCACTACAGGCGGGTGCTGTGGCATGGCCCTGCTGGTGGGTGGTTAGGCCTGTGCAGGGGTGGGGCAGTTTATGAGGCTGTTGTGAAGGGTTTAGCCTCTTCACTGTCCGTGGACTTTGTTCCTGTTTGAAATGGAATGATATGCTGTCATTCATCTGGCAGACATGTCTGTGGGCTTGCAATACACTCATGCAACATTGTGCGGATTGATTAGGTGCTATTGCTGTGAAGGGTGGTGCCTGCTGAGTGAGTACACAGTGCATGCATGTGCACATTGCCTGTTGACCTGCCAAGGTGGGTTTTTGTCATGGGCGTGGTGGGGCATCACTTTCTGATGTGCACGATTTTGAAACACATGGGTGCTTCTCATGTGTCCATGTGCATGAATTCACATTTCAGCTACATTGAATTTGCATTGGTATGTTCACCCGCATCCCCTGGCACATGTGTGTACACTCGCTCTGGCACACGTGTTTACACTTGCTGGCCATTTGTCTGTGCCTGCAATGTGCCAAACCATTTCCCATGCCCATTCAGTGCACCTATGCTGGTGGATGCATGCAATTGGGGACTACATGCACATGTACATACAGTTTTACTTACCATCATCACCTTGGGTCCCTGCTGCAGCCTCAATATTTCTGATATTCTCAATGCCCTCCATGTGCAGGGTGCTGCAGGCTGTCTCCTCCCAGGGCATGAGGCAAAGGTGGTTGACTCTGCTTCCTCCTGTGACCGCACACTCCCCCCTGTGATTTGCTGTCAGACTACGGACCATTGCCTTATGGTTTTCCAGCATTTACGGAAATCCCTTGTAGTGTGGGGGACAGTTCCCAAGACCATCACCCTTGCCACAACTACTGCCCGTATGGCAATCTTCCTCTGCACACTGGTCTTCCTGTGCTTACTCACGAATAAGTCATCAGCATGCTGTACCACAGTATCTGACAATGCAGTGAATTCCGCCTTGGAAAATGTAGGCTTGCAGAGCCGGGGATCTGGTGCCTGAGACCTTTTTTCCATGGAGATGTTTGGGGAGGATTTCTGGGACTGGATGGCAGCAGGAATAGGGGGATTCAGGGTGGATTGTGTTTTTAAAATGGCCACCGCAGGCCTTCCTGTTCCGGCGCTGATGCTATTTCTGTCGCCGGTATTACCAGCTCCAACAGCAATTTGCTGGTATTAATGGCAGTTTGGTTGGCGGTATTGGTATAACCAGCACTTACCTTCCAGTAATACCATCAAGTTGATGTTCTCGCCGGTAATACTTGTAGTATGCCAGTAATTCCGGCAATCACCCTGCCGGTAATGATAATAATGGTACACCAGGTATTTTCGCCATTTTACTGGCGTACACGTAATAATCCTGATTGTTTCTCTCTACAGCACCGTTTTTTGGTGCTTGTATATTACAATTTCTTTCAGTCTATTTTTAAGCCAGGTGCATGCACATGCCCATATCAACTACCAACAAGATACATTATGTGGAGCTGTACGTGACATAGACAATGCCTATCCAATGTACATTCTAAACTCTAACATCAATTCCATCCCTACACCACTGTCACAATACATCTTTTACATGGCATTATGCAGATACAGGCATTCATTGAGAAAATGTTGGTTATAGAATGTCACAGCAGTAAATAGTCAATATTTTGCACTCTTATATGCCATGCCACTGATACAAGAACATCAGCTCTCTCAGTTTCATGTATTCCAAACAGTCCTGCACATGAATGAATCTATTGGTCTATGAAGCAAGGCATTGACGTAGTTTGGCTGTCTTTAATATTATTTAGTTACTTAGCAGCCCACTTTGATCAATATGGCAGACACAGAGACTTTTGCATCTCCATGAGTGTTTTGGTTATAATTTCAGGTGCTCAGGCAATAGACTGTGTAGGAAATATTCAAAAGATGGCATGTGTGTGTCATTTGGCGCCATAAAAACAAGATCATTTCTCTCCTATCTCCAGTTCAATCAGTTTATTTTCAGTCCTGGATCTTATTTTTAGCATGTTTATACCAGTCTTACAAACATCTACATGTGCCGAATCCTAAAACCAGTAAATTAAATTATGTTTGATGCCAGATAACAACTTTTTTTAAATTTCATTCAGCAACACATTAACAGTGACAACACAGTTTAATTCTGTTGCTTGCTGAAAGTGAAGTGTTCTAATCATACCAAAGTGCAAACATGTGCTGTGGTGCGGACAACCTACAGGTACCCTCAGCCCCATCTCTGCAGTAGCACAGAGCAAGTTCAAATGTCTCATCATATGACGGCAAACGCCAAAACTACACAATTGTGTTACCATTGCCCTTATTAGATTTGAATTGGGCCACAAATCACTAAACTCTCATGTTTATATGCAAAGTTGTGTAACCCTATTCTTCAGTTTTTCTGTGGGGATGTGGTGATGTATACCGATCTAGCCCCGAATGACACCATAGGGCGACATGTAGACTGGTTTAAAATTTGTCTGGTCAAACTAGGGATGGAAGAGGAGGATCTTCGCTCATGCCCTGGTTTTGTACTAGCCCGATTGGATACATACTATGGAAGAGATGTGCCAATATGCCTCCTTGGCCCATTTGAAACATGAGCACAAGCAATTATGCACACTAGCTCCCAATCTCTCCTGTTGCCCAGGTAGATATGTTAGAAATGCCCTGATGCGTTTTACATTTAATGTTATACAGACTCGTGAAATCATTTATTTATTCACATTTGTTAAGCGCACATCAGACCGAAGGCATTGTGGCGCTGGTTACAGTGTTTCTTAAACTTAGTTACACGCAGTTGTACCTTTGGTTACATTGGGCAATGGTTATGCTTAAGTACATGTACATAGAGAACACAGAGGTGGTCAGGTGCACAAGTTAGTTGAAGAGAGCAGTTTTAAGTTGTTTCCGAAAGGAGAGGAGGGATGATTCTGCTCTGAGGTTGGTGGGCAGTGCGTTCCAAAGCTTAGGTGCCAGGTATGGGAAGCGTATGCCTCCTGCCTTGGATCTATTGATGCGTGGTATGGTGAGACGGTTGGCGTATGTGGATCTGGTTGGTCTTGTGGATTGGGATCTAGACAGTGTGTCAGCTAGGTAGGATGGTGCTGTGAGGTTGATGCATTTATGCGTTGTGGTGAGGATTTTGAAAGCAATCCTATCCTTGACTGGGAGCCAATGGACGGCTTTCCTGGCTAGGGTGATGTGCTCTCTATTAGGTATGCTGAGTGCTGCTCTAAGATTATTTTGGGTGGTTTGGAGCCTTGCTAGGTTGTTCTTGGAGGTGCCGGCTAGGAGCGCGTTGCAGTAGTCCAGTTTGGCTCCAATTGTGGCTCTTGCGATGGACAGGCAGTTTTCTTTTGTTAGGAACGGTTTTATAGCATTGATGAGTTTAGTGCTCAATGCCGATGCCGAGACGATTGCGCTTACTTGTTTATCCATAGATAGGGTGGCATCTATGTGAACTCCTAGTGTTTAACTGATGATAGGACTGGGATAGTGCAGTTGTCTATGCTAAAGTTAGTGTAAAGTGGGTTGAGGTTGGCAAGGGTGGGCTTCTGGCCTTAGATGAGGATTTCAGTTTTGTCCCCATTCAAGCAGAGTCCGTTGGTGGCCATCCAGGCTTGTATGGTGGAGTAGATTAGTTGGAGGGAGGTGGAGTCTTGATGATAGTTACCAGTTAGGGGCAGGAGTATCTTCGTGTCATCAGCGTAGTTCGTGTAAGTGATCCCCATAGCATCCAGTTTGTCGAATAGGGGCTTAGTAAAGAGGTTGTATAGCGTAGGGGCCGTGCAGGAGCCTTGAGGAACCCCACAGTGGATGATGGATGGCGCAGCATGAGCTGTGTTGGAGAAGACTTTAAGAGCTCTGCCTTGTAGGAAGGAAGTTACCCATGAGGCCGCGTCCTTAGAAAAGTGTGCTGCTTGTGTTAGATGATTGGTGAGAGTGTCGTGATCTACTAGGTCAAATGCTGCTGATAGGTCGAGGAGGAGGAGGAGGGCAGGCTTGCCCTTGTCGAGGATGTTAGTAATTTCATTTTTTAGGTCTAGAAGGGCGGTTTCAGTTCCCTGTCCCTTATGGAATCCAGATTGCCTTTTGCCTAGAATTGCGTTGGATTCTAGGTAGTGTTGGATCTGTACATGTGCGGCTTTGTCAAGTAATTTTAGAAGGAATGGGACTGTGGTTATGGGGCGATAGTTGTTAGGGTTCGCGGGGTCAAGTGTGTTTTTTTTTAGGAGGGGGCACACCCAGGCCTCTTTGAGGGTGTCTGGGACTATGCCAGACCTAAATGATGCGTTGATGAACGCAGTGAGGAGAGGAGCGAGCTGCTCAGCACATTCTTTGATGATTTTTGGGGGGCATATGTCACCCTTACAGAGTGAGGGTTTGAGATGTTTGAGGATTTTGATGACCTCAGTTTTGGTGATTTCGGTGAAAGTGAACTTGGGTATGTTGTTGGCTTTGACACTATGTTTCATGTGTGCGTGTGAACTTTGCTTAGGTAAGGAGTTGTAGTGGTGTGATATCTTTTTTTGGAGGAGGTTTATTTTTTCTAGCATGGCTGTTTGTATGCCTGTGCACCAGGCCTCGTCCTTGATGATCTCGTCTGGGCAAGTGGGCGGTATGGTTAGTTCTTTAAAGATACAGAATAGCTCTTTAGATTGAGAGTTGGCCGCCGTGATGCGTTGGTTGTAGGCTTCGGATTTGGCTCGGAAGATGGCCTCTTTGTATTTTTTGGCTATGGTTTTGAATATATCTTTTGTGTTATCGCAGGGATTACGTTGCCAGTTCTTGAGCGCTTGGCGTTTGTCTGTGCGCATTGCTTGGAGATCCTCTGAGAACCAAGTGTTGGAGTGGAAGGATTTTTTCTCTTTTTTGCTTTCTAAGGGGGTGGCAGTGTTGACTGCCCTTGTGATAGAGTCTTTAAATATTTCAGCGAGTGTATTAGGGTCTGATGAGAAAGGGGGCTTTAGACAGGGCGCGTTGAGTAGTGCACTGATATTAGCTGCTGTGAGTTTTTTGGCACTTCTGGCTAGAGTAGCCACAGCTTTGGTGGGCATTCTACTGCTTACAGTGCAGGGGATATCGAATAGGATGAGGTTATGGTCTGTCCACGGGAGGCTGGTGTTGGCGGTGATTACTATGTCGCAGTTGTGGTCAGAGATCCAGTCTAGGGTGCGCCCTTTGGCGTGAGTGGGCGCTATGATTTTTTGGGAGAATCCTAGGTTGTGGAGGTCCTTGGCTAGAGATAGGGCATCTTTGTCCTTGAGGTCGTTGAGTCCTAAGTTTAAGTCTCCTAAGAGGAGTGACTTTGTGGATTTCTTAATGTTGTTTCCTACGAGGTGGTTAATTTGGCCTTGGAAGTTGGTGGAGGGGCCAGGTGGACGGTAGATAGTATGGATATTAATAGTACAGTTAGGTGATGGTGCTAGTTTGATAGAAAGGATGTCAACATTTCCGTCCTCTTGATGAGGTATGGTTCTAATGGGTAGGGTTTCCTTGTGTAGAAGGGCAACTCCCCCTCCTGTTTTGGTCATTCTATCTTGTCTGATGATGGCATACCCTGTAGGTAGGGCTAGAGCGATGGCAGGGCGGGACGCTTGCTGAAGCCATGTCTCGGTAATGGCCAGTATGTCTAAGTCATTGGAGGTAAGTAGGTCATGTACTTCTATGGCGTGGGCATTGAGGGATCTAACATTGAGGAGAGCGCCTTTGTATGGAGTATGGCCAGAGTTCTGAGGTTGCATGGTGCGAAGATTTGGTGTGGTGGTATCGTTAATAGGGGCGCAGGGATTACTGCTGGATATATTGATTGTAGACTTACTCCTGTGGTATGAGGTAGAGTTCCTTTGATAGTGCTGTGTACTAACTTTCTTGGTACGTGAGCTGAGTCTATAATTTCTGAGTGTTATGTGTGCAGTATTGGCCTGGTGTATGAAGGGAGCTGTGCGGGCTCTGAGTCTGCCTAATCTGAGGTTCGCGTCTGGTGTCAGTGCCGTGAGTTGTGGTAGAGGTGTGGGTGTGCGCATACGGTCCATTATAGTTGGGTGTCTCTGTGAATGTTGGGCGAGAGTGTGGTCTCTGTTGTGGCTGAGTAGTGTGATCATGAGGGTTAGTAGCGCACATAATAGGCAGGTGTGGAGGAGCGAGGAGAACATACTGGGCGTGAGTTAGATACACGGGGCAAACTAACACTGTGGATGCAGACTATCACAATGGAGGCAGGCTAACACAGTGGATGCAGGCAGTCACAATGGAGGCAGGCTAACACAGTGAAGGTAGGCAGTCACAATGGAGGCAGGCTAACACAGTGAAGGTAGGCAGTCACAGTGGAGGCAGGCTAACAAAGTGGAGGCAGGCTATCTTGGTGCTGGCTGAGGCGATTCTATGCATTAACATTTGCAGCAGCGGTGGTGACTTACGATTGCTCTGTCTTCCGTGTGGTAAGACTGTGCGCATTGTAGTCCATAGTTCTTAGCTCGATGGATTGCAGGGCAGCGTCTCGCGCCGTAGCACAGTGGTGGACAGGGGCAGACAGGAGGGGCCTTTGGCTCACGGGCCTTAGGCAGCTGAGGGCTGGCTTCCGCCTCCTCTGCACCAGGGAATATTCAGATCTGGTTGTGGTCATGGCTCGTGGAGGGAAAATTCCTAAAGATTAGTCTTTTTGTAGGCAGAACCTGAAACGTGGAACCATCTGTTTTTGCATTGCTCGTCACTTCTATTCTTCAGATTTTTTACTTGCATCAGTTTGCGTGCTGTCCAAGGACTATTGATAATTGACCTTTATAGACAATTCTTGTTGGTATTGGTAATGTAAAGGTCTCACTGACTGCGTGGGGATTAAGCATTGCTCCCAAAGTATATTTAAAGTGAATGTAATCTTAATTGAATTCGTTTTTCGATAACTGTTTTGATTGGGTTTTGTTTTTATTTACTTGAATTCAATCAGGCATAAACATAATTTATTTTTCAAGAGTACGATGTAACTTGTTCTCTCCACTTCTTTCAGGTGTGAAGTTTTTTCCTTATCATTTAGCCTCCACTTTTCTATACAGTTCTGCGGAACAACCTTACCCCCGTGTCCAGTTTGTGGGTCTTGGTTCAGCTAAACAGTATCTGCGGTCGCTGTCTGTCTGATCTGCTGAAATGCTAATTCTATTAGTGTGACCATTTTGACGGTCCATCTAGTAGTTTCTCCTGAAATTAGTCTGTTCCAGAGTTCCTCGGTCATCCAGGGGTTAGCTGTCAGTGGTAGGAGATATACACTTCTGTTTTGTTTGGTTTTAGGGCAGTGTATCACCAGATGTTTCAAAGTTTCTACCTGACCTTGGTTTTTACAGAGGCGGCAACCATGTGCGATCGTCGGTGCCCGAATGGTCATGATTTTGTGTGTTAACAACACATTTAGTCTAGCTTGCAGGAACAGGTTTCTCTTCCTTTTATCTGGAAATTTTACGCAATCATTTTGAGGGCTTTTGAGCTTGTTAAAGGTCAGGGGAAGGTGTGTTAATAATTTATTTGTGTTTGCTTTCTCAATTGTGACGATCCAGTCCATCTCCTCCATTTTTTGTTTCACTGTGTCTGGATTTTCCTTCAGGTCGTTTGCTGTGCAGGCTATTAAAGTCAGTATCTCTTTTTGTCTTCCTACCCATTTTTTTAGAGCCTCACATGATCTAATTTCTTCCAAGATGATGTTATATATGGGTAGTATATCTGCCATAATGATTTTTCTGTACAGTCTCATGGCACTTTGGTCAACCGAGGACGCTAGTGACGAGGACGCTAGTGATACCAAACCCAATTCCCGTCTGATGGCACGCATGGAAGTAGACTTGGGTAAGCCTAAATCTGCTTTCCATATGTGGCCCTCCAGTTTGTTCCAGAGGGAATGTGGTATCTTCAATGATGCTTCCATTCTGTGGATGAGAGACGGGACAACCTTTGTCTTGTAGAAATGTATAGATGGTATTAATGAAAATATTCCAAACTTGTTGTCGACTGATCTTGTTTGCGACGTTAGCCGTTTTACTTTATCCCACAGCAAATCTTGCGTTGTCTTATCGATTGCTGAACTGTCAATGTTGACTCCTAGATATTTAAAGTGCTTTACCGTTTCAATTCTTGTTTTGTCAAGAAACCACTTGCGCTGTTTAGTTATTTTTCTGGTTACTTTCTCTAAAATCAGAATTTTTATTTTCATTTTGTTTATTTCAAGGTTGTTATCATCAATTTATCTTGCTAAATTGGCTAATTTTCGTTGCAGACCAATTTGAGTTTGATCTATAATGATCACGTCGTCTGCATACAAAAGTTTTGGAATTGTGGTTTTTCCTATTCTCGGAGGGAACGCCCTAATTTTTGATTCCGCAGGCTGGTAATCTCCTAGGAAGGAAATAAAGAGTGCCAGGGCTAATGGGCAGCCCTGTTTAACACCTCTATTTACTGGAATCTCCTCCAACAGGGTACCTTGGTTGTTTAACTTGACTCTTATCTTAGTTTCGGAGTGAAGTGCTTTTATTGGTTCGAGTACCGATGTTGGACATTTCCAGGCGTTTAGTTTTGACCATAGTTTTTCTCGATCAATCTTGTCAAATGCTTTCGAGAGGTCCACGAATACCAGGTACACCTTCGGGGCTCCTTCGTTCACCTTAGCTTTCAGGATATTTATCAGCATGATGTTGACTGCCGTACTGCCGTTTTTCTGAAATCCTGTTTGAAGTTTGTCTTTAGATGGAGCATTTTTTGTCCAGGACCTGAAGTGTTCTAGCAGGCGTGTTGCGTAGATTTTACCTATGATATCGAGTAGTACTATCGGCCTGTAGCTCTCTTGGTCTTCCCTGCTCCCTGTTTATATACTGGAACGATTGTTGCTTTCAACCAGGTTTCTGGAATCACTTTTCTGTTACCACATTCCACAAAGATCTTGCTGATTACTTCTGACCACTCTTTAGGGCACTGTTTCAGGTCCAGGTTAGTCAGTCCATCTGGATCTGGTGCTCTTGA
Organism: Ambystoma mexicanum; assembly: GCF_040938575.1. Taxonomy (NCBI): domain Eukaryota; kingdom Metazoa; phylum Chordata; class Amphibia; order Caudata; family Ambystomatidae; genus Ambystoma; species Ambystoma mexicanum. The sequence goes on from NC_090932.1 coordinate 1,208,557,052, forward strand.
TGTTTTGAGCTTCCTAATTGCTAATTCTATGTCCTCTAGATTTGATACATCGACCCAAGTCGTGCTATGAGCCCACTCCATCGCAGGTACAGCCGACTTTGGACCATCAAATTTTGTCGTTAAGTATGTTATCCAATTTTTTTCTGACACTGCGTTGGAGGGCACAGAGGAGGAAGTGTTGTTCATCGTTTTTATAAGCGCCCAGAATTCGCTTGATTTTTTTGTAGACAGTTTTCTCATCATCAATTCCGCATCATTTTGATATTGTGCTGCTCTATGATGCTTCAGCCAGCTTTTGTAAGTTTTACTTCTAACTGCCATTTCTCCCAGTCTTCTTTGGCATTCGTCTTTCTGGCTATTGTCCTCAGTCTCCGCCCCACTTTCCTTTTCTCTACCACTGATTTATCATAGGCATGTTTGCATTGATCCACCTTCTTTTTTTCCTGTCACTGGAATTCGATATGCCAGTAGCAATCGAAGATAATTTGGTTTCATCATCATTCCTGTATGTATTGGATCCTCCGCTCTGCTCCCAAGTGACTTTGATTTTCCGAACGTCTACTTCCGACAGACGGAGCTATGATTGTTGAATATTTACTTCAATATTCGCTTTATGGACCTGTTTTTCTAGTCCCCTTCCTTGCCATGTACAATACAGTAGGTTATGATCGCTATGTAACGTTCTTTGAACCTTAAAGCTCTGGACAATCGGTATTAGTCCTTCACTGATAAAGATGTAATATAATGTGGTTTTTGAGTTCAAGCGTTCCCATGTAGGGATGAAGTTTTGATCCGGGAAGAGCGAGGCAATGTTATGGATATTTTTCGTTTTGATTACTTTATTCCATGCTTTTCCTCGCTCCACTGTCGCTTCTTTCACTCTGTTTTCTGGGACATCCCCGAACTCTGCATTGCAATTTGTGTTAAAGTCACTGCATGTAATGATTTCTATCTTGTCAAATTCTTCATATAGCTGATCTATTGTTTCTCGCATTTTAGAACAAAAGACTTTTGTTGTCATGCGTTGAGGATTCCAGTAACTGTTTATTATCGCTAGATGGTTTACTTACTTGCATGCGTTTGCTGGCATGTGGTTAGTCCATGTTGTCAAGGGAACTAGCATTTCATAGGATTCTTTCAGTTTTCTTGGTTCTGTTAAACCCATGCCTGTTCTAGTCACCGTTAGCCGACCCGACGACGGTCTGCTAATCGGCCCTTAGCCGCTGGCGATATTTCGACCATAAAACCATGTCTCTTGCAGACATAATAAGTTATAGAGGCCCAAGTCCACATCCCCTACTGCTGTTAGATGTGGATGACCTCTCGTATTCCAAGATCCCAAGGTATACTTTTTTTTTTCGGTCTGTTCCTCCACTTTTGTTGTATCGTTAGTATGGGTGAGGACAGACATTGGTCGTTGCTACTTTTCGTTTTTCTTGTTCCATGCTGTTTTTAACCAACTCCAAGGGCCCTTTAGTTGTGTCGTCCCTGTTGGTTCTGATGAACTTCTCTCATTAGCTTTGTTCTTTAAGCCCTTTGCCTTTACATATGCGTGTCTCAGTGGAGTCCGACCTTTGTGTTCCTCTTTTCTACTCCTTGGCGTCCCTAGATCTTGTCCGCTGTTTGATCTATTTTTGCAAGTCTGTGACCTTGTTTTTTCCTCTTTGTCAATACACGTTCTGTTGCTTTGTCCTTTTCCATCTCTGAACATATGACGGTTTGCCAATCGGGTTTCATGTTCTACCCGAGGTTTCCCCCACCGGTTTGAACAGTATAATTCCCCCGTTTGCGATAGATAACGCTGTGTATATTTTTTTGCGTCTTTCTATTCTCTCTCGTGATCGTTGCTTCCCCTCCAATTTTTTATTTCTGTCAAACAAAAGCCCATTTGTTCCATTTCCCCAAATGCAGACTGGCCGATTTGTTTGATACCGGCCGATCTAACATGGAGGTATGCTTTAGCTGTCTTCCCTCTATGGTACGGTTCCACCAGTTTAATGTCTTCTGTTCTAATTTTCCTTAATGCTTTCGTTTTCTTTGTTTTCTTCAGCACTGTGGATCTGTGGATCGATTTAATATCAGATGACCTTCCATTTTTTCCACTTACTATAGATTAAATACTCGTATCTCTTCCTCCGATCTGGTCTTTGACCTTTGTATGTTCTCCTCCTTTCTTGATGACCTGTGGTTGCGTGGACTCGACCTAATTGTATTCCTTTACATTTCCTCATTATCACGCTCCTCACTTGGGCGTCGTTTGCTATTGTGTTGGAGGTCCATTTTGTTTCTCTTTGGGGACCTGGATCAGTCCCTTTGGTTCTGTGTGACTTGTTCTCTAGAGTTTCCTTTGGGGGTTGAGCATTCCTTTTGGATTGTATCCACTTCTCGTATACTTCTCTTCTCCTCTGTGGAATTTTCCACCTGTTTCAGTCGAGTTATTTTCCAGATGTGGCGATAGGTTCATCAGGTCTGAATTTGTCATTAATTCCTCCACTGATCTAGGCGATCTTGATGGTTCACTCTCCTTCAGATGTTGTCTCTCATTTTCCAACTGTTCTTTTACTTGATGTGTGATTGTTTTTTTTTACTGTCGTTGGTTTGAAAATCGACTTACTAATTTCTTTGGTCTTTGTACTTTCTGCTTCCTGAGGTGATAACTTTAGCACTACCTTTTTTTTTTTTGTTGGGTGATTAGTCTCTCTGTTAACTTCTGAAGACATCATCATTTCTATTTCATTCTCTCTGAACCTTCTTTGTGTGGATGGACTTTTAGCTAGCACAGTTCCCGCTTCTCGAACTTGTTCTTGGCATTGTGAGGTATTCACTGATTCAATTAATTTTCTATTAACCGCTTGCATGATTTCAATCTTTCTTTCTAGGGATTCTATTTTTCTATCCCAGTTTTTATGGTGGTTACTAATTGTATCTTCAACCGCAGTTATGTAACGTTCCATGTGGGTCATTTTCGTAAGCATATTCAACAAGACTGTGGTATTGTCTTGAATCTCCTCTTTAATTGCTTCATAAAGTTTGCAAAAAGGGGCTAATGCGATAGTAATTGCGGACATGATCGTTAGCATGTCCGTTTTCTTATTTGGCAAGTCTTTTTGAGTTGTTGAGGAGATATCACTTAGACATCTGTTCTTCGGTGATAATTGGATTTTTTCCGGTCTCCTGGGGACCCGTAGTGATTCAGATGACAAGATCTCCATGGACGTACTTTGTTATCGTTCTATTGCTAAGAAGGAACCTGATGGCCTTCTCTTAAGCTTAAACTGTTTTTATTGGGTATTACAATGTTGTCATATTTGTTTGTGTCTGTTTTATACTGTTGAAATCGATTGTAAAATGAAGTCTAGAGAACTGTGATTTATTAATTATTGGTCTATAGTTCTTTTTTATGTAGTATATCTGCATCATGATATAACATTGGAAAGGCTGCATTTTTTAATTTGACCATATACAATTAAAACAAAATACAAACGAAGTTTCATGTTCATCACTGACTGCTGCTGAAACAATGTTTTTTTCAGGCAGATGTGATTTATTTAAATATTCTTCACTAATGATTGAAATTATGAGACTAATATGTGTTAGTCTAACATAAAACTTTAAATGTAAGCCATGCCTGCAAAGAGCACACAACTATACAGTCACAACAATATGATATGACAATGGTGTCAGAGCAGCGAGCACTGATCAGCTGTAACAGGATTTATGTGTATTGTGGTCTGGTTTCACTGTCTCCACTTCTACCATGTGGAACAATATCCAGAGCGGCGCCTCTTTGATTCCTCAGAAGAAGGACACTACCTTCCTCCTGGGTTTGGGAACATCCCCAAGAAGGTCTCCTGGAAGCCAGTGCTTCAAAGGTAGCACTGACATAACAGAAGCGCTATGCAGTAATACAATTGCGGCAAAAATGTTGCCTTTACAAAAAATCGTGGCAAAAATGCTGTGGTTTGACCCAGTAAAGGTGTACCCCATTATACCATTTAAGGGGAGCTGTGGTTGTGGGGTTGTCCCCTGCATCCTTTACATGGATTGCAGCAGCAAAACCATGGCCTTTTTCTAGCAATTTTTTGTGTACATTTTTGCCGCGATTTTAGCACATGGAACCACAAAAGCCACTCTTACACCATAGTGCTTACCACTGGAGTCCCTTTGGAGTCAGTAGGCATGGGAATGGGTGGGGGTTGCAGGAGCCAAGAGGGGAAGGTGGGCTGAGAGAGGGGTTACACCATCTTGGTTTCTGTTAGCGCTCTCTACCTCCTCCTGCCTCCCTACCCCATTTCCTGCATGCAGGAACCTCTGTGTACGTTGTTGTAAGGCAAATGTCACTTGTTACAACAGCATGGATTGGGTCCCTTACATCATGATTATTTTGGAGTAATTTCCTGTGATATTTTAACCTTATGAGGAGATAGCCACCCCTTCAGTCTTTAATTCAGCTTTTGAGTTTTGAAGAACAAGAATACTTTACTGGGCCGCTGTTGGAAGTACAGTCAATTTCAAAGTCTTCCACCAGTGAGTTGAAGACAGAAAGCATCTGCAGGGAACAGTTAGGGCGAACAGCTGCTGGACCAGGGCCTCTCTGCTGGCTGCACATTAACCAGGCTTCTGTTAACTGGAGATGAAACATCGTCTATATGTGCCTTCTAATCTCCTTGGAGTTGGAGAGCAGAAGATAATAATTATCTGTCCTGGATTCTCTAGAATGGGACTCTCAGCCATCTCAAATTTCAGATGCAGTTGGAATTATGTGTTGCTGCGTCAAGAGTAAGCCAAATCGACTGTGCTTGCTGCTTGTAATCCACCACAGAAATTGTGGTGCTCCTTCTGGAACTCAAAGCAAACTTTGAACTGCTTGCTGTATCTCAAGCCATACAGATGCCAGCTACACTGATTGAAGCAGACTGACTTGTCCTGGTCATGGGAGCAACTGACGAAGCGCAGACTCAACTTTGTCTCAAACGCTCGCTCAACCCATGGAGAGGCCAAACCTTTAAGCCGACTTACAGCAAACCACCATTGGGATTCTCTATCAACGTGAACTTCTTGATGCTAGCTCAACCACAGCAGTAGTGACTTGAAGCCCTGTGGGATGCTGTCAAGTGACAAGTTCATGATAACTCAGCAGGTGGAGCGCTAGCTGATCTGACCTATATGTGATCTGTAGAACGCAGCGTTGCATCCTGGCAAGGTGAACTTAGTATTTCATCCTTCCAAGGTCGACAAAAGAGTACCAAATTTGGTTGGGATGATTAATATATGTAAATATGTTCTAAGTATAGTTCTGAGGTGTAAGGGCTATATAAATAGCAAATAATTATCATCATCATCATCATATGTATTGCGAACAAGGCCTCATCCATCTGATCCACTTTTGGGACTATAGTGACTTTTAAGCCACCCTTTTATACCTTTTCTTCAATAACACAACTTTGAACATTGCCATTGTTGCCCAAATGGACTGCCTGAAAACCCCTGTCCATCTACCCAGAGTGCTCTTTCACACAAGTCTGCATTAGTGTTTCTTTACAGGGATGGGTTTTTCCAATTGTTTTTTTTAATTATTGTTTGCATTTCATAATTAGATTATAAGTCTATAAATTTATAGAACCCTGATTGAACATTCTTACATTTGGAAACATACATTGTTTGGGCTGCTCTATTATCAGCCTGCACCCCTATAGAAGATATAGGCTGCCCTCAGCCTGTGCTAAGGCGGTATATCTTCCAGACTGTGCCTGAATTTAAGCTGTGTGATTGGGATCACTGCTGGTTTAGTAGTGTGGGGCTGAGTAAGTCTGAGTAAGGCATTTAGTCACTACTCATCCATGTACTACTGCAGAGCAGGAGTTTTTTTTTGTCAAAGTAATGAGGCCTAATGCTTAGTCATCCATAATGAAAAACTGCGTATTCAATTGATGATTGCTACACAATGGTAATGGACATGAGCTCAGTGAGAAACCTGAAGTGGCCTCTTTGACCTATGCTAGAAAACGAACCCTGCCACAGCAGTAAGGTTTGTAAACCTCAAAGTCTAAATAGCATCCAAACAGTTGAGGAAGCTAGGATGGCGAAGGAGGTCCAGTGTCCTACTAGTGCTTCCTGCTGTTTTCTGGGTAGTCCTCCATTCGGTTCTGGAGCTACAGTTTGTCAAAGAGAAGTCGCTTGGAAGCCGCTGTTGTGCTGCAGGATCTCCGCAACACAGCTTCCAGCTCCAGCTCATCGTGCTTACTGTGGACTTTGATCACCTGCTCATTTTGAGTATGCTGTTGTTCTAGCATTTTAAAACACTCATTTAACATCTTTATATAATGTAACACCTTCAGAGTATAAATATAGAATGTAAATATCCCTTTCTTTTGATTTTTTTAGAGTCGCTCCTCCCCCTTCTTACACCGTCTACAAAAAGGGCAGGTGCGTGCTTCTGCGCGTGTGCTTTGAGAAGTGGCTGTTACGCTGTTTAGCTGTTCAGATGAGCAGCATATGGCGTAGCGTGACACGACTTCTCCTTTCCCTTCCTCTTCCCCTTTTCTTTGGTAATGGTTGTACCAACGTCTAGTTGATTGAGGTCGTTGTGTGAAATCCATAAGATGTCGGAAAAGGCATGGGTTATTTATTAATTAACCCTAACCCTAACCCTAAAAAAACTGACATGCCAGATCGTGTTGTGGTTACACGTGCCTCAGTAATGTTACAACCTTCACCTCTAAGACCATCGCCTTCCATCTCTATCAAAAAGAAGATCAGTGGACATCCGTTTCTGCTTTCTGAAAAAACAACAGCTATTGGTGACATACGTTTGTTTTGCACACTACGTGTGCCAACAGACTTTGCTGCTAGCCCTATGGGGCTCAATGAGAATGGGGATGTACCAGGTCCAGGTCCTGAGAATGGGATTACTGGGCCCGCTAAAGTCAGCATGGCCCCGTAATTCCCTATTTTTGGGACCCAGACCCGGTACCCAGTTTGGGGGTAGCTATGCCGCTACAAATGGCATGGCTACCTCCAAACTCCTAATGAGGCCCTATGTCTCTTAAAAATAACTCAAGTGCCAACATCATATCAACCTACAATTTTTTCGAAAAACAAACTATTGAAACAAAAAGCATTCCAAAGTGTATCGAGATAAGTAAACCTCTTCCAAAATCAAATAATCAAAAAAATTTGGCATCAAATAACGGAGCAAATGTTAAGCAATTTGTAAATCGCTTAAAAACTATTAAGACTCCGGGTTCAGTGTTGGCAATCTTGCCTTGAACAAATACAAACATTTAGTGAAACAGAAACCCAAAGGCTGTTGCTAAAAATAAGTCCGCAAGCAGATTATCCTCCTCTTAATGATATAGTGGCCATGATTGAGACTTCAACAAACATACATCCTTCTTTAATCACTACTCAACAACCCGTGACACACATCATAATAGTGCCTAAGTTGACTAAAACTGTTGTCAAACCAGACAACCTTGGATATTATTTCCTCTGAAAACACTCAACTTCAACAGAGTAGCGTGAAACAATTGCCAAAGAAAGCAATGCTAGATACTATTACTTCTAAATGTACTCAGAGTAATCTCAATAAATCTCCTTACTCTGATGAAATCTTAAAAGATATGAAGGCTGAGATAAGGAGAACCTTAGACGTATACATGAAGTTTAAATATCCAAGTCCGGAAATGAGTCAAGTAATCATTCCGTCGGTTCAAAACCTAGACTCACGAGCAGAAACTATTCCTTCCTCTATAATACCATTTACAGCCTATAATGCTATAACATTACCGGCATGTCAGCCCTTGAATAACATAACTTCAGATATGACCAAGAATCTTGAAGCTATTAAATCTGCCACCAAAACATCTAGCAACCCTGAGTACAGACTTGGGAACTTCAAAGCAGAAATCCACAGAGTTATGGATGACTACTTGCAATTAAAACAGATGGGGTCGAATTGTAACTTCAGTGCTAATGCGTCTGGTGAAGGGGTTGAGAGGAGTGCTGAGACGATTGATTTGACCCTCTGTTCTCGGCAACTGCCTAATGTCAAGGTGTCAGCACAGCCAAAGAATCAAGTGGTTGGTTTTAAAGATTCAAGACATAATCTTGATCCAGGGACACATCACCGATTCATTTTGAAATGCCGTGCTGCTCCCTTTCTGATGTATGATCTTTGTAGAGCCAGAATCCTTGCTATTTGCAGTGACCTGCCTAGTATTAGTGACATTACTTCGAGTGATATCACATAAGCGGAGTTCCTAAGGGATGTCAATCTGTCAGTAGTCAGATTGTGGATATCTTCAAATGTGGTCCGTAATGTCCTATGGCAAGCACAAGTGGAGTTGTTTACATTGGGTTTCTTATTGGCCATTGACCCAGAAAATTATGAGAATGGTAAAAAATCATGGGTTGATGGCAAATGCACAACTTCTGTTCAGGCACAGGCAATGAAACTTTACAACGCTAATAATGAGCCCCAGTCTGAACATTTCTCAAATGGCGGGTTACGTAGGAGTAATCAAGTTCAAACAAATCATTACATTTCTTCTTAACTGGGGTGAGAGTCTCATCCAATTGAAATCTCTTTTGCTAGTTGGAACACCTGTGGCTATTTGCATTTACTGAATGACTGCACAAGGTTGTTGGCTTATAGCACAATAGCATTACAAGAAATGTGGCTCACTAATACACCCACAAGGAATGGTTATGACATTTTACATTCACCTGCTATTAAGAAGGCAAAGGGAAGACCGGCCTCTGGGATGTTGGTGGCTGTCAAATCTGGATTTGGACTTTGCATATTCCCTGCGTAGTACATAATGCTTTCTTACAAATTGTCAAAATTACACATGCCTCTGGCACAATTGCCTTGATTAATGTCTACAGTAACCCTGTGGGCCTGGCTGATGTGAAATCGTTTAGTGATGTGGAAGATCTGTTAAACATTGTCATGTTAGCTAGTGAAGTAACAAATATTCTGATTGTGGGTGACTTAAATCTGCATTGTTTATCTAAGGTGACTGCCAAGAAAAATGGAGCATGTGTTAAATGGGAGAACATTATGGAAAATCACAACTTATTAATATTGAATGGTTCCCTTGGAAGTGACATCCCTACTCAACATACTTGGCAGTGGGGGTCTTGTAAGTCTATAATCGACTAAATATATGCAGATGTTAAAACCTTCAATTTGATAACCAAATTTGAGATATTATTATAATCTCACAGCGACCACAACATGCTCATTGCTTATTGGCATGTCAACGGAGTGGGTTGTGTTGTGAACACCCCTGGATACACACCTGGGTTGGTAGTCAACAATTCTAGAACTCTGTTCCGATGGGACACATCACTTTTACAAAAACCTGATAGAGATAATTTGAATACCAGAACAGGTGAGGGTTGGACAGGGGAACCCTATACTTCATCTTTACAGATATACAAGCTGACCTCAAGTACCAATACACACAATTATTATGCGCCTAGGCATGTTTTTGATAAAAAAAAGTTCAAGAGCGTAAAGCTTGCTTTCGCAAACAAAAAAAACTGTCGTTGCTTTTACCAAGTCATGAAATATTTAATGTCATCAAGTCTCTAAAAACAAATATAGAAACTGGACTAAGGGGCATAAAGTGTGGCTCCATCAAGGTGATGGGGAAGCTATGCTGACTGTGATTAGATCCAAAAATACAGCTGAGATTTGGGCTTTACTTAATGTAGCAAACTACACAAGCCAGCTACCGGTACAAATAAATGGAGTCTTGGAAGCTGACTGGGTTTCGTACTACACAGCCTTGTATGCCATGGCCTAACTTGGAAGAACCTATGATAATAAGTTATATCTTTGATGCAGACCACTTGCAGATACAGTAAGAAGACATTTTACAGTTTATTCTTAAATCAAGCTGCTCAAGAACTCCCGGGCCTGATGGTTTTATTGACCATATGTTCAAACAACATCCAGAACTTTGGGCAAAAATTCTTTATAATGTCTTTGCCCAGGTCCTTATATCTAGCACTATTCCAGATTCATGGTGGAAGTCTGCTATCGTACCAATATTCAAAAAGGGCAATCGGTCCTTTCTGTCTAATTACAGATCGATTGCCCTTTTGGATGCCCCAGGCAAGATTTTCGCAAGATTCATCTTAAGAGATTTCAATAAATGGGTCTCTGAGTATTCCAAATGTGATCAGTGTCAAAAAGGGTGTTAGGGAGAATTCTCTCTTTAGGCTGAATTTCCTAACCTAGCGAGTCCCCCAGCAGCTTTGCTGGATTTCTGGAGTTTGTTTTTTTCTCCTGCCAAGAGTGAGACTCTTTTTCTCCCACTCTTGGACATGATTTATGGTGTTCCTTTGACTGTTAATGTGTTTTGTGGGCTATGGGGTCCTTTACTCCATAGGGTCTCATGTGTTTTTACTATGTGTGTTACACAGCACCATCCGTACAGTGACACATGGGTGTCATAGTGACACCCCACCATAGACTCCATACCCTGGGACTGAATACTGTCTCCCAGGGCATATAAAGTCACCATTGGCTTTACTAGTCCCAAATTATGAACAGAAACCAGTACAAACCATCATATTGTGGACGTACTGGTCGGGGCAATTTGATTGCCCCGGGGTCTGTTAGTCGAGGGGCACGTCTCCGTCCCCCCTGATCGAGTTTTGGCTGGTGGCAGTGGATACTACTTTTTATATTCGACCGCGAATATATCCCTATGGGATTTTCCCATTGTTCGAGGCTATCAACTTTAATTATTTAATTCTCATAGCCTCGAACATACTGCCGGTTTATTTATTTAATATTAATTCGCCGGTTGGTATTTTTTGCCAGGACTCGATTCTAAAATGGCGTTTGTGTTCTCTTCTGTGACTCCAACCCAAGTTGAGCCCTTTGTTCCACTTTTTGGCGGGCTTCTCCACAGAAGCCTCCAAAAGTGGTGCCACTCTGTCTGGGTACCACAGCGGGTGTGGGAGGGGGTTTAGGCACCCTGGACTGAGTTACCTTGGTAACTCAAGTCGCACTCTTGTGTGATTGGCCCAAGTGGTGAGCCGGCCGGCTCACCACTTAGCATGTTTGATTGACAGCTAGGCTGAGTGAATGGGGTTGTGCTGCATAAAAGCAGAGATTTGGGGACTAGAACTTCAGAAGTCGCCACAGGACCTGAGAATCCGACGAGGGAGAAGCTGAGCCGACCTACCATGACGACACCACCGGTGGAGCCCTGCGGAACTGACTCACCACTTCCCGATGACAGAGAAGATCTCCCGACTGAAGAGGCTTCTTCCCCTGACTTGTGGGCACAACCAGTTTACCTTCTTCTTTTCGCATCCCAGGTCGTCTTGTGGTCGAATTGCCCGTGCCAAGCACCCCGGCAACCGGATAGCCACTTACCACTGGACCGCGAATAAAAGGACCGCTCCTTTTACCTGAGAACTCCGCGGCTGGTTTCCTCCCTGGCAGTGAAACAGACTCCTGTCTTCCTCCCCGACGAGATCCTTTCTTCCCCCGGATGAAGCACCGACTTGCATCCGCTGCCAGGAACAACTGCCCCGCTGGAGTATTCTCACCACTTTAAGGTACCGTGTCCGACAGGCCTCCCTTTCTAAAGATTGCTACAAGGTAATAATAATCCCTTAACCTTCTGGACTGGGTTGGCTGCCTTGACCTTCTAACGGGTCCCTTTCTTTTGGTCCAACTCTTTTTTGAACATTTGCAAGACTCTTGTGCACTTCAACCGTGTGACCTTGGACACATTTCGTTCCGATCCTCTTAAAGTGGATCCGGCCTTCTGAACTCTAACTTCACGGTTTTACTTGCCTCCCTCTCTTGTTTTGTTCTTATGAAAAGGGTTGGGATCTGTTTCATATTATACTCTGCTTTTCTTTCCCTTTTAAAACGAATTATTAGAGTCTGAAAATAAGTGGGGCTTTACTTAAGACTTGTCTAAAATTCTTCTAAGGGAGTGTATATCTTTTAGTGACCGTGTTTCTGAATTGCTTACTATTAGTGCCTGTGTGTTTTTCTAGATGTGGTTTTAAATAAATAATTATATCTCTTTTACACCAAGCTCTGGTCAGTGTTTACTTGTTCTACTGTGATCTTCTGACCTATTGTGAATACTCGGTATACTGCCTAACTCTTCTTGAAGGAAGTCTGACTGCTCAGCCACAGCTACCAAGTGAATCTGTGTGGTACAGACTGCTACCCAGTGGGTTTACTACCAAACACCTGTAGTCTTAAATCTATTGCAGTGGTCCCAGAGGGAACTGCACAGGTTTTTGCCTAACACAGGGTTCGTTTCAGGGTTGGGAACCTCAGTAAACACTAATACCAGCATTCAAATTAGACTAAATTTGGAAGGCCTACTTTCAACCTCCATTAAGACCCATAGAGGGCTGCGGCAAGGGTGCATTCTTGCTTCTGTGTTGTTTAGTTTTTTTTATTGCAGATATCTGTAGGAGCTTCAGTGGTATTGTGTCAGACAATCCTAGATTAGCAACTAGAAAAATTCCAGCATTACTTTATGCTGATGATCTGGTGTTAATATCCAAAACACCGGTCAGGCTCCAAAATCTTCTAGATGGCCTGCCCTACTATGTGAAAAAAAATGCACTCACAATTAATCTAGATAAAACGAAAATAATGGTATGCAACCCCAATACAAGATCAAAAACAATGAATATCAAATGGGTAGTGCAAAAGGAACGCTTAGAGTGCATTTACCAATATATGTACTTGGGAGTCATAATTTCTGGTGGTGGAAATGATGCCCTACTTACCAACTGGAAGACAAAACTTGATATGACTATTTCCCAGACAAGTATCATTAAAGCACAATTTGGGAAATTCTCTATTCAGCCGGCCTTAACCTACTTTCGGAAAAAAGTGACCCCAACTTTATTATACGGCTCTGAAACATTACTGATTTTGTCAGAAACCATATGGTGTAAATTGGAATCGAAATTTTGGAGGAAAATTCTTGGGTTGCCTGGATGTACACCATTCACCCTGATTCGTAACAAGCTGGGTTTAATATCTCTCGATGCGCATTACTTGTGGCAACTAATAACCTTATGCAGAAAATGGCTACTAGCCAACAAATCAAATGTGCTCGTAGGCGCTCTTATGCAATACATTCTTTCGTCTGAAGATGATTTTGCACGCAAGTGGCAGCAAGAAGTAATAAATGCCTTAGCTTATGTCGATGTGTCTATTGACATTCTTATTCAGAATCCTACTTATGTCAAAACAAAATTGATTTGTCAAGGAACCGAGACACGTGCCTTTCACATCGTGACTTTGATGCCATGGTTTGCATACACAAAAAAAGTTCTTAAGGTTGAGGTTTAATTTGTGGCCAACTCGCAAGATATTGGCCAGACGTAAGATCATCTTGCCACATGAACAATTCTGTCGCTATTGTAAAAGTGAAACTCAAACTGAGACCTTGCCTCACTTATTAGTTGAATGTAAGGCCTTAAGTGATGAATGATCTCTGTATTTAAGACCAGCTGTTATAGATTACAGAGAAATAACTCCTGAAATCTTGTGGTTGATGATCATGTGTGGGCTCTCAACTTCCTTGGGAATAGGTGCTTTAACCTTTTTGGGAAAATTGAAAGAACTAATGGTTTATGATAAACAATCAAACAAACTTTGTTAACAGAACTGATGTCATCAAATTCATGATTGTATGGTTTATGGATGTATTTTAAGGAGAAACAGTTTTTATTTTCTATTGAGTTTTCTTTTTATCTGTTTTATGATAAATGATTGTAAAGTTGATTTATCTCTACTAAATCAATAAAAAGAAAAAGGTGCTCCCAAGCAACACACTCATTCCAAGCGGGGTCCACAGGGATGGATGGGGACAGTGAAATCAACAGATGATCTTGCCATTTTTCCCAGTGCCCCTCTAGGGCAGAACTAACTAAAACAAAGCAAAGCACCTCCTAGAGGAGAGGAGGCTGGCCCTAGAAGAGCAGATGTAGAGGGATCCCAGGCAGAAACAAAAAGACTTTACAATACTGCCCAGGCTGGAGCTCAAAGACCAGAGGGAGGTCACGAGCAGACCTCTAGTGAGGAGCTTTTTTTCTACAGTGGAGACACTCAAGGAAATCACAGGTGCCAAATTTCCAAGGACTTAGTCCAACCATATAAAGTGACAAACTGGTGTTGGTCTTCCAGGTCCAGGAGATGTAAGAAGAATTAGGGTTGAACTAATTGCAAAGGTAGACCCAAGCAGACAGTAGTCAGTGCTAGACTCATGGAAGATGCCATCATAAGTGTTGACATTTCAGAAGTGGAAATACCGGGAAGCCAGGGAGTGTCCAAATGTGAATTTGAGTGTGAAGAATACTGGGTTTCCAAAGGATGCCTCTATTGCTTAAAACATGCAGGTATTTTTTGAGCCTATCTTCAACATTGTGGACAGATTTCATTCACTGTGTGACACTGCAGCTAGTTTCACCACTGTTAGATGGCATGGGTCCAAGAAGAGTGGATCATCAATGGTCCAGATCAAATTGTCAGGGAGTTTCATGGTCTCATCTATTCCCATTTGCAGTGGTGGCATTTATTTGAGGGGGGAGAAATTCCAGTGCTACATAACAGTTAAAGACTATGTTCCCATAGACTGCCTCTTGGGTATGACCTTTCTGTGACCAAGAAAATCACAACAATATCTTGGGAGAAAGTTCTGAAAGCAGCAAGAGAGGAATCCCTTACGATCATTGTGATAGGCTAAGAGACCAAAGATACCGGTATCTCCTATTTCAGATCCACAGTCCACAGCAGCACCTTTTACTGCCAAAGAGGGCCTAGTAGCCGCTCATGTGACTAGTCTGGTGGCACAATAGTCAATGATTTCAGGGTTGCCTACTGCTGTACAAAAATAATCTGTGATGGGGGGCAAGGTAGCATCAGTGTTCAAGGGCCAACCAGAAATGTGTGAGCTTTCATCAGCTGGAGGCACAAGTCAGGCTGACTTTTGTCAGGCCTAGATGGATTTCCCCACTCTAGCAGACCTGTGAGAGCAGGCAGAGAAGCATGCTTAGGATAAGAACCCTGGGATGTTCAAGGTGTACTGGGAAAATGATCTCCTGTTTAGTAAACATAGGAATTTTGAGGCAGGGGCCTGCCAGTGGTTGGGGGTGCCCAAATGTTACTTGGGGGTCCTACTTGACTTGGCTCAAGACATTCCTTCAGCAGGTTACTTAGAGATAACCAAGTGAGTTGACAGGTTGTCTGCAGTGTTTTACTGGCCTGAGATGTGACTGGAAATCAGGGAATCTGTCCGGTTCTGCCGTACTTGTCAAGCATATGGTAAGTCAGAAAGGGTGGCAAAGGCCCCCTTCTTTCCACTTACAGTGGGTGGGTAGCCTTTCGAGAGGATTGGCATAGACCTTGTGGATTGTTTCGGTCTCCAAACCACCTAAGGGAACCAGTACATCTTGGACAATGTAAACAAAGCCACTAGGTATTGTAGCAGTACCCCTGTGGAGCATCAAAGCCCCTGTGGTTGAATAGGCTCTGATAGGTATATTATTTCATGTTGGTATCCCTAAAAAGGTAATTTATGACAGAGGATCCAACTTCATATATGAAGGCAGTGTGGGAGGAGTTTCCTACAATGTTTCTGCAACTTTCCATAACCAAATCAATGGGCTTGTTGAAGATTTAAAAAGACCATGAATGGTATGAATGGTATGAAAGGTATGAATGGTACCGGTGCCTCGTTGTTCTGTTTCAATTGGATTGGACTGTGTTGATTGAACTCCACAGACTTCACAGCGCTCTAAAACTCCCTGGAGGAAGTCTTTCACGGGTGCACTAGCGTGCCTGACCTTAAGGTGACTGTCTATTAGCATAACCCTGTGCCGCACAGAGCGTGCTCTCCCCTCTTTGTGCCTCACAACTCGTGTATTCCACAACTGTGCTCTTTACAACTTGTGCTCTTCACAACTTATGATCTTTACAACTTGTGCGCTGCACACACTGCCCCTTCACGGCTTGTGTGTAAATATCTGTGCACACGTGCTTTTGTCATCCCGCAGTGTTGTGGTGCCCATTGGTAATATCGCCCTTTTTTTCTCTTTTCCTTACCTTTCCCTGTAAAGGTCCTTCCGGTTGTGGTGGCCACGCCCCCGCTGACGAGTCACGCGCTCTGCGACCTCAAATACTGGCAGCCTCGCGCACCTGCGCCGCACACCAAGTACCGGACAAGTACTGTTTGCGGTGCGCGGTGCGGGGTGCGATTCTGCTCTTTGGGGTGTCTGTTTTTGCTCACGCTGTGAAGTGGCTCTATATCAGGTGGTAAGCACTGTCTTGATCAGGTGAAGCTTGGTGGTGTCTTTTTGCATTAAGATGGTTAAGAAATTGCGTAATGGGAAGAGATGCCTGAATGGTTCCCCCTCAACCTTGTTTGAGGGAAATATGTCAGAAGAGGAGCCCATTCACGAAATAGTTAACCAAATTAAGAAAAAGGGAAAAGGCATACATGAGAAACCGTGTACTAGCTCCTATATGAAGTCACCAGTAAATTCAAATGTGCCAATCTTACCTCTGCTAGAATCAGTACAGTTTACAACTGCAGAAACTGAAAAAGAGGTAAATATAGTGGCCCAAATTCACAGGGAGGTGCATGGAAGTATAACCCACCCACTCAAACTAATTCATAATGTACCCATTACTGATAGCTCAATATTGGGAGCGGTAAATGATGATGAGAACATGCCAGCTATTGATATTTCGTTGGTTGCGCCAGTTGTTCTAGCTGAACTCCATAGTAGAACACGCCTTTCGAATGGGCCCTCAACACCTGCTGCTGAGTCAAGGGGCTTTAGGGAACAAGTTCATTTCCATGCAGCTATAGCAGAAAATTTAAATCAATTAAAAGAAATGCAAAAGAGCAAAGGAGGATGGGCGGCTCGGGATCTTAAACACTCTGCCAGCACACCCGCTGATGAGCTTCAATACAATCCCTCTGATACAAATTACTCACATTCACCAGTACTGGGTTGCGATCCTATACCGCCAAAAAACAATTCAGGAAAATCTCGCCAACCAAATTCATCGCTTCCGCTATTCCCACTGGAAGAGACTTTAGTGGATTTAAATCCCCAAAAATTACAGAATTTTCCTGTCTTGACCAGGATACTGAATTTGCTGGACAAGGGGCACGAATTTACGCATGGGGCGATTGGTGCTCTGAGCCTAGCAACATCAGAAATCAATTCAAGATTGTATAAAATAGAGGGCTTTTTGATGGCCCAGGAAAAATGTCATGTATTTTGGGCTGAGCAACATATGAGTGAGAAACGCTTTTATACTCAAAAGTTGGAAGCAATAGAAACAGAGCTTAAAGCTGGGAAATCATATAATATGAAATCTTCAGCTTCCCAAACCGACTATGTGGAGCAAAAAGATTCGGTTATAACAAACGCAACAACCGATGTAAAAAATGCACCAGCAAATCAGCTTCCACCATATGTGGCGATAGCTAAATTGCAGCATGAAAGAATATTGGCTTTAGAGAAGATTGTCCTTGCTGCCAACCTAATGCCTCCGGAGAGGATGGCAGAGGTACTTAACAAAATGGAGGCGTCAATATTAACCCCAGCTACACATACCCCTGATAGTCCCTCTCTGCTTACAGATCTGATTGATTTGATCTCAGAGATAATGCAGATTGGTCAGGAATGTATTAACGATTCAACTGAAGGAGGAAATAATACTCAAAGTACATTCTTTATGTCCCGAAAAGTTAAAAATTACATACTAAAGCTTTGAAAAAACAAAGAAATGCAAGCTTCCAAAATCCATTAACCCAAGCAGGGCTCAAGAAGAATCAAAATAATAAAGAAAAAATGAAAAATAAAAACTCTGAGACATTGGTAGAACAGAATAAAAAAAACAAAAACAGCAAAAAACGAATAACAAAAGCATCATTAAGGAAGATAACAACATTGATCTAACGCAACTAAACATCGAAAGTCAGGCTTGGGTATAGCCGATACTGGGTCAAAAAAACTCGTTTTCTCGAGTATTGAGGGGAGTGAAAAAAATAATATACCAGATGAGATACCAAAATCTAATGTTGCAAACATAAAAGATGACAATGTGCTATCATCACCTATCCTTATACAAACGCAGCTACAACGCTTCTACGAAAAAATAGACAAAAAAAATAACGGACCTAGTTCAAAAACCACATAACACTACAGATACAAGTGCTGACTGTTATGTTGTGAGTTCTTTACCTGATAGAAGTACTCACAATGCGAATAGTCAAGTTGCGAATGAAGTTGTAGGCACTCAGGATCCTGATTTTGCTAAGTCACAACACATGAAGGGAGCCCCTGATAAACAGCAAAATTGGCAGTCCATATTGCCTACCCCGTTTCGTGAAGGAGAGAGTGAGGATAAATGGTCAATCTATAACACCTTAGGGCCTGAAATGAAATTGGTAATGGGATGGACGTTGGATCCAACAAAGGTAGATAAACCAAACTTAATGCGATCATCATTGATGAAAGTTTTTCATCAAATACCTGCACTGCGCAACTTAGTGTCTAACGATATAGACTGGGTTTGTCTACCGTATGTCTCAAACGGTCGAATGTTATGCAAATATCAGAACACTATCATCACCGCACTAATATGGAAACATATACAGGATTTCCAATTGCTTGGTTATGAGTTATCACTGTTTAACTCCCTGGAAAATGCCACACTGTTTGTGGAATATCAGCCTTCTGCTCCTCATAACAACACCCACATTTAAGATCATGATAACCAGCTTGCAACCTTACATGAAAAAATCAGATTGCAATCAGAATCCGTTGCCCAGATTGTGACAAGCCTGATATGGCTTGAACCGCTGATGAAAAATCTAATAAGCAATATGACAGCCAAAGAAAAACAATAAAATGATACAGTGGTTATAAATTCTTGGAATTGCTGTGGCTTTAATAATTTTGAGAAATGGTTTCAGAACACATTGGATGTACAATCACCAGCAATAATCATCTTGCAGGAAACCATGGCGACCCAAGATATTTATCTGGAAGGATATGTAGCTTTTTGTTCTCATGCGATAAAAGGTAATCAAGGCCGTCCATCTGGAGGCCTCGCGATTCTGGTGAGACATTTATATCAATCTAAACTGTTCCAAATCTATTAATCTCCAGATATATTGGCGTTGGAAGTGACATTTAACGTCAGGTTGTTCACTCAGCTGATTATAGGTGCACTGTATTGGAACCCAGCAACATCAACCTTAGACTCTATTATCGAAAAAGTTAACCATGTTCTTTTACAAGTGGCAACATACGCTCCGAATGCACAGATCATTATGGGTGGCGATTTCAATTCAAACCTCAAAAAAATAATGTTGAAATCAGATATAGCATCCTATTATGAAACATTGGCTTTTGAAAGGAGGCAAATATGGAGAGAGTTTTTGAGTGATTGGGAATTGCAAGTTGTGCCCTTTGTACAAAAAGAGAATGCATACACTTGGGCTTGTGGTAGAAAACGCACAGCAATAGATTACATAGTAACCTCGAACTCACTGGCTGAATTCACCACAAATTGTAATATTATTCAATCACATCTAAGCGATCATTGCATTTTGGAGTGTCTATTTGAGTGTAATTTACCAGTGTATGAAGCTAAGCCCGTACTGTCATTGCTGGAGATAGATCGCAAGGCACTTTCCATCAGGTGGAATGCTAGATTATATAGGCAGCTAAACTATCTGGTTAACAGAGACATGGTAAAAGCTAATGTTGAAACGTTGTCCAGTTCTGATCTTAACATTTGGGAAAGGAAAAATGCTGGAATGATACGCAGGCATCTTGACACTTTGGTGGAGAAAAGCTCAACAGCCAAAAAGTTTGACTACAAGAAGAGTTTTAATGCAGAAATTGCATTAAGACAAAAAAAAAAAAAACAGCGAAATTCGTAAACTGTTGAAATTATTCATTAATATAGGGGGTTATGCAATTGAGAAAAAGAAAATCCTCGCAATTTATAGAAACAATGTCAAACACCTGAAGATTGGTTCATTTATCGAAACCAACCAAAAAATGATCCAGAACTTAATTGGCAAAAACTCAAGGGAAACTTGGGCAATACTGAAGGACCCATTATTGAAAGGAAAACCAGATCTTTGTTCTGCCGTAAGTGGAGAAGTATGGTGTAAAATCTATGAATCCAAATATGCTATGCCACAGACATTTTGTGGGTTACTAACCCCGGATCTGGCTATAAATATTCCCTCTATATGTCCCTGGGGATTGAATGACATCATCTCTATAATTGCAAAGTTAAAACCATCTAAAGCTGCTAGGCCGGATGGTATTCCACCGTGCGTTTTAAAGGACAATCCGAAACTATGGGCAAAAATCATTTTAAGGAGGTTGGAATGTGTATTTAAAGCAAAGAGAGTACCGGAGTCGTGGTTATCCGCGATTGTAATTCCACTACACAAAAAGGGTCCTTTGAACGACCCCTCCAACTTCAGACCCATAGCTCTAATCGACATCTCTGCAAAGATCTTTGATGCCCTAATATTGAAGGACTTCAATGATATCATCATAAAACAGAAAATCCTTTCGCAGTTTCAAACTGGGTTTCGTAAAGGCATGGGTACACAGTTTAACGCAACCCTGTTGGCACACTTACTGAAAATATCTAGAAAGAAAGATCATGGGCCACTGTATATGGCGCTTGTTGACATATCCGGGGCATTTGATTCTGTATTTAGACAACAGTTGTGGCAAAGGATGCAGGACATTCATATTCCATTGCACCTGATAGCTATGATCATTATGTTGCATTCCAATACAAGTTACAGGATCAAGATCGATAAGGAAGGTTCGCTAACACCACCCATTCTTACCTTTATAGGTGTAAAGCAAGGCTGTAACCTTGCAGCCACACTGTTCAACCTGTATCTATCTGAAATAGCTTCAATTTGGTCTATGTGTAATTCATTTGCGATGAAAGTAGGGGATCTTTGCTTGGATTGGCTAGCTTTTGCAGACGACTTGGTAATGCTTGATCTTACTCCGATTGGGCTGCAAAATAAACTTGAATGTTTAGTTGAATTCTGTGAGAAGCGCAATCTCCAGTTAAACCCGAATAAATCACACATATTGGTATTCTCAAACAAAAGAAAGCTTGTAAGATACCAATGGAAAATAAAGGGTCTTTTGATTCCACATGCTTTGGGCATGATTTACTTGGGTTATAACTTGAACAACTCTCATTCAATTGACACATGGAATAAAGAAATTTCAATCAAAGCGATGCCATTGATCGCACAAATGAAATTAATCTACTCAAAAATCTGTAATTTCTCCATAATCCCATTGATAGATTTTTACAAGCTTCAAGTGGAAGCAATCATCATATACGGCCTAGACCTGTGTTACTTGGAAATTGGTTCTATATTAAACAAAATCCAAGGAAAAATATGGAAGAAAGTCTTGCATTTGCCTATGTCACTACCAAATTCGATTATTATGCATGAACTGGGATTGACATCATTAGCTACCAAACATCTATGGCGCAAGTTTGCGTCTCATGCAAAAATCCTAGACCCTTTGACAAATTCCCTTTATGAAGATCTTGGAAAAATGCTAAAAAAGGGAAATCCGGCTTCGGTAGCAGATGAAGGGAAAAGGTGTGATGAAAATCTTGCACAATTAGCCATGGGAAGGGAAGATCTAATAAATCGTCCTCAGGTTGTAAAGGCAAGGCTAATTCAATATGATTGGGCAGTGAATTCAGATAAAATCGGGCAATATAATTTACACAAGGAGTATGCAAAATTTCGGCATAAACTATCACCACTATTGCCATACTTGAGACATTGTCCTGGCCAAAAAATGCGCACAATGTACATGAGGTTTAAATTTAACTTTATTCCAACTTTAGAGCGCAGTAAGAACTGGCTCAACTGTTCCGATTTAGAAGATGAAGGATGTAGATTTTGTAGTAATGCTCATAAAGAAACGTTGAAACATCTTGCCTTACATTGCGTCTTCTTTGCAAAAGCACGGCAAAACAATCTGCTGAAACATCAAAATGTAGCAACAGCCTACCAAAGTGAAATGCTCTGGACTCAATGTATGTGGGGTTATCGTATGTCTATGATCATCGATTTAACACAACTGTTGCATGAAATTGAGAAGAATCTGATGTCCAAAAATTCAGGCAAAAATGGAGCGGTGAATGACCGTTGTGATATATTAGCTAATACTATTTTAGTGAACCCAATAGATGAATGAATATACCAAAACCAGGTTATTTCAATGGAAAGATTACTGATTTTAATTTAGTTAAATAACCTGCAATTGGTGGTGATGTGTTATTGAAATGATGTTTTGTTTGTTATCGTATTTAGATTGTAAATATGGTTCTCCCTTTTCATTATTTGATTATTCGTTGATTTAATGTAAAACACCTCGGTTATGCAATTATGTTTTTAGGTATTATGTGTTTTTTAACAAAACATTTTGTAAATTTATGAAATAATATTAAGAATTGTTGTAAAGATATCTTGTATCGAAAAAACAACAAATACATTTAAAAAAAAGGGGGCTTGCAAGAGACTCTGAGGAGAAAATGAGATGATCTCCTGCCATACCTCCTGTTCATCTACCAAGAGCTGCCACAGAACAGAGAAGGGTACAGCCATCATGTTAGAGGTCCCCTAAGGCTGGTGTGAGAAGTTTGGGATGGTAGAGCCAAATGTCCCTCTGACCACAAAGTGGATTATGTGCTTGGGTGTCAGATCCAGTATGGCCAATTAGAGAGAACAGAGCACACAGAATCTAAAAGTTAGCCAGGGTAAGGTGAATCACTGGCATGCCTAGAAAGTCACAGTGACAGAGTACACTTGAGGACAGATGGTCTGGATTTCAGCACTTATCAAACTCAGTGCCCTTTTTGATAAGTGCAATGAGCATTATATGGTTCTGGAGAAGATTGGTGAGGTTAACTACCGCAATTATACAAATGCCACTAGGAAGACACAATGGTCTGTCATGTTACAGCAATTTGAGAATGCCAGCAACTTCTGGGCTAGCTTGTGGGTCTATTCTCAATGATTACAGGTCAAATGTAATGGTGTAACCATCACTACGATACTGGGGACAATAAGCCAATAGAGAGCAATATTCACTATATGTCTGACTAGGGGATTGACACCATCACAGATGAGGTCTCCAATATGTTGGACTTAGGAGTTGTTTAGCCATCCCATAGCCCATGGGTTAGTTCTGCAGTTCTGATTCCTATGAAGTCCAGCAGTGGGAAGGCTGAAGTCTGCTTTATGTGGACTACAGAGTGTTCAATCATGCCACCAAGAGAGATGCTCTCACTATACCTGAGACCAATGAGTTCATTGACAAGTTGCGGCTGCCAATTACATAAGCATCTTAGACCTCATAGATACTTGCGGGTTGAAAAAGGAAACGTTAGCATTTTTCACAAAAGAAGGGCCCAACCTGTTTTTTGTGATTCTCTTTGGCTTAGAAATAAAACCCCTTCTCCCTTTCAGAGGATGGTGAATCAGATCATATCTGGGTTAGAAGAGTTCATAAATCCCTTTTTAGATAACATTGTTGTCTTTAGCCATGACTAGAAAGACCATCTATCCCAGCTAGAACAGGTGTTTTGGACCGCGCAGAAGTCTGATTTACTAGCAAGGCTTCAAAGTGGAGGATAGCAGGGGGTACTGTAATTTACCTAGGATATCGAGTAGGTGGTGGCAAGAAACAGCCTCTCCAGGCAAGGGTCAAGAAGTTTAGGAATGGGGCAGCCTCACCACTGAAACACATGTGAGAGCCTTCCTAGGCCTCATCGAATTATGCAGATTTTTTGTCAAGGAGTATTTGACCATTGCTTTTCTCATAAACAACTTTACATTGAAAAAGATGCCAAGAACGTCACTTGGACATCTGTCTACCAAAGAGCTTTCCATAACTTCAAAGATGGCTTGTGTAGGGCTCCATTTCTAAAAATCACAGATTAAGGGCAGTGTATTGTGATTCAAACAGACAGTTTGGATTGGTGCAGTGCTAACTCAATTGAGCTCGGAGGCCATTCTACAACCATGTGCATAGATTATCCAGGGCCTGACAATCTGAGAGCACAACAGTGCACAGTTTAAAATGATGCCTTTATCTTAGTTTGGGCTGTTTACAAGATGAAACCCTACATAGTTAGGTTACATAGTATCATCCAAACCTACCTAAGGCCTCTCAGATTTTTAATAGCCATGCATGAAGAGAATCCCAAGTTGTTGTACTGGGCGATATCACACCAAGGAATGCATATGAACATTCAGCATAAAACTGAATCACAACACTCCTGTTCAGATGGCCTCAGTATATACTTTCTGCTTGATGATGACCCTTACAAGGGTAGTGCTCAACCATTTTGCTTGTGGGGGTACTTGTGATAGAATACCCTTCTGGTGAGGGCAGGAAAGCCTGTGTTGATTTGTTGATTTTTATTGTTATCAAGATAACATGATGCAGTACATTCTGTTGTTGATAGTGGTCTGCTAATCAGACCTCCTTTTCATAAATCCTGATGCCTAAATGATAGTGTATATTTGTGACTTTGCTGAGACAGCCTCATCTCTGCAGGGGCATAGAGCAGGTTAAAAGGTCACATGTGCATACCTGACAGCTGCTGGAGTTCAAAGTTCACGCGGGCAGATGTGACTTTTAAATATTGTGCATATCTCATCTACATCATAATAGTTGTATGCATTAATCCATCTAGTGGCATGTCAAGCTTTACATATAAGCCATAGCTTATTGTGGCATGGTGACTACAAAGAGCACATATTGATCTAGCTATGGCAATTTGATGACACAATATTGTCAGCTCTCTGATCAGGGCTAAAAACCGATATCAGTGATGTTTGTTGTTGTCTGCTCTGACTGTCTCGCAGCTGCCAAATGTAACAATGGCCAGGATGGCACCTCTTTGATTCCAAGTGAGCCAACACCTCAACCAGGGCATAAAAACTTTCACCAGGTGGTTATGCCAAAGGAAGCACTGACACTACAAAAGCAGCTATCACGCCAGGGTGCTAACGACTAGAGTCCCTTAGAGTAGCCAGTAGATGAAGGTGGGTTGAAAGAGGGGTTCCACCATCTTTGCTTTTGTTAGGGCTCTCTACTTCTTCCTGTCCCTTTTTCCTGTCCCTCCATTTCCTGCAGGAAACAAACTCTGAGTTTGATGGAATACGGAAAAAGTCATTTCTTACAAGAGCCAGAATTGGGTCTCTGACAGCAGCCTTTCATTGGACAAAAGTCCTGAGCCTTTTTGGCTTAGTAAGGATAAGGGCACCCCCTCATTCTTGGATTCATCTATGGACGCCTGAAGAACAAGAAGAATGTACTGGGTGTGCAGTCCATTACAAAGTCCGTCACCAGTGGTGGAGAGCTCTGTCCACTAACCATCCTAAGGCAACAGTCAGGGTAAACTGCTGCTACACCAAGGCATCTCTCCTGGTTGCACTGGAACCATGATCTTATTCACTGAAGGTGAAAGGTGCTCTCTCAAAGTAAACACATCTGCTTGGGGTATGAGTACAGAACAGAAGGACTCCCTTTATCCTGGAACCTATGGATTGGGACACCAATCAATCTAGAAGCCCAAAAGCAGTTTGAATTCTGCATTGCCACCTCTAGACAACGATGAGCCAGATCGACCATGCTTGGCATCGTTGAACTGCGAAAGGACTTGCAGTTCTGCTTTTGGCCCTATAAGTGAACTTTGAAGCACTTGCTGCATCTTGAGTCATTCAGTTGCTGGCTTGACCCATTGAAGCAGACTGAGTCATCTTGACTCAACCGTGGAACCCCACCATGAGATAAAATAACTTGAGCACTGACTTAACTGCTGGAAGCTATCAAACTCACCCAAATCAAATTCTGAATTGAAACCGCAGGTCCATCATCTCACCACTGACTCAACAGCTGCCCTGAACTAACTGGTAGCCATCGTCTCAGAAGCTCATGCTCTGACTTGACCCATAAGAAGCCTGTTCCTTTGAACCGACTTTAAACTGACTGCAAGTGGGATTGTATGGACCTAAACATCTAGATGTCAGCTCTGGATTAATACAAGAGCATAAAAGCCCTGCTTACAACTTTCAACTGCCGAAGTTAAGAATAAAGGTGCTGTGGACAAACTATGTCCCACTGGTCCATTTCTGTGACCATGGTGACTTTTTTTTGGTGAAAATGTGGTTTTATTGGAGTTTTACAATTATAACATAATTCAAAAAATAATGCAAACATTGATATATATCAAAGTGAGGTCACAACTTCCCCCCCCCAACCCACTCCAAGGGGGTTGCCCTGATAGTATTGTTCCCATCAAGAGGACCGTCTGAGCTGATTACTTATGCCTAAGGCTATTTTCCCATATTTATCAAGAATGGCAGCCATAGGGCCTCAATGTTAGATTTGGATTCATCAATCAGTGTCATGATGCCTACCCCCGGAGTACCAGGCCAGTCCCAGCACCCCCGGGAGCAGGCATCACGCCCCCGGGTAAAAGCCCAGCAGCCCTTTATAGGGGCTCTTTGGACTCTGTCCTGGCGCCGTTGGCGCCAGGCTCATGGTGGACATCAGTCCTGGCGCCATAGGTGCCAGGTTCATAATGGAAATTGTTTGGTGCACTTACCTGAAGCAGACCATGCTGCACACTCACCTGATGCAGACCATGCTTCATGAAGAACCAAGCTAAATGAGGTTTAGGAGGGACTATTTTTCTGAAGGAACTATTTTGTTACTTGGGTGGGGCTGTGGAAGAATACTCACCTGGAACTTCTTCCAAGGCTATTTAAGCCACACCCGGACAGCCACACGTGCTTCGCGTTGTTCTGCATCCCAGCAGCTGAACGCTCACCGTGTCTGCTCCTGCACCTGGACTCCAGCCACGCCTGCCTCGAACCTGGAACACCTGTAAGGGAATAAGAGAAGAGAAAGGTGAAAATCAAGAACTATTTCAACCTTCTTACCTGCATCCGGAATCTTCATGCCAGCATTCCTGAAGGAAGACTTCCATTTAAAAAACACTGCGTTGCTTGCTGCAGTGCCACGCTTCACTCACCTGTTCCCGAGACGCCGCCCGGCTCCATCGCGGCTCTCAGTGCCGGTCGCCACATCTCTGCACCGTACCTAAAGGAGAGAAGAAGAGACAAAAGGTGAGGAAGGGAACACAAGAGGAAAGCCGGATTTTCAGCCATATTACTTACCGGCTATTCTTGGTGAGCCATTCCACATCTCGGGTCGGCGCCACATCTCTGGCAGGTACCGCACCCCGGCCCCTATGGGGAAAGGACAAAAGACATTACTGGGGAATTATAAAGACATTTAAAGGGGTCGCCCTCATCACTGACTCACCTGATTTTACCCCGGCAATTTAACCCCTCAACGCATCGCCTTTGTTCTGCACCTGAAATAAAGGACAGAAAACGACAACATAAAAGGAGGCTCACACTTGAACTTTTGCATCTTCATACTTACGGCATATCGCTCAGTAAAATCAAGTGGATTTGCCAGCGCCATTCTGAAAACCAGTGAAGTAACTGGACAAACGCGCGCCCCTGCACCAGAAGCAGGATGGAGAGTTCATCCTTCCAAATCATAAGGTGAGCTTAAACCGGGGGTTTTGGAGGAAGTCAGAGGAGAACGAAGGGGGAAAGGGGGGAGCAAACACATTATTCAGCAGACAGTTAATCCCCTTTCTCATCTGCAGAAGGATATTCCTACGGGCCAGACAAGCAAGATTTGGGGGTCCTGTTCAATCGGTGGTCCGAATTCTGCGCATCACGCTAGAAGAGGCCACAGCAACCCAGACCAGACCAGCGCCTCCGTGGGAGCCAGGTGAGCGTTACAATCAGGTGGGTTAGATACTCCACATCATAGATTGCCCATGTTTTCGCTACCCATTCCCCCTCCCCAGCAGGTCGGGGTTATTTCATTTTTGCACCCAGCAGCATCTAGCCGCGACTAGCATGACCTGCAACATGTGGTCGTGTTTCACCTTCGGGCCCCCCTCAACCTCAATGCCGAACAACACCAGCCAGGGGGACAGAGTTCTCACCATTCCGTCTACTCCTCTTATCCATGACAGGACCTCACTCCGTAGGTCTGTGCCACCTGGCACTTCCACCACATATGGACATAATCCCCCTTTTCAACGTGGCTTTTCCAGCAGTGGGGGTTGTAATCTTTCCTCAGTCTGGCTATCCTCTGTGGGGGGTAGTGCCATCTGTGTATCAACTTCAGGGCCTGGTTGCGGTATTGGGGTGCAGTTGTGGAACGGTGTGCCTGCCTACAAATCTTGGTCCATCTTTTTTCCGTTATGGGGGTGCCTAAGTCCTTCGCCCATTGTACTCGGGAAGATGGGGGGTCCCGTGGGGTAGAGAACAACAAAAAGCCATAAAGCCGCGATATCACCCCCTTGGAACCTTTGTGTGTTATGAGGAATTTCTCAAAATCGTTTACGTCCCGCCTAAGTGTGTCACCCCATCTGCTCTCGGTAAGGGCACCCTTAAGCTGTAGGTATCGAAAGGGGGAGAGGTTAGGGAGGCCCAGGGCGTCCTTCAGGTCACCTAGAGATATAAACACCCCATCCACCCAAAGCTGTCCGGCCCTACAAAGACCCACCTTGTACCATTGATGGAAGGCTAGTGGTTTGTTGATCCCTTCCCAAAGTGGCGGAGCCCAGATGCAGCTCAAAAGTGAGGGCCACGTTGTGAGCCATTTTAGGTAGCCCCCTTCCTTCCAAATAGACCACAGCACTCCCAACACTGGATGTTTTAAAACCCTTCTCGGAATAGATGTCTTGGGGACCCATAGCCACTCGTCCAATGTGACCGGCGAGAAGAGTGTGTTATCCAATGTTACCCATTGTTTCTTTGGGCCAGTCGTCAAATGATCAACAAGGACGCGCAATTGTGACGCCTTATAATAAGTATTTAGATCAGGGAAATTAACTCCACCCTCATCCTTGGGTCTTGTGAGAGTGTCATAAGCAATCCTGTGGGATTTACCGGCCCATAGATAGCGGAGAAGGGCCTGCTTGATCTCTAGGAGAAATGAGTTTGGTATCTGGGTTGGCAGCATTTGAAACAGATATAAGAATTTGGGGAGGATTACCATTTTGATGGAGTTGAGGCGAGCCATCCATGAGAGGCCGGATTTGACCAGTGTCCCAGGTCGTGTTTGATCGACCTCCATAGGGGCGGGTAGTTTACCTTAAAGAGATCCTCTAGGTGTGATGGAATTTGAATCCCCAGGTGAGAGAGTCCCTCTGTTTGTTTACAGAACGGAAGGTTATCGATGTATTGTCTCTCGGTCTCGTTGAGCTAGCCTGCCGGGAAAGCCACTGATTTATCTACGTTGACCTTATAGCCTGCCAGGGAACCATATCGCTCTAGACTATTCAACACCTCTGGGACTGATTGGGATGATTTAGAGAGGTACAGGAGGACATCGTCGGAAAACAGGGTTATTTTGTAGTCAGTTCCCCCTATTATAACACCCTGGATCTGATTGTTAGTCCTGATTGCTATAGCCCAGGGTTCCATCACCAGGGTGTATATGAGGGGAGACAGTGGACATCCCTGTCTTGTGCCTCTCTCTAAAGGAAAGGTCTCTGACTCTCCTCTATTGACCACCACTTTAGCGGAAGGGCGGGAGTAAAGGGCTGTTATCCATCCCCGCCACCTGGGTCCCATCCCCAAGGACGAGAGAACCCCCTCCATGAAGGCCCATCTCACCCTGTCAAATGCCTTCTCCACGTCTAGAGACAGGAGAAGGGCACCGTCCGATTTCACTCCATTTGAGCTCAGTATGTGCAGGGTTTTGCGCATGCTGTCTGCTCCTTGTCTATTTACTACAAAGCCTACCTGATCGGGATGGATCAGTCGGCGGAGACACCTTTCTAGACGTGTAGCCAGGATCCTGGTGAAGATCTTGGCATCTGTGTTCAGGAGCGAGATGGGCCTGTATGAGCCACACTCCGCTGGGTCTCTGCCCGGCTTAGGGATAACTGTGATTATGGCCTGCAGAAATGTCAGTGGAATGGTTTCTAAGGTTTTGATTTGGTTAAATAATTTGGTCAGTGGTTGGGTTAGTTCAGACTGGAATTGTTTATAGAAATCCGCTGTGTACCCATCTTCTCCCGGGGTCTTGCCTATTTTAAGCTTTTTGATGGCCTCTTCCACCTCCTCCTCTGTTATCTCCTTGTCTAGTGTCTCCCTCTCTAGGTCTGTGAGCTTGGGTAGGGGTAGTCTTCAAGATATTTTCGAATTTCATCCATTGATTCACCCTCTTGTTTAGTGTAGAGGGCCATATAGAAGGCCACGAATGATTCGGCTATGTGTTCAGTTTTTATCTGGGCGTTACCCGCCCCGTCCTTGACCTTTTCTATGTGTCTGCCCGCCTTGTTTCCCCTCAGCCTATGTGCCAGAAGAGTTCCAACCCTGTCGCCCCTCTCATAGTATTTCTGCTTCGTGTATATCATTTTTTTAACTACCTCTCCAATCAGGATTGTGTGCCGAGCTTGTCTCTTCTCTCTCATTTCACTCAGGAGGTTTTCGCAGTCTATGTTTCTCTTGGTGAGCTGTGCCCTCGTGGCCCGCAGGTCTTCCCGGATTCTGGATTCTATCAGGGCCCTCTCTCGCTTCTTGCTCGAACCCTCTGCGATGAGGAGACCCCTGAAGGTGGCCTTCGCTGCCTCCCAAACTGTAACCATTGGGACTTCCCCTGTGTCATTTAATAAGAAGAAGGCTTCTATTTCGTTCCTGAGGAATTCCCTAAACACCTGGTCCCTCATGAGGGTATCGTTACAGCGCCACCTACGTGATTTCACGGTGGTTTGCAGACGCCATTCCATAAGGATGAGTTCGTGATCCGACCAGGTCACAGATTCAACAGTGGGGTTTCCAACCTCTCCCCCTCCCTCCTCCGACACCAGCAGCAAATCAATTCTGGTATATGTTTGGTGGGGAGGGGAGAAGAACGTGTAACCCCCCCAGGGGTTTGCCAGCATTTGTGCCATACGTCAACCCAGTAGTACTCTTGTAGGAGGTCCCTCAGGGCGAGATTATCTTTTGTGGGTGCTTTTGGTCCCGTCCCTTTGGCCGACAACCAGTCAAGATGGGGGTCTGTAATGAGATTGAAGTCTCCGCCCAGGATTGTGGCTCCCTCGGCCCACTCGTCCATGACCCCAAGAACCTTGTGGATAAACTTGACTTGGCCGGCGTTGGGCGCATACAGGGTGGCAAGTGTGACTCGTGTGCCCTAGGCTGAACCCTTGATCGCAAGAAATCTACCTCCAAAGCCCCTTTTCGTCTCTACATCAGTGAGATGCAGCGATTTACCCAAGAGGATGCCCACTCCCTCCTTCTTTGAGGATTTGTGCGAGGCCCAGAAGTTTCTACCTATCTCCTTTCCTTTGATCGTTGACTCGGCCCCCCTTCTATAGTGGGTTTCTTGTAGGAAGAGGGCCAGTAATTTCTGTTTGCGGAATAAGTTACTTGTCAGAGACCGCTTGTTGTGCAAGTTGAGACCTTTCACGTTGAGCGTACCGATCCGACCTTCAACCATGGTCGTCGCTATCCTTGCCCTGTGAAGCCTCAGTGAGTGCCCCCATTATCATCCGTAGACTTGAACCCCAGAACCATTGGATGGCGTTCCCTATGTCTTTCTCCTCCCCCCGTTCCCCATTTCCCTTACCCATTTTGGTAGGCGTCCGTCTCCATCGCCCGACATACATCGGGTTTAGTCAATGAACCACCAGGGCCGCTGCCCTGGCCCTGAGAGAGAAATAGTGTGGATCGTGCCCTCCAGATTACACCTATAGGAACATTTTACAGGTTTAGTCGGAGTCCAATCCTTCTACAAGACCTCCCCTGCCCCAGCCCTCTCTACTGCCGCTGTGTGTCTTGTGTCTCATAGGGGCTGGATCCAACCGTGAACTAGCTTCCAGTGTGAATCGGGGAGGTTTTCGAAGGTCTCGGGGGACGCACCTGGCCACCTTCTGACAACCGAGAAAAACACCACTCCGTGTTTCTGACAGATGGGACCCGAAACCTTCAACCATCAATTTCGGCATAAGCCTTGCCAACCGTGGCAATATCACAATACAACATAACACGCCCTGCGGGCAAATGCAATACAATACAATAACATCACATTTCTTAACTTTCTCCCCTTCCCTCTTAATCATTCAGATCCATTGCGCGGGCCTTGGCATCAACAAAAGTGGAACTAATGTTTCTCCTCAATTCGCCAACGCCCACGGAGGGCGAGTGAGCGAATGGACCACAACAGATCGGCACTGCATTCCTTTTAACTTCTCCTCTGTCCGATAATCATGCCGGTCCTCCACGTCCCTCCGAGGGGTGAATGGTTTTTCTGAATTTCCGGGTGCCCTTCACTTTGTGTTTCCCCTGGCTGAGGTCAGGGCCCCGTGGGGCACGGCTCGGCCCTCCGTCAGATCCGCCGTTCTCCCCCGAGGGCCCGGGGGGTGACCCCGATCAGTTTGTCGATGCCTCTCTGGATGTCCTCTTCTGTAACGAGCTGAAAGTTTTCCCCTTGCCATTCAAAGGATCGGTAGAATGGGTGTCGCCAGCGGTACCGGACCCCCTTCTCCTGCAGCCACCTAGTGATCGGACTGCATTTTTTCCTCATTTGTAGCGTGAGGGCGGATAGGTCCTGGTAGATTGCCACCCTGGAGTTGTCGTATTGTATCTCTCTTAGGGTTCTAGCTCTTTCAAGTATTTTTGCTTTGTCTCTGTAATAGTGGAACTTCGCAAGCACGGAGCGTGGACCCCTACCGCCTCCGCCAGCTTGATGAACCCTATCAATCAGGATGGTTTCCCCGGAGTCAATTCCCAAGAAAATCCTAATGATCTCCTGCACTTTGCCCTCCAGGCCGGTCTGGGTCTCCCCTTCCACCTCTGTCAGGCC
This sequence comes from Ambystoma mexicanum, assembly GCF_040938575.1. Classification (NCBI taxonomy): domain Eukaryota; kingdom Metazoa; phylum Chordata; class Amphibia; order Caudata; family Ambystomatidae; genus Ambystoma; species Ambystoma mexicanum. The sequence continues at coordinate 1,208,590,085 of NC_090932.1, forward strand.
GAAGAATCGCAGGTTACATCTCCGTTCACGGTTTTCCATGTCATCCACTTTGAGGCGGAGTTCCCCATCGCGCCGCTGCATCTTTTTAAACCTTGCCTCCATCTGAGCCTCCAAGAAGTCGGTGGACGCCTGGTTATTCTCTACCCCCTCCATTCTGTCCTCCAACGTGGAGACCTTGGCGGTGAGGTTGGCCAGCCTGGCTCCCATGTCCGTTCTCATCCCCCTGATTTCGTCTAGGATTGTCTGGATATTGTTCTGCATGGTGTTCATGTCAGGGGTTGGCGTAGGTGGGGAGTTGATCTCCATCTCTTGTTTTCGGGGAGTGAATTGGTATCCTGCCAGGGTTTCTTTCCAACACATGGGGGTGTCTCCACCTCTAGATCTTCGTGGTTTCCCGATGTTCCTCGAGGTCTCCCCCTGGGGCTCGGGGAGACGGTCCCCCTGGTTCCGTACCAGCTCCGATGAGGTGTGGTGGTTAGAAAGGGCGGGTCGGGCCCCAACCCCCCCCTGACAGCCAGTACTTACGGTTACTCCAAGGTGGGGCCGGTGAGTGCGTTCAAAGGTCGCCGGGGTGGTAATCGTGGTAATCGCTGTGGATGGCAAGTAGTAGGACCCTAAATAGGGTGGTGAACCCCACAATGGGCCCGGCACTCCGCAGAGGGGCCCAGGCGCGCTCCCGCGTCAGCCCGGGCCTATTAGGTGTAGGCCTCTGAGGGTTGTGTAGCAGCAGCAGCCGGGGGGAATCCTTATGGTAGTTGTTGCAAAGCTGTTCCCCACCGCCGGGGGGGCGAGGAGAGGAAGGGGCCCTGGTGAGCTCCTGCGACGGCCTGGGTCGCGATACACAGACATGTGTGCGGCAGGCCAGGGTCTGGCCGCGGAGGCCTGGGACGTACTGTCGTCCAAAACTGCCGCAGCGGGAGCTGAATATGGGCTCGTCGGACAAGGGCTCCGGTCTCCGAGGGGCTCCCACGAGCTTTCAGCGATGCCGGCAGAGGCGCGGGGTGTCGATTGCTCAGATTGATCCTGGCGCAGGGGCTCGGCCACGGAGCTTCACCTCGTGCGCGGCACGTGCCTGGAGGGAGGAGGGGAGCGCGGAAGCTCCAAGTCAAATATCTCAGGGACCCGGGCACCCCCAGAGGTCGAGAAGGTATCACCGGAGTCCCCAGGAGTTCCCCCACCGGATTCAGCCTTTGTAGGAGGATAACGTTCCTTTTATCGCAGTTTACTCCACAAATCTCTCGGGGCTTCAGGGGAGCCGAACGATCAGGCAGCCATCACGCCTGCGCCCCCTTGTGGCCTCCGACCATGGTGACTTTTAAGCCACTTAATATAACTTATTCTTCAAGAATATAACATTGGGCATTGACATTGTTACCTAATCTGATTGCCTGCTCACCCCTTCTCATCTACCAAGAGTGGTCTTTCAACGAAAACTGTATTCTCTGTGTTTCTTTACAGAGGTGGGTTTTTCTAATGTTTTCTAAAGGCAATAATGCCCTCGCCGGCAGGCTGAATTGGGTGGTAATGGCCTGGCACACAATTTATATGGCCCTTAGTGCCATTACTGAACGTACAGCTTGCCATCAAGGGTATTATTGCTATCAGCATCAGGTTTTAAATTTGGGGTGCTGATAGTATACTATTTGATTGAACGGGTCATCAGCATGTCCTATCCTCTTTGTTCAAATAAATACCTAATATGGCCACCATGAAAAAGGAAGGAAGGCATCCATGCAGAGCCCCTCTTCCAGTTCCATGGTCTCCAGGCAAGCGGGAGCATTGACCACGGAAATCCACCACCACAGGAATCAGGTAAGCGGGGTGGTGAGAGAGAAGAATTAGAAACTAAAGTGAAGGGGAGATGGGTGGAAGAAGATGGGGGGGGCGCTCGCAGCTTCCAGATTGTTTGGAACATGGGCTCGGCTCATGGGCCACAGCCCATACTTGGAGCAAACTGATTGATTGCGGCATCCACCTGGGGTGTTAAAATTGATATTTTGCATTTTATTGTTTGATTTGAAATAGATATTTAGGTTCACCATTCAATGGATATTCTTTCATTTTTGAACCTATTGTACTTAAGGTGTTTCTGTTGCTACTTTTAGAATACCAACACCTTGCCAGAACTTATAGCCTGACCTCGGCCAGTGTTGCCGCACAATACGAAGGAGGTACACCTTTCAGGATGTGTCTGTTTCACCTTTATGATTGGGATCACTGATGGTTTAGTAGTACTATGGGGCTGAGTAGTCGGTTTACCAACTACACATTTCAGTAAAACTAAAGAGTCATTTCATCACAATGAAGGGCATCTAACCGGGAGTCTGGGATAACATTGGGCCTCATTAGGAGTGTGGTGGCCACGGAATGAACTGTGCCGGTAAGGGACCGGCACCATTCATTCCGGGCCGCCACATTACGAGGTCTGCAGCGGGTCCCGCTCTGGACGCCTGGCCAGACCAGACGTGCAGAGCGGGACCCGCTAGCAGTCCAGGATGCTAACAACGTGCCCATCATTAACGGGCCCATTGTTAGCATCCTCCCCATTCCCATTGAGCCCTATGGGGGCTCAAATGGGAATGAGGATGCACCGGGTCCAGGTCCCGCGAAAGAGAATTACAGGGCCCTTCAAGGTCGGAATGGCCTGGTAAGTCCCCTTTTGCGGGACCCGCACCCGAGTTTGGAGGTAGCCATGCTGCTAAAAACAGCATGGCTACCTCCAAGCTCGTAATGAGGCCCATTGTCCTCAAATGCCACACCTGCCAAATGTCCTGGGTTTTGGTACTATGAATCGCATCATATTAACTCTGTCTTAACTGAAGTTTTATATATATATATATATCTATACATATCTATACGTTACTCTTTCTCAACTCTCATGCTGGACTTCCTTTGCATCTTGTACTCATGGTGGGCCTGGATCATGCTGTTCCCATCTTCATCTTGTATCCTGGCTTGCAACATTATGTGTTACTACTGACTTCTGCAATTGTATTCGCTCTCCACTCTTGCTTCTCCACTCTTTTTGACTGCTTATTCTCTTTTCTCTCCTCCTTTCCCTTCTCCCTTTTCCTATCTCCTCCCCTTACTTTCTTCTATGCACTTACTCAATCAGAATTGTCCCTGGACCTAATATGATAGCAACCTCGTCTGTTTCCTCCACCCTCCCATTACTGTTTTTTCCTCCCCACCACCCCTCCAGCACTATCTGAAATGTCGTCAGGCCTAGTATGATAGTCGCTTGTTTTGTTCCTTCCCTCCCTTTCTGCACCCCTCTCCCTCACCTTTTGTTTTTCTCTGGCTCTACCAGAAATGTCGTCAGGCCTAGTACGGTAGTCGCCTGTCTGTTTCCATTTCCTTCCCACTCTCCCCCGCCCTTCCTTATCTATGTCTTAGCTCTTGCACTATCTGAAATGTCGTCAGGCCGAGTACGATAGTTAATTTCACATCCTTACTGTTCATGGCCTGTAAGAATGTGGTTGTATTTTCCCTTGTTCCCTGCCTTGCCTTGAAGTGCTTTGAAACACATTGTGTATTGGCGCTATATAAATAAACGATCATATCTTCATATCTACATGCCCTCGTCAATTAAGGGTTATTTGGTTTTGTATTTGATTTATTAATGGACAGATATTTTAAAAATGGAATCAACCTGCTGTCAAAGGGGAAATATTGTGGTCTTGCTTATGTTTCCATGGTCCCCAACACATTATTATGTGCAACCTGACATTTTAAATTAGTATGTACTGATGGACAATTATTCAGTAAAAGTCACTTCCATCACCACTCTTACCAGTATATCAATTATGAAAGAGCATGTTTACTTGAGCTAAAAACGGAAACATTGCTGCACACATGGTGTTTGTGAAACGTTTTGGAAAATCATTTCTTTGGCTCAGCACTGTCTTTGCAGAGAATGTAATGCGTGATGTTGAATCAGAGATGGCATTTGTGTAAAGTATTTCAATATTTGGGCCTCAAGTACTGTTTTGGCGTTGAAATCTCAAGCATCAATAACTTGTATTTAGTATGGCACATTGTCATGTTGTTTTGTCATTATTGGGAATAATGTATTCTGATTTACACCCCACATTAGGTTGATTGTGACCTTTCCTTGTTCTACACCTCCTGCCAACATCAAGAATGATCCGGAGTAATTAAAGAGAGAAAACAGCTTGACTGGATGTCTCTTTGACTGTGCAAGTGGGGGCTAGTGGGCTATGACACATCATACAATACTGCTGATTGCATAACTTCAAACAAGGCAGCCACGGATCCCGGTGGTTCCTTTCCCTTCCCCTCAATCCCCACAACGTGCTAACCTTTAATTAATTTGGTGCAAGGCAGCGCAGTGATAGCGTGGGATGCTGACAGCTACGTGTACGGTGTACCCAGAGGGACACATTTGCAAGGTACCGCGAGGAAACCATTTCTGCTGAGCTCGAACAACACTGCTCCCTCGGAGACTGGAGCCCTAGATTTAAAGGGCAGCACAATTCAGGTACTGAAAGGGATTACTTATGTAGATGGTATTGTGGCAGCCTGCATGGCTAAACCGCGGGACAAGCATGTATTATGTATTAAAAAGAACGTTATGCACTCATTACCATTTGAATAATGAACCGTATTTACAAATCAGGTGTGCAACACTGTGCTTAACAAATGGTTGGGTGAAGCCCATAAGAAAAAAATTCTAGAAAAACACCTACAATACTTTCACTGAATTTCGCCTGTCTATATTACCTGACACATGGTCTTAATCTGTTGGGTGTCACTAACACATTATCTCCGTGTGACCTATGCTGTTTTTCTTGCCTAATTAGCAAAACCAGGTGCTTATCTTGTTTTCAGTGGAAAGAACAATAACCGCGTGTGTGCTATGCATGTGTTTCACTTGTTTTCTAGCATGCAGGCCGTGGCGTTGTTTCACTGAAGGTACAACAGTATGACATATCTTAATACAAAGGTTGCCTTGAACATTCCATCCGTCATGTGTTTCACCATCTTACCTGCGGAAGCGATAAAAGATTATTGTTGGGCCCTAACCAGATGATCTACATGGAGAGAAAGCTATGGGGGTGTTATGATACAAACTTGTTCACAATTTGGTTATTTGTAAAACAGCACAAAAAAGTGCCTTATTGCTAAATATGAATTAATAATGAGTTTGTATTTCAAGAGTTGAATTCATACAGTCAATAAGAGGTAAGCCACCCCCCCCACCTGCTTCTGCCCTCTTTGATCAAGGGGACCAGATTGAAACTGTGGCCGCTGTCATACAGTTCTGCAATTGTTCTTTAAAGATAGACACAAATCACAGAGAAGTGAAGGTCATCTTGCGCCCTTGGCTACAGAATCCCAAATTTCCCCTACTAAAATTTTCAAACCTCTATCCTACCTCTAACCTTTCTTTCAGGGGTAAAATGCAGGGACTTTTGCAACACAGCAACCACAGCACTGTACTCAGAAAGACGTATGACTCCACAATAAACAATGGAGCACCCTCATCTTCCTGATTATTCACTTCGTGCATGTGCAAATATGACCTCAGAGTGCACTACCACATTACAACTCTAAGCAGCTAACACCTAATCAGTGTTCAAACTCCTTAACAATGACAAAGACACCACATGATATAATGCCCTGAACAAACCAAATCTGCCTGGCTAATCATTTCTTCTGCTGAAATGGGATAAAGCCAAGGCACGTATACTTGGAATCTCCACACCCCTTGATTACTCATTCAAATGGCTGGACACTTTTCAGAATCCCCCCCCCCCCGTCCCCCGAAGTTAGTACAGGACATAATAAAGTGCTGCATCCTTTAGCTTCCGTTCACGCCCCACATTGATGCAGTGATCACAAGATACAGTTCAACCTTCACTTAACATTTCTTTTCTACTAGGTTATTTTATGATAATAGAACCAAAATAGTACAACCACTAATTCTATTCATGCTTGTCTAATTTGTTGTTCTATTTCCGGACCTGCTCAAGAAATCCACAGTCCAACTGCAACACATACGAAACAAAAATGTCAGGCCTCTTTCTTGTGACCTCATTGCAACAGCACTAAAAACATGTTTTTAGCTTTCGGTCCAACAAAGATTTCCCCATGCATCGTTTGGAGACTGGCCCAAAATACCTCACCATCATGCTTACCTCTTAAAATCCATCATGCAAACCTTAATCATGATTAACAAGGAATCTCTTAATAAAGACCTCAGAGATGATCAGAACGATGGCTAGACTTTCATTGATTAAAGACTCTTGATTCTGGAATTCCATGGATCCATTTCTTAACAACATCCATGACCCAAAAAAGGTTTGGGAAATTTCTCAATCGGAAGATCAGAGAAGAGAAGTCACCTTTTATTAATCCAGCTCTGTATATCTAAATGCGCTAGTGGCTCTGTGTTGATCCAAAGCAATTAAATACCTTTGGACTAAGCACATTTCAGGGTTTGAGGTTTCAGTGAATAATATGCCTTTGCGCCACTCTAAAAGTAGACTGATATGATAAGTCTAGAAAGGTCTAGAAAGTGTATAAGGAAGATTCTCGGCTGCAGTTACCTAACTGTGATCAATATTCACTTAGTCCAAAAATTATATAAGTACAGAATAGTTAGGTAGCATACGGCAACAGTGATAATTAGACTCAATATAAGTGTGTATACAAAATAGATTTATTTGTTTACAAAACTAGAGTCCTTTGGTTCTAAATCACAGTCCTAAGTTATCCTAGGCCTTTTTAGGAACCTATCCTAAGCAAACATTATCCAAATTAGCCTATTTTAAAAGTTCAGGTTCCCGCCTAGAAACACTTGTGTACAGGCGCATTATAAATGCCATATCATATCATCTCATTGTCTCATGAAGTCATTCAGTATATTGTTAGTTATTTACAGTATATATTACAATCCATTGGTCATCAATCTATCCTCCCATTGTTAATTCACAATCTAAAATGTTAACATCCATTAAATGGTTTGGTTCTGTTCCAATTAGTGTGAATGCACATTTGTTGTTAATACATCATCATAGTTGTTGCATATTAATTACTGTTTCACATTTGTATGTAATGATGCAAAGTCAATTTACAGTGGCCCATCGCCCATATTACCAAGAAACCTGTAAAGATGAGTCAAGTAGTGTAGAAAAGAAGAGAAAAAAGAAGTGTCTTTGGGAGGAAATATCTATATGTCTTATCTTTCATAAATCCTAGATAGATTTGACTAAATGGTTCAGGCAATCATCCTGCAGGCATATTTAAGAAACTACAGTGTATCTTCAGACCTCACCATTGCTCTAAGAAGTTTATAATGAACAACTAAGATATTGTCTGTAACAAGCGCCACGATGCCCACGGGCTGATGTGCGCTCTACAAATCTGAATAAATAAATAAATAAATAAATAAACCTAGCTATAGGTATAATATTGAGAGTGACTGTCTCATGGTATCCGGCAAATAATCTATACTAAGATTTATTCTGCATAAATGCATTGGTGTTTTATAGATAGCACATCATTACATGCATTGCTGGGGATTGTGAGCTAAGCTCTCATTGAGAGTTTATCCTATATGTCTCCATATTTGGGAATGATTACCTCTGTAATTCCTTGAAGCTTTGTGTTTAGCAAGATCCTTGTTGTACAGCGGCAGCACCGTTATAGGTACCTTGTTAAGGTTATCTGTGTAATAGAAACCTTGTCCAGGTATCTTCTTAATATAAGTGATTTCATTCCATATATCAAATGAAGTCTTTCAAAACTGCTTCAGTGTATTTTTCTTAAATGTAGGTCCTATAAGTTAAGTGAAGAAGAGAAAGGGAAATATCTATATTTCTTGGTGATACCCAAATAAAAGAGAATGACTACGTAGGCCTATTTGTATAGTATCTTACCTTTTTGTGCTGCTGCTGGGCTTCTTTCAGGATGTTAGTGATCCGCATGTGTGCGCGAGCACCACCATCTTGAAAGTGACTTATATTGTACAAGCACAATGATGTCACATGATTAGCGATGTTGTGACATCATCGCTATGATTCACGACTGCTCATCACAGCATTCCAGTCATAAGAAGCGCCTCAGGTGCTCATCATCATAAAGATAAACAGTTGGTCAACATATACACAATGAAAATGTTTATTTAGCAATCTTATATTTGTGGAATTGTATGGCCATCATTTATTTTGCTAAGCATTGTGGATCCCATATATTATCAGTGTTAATCAATCACTGTCCATGCCGAATCATGTGTGTTTATCTTTCCACTTAATTAGATGGTTAACATATCTGACAGAAAATTAGGCTAACTAGAAGATTCTTTATTATGCAATGTCCCTGCCTCAGGGAAATCATGTAAAAGTCCCAGGAATATGAAGATAAATGGTCTACCAGCAAATAATCTTCCTTTAAGGAATGCCAGATTGATATTGTATTTTGGTATTGTTTTATAATTCTCATATATTCCCAGATGATATACATGTCTTGAATTACAGTGCATTGTCTCATTGTTTTTCATAGAAAGTGATTCAATCCGATGTCTGTGTTGAGTCCTTCTGTGGTCGTTCTCAAATTGGAGAAGATCTTGGCCTCTTCCTGGCAAAGGATTTTCTCCCGGTCTCCCACTCTTGGGTCCATTCTGATGTGTTTAATGCTGAAAAACGTTATATTGTCCTTTTTGTCAAAAGAGTGTTCTTTTTCCCAATGTTCTGCCAGCTCGGTCTTTCAGGCATGGTTTAGAGAAGTTCCCCGATTCGTGTTCTTAATTCCTGTATGATATTCCCTACATATAGTGTATTACAGATGCATACAATAATATATAGCACATATGTTGTCCAGCAATTGAAGAAATCATTGATGTTGATAACTCTTCAACACCTGCTGGTGTGTGAATATATATTGTTGAGTGCATATCTTCACATGCTATATTTCAAGCATTTGTAAAATCCCTGTATTGGCTTGCCTGTTGTGATGCTGTTCTCTCCTCCATATTTCTTGTTTTCCATGTAGCTGGGGCTCAATTTCATTCCTAGTGTTTGAGCCCTTTTGTTTACAATATTGTGCTGTTCTGTAATGCAATCTTTTAAATCAGGTTCCAACATACGCATATGCCAGTTCTTTGAAAATAGTCTCCTAATTGTGTTGTTATCATTGGAGTACTGGGTTATTAATCTGACAATATCATTTTTGGATTCATCAGTGCTGTTTCTTGGTGTCAATAGTTCGAACCTGTTTGTGGCTGTGATTTCTTTCTCTCTTTTTAGTGTAGCCTCTGTTTAAGTACCTGTTTTTGAGATGATCACATTCCTCATAGTATGCCAAAAATGTACTAACATTTCTCCTAGCTCTGGGGAATTTGCCAATAGGTATATTGTTTATAGTTCTCTTAAGGTGTAAGCTATCAGTGTGTAGTGTTGCATTTGCTTCTGTCTGCTTTCGGTATGTTCTAGTTTGTATTGTACCCCTTTCAATGGAAATACATATATCTAGATAGTTGATTTGTTCCTTACTTTTGTATAATGTGAAACGTAATGCAAAGGTATTCGCCTTCAGATATTCACAATATTCATCAAATTGTACAGCACTTCATTTCCATACAATTAAAACATTGATGTACTGTAACCATTTATTCACATTCTAAGATAAAACCGGATGTATTGTTGCATGTTTGTGTTCAAATTCGCTAACAAACAGATTGGCCATAAATGGTGCGACGCATGTGCCCATTGCTATACCTTTTGTCTACTGATATAACTTGTCATTAAAAAAGAAACTTGACTTTTTAATGCGAAAGCTAGTCATTCTTTTAACATCTCCACATAAAGGTAATAAGATGCTGATACATTCTGAAAGGTGTAGTCAATATTGTCAAGTGCCAGCGTGTGGTCTGTGGATGTGTACAATGCCTTTGTGTCCATTGTTCCCAGCATAAAGTCATCCTTTCATTCTATGTTTTGTAAATTCTCAAGTATGTGCATCGTATCGCCTGTGTGGGCGTGTAGTTTGTAAACGTCCGGTCTTAAGATGGTATCTATAAAATACCAACATAGTTTGTAAACTTAAGATAGAATTAATGTTCCCTTTTTTTATGTCCTGCGTAATGCACGCTGACGTGAAACTGAAAGTAATTTTCACTGTGCCATTTCGGGCTGCCACAGTGAAAATGAAAGGTGAGTCTTGTAAGGATATTTGGCATGTTACAGCACAGAGTACAGCACTACTGCACAAGTAGCATTTTTTTTGCAGCACCACCACAAGGGTGCGGTGCATTGCTATATGGGTTAGCAGATTAACAAGGAAAGACAGACTATTCAGTCAAAAACGATTTTAACATATAAGATGCAAATCTATTTTTACAGTTAAAAGCACACGTGTTCATTTAAAAATGCACACTATTTTTCACCTGAAATGCCTATATTGCTAGAGACACATTTGAAAATTAACAGCTAACATATTAACCATTAACCTGACTAATAAAACCTTATTTTAATATAACTCACTAATAAAATGTGTTCTCTACTGCAGAATTAGGCATACTTTGAAAACCAGTTAAATGAGTGTGCAGATTTTTTTTCCTCTCTTCTCTGCCTGATTATCCGTGTTGTTGTGCACAGTAACTGCAGGAGGAAGGAAGTCAGATTTGCAACAATTGCAAATGTATAAGCGAAGCTATTGTTGAAGAGTAGGAGGATGAGAGATGATGGATTTCATTGGAACACGTCATAAAGAGGGCTGAGAGGAAAGTTTTAGTGGGCAGTAGCAGGGAAAAAGACAAGGACACATCTTTCTGCACTACTGGGGAGAAGACCTGGCTGTGGGGGTGTCCTGCTGCAGTCGAGACTGGGGAAAGCTGAAAGAATTACCTTTCCACTGGCAGAGGCAGTCCTATCTGAAAAAGCTGAGAATTCCAGGCAATGACCCCGGCTTGAGAAGGCAAGCGTTCCTTTTTGCTGGAATTAAGCCAAGAGAGCCACATTCACAGAGAGAAGCCTCTGAACAGATAAGGTAATTACCTAACTGGGGGAGCTGTGTGTGTGCACGAAAGTATGCAGTCAGTGTAGAAAAATGAAAGTCCCGTGCGTGTCTTAATCAAGTGCTAATGTTGCAATTTAAGTTCTGTTCTCCGCCACTATAATTGCAGTGTGTCATTGAAAATGCTTTGATTGTTCCATTTTATTGCTGTGAAGAATGAGATCATGTCTAAATGCAACTTTTATAATACAGAAAATATTTGAAAACAGACGGGTGGTTTATTTTCTATTTACCATTACAATGCCAATGATGTGGGGAGATTTTTAAACAGTGCAATGGTCATTTTAAGACAGATGTGTGTATGTCAGAATCAGTATGAATAATTGTGAGTGACTGTAGTATAACTTGTTGGAGGTACATGAGCCAACGGGAAGAGAGACTCTCTGAACATAGCTCCCTACCGTATATAAGGTAGTGGAAATTACCACAAGACTACCACATATAGATCTCTGTCGTAAATAAGTCAGTGAGTTTGCCCATGGTGGCGCACCAACACTATCACTGGAAATTGTGGTATCCCTAGAATGCAGGTCTGAGGTCTCTCTAGTGATCACACGAAAAATCTAAGCGAAGATAAGGGATTCTGGACATTGGGGCCACAAATAAAACAAGGGAATTATGCTCACCAAAATACCACCAACCACGTATACCAAATATGCAGGTCTGGATGCTGAAATAATGCATGTCCATTGTATTATTGTTGCACATGGCCAAATCTGAATACAAAGAGTGATTATTGCTAAGTTATTTTTCGGCGGTAATAAAATACCGTCAGGCCCCAAATCTCCACAAAATACCCTACATATTTATGGTGCGTTGGCCGGGAAAGTGATCACAGAGTACCTACTGGGCGTGGCAAGCGTGTCTCACACTGCCATTTGCACATTAAAGGGAACCCATTTTATAATAGCAGTGTGCCACTAAAAAACGAATTTCAGAATGTCACAAAGGGAAACCACATTCTCAGATCTAGTGCAATATTTAGAGGCAAAGTTATTTGCACATGGGAATTGGTCTTCGAACAGTACCTTAGAATGGAGTAACCGCATTCAGGGTGAGGTGCAGAAAGAAAAACTAGACAATATTTTTGCAGAAGGCAGCATAATTCAGGTCTGCCTTACAAGATTATTGAATGCAGCCGATAAAAGTGCAGAGAAAGACTGTTTAATACGGCTATGCGGCAAAATATGGTTTATTTTAAACAAGTCACTGCGAATGCAAGAGAATGATACTCAGCTAATTAACAGGTTAAAGACTGAATTAGATGGGGCAAGTAAAAATCAGGAAATGTTGAGAGCAGAATTGGATGTATGCCAAAAAGACATGCAATTAAAATGCAGAGACTTTGATACTCAGTTATCCAAAAGCAAGAAACAATTTGAAGATAGTGAGCAAGAATTGACACACTTAAAAGCCTTAGTGGATCACATTAGGCAGGATAAAGATGAGGTTGTTTCAGAAATGCAGATTTTACAAAAAGAACATTGCGAAAAAGAAGGTGATCTCCAGAGTGCAGAACAAGAAATGATTAAAATGATCCAAGAAAGAGACAAGAGAAATAAAGAGTTCAATGAATGCCAAATGCAAATGTGCGATATGCAGGAGGCAATTAATAAAATGAGTGATGAAAATAATTATTTGCATGATGAAGCCAACAGACTCCTTAAAAAGTGTAAGGACTTAGAACAGCAAATGTGCATTCCCAGGTCCCAGGAGAGGCGGCAGGGTACCACATTCAATGGAGTGGAGGTGAATTCTAGCTCTGCCCAAAGAGCTAGTGCCCCAGTGACAGGACCGGTGACTGAACTTGGTTGCAGCGCCCTTGGGGGATTTGATACTCCCATTGGGGGCAGCCACCAATCTCATACACCTGAAAACAGGATTGAATCACAAAATAGTGCAATTCCATGCATTGCAACAAGTAGCCCCATAAAAATAATGAAATCCATTAAAGCCCTGATCAAACCATTTAAAAAGGGAGGTGAATGCTGCATTGAGGATCACTTAGAAGCGGTGCATGACATTTTTAAAGCGCTCCAGATACCTAAGGAACAGTACAGACAATATTTTCATTTAACTTTAGATGCCCCGACGGCCAGCATCATAAGGGGATTAAATGAACAGCAGAATATGACATGGCTGGAGTTTGAAAAAGAAATTAGGCGTCATTTTTCTCCTTTTCAGTCATTGCAGGAGGCAAAGAAAGTCGCGTACACTATTACTGCTGGACCTAATACATCACCTCGCCAATTTTTACAAGACTTAAAAAGAGCATTCTCTCGCTTTGATGTATCTTTTGACTCAAATTCCAATGAGTTTAAAACCGCATACTTCTATGGGCTACAGAAAGACATCATATCCCAATTGGTCCGTGAATTTGACCGTGACAAGTCCCTTGAATGGATTGTACATCAAAGCACCAAGCTATATGAGGTACTCTATTGTCAGGGTAGAGAAAGTGATAAAATGAAAGATACTAGGCCTAAATCTAAAGAACCCTCAGCCACAGTAATGGAAATCAGGTCAGCCAAAATGTCCCTTGAGTCTGCTCAAAGCCAAGGTAAAAATAATGTGACACCTGAACAAAGGGGTAATCAACAAAGATCGCCATTTCCTGTACCAATGTTCCAATCACATGATCCTAGTAATAGAGAGAGCTACATCAGCCCTAGATATTTAGGAGATAGACCCCGGGTAAGGTACCGGTCTGATATGGCAGGTATGAACAATAACCAGAGACAAAATCAAGATCAAAGAAATGATGGTCCCTACCAGTCATTGGGGACACAGAGCAGATTTGATCCCAGCACCATGATATATGGTAATCAGGATAGGCCCCGATATGTGGATCGATTTACTGATAATGGAAATCAATATAGGGGCCAGTACCCACAATCTGAGAGACAGGACATGAAGCAAAACGTGAACTACAGTCCACGCCAGTACAATGATTCCCCACCAGGGGACTATAATCAAAGTATGGGTGCAACCCGCTCCCCTCCACAAATGAATCAAGAGTTCAGAAACCATCCCAACCGGTATCAATCACCTGAGAGGTATCAGAATAGATCCAATCAGGGGGAAAACAACCAATATCGACCTAGGCCACAGAAAGAGGATCCTAGAGAGGTGGAAAGGTTCCAATGCCTTGAGGCCCAAGTGAAAATGTTAGCTGAGCAAATAGGAAAGCTCTATACAGCGCAAAAACAACCTTCCAAAGAGGGGGCTGATGGCCATAGCAATGACCGGGGGGCTTCCGAAAAGTGACTAAGTACTCATGATAACTGCAGTGCCAAAATGACAGATTGCTCTGATATAACTTTGCATAACGACTCTGAGATGACTAATGGATTAAAAATGAAAGTACCAGTAAATGAAATTGTGATGGAAAGTGTAAATACTTCTAAAAAAGAGGTACGGTTTAACTTAGAGCTAAATAAAACAGTAAAGATTTGCACAAATGAAAAAGAAACATTAGGAATTCCAAAAGAACAAAGGGACAGATTTAAGAAAAATGACTCATGCATGGGGAATACCAGTGAACAGGGAGTAAGTGGGGATGCCATAGCTCCTTCCCTGGGCAAGCAAAACAATGACCAAACACAGACAGAAAAAGGAAATACTCACAAGGAGGGTACAAGTCAATCACCTGAAAAATTCATTGAGCCACATATTTTTGAAGAGGCTGAAAGGGCTGGTATTACACTAAATGATCACAAATGCACAGAATTAAAAAATGACAAATTGCTGAATGATGTTGTTACACATGTTCAGTTGGAAGGTGGTAATGTGGTCTCTGATGTTACCCAGATGGATGGGCGAACGGTGGCCACACTCCAAAAAACCTCTGAACATGGAGAAATGAATAAAATACCTCGCACAGAAATGGGTAAAAAGGAGGGAAAAATGTCTTTTCATTTACCAATGTGCTTAGCCAAAAGTGAAAAAGACCTGAGAAAGGTGAGCCCTGAAATCAGTAAGAATTCACATTTCTTATGTGTATTAGAGGAAGTTGAGGACAGATATTATGCACCCATCACTGTAGAAGAAAAATGCCACACCTTTGCTATGATTGACACTGGCGCACAGGCCACAATTATGTCCAAGGAGCTGGTAAAGAGTATCAATGAAGGGAGGCCTCCACAGAGTCAGATCACAGTGAAGGCAAATCAAGGCCCAGTGCATAACTTTAATGGGGAGGAGGTGCCCATCATAGGTGTAACTGAGGTTGACATAAAAATAGGAAAGCACAGAATGAAACAAGAGGTATTGATCACATCTATTTGTGAAATTCCATTTCTGATGGGGACAGATTGCCTGAAAAGATTGTCTCCTCTCATAGATGGGGTGAATGGAGTGCTGTGGTCCTTAACCAAAAAACCATTGAGGCCTAAGAAACTAAAATCACAAAACAGCAATATAAAAGAATGTCACACCGTTGCCAAAACAAATGATGCTGTGGAGGTATATCTCCAGAATAGCTGCATACCTAGTGTCACTGTTATATTAATGTGTCAAGACAAAGATCAGAGCGACAATGAAAAACTACCTGTACAAATATACTTGGACCCAAGGAAAGATTGGCAGACTGCCATAGACGAACACACATTACGTTTCTATTTAAAAGAGAATACATGCAAACAGAATATTGTTCCTAAAACAGATTCAGAAAAACACATTACCACTCTGGCAGAGATACACATGGAAGATGAGCAACCATGGGTTCACGCTGGTATAAATGATTATCTTAAAACAATAAAAGCCACTTTAGCGCTTGAACATGAAAGGAGTTTCATTAATGAGAAATTGTTGCAAAAAATTATAGAGAGGGAAGAAATCCCGAAATTTAGGATTAAAAACCAATATGTTTCTGGGTTGGACAGTCCAGACTTTGAAAACCGAATTACAGGCAGATGCATGCTTAAAATTAGCATTGGGCAGAAAACAATTTACCATAATGTATGGATAGTGAGTGGAGCACAAAATGAATTTTACATGGGCAATGACATCATGCACAGAATGTGTATGGTGTTAGATTTCCTTAATCAAAAAATATGGTCACGCCTAGGTGGGCCGGCGCCTGAATTTGAAGACAAAAGAAGGGCTTATCATTGTGCACAACTAGTTCCTTATGCAGTCGAATTACAGATGAGGAAAAATACTATTGTTCCTGCATTTACAAAACAGTTTGCAATAACACTGAAATGCAAAAATGGACAGCAGATGAAAGGCTCTGATGCATTTGTATGCCTGAATGAATCCATAAAACAGCAAGGCCTGGATTATGAATACATTCCATTGGTAGACATTGGTGAGGGATCTGTAAAAATCATGGTGAATAATAAAGGTTGTCAGGATATTCATTTAGAGGAAAACTCCCCATTAGGAATGGCCATACAAAAATCACATTATACGGCAGATTTAAATAACATGGTGATTGGGAATATTCCTGAAAAATATGTAGATGCCAAGGGCGAGTTGCCAGAACACCTGGACTCTCAGCCCAAAGGAATATTTAAAATTCACTCTGTGTATCCTTATGATTCAAATGAGACAGTGTGCTGCCATCAAGAGGATTGCATAATATTTAATTTAAATGAAAATGAAACAGGAAATCAGCCCATTGAAGTGGAAGCTGATCTGCCAAAATATTTGAAAGTGGCAGCTCTACAAAAAGACACAGCCACACAGTTAGAGGAAAGCGCTGAGATTCCTTTACCAGAAGAGTTTCCAGAATTTTCCAGAATGGTAGAAGAGCAGATCTCCTTAGCGGATGCATGTGACAGCGATGAGGATCGACGCAATCTGAGGGAAATATTTATGGAGTTTAAGGATGTATTTGCAAAAGATGCTTATGATTGTGGTTTAACTGATTTACATGTGGCCACACTACCAGAAGGTTGTAGCAGAAATCCAGTGTTTGTACGCCAGTATAGACTACCGCTGGCATGTTTAGAATCATTGGCAGAGATTATTAAAAATTTGGAATCACGGGGAATAATTAGGCCCATTCATAGCACATCCAATACGCCTATTTTAGGTGTGTTAAAGCCAAATGGTCAATGGCGGCTGTGTGCAGACTTAAGAGAGTTAAATAAAAGAGTACCAGTATCTAGATGGCCACTACCATTCATTGATCAGGGCCTAGCTCAGATACATGGTTCAAATGTATTTACCACGTTAGATCTCACATCTGGATATTGGTGTGTGCCATTGGCAGAGGAGATACAACACCTATTTTCCTTTACATTTGACAGGACTCAATATGCCTGGCTTAGAGCTCCGTTCGGGTACATCAATAGTGGGAGTGAATTTGGCATATTTTTGAGAAAGGCCATGCCGGATGCAGCGGAAAGAGGGACAATAGTTTATGTGGATGATGTCTTGATAAAAAATGAAAACCTTAAAAGCCATTTTGATGAAATAAGACATGTGCTTGGCCAATTGCAGAAAGCAGGCGCCAAAGTATCTTTGCAAAAAGCACAATGGTGCAAGAAAAAAGTGAACTTTCTAGGGCATGAAGTGACTGAACATGGGCTAAATCCACAAAGGAAGAAAATAGAGGCCATACAAAGATTAAAAGATCCTAAAAATGTGAAAGGAGTAAAAAGTTTATTAGGGATGACAGGCTATAACAGAAAGTTCATTGAGAATTATGCAGAAATCACTCAACCATTGACTAAACTGCTTAAACTAAATACTCCCTGGAGATGGGAAAGAGAGCAATCTGATGCAGTGGCTAGATTGAAGGAATGTCTTGTAAAGGCACCATGTTTAGCATACCCCATAAAGGACAGGGATTTCTTTATAGAAATAGGCTTTTCTGAACATTGTATGTCAGCAGTGTTATCACAAAAACACGATTTGAATCACAAAACCATTGCATATGCAAGTAAGGCATTTTCCCAAGTTGAAATGAAATTTAATGAATGCGAAAAGGCCCTATTAACCACTGTGTGGGCGCTACAACATTTCCGCCCCATTGTTCAGGGAGAAAAGGTGATTATTGAAACAAATCATCAACCTTTGCAATTTTTAGAGAGTAAAAGAATTAGATCAGGCAATCTAGCGCAATCCAGAATCACTTCATGGACGCTGGCATTACAAGGTTTTCCAGTAGAAGTAAGATATGGACAAAATAAAAAGAGCCCAATTGCTCAAGGGTTAGCTGACTTACATGACTGTGCAGCTGAACAAATAACAAATGAAATGGATGTGGAAGCTAGTTTACAGGAATTTGAACAATCACCACACAAAGCTTTTGATGAAAAAACATGCAAGGATTTGCCAACTGTATATGTGGATGGTTGTGCTTTTCACATTGAAAATGACAGTAATAAACAATTAGTGGCAGGAATAGGAAATGTCTGGTTGAAATGTGAAGGCGTTCCTAGTATAGGGATGAGGATTGGAGATAGGAGCAGTCAGGTGGCGGAATTGGCAGCCATCTATAAAGCAATTGCTACTGCAGTTGATAAAAAGTTCAGTGAAATTGTCTTGGTGACTGATTCTGACTATGCACGGAATAGCTTTGTGGAGTATTTGCCTGGTTGGAAAGCAAGAGGCATGGTTACATACAACAAAAAGCCACTTAAACATGGAAAAATGATACAAGCCATAGACAAATTGGTGTCAGAAAATAATTTAACAATATACTGGAGAAAAATTCGTGGGCATTTAAAAACACCAGGAGAGGATAAGGAGGGAAATGATAAGGCAGACCATCTGGCTAAGATTGGGGCTGTGATGGGAGAATTGCTACCTATTGATTATTTAATGGGTGAAATACAAATTGATGCAGTCACACGTTCTAAAGCACCAAAGGAGGTAGATCAACCGGTGGTGCAGTGGAGTCATGACACGCCAGACCAAGATTTGATTGAGGCACAAAAGAATGATCAAATTTTAGGAATCTATTATAATCATTTGATAGATCCTGAACAAAATCCTTTAACAGAAAATGATTGTATGGGAAAAGAAGAGTTGAGGGTGTTATTAAAGAACAAAACACGAATTAGATTACAGGATGGACTCATGATTAGAGAGTCCATAACAGGGCAAATACAGTGGGTAGTACCCCTTTCATTCAGAGGACTAATGCTACACCATGCACACGATGCCATAACTGCAGGCCATAGAGGTTCACAAAAGACATTAGAAATACTAAAAGATTATGCTTACTGGCCACATATGTCCCAAGATGTGGAATTATATACTAGAGGATGTCTAGTATGCGCCCAATTTAAACCTGCTTCACCAATGCATAGAGCACCATTGATGAAAAGAGGCCTAACTCTCCCATGGTCAGATTTGCAAATAGACTATGTAGGTCCTTTAAAAAGGTCGAGCAGGGGACACCGCTATATTTTGAGTGTGGTATGTTTGATGTCAAAGTGGATTGAGTGCATTCCCGCACCAGATTGTAGTGCGCAAACAGCAGCCACATTGCTGGTGAACCATGTGTTCTCAAGGTTTGGGTTGCCACAAAGAATTGAGTCAGACAGAGGAAGTCATTTCACAAGTACTCTAATGAGTAAGGTATGGCAAATACTAGGTGTGAAAAGGAAACTACATATCGCATATCGGGCGGCGTCTTCAGGTACAGTTGAAAGAAGCAATAGGTCTGTTGTGGATATTTTAAAGAAATTTGTGGCAGAAGCAGGTTCCAGCTGGGATTTGCGTTTACCATTGGTTTTGATGGCAATCAGGTCGACTCCTGCCAAAGCAACAGGTGTTAGCCCCCATGAGGTCTTAACAGGTAGGAAAATGGTGTTACCACAACACCTACTATACAGAACACATGAGCAAACTCTAGTGAGTGCATCCACAGTTCATGAATATATTGATGAACTGAGGAGGCATTTGCAACATGCATTTGCTTTTGTGCAGAGAAATCTGGAAAGAGCTGCTGACAGTGCTAAGTCATATTATGACAAAAAGACATCAGTAAAGGAATACAATGTAGGGGATCAGGTGTACAAGTTTCATTTTGGAAAAAGTAAACAGAAAAATTCTAAATTTCTGGCAGCCTGGCAGGGGCCATTTCGAATTATAGATAAAGTCTCTCCTGTAGTGTATAAAATTTTGAAAAATGAAGGTGAAACAGCAATAGAGCAGTTTGTCCATGTAAATCAAATCAAACCATGCCATCCCAGACATGAGATCAGGCAGCTTGAGCATGTGGAAACGGATAGAGTCCCTTGAGAAATTAAATGGGTGTGATCAGGAGGCAGTGACAAAGAAGTTAAAAAAAAGTTGATTGTTATGATGGCACATAAACACTGTAATATATGTGAAAATATATAATATAAATAAATAAATAAATAAATAAATAAATAAATAAATGCACATATAACGGAAGCTCGTGGTTGGTGTGCAGAGAGAAAGTGTATTAAATATTGAATGCTGTTTTATATGTGTTTGTTTTCTTTTAACTTGTGTTTAATTTCAGAAAAAAGAAAAAAAAAAAACGAAGTATTTTTACCAAGCATGTTTTATTTTTGTGGGGGGAGTGACAAACTTTTGGACTGGAAAGGCGCTGGTTGGGTTTGATAGTCCAGTATTTGTTTGTAGGTAGTTTGCACAAGAAAATAGATGGTCCAGGTTGTTGGTGTGTTAAACATGAGATTTATAGGTTTATTCCTTGTTATAATCAGCACCATTATTTTTGGCAAAAGGATGAAGTTAGTATTGTGCTATGTACTTAATCTGTTTATTTTCTATTTTGATTTAGACAATTAACATTATTTGATCGGAGGTTCCGGGATCAGAGGCCACGGGAGACGATGGAGTCCTGGAGTCCCCTGGATGAAGACCAAAAGATGCCTGCCTCCAGGTGGAGGTGAAGACAAAATAACCGGAATGCCAAAAGAGATGACTACTGTGGATTCAAGATTGCCAAGATGAAAGAGTACTCGAATGAACCGAATAACATCGCTGGTCGGGACATACCAAAAGAGACAAAACAAAAGTTCCGGCATATGAAGTTCCACGTATTTATTATTTTAATTATTTATTTTAACTTGTTATATTACTTATTTGTTTTAGTTAGTTGTTTTATTTCATTGTTTTTAATTGACTTGGAAAATTTAAACTTAAAGTAATGCCACTTCCACTGAGAAGGCAAATGTGGAACATTTTATGGACTTATGGACTCAGATGAAATATTGATTGCAAATTTTCATTGATGCACATGAATATTCATTTTGTTGGATTGATATATTGTATAAAAAAAAAAAAGAAGAACAAGTTGTTTTTAGAGATTGGCTTGGATTATAGCCAAGTTCTAAAAACAAAAGGAGGGTATATGTAAGGATATTTGGCATGTTACAGCACAGAGTACAGCACTACTGCACAAGTAGCATTTTTTTTGCAGCACCACCACAAGGGTGCGGTGCATTGCTATATGGGTTAGCAGATTAACAAGGAAAGACAGACTATTCAGTCAAAAACGATTTTAACATATAAGATGCAAATCTATTTTTACAGTTAAAAGCACACGTGTTCATTTAAAAATGCACACTATTTTTCACCTGAAATGCCTATATTGCTAGAGACACATTTGAAAATTAACAGCTAACATATTAACCATTAACCTGACTAATAAAACCTTATTTTAATATAACTCACTAATAAAATGTGTTCTCTACTGCAGAATTAGGCATACTTTGAAAACCAGTTAAATGAGTGTGCAGATTTTTTTTCCTCTCTTCTCTGCCTGATTATCCGTGTTGTTGTGCACAGTAACTGCAGGAGGAAGGAAGTCAGATTTGCAACAATTGCAAATGTATAAGCGAAGCTATTGTTGAAGAGTAGGAGGATGAGAGATGATGGATTTCATTGGAACACGTCATAAAGAGGGCTGAGAGGAAAGTTTTAGTGGGCAGTAGCAGGGAAAAAGACAAGGACACATCTTTCTGCACTACTGGGGAGAAGACCTGGCTGTGGGGGTGTCCTGCTGCAGTCGAGACTGGGGAAAGCTGAAAGAATTACCTTTCCACTGGCAGAGGCAGTCCTATCTGAAAAAGCTGAGAATTCCAGGCAATGACCCCGGCTTGAGAAGGCAAGCGTTCCTTTTTGCTGGAATTAAGCCAAGAGAGCCACATTCACAGAGAGAAGCCTCTGAACAGATAAGGTAATTACCTAACTGGGGGAGCTGTGTGTGTGCACGAAAGTATGCAGTCAGTGTAGAAAAATGAAAGTCCCGTGCGTGTCTTAATCAAGTGCTAATGTTGCAATTTAAGTTCTGTTCTCCGCCACTATAATTGCAGTGTGTCATTGAAAATGCTTTGATTGTTCCATTTTATTGCTGTGAAGAATGAGATCATGTCTAAATGCAACTTTTATAATACAGAAAATATTTGAAAACAGACGGGTGGTTTATTTTCTATTTACCATTACAATGCCAATGATGTGGGGAGATTTTTAAACAGTGCAATGGTCATTTTAAGACAGATGTGTGTATGTCAGAATCAGTATGAATAATTGTGAGTGACTGTAGTATAACTTGTTGGAGGTACATGAGCCAACGGGAAGAGAGACTCTCTGAACATAGCTCCCTACCGTATATAAGGTAGTGGAAATTACCACAAGACTACCACATATAGATCTCTGTCGTAAATAAGTCAGTGAGTTTGCCCATGGTGGCGCACCAACACTATCACTGGAAATTGTGGTATCCCTAGAATGCAGGTCTGAGGTCTCTCTAGTGATCACACGAAAAATCTAAGCGAAGATAAGGGATTCTGGACATTGGGGCCACAAATAAAACAAGGGAATTATGCTCACCAAAATACCACCAACCACGTATACCAAATATGCAGGTCTGGATGCTGAAATAATGCATGTCCATTGTATTATTGTTGCACATGGCCAAATCTGAATACAAAGAGTGATTATTGCTAAGTTATTTTTCGGCGGTAATAAAATACCGTCAGGCCCCAAATCTCCACAAAATACCCTACAGTCTCCACATTTCTCCCCCTCGATCTGAACAGCTATTTTGCTGTTACGATCGACTGAGGTGTCGTTGGAAAGGGGAGACTCTTTTGAAGCATTGCTGGTGCGCATCGGGTGCAGAGCGCTCGATCCGCACCCAGCAATGCCACTAGACCACCAGGGATCTGTTTGCGATGTGGGGGGGCTGCTTACAGTAAGCAACCACCCCCCCGACCCCAAGGCATGGGGCCACATGTATTGAGATCCCTGGTGGCAGATGGGTGATCATCTGCCCCCAGGGAGAGGGGCACAAAATAAAAATTATAAATGGAAATGAAAAGGAGATTTAAGTTGTGTTGGGAGGCTACTAGCCACCAGGATTCTTTTTTTTAACCTCTTGTAGCCCTCCCTGGGGGTACATATCTGCCCCTATCTGCACCCATGAAGGGCTAAATGAGATACCCCACATCCATTTGGGGTGGGGGGGAGAGGGCCATCAGAAAACCTGTGTGCAGGCCACCCAAAGGATGGGGCTGCAGGTTTGGGCTCCCCTGGCGGCAGATAGGTGCCCATCTGCCCCATATGGAAGGGGTAAAAAATAAAAAAAATAAAACATATATAAATTAGGATTTGGGTGGGGGTGGTGAGGCACTAGACCACCAGGAGGAATGTTTTTCATAATGAAAGGGGGGTGGCCTTCTCCCCCCACCCCAAGTAGGTGGGCAGGCACCGCATGTAGCCCTACCTGGGGGCAGATGTCTGCCCCTAGGAAGTGGCAAATCTGTTTTTACTGGGGGTTGAGGGTCCGCAGACCATGAGGGATGGCTTCAATGGGGGGCTGTGATCGGAGAGTAGTGGTGATGATTTGTTTTTGCTGGGGTGAATGTGTTTTGTTTCATTTACAGCTTTTTCTACGCGAGCAGCTGCAATGTTATGCGAGTACTGTTTTTTATTATTCTACGGTTAGGGCCCATTGTTCGTGGGGTGGGTGATACTGGGGCTGGATTATTGGTGGTGTGGGCGGGAGTGGGCCGTCTGCGGAGATATTTTGTTGGACTCGGACACAATTGCAGGGGCAGGCCACAAATTGCAATCCAGGCCAGCAGAACATTGGAGTTTCCCTGGGAGCGGCTGTCTCCCATATGGGTTGACCATTCCAAGCCCAGGCTGCACCTTTGGATGTGCTACGTTACAGATGTCACCTCTGGTGAGGAATGGGGATCCCGCCGGGGTTCTTTGGGACTGCCGCTGCACTTGGGGATGTTCAACCCACATTTCAGACGGTGCCCAAGGCTAGGTACGTGATCCCCAACCATCCTGGTATTCTGGCCGGCCTGCTTTACAGTTTCTCCCTGCAGGAAAGGACGGAGAATGTCCCAGACCTCCCGGGAACCACCGCTGGGCTTCGGGACGTTCAACCAACATGGGAGTCAGCCACCCAAGGCCAGGGATATGACCCCATACCACCATAGAGTTCTGGCTGTGTTGCATTACAGCTGCTGCCCTCTGGGAAAGGACGGGGACCCTGGCAAGACTCCCAAGAGACTGGAACTGTACTTGGGGATGGTCAACCCACATGGGATACAGCCACCCAAGGCCAGGGACATTACCCCTGACTTTCCTGGAGCTCAGGCTGGCCTGCGGTAGAACTTCTCCCTCTGCGAAAGGTCAGGGACCCTGCCAGAGCTCCCTGACACCATTGCTGGGCTTGGGGACGGTCAAACCAAATAGGATACAGCCGGCCAAGGCCAGGGACATCAGCCCCGACCATCTTGGAGCAGCTCTACGGACCCTGCCCCGGCTCCCTAGACCCTAGAGCTGCCACTGTGCTTGGGGATGGTACACCCACATGGTAAATGCATGACCAAGGCTGGAGACATCACCCCTAACCGTCCTGGAGTTCTGGCTTGGCTATATTACAGCTTTTCACTTCGGGTGGTAAAAGGAATGAATTTCCCTAGGTCTTTCCCTCCTCTTATGTACATAAAACAGATCCAATTCTAGTTTGCTCTGGATTTATGACACAAAGACGGAACCTTTGCCATATTACTGATACATGGAAATCCTCAGTCTTTTATTATTTCACACTTGATTGCCATCAGGCAAAAGCTAATTATGTGTGTTGGTTCTTGAGTCTGCAAAAGGGGTGTGTCTGTTCAGTTAGAGGAAACTTTTTGATCCCCTCTTCCTTGCATCTAAACCCTGCCGTGCATAAGGGATGACTTAAACATTAATTCAACTACTTTGATTACATTATCCACTACTGGCAATCTTTAACTCATTCATAGGAATGAGCGGGATCCATGTTGCATTAGAAGTGGCATGTTTGTAAATTTACAAACATGACGTCATTGCCATCACCATGGCATGACATCAGCATGCAATTTATCCATGCCGCTATTTAGAGTAGCCCCCTTGCACTGAATAATCCTTGGAAAGCTGTGAGGGAACATTAGATGTACATACTGCCGATTTTGCAGATTTCCAATAACATTTGGAGGAAGACACTAAGGTAAACTCTTTATACCTTATAATGATTGGGGATAGCTAGGGGAATTCGACATATATTCACTATTACTAGACTCAACAGTTTCACACTTTTCTTGTCTTGACTCGGTAGGGGAAATCTATTGAACTCGAGCATAACTACTCTACCCCCATTTGCTACATACCGGGGAAGAGATGAGTGTATAACCTATAGAAGAACACAAGGATGACCGCACATTACGCACTGGCATCAACCTATTTTAAAGCTTTTTTACTCTGCAAAGGATTCCTGCTAGATACATCACCAATAATCACTAGCCCTGCCCTTATCTATTCTACAACATCACCTCCAGGAGATTGGATGAATACCATCATTTCGGGGACGACATCAATATATATAGAACTGGGTCATTTAGTAGAGTGACATTTATACGTGTTTTGGACATGGATTCCACCTATAGGCGGAAGATCATTTACATATCATTGACAGGGGATGATGATTACTCCATTTCTTACACACACAGGCACACCAGAAGGTCCTGTATGCATCAATAAATTGAATAAGGCTAGACATGTGACACCTATGTATATGATATTTAGAAGAGAATAACTAGAGAGGGCTAGTAACCTCATCAAATCCTCATATTTTAGGTAACCAGGAAGGGAACCCTACACCCTACACATATATACTTCTGCATCCCTGTGGTGAACCCTTCTAGAACATTCGTATCAGGACCGTGAAAATAAGAAGGTAGGCATTAACTAGAATGATATCTGTTGTAGGATTTGCTGTAAAGCAGATTAACTTGAAACAATCAAAGGATTCTTTAGATGAAATTATAAGACTACTTTTTCTCTGATTATTTGTAGAATTAACGCCCTACCTGGACCCCTGATGAAGAGACATTTTCTCAAAACGGTTTGGTTCACATTATTAAATCTATATTTTTTTTTATTTTTTAACAATGTTGTACTATGAATTCATACTGAAATGAGTGATGTGTTTACAATGACATCTGAACACTCTATTTACTTTACTTGGAACATTTTAGAGTTTTTCTATTAAATACTTGGCTATTCATTGGCCTGTGATAGTGTGCAGAGGACGCGAGTTTCCTACTTATGAGAACTTTTCCTGTTTACCTGTTCAGTTTAAGAGCCAACTGTCTACCAATACCCATTGAGCTTTGTCAATGCACAGAAACAAATGCTCATTTGGGCGCACTCTGCAATGATATATCCAAGCACGCAATTTGGGGGTCACCAGGGGTCGCTGCTGTGACCCCAGAGGTCGTCTTTGCTACCGCTGTGGTCCCACTTGCTACCCCTAAAAGAAAAGTTTTATTTTTTATTTATTTTAAGTTAAGCTCCTGGGCTGTGGCCAGCACCATCCGACTCTTTGTTTCTGGAGTGCACACCAATAATTGACCGTCTCTTTAAGCGATTGGACAATACACATGCCAACAGGCAACACCCATAAGAAGCAGGCTGAGGAGCCAGGAATCCCTGATCACAGCTTGAAAGAGAGATGCACTCACCTGGTTTTGCTGGGAACTATCAGCAGAGCTTCAGCATGGTGGGTGATATACCAATCGTAGTTTGTTTCTTGAAGTAAGTGAATGAGACACATGATCAAATTGGAGGAAAGAAAAACAAACTCACAAAAATGCTGAATTCCTCATTGGGAAAATAAGTTGAGCGGGGGTTGTCGGGGTGTATGCCGCTCCTCTTGCTCGACATTATGGGACTTCAGAGGTTGCAGTGATGTCCCCCACTTTCATAAAAAGTAAAGCGGGGGACAAAGACAGTTTTTTTTTAAAAAGGGAATCCTGCGCTTGGGCTTGCACCTCTCAATGGGGAGGCAAAACTGATTCATTGCTGTGCTAATTCCCTTCACCCTTAGAACCCCCCTGCTTTTTTGCTGGACGCAGGACTTTTTAATTTTAACTCCTGAGTGACTGGGACTTCTTTTCATTTTCTCATATGTTTTTTCTGACTAGGACTTTTGGGAATCTCATTGTTTAATGGAGTCTTTTTTAACTCCATAGGCATCTGCTTGTTGCATTGTGACACACAGAACCTTTGGTGTCGTGCCACTGATAAGTCCCTTGGACTTCTCTTCATATTTAACTACATTTTCTTGGGAGAACTACTGTTCCCAAGACTAGTAAGATGACGCATGTCTTACTTACCCTTTCTTTTGTGGGTCCATCACACACCACCAAATGTGGAGTGCCTGGGGGGATACATAGTAACTCCTTTATCCCACTTCTCACTTAGCATTCTATTACACTAACTAACCTGAATGGCTGGTGGAAGTGGTTTCTTGTTTACTACCTTGTGCCATGTATCTGCAGGCTGATACCTTAGCTGCAGTACAGCACCCAAGGGTGACCATTTTCTCAAAATGGACACATTCTTCTTTTTTGCCGTTTCTTGTCACTTAGTTCCTTCTGGGCTATTACCCTGTTGTTTCTATTGTGTTTGGGTCCTTTGTGCCTTTTGCATTTGGCAGGCTTTAGCCCTTAAGCTCACCCGGGCTCCAGTGTACCTGGAGAAGGCAAAATGTGAGGGAGGGTCCTGTAAATTCCCTGTCCTTTGTCTCTAGGTGTGCCTGAGTGAAACCAGTTCTGATTAGCTGGCTGGCTGTCCATGGGGACAGCTACCCTGCTGGGTGATTGAAAGCCTATGGCTGTTAATGAATGGGAACTTGCTTAAAAGGCAAGGTTTTGGGACTAGAGGCAGAGTCGGCCACTGGAGAACAACAGCTGATGCGGAAGATATGAAGAGATGCCAGCAGCACCCTCCTGTACTGCAAAGTGCCCAGTGAAGCCCTGCAGCAGTGAAGACCCCATTTTTGTTTCAACTGGGAAGACCCATACAGGATGCCATCCTCCCTTGGGCTAGTGGGACCCACTTGACTTCAGACAAGCTTCATTTTGGCATAAATCCCAACTTGTAGTGACTTTCCAAGGCTGCAGAATCCCAATGCATGGGGACCCTGACCATCATTCAGTGAATTGTCTTTGGAAGTGTGAATCTGGACAAAACTTCGTGGGCATCCAGAAGACCCTACAGATGCTCGGAATCTTCATGCAGAATCCCTTCACCAGAGTCCAGGACCAAGAGATCATATAACTTCTAATCAGAGATCTTTGCTCTTCTTTGACGCTGAGAAAAAGGCGCCAAAACCACAAAAGGCAGCTGAATCAAGGAGACTCCATTGCTGCACAGCCCCTCTCGAGAATGTTGGCACAGAAGCCTGCCAGACAGCCTCCCTTTCATCACCACAACCAAGGACCAGGAACAAGGGTCTGCTACACAGCAACAGGAGGGCATCCAGTTGTAATGAATTCTTCAGGTCACAGGTACCGTGAGGCCTGGCTTACATCTACCTTTTGCCAATTGTGGTGCTTCCTAGCTTGGAAGTGCTATGTTACTCTTTTTAAAGTTGACCTCAACTCTCTTGCACTGGCCTTTCTGCTTGTGCTTCATCAAGGTGGCTCCTCTTGAGCTTCTGTGATTTTCTATTTGAACTACTGACTTTTCTAAAACATTTTCTATGAAGAGAGCATCAGAACTTTGCACTAGCCCATTAACTTTGGCTGTCCAGGCTCCCCAAGGGCCCCTTTCTGAACCTATTGGCTTTGGCAGTGCTTGTTCTAGGTTTTAATTGTTGAACAGTGTTTTTTCTGGGATAAAAGACCACCTACATCCCTCTGGGAGAATCTTACTGTTGTTGAAAGTACAAAGTATGTTCTGATCTAACTATACTTTTCCTGCCTTATAATTCAATATTGTAATGGTGATGACAAACAAGTGTTATTACTGACCTCAAATGATGTCACTCAATGTGCTGGAATATGTATAAAAAGTTACTCACCTGTATTATTGCTCTTGTTGAATTGAATCATAACTTTTGGGATTAACGTTACTATTAGTTGCTGCTTTTTAAACATTGTCTAATCATCCTTGTGTGTATATAAATACATATGTATTGTATAACTTTAAGTGTAAATGTTTACTTGGAAACCTGTTTTTACTGATTTCATTGTACAGCTCTACAGCTCACATTACCCCTCTTAAGATAAGCCTGGCTGCTCACTCACACTACCAACTTGTGTAGTACATGCCCATATTAAAATGCGGGTTACCTAATACCAAGAGAAAAGTCGTGTAAGTCCCAAACCAGTTAGAGCGCTGCCGAGAAGGACATAAGTTAACTTGGGTGCTGGAGGTAAGTATTATAGTAAGGGAGGTTGAGGGAGGGGGTATAGCGGGTGGGGTGATATTTGTGATTATTGCCTTGTAGAAAATTGTGAATTTTAAATGTCAGCATCGAAATAATCACATACATCCCCATTGGTTTACACCTGGGCTGAGCAGTGGCAGGAGTCTCAAAAACATTGAGAGCCTTTTGTTTGAGTGACCTGCTCAATTGATTTTGGGGGCGGATGCAGCTGAGATACAGTGAGACATGTGATACTCCAGGCCTTGTCTTTCTCTTGAAATTAGAGGATGGGTTATGTGTTATTGGGTGACATCTGGGGGAGGAGCAGATGACATTCCCAGTGGACAGCTTGCAGGAGAGGCACACGTGTGATTATGCTTCGGGGGGAAAAGTGGAGATGTAGGGAGGGGGGTGACACATCAGTCAGTGTCCATCTCTTGAAGCAAGTGTACGAGTCATGTGCCAGTGGTTAACACACAAGAGGAGGAGGGGTAGATGTGCAGAATCCCTAAGGACAGTGTGTGGGAGAACCACACTGTCCGATTTAACTTAGATGGAGCACCAAAGATTCATGGGGTTGGGTGGCACAACAATGAGTGCCCATCTATTGAATCGAGTGGATGAGGCATGTACCATCGGGTTACTCAAAGCAGGTAGAACTGAAGGAACTGGGAATCCCTGAGGACAGCTTTTGAGGGATACGCACTAATGTCCCATACTCATTGTATACTGCATTTACTACCCCCTTTATACCAAACACCTCACACCAGGCTGTTTAATGTACAGTGTAAGAGATTCTCCTGCTACAATCAAATGTTCTCATGAAAGTGCTCCAGTGCTCCTTGGAGGTAGTTCTGTGGTACATCAAATATCAGACACAAACGCCCCCGGAAAAAAAAAAAATGATTTATTGCATTAACAGGTTTTGGAAGTGGTATCTGTGAATTGATCTGGAATTGTAACATGGAAACTAAAGGTCTGAATAGTGTCAATAGTGTCCGATTAGTTTGAGTATTGTAGTGTATACAGTATTCGCCCCTGGTCGGTACTAGATTACCCAAACTGCTGTATTGAGTTTGATTTCACTTTGTAATTTACATATCTGTGTGAGAGAACACAGTTGCATTCTTCCAAATGTAATATTTAAATAATTGATGATTTATTTTTAACAAACATGTAGAATGCTATACAATGTAGGAGTCATAGGGCGACATTCTGCCAGTAGAATTTGTAAAATTAAGATTGTCATAAGAAAGCATGCAAGATCGAATATGTTAATGTTGTGAAAAGGATCTCATCACCGTACAATGGTGGAGCACCTCACTTTGTTGCAACACGGATTGTGGCAGTCCCTAATCCCTAATTGGAAACAGCTACTTGACAGCTTTGCTAAAAACGTACAAAAACAACTCACTGAACATTTATGGACTAAAAAGCTGATCCAACGAATCAACTACCATCTTGCTACCAACCTAAATCCTGAGGTATACCTGCCTCACCATTGAGCTGAATGTGATCCACCTAGGACCCTCGAGCAACTCTTCTCTGAGCATTCACCTTACTAATCCCCAGTTAGACCGCCTGTCACCACATGTTTGAAACTAACACCAACACTTAAGAGCTTGCAAAAGCGTTCACCAATAAATTCAGCTTCCTGAAACAAGTTATAACAAATATAAAGTGTACACAATTGAGCTTGTTATTTGAACCTACCTTTATTCAGAGTGTTTACGTGTTACCATGTACTTGTGCCCCCAACTCACTCCTCCTGAGAGCTTGGACTTGAATGCTTGGACACTGGTGCCAATCAGCGAGCCATGGAGTCCTAGAGAACCATTGTTCTACTGATACTAGTAGTCTACGTGTTTGTTTGTTTGTTTGTTTGTTTGTTTGTTTGTTTGTTTGTTTGTTTGTTTATTTATTTGGTAATGCACACCAAACCTTTAGGTAGCTGGGTGCAGCGGAATAAGAATACTTAAAGCTTAGTTACAACAAAAGCAGTGAGTACAAACATGCAAAGACAAACTCTGATTACCACTTGTGGGTTACAGTGAGGCAGTGGTAATGTAGGTCACGTGTCTTATTCAAATAGTACCAAGGGTCACATAGATACATCGATAATGGTAAGGCCCAGGCCAGCGTTACCATGAGACAATACAATTTAACATGAAATAGATAAGGGGAACAGCTAACTGGGGTGGCCATGGCTGGCGCCGGAGTGATGTTAGTGGTGGTTTGTAGCAAGTTTAGCATGTTGTATCTACATTTTGTGTAGGGTTGTTCCGTTCTTAAGGCTATGGG
Source organism: Ambystoma mexicanum (assembly GCF_040938575.1). Taxonomy (NCBI): domain Eukaryota; kingdom Metazoa; phylum Chordata; class Amphibia; order Caudata; family Ambystomatidae; genus Ambystoma; species Ambystoma mexicanum. Next base: position 1,208,622,078 of record NC_090932.1, read on the forward strand.
TAGTGCGTTACAAGAGAGGGCTGCTTTGGCCGAGAAGCTGGAGCCGGCTGCTTTGGTTAGTTTGAATTTAGGAATCTCTGTCAGATGGGCATTGGCAGATCTAGTGGGGCGAGTTGAAGTTTTCCTATTTATTTTATCTGAGAGATACGGTGGTGCTATGTTATTTAGACATTTGGAGGTGATTGATGCTGTTTTGGGAAGAATCCTGTTGTTTATGTTTAGCCAGTGTGCATTTCTTCTGAAGTTGGAGATATGCACTCTGTTAGGGATTTTCAGGGCTGCTCTTAAGACATTATTTTGTAACATTTGGATTTTGTCAATGATGTATTTATTAGCACCTAGGTAGAGGGCATTGCAATAATCCAATTTGGACATTATTAGAGTGTTAGCCAGGGTGATGCAGCTAGCTTCTGAGAAAAATGGTCTGCAAGCTCGGAAAAGTTTGCAAGTGTAGGCAGTTGATGATGCTAGCGAGTTGACTTGTTTCTTGAGGTTTCAAGTCGAATCAAGGTAGGAGCATAGTGTTTTAACTACGGGCATCACTTTGATTATGATACTGTCAACGTTGAAAAAGGCGTAGCTAGGGCTGAGTTTTTTTTAGGTTTGCCTCTGAACCCAGGATCAGTATCTCAGTTTTGTCATCGTTCAGGCAGAGGCCATGGGATGCCATACATGCCTGAATGTGGAGGTAAACATTGTTTACCAAGGCTGTATCCTCGAGAAAGTTGCCCGAAAGGGAAATGAAGATCTGGGTGTCATCTGCATAGTTAGTGTAGGTGACACCCAATCTAGCCAACTTGTCGAAGAGGGGCTTGGTAAAGATATCATACATAGTAGGTGAGACACAGCATCCCTGTGCATGCCGCAGCATGTTAGTATAGGGTCAGCCTTGGACCAGCCAACAAGTTCCTGCAGAAATCTCTTAATATGTTTTACACCATTGCATCTGAGTTAGATTTTTCACTAATTTTTAGATTGTAGCTTACTTGTATTTTATTTTGAATATGAACACGTGGTCATGCACGCACATGTACAACACACCCACTCATGAAGATGAAGGCGCATTCACTTTCTCCCATGTACTTGTAATTTAAGTGGTCTTGCATAGTGTTCCTATGCAACATTTGGTGGACTTGCTGCACAGGGATCTGTAAGCAAGGGGGGGGTCACTATTGGGATAGTGAGAGACACAGATGAGTGCAGCTCAGAACCACTTAGTTCCTGTGTGCTGATCTACTTTCTATTGGTTTGGTCATGTCACTTGGAAGTATGTTATCCATGGCGAACAACCCAGGACATGACAAACTGCAACACTCTGAGTCTGGTTAGCCACTGATGTACGTTAGAGCTAAAGAGGAGAGCTTAGCCATGGCACCCTTAGGGTTGTTATGCTAACAACTTAGAATGTAGCAGCTTTCTATGTGGGATTTATGTGTGTAGTGTAAAGTGAAAGCTGATTTTATATGGAAGTCGGTTATTCGGGAACATTGGAGAGTACGCTTTACAAGACAAAACAAAACTTCACTCCTACCACTGGACTCTTGCTGACATACCACACATCAGTTTCTTACATTACCCATGTCAATCTCTCTCATTCTCTGTCTCACCGTCTCTCGCTCTGTCACCGTCAGTCTCAGATAGATTTTTTTTTTAAATAATTGGTTATTTATTATGCGCTTAATGCTCTGAGGTTGTTAAGCACGGACCCAGGGAATCAAACCCGCGGTGCTCAGGAAACAAACCTGTGTTGCTCCACATTGTGTTGCTTCCAAGGCGAACGCATTGCCCCATAGCTACCCTCTTAAGATGAGATACATTGTGAATTGTCAGATGAGAGAAAGGACACTCAGCCTCATTATTAGTTGGGTGGTGCAGTGAAAAGGCAGTGGTAGTACTGTTATTGCCGCATTACTGCATGGCCAAACTACAAATTTGGTGGAGAGTTGGAGGATTCACCTCCAGCTAAGAGTTGAGGTAGAGGATTCACCTCCAGCTAAGAGTTGAGGTAAAAATGCCACCTTTCCACCCAAAAATGGCAACTTCGTCAGAATTACTGGTGGCAAAATTACTGCTGGCAGTAATTCTGCCAAAATCCCCATGTAGTTCTATGGACTCCAATGAATTGGGACTAACACCACCTGCCACCACATGTAATCCAGCGGTAATACCGCTGGGACAAGTGATGGTTGTTAGGCAGAATTCTAGGTAGAAAAATACAGAAAAGTGGTAGCAATGGCTGAGCAGCCAGACTTATCACAAGAGCAAGTGAGCAGCATCAAATAGTTACACAAAGGACAGCAATCACTATGATTCAAACAAACACTGACTCAAGGTTTTCAAGTAAAAGAATATACATTTATTTACTCTTCAGTTGTATAACATTTCACTAAAGTAAAGCAGTTCAAAAATCACACTCTTAATACACCACACTACTCCAAATAGTTTCCAGACAAGTTAAGTTCACAAAATGAAGTGGGAGCAAAATGGCACTCGGTTAATTTAAAAGGGAGGGAAAGACACAATTAGGTAGAAATGGAGCAGTACCAACAAGTAAGTAAGCAAGGCCATCTAGAAAGAGGAACTACAGTGAGAAAATCAGATGAAAAAGGCTTAGGGCCAAAGTCAATAGGGCAAAAGTCTTTTCCTGAAGATCACACAGTTCAGGGGAGTTCGCGGTTAAGTCTTTGCCAAGAGTTCAGGACGAAGTTGGTCAGCAAAAAAGTTAGTTTTAAGAGAAGAGAAGGACAAGCCCTCGGATTGGTAAAAGGTTTCACACCTTTTCACTGTGGCTGGACGAAACGAACAACCGGATGTTGAACAGTACCTTAAATGGAGAAGAAGCTGTAGCTGCGGTGGATGTTCCTGGTAGTTCCAGCAGGCTCACGGTTCCTGAAACGACTGTTGGAGTGACACGAAGTAGGAAGATTGGACGGTCCTACACCACCCATGGAAGAAACCAGCAGCAGAGCAAAACAACAAATAAAAGGTGCGCTCCTTAAAACCCAAGGAGGGTCCGACCTTCCTGGCCATCTGGCCCACTATAGCTCTGTACAGAAAATTCGACCAGAAGAGGGTGTCCTGGCTTAGAGTTTGGGTGAACTGGTTGGTCCCACGAGCTCAAGGGATGAAGATTTTTGGAAGATCCTCTCTGTCGGAGCCTGAAGATTCGGGCCTTCAGCAGGGCTTCACCGGGCAGTTCAGTCGTGGTTGGGTCCTCATCTGTCAGCTCCTCTTCGGTTCTCTCGTTCCAGTGGCGACTCTCCTCTTCCAGACCCAGAGACCTGCCTTTTATGCAGTTTTCCCTCCATTCACACAGCCTGGCTGTCAATCACACAGCAGGGTGGCTGTCCTGGCGGGGACAGTCACCCAGCCAATCAAACAGGAGTGCGACCTGGGTTACCAAGGGAACCCATCACAGGGGTCCTAAAACCCCTCCCTCACTTCCTGCCTACCCAGACTTTCAGGTGCCAAAAGGAGGGCTTCTGTGCAGAAGCCCGCGAAGAGACGGTGAACAAAGGAACCAAACCTAGTTTGGCGCTTAGAGACGAACACGAGAAAGACTTTTCCAACAGAAATGGCGACTAAACCCATCCAGAACAATATTAAAAACATATGGTCAAGCAGGTCTAAGTTCGAGGCTACCAAGAGAGCCTAAAACAATACCATGGTTATTTAAGAAAACCGTGGTAGGAAAAATAGGGTAGTTACCACTGCCACCAGCCAAGTCTTAATGGAAAGAGAGCAAAAGAATGCTCCAAGAGAGACAGACAAAAAAGAGATAAGTAGTAACCCTTTCCAGTACTCCATGTAAGATGGTTTGCACTGGATCTGCGGATTTAAAAGAGACTAGTAAAGTTAATGGCAACTTTACATTTTCTGGGGGACAGTAGTCAGCCCCAGAAAATGGAGTCTGAGTTGGGAAGTCTAAAAGACAACCGAGTGTCACTGCACTGAGGGTGCTGTGTAACACACAGTACAAAGATGATGCCTATGGAGTAGATGAGGCTCCACAGTCTATGAAAACAAACATGTTAAACACACACAGCAAAACACATGTAAGAGTTGGAAAAAGGGTTCACACTCTTACCAGGCGAAAAAAAGAAATCCTACAATTCCAGCGAAGCTGCTGAGGGACTCACTACGTAAGGGAAATCAGCCATATATGAGAATTCTCCCTAACAATGGTAACAGTCACTCTGGTGGTTTATCCGCAGATTTAGGGCCGAGATACCATCTGTATCTGTAATGAGTCTGACTGCCTGGAAACTTCTATATTTAACATAAGCAACATGCTGTGGTTTATGAAACTTTCAGCCAGAGTAAGGGCTTTTGGAAATATGCGGACCAGAGTCACTGATTTTACCTTCCCTAGTACGCTGGTTGGCAGACTGATAGGTGACTCTAACCTCACTCTATCAAGCTCAGGTGCTCTACTCCTAGGCCTGCTCGGACCTTTGCCCATCAGTGGCATCATTCGTCAGGAGCAGAGCACAGAGTTTGTCAAGCATGCATCAGGCGGCTGGGGCCAGTTTTCATGCTCGTTTCTCCCAGAGGTCTCCACTGCTGTCTCCCACATGCATTCAACTCCTCTCATGTGTTACATGAACACCATAATATTGAATTCTGCAACCCTCCCCGGCCACCACTCAATTGTTGAGGTTGCACCAGGATTTGCCGTTCAAAGTGAAGCTAAAACCATTCATAGGATTCTGCATGGTGAGTAAGAGCAGAAAGGTTGAGCAGTGGAGTGTGAATGTTTCAAAGCCCCCTAAACAGCTAGATCCATTGGCCTAAATGAGGTGTGGCTGCAGGTGTTCACACCGATTATCTTTGCCAAAGCTTGTTCTATGTGCTTTCTTTTACCAGTTTTCCCATTATAAATTCAGGACAATTCCCAAAAATCAAAGAAAGAAATCAGGAATGGATGACCCTCTTATGCCTGACAAGGGTCAACTTAAGAAGTTTCGAGTTGTGACACATTTGAAAGGTGATTTATTTTAATTTTGATGAGACTGAAAACATTTTGTGTGGTGTGCCTGTGAGAAGCAATGCATTTTTAAATTGTACATTAATTCTGTATCCTTAGAAATTAGATCTGCGTGGAATGAGACACATAAGAAAGCATATTCACAGCCAGTGAGGTTGTGTGGTATCCGAACAGGGTGGAACAGGTAATGAGAAGGAGAAAAAAATAACTTTTCGTGTGATCTCAGTATGCAGAGGATTCTTACAGCAGGCTGTTGTATTTTTTATCATCTGTTTTCATTATGAGATGCACATTGTCAGCTCCTGCTCAGCTGCTGTCTCTGATCTTAGCAGGATTGAATTACTGTGAAAAGGGTCACCGGATCACGTCATTAATAATAAGAGGTGCTTTTGATTATATCCAGCTGGTGCAGACCATTAGCAGTATGAACAATTACCTTTCTTTGCGTATGCAACGCTGTTATCTAAACCCCCTTATTTACTATCGGATGTAATGATAAACATACCGTTCGATTTTTCTTTATATTTCTGAGTGCCTCAGAATAGTGGAGATATGTATATTTTTCTTTCAAAGACAGTGAGCACTAGAAACTTCAAAAGGTAAACTCATGGGTGTTTTAAATGCTTCCCCTGTTGGCATGCCTTGTGAAAAATGTGCCGCCTCTTACTTGCTTTCGATGTGATGCTATTTATTTACAAATAATGTATACTTATATTGGGTAATTATACTTTGTATTTTTTCTCTTCTAAGTTTATTATTTAAATTACACGACACAATTGAAAACAAAGGCAAATATTTACCATATTTATATTTTTAATTCACGCAAACATATTCTCTACTCCATGTGCTATCGAGGCAAGAGCAGTGTCCTTGGGTGTTAACAGCAGTTAAGTTGTATCACTGGGATGTAAAAAGGGCATTCCTATGTAGATGAAATAATAATAAATGGACTTAGTAGGCTTTAAGATCGCTAAGAGGAGTAATGTACCTGCTGTGTAATAATGCTGAACTTGCATTGCAATCTTGGCATGGACTCTATCGTGCAATTCTTCCAATGACAATGGAACTTGTTATGAGTTTGGTGGTGCAGTAAAAATGTAAAACGTGAGAGCAAGGGTAGGGTTGTGGCCTTTCTGAAGGTCAAATCTATGCGAGTTAGGCTAGAGCTCTCGAGATACCAATATGTAGGTTTAGATTTAGTACACTAGCTCCCCTTTAGAAAATGTCCGTCCTATTTGAACTACGAGGCGGCTGAGGAACAGAGTACAACAAGTCATTAAAATTAGGCAGATTAATGTGGTCCTCGAGAAATCAGAGATGTGTTCTACTGGGGGGGGGCACTGATAAGGGTGGAGCAAGATTCAGACCTTCCCTTGAGTTGTGATATGAAGAGCAAGCAGTGAAGCAGTGAAACCAACAAATCTAGTTCAGTTCTGGGGAGGCATTGCTGGGGTACTTGCGTGCCTGGTGTTAAGAGGAGCGTATTACTAGTTCACAGGTCCAATTTGACCTCAGTGTTGTCCTAATGACCAGATGCACACCATGTGACTTGGCTGATGGGGCGCGTAGTATTCCAGGTAACTCACCAATCCAGTAGGTGGGAACCCAGGTGACGATGTAGAGGGACCAGGTGTTAGAGGATAGGGGTAGATTAGGATGTGTGCTAATCGGTCAAGAGACTATAAGGGATTAGTAGTATGTATACACGTGGTAGCCAATGAGGGTGGTGGGATAACACTGTATATTGTTCACGTCATGAGTGATCTTCTTCTTTAAAAAAACATGTACTTGCTTTGAACTAACTGAGGGCTCTTAGCCTTTTTCCTTAGAGAAGTGTTTTTATTGTCTGGTTGTCTAGAGTTCGTGACTTACACATTTGGTAACTCTGACGTGATGCCAGACCCTCCGCAGTGATGTAGGATTCCTGGCCACTCATCCAGAGGGGACACACCCATCTGCAATGCGGTAGCGGCCATGTAGTTATGGTTAAGTTGGTGTTGCCATAGGAAGAGCACTTTTTGGGCGGTTTATAACTATGCTCCCCCTGGACGAATCCTCACCAAACTTTGCAAAAAAAAGTATATGGCCCACTCTGAATTTCGTTGCAACGTTTGGTGAAGATTCGTCCAGGGGGGGAAAAGTTATAGGGGGGGTCCTAAAACTTTTTTTTTCCCCATAGACTGAATGGGAAAAAACTTTGCGCACGGCTAAACCCCGAACCGCTGGACGGATTTACACCAAATTTGCAGCAGGAGCGGCGGCCTGGTCCTGAAAGCGTGCTTTTGCAAATTTGGTGTAAATCCGTCCAGTAGTTTTTTAAAAAAATGACCAAAATGTAAGGCAAAAAAATGTGTGATATCTGGGTTAGCTTCGCGGAAGAACTTCCCTGTTCGCACCGCGGACAGCACCCCGATTGGCCCAGCGGCTTGCGTCATGTCCGCGGACATGCGACATGTTCGCTGATTGGGCGGCGTGGTGCGTGATGCGCGTCAGATTTTCTGTCGCATCCGCCATCTTGCATTTGCGGACGTTCGCGGACAAGGCGGTGAAAGTTTGTTCAAAATGTGTATTTAGTAGTGTGTGTTGGAGTGTAGAAGTCTTTGGGGGGAATGGGGTAGTATGAGATAGGTTCAAAGTTGTATTTTATTTATGTGCTAGACGCTTTTGTTGTGTTCGATTTGTCTGCGGACAACACGGCTGTTCTGGAATGTTCGTAAATAAACAGAATGGATTCGGTGTCAACTTGAAAGTGTTGTAAGAACACTCGTGGGGTCTTGGAATGTTTGCAGGGGGTGTCCTGGAGACGTTGTCTGTATTGTTCGTTGGCAAGGTGAAAATGTCCTAGGACCTTCCCCCTGTCCGCGTACATAACAATGGTTGCAATGTTTGCATCTATGGGTGTGATATGCTGCGGTGGTTGTGGCCAGGATATAGAATGTTGGGTGCATGGCCATTTGGCCATGCACCCAAGAGTGTATGCCCTGGCCACAACCACCGCAGCATAATACACCCATAGTGGCTTTTAACTTTGGGTCAAAAACTAATTTATAAGGAACAATGTTATAAGCTTGTATGGGTGTGATATGCTGCGATGGTTGTATTTATCTTGTTATACATACTATTTGGTTTAGTAACTGGAGTCCGTGTTTTTCTTGTTCATTTCTGTAATAAAAGAAAATAGCATGTTAGTATTAGTATTTTATAATGACTTATTACATTGTACAATCAACATTTTATTCTTTTTATTGACCCTCATATTTAGTAGATTACAAACCAATGTGCAAAGTTTCTGTGTTTGTTGCTAAAATCATTGGGTCTGTGGGAGAAAAAAATCCATGTTGGATTAAAAAAAAACCCTTTTTCTGTTATGCTACAGTTTATTTATTTGTTTGTTTTCCGCGTTTACTTGTTCTTTCTGCCTAATGCGTTATGCATTGGATTGTTCCAGTTTTTGTGAGCAGTAAGATATTAGGTATTTGTTTGGATATTGTAAAATTTTGGCCCAGTTAGATACCAGTAGGAGTATTCTAACTGTTTATGTTTTGATATAATTTCGTGGTATTGATTTATCTGTTTGCATATTTGTAAATTTTGGGACAGTTAGATACTAATTGGCGTATTCTAACTGTCTATTTTTTGCTCTATTTGAGTGGTATTAATTTATCTGATTAGTTGTTGTAGAATCTTTGGGCAGTTAGATAGGTTTTGAAATATTGTGACAGTTTATATTTTTTTACTACAAGTGTACTTAAGGTTTAAGTACAGTTCAGTTATCAAATTTTGGTTTTAAGAACATTAAATACGCGTTTGTAAGATTAGCTGGTAATCTCTGCTTCAGAGCATCGGTACTATCATTACATTCAAATCATCCACATTTTTTTATATATGCAGTGTAGTGCCCTGAGTTGGTTGTGGCTCCTGCGTGGTAGATTATACCTATTGTTGTGAATGTTTTCCTACTAAGTGAAATTTGACCATGTGTGAATCCAGTCAGCTTGCAGTTGTTTTTCGTACCATCTGCATTGTAACGTAGAAGCATTAGTATTACATGTTTACTATGTGTTTGTATTAGTAATGTGGAGCGATTATCCGAATTGCAGGTAGAACATAATCTACCGTGGTTTGCATTTTGTACAAGTTGCTGAAATGGAACGGATTCACAATTAGGTATTGATATATAGACAAAGCGCTCATTGGGGATTTGTTCTTGTGTCACATTGTTGCAGAGAGTGCATGTATGTTTCCACATGTATGAAATCTGGAAGATTTCATTTATAGGTATGTTTTTGTTTTCCAGTACTAATAGTAAGTACATTACAAATTCTTGTGGATCTTCCTGTGAGTTTATAGTGAATTTCACCATTCCAGCACAGTAGTCCAATTGTCGTCTTATTCCAAAAACACTATACGTGTTGTCAGGATTGTTTGCTGCATTTCTGTGAAGTACTAACATTTGCAAACACAATGGGTCTGTACTGTGTAAGTAAATGTTGTCAACAATTGGTGGTAATTGAAATAGAATATTCATTGCTACATTTGCGTAGCAACTTACACCAACTATATTTGAGAATTTAAATGGTCCAGGTAGTTCTGTATCTAACTGCTTTTTTTGGAGTTTGACTTCCTTCTTTAAAGAAGTACCTGGTTTACTTTCCCTAATTGATTCTTTTTTGCTTGTGGTACTTGATGAAGTTTTAGTTTCTTTTAGTGTCTTTGGAGGATTTGCAGTGACATCCTGTTGCATTTCTGTTTGATTTAGTTTTCTTTTAGAACATTTTCCTTTTTGTGGAACAGGATATGTTTGTGGATGAGGGGTGTATAGTGAACAAAGTCTATTGTAAACTAAAATGCAAGGAATATCAGCGCTTACTTTACTTGCATCAAAGTTGATTAGAAATAGACCGTCAAGTGTACGTAAGTGTGATAGTGCTACGTAGCTCATGCCTTCTTTAAAGACTGTGTTACCAATGTCTATCATTGCTTTGTCTAGAGTAAGACCTTGTGATTTATGAATGGTGACTGCGTATGCAAGAGTTACAGAAAATTGTTCTCTGCGTACATACATGTCTTTGAAGAGAAGGAATCGAGCTGTTGAGCGTCCTATTCTTTTTACTTCTGAAAGTTTGTCAAAGAGAATATTGACAAACTGAATTTTGTTGTCACGTGGGTATGTTTGAAAGCCAACAACTGTACCCAGTGCTCCATTAACTAGTCCTTGGTCCACGTCAAGGTTACGTTTAAGCATTACTCTGCAATTTAAGGATAATTTTAATATCTTTTCCAAGCCTGTGTGTTTGAGATTGATTTTTCTAAACTATTTAGTCTTGCTGTTGCTTGGTCACACATGGGTAGTGTCATTCCATGTACATCTAGTTTGTCTGTGGCGCTAATTTCCATAATTGGTTGCATTTCTTTGCTTAACATTATTTAATTGAATTTGAAACAGCTTGCAAGAGTTGGCATTAAGGCCATACAATTGACATTTTTGTGGGCTAATTGTTCCATAACATCTGTAGCACATGCATTATCACCATAAAGTGCATGAATGTGCCGGGTTTTCAATATTGCTGCTGCTTCTCTTGAAAGTATACCCACTCTGATACTTTTTAAGATGTTGGCATAAGTGAGATCTGCAGATTGGCGCATGTTTTCTGTTATTTCTCTGTATTGGAAATGTTGCCAAAGGTTGACATTTACAATGCTGCCAACAGTTTTACGGCAGAGTTTGTGTCCTAATGTTTTAAAAATAGGCTCACCTTTTACATGTGTCAATTGAAGAAGATCTCTGAAAACAATGATGTGTTTTCCTGCAAAGAGTTCTTCATAGTTTGTTTTGAGTACTTCTTGTAATCTGAGGTGAATCGAAGCCAACATTAGGTTGGACACCATGCTCACTTCATCTATTAGTAGCATTTTCATTTGTTTCAACACTCTGCGTACTTCCATTGCAGCTTTTGCAGAAAGTTTGTAATAATCTAACTTGTTTTGGTGTTCTACTGGCAGGAGTAGTAATCGGTGTAAAGTGACACCAGCTATGTTGTAGGCAGCTAAACCTGTGGGGGCAGTGACAACAGCGGACAGTTTGTTGTTTGTCATTTGTTGAAGGAACTTACTGATGATTTTGATTAGGAATGTTTTGCCAGAACCAGCTTCACCACTGACATACAATAGTATAGGTTTGTAATTTTGGCAGGTGCATTCTTTGTTTTCATGTTGCACACCATGTGCAATTTCTTTTTTTATTTCTTGAAAAATGCTACGTTGCTCTTTGTTTAGTTTTGATTGTAGTGTAGTTAAGATTTCTTTATCTTCATAGTGACACATGGTGTTTTCTACTTCTATCATAGCTAATTCTGCCTCATTTGTTATTAGTGGTTCTCCCAGTGGTTCTTGGCTTCCTGTGACAGAAGATTGACTACTGTCAGGAGTGTCCTTATCTAGTTGGGCCTGGAGTTCCTCTTCGTGTTGCTGTTCATTGTGCAACATTGTTTTGTACTGTGCAAAGTTTACATCAGTTATACTGCTTTCATTGGCTTTGAAAGCGTCTTCATGTGAGTCATAGGTATCTAGTATTTCTTCTTCTTTTCTCCACGGTTTGAAGAGTTGTAGCAGGGACATGTAATATATTTCTTTATGTTGAGGAGTCTTTAATGACAATTTGATATGATTAATTAAATTTGGTTTGGTGAGTTTTACTAAGCTGCCATCACAGTTTGTCACTTTGTATTTACGGTTTTGCTCATCAGGTTTTATATTATTTTTGTATGTGTAGTTTTTGGCTATGTGGTATAGACACATGGTTTCCAAAGTGGTACTCCTGTTTGGGTAGTATGTGTCCAATAAATAGTTTTTTAAAATGTCTTGGCTGTTGGGATCATGTTTGGCTATTGTTTCTATATCTTTGTATGATTTTAGAACTCTTTTTCTAGATTCAGCTGGACCAATACTTAGCCATAATATATTTGCAGATTTACCATACAATGCAGTACCAGTTAATCAATCAGCTGCTTCATAGGATCCACATTCTCTATGGGACAGCATTTTTTATGCCCAAGCTGTATAATTTCTGAGACACTGTTTTATCTGATGACAGGTCATTCCAGAGGTCTTGGAGCTCTGTCTTTTCTGATTTGGTTAAGTATGCTGTGACATATCGTGCAACTGCAGTAGAATTGTCTGCAATGTACTGCACATCTATGTTTGCATTCCACAAGTGGGCAATGATTGCATTGTAATCTTTGATATATTTTTCTTCTTTTCTTTTTATGCAATATGTATTTTTAGGTGACTTACCTTTAACACTATGTCTAACTGAAGACATGAGGTTGTTCACTTGACCTGTATTTCTAACTGGTCTAGGGAAACCAAATCGGCATTTGGTGTTGTATTTCCCTTTGTTTTTGTATTTGCGACGACAATATTTGCCACATTTGTGTCTTTGGAATTGTAAGATTTTTGCATGAAGATCACTATTTGTGGATTCTGACGGAATTTCACAAGTGACATATTTTTCAATAAACTGTAAAACAGTGGCATCACTGTCTTGACCAAATTTAGGAGCATCTTTAATCCATAAAAGCATGTGGACCAATGGCTTGGTATTCTTTTCTCCAAAAGAAGTGTTGCACTTCTCCAAGGGGAGGAACCGTTTTATTACAAATAAAATGTAGCATAGCAATGAAGCGATGGTGAAAATATCTAGAAACATTAACAGGATCCTGAGAACAAAGTTCTCCAGGTGTTAGTATATCTATGTTTGTTTTGTTTTTGTTTGATATGCGTAGGAAAGCATGTAAATCTTCCCATGCATATTCTGCGCAACTTAATGTAACAAACCAAGTGGGTGGGCCAAGGTTTCTGATCATACAACGTACATCTCCATGGCGTTGAAACCAGTACTCTTTAGTACCTCCCATATTTGCTAATAGATTTGTAAGATTTGCCTGTAAAACCTTTTTGTTGAACTTTTTGTAATAATTGTGTGGCTGTCATATTTTGAAAGTGTGATCCTGATTTTAATATGTGTGCAACTCCGTAACATAAAGTTGCTAATTCACTTTCAAAGAGTAGGTGGAATATGTATTCCACATTTTGTCGAAATCTGGGATCTTCAGAATACATTCGTAATGAGCGATATTCTGATGCTGATATTTGAACAGGTCTATCATCGTATCTTCCTCCTTTGCCAGTAGGAAAGAGTAGAGGAAAAGCAAGTGCTTCTATACTTTTTTCCCATATGCTGATTGGTGATCCTTTTGTTTGACGCATTTGGTACGTTTCCAGTGCATCTTCTATGGTGTCATTAGAGTGCAATGGGTGAATTGTATAATGGTCTAAAGTGTTTGCTATTGTAGCAGGATCTAGGAGCTCAAATTGACCAGTTTCTTGTGTCTCTTGAATTATTTCAGTTGTAGTTTTCTTAGATATTAATTTCTTTGTAATAATCATTATTCTCTTTGAGATATTGCAGGGCTTCTCTAACTTTATGTAAATCTACCAGTTGTTGCCAAATCTTTTTGTCTTTTGTAGGTACTCCATTTACCAAGATAATTAAAGATTGTTGCATTGGACGTTGCACTCCTAGAGTGTGCACATTTTCTTTTAGATCTAATGGTAAATACACTACTTTTCCACGAATACCTTTCACTAATTCAGAGGGAGGTAATTTTGCAGTTTTTGGTTGAAGGCGTATTATTGCTTGAAATGGATGAACTGTTTGAATTATGATGCTCTCATATAAATTAAGTTGTTGAAGGAGTTTTGGTAGTGGATGTAGTTCCAAGTTATTTGAGGTAGCACGTGAAGGAGTTTGGTTGTTGGCAAGTTTGGTATTGCAGTAACTGCAACGTATTATGGGGTCAGTTATTTCGTATTTGTTTTCTGCTATAAGGTAGAGAGCTAATTCAAACCATTTAGAATCTTCATTGTCTTCTATTTTGTATGAAAGGTCTATAATTTTTGTGTTACTTTTATAACACGTTCTGCGGCAACATACACACACGTGGTTTGGTACTTCAGCTGAAGTGCTTTGAAATTTTAGTATTTCTTTTTTGTATGTGTATAGTGAAAGGTTGCCATGTGCAGATGTGTTACGAAGTTGGTTGACAGCTATTTCATCTTGTAAGTGGGTTTCATTTCCAAAATATTTTTTCTGTATATACTCGATTTCTTCTAGTAGGTCTTTTGGTGTACCATGTAGAAGAATGTTATTTAAATTGGCTAGTGCTAAAGCAGGACTTTTTGCATAATACAGTTTATAAACTAGATTTCTTATACTTGCATGATGTGTTGATATCCTTTTGATATCATGGAAGGTTGTTTTGCAAGTAGCTCCTGATATGCAGGCCAACGAATGTCCTTGCAGTCCTGTGTGCTTGCGTACTGGACAAGCTTCCATACTTTGCAGTATTTTAATTTTGATTTTGTCTTTGCTTTTCACATATTGAATGAGGAATAGGCGTAAAGATTTGAACATTTTTTTGGGAATGTTACACATGGACGTGCATGGCCATGTGTAAATTAGATGTTCTGATTCAGTCGAATGGAGGGGTAAATCTAAGTTTTCAGGGCATATTTTTGTAAGGAGTACTTCTTGTTCCATTATGGTATTATTAACTTTTTCATAACCTCGACCACTGCTATGTATGGCAATTGTATTTGTTTGCTTTTGTTTGTACGCTTCTTCATTAAAGTTTCGTTCTGTGCTTGTAGTGTGACTCCATTCACCTCCACAGATATTTAAGAAGTTATTTCTGTTCACATTTCGTTTATTGAGAAGTCTTTTTTGAAGTTTAGTTATTAGTTTTGTTAGTAGTTTAATTCTGTTTAACGCAACAATAAATATGTTTCTTTTGAGAAGAATTGCACTGTCTATCAACGCTTCTAAGATTACTTTCCTACGATAGGTTTGAAGTGTTGAACCTGGTTTCTCTCCTGTTTTTATCAGATTTTGAAGGACTTTGTGACGGAACATTTTGGCTAATATACTTTTCTTGGTATGCTTACTTTGTACTATATCAAGATTTATAGAAGACGCTTTATTTGTAGTGATAGTTGATTTTCTGTTAATAGTTTTTGGATCGTTTTACTTTGTGATAGAGGAGGCAAAGTTTTTGCACTAGAAACTTCTTCTGTTTCACAACATGACTGTATTAGCTGTTGTGTTTCAACGTTTTTTACAAATTCTGGTATAGATGGGTGTTTATGTTGGAGACTTTTCATTTGCTCTACTTCTGCGTCCCTTTCTACGGAGTTGCTTTTTGGTGGGCATTCTGTAGCATCTGTTGAAAAAAATACAGAAGGTATGGGTTGGGGTTTTCTGCAATGCATGTGTGTTGTGTGCATGATTGTTTGAGTAAGATGATAAAGATGTATGTAATGGTGTGTGATTGTGAATTGGGAAGTTGAACTACCAGGGATGGGTATTCTTCAATTAATGTGTGTTAGGCGGAAACCTGTGCAGTTCCCTCTGGGACCACTGCAAAAGATTTAGGACTACAGGCGTTGGCGGTGAACCCAATTGGTAGCAGTCTGTACCACACAGATTCACTTGGTAGCTGTGGCTGAGCAGTCAGACTTCTCTCAAGAAAAGTTGAGCAGTATGTGGAGTATACAACATAGGGCAATTCTTCACAGCAAGACAAGCAAACACGCAACGAGGCTTAGTGTAAAGATAGTAAGGTATTTATTTATAACACAACATCTATGGAAAACACTAAAGCAAATCACGGCAAACAAATCAAACACAATTAATCTACGAAGTAGAAAACGATCAATCCCCCTAGCAAAATATCGACAACTCTAGGTTCTACCGGTACCACTTATTTCCAGACAGAGGTGTATACCTCAACCTAGATGACACTCGAATATTAGTTAGGACAGGAGAGAAAAAGATAGGCAGGTTATGAAATCAACACAGTTCAATCCTATGCAGATAAAATGCAAGGCAGGAAGGCAAGAAACACAATAGATCGTAAAGTTCAGAGGCCAGGCCCACTTGGAGAGAGGCAAGGCGCGAAGTCCCAAAAAGTCTCTAGTGGAGATGCATTCAAGTCTTTATAGCAAATTGTTATCGGCAGATTGAACCAGTTCAGAACAAAGAATGAGCAAAGCTTGGAGGCGACCCAGCGGAACGGAGAGGATTAAGACACCTCACTCGAACCGAACGAAAGGGAAGCCAGGCGGACACGGTACCTTGTTATGGAGGGCAGCTCCGGCGGGGGCAGTTGTTCCTGGTGGTGGATGCACGTCAGGTCTTGGCCAAGAGTAGAGATGATCTCGTCGTCGAAGGAAAGTGAAGTCCGGTGCACCACCAGGGAAGAGACCAGCCGCGGAGTGCTCCGTCACTAGGCACCACCTTTTGGTCGCGGTAGAGGGGTAGTGGCTATCCGGTTGCCGAGGTGCTCTGCACGGGCAATTCAACCACTGCGTCCTGAGGCGAATAAAAAGCGAAGGAGACTGGTTGTTCCCACCAGTCAGGGGAAGAGACTCTCCGGCAGGGAGATCTCCTCTGTCGTCGGGAGTCGGCTCAGCAGGGCTCCACCGGAGGTGTCGTCGTTGCAGGTCGGCTCAGCGTTACCCTCGTCGGATTCTTAGGTCCTGTGGCGACTTCTGAAGATCCAGTCCCAAAAGCCAAGCTTTTATGCAGAAGATCCCCATTCATTCAGCCTAGATGTCAATCAACACATGCTAAGTGGTGAGCGGGAAGGCTCACCCCCTGGGCCAATCACTCCAGAGTGCGACCTGAGTTGGCAAGGCAACTCGGTCCAGGGTGCCTAAACCCCCTCCCACACCCTTGAGGTAACCCAGACAGAATGGCACCACTTTGGAGGGTTTCTGTACAGAGGCCCGCCAAAAGTGGAACAAAAGGCTCAGCCTTTGGTTTAGGAGTCACAGAGACAAACACAGACGCCATTTTAAAACCGAGTTCTGGCAGAAAATACCACTCGATAAACTTATTTAAGATAAGTAGATCGGTGGTACGTCAGAGATAAATGAGAAAAAGTATCAATCTCCAACAATGGGACGAATCCCATAGGGTTATGTTCGGGATCGAACATAACAAGTAGTTTCCACTGCCACCAGCCAAAACTCGACGAGGGGGAACGGGACAGTGCCCCCTCGAGTAACAGATCCAGGAGTAATCGAATTACCCCTACTAGTACGTCCACAATAAGATGGTTGGTACTAGTTCTGTTAGTAAATTTAGGTCTAGTAAAGCCAATGGTGACTTTACATGCCCGGGGATACAGTAGTCAATCCCCAGGTATGGAGTCTATGGTGGGGGTCCCGCTAGGGTGCCCCCGTGTTACGACACGTAGGGTGCGGTGTAACACACATAGAAAAACATATGAGACCCTATGGAGTAAAAGACCCCATAGCCCATCGAACACATTGACATTTCAAAGGAATTACACACATACATGTCCAAGAGTGGGAGAAAAGAGTCTCACTCTTGGCAGGATGGAAAAAAAACAACTCCAGAAATCCAGCAAAGCTGCTGGGGGACTCACTAGGTAAGGAAATTCAGCCTAAACAGAGAATCCTCCCTAACAATGTGTTACTAAACTGGGGTTCAGATGACAGAAAAAAGTAAGCCGGTGGTGTGGAGAAGAATAAATAATATAGGTAAAGCTATACAATTAAAACAGTTGTTTGTTCTACAACATCTACATTCTAGCGGCTGAGTTGGATAATTTGTGTGCCGAAAAATAGGAATTTGAGGGCCATTCTGACAGGAGATCACTGTTTAAGACGGGGGGGATTTTTGGTCAGAATGGTGCAGAATCTCTATTTTTAGGCACAGAAATACCATGAATGCACCGTACAGTGCGTGTGAGTTATAAATCAAATATTATGGTAACAATCTACTTACTTTTTTTCAAAAATGAGTAGTTTGCTTCTTAGTTGTTCTTTGTAAATCAAAATCGGCTGCTTCTATTCAGGAGAATGGACTTCACTGCAATTGTAAAAGAAAGAAATCAGTAATTTGGTTGCTATATAGCACTGTTTTCATTTTAGACATAGATTTTTTTAAATTGAAATGCTCAGCGCCTTCCTGAAAACCATTAAAACTATATTATGACTAAGAGTAGGAAAGAAAATATCTTTACTATGGTTTGTGGAATTCATAATCTACCAACGTATACCATTATTCTTGTAACTAAGCTTTTCCACGTAATAGTGAGTCATTGTCATCATAGCTCTCAACCATGTGTGTCGCAAAGGTGGGTGAAATCACCTGATTTTGTTTTTGGCGGGTGAGACGCCCATTGGAATGAATGGGCGTGCAGGAGGCTTGGCGGGTGAGTCAGTCCTTTACAAGGCGGGTGATACCCGCCAAAAGCGTGTGAGTTGAGAGCTATGTGTCATAGCCTGCTTTTGCACGTAACAGTGAGTGAATGTCATAGTCTGCTTGTCCTATATAAATGTATGTAAGTACTTATATAAATGAAAAAAATTAAAACCAATTATGTGTTTGTACAAATATTATTGTTTGAGATTTGATCATAGAGTGTATATGTTATTTTGTGTGATTATATGTTGTGTATATATTTTATTTCAAAAATGTTAGTTTAATAGTATTTGCATGTTTGTGTGTGTATGAAGAAATTAAACGATATAAAGGTTTGTAAGTGACAGGTCATTTTAGGACAATGAAACAATGATCCTCCATTCATTTTTCAGATTATAGAAGGTAAAAGTCGGTTAGAAAATGTGTTCATGTACTGTGTAGAAAATATGCATACCTGTACTTTCTGTTCATGTATATGGATATGGACCAAGCTGCAAGTAGAAATATTGGAGATTTGTATAGTATTTTTCGTAGATCGTGGTTGTCAATGGTATGAGACTTGTACTCCGACAGATACACCATATATTTGTAGTGCTGCTCTATGATGATGCAGTTACATGTAGAGTTATTGGATTTGATTGGTGGATGGTCATGTGATTGCTTAGCTACATCCAATGAGGGAATGGCACAGAGAGTGACATCGAAATGGTAGAAGGGCTGTACATGTTACGATACGTTTGCGGACATGGCGGTAGTTCTAGGACACCGCGTATTACATCTGGGGAATTTGGGGAGGGGAGGTATGGAAATGAGATTGGATGAAGCAAGGGATTAGTCAGTAAAGTTTAGTGAGTGGTTTGTGCTAGGAGAGGTTTTCTCAGATATTGTATTTGCAGAGAGAAGAACAGATAGCTATGGCTGAGTGTTTCAAAACACAGATTGTATGGATATGGGAGACTCGTGGATTCATTGGTTGAAGGTGCATGCAGAAAGCTGTGGCGTATCTATAGATCTTGGATTCCCACATGTGGAAGTGCACTGGCATGGAGTGCGTGGAATTAAGTGTTTGGACTTGCTACCTCTCTGTGCAACTTTGAAGACAGAGGAACATCCAGACATAATTGTAATTGATTGTGGAGGGAACAGTTTAGGACATGTGTCTGGAATTTCTTTGCAATTTGCAATGAAAGAAGGACTTCAGAAGATAATGGACATGTTTCCAAACTCTAAAATAATTTTTTCACGGATTGCGCAGAGACAAGTGTGGCTTCGTTCTTTCTCATGTGGTCCACAAATGGAGAAAGCAAGGCGTAATGTTAATACGGCTGTTTGTGCCATCCTAAGAGATTTTGGCATGTCCTCTTTTAACAATGAAAATATTTTGTTTCGTAGTACATACATTTTACGCAAAGATGGAGTCCATCTTACTTATGCTGGCAATCAGATTTTTCTGAGAAATGTACAAAATGCATTGTGACCTTTTTTAGAAATACAGCATTCGTTTTGAAGTACGTCTTACGTATTTAAAATGTTTTACATTCAAACACCTCCCAAAGGCTCTTTTCAGAGCCACCACTTCCTGTTAGAGAAAAATGCATTGGTTTCAATAGGGTAGCAATGCAATTGTTTTTTTGGTTCGCGGACCGTCCGCGGAGTTTCACGAAATGGAAATGGCTATGCTTTATGTATCTTCACTTCTATTTTTTAACTGTGAAAGGCGGCTCTGAAAAGAGCCTTATTTTTTTTTTTATTTTTGTAATTTTGTATTTATTTTGTTCTTTTTTATAGACGACACACTAGGAGAGGAGGGAAAGGAGGGTAAAGGGAGGGAGACACCAACCACAGGGATAAGAAAGGGCGATCTGAGAGAGGAAGATGTAGAGTGGGTTTTATTTGGGTAGTGAGCAGGTCTTCTGGTGCTCTGAGACGTTCGTCTCAAAAGCACTCCGAAGTCGTTCCCCCCTGCAGAGTACTGTGTCACAGTACACACATACAACTGTGACCCTCGAAAGGTAAGGGTCATCAGAATTCTGTATGGCCTGTGAGGCAGCTTGAGGAAGACGCTGTCCCACAGAGGTGTTCCTTGTGGTGACAGGATCAGGAACGCAGGATGAAGTAGAGGCAATCAACCTACTACACTTCTCGCAAGGTACAACCTTGCGAATGGCCCCAGTGTGGAATGAGCGCAGGTGTCGCTTCATGGTAGTGGTCCCAAAGCTATACAACCATGCTTCCCGCGACTGAGTACCATTTTGCACTCATTACAGGTGACACAGTTCGCATGAGACTTAGGACCATTTCCATGAACGGTAAACAACCGCCACACCCAAGATTCAAACCGAGGGCGGGTAGTAGGGATTTCCTCTACCTCATTCTCGTCATCCTCTTCTTCCTCCTCTGT
This sequence comes from Ambystoma mexicanum, assembly GCF_040938575.1. NCBI lineage: Eukaryota > Metazoa > Chordata > Amphibia > Caudata > Ambystomatidae > Ambystoma > Ambystoma mexicanum. The sequence goes on from NC_090932.1 coordinate 1,208,642,760, forward strand.
ATCCTCACTCCTGTTCCCCTCTTCAGGCCCTTGGGGAAATGGTGGTGGTGGAGGGGGTGGGGGTGGTGCTGAGGCAGATGTAGCACCATGTGGTAATAGTCGAGCCATGGATGTCATAGGCTTGGAGATGGAAATCTCAAAATCTGCAAAGTATGCAGCAAAATGCAGTGTGCTCTGTGGAATAGTCTGAAACACAATGAGAATGCGCTCTAGGGTGTGGTCTTATATCGGGGTGCTTGTGCGCGGGTCGCAGACATGCGCGCCGTCCGCAAGACAGATCGAACATCAAAAAAGGTTCAAAAAGTCACAAAAACTATGTGGAAAGTTAGGATGAGTATGTGGGATTTGTGGTATGGTGATTTTTTAATGAGAAATATTGTGGATTACTTGGAAATGTACTTTTAAACTGGTCGGGGACACGAACAGTGTCCGCATTTAGAGCACGAGATGAGCGTGGGCACGGTCACATGATTGTTTTGTGAGCATGTTCGCTAAGGTAGCGGTCGTCCGCAGGACACCCAATGTATGGACATTGTTTTGCGCATGCGTGTTGATGTTCTGCGCACAGTGTTCGGGTCCTGAACTAATTAAAAGTGTGTCACATGTAAAACGAACAGTTACGGACAGCCGTTTGTTCTTAGCACAGTTTAATTTATTTGCTAACAATACGGACAGACATATCGTTTCAAGCACACCTCCATTTTCGTTTATTTATGAACAATTCAGGACACCACGAGTGTTCTAAGAACAGTTTCTGTTTGCTATCGAACACTACGAAGAGGCATAGTGTTCTTAAGGACACCTCCATTTTCGTTTATTTATGAACATTTCAGGACACTACAAGTGTTCTTAGAACATTTTCAACTTGCATGAGAACATTACGGACAGATGTAGTGTCCTCAGGACAACATTAACCAAAAGAAGACAAAAAGGGCTACTAGATAAAGCTGCGAAATTCGTCCCCCTTAACTCGGCCTACGGTTGTTTCAAAACATAAAGAATCTCGCAGCCTCCATATAGGACCCCCTCTTAGGTATTGAAATTCACCAAAGGTCAAAAATTACAAACAGTAAACCATATACACCACTGAATGGTCTAAATCAGTATAATATTTTATTAAATTGACATGTTGAACTGTTCAATTTTCTTACAAAAAATATATTTGTTAAAAACAAACAATCACTAGAAGCCTAAAATCACATTAAGAATCTCGTAAACATCCTTACTCATAATAAAGTGCACAGTGAACCCAAAACTATTGGGAAAATATTTCTTTTTAAAAAAAAGGAAAATAGGCTCTGCTACAAACAACTAACTTCATTGTCAAGTTGTAAGAACAGAGTAAAAAAGACCCAATCTCATGAAAACTTTGCGTTTTGATACTAAACTCAGTAGGAGTCCCTACTATACCGGGTACAACCTCTCTATAACAAATACCTGGTTCGGTGAATCCGCCTGATGTAAGATTGGCGGTTCTAAACAGTTAAATATAACTTTAGTGTATCAAGATGTTGGCAATAATACAACATCATCATAAACCCGACATGTTTCATTCTCAAACAACGATTTATACAATTGCGAGAAATTCATCAGGGGTGGAGCAAAAAAACGACAAAAATAATAGGTCTTGGAACTGAAAACTTCAGACACTTCGGTTTAGTTTCCTTCACGGTGAATATCATTTACCGTCAACGTTATCAAGTAAACTGTGAAGGGACGGGTAGGTAAAGGTATCTTCTTAGTAGATACAGATGAATCTTGTGTTCTAAGTACCTATACGTCCACTCTCGCCAACTCCAATATGTGGGGACTGGTACTAGCCCATTATGGACTTAACCCCGATGGCAGAAAGGACAAGATGAAAAAACCGCTCGGCGTAGATACGTGTGTTCTCAGTCGTATACAATGGCGAACTCCTGTGTAGCGGATCTAACGTTTGATTCTTGCCGAACTCTCTGGAAACCCAGACACGCCCCTTTTCAATTTCCCACCCTCAGGACAGTCACATTTTCGTTTCTTTACGAACATTTCCGAACAACCGCGGTGTCCGTTTTATCACAAGGAACTGAAAGTAATTACAACACAATATAAGAAAAGTTACTTTATTTCATATATATATATATATATATATATACAATTATGACTGGGAAGATGGGGCAGAAACGGAAACAAAAACAGGAGAATTAGGGATTTCTAGATAACTGGGATCAGGTGAAGAAGGGAAGGAAAGCTCATCGAAACGCTTTGGTCCATAGACAGGGTTTGGGGTTAACTGCGTGGGATAGGGTGAGGGGGGACAAGTGCAGGTTGGACAATGGTTGGACAATGGTGTGCTGTTGGGGGTTTCACATAATTTTCCACAAAGTTTTTCAAATCCATAAAATTTTGAATAAGGTCGTCCATTTTTTGATTAATCTGCTGTAGAGTGATATCCTCTGATTGTTGTTGTGAGATGCTTGGAATTTTTGTATGGTCTGTAATTAAAAAAATTATATGTTAAATGTATACAGAATAATATTTATTAATTGGTTTATATAGTAAAAAGCGTACCATTAGGTGGACTATTTTCTAACATTTCCTCTCGTGGGAAATGCTCCTCTAGCCAGTCGAGAGTACTACACATTTCTGTGAGAAAACAAAAAAGTAATATGTTTTTTTTTCTAATATAGAAAGTTTATAAATATATGAGTAAAACGAAGTGCACTTACTATGTCTGGTGAGATATGCAATCAGTAGTGTATACGTCTGGTCTTGCTGTTGGTTGTGGAGCGTCTGTGAGGTAATTATGGTGGAAGCCACTTTATCTTCTTTTGGTATATTCCATTTTAAAACATATTGTATTTACATGAATGGTTAGTGTGTTGGCGCAGAGTCCTGTATTTTCATTAATTAATTTCTTCAACGTATGGGACGGTTAGGCTTTTTACCGTCCTTATACAGTTGACCTGCGACTTCATTGACCGGATTTTGAAACTTTTAATCTTGCACGTATAACTATCGGGATTGTAAGGAGTCGCCCTGGTGGAGCAAGGTTTTTCAAAGCCACAGTTTTTCAAAAAAGTGTTACATATATGGGTAACATTTTTTAAGTATTACTACATATACTTTGTATGTGTGCTGCTTTGTGAATTTGTTAAATGTTCCTATGTTATGATATAACTATTACACATACCTCCCCAGAGTTTTTAGGTGGTGGTACTGTTGTCCAAACATGTCTGCGGACCGTCAAATTCTGTAGAAAGGGTTCAGTATGTTCCATATTATATGTACATAAAGTCAAAGTTATTATTGTTAAGTTGTGCTACTAAAAAAATATGAAATTCAGTAAAAAAACTTTGTTAAAGGGACGTCATGGTTAAGTTGCGCTACTAAAAACCTATGAAATTCAGTGAAAAACGTTGTTAAAGGGACGTTATGGTTCAAAGCAAAACCGAAAAACCCCTGAAATTCGGCAGTTATGGTAAGATAAGCAACCATAACTTGCGCTGCCACCGTGCACTGCTAAGACTAACACCCAGGACATCAAATATGACATCACAAATGTCATTGATGAGTGAGTTATGGTTGCTTATCTTACCATAACTGGTGAATTTCTGGGGATTTTCAGTTTTACTTGTGACCATAAAGTCCCTTACCAAAGTTTTTGCACTGAATTTGATACGTTTTTATTAGTGCAACTTAACCATAATGTCCCTTTAACAATGTATTTTCACTGAATTGCATAGGTTTATATCACCCCAATATGAAATAAGCAACATGAAAGCATGTTCCATTACATCAAAATGTTAGCAACACACCATTCCGCTATATGAAATATTGTGCACAGACTATACTTTGCAAAAAGTCCTGATCTAGAGCAATTTAAATAGCATTCTCCTACATGGCACAGCCAAAGAACTCCTTTGAGAATTAGAACAGAAATAGAATAGATCCAAAGTAAATATTTTGGAACTGAAGTTGACTTAAAAAATTCAGTAACTTTTGAAAACATTATCGAAAACCTTACAAACCCATACACAAACGAAATAGCTAAGTTTCAAAACACATCTGCTGAAATACCAGCTAATGTTTGTATCTGTTTTTGCAGAACTTTTTATAAAAAGAGCACCAAATTAGTAGACATGGCCTACAAAGTCGAAGACATTGAGGAATCCCAATGATTCCAATTACCTTTATATGTAACATCAGAAAATAAATACAAAATAACTGACCCCGCAATCGTTTGCACATAGTGCAATACAGAGCTGGACAATTGATGTCATCACATGCTATTACTAATAACTTAGACATCTTCCCACTTCCAAATGATCAACTTAAATTGTATGAGAGCATTATAAAACAAACAGTGCACACATTTCAAGTTATAATACGCCTTCAACCAAAAATGGCCAAATTGTCTTCATCGTTTACTAAAAGGCATGTGTGGCAGTAGTATATTTTCCAATATATCTTAAAGAAAATGTAGAAACTCTAGGAATACAACGACCAATAGATCAATCATTAATTGTACTGGTTAATGGTGTACCAACAAAAGACAAACAAAATTGCCTACAACTAGTCAACTTAAACAAAAATAGACAAAGCTGACAATACCTTAAAGAAAACAATGACTGCTACAAAGATATAAACTTAAAAGAAACCACACAAATAATTCAAGATTCAGCACAAACTGGCCAATTTGAATGTGCAGATCCTGTTACTGCAGCCAACATTTTAGACCAGTATACAATTCACCCACTACACTCCAAAGACACCATAGAAGATGCATCCCACAACTACTCCTACAAAAGCAATGTCACAGCTGATAAGAACACTGGGAAACATACAGTCTCAACTTGTGAAGGAAGCCTAGCAAAACTTCTGAAACCCAGCCTAATTAATCATATAAAGTTATCATGTACATCTCTGCAATATACAGAACTTTATTACATGGCCCTACTACAACCTTTTAAACCTTGGAGAAAAGAAGAATTATTAGATAACCATGACTCATTTGAAGCTGAATTGAAAGCACATGAAAACAGTATAACAAATGCCAATTTCAAATAATACAAACAAATGATGGACAACGAACACCAACAAGAGGAAGAAATTGAAGCTATGCTAGATAATGACACACCTCAGGACAGTCAAACTTCCCTTATAGGAAGCCAAGAACCACTTGGAGAACCACTCATTCTAAATGAAGCAGAAATAGCCATCACTGAGGTAGAAAATATCATGTATCAATCTAAACAACCTGAAGACGTGTCAGTGCTCATTCACAGCTAAATGGTAAACAACTCCCCATTTATCTAGAATTTGCTGAAGAAATTGAACATGGACTTAACAATGAAACTAAAACTTGTAGCTATACAAATTATAATCCTCTGCTCCTGTATATAAATGGTGAAGCTGATTCTGGTAAAACGTTTGTAATTAAAATAATCAGCACATTTCTACAAAACTTAACAAACAACAACCTTTCAGTTGTTGTAATAGCTAGTACAGGTGTATCTGCCTACAACATAGGAGGTTTAACTTTACACCGACTGCTGCTCCTCCCAATAGTACACCAAAACAAATTAGAATACTACAGATTATCAGCAGAAGCTGCTACTGAAGTATGGAGAATTCTGAAACAAGTGAGAGTCCTCCTGATCAGTGAAGTAAGCATGATTTCCGACATAATGTTGGATTTAATTCATCTCAGAATGTAAAAAGTCCTAAAAACATACTACGAAGAATTGTTTGGAAAAAAACATGTAATTGTTTTCGGACACCTACTACCGTTAACAGCAGTTGGTTTTTTCATAAAAAAATTGGGCCACAAACAATGCTGTAACACACTTGGCAGCATTATGATATGATATGATATGATATGATATGTTATTTATAACATGCTTAATACCCAGAGGTTTCTAAGCGCGGACCCGGGGATCGAGCCTGTGTGACTCCGTGTCGTCTTGCTTCCAAAGCGAGCATGTTGCTACCGAGCTATCCTCCCAAGATTCTGGCAACATTTTTGCTAGAGAGAACTAACTCAAAACATGTGTCAGTCTGCAGATCTCAGCTATGCTAACATTTTAAAAAGCATTTGAACTTGTCTCTTTATCAAAGATGCAAAATCCATTTTAAAAATTATACCAATCCATGAACTCTATGGGCAAAAAACATCTGCCCCTGATGTCATGGAACAATTAACTCAACAAAATATAAAGGTTTAGGTGTCTATTAATATACTTATAGCCAAATTGGATTTGTACATAAAACAACACAACATATATTACATTTCATAAAACATTCATTAGATTAGTTACACAGTAAAATCACATAACGACTGGCCATTAGATGAGGCCCTTTAAAATGTGCATAATCCTCAAATAAAAGGAAGCAATAAAATAGATAAGAATAATATCATCGCTGATCATACATTTGCACCATAAGTCAGTGATGCTGTTAAAATCAATCATATTATTGTAAGATTTTAAAAACTTGTGTACCAACTTGATTAAAATTTCACAATCAATTATCAAGTGTTTGAGGGACTCATTCTCTTCAGCACCACATAAGCGAAATTAGCGCATTTCATGGCAGACACTCACAGGGTAATTCATAGAATTTCGCAGAAAAGTGTCGCAAGCGGCTGGCGCAGAGTGTCCGCGTGCGATTGACTGCGCCAGGCACGTGCGCTAAAACCGATTTCGCCCCCAAGAACGCCCTCGCGCAAGGAAACGCCATCAAAATCGCTAAATCATCGCAAAGGGCAGCGCTAACCCTGGACCAGTCCACAGGGCTGCCAAACAAGGAACGCAAAGCGGGTAACGTGCATATCAGGGGTACGCGTGAAGTTTTACACGCGATTAGCCAGGGCACGTGTATCACAGGGGTACGCAGGAATTATCACACGCGATTTGGCTGGGTACGTATATTACAGGGGTGCGCGGGAATTATCACACGCGATTTGGCTGGGTACGTGTATTCCAGGGGTGCGCGGGAATTATCACACGCGATTTGGCTGGGTACGTGTATTCCAGGGGTGCGCGGGAATTATCACACGCGATTTGGCTGGGTAGGTGTATTACAGGGGTACACGGGAAGTTCTACACGCGATTCGGCTGGGTACGTGTATTACAGGGGTGCGCGGGAATTCTCACATGCGATTTGGCCAGGTACGTGTATTACAGGGGTGCGTGGGAATTATCACACGCGATTTGGCTTGGTACGTGTATTACAGGGGTGCGTGGGAAGTTGTACACGCGATTGGCCAGGGTACGTGTATTACAGGGGTATGTGGGAATTATCACACGCGATTTGGCTGGGTACATGTATTACAGGGGTACACGGGAAGTTCTACACGCGATTCGGCTGGGTACGTGTATTACAGGGGTGCGCGGGAATTCTCACATGCGATTTGGCCAGGTACGTGTATTACAGGGGTGCGTGGGAATTATCACACGCGATTTGGCTTGGTACGTGTATTACAGGGGTGCGTGGGAAGTTCTACACGCGATTGGCCAGGGTACGTGTATTACAGGGGTATGTGGGAATGATCACACGCGATTTGGCTGGGTACGTGTATTACAGGGGTACACGGGAAGTTCTACACGCGATTCGGCTGGGTACGTGTATTACAGGGGTGCGCGGGAATTCTCACATGCGATTTGGCCAGGTACGTGTATTACAGGGGTGTGCGGGAATTATCACACGCAATTAGGCTGGGTGGGTCCTCACAGGTGTTCCCTGTACACCCTCCACAGCCCCTGCAGGCAGCCCACAAAACAGGGGACTACCCTGCACACCTGCTCATGTCCCCCTGCACCCCCACCCCCCAGCCACCAGGGTCACCCTCCACCAGGCCCCCACTCATGTCACCCACCACCCCCACCCCCCAGCCACCAGGGTCACCCTCCACCAGGCCCCCACTCATGTCTCCCACCACCCCCACCCCCCAGCAGTGCAGGGGCAGCCTCCACCAGGCCCCCACTCATGTCACCCACCACCCCCACCCCCCAGCCACCAGGGTCACCCTCCACCAGGCCCCCACTCATGTCACCCACCACCCCCACCCCCCAGCCACCAGGGTCACCCTCCACCAGGCCCCCACTCATGTCTCCCACCACCCCCACCCCCCAGCCACCAGGGGCACCCTCCACCAGGCCCCCACTCATGTCTCCCACCACCCCCACCCCCCAGCAGTGCAGGGGCAGCCTCCACCAGGCCCCCACTCATGTCTCCCATCACCCCCACCCCCCAGCCACCAGGGTCACCCTCCACCAGGCGCCCACTCATGTCACCCACCACCCCCACCCCCCCAGCCACCAGGGTCACCCTCCACCAGGCCCCCACTCATGTCTCCCACCACCCCCACCCCCCAGCAGTGCAGGGGCAGCCTCCACCAGGCCCCCACTCATGTCACCCACCACCCCCACCCCCCAGCCACCAGGGTCACCCTCCACCAGGCCCCCACTCATGTCACCCACCACCCCCACCCCCCAGCCACCAGGGTCACCCTCCACCAGGCCCCCACTCATGTCTCCCACCACCCCCACCCCCCAGCAGTGCAGGGTCACCCTCCACCAGGCCCCCACTCATGTCACCCACCACCCCCACCCCCCAGCCACCAGGGTCACCCTCCACCAGGCCCCCACTCATGTCTCCCACCACCCCCACCCCCCAGCAGTGCAGGGGCAGCCTCCACCAGGCCCCCACTCATGTCCCCTATCACCCCCACCCCCCCGCCACCAGGGGCACCCTCCACCAGGCCCCCACTCATGTCTCCCACCACCCCCACCCCCCAGCCACCAGGGTCACCCTCCACCAGGCCCCCTCTCATGTCACCCACCACCCCCACCCCCCAGCCACCAGGGTCACCCTCCACCAGGCCCCCACTCATGTCTCCCACCACCCCCACCCCCCAGCCACCAGGGTCACTCTCCACCAGGCCCCCACTCATGTCTCCCACCACCCCCACCCCCCAGCCACCAGGGTCACCCTCCACCAGGCCCCCACTCATGTCTCCCACCACCCCCACCCCCCAGCCACCAGGGTCACCCTCCACCAGGCCCCCACTCATGTCTCCCACCACCCCCACCCCCCAGCCACCAGGGTCACCCTCCACCAGGCCCCCACTCATGTCAACCACCACCCCCACCCCCCAGCAGTGCAGGGGCAGCCTCCACCAGGCCCCCACTCATGTCCCCTATCACCCCCACCCCCCCGCCACCAGGGGCACCCTCCACCAGGCCCCCACTCATGTCTCCCACCACCCCCACCCCCCAGCCACCAGGGTCACCCTCCACCAGGCCCCCTCTCATGTCACCCACCACCCCCACCCCCCAGCCACCAGGGTCACCCTCCACCAGGCCCCCACTCATGTCTCCCACCACCCCCACCCCCCAGCCACCAGGGTCACCCTCCACCAGGCCCCCACTCATGTCACCCACCACCCCCACCCCCCAGCCACCAGGGTCACCCTCCACCAGGCCCCCACTCATGTCTCCCACCACCCCCACCCCCCAGCAGTGCAGGGGCAGCCTCCACCAGGCCCCCACTCATGTCACCCACCACCCCCACCCCCCAGCCACCAGGGTCACCCTCCACCAGGCCCCCACTCATGTCACCCACCACCCCCACCCCCCAGCCACCAGGGTCACCCTCCACCAGGCCCCCACTCATGTCTCCCACCACCCCCACCCCCCAGCAGTGCAGGGTCACCCTCCACCAGGCCCCCACTCATGTCACCCACCACCCCCACCCCCCAGCCACCAGGGTCACCCTCCACCAGGCCCCCACTCATGTCACCCACCACCCCCACCCCCCAGCCACCAGGGTCACCCTCCACCAGGCCCCCACTCATGTCTCCCACCACCCCCACCCCCCAGCAGTGCAGGGGCAGCCTCCACCAGGCCCCCACTCATGTCCCCTATCACCCCCACCCCCCCCGCCACCAGGGGCACCCTCCACCAGGCCCCCACTCATGTCTCCCACCACCCCCACCCCCCAGCCACCAGGGTCACCCTCCACCAGGCCCCCTCTCATGTCACCCACCACCCCCACCCCCCCAGCCACCAGGGTCACCCTCCACCAGGCCCCCACTCATGTCTCCCACCACCCCCACCCCCCAGCCACCAGGGTCACCCTCCACCAGGCCCCCACTCATGTCTCCCACCACCCCCACCCCCCAGCCACCAGGGTCACCCTCCACCAGGCCCCCACTCATGTCTCCCACCACCCCCACCCCCCAGCCACCAGGGTCACCCTCCACCAGGCCCCCACTCATGTCTCCCACCACCCCCACCCCCCAGCCACCAGGGTCACCCTCCACCAGGCCCCCACTCATGTCACCCACCACCCCCACCCCCCAGCCACCAGGGTCACCCTCCACCAGGCCCCCACTCATGTCACCCACCACCCCCACCCCCCAGCAGTGCAGGGTCACCCTCCACCAGGCCCCCACTCATGTCACCCACCACCCCCACCCCCCAGCCACCAGGGTCACCCTCCACCAGGCCCCCACTCATGTCACCCACCACCCCCACCCCCCAGCCACCAGGGTCACCCTCCACCAGGCACCCACTCATGTCTCCCACCACCCCCACCCCCCAGCAGTGCAGGGGCAGCCTCCACCAGGCCCCCACTCATGTCACCCACCACCCCCACCCCCCAGCCACCAGGGTCACCCTCCACCAGGCCCCCACTCATGTCTCCCACCACCCCCACCCCCCAGCAGTGCAGGGTCACCCTCCACCAGGCCCCCACTCATGTCACCCACCACCCCCACCCCCCAGCCACCAGGGTCACCCTCCACCAGGCCCCCACTCATGTCACCCACCACCCCCACCCCCCAGCCACCAGGGTCACCCTCCACCAGGCCCCCACTCATGTCTCCCACCACCCCCACCCCCCAGCAGTGCAGGGGCAGCCTCCACCAGGCCCCCACTCATGTCACCCACCACCCCCCCCAGCCACCAGGGTCACCCTCCACCAGGCCCCCACTCATGTCACCCACCACCCCCACCCCCCAGCCACCAGGGTCACCCTCCACCAGGCCCCCACTCATGTCACCCACCACCCCCACCCCCCAGCCACCAGGGGCACCCTCCACCAGGCCCCCACTCATGTCTCCCACCACCCCCACCCCCCTGCCACCATGTGCAGCCCCCACCAGGTCCTCACAATGTGCGTAATGGTCAGCCTCCACAGCCAAAAAGCCCTACCAAGTAACCCATTCACCCACATGGAAATGGAAATCACATGTTACACCCCCAATGTTCATGAAGCAAATGAACCCATGTCCGTCACACACATAGTTTCGAATTGAATGGGAAAACACACAACATGACATGCATGAAACCAATGAGATGAAACCACACAGTGAACAATGTAAAAAAAAATGTATTAGAAAAAAATACGAATGCTAAAGAAAGAAAACTAACTACAATGTAAATGTGAAAAAAGAAGCTGCATGTCCGCATAAAAACACAAAACTAGAAAATCTAATCCAAAAAATTTTGTCCAAAGTCAAATGTCAAAACTCTCCGTGCAACAAAGAACTATGTACAAAAATAACAAGGGTCCATCATCACAACAGAACTAAGGAAACCTCCTAAAAAACCTACCTAAATATCAACTATATACAAAAAGTGGAGCAGTGTCCGTCGACTCCAAATCATAAGAAAAAACAAAGGAAACCTAAAACTAAAGAACTATATACAAAGGCGGCGGGCAAGTCCAGCGGCTCACTCTGTGGTGTTCCGGGCCAGGGCATCATCGAACTCCTGTTCGATGTCCCGGAGGCGGTCCAGTTCCATGGCCCCGAGGGTCCGCAGGGACGACGCCGTGTCCTCCTCCAACCCCCTGCGGATAGCCTCGAGGCACTCGGCCCGCCTCAGGGCCCTCCGCATGGAGTTCTCCGCCCTGACCATTGTGAGCCGCGCCTCTTCCGCCCGCCGCCGCTCCGCACCTATGGCGTGGCCCAACCGCTGCCACACGGAAGACACTCTCTGTCCTGGGTCCTCCTGCCCTCCGGCCGATGCCTGCCCCTCCGATGTCGAAGGCCCCGAGCCTTCATGGCTCCCACCATCTTGCTGCTGCTGCTGCTCTGCCTCTGCCCGTGCACTGCCTCCTGCTGCCTGCACATCCTCCGCCGGCTGGGGTGCACCTGTTGATGTGGCCACCCCTGCTGGACGTCCGACTCCCGACTGTGGCAGGGATGCCTCCTCCACCAGCCTGGCCGCACTGTCAGAGGCAGCTCCACAGGGCACCCAGGTGACTGATGGGTGGGAATATGGCACAGAGGACGACTGGCGCGTAGGGGGTCCAGTTGAGGAGGGGGTCGGAACAAGCCCCATCAGACGGAGGAATCCGGTCTGGGTGACCTGTCCCAGCAGGCTGACGTGGTCAACGAGCCATTCGAGATGACGTGCAGTCTCTCCATGAAAAGACTGCAGGTCACCTCGCATGGCCCGTTGACGCAACGCCGCACCAGCCAGGACAGGCTCAACCCGGACCTGGATAGCCACGTCCGCAGGCAGAGGAAGGCCAGTTGACGTCAGCTCATCCCCTGCCTGAAAACGGGTCTGGACGTAGGCATCCCTGCTGGTGCAAGATGATGCAGGGACAGGATCGGGGACAGGATTGCACACAGGCACCTCCGCGGCCGCCTGTGCTGCCTCCTGTCCCTGGTCCTGGACTGCACCACTAGCACCAGTGGGATCCCCACCTCCAGACCCCGTCTCTGGTGCTTGCACGGCCTCCTCCTCCACCAGACCCCCCACCAACCTGGATGACTCCGTGCCATCTTCCCCTGTTGGGCCCTGTGGGGTCCCAGCTGCCCCTTCTGCTGCCGAGGAGTCCAACTGCAACCTCCGCCTCTTGGACCTCCCCCCGGCAGCTGCGGCCTGGGACGCGGCACCGGACTCCTCACTCCCCGACGAGATGACAACACGGGAGGGGAGCCGGGCCTTGCGTCTCCGGCTGGCAGTCGGATCCCCGCCGCTGTGCTCCACAGCACCTTCTCCGCCCTCTTCATCAGTTGACGCTGCAGACAGGGAGAAACAAAACACAGGCATCAGGGCACTGTACAATGGACACATACACGCACGACAGTTGCACATGAGTGGCATTGGCAAACCTCAGACATGTCATCACAATCCCCAACACACATGTCATTGCAACTGGCACACATGAGCCATACCACAGCCATATCGCAACTGCCACCACCATCCCTACACATACAACAGCATCAGCAGCCAAAGGGGAGCCATACATCACATGCAACACAGGAAGTGCACCACACATGTACACACACCACCACACTTGCATGCATGTCTACACCTCTGCCAAGTGTCGCACTGTTCAGACGGGCATCCATGTCACATCTGCCAATCAGGCTTCCACATACCGCTGTCACATGCATCCATGTAGCATCACTGTTGCACCTTTGACAAATACACACACATGCACATGTACACAGTGCTCATACATGCAGCCGAAAACAACATGCATGCCTGACATCACGGACATGTCTACTTACATACACATTCATCCAAACATGTGTGCACGCACAACTGCATTTGCCATGCAAGCCCACACACACAAGCACCATCCATGTCTCACACATTACAGCCCTCGCATGTGTCAGCCCCACGGCCCTGTACACCCCCACCCATACTCCACCCCATACAAACAGATGTGCAACCGGCACAATGGGGAATGATCACCACACGCCCTGCTCACAACCAGGATGCATGTACACTCACCGCTCGACTCCAGACGGCTCTGCTTCTCTAGGACCTGGACGTGGAGCGCTGGGGATATGCGTTCCAGGACCCCCATCTGTTCTTCCGACAAGTGGCCCCGGCGCCCCTTGGCATCCGCTGCCTTCAAGAGGCGCCGGGCCTTGTTCAGGGTCCTGGACCTGAAGTCCTCCCAGCGCTTCCTGACATGTTGTAAGTCCCGGACTGCCACCCCCTCCGCGTTGATGGCAGTCACGATGTCAGTCCAGATCCGAGTCCGTCCTTCCTTGTCGGCGCGGGAACTTCCAAAGAGGGCATCATACTGCCCCAGGACTTGCTCCACCAGGACACCAACTTCGGTGGCACTGAAGCTGGTGCCCCTCTGCCTCTCTGGCCGGGGGTTGTCAGTGGTCACAGATGGTGTTAGCCCCGACATGACAACCCCAGAGGCAGGAGTGGGTGGGCAACTGGGTCCTGGGGCTGGGCTGTGGAGCGATGGAATTCCAGTCGGGAGTCTTCTGTTCCAGCAGGGGTGGTCACAGCAACAGCACCCCTGGCTGATGTGCAGGCAGCAAATGGCAGTGCACGTGGGCAGCAGGCAGTCAGGCAGCAGCAGATAGCAGGTGGGAGCGTGCTCGGGGCTCTGGGGGGCAGTAATTCGGCCTTCTGGGCAGGAGCGTGGTCTCCCGTGTGCTCACGCGTGGCCAGCTTGGTACGGAGTGAATTGGCACGTGAAAATCCTGCACGTCAGCGTGAAAACCGAGGAAAGGCCCTTAGCGCGTAAGCGCGTCAGCACGGATACGCGATTCCATTGGACCAAAGGCCCTCAGCGCGTAGGCGCGTCTGTGACATGACCCGCACGGGTGTTTCCCACACAGCACGTGATGACAGAGCACACGTGGAAAGACTGCACGTCAGAGTCTGGCCACGCGTGAGCACACGGGAGACCACGCTCCTGCCCAGAAGGCCGAATTACTGCCCCCCAGAGCCCCGAGCACGCTCCCACCTGCTATCTGCTGCTGCCTGACTGCCTGCTGCCCACGTGCACTGCCATTTGCTGCCTGCACATCAGCCAGGGGTGCTGTTGCTGTGACCACCCCTGCTGGAACAGAAGACTCCCGACTGGAATTCCATCGCTCCACAGCCCAGCCCCAGGACCCAGTTGCCCACCCACTCCTGCCTCTGGGGTTGTCATGTCGGGGCTAACACCATCTGTGACCACTGACAACCCCCGGCCAGAGAGGCAGAGGGGCACCAGCTTCAGTGCCACCAAAGTTGGTGTCCTGGTGGAGCAAGTCCTGGGGCAGTATGATGCCCTCTTTGGAAGTTCCCGCGCCGACAAGGAAGGACGGACTCGGATCTGGACTGACATCGTGACTGCCATCAACGCGGAGGGGGTGGCAGTCCGGGACTTACAACATGTCAGGAAGCGCTGGGAGGACTTCAGGTCCAGGACCCTGAACAAGGCCCGGCGCCTCTTGAAGGCAGCGGATGCCAAGGGGCGCCGGGGCCACTTGTCGGAAGAACAGATGGGGGTCCTGGAACGCATATCCCCAGCGCTCCACGTCCAGGTCCTAGAGAAGCAGAGCCGTCTGGAGTCGAGCGGTGAGTGTACATGCATCCTGGTTGTGAGCAGGGCGTGTGGTGATCATTCCCCATTGTGCCGGTTGCACATCTGTTTGTATGGGGTGGAGTATGGGTGGGGGTGTACAGGGCCGTGGGGCTGACACATGCGAGGGCTGTAATGTGTGAGACATGGATGGTGCTTGTGTGTGTGGGCTTGCATGGCAAATGCAGTTGTGCGTGCACACATGTTTGGATGAATGTGTATGTAAGTAGACATGTCCGTGATGTCAGGCATGTATGTTGTTTTCGGCTGCATGTATGAGCACTGTGTACATGTGCATGTGTGTGCATTTGTCAAAGGTGCAACAGTGATGCTACATGGATGCATGTGACAGCGGTATGTGGAAGCCTGATTGGCAGATGTGACATGGATGCCCGTCTGAACAGTGCGACACTTGGCAGAGGTGTAGACATGCATGCAAGTGTGGTGGTGTGTGTACATGTGTGGTGCACTTCCTGTGTTGCATGTGATGTATGGCTCCCCTTTGGCTGCTGATGCTGTTGTATGTGTAGGGATGGTGGTGGCAGTTGCGATATGGCTGTGGTATGGCTCATGTGTGCCAGTTGCAATGACATGTGTGTTGGGGATTGTGATGACATGTCTGAGGTTTGCCAATGCCACTCATGTGCAACTGTCGTGCGTGTATGTGTCCATTGTACAGTGCCCTGATGCCTGTGTTTTGTTTCTCCCTGTCTGCAGCGTCAACTGATGAAGAGGGCGGAGAAGGTGCTGTGGAGCACAGCGGCGGGGATCCGACCGCCAGCCGGAGACGCAAGGCCCGGCTCCCCTCCCGTGTTGTCATCTCGTCGGGGAGTGAGGAGTCCGGTGCCGCGTCCCAGGCCGCAGCTGCCGGGGGGAGGTCCAAGAGGCGGAGGTTGCAGTTGGACTCCTCGGCAGCAGAAGGGGCAGCTGGGACCCCACAGGGCCCAACAGGGGAAGATGGCACGGAGTCATCCAGGTTGGTGGGGGGTTTGGTGGAGGAGGGGGCCGCGCAAGCACCAGAGACAGGGTCTGGAGGTGGGGATCCCACTGGTGCTAGTGGTGCAGTGCAGGACCAGGGACAGGAGGCAGCACAGGCGGCCGCGGAGGTGCCTGTGTGCAATCCTGTCCCCGATCCTGTCCCTGCATCATCTTGCACCAGCAGGGATGCCTACGTCCAGACCCGTTTTCAGGCAGGGGATGAGCTGACGTCAACTGGCCTTCCTCTGCCTGCGGACGTGGCCATCCAGGTCCGGGTTGAGCCTGTCCTGGCTGGTGTGGCGTTGCGTCAACGGGCCATGCGAGGTGACCTGCAGTCTTTTCATGGAGAGACTGCACGTCATCTCGAATGGCTCGTTGACCACGTCAGCCTGCTGGGACAGGTCACCCAGGCCGGATTCCGCTGTCTGATGGGGCTTGCTCCGACCCCCTCCTCAACTGGACCCCCTACGCGCCAGTCGTCCTCTGTGCCATCTTCCCACCCATCAGTCACCTGGGTGCCCTGTGGAGCTGCCTCTGACAGTGCGGCCAGGCTGGTGGAGGAGGCATCCCTGCCACAGTCGGGAGTCGGACGTCCAGCAGGGGTGGCCACATCAACAGGTGCACCCCAGCCGGCGGAGGATGTGCAGGCAGCAGGAGGCAGTGCACGGGCAGAGGCAGAGCAGCAGCAGCAGCAAGATGGTGGGAGCCATGAAGGCTCGGGGCCTTCGACATCGGAGGGGCAGGCATCGGCCGGAGGGCAGGAGGACCCAGGACAGAGAGTGTCTTCCGTGTGGCAGCGGTTGGGCCACGCCATAGGTGCGGAGCGGCGGCGGGCGGAAGAGGCGCGGCTCACAATGGTCAGGGCGGAGAACTCCATGCGGAGGGCCCTGAGGCGGGCCGAGTGCCTCGAGGCAATCCGCAGGGGGTTGGAGGAGGACACGGCGTCGTCCCTGCGGACCCTCGGGGCCATGGAACTGGACCGCCTCCGGGACATCGAACAGGAGTTCGATGATGCCCTGGCCCGGAACACCACAGAGTGAGCCGCTGGACTTGCCCGCCGCCTTTGTATATAGTTCTTTAGTTTTAGGTTTCCTTTCGTTCTTATTATTATTTGGAGTCGACGGACACTGCTCCACTTTTTGTATATAGTTGATATTTAGGTAGGTTTTTTAGGAGGTTTCCTTAGTTCAGTTGTGATGATGGACCCTTGTTATTTTTGTACATAGTTCTTTGTTGCATGGAGAGTTTTTACATTTCACTTTGGACATAATTTTTTTGATTTGATTTTCTAGTTTTGTGTTATTATGCGGACATGCAGCTTATTTTTTCACATTTACATTGTAGTTAGTTTTCTTTCTTTGGCATTTGTATTTTTTTCAATACATTTTTTTTTCCATTGTTCACTGTGTGGTTTCATCTCATTGGTTTCATGCATGTCATGTTGTGTGTTTTCCCATTCAACTTGAAAATATGTGTGTGACGGACATGGGTTCATTTGCTTCATGTACATTGGGGGTGTAACATGTGATTTCCATTTCCATGTGGGTGAATGGGTTACTTGGTAGGGCTTTTTGGCTGTGGAGGCTGACCATTACGCACATAATTGGGGATTGTGAGGACCTGGTGGGGGCTGCACATGGTGGCAGGGGGGTGGGGGTGCAGGGGGACATGAGTGGGGGCCTGGTGGAGGTTGAGCCTGCACTGCTGGGGGGTGGGGGTGGTGGGAGACATGAGTGGGGGCCTGGTGGAGGCTGCCCCTGGTGGCTGGGGGGTGGGGGTGGTGGGTGACATGAGTGGGGGCCTGGTGGAGGGTGCCCCTGGTGGCTGGGGGGTGGGGGTGGTGGGAGACATGAGTGGGGGCCTGGTGGAGGGTGACCCTGCACTGCTGCGGTGTGGGGGTGATGGGAGACATGAGTGGGGGCCTGGTGGAGGGTGACCCTGGTGGCTGGGGGTGATAGGGGACATGAGTGGGGGCCTGGTGGAGGGTGACCCTGGTGGCTGGGGGGTGGGGGTGGTGGTAGACATGAGTGGGGGCCTGGTGGAGGGTGACCCTGCACTGCTGGGGTGTGGGGGTGGTGGGAGACATGAGTGGGGGCCTGGTGGAGGGTGACCCTGGTGGCTGGGGGGTGGGGGTGGTGGGAGACATGAGTGGGGGCCTGGTGGAGGGTGACCCTGGTGGCTGGGGGGTGGGGGTGGTGGTAGACATGAGTGGGGGCCTGGTGGAGGCTGCCCCTGCACTGCTGGGGTGTGGGGGTGGTGGGAGACATGAGTGGGGCCCTGGTGGAGGGTGACCCTGCACTGCTGGGGGGTGGGGGTGGTGGGAGACATGAGTTGGACATGGGTGGGGGCCTGCTGGCAGGTGCCCCACAGTGCTGGGGGGTGGGGGTGGTGGGAGACATGAGTGGGGCCCTGGTGGAGGGTGACCCTGGTGGCTGGGGGGTGGGGGTGGTGGGAGACATGAGTTGGACATGGGTGGGGGCCTACTGGCAGGTGCCCCACAGTGCTGGGGGGTGGGGGTGGTGGGAGACATGAGTTGGACATGGGTGGGGGCCTGCTGGCAGGTGCCCCACAGTGCTGGGGGGTGGGGGTGGTGGGAGACATGAGTGGGGGCCTGGTGGAGGGTGACCCTGGTGGCTGGGGGGTGGGGGTGGTGGTAGACATGAGTGGGGGCCTGGTGGAGGCTGCCCCTGCACTGCTGGGGTGTGGGGGTGGTGGGAGACATGAGTGGGGCCCTGGTGGAGGGTGACCCTGCACTGCTGGGGGGTGGGGGTGGTGGGAGACATGAGTTGGACATGGGTGGGGGCCTGCTGGCAGGTGCCCCACAGTGCTGGGGGGTGGGGGTGGTGGGAGACATGAGTGGGGCCCTGGTGGAGGGTGACCCTGGTGGCTGGGGGGTGGGGGTGGTGGGAGACATGAGTTGGACATGGGTGGGGGCCTACTGGCAGGTGCCCCACAGTGCTGGGGGGTGGGGGTGGTGGGAGACATGAGTTGGACATGGGTGGGGGCCTGCTGGCCAGGTGCCCCACAGTGCTGGGGGGTGGGGGTAGTGGGAGACATGAGTGGGGCCCTGGTGGAGGGTGACCCTGGTGGCTGGGGGGTGGGGGTGGTGGGAGACATGAGTTGGACATGGGTGGGGGCCTACTGGCAGGTGCCCCACAGTGCTGGGGGGTGGGGGTGGTGGGGGACTGCTGGCATGTGCCCCACAGTGCTGGGGGGTGGGGGTGCAAGGGGACATGTGTTGGTGTTCATTAGTTCAAGGAGACATGTGCCTTTGCTGGGGGGCATGCCCATGTTGGGTGGGCTGCCTGCGGGACATGACCAGGGATGCAGGGTAGTCCCCTGTGGTGTGGGCTGCCTGCAGGGCCCGTGGAGGGTGTACAGGGTACACCTGGGAGGACCCACACTGTCAAATCACATGTGGGACTCCCCGGCACCCCTGAAATACACGTACCGTGCAGAAATCGCGTGTAAAACTTCCCGCGCACCCCTGAAATACACGCGCCCAGGCTATTCGCGTGTAAAACTTCCCGCGCACCCCTGAAATACACGCGCCCAGGCTATTCGCGTGTAAAACTTCCCGCACACCCCTGAAATGCACGCGCCCAGGCTATTCGCGTGTGGAACTTCCCGCGCACCCCTGAAATGCACGGGCCCAGGCTATTCGCGTGTGGAACTCCCCGCGCACCCCTGAAATACACGCGCCCAGGCTATTCGCGTGTGGAACTTCCCGCGCACCCCTGAAATACACGCGCCCAGGCTATTCGCGTGTGGAACTTCCTGCGCACCCCTGAAATACACGCGCCCAGGCTATTCGCGTGTGGAACTTCCCGCGCACCCCTCAAATTCACGCGCCCAGGCTATTCGCGTGTGGAACTTCCCGCGAACCCCTGAAATACACGCGCCCAGGCTATTCGCGTGTGGAACTTCCCGCGCACCCCTGAAATACACGCGCCCAGGCTATTCGCGTGTGGAACTTCCCGCGCACCCCTGAAATACACGCGCCCAGGCTATTCGCGTGTGGAACTTCCCGCGAACCCCTGAAATACATGCGCCCAGGCTATTCGCGTGTGGAATTTCCCGCGAACCCCTGTAATACACGTAGCCCGCTCCCCCAGGCCCGATCGCGTGAGGAACTTCCCGCGCACCCCTCAAATTCACGCGCCCAGGCTATTCGCGTGTGAAACTTCACGTGAACCCCTGAAATACACGTAGCACGCTCCCCCAGGCCCGATCGCGTGAGGAACTTCACGCGAACCCCTGTAATACACGTAGCCCGCTCCCCCAGGCCCGATCGCGTGAGGAACTTCACGCGAACCCCTGTAATACACGTAGCCCGCTCCCCCAGGCCCGATCGCGTGAGGAACTTCACGCGAACCCCTGTAATACACGTAGCCCGCTCCCCCAGGCCCGATCGCGTGAGGAACTTCCCGCGCACCCCTCAAATTCACGCGCCCAGGCTATTCGCGTGTGAAACTTCACGCGAACCCCTGAAATACACGTAGCCCACTCCCCCAGGCCCGATCGCGTGAGGAACTTCACGCGAACCCCTGTAATACACGTAGCCCGCTCCCCCAGGCCCGATCGCGTGAGGAACTTCACGCGAACCCCTGTAATACACGTAGCCCGCTCCCCCAGGCCCGATCGCGTGAGGAACTTCACGCGAACACCTGTAATACACGTAGCCCGCTCCCCCAGGCCCGATCGCGTGAGGAACTTCACGCGAACCCCTGTAATACACGTAGCCCGCTCCCCCAGGCCCGATCGCGTGAATAACTTCACGCGAACCCCTGTGATGCACGTACCCTGCAAATCGCGTGTGACACTTCCCGCGCACCCCGGTATACATGCACACGTATTTTTTGTCAGCGGGTGTCCGTGTTTGTGGGTACCCCTTTGCACGTCATTTTTCCTGGAGGGCCACAGTATGGGACATTCATCATGGCAGTATATAGGTGCTATTTGTTGGAGCACCTTTTGGCGCACATTTCTTACAGCCGCAGAGACGCTACCGCCTCCTTTCTTGTGGCGGTCGTGTTTGTGCCTGTGCGCTGGTTTGAGCGTGCGCTTTTTTCCCCTATTCTATTCCATGAATACGTGTTGTAGGCGAGCGTGTGGGCGTTCCACGCACTTGTGCCCTGTACTTCCCCCGTGACGCCCACGTTTTGGCAAGTTGTTCCCCATTCCGAGTGTCACGCCCGTGTTCCGCCTACTTTTATTGCGTGCGCTGCGCTATGTGCGAATTTCGCTGTGGCCTGTGCGATTTTCGCTGTGACCTGGCGCACGCTGTTAGATGGCCTGTGCGCCAACGTGCGCCAACGTGCGCCGCGCACTTTTTTATCGCACATCCGCTGGTTTTCTCGCGCACGGCCTTCCATGAATCGACGTGCGCTGCTTTTCGTGCGATTTTCGCACTTGCACTGCGATTTTCGCTATTCCACTGCGATTCGCACGTTTTTGCCCACTTGCGCCGCGCTAATTATTCCATGAATCGGCCTCTCAATCTTGCACCCATGGTCTCAAGTGCTTCTGAGGTATTAAATGTCATTAACAAATAGGTGTGAAAGGTTTTCACACTGGGATATGCCAGAATGTACTTAGACAAAGTTGTCCGCATAAACCTTGACTGACAATAACTTTGGTTGAAAGTTCCACCATATTTTGTTCATAGCACTAATCCTGTAATTTCCTTTTTAACCAGGGTTTAAGCTTAAGCCCACACTTATCTGATATTTGTGTAAATCCTGCTGACCATTTACCTTGGATGGTTTTAATTGTGCCTACTGCACCAATGGTCAAAAAACCATCCAACATCAGAAACGCATGGACGTAGGTTACAATGATGGTATCATTTTCCAATGTACACAGGTTATCAAAGAACATTACCCATTGGCTTACATATGCTGACATTATAGTTTTCAGATCCAATTCACGATAAATGTATTCTACGCACACATTTTGGGGCAAACACAGACGTTTACGAAGTAATCTAACTTCAAATGTTACTAGCCGTCCACAATATTTGTGTGCCCATATTACTACTACGTATAAGAAGATAATGTAGCAATTAGGTACTCACGAATGTCCGGAAACAGCAGAGGTGTAGAATTGGCTCTGAAGTATATAGGTAATTCCCCCAAAGTGTTCAGAGGCCAGAAAACTGGACTCAGTGCACCCCGGGGGCAGTACCCTTGGGAAACCCTTGTGGGGAAGAAAACCCAATTCTGTCTCGTAGAGGATGGTGTCTCCAAAGTAGTTGTGGAAGAATGGTAAGTACTGCAGGCTGAGGAAGGAACGGTTCCAGGAATCCGCTCGGTGAGAAGGAGTCGAGCAGCGACGTGGGTGGAAGCCCGAGTACAGCAGGCTGAGGAAGGAACGGATCAGGAATCCGCTCGGAGAGGAGGAGTCGAGCAGCAACGAGGAAGGAAGACCGGTCATGCTCAATGCTGAAGATAAGGAGTAAAGGTAAGGAAGGAAACGAGGTAAGAAGTAGCGTAGAAAAGAAAC
Organism: Ambystoma mexicanum; assembly: GCF_040938575.1. Taxonomy (NCBI): domain Eukaryota; kingdom Metazoa; phylum Chordata; class Amphibia; order Caudata; family Ambystomatidae; genus Ambystoma; species Ambystoma mexicanum. Next base: position 1,208,665,569 of record NC_090932.1, read on the forward strand.
CGCACACAAGTGCATGGGGCAGGAAAGCAAGCAGAGTAACAGGGAATTACGGAAGGTAAGGAAAAGGTTGAATAAGTCGAGGCGGAGCTCAGATAGAGTGCGCAGGGCGCAGAATAGAGGAGAAGAGGCTTAGAGAAGTCTCAACGGTTGTGCACCAGCGCAAACAGCAAGATGAAGCGAACAGAAGGGACGCGTCTTGCCCAACCATAGAGAGGAAGATAGTATAGTATAGAAAAGTGGCGTGTGACCACATCTTTTCCGGCAGGAATGATAAAGTATTGTGTGAACTTCTGGAAAGAGCATCAGCGATTTGATTATTGGTTCCCGGTATGTAAGTAAGGACGAAGTCATAGGATGAAAAGAAATATGCCCACCGAGCTTCTCGACTGTTTTGGCACTCCATGTTTTGTAACACTCTCAAGTTCCTGTGATCTGTACGAATTTGAACAGGATGTTGAGCCCCTAAAAGGAGGTGTCTCCATTCCTGGCAACTCCTTTTTATAGCTAAGAGTTCTTTTTCAAGTACGGTATAATTGCGTTCTGATTCTGTCAGGGATTTTGACATGTTGGCAATCAGATGTTCGATCCCTTCTTTCGAAACTTGCTTGAGTACTCCTCCTATGGCTGAATTCGAAGCATCGGTTTCCAATATAAAGGGTTTTGTCTGATCTGGTAACAGTAAAATTGGTGCTGTAGAGAAGGCTATTTTGAGACCTTGAAAGGCTTTCTGAGCGGTTGAATTCCACTCAAAAGATGTTCCTTTTTGAAGAAGAAGAGTGAAGGGTTTGATGATTCTAGAAAAATTTGGAATACATTTTCGGTAGAAGTTAGTGAACCCTAAGAACCGCTGTACCTCCTTTACGTTCTGAGGAGGTTTCCATTTGTAGATGGCTTCTACCTTCCTTGGATCCATGTCAGCTCCTTCTGCAGATAAAATGAAACCCAAATAGGGGATACTGGGTAGATGGAATGAGCATTTTTCAATTTTGGCAAACAATCGATTTTGATGAAGCCGTTCTAGAACTTCAGAGACATGGATAATATGTTCTTGTAGATTGTTAGAAAAAATTAGGATGTCATCCAAGTATACGATTAGGGTATGAAGGAGTAAATCTGCAAATATGTGATCTACAAAAAGTTGAAAGACTGAAGGGGCATTTGCTAGCCCAAAAGGCATCACCCGATACTCGTAATGTCCGAAAGGCGTGCGAGAAGCTGTTTTCCATTCATCTCCTCTTTTAATTCTGATCAGATGATATGACCCTCTAAGGTCAAGTTTTGTAAATATAGTTGCGCCTCAGACAGCTTCCAGAATGTCCTGCATAAGGGGCAGTGGGTATCGATCTTTGTATGTAACTTTGTTTAGGCCTCTATAATCGATGCAAGGACGGAGCTCTTTACAATCTTTTTTGGGGATAAAGAAAAGTGAAGCGCCTGCAGAACTTTTAGACTCTGTGATGAGACCATGACGCAAGTTGGTTTGTAGGTATTCCTTTAAGGCAACTTTCTCGGGAATAGAAAGAGTGTACATGCGACCAAAGGGTACTTGCGCATCTCGTAGTAAATCGATAGAACAATCGTCCTTTCTGTGGGGTGGTAATTCCTTGTATTCATCATTTGAGAAAACAGAGCTGTACTTGTGGTAACATTCCGGCAGTAGATTCAGGTTGGATATGGTAGATAATACCGGGTTTTTGTCCGGGGATGCAGTTGTAGTATACAAGCCCACCACTCCTTTGGGTAGGCAAGAATGCAAGCAGTGTTCGGAACCCTGCAGTCCAATTGATGAATGGGTTATGTTTAACAAGCCATGGGAGACCCAGTATAAGTGGATAATGGGCGGCCTTTATCAAATCGAATGATAACTCTTCTTCATGTGTAGAAATCTTCATGGTGAGAAAAGTTGTGTTTTCTTTAATGGGTCCTGATGATAAAGGGTTTCCATCTACTCCTTTCACTGGCAGACTCAGGATTTTAGCCACCCGCGGTATGTTGTTTCTGAATGCCCATTCGGAATCCATAAACAATCCCGCTGCACCACAATCTACTAAGGCAGGTATTTGTTGGATGTGCTTGTCTAGGAATTGTAGAGACACATTGATTACCACCATCTTATGGTGAGTTGAGGTTGTTTCCTGGGAACTTTGTACCAAAGACCCACTCATGGTTCCCTTCATGGGTGGGAGTTGTCGTTTCCCTGACCTCTAGGAGTAGTCAGGTGACAATCTTTTAGAACATGTTTATCGGAACCACAATACATGCATAATCCTAATGTTCTTCTTCTTTGTCTTTCTTCTGGTGTTAACGGTCCACGAGCTACACCCAATTGCATAGGTTCCCCGGATTCTTGGTTCTTACTGGTCCTAGGAATATCCGACTTGTAAGGTCCTAGCGGTGTACATGATTTCCCCTTCTTTCTTTCTAGATTTATTTCTTGTATGCGGTAATCCAACTGGAGTACTAATGTAACCATTTCCGCAAAATTCTGAGGTCTAGGAACTTTAGAGACTTCATCTTTAAGTTCTTCACTTAGATTCCGTTGGAATATGGTCAGGAGGGCATCATCAGCCCATGCCGTCTCATTGGCAAATTGTTTAAACTGTGTGATGAAAGTTAGGATATCAGTGTTCCCTTGCTTCAGATCCAATAGATTTTCTTGTGCTGACACCACTAATTCTTTTCTCTCAAACATGGCTTGCAGACTGTTGGTAAATCCTGCGTAGGAATCCATTAGCTGATTGTTGGTGGTGACTAGTGGTGTAGCCCAGGCCAGGGCGCTGCCGGCGAGATTAGATATCAGAAAACTTACTTTAGCTCTATCGTTTGGAAAAAACGAGGCTTTCAAAGTGATTTGCACCAAACAAGAGTCCAAGAATTCTTTTAGTCTTTTAGGGTTGCCATCATATTTTCCCATGGGTAATGATCCTGGAGGGATCTCTGACCTGTTTGCAACCATTTGTCTCAACGTAGCATTTTCGTTTCTTAACGTCTGTACTTCAGTATTGAGACTCTGCATGGCTACCATTACTTGTTGCACCTGCTGTTCCATTTTTTGTTTCCTTTTTGGGCGTCGCTTTCTGTAACAATTAGGTACTCACGAATGTCTGGAAACAGCAGAGGTATAGAATTGGCTCTGAAGTATATAGGTAATTCCCTCAAAGTGTTCAGAGGCCAGAAAACTGGGCTCAATGCACCCCGGGGGCACTACCCTTTGGAAACCCTCGTGCGGAAGAAAACCCAATTCTGTCTCGTAGAGGATGGTGTCTCCAAAGTAGTTGTGGAAGAATGGTAAGTACTGCAGGCTGAGGAAGGAATGGTTCAAGGAATCCGCTCGGTGAGAAGGAGTCGAGCAGCAACGTGGGTGGAAGCCCGAGTACAGCAGGCTGAGGAAGGAACGGATCAGGAATTCGCTCGGAGAGGAGGAGTCGAGCAGCAATGAGGAGGAAGACCGGTCGTGCTCAATGCTGAAGATAAGGAGTAAAGGTAAGGAAGGAAACAAGGTAAGAAGTAGCGTAGAAAAGAAACCGCACACGATTGCACGGGGCAGGAAAGCAAGAAGAGTAACAGGGAATTACGGAAGGTAAGGAAAAGGTTGAATAAGTCGAGGCGGAGCTCAGATAGAGTGCGCAGGGCGCAGAATAGAGGAGAAGAGGCTTAGAGAAGTCTCAACGGTTGTACAGCAGAATGCTAGAAAAGGCACCAGCGCAAACAGCGAGGAGAAGCGAACAGAAGCGATGCGTCTTGCCCAACCATAGAGAGGAAGATATAGAGTGGGCAGACGCGGTTGCCATGTTGGAAAAAACTAGAATGGTAATCGTCTTGTGGCAATAGCGCTGATAAGCCGCCATCTTGAGTTCCATTGTTGGTATCTTGAATGACTCATTCTCCATTTCCGCCAAGCGTGTCGAGCTGAATTCCTGACAGATAACTCTTATTTTTGCCATACATATGTTTAAAATGGCATGTGCTGAGTACCCCACATGTTCTGTCTATGAAAACACTGAGAGCATTTGCTGATACTTCACAGCGAGCTTTTACTGATGTCCACTTTAATTAGTCATCAATAAATACACCTAGACACTAATATGTGTGTGCTTGTTCCAGGGTCTTATTACTCAACTTCCACACACATTTCTTGGGGATTTTTTTAGCCAGAAATACCATCACCTTACTCTTCTCTTCATTGATAGACAGGCCATTGGAGCTGGAATAAACAGCCAGGTCATCCAGCATCTGCTGCAAGCCTGTGGGGGTATAACCTAGTATCAGGGATCATCGGCGTAGGCAAGCCAGCAAATCACAGCAGCGCTTAACTTAACTGGATTGGCACTGATATTTACAAAAGCTTCTTGCATATCTGCCAAATACAGATTAAAAAGAGCTGGCATCAAAATACAGCCTTGTTTAACTCCACTGCTAGTGGGCAGCATTACTGATAATCTACCTGTGGCATTCAAACGCAGATGGACATACGAGTCCGAATAGAGTAACATAAGCATATTTAGCAACCCTTTTGGAATGTTCCATGTATTTAACTTCTGCCATAAATGGTTCCTCAGAACCGTATCAAAGGTGGCAAAGAAGTCGATGAAAGCGCAGTAAACATTTAGCTCTCTGCCCTTCCATGCATGTTCGATTGCGTAGTTATGCATAGTACTTGATTTTGGTCTGCATCCTATTTGTTTCGGAGGCAAGATTTCTTCATTGGCTATCCATGCATTTAGTTCAAGCAGCAACACACAAGCAACATTTTTAGAAGAAATGTCTAGCACTGCTAGCATTCCAAAATTAGCTGGGTTGTCCCAAGCACCTTTTTTGTATACAGTGAGAATATGACTTATATTCCACATCTTTGTAATCTTACCTATCTTAACTATTTGTGCAAATAATAAGTGAAGAGCAGCTGCCCATAATTCTGGCTCCATTTTCAACAATTGATTACAATTATTAAGATGTTCTATTATGATTATTATATCTAATATTGATGCTTTACATTCCAAACAGTCCACCGGTAGTGGAAAGATATCATTGATATCTTCAGAACGACCAAGAATGGCTTGTATATGAGCACTCCATTTCGCTTCTGGGACAAAATTAATAGATGCATTTCTTTTTTTTTCCACTTCTCAATATCTGCCATATCCCTAAGGAGGTATTACAGAGTGCCACATTGGCAATTATTTTCCATTGATTTATCTCACACTGATGTTTATGCTGTTTTAGCCAACGTCTGTAGTTTTTTTTTAAATTGAGTTTTCCATCATGGAAACAGATTTAGCCACACATCCACTATTTCGTTGAGCAATAATGATCGCTGTTTCGCGAAGCATGTTCTTTTTGGCTAGACTAATCGACTTGTCATGTCCTTTCCTCATAGGTATGGATTTGTTCGATCACTCCATGCTATTTTTTTATTCCCTACTCAGTAGGACCTGCATATGTATGGTTTCCATCATACGAGTAAAATTCACCATCATCCATTCTTTAGTGTTTGCCCCGCCGATTCCATAGGTCGGTAAACCGTGGTACAATATCTTTACCAACCCTATTGGCAGAGTCTAGGTTTTGCTGGTGCTAATGAATACAGTTTATGCCCTCGTTTAAATACAGTTGGCCATTACAATCATTGTCCATAGTTGCTGACTTTATGGTTGGAAATGCCAATAGAGAAAACAGGGGGAGATGGTCTCTCTCATCAAGACTAACAATTCTTATATCCTTGAGGTAATCTAGCCCACTTATGTTGGAGAACACATAATCAACGGTGGCAGCGGTCCTCCAATCAATCCTTGTAAATGCTGAGACAGCATTGCTTGCAGTAAACCCATTCAGTTTAATTGTTTCATGGGAGGCCAAAAGCATATACCACATATTCCCTTGCCTATTTGGCCTATCCTTAGCAGCGGGTGATGATGCGTTGTTGTTGGTGTGATTGTCATTTAATGGAAGTGCACTAATCTTCGCATTGAAATCAGCTACCAACCATATAGGATATCAATGATTATACTGCTGCAGTATGTTTCCCACTACCTTCACATTCTCTTTAGTACCCACCATATTCAGGGGATCATATATGTTCATGACAATGATCACACTGTTTTGATGGGTAAGCTTGGTAATTAGTACATTGGGGTTGGATTGTTTCAACCTATCTATGCTCCATGGAGGTTTAACTGTAACCAGCAGCCCACCGGTTGGTCTCACTTTCAGTCCTTGGGTTGCTACTTGATGTACAGTAATGCAACCATCAAATAGCACTTGAGCCGTGAGCCATGTTTCTTGCAAGGCTACGATCAGAAAGGTGTCGAGCATGGATATCAAGCCTTCTTCATCACACAAATGCGTGTGCCCCCTGGTGTTCCATGTGCACATTTATTCCAAATTATCGGTGTCATTGATGCTCTGCTAAAAAATATGGTTTATAGGCCACCGGCAGCCACTGCCAGTACCCATCAGGAGCAGCATTGTTTACATTCCACAGATGGTACATTTTCAACCACCACCAGTATGGCTGCATCATTCATCTTTGCCTCATTGGGGCCATTGGTTGGTGGTATATTCCTAGGTACATGGCCCTGTTCACCCACTACTGGCTGTTCCCTTAGAGACACTAATGGCGGTTTAGAAGCACAATTATTTGCCACTTTTAATGGGCGGATTTTTGTTGTAGGGATTGACAATATTGTTGCAATATATCCCAACCTCAATAAGTCCATTTCGTAGACCATTACATAATTTAGGGTGCTTTCTGAATGAAAGGATATGTTCGTTGTATATAGATTTGCTATTTCAACTTCATCAACAAGCCTGAGTCTTTAGTTGTAATAACTCTTAATGGTACAATTGACTGTAGGACACCTATAACAGCACCACAATTTAGTGGGAGTTGCGTACCATCCTGAAAGACCTGATGCAATTGCAAGGCTTTGATATAGCTCCCATTATCTGCAATCGTGTTAGTTTTAGCTGATACTGTCCTTACCTCATTACTCTTGTTGGATAAATACATATGTCAGGCAAAGTACATTGTATGTGTTGTGAGGTGGTAGGCAAAATCATGTTTTCACATTCAGTTAAAGATTTTTTCGTGGGTAACGGGCATGGACAATTCAACAAAAGGCACATTTAAATTATTTACCACACTCTCTTTTGTTGGTGAACACTTACAGGCAATTTAGACATATCTTCAGCATTTGTTAAGGGTTGATCAGGACTAACATCAACCACCAAACATTCAGATTCAAGCAATTTTCCTTCAGTTTTTGAAAATTTTTATAGGCAGTCTGTTTTTACATAGTTGTGTTTTATTACTGCACATAAAAGCGTGATGTGTGGGGTCTTTTCGACACCTCTCATATTTTACTCGCAGCCTCACGACTGCCTTTTTGATCTAATCATTCTTTTGGGTTTTATATACACTTTGATCTGGTGTAGTCTGAAACAACATGCTTGTATCATTATTACATACTAAACAATTTTTTATGTTTAGGCTTTTGTGTATAAGCAGAGAGCGGAGCTGGTGAGCCGAGGTTGTGAGACAGTCTGCAGCAGCAGTCCAGTCATTCCAGATCGTTGTGAGGAGGTGGTGCCTATATCTACCCTAACACACCGCGAAGCGGTGAGCAGAGCTGGTGAGCTGAGGTTGTGAGCCAGTCTGCAGCAGTCCAGTCATTCGACATCGTTGTCAGGAGGTGGTGCCTATATCTACCCTAACACACCACGGAGCGGTGAGCAGAGCTGGTGAGCCGAGGTTGTGAACCAGTCTGCAGCAGTCCGCTGCAGACGCAGAGCCAGAGCCGGATGGAGCCCGATGTGCGACCGTCGAAATCAACAGCAAAGTCGCCACAACCTGAGGCCCCAGGACGCAAAGAGAAGGATAATTTGGAAAAGGGGTCCGGTCTACGAGCTCCGTCTACAGAAGTGAACAAGTATATGACCGAGCATAAGGATCCGATAATCACAGGCCATACACCGGAAAGTGAAAACAAATTGAAAGAAGTGGAAAATTACGTGCCCAGAGAGGAAAGAACAGCCGTACCTGAGCAGCTGATGGCGGCGACATCGAGTGAGGTGGACCCGAGGCATCCAGGCCGAGGTCAGGCCAGAAAAAGCCCAGCGGACTGGGAGATGTCCGATCGTAGCAGTGTCGAAGGCCATGAGCAGTACATCACTGAGGAGACGAGGAATCCGTCTTCCTCCGCTGCCTCCGTGGCTGGTTTAACTCCACCATCTGCCGGTAAGGCGAGTGGAGCCCGAGCGAGAGCGCTCGGAGGACGGCTCCTGCCGGGTGCCAAGTGGAGTCCCTGCGGCGGCGGGGGGGGAGCGAGGTGGAGGAGTGGAGCCGGACGAGGACCAGGAAGAGGCAGAAGGCGGCAAAGCCACACTCCTTCAGACAGGCATAGGAGAGGCCGAAGTTGATATGGCAGAAGCGGAAAACAGGCCGATGCTCTGGGGCCACGTGTCAAGGGGGCAGAAAATTCAGCTGAAACCCGCAACAACTCGAGAAGCCTGTAAAAAACAAAGAGAACAGCCCTAATAAAGTACCGCTGAATGGATTCAAAAAAGAAGAAAATACACAAAACAAAATAAAAATATTGGCATTGATCCATAGTGATAGTAGAGAGTATCACGAAAAGTCGCAAGGGCGGGTGATGCCCAAAACAAACGAGAAAAGGCTGCATAACAACAGCAAAAACATTATGGAGATCTCTGGAAATGAGACGGACACATAAAAGGAAAAGGACGATGAGTCAGAAGAACTTGACACTGACCCAGAAAGTATAATGGAAGATGAGCCCGAAGACTCCAATAAGGAGACTGATGGGGAAATACTAACGACGATGTCGAGAGGAAAGAAAAAAATAGAAATAAAACAAAAATGGAGGCTAAACCAATAAAATCAGGGGCGAAAAATTCCTCAAAAACGAGATCAACAAACAAACTCCCTTTGACGGAGCAGAATGGAAAAAAGGTAATATCAAAAGAAAGTGGGAGTTCAAAGGTGACCAAAAGGTGAGGGTACACTTCAAAAGGTTTGCCAAACCCTCTCCTACCATGCCCGTTAAAAGCTTTCTTTATGCAACAACACAAAAGAAACATAAATCCAGAGATAGAAGTATCAGATGCAGAGATGCTGGAAGTGGCGCAAGAAACGCCACCAGTTTCTAAACAGAGGAAAATGGACCTAGGCTGTTTAGTAAAAACCACACCAGCGGATGAAGAGGCTAGTCCTCAAGAAAGTAGAAACAGCAGTAACCACGAAGGTACTGGAACTCAAGAAGACCCGAAGAGGGGAGAGAAGCCAGCTACCAAGCAATCAGAGACAAGGAGCGATCCCCGATTAAAAGCGTACAACGACCAGATTCAACGACTAAAGAAAGGGGCGCAGCCTAAATTGGCCAAAACAGAAGGAATAATGGAGGGACAAGCGATGGAGACAGCACAGGCAGAGCAAACGACGCCAGAGGCGCAATGGAGGGACTATATTCAGGTCGAGAGAGAGCAGCGCTTTGCCTGGACTAAGCCCCATTTGATCATATGTCTTACAAAAATGACACCCTTGAAAAAAACAGATGAGGAAACAAGCAATCGGGACGAGTATCAACTGACCAAAAGACCACAGAAGTGTCAAGCAGTAAGAGAGCAGGACCAAATGTCATTTATGGAGCGCTCATCAATAGAATCACCAAGTGTTACTAGGAGAACTGAAGAAATTCAAGTATCACCGAAAAACCGAAGACTAAGTGACATCGCAACAGCAATGCAAAAAGAATCACCAAATAAAAAGCCAGACATGTTAGCAATCATGTCTTCGATGACTATCGCACTAGCCCCATTCTGAAAACTCTACAAAGCCATCAAAGTGGAGATCCAAAACAACACCGCAATTCTCACGAATATGATAACAAAAATGTCACACGTGGAAAGTTATATAACGGCGGTAGAAGACAGAACTACCAGTCAGCAGAAGAACTGGGAAAGTAAAATTGAACCCTTAGAAAGAAAGATTGAAACTATAGAACAAATAAATAGAAAACTAACGGAGTCAAAAACAATTCTGAAGTCCAAAAACACAGACTTGCAGATACAGCGTATGGATTTGGATAAAATCATGTCTTCACCTGTAGCAAGACATAGCGAAGAAGCTCACCCACCAAACCAAAAAAGGACCCCAGAAAAATAGAACTGCAGTTAGCGGCCAAAAATAAGCCAAACGAAGAAAAAAAGCCGATCTTTGTAGAGTCGGAAACAACACACAGCGAAACGGGTCCGCAAACAAGGGAGCAGAAAGATAGCACTACCAAACGGCCATCCAAAAGACACTTAAGTGAAGAACGAGAAAAGGAAAAAATTCAAAGAACCAGAACCAGAGGGAGTCCACGCCTGTATCGAACATCAAGAGAGGAGGGGGAAAGGCAAACAAAAATAAAAGAAGAGACACATGTATTTAAGTTATAACAAGTGGAAGCATTGGATGAGGATCTAATACTAAATCGACCAACAGTATTGCAGATAACAAAGAAGATGAAAACTTTATTGAAATCAGAACAAAAGATCTAAAACTAGTGGAACCATACCACAGTGAAAGAAAGGCCAAAGCATATCTTCATGTTAAATCAGACTTAATCAAATACATCGATAGCTCTGCATTCAAAGAAATTGAACAAATTGGCTTTTGCCTAACAGAAATAAAAAGGAGGGGATGAAGGCAGCAGGAGTATGAAAAGAAAAAAAATGATAAAGTACTCAAAGCATTATCATTTGAAAACCGAGGACCTATACCGACACAAGTGCTGGATGAATCCCAAGGCAAAAGATGAAGCTTGGTGGACAAACCAACATATGGCCATGCACATTTAACGACAGTCGGAGATGTGAATCTGGGCCTCTATGACATAGTCTGCTTGCAAGAGACTTGGCTGATGGAGAAGCCCATGCTTGATGGGTTCACGGTGGAAATATCACCAGCAGTTAAGGGCCTCTTAGGCCGACCATCGTCGGGCCTGTTAACGGCAATCAAAATGGGCCTGGGCCTAACGGAACCCAGAAAATGGAAAGAAGCATACGAAATGCTTGTGATTCTAACCACATGGTCGCAACGGTGCGCGAATAAACAAAGGGCCTCATTACACGGATGGCGGTGAACCATGGCGCTATTAGCGCCATGGTTCATGCCGGTAAAATACCGGCACCGCCTTGGTGGAAAGGGGAATTACCACCCCATTCCAAGGTTGGCGGGGCGGTAATTCCCCCTTCCACCATTGCCCTTCCCCATTCCCATTTTTGCCCCATAGGGCTCAATGGGAATGGGAAGGGCTAATTACAGTACCGCAAATTGCGGTACCGTAATTAGCTCCACTGGTCCCTTTGCGGGTTGGTTTTTAACGACTGCAAAAAGCAGGCGTTAAATTCCCCAACCTGCAAAGGGACCTCGTAGTAAGGCAGTAAGGATTTACCGGTACCGGTAAAATACCGGTACCGGTAAACCCTTACCGCCATCCGTGTAATGAGGCCCAAAGAGTCCAACTTAACCATCTAGCAAAAATAAACTGCTACTAGAATCCACAACGCATGTCAACAGCAACCTTCTGCTCCAACATGGGAGCGGTGATAGACCAGCTGTATGAAGATCTCAACAAAATAGAAATCATTATATGTGGGGACTTCAATGCCAAATGTAACGAGGCATCTGAGGCAAAGCCGAGTGTGGTACAGTTGCCCGAGGGTACTGAAGCAACTAAGGACCGGTGGAAAGCATGGAAAGAAGTTATCAAATCGAGAAACATTCAAAATATTGCCTTGTTGTTCCCAGAACAAATCAACATTCCGACTTGTCCTCAAAAGCAACTCTCGACTATATATTTATAATGGAAGGTCTTATACCGAGCATTGAGAGTTTCAGAGTGCAAAGAACAAAGCACAGTGACCACAACTTATTCTCCTGTACCTGGCAAGGAAAGAGACCTGAAAAATTGAACTATCATGTGGGTACTGAAGTAAATACTCAACAAACATGGCTTAGAATATCAGAAGCGGATATCCTGAAAATCAAGTTGTCTTGGGACCTGACAGCGGCTAGCAATTCACCCAACAAGACCGCCGAAAGACCAAACTACTTACCTCTACTACTGGCTTATCAAAAGCCAGGGTTAAGAAAAACCACTGAACCAGAGCACTCAAAGCATGTCTACGACAAAGCAGTGGTCGAAAAAAGAAAAGTGGGGCGGAGATTGCGAAGAATAGCAAAGAAAACGAACATCAAAGAAGATTGGGAGAAATGGCAGTTAGAAGTAAAAAGCTATAACAACTGGCTGAATCAGCATAGAGCTGCCCTTTACCAAAATGATGCTGAAGAGATGATGAGAAGAATCTCATCAAAAAAAGCAAGTAAATTCTGGACACTGATAAGAACCATGAACAGTACAACAAGTGCGACACAGGGAAATGCTTTGTCGGATGAAAAGTGGATACACTACTTAGCGACCAAATTTGAAGGACCGGAGATAAATACACCCGCACCGGAGTGCAACCCCAACTCAGCCTGGGTTGACGTAACAAATCCTGAGGATATAGAAATGAAAATCAGGAAGCTAAAAACATCCAGAACACCCGGTCCGGATGGACTGACAAATGTGGATATAAAGCAGTTTCCGAAAGAGTGGTCTGAAGTGATCAGCAAGACCTTCACTGATCGTGGCAAAAGAAAACTGATCCCAGAAACATGGCTGAAAGCAGTCATAGTTCCAGTGTACAAAAAAGGAAGTAGAGAGGACCCCCAGAGCTACAGGCCGATAGCATTACTGGATATTATAGGAAAAATATTCGTAACACTCCTGCTCGACCACTTCAGGAACTGGGAAAGAAATGCTCCATCCAAAGACAGCCTACAAACAGGCTTCCACAGAAACGGAAGTACAGTGATCAAAATCATGCTATTAAACATCTTAAAAGCAAAAGTGAAGGAAGGAGCACCCAAAGTCTATTTGGCATCCGTGGACCTCTCGAAAGCCTTCGATAAGATCGATCGGAACAAACTATGGGTGAAATTATGCAGCTGGAACTGTCCTACAATGGTGCTAGAGCCAATAAAAGCTCTTCACTCGCAAACGAAGATAATAGTGAAGCTAAACCAGCAATGCACACTATCAGAAGAGATCAGTGTCAATTTATGTATCGCTTTTTTAGGCAATTACCAACATTCGGAAGAAAAAATTAGGGCCTTCCCTCCCAAAATCAGAAAAAACAGCATTCCGAGAATACTGTACGCCGACGACGTTATCTTAATAGACCAGATGAAAATTGGGCTTCAACGCAAATTAAACAACCTGGCGAAGTACATGGAGGACAATCATCTAGAGATAAATAAAACAAAATAAAAAATCATGGTAATCGAGAAGGCAACGAGAAAAGATAACTAAGCAGCTCAACTGGTTCCTCGATAATACCAAATCAAAATGGTAAAGAACATTCAATATCTGGGAGTCCAAATGGACAGCTCAGGAAGGGATATGGCAATGCAAGATCTGCTGTGGGATAAAGCCAGACAGCTAACATCGCAAACGAGAGCAGTAGACAGCAAGTTTGGGAAGTTCTCATTAATCCCTGCGATAAACTTTTACAAGTTGTCCCAGCACTGGTGTACGGAATGGAAGCCTCGCTGAATATCCCACGTCCACTCTGGGATAAATTGGAAGGGCTTGTTTGGAAAGCAGTCTTGGGCTTGCCAAAGTGGACCTCCATGCCGGCCATCAGACGAGAACTGGGCGTAGTATCACTAGCCTCGATGGTCGACTAAAGTGCCATGAGACCATACAGGAAAATCAGCATGACCGATACACTACCTGCATATCACATCATTATGGAAGAAATCGAGATCGGAAAATGTGCAGCCCTAAAGAAATGGGTAGACAACAGAAAACAGAAGCTAATAGAAATTGCCTGTACAGAGAAGGAACTAAAGGAAAATCCTGACAGAATCAAACAGAAAATGGAAGAGATGGACTGGACCAAACGATTGAGAAAGCGGCAGGGAGCAAACTCTTAAATCATCTTCCTGCGACCTTCAACAAGAGGAAAAGTCCCCTAAACTATTGTGTCAAATTTCCTGAAAAAAGAAGAGAAATCTCTTCATGAAAGCCAGACTCAATTTATTACTAACACAGGAAATCATAACCATCCGGGGATCGAAGAGTGAAAATGCCTGTCGCCTCTGCAAAAAGACAGCAGTGACTGAAACCATGAGACATTTGGTGATAGATTGCCCCAAAACCAAAATAAAAATGAAATACACACCTACTGTGTGTTATATGATACTGACACTACTATGCACTGCCCTGTGTAATTGTCTAAGCAACATGTCCCCAATTAATGAAGCAATTATTGTTGGGGATCAATGGGGCAATTATCCCACAATAACAGGGGTTCATTATCACCGGGCAGCGATATATCCATAATCTCTCTAAGCGTTATTCTGAATACAACATAATACGCTGCCTTTCAATTCACACAATTTAACCCTCCCACACAAGCACAAGCAGAGCCACCCAATTGTGTAGCTTTACATATGATTTCACCAGGATTAGACTTACAATTGGAGTAAGTATACTTGCACCGGTGAAGCCATAATCTAATTCTTACACTAACGCGTTATATAGTGAAACATATACATCAACCAGCAATACGAAAATACACTTTTACCTTTTGTGTGTCTTTCAGTGCTCACTCGAAGAGAGACAACGCCTTGTCACACCTGGCAAGTGATAGCTGTCAACAATAGTATAACACCATTTTTAATGCAAGCCGAGCGTCGCATACACTAACTGACTGGTGTGCTGTGCTGTGAGCACCGAACAGCTGAACAGAATTTTACAAGCAACTTGCTTGAAGCGCACGCGCAGAAGCGCATGGCCGCCCCTTTTTGTTAGTTTATGGGTGAAAGGGTGTGGTTTACCTACGATGAAAGTAAAAAATATATTAGAGTCTCTATATTTCAGCTGAATGACTAATTCTAATCAAATGGTGGCCAATATGGACCAGAGTCCATATAACGTACAGCAGAGGCTTCCATGCAGGTATTTTGCAATATGAACTACAAACTCCACGGAGTCTGCACAGCCAAACAGCAATTTACGAGCAGCTAAATATAAAATTAATGTCCTTAATGCCAACCCTTACAATCTGTAGTCAATTCAACAATACAATGTGGAAAAAAGAAATGCAACCAATAGTGCTTATCAGCTCCACAGACAAACTTGAAGTGCATGGCATGACATTCACTATGTGTCAACAAGCAACAGCACGTCTAAATAGCTTACAAAAATGTATCTCCAAATCACTGGATTAGAAAAAGTATTAACTCTGTGTTTTAACTTGAGAGCATTCCTAAAATATAACTTTGACGTAGAACAACGTTTAGTCATTGGAGCAATTGGTACAGTTGTTGGCTTCCAAGCATATCCACATGAGAACAGCATTCAGTTTGTCAATATCAACTTTGACAAACTTGTAAAAGTTAAGAAAACAGGTCGCACAATTGCATGTTTCCTTCTTTTCAAAGACATGTATTTATGCAAAGAACAATACTCTCTATCCCTTGCATATCCTGTCACTATTCACAAATCACAATCTCTAACCCTAGAACATGCATTGATTGACATTGGCAGCACAGTCTTTAAAGAAGGTTACATCGCACTTTCACGTCTCTGTGCACTCAATGGTCTATTCCTAGTTAACTTTGATGCAAACAAAGTCAATGTTTATAATCCTTGCATGCTAGAATACAACAGGCTATGTGCACTGTACATCCCACCTATCTATGTACCCTATACCTGAAAAAAGAAACCTTTAAAAAGAAAGCTTTTAAACAGAAAAGTAATACAAACAGAACCTATACAAGATCTCTCAGCAATACCGCTGGAAACATAAACTGCTATTCTATCAAATAATACAACCAAACAACTCTCTAGTACAAAAATAATTGTACATCCATCAGAAGAGAAAGAGACACATGTCTCTTCTCAACAACTGCAGTCCCATCAAAAGATACAAAAGCAGAACATTCTGGTCCATTCAGAAAAATTCAGAAATACAAGTTTATCAGAAGCAAATATAGCAATCAATCTTCTCTTCCAATTTCCAACATTTGTAAACAGCATTTACTTAAACAGCTCCAACAAGTTGTGTTTGCAAATGATCCTCATTCATACAAGTGCCACAAATAATCTTGACAACATTGTATCGGTATAAGGCAAGCATCAGCCTACTGTGGCTGAATGGTAACATTCACCTTTAACACACAGGAAGATCTTACTACAAGTACTAGAAACCAAAAACATCCCTATGAATGAAATCTTCCAGATTTAATACACGTGGCAACATACATGCACTCTTTGCAACCATGTTTCACAAGAGCATGTTTTGTGTATGTAACCATCCAAAATTGGGAATCCATTCCATTTTAGCAGCTTCTCCAAAATGTAAATCAAAGCATAGTATGCCTTTTTTGCAATTCAGACAATAGTTCCAGCATACAAATAAACTCACAAGGCCACTATGTCAGACTAATGCTTCAAGCTGCAATGGATATGGAACAAAAAATAAAAGTAAACTGACTGGCATTTGATGCTTTTTTGTGAGAGACATCTAGTCAAATTTGGTACCAGATACACAACGACACCTGATATTATGGACTGGGTCACTGTTTAATGTGATAATTGAAAATAATTGGTGTAACAATATTTCCAATGCTTATTGATGTAGTAAACACTTGGGTGTTTTATATTTGAATGTCTGAATGATTTTTGTATGTGATTATGATTGATGCTATGAATTGACTGTTTTTTATTGGAGTTTACGATATCAAGGTGAATTTGTCTTGTGATGAGTTTACCAAATAAAATTTGATTGTACTAAATTTAGCTAGTGTCAACCCGTTCTACTGATCCACTTTTTTTGATAACTGTTTAACATACCTGACGGATCAGGGACTTGAGTGCAGGTCTACCCCTTTATTTACCATTAGCTGCACACACGACCAAGGATCTCTTGGCAAGAAAAGCTTCACAACAGTAGGCAAAATCTACCGCATTGGTGCCACAACCACTTCAGGCCACTATACATCAAATGTTAAAAAAACAAGTGGTTGGTTTGAATGTAGCAACACCTCCATTACTCCAAAACGTAGACTACCAGCAAATTTAACAGATACCTACTTAACATTCCATCAACCCAAGTTTGCTCACTAAAGTATAGTACAGTAAACAGTTGGAAAATCCTGTGCGTCTAACTCTACATCCATAATATTACAATACTAATTTTAATATCCAAGATTGTTAGAATATGCCACCGGGTATCTAACTATCTAACTAAAATCCCTTTCAATTTAATGCTGCAATACTTCATCCATCATCTAAAATCCAATATAGTTAGAATAAGCCAACATGTAATTAACTACTTTAAACATATCTTTACTTACAACATGCTTACAACAAACATCCCACAACACCTACCCTCATAACATGTCAATGCTACCAAACAGATGTGCTCTGTAACATATATATTCTTTAAAATGTTGTAGATTTGTTTTAATCGACTATGGGTTTCTTTTTTCAATGATTATTTGAAGTCATTATAACAACAGTGTAACGTACACTAATAATGGAACAAACATTGTATTTACAATGTACTGTTTATGAGGGTCTAAAAAGAAAATGTATATGTACAATTGAATGAAAATAAATGTTTTAAACAACTGTGTTTAACAAATTATACTGTTTTATTTCCACAGAAAATGGACAGCAATTCCAACTTTATTTCCATATGCAAATAAGTATCCATACCCACTGTTATCTTTCATATTTTTCCTCACCTACAGATTCCATCACCACTATCCTCAATTCTATTGCGATAATAAATACCATGTACACTTCAATTCTGTCATCCCACATAATTACTATACACATATTACTATAGTGCTTGTGATCAGTGTTGAGAATCTTGGGGTCATGGCGTACGCCCATGCCCGCAAGACACTGGCCACTGGTCAGAACCACCACAATACAATCAAACCATGGCGGCAGCAGCACTGTCTTTTTTAACCTACTTTTACAGCTCCATAACAACTTTATTGCACACCCCCACACTTTTGAGGCACTCGTTCAGGCACCAAATAACCCCAAATATGTTTTCCATACTTGTATCTGATTGCGCTGCCCGTGGTCAGCTGAGTTGTTCGTGGACACAGTTGTACCTGCAAACCCTTTTTTACCTATAAAAACACCTCCCTATAAACTTTTTTCCATTCCCCCACCCTTTGCAGTCCCTCTTTCAGTCACAAAGTAACCCCAAATGTGATTTGCAGACCCTTTCCTCACTGTGATGTGCTAGGTCAGCGGCAGCTGTCCAGGGATCCAATATGGCAACCGCTATAAAAATTCTGGCACACCTCACAGTTTTGAACATCCAATCAGCGTGTGTATTTGATGTCCATGGACACCAAGACACCCCTTGTGATGCTATCTGTGATGTCATCACTGTGCTCATAGGCTACGCAACAGGGAGTGTCAAGTTAAGGTGGCTTTAGCTGAATTTCAGGGGTTTTGTTATGTTAAGTTCTAACCTTAAAGTATCCCTCCAAATAAAGTATTTTCCTTGACTTTCAAATGTTTTGTTAAAATGTATTGCTCACCTTAACTTCCATGCAACTACATTTTTTGCCTTTCAAGGGTTTTGTTATTCCATAAATAATTGATATTAATAATATAGACAATTGGGTAAATGAAAATGATATATCATGTGTAGAAAGTGAAAAAAAGAAAGTCTGCAACCACATTCCCCCAAATAAATCTGTTTTCATAAAACCTTGTTTGCATATTTACTTAACTTTTTAAAGTGTTCACTTTTATATGTACTATTGATGAATAGAAATGCATTAAAGTGTTACAATAACTTTGTACAAACACTACACTCAATGTATCCTAAAATAAATCTTTCCGATTTTTTCGAGAAGCGCTGTTCGTCAAGGGCTGTCAGCGGCTTCACGTCGTTTTGGTTCCAGCTTCCTTGGATCTGTTGTGTGGACTTTGCATTGGACTTACGAATAGAGAAAAGACTGTAAGTCCCACCCATTATCCCATTATAATCAACAAACCCGTGCTTTTGCGCGCGCGCTTTTTTGAGAAGCGCTGTTCGTTAAGGGCCTTCAGCGGGTGTCTGAAGCGTACTGGGGTGGACGGGTGAAAAGTCCTTTTATATACTTAATTGTGTTCATTGTATTGTACTGCATAGTTATATTTTATTTTTTATTTTTATTTTTTACCTTTTCTGTTATTTTTCATAAACATACAACTAAACAGGTATATCAGAACTGCACTGAGTGTAGTAGCACATTTTGTGATTGGTAATTGGTGCTGTGTTGTTACCCTTAAAATGGGACCCAAAAAATGTACCCTAAAAACTGGAATGCCGCTTCCTGCTCTACCGCGTCCACTTACCGAAGGCCAACAAAGAATGGCAGAAGTGAGTGCGTCCAATCTAAGAGCAAAGCATGTGTCTTCTGCCGCTAGACATGCAGGATTTTTGCCGCGCCGATCATTATCACTCTCTTCTGATATTCGATTGTTTTATGCTAAAGACACTAGTGAGCACAATACTGTGAATTCCGAGAGCGAATGCAATAGGAATAAGACTAGCAATAAAGCTATACGCGAAAATCCTGTCATACATGCGGTCAGGGCCCTATCTATAAAATTAATGGTAACCATTATAACCAGCGAACGGGTCCCTAATAATGATGCCCCGATGCCAGTCAATACTCTACAAACAAAGATGGTCCAATTATCAGGTGAAATTACTGATACCAAAATGGCATCGGCCTCCGTAGTAGAAGAACTATGTCCCCCGAATGTAACTGTACCAATTCAATCAAACACTGGGGTAAACATAATGGAACCTGTCCGCTGCTCTGTAGCAGCCCAAAAGAGATTACGAGATGCCTATGAGCATTTGACAATAGTAGGAGAAATAGATGAAGATGCACTGGATTTTATGGAATTATCCAGTAAACCCAGTCCGCAACAAGATGTATTATACATCTGTTCTAACAAAGGAGATTTAATATAATTACAGGAAAGCACCCGTGACGATAATGTACCTAAGTATGATGAACATAGGTGCCCGGCTAGTCAATCCCCTTGTAAAAATATGACAAAAGAAGATATATCAGCAGAGACGCAGGAGAACCTTGTGAATGAATCACTATCTTTTATTGCACCCACTCTGAGGCGATCCAGATTTCAAGAAATGGAACCGGGTGCAGAATTTTTTATTCAAAAAGGTCAATCGACGCGTTTCTCTTTACAGAACCTCCCGCCCTGAATAATACACTAGGAGCCATGAATACAGCCTTACTAACTATAGCGAAACTGTATGAAATGTTAGAGGACAAAATGAGTACCCAAACACTAATGATTGAGCGACTAACTGATAAAGTATGCAGTTTGGAACTATATCTTTGACCCACTCCGATATCTGGCCCTGTGGAACATAAGATCCATCATATCCAAGATTCATCTGAACATCAAAAGACTGATAACACTGTAGAGAGAATCATGTGCCAAAAGGATTTGGAGCGGCCAGTACGAGAAGGATCTGAGATAATTGATCCCTCTTCAACACTTGTGAAAGCAACCTTCATGACAGAGATTAGTAGTGATAGAATAGAGCCACCATCTGGCGTACCCCCAACCAAAGAGTCGTCCATAGTGAGCTTATCAAAAGAACCAATAGCTAGTCTCAAAACCAATATATTCGAGTTGTTTGCGCCAGTTGAAAGTAATCAAGCAAACAAAACGGATACAACAACTAAATAGAAGGATAGTCAAAGCTATCAGTCATTTACCCAAGTGTAAAACCAGTGGCAGTGATAAAGTACCTGCTATGTCTACTGAGAATGTTGGGAAATACATAATGATATACAAGCCGCTAGATGACTTTGTGGCTTTCTCTGATAGCATAGCAGTCAAGGAAAGAACAAAAAATACTGAGGAAGGCCTTAGAGATACCTCTGACAAGTGTCCAGTAGAAACTAAATGTCCTACTGATAATACTGAAGTGCTATCCACTAATATATCAAGACCAGCAAGCACAAATATGGTACAACTAAGTATTGATAGATTAAGGGAAGAGATCTGTGCCTCGATTGAATCCTTTGTAATACAGAGTTCTGTAAAATCACCACAACTGAAGTCTGCTCAAGCTGTAATAGCGTGTCCTTTAAAGACAAATACACCAAGTATACTTATCAAACCAGATGAAAGGCAATTGAATCCAACATTTTCTAAATAAATCTTTACAAGACTACTTTCCACATATATAGCTACATATGTTTTTTTTACATTCAGATTTATAGCATCTGCTATTAAAATGCATGCACTGCTAAATGCAACAATGGCTGGGGCTGTCTACCCGCAGCTCCCACATGCGATAACCGCGGCTATGATAAAATATATAGTGGGATGTAACACACTGTATTGAAAGGATCAATTAAACATCTTTGATTCATACTTACACTACAGGTTTTTATTGTCTATTCTTATAACTGAAAACTTGGCCCTGAAAAGGACAGTGTTGGGGTATAATGAAAAAATAGGTAGGAACTGGAAAGGGAAACACATTAGGATTCATACATTTAACAAAAATAGGTTTAAACAAAAATTGACACTTAAAAATATACTTACAGTTGGCAATTGGTTGTAGGTTTGAAAGAGCCTTGCTCAAACTTTCTAGGGTGCCAACGCCCACCTCGATCAAGCTGTAACAGGTTCTGCACATCATTATAAAGTTAGAAAGATCAGGTGCAGGCAGGATGGACTGAGGTCGGGTGTTAGATGGTGGAAAACAGTAAGCGTGTTTCCGTATGTGTGGGTACGGCCAATTGCAATGACGTGTTTGCGCCTAAATTATTGACCAATCACATCACCCAATGAGGAGTTGCACCTGCACGTGGCAGTAGCCACGTCAATGGAAGGCACAATCATTTCGAAAGTTATGTTGACGTGGCTAATCAGCTTTGTGCATGTTTTTAACAGCCAATCAAATTATGGGCTGCAATATATTCACGTGACTGTGTCCATGCCATCTGCGTTTATGAAATGACAGAACCATATAAAGTGCTGCATCTCCATGCATACACGTGACTTCTGCGTTAACAAACAGTTTGATCACATGTTGCTATTTATCTACGCTGCTACGCTCATTCCATTTGACAAAATCTGCATGTGCAAACTTACCCAATAGAATGTCGAGCACCTTCAGCGCAGCTACGCATCTGCGTGCTTGATGTGCCAGCCAATCATATAAAGTGCGCAGCTCTGTGCATACACTTCACTCCAATCCCCCTCAACGAAAATTCCAATCACACATTGCGATGTATTGACGGGGCTATGCCCACGCTGTATGAGGACAACCACCCAATGCGAAAATGTCCAATCGTGTGTGCACCGATGTGTAGCGATGAATAACAACGCCACCCACAAAAACATATGTTTAAATTGATCATTGCTATACATGCTTGTTAGTGAAAGGTTATCCAAGTAACTGCAAGCACTTTTGGCATCTTAACCCTTTAATCCCTCTTCCTTTTTACCCACTTTTCACCTAATCCTCTTTTCCTTTGTCTTGTGATTTGTTCAGTTTGTCTATTTTGGGTTTTCGTTTTTTAAAAAAATGTTTTCATTTTTTGAGGCATTGTCTTTTTAGTGTTTTAATTTTTTATAGTTTTACATATTCCTACTGCGTTGGACATTACCGTGATAGTAGCAGAAGTGATGATGAAGTCACTTACATCCCAAATCTGTCACCACCCAGGAAGAAAGCAACTGGAATGAAGACAGTCGAAGACAATTGGCAATACTTCAAGGCGATATGATAAATTATGATATTTTATTTGTATGGCCCTCGAACACAAGTGTTTTGGAGCGCGACAAGGCAAGGGAGGGGAAACAGGGAAGAACAAAACAGCGATCTTACTAGGCCCAGTGACATTGAGAACATGCAAGTGCATGGGAAAGGGAAAGGAGGAAAAGTGCATGGAAGGGGAAGTGGAAAGTGCAGAGCAGAGGAAAACAGATAAATAATAATAAATACAAAAAAATAGATAATGGAGCAATAAACAGTGGTAGTGCAGCCAGCAAGTGACAAGTGCTGTGTTTAGGGCAGCAGAACTGGGTAAGTCTGATAAGTGCTTAAAAGAAGAAAATGGTGGGGTGAGGGTCTGTAAGGGTACAGATACAGTGCCCAGTGCAAGGGGTGACGGGAGACAGTGCAGAAAGGTGGCAGGATGAGCAGGTACCTGGGCCCAGGGGACAGAGGGTTGCCAGGTGCACAGTGCCAAGAAAGAGCAGATCAGCAGGGCACAGGGGAGCAAAGGCAGATGCAAAGAGGAAGGTCTTGTGGTGCTTCCGTAACCAGAGATGGTTCTCCTCAAGTTTTGGAGTGGCAGGGAAGCTGTTCCAGAGGGAGGCCCCAGCCGAAGACAGAGATCTATCCCGAGCTCGTTTCTTTGAAAAATGACTGACCCTGAGGGAGTTAGAGGTAGAGGAGTGAAGAGCTTGAGAGGGGAGGTATTTGCGCAGGTATAGCTAAAGGTATTTTGAACCCAGGCCCCAGAAAACCGTGTGGACAATGCAGAGGGTTTTTAATTTAATCCTTGCATCCACTGGGAGCCAATGGAGAGATTTCAGAGATGGAGAGATACGATCCCAGGGCTTGAGGCCAAGGACAAGTCTTTCAGTCGTGTTCTGGATTAGTTGCAGAGGGCGGAGAGTAGACGCAGGCAGATTTAGAAAGAGGCTGTTTCAGTAGTCCAGCCTAGAGAGAACCAGAGCTCTGGGGGCAGTGATTTTCTGGGAGAAGGAGAGGAAAGGAAGAATACCTCTGAGGAGCTGCAGCTGGTAGTATGACTTCTTAGAGATGTCATAGGGGTGAAGGAGAGTGTGGAATTAAAGATGACCCCAAGGTTTTTAGCCTCACAAGTGTGAGTAGGAAGAGGGCCAAGAGAGACCGGCCAGAGAGTGATAGGAAAGGAGTGAGCAGGTGTTCCGATGAGGAGAATCTCAGTCTTACTGGCATTAAGGCAAAGATCATTGGCGGCACACCACTCCTGGATGGCAGGCAGACAGTCAGAAATGAGAGAAGGAGAAGAGGTGTCGGAAGGGAGCCTGAAGATGAGCACAGTGTTATCCGGATAGCAATGAAATGTTGGACAGAGAGCGGTAATGTGGTGGGCAAGAAGTGGCAGGTATTGGTTGAACAGCCAAGGACAGAGGTTTGACCCCTGCGGAACACCACAGGTAGAAATAAAGATAGAGGAGAGGAAGGACACAAGTTGGACCTGGGAGGGTTGATCACAGAGGAAAGAGGTGAGCCAAGCCAGGGCGTGAACGGTGATACCCAGGTTATCACAGAGACAGTTTAGCAGGATAGCATGGTTTTTCTATTTAGGATCATGTTGTCCTCTGCATCTAAGATTCCTTCTAATTTCAAAGAACGGTGGGTGTTCTGTTTTGAATTTGTAGCTAGATTTCTCGCAGATCGGCTGTCAACAACTTCTTCAGATTGGCCCTAGGCCGTGGCTCCTTTCCAACCACCACTAGTCTTGCCTGTGAGGAAGGGGGCTGGAAGGAAGTTAGGAGTTTCTTCTCTGTGTTGGTAATTCCATCTATGTAATGTAGTTTACGATGGCAGCTTCAGGGTCCTTTTTCTCCTGTTGTCTGACTGGAAGAGGTCATGTTGTTCTCTACTCGAGGTTGTGTGACTTTAGGTATCTTGTCATCCGATCTGTCACCTTTATAATGTCTCTTGACCGCTCATTTTCTTTTTTTTGGAGAGTGTCAGGAAGATAGGAGAGTCTGACCCCTCTATAAGGGGAGCTTGTGTGGCTGTAGTTGTTCTATTTTCTCGCGGACGATGGTGATGATCCTGCGGTCCCAGGCGGTTCGTGAGGGGCTATTGATTTTAAGGGCATTCGAGAAGTTAGGTGCCCGCTTGGGGGCGCAGGCTTATGTTGGTTAGTTGACTCGGCCACGTGCCATCTTTTGATCGAGGACACACTAATATTTCCACCTGGGGTGGGTGATTCATCCCAATGGATAAAACACTGTCCTTTACGCCCTCAAGAATTTCAGGGCTGGTCAAGTTCTGCCTTTTACTCACCTTTCGCTAAATTCTCTGAGGATTTGTTAATTTGCTGCCTCTTCGTTGGAGTCGGTTGGGTGGAATATTTGCAGACAATGAAAAGTATTGCATTTCTTCTTGTTGACCTTATGAGGATGTGGTTGAGCTGTAGATGGTAGAGGTAGTTATTGCACTGCAGACTTTGATGGAGTTTCAACCACCATGTATAGTGATTTGAAGGAGCCCGAGTATGCATTTAGGAGCTCCTCCAGTACTTTAGGTAAGAAAGCCGCCTCAATGGCTGAGCTGGGATGGCATTTGCTTGGCACCTCAAGGACCTGTTTTTGATCATACAATGTTTCCTCTGGGGAGAGAGTTGCTGTGACATCTGGGGCATCTCGCACAGTTTAGTCTTCAGCAAAGTCCGGGGCAAAGGCCGGGCCATTGTGCACTTCTGCTCGTACGAGAGACTGGTTCTCTGGCCTCTCCACGATAGATGTTGTCTGTGGGATGGTGCATTGCGTAAAAATGAAGGCAATATTCCACTATCCCGACAGCACCTTGATCTGTCTTCTGCCAATTCCTGGGGAAGGCAAATTGGCTCGACACTATTGAAACTTCGACAGCAGCCTTTGGTATCATTTTGTCTTGTAAATCCAAGCTGTATGCGGCTTGGTCCATGTCTTCGATGACTTCAGTGTCGGACCTGAGCCACACATAGCTCGTGTTTTGGGCTGTTTCTTTGCCAAAGATGAATGCATCCAAAGGTCTCACAGAGCCCAAAGGCTGAACTTCAGTCTGGCAATCATGTTCCGTTATAATGGGTGTGAAGATATACAGGGTATGGATGACAGTTGTAGGTGCCGGGGGTTGAGGGAAGGGGTACTGTTTGTTGTGAAGGATCGGGCAGAGGTAGTGGGGTTTGAGGACAGCCAGATATTCAAGGAGGCAGTATTAATAGTTTGCTTACCCACAGAAGGTGTCTCTCTTCTAGGGTGGTGTTGCAGAGGTAGAGCTGGCAGCAATCAAGGGAATTCCAAGGCGCCTTCCCCTTCTTTCCTGAGCTTGGAGCTGCGTAGGTTACGACCTTCTTCCATCCTGGTCGCACAAGCCCAACTTCTCTGTCCTTTGAAGCCATGCAGACTTTGCAGACTGCAGGGAACCAAGCAATGAACTATGTGACCACTCTGCAACACAGCAGGGTTTAAATAGAAACTCCACGAATAGGCACCGTAGACCGGAAAGCAGGTAGGGAGCAAGCAGCTAAGGCAGGCTGCAGGGAACTCAGCAACAAACTCTGCCAAAAATTATTTAATGACAGATTCACAGATTAATTTAAGCAACCTTAACCAGGAAACTGAGACATATAACCTAACCACGTCTTCAGTTTTACAAATACATGAATGAAGACATGCCAATAGTGTTACATTATTTTGAGTATAAATCTTATTAAAGTATAGAGATACCAATATTTCAAAATAATAGGTAGACAATAACATTGTTCGTGTGTGTAAACATGTGAACACTTAGCAAAAACTACACTAATAACCTAACAAATGTAATTTCCATATGTCTTGTAAAATCTGTGTGCGTCCTTTGTTTGGCCACTTCCACATATGCGAAGTTCATAAAGACATTTCAAAATGTACCCATCATTTGTAACATTTTTAAAAACTAGAAATTGTTATTTAAACTTCTATTGGGCACAGGTAGTTGTGTGCAGTGTGGAATACTTGTTTATGATATCAAAATTAATTCTAAAATATAAAAATTATATCTACATTGGCATTGCAATACTTTTTTTTATGATTTAGTGTGCATCCTTTTTTGGCCACCTACAAACCTAAGAAGCTAATGACAATGTTCTAAAACCTTCTATAAAAAAGAAAACACATCCATAGTTTAATGACTAAATACATTGGACGACCTTTCTGGAAACGTCCACACTGCACAAAGAACATATTTACAAATTGAACAAACTAACACTAAGCTCTTTTAATGAGTTTAATGCATTGGAATACTTATTTTAAAACGGTGTGTGTGTACTTATTTTCACCACCTATACACATAACAAGTAAACACAGTATATCTAAATTCTTCCCTAAAACTCGTATTAGTAGTTATATCTAATTTATTTTACAAACATTGTACTTTATTGTTTTTGTATCTACAACCGACTGTTTACATGTTTCATATGTAAACAATGTAAACAGTCATGACCTGCTACACTGACTAACACTCAAAATAATTTACATCGAACCATTAATGTGACCTAGCACTTATAGGGAACACTTGTACATATTATAACATACACTGTTTATAAAATAAAACAGAAGTAGAAGATTGAAGAATGCTGTTTCTTCTTCTGATTCATGCAATCTTCAGAATTGTACCTGTACATTTATTTCATACTGTTTTTAAAATACATCCTTGTAACAATCCATCTTCTACTTTACATAAACCATGTATTTCCATATTCTTCCATTTCAAACTTTTATTTTGCATGTTTGTATTCCCAAAGAATCCAAAACATACATTTTAAAAACGTTGGTTCTAACAACATTAAGCAAGCATTCTTTAAACCTACTGGCAATCTAGCTTGGTGTGTGACTATAGAGTCATGACAAACAAGCCAATCTACTTCTGTACGCACCCATGTTGTGAAATGTCCACAGTGAATGGATGCCCACTCCTGAAAAATAATTGCACACTTACTAATATAACTTGACTTTTTACAAAATGCATTACTAACCTGTTAATTGTCCTACCATCTACACTGTATCTTTGAAACATAATCAATACATACCAATTAAAAACTAGATTTTGCAGTGTTGATTGTAAATGACAACCACAGTCACTGCATTGGATGTCATGGAATGCTTTAGTTAGACGATCAGACACATTTACACTTTTCTGTTCTGGGATAGGAACATATACAAATCGTTCAGAGAGATCCTGAGTAGTGTCATCTTTCTTACATTGTGGAGCCATTTGATTCCACTCGTAACTAATTCCTACATACTTATCTGTAGTAATACTTTCCTGCACTAATAAATCGAAGACAGTCATTAAACAGTATTGAATATCTTCGTGTGTATTTTGAGAACACTTCTGATTTCCACGTGTAACAGCTACTACATATTGGATTGACACAGTAGCTGTTTCACAGCTGTGGAAGCTACATGTTGTATCAAATGAGTCATTTGAAACAACATACACAAAGCTGTATTACAACTGCTTTCAACTCCTGTTTCATTATTAAATCTGCACCGACAGTATGTTATAGTTGAACAACTCACCAATGCCGGTAGATTTCATTGTTTCTTAGTCTTAAAAGCAACATTTTTATCTGCAGATACTTTCACTGACTCCTTATGTTTCCTGGCTAAGTGCTTAGCAGGTAATTGTATAAAGTTCAGGTGAGGAGAATAAATTACTCACACCCTATTATATTCTTCAATGCAAGAGATGTCAGATGTCACTTTTGTTTCATCAAAGTTTATTAAAAATAAACCTTCTATATGTTTCACACGTGACAAAGCTAAATATGACACTCCTTCTTTAAGCACTGTATGAACAATTTCAATAAGTGCTGCTTCTAAAATCAACCCTTGTGAATTATGAATAGTTATTGCATATGCAGAGCACAATGGAAACTGCACTGTTTTCACCAAGGTATCCTTAAAAAGCATGAACAATGCCGAGGTCTGAGAAATCAAATGAGTTTCTTGTACGTGATCAAACTTTACTTCAACATGTTCATGTGTACTGTGAGAGAAAGTGTGACATGCAATTGCTCCATTGACTAAACCAATTCCTACATTCATGTTCCTCTTTAACAACACCTGTGCATTGATGAACAGTTTTAAACTGCTTCTAGACCTGCTGTTTTAGAAATTAACCTAATTGACCTTTTGCTCTCTTATCCAACTCTAATAGCATAGCATGACCATCTAAAACATCACACAATGTTATCTCCATAATATTTTGCTTCTATTACAGTGGTATTATAGAGTTAAACTTGTTACACTCTGCAGGTGTGCACATCAAAGCAACACAAGAAATATTTATTTCCTCAGGAGTCAACATGACATCAGACAAACTGCAATCTGCATAAAACATGTCAGAAAACAGTCTTCCCTTTAAGACTGCTTTCACATTCTCCTCAAGAACATCTATACAAATCTCATTAAGCATTTCTACATACTCTAAGTCTGCAGATCGCCACATATTAATGGCAACTTCCTGGAATTCAAAACAATTCCAAAGGTTAAAATGACCAATAATTCCTATACTTTTTTGACTATCCTTAGACAGGAGTTAATTGTAACAAGTCGTCAGAAACAAGTATATGTTTAACTCCAAACAAAGCGTTGTTGTCACTCTACAAAATCTCTAGCAAGTGAATGAAATCTATCAGCATACTTACTTCATCTACAATCAAGGTATTTCTTTGTATAAGATAATTTCCTACTTCTTGTTCTGCACTTGATAAAGGTTGTTGATACTCTAGTTTGTTGTCATGCTCCACTAGTAGCATCAACCGTCGATGTAAAGTAATACCTCCTACATTAAATGCTGCTAAACCTTTTGGATCAGTTACAATACATGACACAGAGCAATCCGTTACATTTTGGATAATAGCTCGTATTGCATGAATTAAAACAGATTTACCCGTTCCAGCTTGTCCACTAACATACAACAATACAGTTTTATATTGCACACAAGAAAATTCATGCTTGTCATGCTGTAAACCACGTATGAACCTATCTTTAATTTTATTATAAAATTATTTTAGCTCTATGTTAAGTTTACTAACTATTTCATCACAATTCGCGTCTACAAATTTAGCTTCTTGCATTGCCTTGCTACTTCTTTCATGGCAAACTCAACATCAGTTTGAATAAATGGCTCATCAAGCACATGATGACTTCCTGTTGCAGAATCTTGACTTCCCTCAGGGGTCTCTTTTGCCAATTCAGCTTCCAAAAGTTATTCTTGACGTAGTTCTTCCTCCAGTAGCTACAAGAACTGCTCACATTTTGGATATGTAATAAAGCTTTCTTTGCGAAAAGACAGTTTCATGTGGTTGATGAGACTTGTCTTCTCATTTCTCACTAGACAACCAGTAGATACATGTATTTCAAACTGGCCCCTCTCACTGTTTGCATCATTAGTTCAATATAAGCATTGTTTTGCTACGTCATATAAACAAAGATCCTCCAATGCGACAGATTGATTTGCATAATATGTATAAATCACTTTATTTTTCAGAATCGCTATACTGTCACATACGATTTCAGCTAACTATTGAATTTCACTCAAAGGCTTCAGTACCCAATTTCTAGTACTAGCTGGACCAAGACTTAACCAAAGTACATTATTGATACGTCCTTACAGAGGCAAACTAGTTAGCCAAATCGCATCTTCGTAGCTACCACACTCTCAATGTGAGAGCATATTCAGACCAAAGCTTAGAAGTTTTTGACTACGACTTTTATCTGTTGATATATCTGCCCTTACCTCAGCTGCATTGCTCTTTTCAGCTTTTGTCATGTATGCTGTAAAAAACAAACAACAGCTGTTGTATCATCAACAATTTACTGTACATCAGTATTTGCATTCCAAAGCTGAGCAATGCCAGGATTGTAATCATGAATGCATTGTCATTCGTTATTTCTTTTTAAATTGTATGTATTTCTTGGTGACTTACCCATAACATGTTGCTGAACAGATGACATCAAACTATTCACTCGACCAACTGGTGTCACAGGCCTTTGAAAGCCAAATCTGTACTGAGTGTAGTACTAGTCTTTACTTTTGTATTTTCTCTCACAGTACTTTCCACATGAGTGCCTTTGAAACCTTTCCACCTTGTTCCATAGATCAGCATTTGCATGCTGAGCAGGAGGAGAACAAGTAACATATTTGTCTATGAAGCCATTACACAGCCATCATCCAAACTGAGGACCATCTTTAATCCACAACATCCTATGTATATGTGGAGCCCCACATGTTGGGTACTCTTTCCTCCAAAAGAAATGTTTCACAGTGCCTAATGTACCATTTTCTTTATTACATATAAAGTGTAATATGGCTAATTATCTGTAATGAAAGAACCATGATACACTTACAAAGTTCATGTAACACAATTCTCCTGGTGACATGTGTTCTGTTCTGTCTTCTTTCTGTAGATTACTTTCACAAATTCACTCTTCAAGATCATCCCAGCCATACTCAGTGCAACTTAAAGTCACACACCAAGTTGGAGGGCCCAAGAATCTGATCATGCATCTAACCTAGGAGTGTCTCTTATACCAATATTCCTTGGTTCCTCCCATTAAAGTGAGAATATTGGTAAGTTACCCTCTTAAACTTAATTGTTTCATTCACCTGTGCAGCATCTAATATGCAGAAAGATTTGTTCATACCTAGAAACACTTGTGTACAGGTGCGTTATAAATGACATATAATATCATATAATTTTGATATCTAGTTCTGGTTTGAAGTGTGTGAACAACAGCATAACATAATCTTGAAAATTCACTTTCATACAATAGTGAAAAATATATTCAACAGTGGTGCAGAATCTGTAATTATTCAGAGTACATTCATGTACAATGATATTCTGAAGAAGAGATTTGAACCTTCTGATCATCCAATCTGCATCATGTAAAAGTAGGAAAAACATTAGAAAACAATGAGCTTCTGATGTCTTTTTCCAGACACTGATTGGTACACCTTTCGTTGATGGTGTAATGTTCATCCAAAACTATTCCCTTCTGCAACAGATAGACTTTGGAACTGACCTTCACTAATTTGTTTGTTGACTCAACATGAAGCATAGACAAGTCTGGTTCAGTCAGACTGCCTTTGTGTAAATCATTGTGCTCCAATAGAAACAACACTGTGTTTTTCACCTTTGAAATATGTACACACTGTTGCCAAATGCTGTTATCTTTTGTGGCAACACCATTTACTAAAACAAACAAAGAATCTGCAATGTCACGCTTCAATCCTAGAATGTTCACATATTCTTCCAAATTGAGAGCTATATATACAACGTTGTCCCACACACCTTGCACTACTGATTTTTTAGGCTGATTTGACATTTGTTTGCAATCTAACAATAACTTGGAAAGGATGAACAAGTTGCAATACAATCACCTTAAACATGTTACATTTTTGAAGCACAACAGGGATATCAGGCACTACCATGCAGTTCAAGACACTTCTAGGAGGAATACTTCTTTGTTTATAAAACCCAAAACAGTATCTACAAACATAAATGCCTTACGTGTGTCAAATTGTTCTTCTACATACAAATACAGTTATTTTCAAACATCTGCTGCGCTGTGTTTAATTTTCTCCTCAATATACACTAGTTGCACTTGAGACTTATAAAAAGTGTGTCACCAAGATTCGCAAACAATGTCAGGTCTTTCAGTAGAAGATAACTCAAACATTGCCATACTTTTTTTTATACTGATGAAAATTAGATCCTTTGAAAGCAAATGATCATCTTTTTCACTTCCTGTAAGTGTTTCATTTACGTACATACTCTTTTAAATGCATAATATTTATCAGTTGCACTGTAGAAACTACATGTTATACCGTTCCAGTCAGTTTTTGATTTAAAAGTGTAAGAGACATACTTGGGGCCTCATTATAACTTTCGCGGTACGGGTTAACGGGCTCTGCTAATGGAGGCGGACCCGTTAAACCTGTCCAGCGAAAGTATGAGGTCCCCTCACGGGACCCGGTAAGGATGCCTGGTAAAAAACAGGTGTCGTTACTGGGTCCCGCGAGGGAAGAGGGAACTAACAACGGGCCGGTCGTAATCGGGCCGTTGTTAGCTCCCTCTACCATTCCCATTTAGCCGTAAGGGAGCTCAGATGGGAATGGGGAAGGTCCGGGCCCGGGTTCCCAGAGAGAGGAATTACCGGGCCCTCCGTACTCAGAATGGCCCAGTAATTCCCCATACTGGGAACCCGGTAAAGGAGCCCGGTTTGGCGGCAGCCATGGAGCTAATAGCTCCATGGCTACTGCCAAATTCGTAATGAGGCCCTTGGTGTTTTACACTCATGCAGTTTAACCAGCAGGTTCTCATATTAGTATGATGTGCAACAAGCAGCCGTATATTATGAAACTGACTTGTACATCTCCTTTTATCAAGGCAAGCTAGAGAGTGACCCAGAAGTCCTGTTTTTTCACAAACATCACAGTAATCAATTCTCTGTAGCATTTGATCTGTCTTTCAACATTATTTTTTTGTGTGCAAAACTTGCAAAAATCTCTTTAAGACATTACAAGAAAACATAGCAATATTGCACAACAAGTTGCATGTCCATACCTCACAATGCTTTTTAGGTTTGGTTATAGACTGACTTAAACGTTCCATTTCTGTATTATCAGACCAGAGGATTTCTTCTTTTTTAGAAATCACACCATTTCGTTCTTCATAGCTACATCCAATCTCATCAATAGCTAGGGGAACTTTCTTTCATATGAAAAGCTTTTTAAATTATTAATTCTACTTTTTTTCTTTTACAAAAAACACTTTACCACAAATCTAGATTTTGGTTTCACACTTATCAAATTGATAGCACATTTGCTATATTTTCTTCTAAAAATATTAGTTTTTCTTACTAGCTAATTACAGATTTGATACATTTTTTCTTTTCAGTAAAACATTCTCGGCTCATCGTTTTTTTTCAATTGGCACATCTACTGGAAATTGAAGATTTGGAAACGTGTTATCGTTAACAGGTATTGTTGTGTTATCTACGGTATTTGTATCTGCAGATTTAAGAACCTTTTCTTTTTAAAATATTATATTGTTAAACTGCACTTCCTTGGACACGATTCTTTCTTATGGCACAATGTTTTGCCATTTGAGCCGGTCCGATAGCACAGCGAGTAGAGTGCTCGCTTTGACATCTGTGCAGAGCCTGCTGATGCAGGTTCGAATCCCGGCAGGGCCAAACTCAGCCTTTCATCCTTCTGAGGTCGATAAATGAGCACCACACACTGTGGGTAATAATAAGCAGTGCTCAGATACCTGAGGGTTTGTAGCGCTATATAAATGCTAAATTATTATTTGCTGCTTTCTAGGGGGCATCAAACAAAAAATCTGTAAAAGAGGAAAATTGGGATGGTGATGGTCAGTCATTGTGTTTCTTTATATTTTCAATATATAATCTGAATTGTTCTTTATATAAAATGTATTCAGTATGTTTAGGTTTGTAATTTAATACACTTTATCGGTATTACTTGGCATGTAAGGTGTTCCATATTTAATTTCAGTGTTTTCTGAAGATGGTTTAAACAGTAGTACATATTATGCTATGGTTACGTATGAAAAAAATACATTTCCCATATCAAATGTCCTTCTGTGACCTGGCAATTCCCTTAGTCGGTACATATCTTTAATTTCATATGCGCATCCCTTTCTCATGATTTCTAAGGCTGTAAGCACATGGTCACTATTATGTATACAATGACCTCAGGTTTCATGCAGTCTTTCCATCTTGAAAATGTACTGTTCCAACAACAAATGCATCACACACTGAGAAACTCAGTTACCATCCATTCAAACTCTACTTTGCTAATCTTATTTACACTACATACAATCCTTCACACACTTTCTCCGATAATGTAAGGCTAAACTATAAGAGCTATATCTGCCTAGAGGGCAAAAGGCATTCCTTCATCAGACATGTTAAGGAAGGGAACATGGTCTTTTCCCTTTACAATCATTGATCACATAAAACTGAACATTCAAAGTGTGCATCTTTGTCCTGAACACACTATCCTGCATTTCACCTACAAACTAATTGTGACTACTGCTACTTAAAAAGACACCACCATGTGTGTCCTCCCTCCACTGGCCATCTCCACTCTCACTAGAGTTTGAATAGCCAAGTTCCCTGGGCAGCCGTAGAATGCTACCATAGAGAACCACATCAATAAAGCCCTTGCCTCCATTTTAATGAACATTTCTTCAGTAATATCTGGCATACTGTCACCATAACTTCAGAGTACAATTCCCAAACCACTTCTAAAGAGAGGAGATGTTCACTGGAAACTTACCAATTAAAATTAACTTTCCCTGTAAGATGGCAGAATCCATGAATTAAAATAAAATAACATTTGCCAACATCAAAACCAAGTTAGCATGTATCAGCTGTGCTCCAACATAAGACTTGTCATATTTAAGGTCACATTCAAAATTGTTCACAAACCATAGTAAAGAGCTTGCTATCCAAATTCAAAGCACAGCAGCAATATTTTTCAAGGGTACAGGTATGCTTCTTGTTTAATGATCCAACTTACTATGCACCCTATTCATTGTCGGTGATTTGGTTAACAACATATTTTACATAGTATAAAACCTAAACAGGTCCCTGCCCTTGCAAAGCACAACATTTCCAAGCAAATTATGTTATGTTCTAAAAACTTGTTAAAGCGCACGTACACCCAAAGGCATCTTGGCGCTGGCTATTGAAGAGGAGTCAAAGTCCAGAGCGGCCGACAACACCATAAGAGTGAGACGGCCTAAAACGGTTTTCAGCAACCGGAGGAAGGTAAGGTGGTCTTCAGTTGCACGGAGAGCAGTAGGCAACTTGTTCCAAGCTATAGCAGCCGCCACCGAAAAGGCACAGGCTCCCATACGTGACCGGTGATAGCGGGGAGCAATGAGAAGACACGCAGACTGAGAGCGCAGCAGACGGGAAGGAGTGTAATGAACAAACTTTGCCTGGAGATACTCAGCACCCAAACCATAAAAGGCACGATGCACCAGACACAATGATTTAAACAGGATCCGGCTGGCCACAAGAAGCCAGTGTAGTTTTTTGAGCAGATGAGAAATATGAGATCCAAAGGGAGGACGGAGTATATAGCGAATGGCAGCATTTTGCAGCAGTTGAAGCCTTTGGAGCAGGTAGCGAGGCTGGGCCAAATAGAGAGAATTGCAGTAGTCAAGAGTGCTGAGAACCAAGGCTGCCACTACCAGAGCCTGGCATTCAGCAGGAATAAAGGGCAAGACTTTCCGCAGAATGCAGAGTTTGAAGTGCCCAGCACTACATACACTAGCCACCTGATTGTCAAGAGACAAAGAGGCAGAGATTTTGACACCGAGATTACAGACCGATTGAACTGGAAGAGGAAGAGGGCCAAGGCTCGATGGCCAGAATTGCGAGGTCCAAAAGAGAAGGGGGGACGAAGTACACACAACCAGGATCTCGGTCTTACTGCCATTTAATTTAAGCCAATTAGTCATCATCCAGTGCCCCAAATCCTCCAAGCTGCTCCTGAGTCGTGCAGCGGTCGCAGCTTGAGTAAGATCGAGGTGGATGAGAATCTGTGTGTCGTCCCCATAAGAGTAGTAGCAGAAACCATGTGAGTGGATAAGACACAGAAGAGATATAATATCAATATTAAAAAGAATAGGAGAGAGTGCAGAGCCCTGAGGAACACCACAGAGAAGTGTAGCCAACTTAGATTGGAATGGGGGAAGAGAAATAGACTGAGAGCGATCAGACAGAAACGATGTGAACCAATCAAGGACCCGGCCAGAAAGACCAGTGTTGGAAAGACGAGAGAGCAAGATGGAATGGTTGACGGTGTGGAAATCAGCCGACAAATCCAAATGTAGGACTGCTCCGCCACCACCCTTGTCCACAAAACATACCAGGTCATCAAGTACCGAGTTCAAGGCAGATTCAGTGCCCCTCCCGGGGCAGAAACCAGACTGAAAAGGATTGAAGAAATGGGAGGACTCAAGAAAGTTAGAGAGAAGAGGGGATACCAAAGCCTCCATCAACTTCATGAGAAAAGGAATAAGTGAGACAGGACAATAATTGGACAGAACATCAGGATCAAGAGATAGCTTCTTAAGAAGAGGGACAACCAGGGCGTGCTTAAGGGAAGGAGGGATAAGCCCGGTGGAGAAGAAAGTATTAACGGCAGTGGTGATATGCTCAATGAGGTCAACAGATACCTCCTTTAAAAGAATAAGAGGTATAGCATTGTTAGGAGATGCAGACTTTAGTCTAGAAATGGCTGACAATACGTCAGAATTAGAGAACTGCGGAAACGAGGACCAGGAAGCAGTTGGAGAGGGGGAGTGAGTGACCAATTTAGGGGCTGTGAGCAATGGCAAACCAGCCTTTAATGAATGGTAGAGATTTTTTCAAGAAAGAAATCTGAAAGAGAGTCGCACAGGACTTGTGAAGGAGGGACCGAGGCCTTCCCATTCTCAGGGGAAGAAAGAGATTGGACAAGATCAAAGAGGGGCTTAGGTTTATTAAGAGCTGATTGAACTTTCTGGCTATAATAGTGCTTCTTAGCAGTAATCATAGCCTTATGATAGGCCGAGAGAGAGCAGCGAAATAGGTTCTTAGCGGAGGGAGAGTAATCTAGGCACCATTTTCTGTCTGCCTGGCGACAGTGCAATTTGAAAGATCAGCAGTAAACCAAGGTTATTGGGTACGGGTTTTGGGTTTACAAAGTTTAATAGGGGCTAGCAAGTCAGCCGAGGCTAAGAAGGCAGCTTCAAGCTTAAGTAGAGAACAGTCCACAGCATTGCCAGAATTAGCAAGCAGAGCAGAGGTCAAATCGAGACTGGATACTCTCAACCAGCTGCGTTTAAAAACAGAGGATTTGACAGAATGGGGAGGGGGAGCCTGAAGAAGATAAGAAAATGCTATCAAAGACAGAATTGTGAAACCGACAAATATGGTTGCTGATTATTATTGCAAAATTTCTACCATAAATTAGATGGGAGTGCACATACTGCAGCATGCCCTATGTAGCTCATATAGCGTAAATATAATGAGAAAAAAAAAAGTTTCACTACTTGGGCATTAAGTTTGTTGGGTTGTGATATATCTGTGGTTGGCACAGTATATTTTTTGTAGGATAAGCCTAAATGAAAGGTGAACTAATCTTACCTGCCACAGTAACCATTTATTTCATAACGTAACGATTTATGATAAAACAGGCATTTATTAAGATAAATATATGCATAATCATGTCATTTGCATGTCCATACCTATATAGAAAGAGTCAAACACATTTAAGTTGAAATTCAAACTATAAAACCCTACCCACTTCGCAACTATGAATTCACATTCTTCTCTTTGCTTCATAATTTCTCAGAAACCACTTACCTGGTGTATTTTTCCTGAAATGCCAAAAAACTTTAATAATACCTGGCATACTCTAGCCATAACTTCATAGCACAATTCCCAAAGCACTTCTCAAGTGAGCAAAATGTTGCCTACAAACTTACCAATTACAAATTAACTTTCCTAGTAATCTAGCATAATCGACAAATCTCTACACATAAGCAAAAGAACATTTTTGAACATCATAACCAAGTTAGCGTTCAGCAGGCACATTTAAACACTTCAGCAATTCTAACACAGTAGAAAATCACCACTATAGGGTCATAGAAAACACCTTAATATCCAACTACAAAGCACATACACAGCTGCAATATTTATCAAAGGTAGACTTATGCTGCTTGGTTGACGCTAAGGTTTCTTATGCACCGCCATTCATATCACATCTTCCAATGTCAGTGAGAAACCACTTTTAATTGCAAATATATTTCTGTTACACATAACCATAGCATAACATGTGATACCGCGTCATCACTCTCCTAAAAACACTGAACTAAAATATGGAAAACCTTATTTTCCAAACATTATTATAAACTTGACTACATCAGACACCTAAGCATATCTCATATTTATCTTAGAAATACAAAAATTGACTATATATATAACATATAGAAAAACATACAATCATGCACGTTCAGCAGCCTCGAATAATGAATGGATCTTCACAATAGCCAAACACAGAACATGTGCACACTCAGAGTTTTGTAATCAGAATTTCAAAGGTTCACAAAAAGGTAACTTTCATAGGTTTCAGAAATCAGTAGCACAAAAGAGGACTGAAGAAAGCAAACATGTAAAATGTGCCACACATTTTGATTATAACCTATAACAGTCAATAAATCCCAACACAATCCTTCAAAAGAATTGTTTGTAGAACATGTACAAACACAATTAAATAAAAATAAAAATCTTAATTTTTCAAATTACATAACCACGGCTAGAACCCTGTTTACACAACACCTCAATTGGAGCGTTCATAGCTGCGGATCAGTCAACCGCCAGCATCCGCAGATAATCGTAACATTTTTACAGATTCAAAAAGACATATTGACAAGGTGTAACAATTCAAACAACATAAAGGTATTCATGGCATAGAATCAGGCACCCATGTAAAATTGCGTAATGTAAAATCAATGAAACAACATGATCAATGCACTGAAATTGGAATTGCTATACCCACAGCTAAGGCAATAGTCACAGATGCGGCTACACCTGCGATAAATACACAATGTCCCATTGGCTTATTGGTACCCATGGCTTAATCCATTTGATAGTGCACAACGTTTCATTGACTGTTGTCTGAAATGCAGCTATTTTTAAAAAAAGGCATCAACAGTATTTTCCTTTTCCAATATACATAAAATGTTATATATAAAAAGTTCTCTTGGTGACTCTTAACAGCTCCTTTTGGGTTATTTTACCAATATATAACCAAAAAATATATACTCTTCTCCTTTATACTATACAAAAAATCTTGGAAAATGTCTGTGTGCTCTTTCTTTAGATGATTAATTAATGTTATTTTCCCAAAGAGAAAAAAAAATGTCGCTATGTGTCAAAAATATTTCTTCACAATTGCAGCATAAAGCTCTCATTTCAAACACTCCATTTAAAATAATATCATAGAACCAAAAAACGTTGTAAGCCAATGGGTGGACAACACATCACCTATTTCCTCAACATCACCATGAACCCCATTCTCAGAATACCCACATTTCTGACATTCTTCTGAACAATGAAAATTCTCTCCTTCAGAAATTGGCTGTACGTTTGCAATATCCAATTAAAAAATAAGTATACACCAAAAATAGCACAATGGGCCTCATTACGACCCAGGCGGTAAGGGGTTTACGGCGGAGTAAACAGCGCTGACCCTTACCGCCTGATTCCGAGGTCCCTTAGCGCCATGGAGGATTTAACACCTGCTTTTAGCAGGTGTTAAAATCCATGGCGCTAAGGGACCTTGTTGTTAATTACGCCACCGTCATTTACGGTGGCATAATTAACGCCTTCCCCACTCCCATTATGCCCTATGGGGCAAAAATGGGAATGGGGAAGAGTAAATGGGTTAATGGGGACTTACCGCCCCGCCAACCTCGGAATGGGGCGGTAAGTCCGCCAACCACCATGGCGTAGTTTACGCCATGGTGGTAAAGGTACGACCCAGGCGGTAACTTACCGCCTGGGTCGTAATGAGGCCCAATCTCTTAAAACTACACCTCAATTCCAAGCAAGATAAATTGACTATATAGAAAAACTCATAAGACAATGATACAATATAATCTACAGTTTTATTGACATATATAAACATCACTCAAAATACCCACAAAACTAATGCTGGATTCATTAACAGAATTAAAACTATGAATCCAATTTTTAAAAGAAGTACATTCAATGAAAAAGGACACTGAAAATGTAAGACAAATCATGGAAAGTAAAAATCCAGATAATTAAGCTAAATAAGATGTATTATTTGTTCTAACTAAAAGAAAAAGAAAACCCACAACCACATCCCCCAAATAAACCCATTTTCAACAAGCTTTGTTTGTATTTTTATTTATCTTTTTCAAGTATGTACACTTATATGTATTATGAATGAATAAAAGTATTTAAAATGTTGCAATAACTGTTTACAAACACTACACTCAATACATGTAATTCTTTTTTTCTAAAATGACCGTAGCCGTGGCTACACATCGGATAACAATCCAGCACATGGATTGGATTTGGGACGCAATAATAAATATGCCAATGGTGCGCCATTTATAATAGTCATGGCTATAGGATTGTGTGTCAGAGTCACAAAACACCTGCAGCACTGCATTGCTCTATTTAAAGTATCTTCGGAAATGCTAGAAAGGTCACAAAGGAGGTTTTTCATGAACAGTATGCATGTGTGCTGCCCCCATCTCCAGCAGTACCACTATGTTTTGAATATGGGTTGGCCTTTCACAGCAGTTAACTTTACAACATCTACACAAGTCGACTGGATGAATAGAACGATATAGCTACAATAAAATAAAAAACATAAAAAATGACCAAAATGAACTTGCAAACCCTTGTCAATTCAACTACCTCACAAAACACTCAAAAGACTAAAGAGCACTGCATACCTGAAAGTGCATTAAAATTACGAGAAAAACAATCAAATACACCACTGCATATGAATGCCACAGATTGACAAATCTAATTTTATAGGTCCATATTTGTAAGACTTAAAAAAATACATTAAATACTTGCCACGCAATCAGAGCAGATG
Source organism: Ambystoma mexicanum (assembly GCF_040938575.1). Taxonomy (NCBI): domain Eukaryota; kingdom Metazoa; phylum Chordata; class Amphibia; order Caudata; family Ambystomatidae; genus Ambystoma; species Ambystoma mexicanum. The sequence goes on from NC_090932.1 coordinate 1,208,707,188, forward strand.
AAAAAAAATCATAATGACCACCCGATAGCAGTGGTTAATATAACTAACACACACAGCAATACAAATAAACATTCAAATCTCTAAATATGTATTAACACATCAGCCACACTCCTCTCATGTGCACAGTGAAACTTCCTCAATCAAAAGGCTAAAACTGCAGAAAATGGCTCCTTTTAAACCAAAAAAGAGGACTATATACCAATAAAACTACTAAAGTGGGTAACACATTTTCACCACAATCTATCACTGAGAGCTACACAAACAGAAAAGTAACAACAACCAATAACAAGCAATGAAACTCACAAAATCTATTTTTCCCCTCATCCAACATCTTTCATAGCCACAGCTATTCGATGCTGCTACCGATATTGTTTTGTATTAGCGGCTAAATGTCAGTTTTTCTGCAAACCCAAAACCAAACTAATTCGACATTCAAACCTTAAAATGATATAAGAGAACACCTAAGCAGATAAAATAACACACACAAATAACAATCTGTACTGTATCATCCACATACAAATATGATTACTGCACAGACAATCTATAGTTTGTAGATGCGGTTCTCAATATAATCACACCTATGCACATAACCAATACCATGATGACTAGCATTGACACGCCTATGCATATGTCAGAAGTTCATAGACACAGTGATAGAAAAGCCCTGCATGTTTGTTTGCTGTTAGCCGCAGCTATACTAAAAAACCTACAAATAGAAATATGTATTTCCAAACCCCCGAACTCCAATCAAGTTTCCCTAACATGCCTACCTGCCCCCTTCCACTTCCAATGGTCCTCTTCCACTCTCCTGTTCTCTCCCAATCCCCCAAAACACGCAATGCATCTATGATGCTACTTCACCCAAAATGTTGTATAGCCGCGACTACCACACGTCCACAAACACACAATGTGCCATTTGCAACAATATAGCCGTGGTTGCACAGGGTACCACATCTACCTGCGGGTAGCAATGCCACGTATAGAGTGGCTACTGGATAGCCACAGATAATTACATCAATACCATCAACAAATTGTAAACTCGAAAACACACACATCATACATGCCCTGCTCATAAACACTACTAGTAATTCAAACTAGGAATCATTTTCCTAGAAAAAGAGAAAGACTTCAGATATCATGGCTGCTTTGAAAACTGTGTGGCTGATCAGGCACAGTTGGCTGTTTTGGTTACTGGCTTTTTGTGAGAAACAAATATTAACATGGACCTGGTTTTGAGAGATTTTACAATTAAATTGTTTGGCTTGAGGGGTATGCGTTGTTTCCAAGTTTTTACGCAATTGTTAAGTCTGAGAAGTACAGGGCAGCCAGGTGTCATACTAATTCATTATGGAGGCAATCATTTTGTGAATGTACAAGGTGTGTCCCTTACTTTAATGATGAAACAAGAAATGGAAAAACTAATGGAACCATGTCCTCACACAATCTTTATCTTGTCCAATTTCACTCAGAGGAAAAAATGGAGATGGATTAACAGATGTAATGGTAAAATTGAGAAATCACAGAGAAATGATAATAAAGTAGTTTCAGCATCCACGAGAGACCACAACCAATTATGGATTTCAAACAACAACATACAGTTCTACATGGCCAATTTCTATAGATATGATTGGGTACACCAAAATATGTAAGAAATGTGGCATCCCTTCATAACATCAGAACAATACCCCAACTGTTCTTAAATACTACACACTAGTAGTGTACCCCAAAACAGTCCTTTTAAGGACTACTTATCACATATAAATATTCAAATACAACAATAATAACAACACATTTTTTTTATTATACCTGCTGCTACAGTTCATTGAGTTTAATTATAACCGCAGTTACATATCGTTAGTTAAAGGTGGGGCTCACTTAGGAACTTAAAAGATCAATACAGTGCAACACTACTCATGTAGTTATGTAAGGTAGCTGAAGATAAAGAATGCAGACAATAATACATGACAGTAAACTAGGTAGGGAAACATTTAATAGGCGCAAAATATAATAGCATGAGTAAAAATACACAGACAAAAATACAGTCTATGGGGCATCTAAAATTAGAGTAGGGTGGCTCCTTTTGTATTATTTTTTTTAAACTACTTTCTTCTGTTTTTCTCACAATTACAAAAGTCTGAAAACACACGGCCAAAATAGATAAGACTCCCAAATACCTACTGTGTCACTGACCATGGTCATGGCCAGTGTTTTTTCACCCCCAACATCACTATACCTATAAAAATTACTTTAAAAAAGAAATGAACACTGACACCCCAGAATGTATAGCAGTGGTTGGGGAACGACTTGTACCCACGGTTATCAGTAGTCCTTTCTAGCCTCAAATGCAGCCTTGAATAAAGAGCTTTCCTGCCTCCCAGGCCCTCATCAAGTGCCCCCCTCGTATGTGCCAACTTCCCCCAAACCCTAGATGACCTCATCTCACCTGTTCGCTTTCTTCCCCCCACAACACACGTTGTTTCTGTGATGCAGTTTCCTTTGAGAAGTCATCTGTTAGGGGCTATAGCCAAGGTTACAGAAAGCTTTGTGTTGCAAACTCAGTCCCTAGACCCCTTCAATTCCCAAATTTCACTTGGTGCTCTCTAGCCAAACCCACCTCTAGCCCGATGGTGTTTTCATGTTTTTTTACCTGGAAACTGCTTTTTTCCTGCTTTTCATTTTCCCATATCCTTGGTTATAGCCATGGATATCTCTTGCATCAAGAGAAAATCAAGATGACGGTTGTTCCATTTCTAAACAATTTTGCTTTTGGGTAAATTCCCAAGATATAGTTATCTATTTTTGAGAAGGGTCTCCCTTTCTCCATCAAATACTCAAATAACTATTTCACTGAATACCCCAAACAATGCATGGATCTCAAGTCAATGTGACGTGCCCAAGTTGATTCAGACCTGATCCAAATCCGTCCAGCAGTTTGTGCTCTGCACTTTTGCAAAAATGTACCCTGTTTGTCAACGGGAAAATGAATGGGAAGCAGACTGCACATTTGGAGAAAAGAAATGTTAATCTTCTTGTAGTTTTCAATTTTTTAACAAATCTTTAACAAGCTTTCCATTCTGGGGGCCCGTGAATCCATGATCACTTTTGAAATTTCTGTCAAATCCGTTACTCAAAAGTTACTAACGATAGAATTGCGAGGGATTCCTATCGTAGTCTGACTCACCTTAACTATAGGTTGGCTTTCCCCACTCATATATATATGATATATATTAGAGTGGTGACCGTTTAGTTATGGTTAAGTTGCTCAACTCATAGGAAGAGCACTTTGTGGGCGGCTTATGACTTTTCACACTCTGAATGAATCCCCACCAAACTTTGCAAAAAAATAATATGGCCCACTCGGATTGATTCTCCAAAGTTCAGTGAGATGCAGGGGGTCCCAAATGTTTTTTTTTCTCTCATAGACACAATAGAAAAAAATGATAATGTTGCTCACGTCTACAGCCCAAACCGCTGGATGGATAGCTTGAACCTAAAAGTGTGCTTTTTAAAAATTTTGTATAAATCTGTCCAGTAGTTTATTTTAAAACAGCCAAAAAGTAGGTAAGAAAAATGCGTGATAGCGGGCGGACCTCGAATTGGCCTAGGGGGCATTGTGATGTATGTTGATTGGATGGTGAAGAGCGTGAAGTTTATCATATTTCTGGAAACGGCCACCATGTTGGATTCGCAAACATTGCAGTAAAAACCTATTAAAAAACTCAACATTCCACTTGTCCAGCTACTGAAACAATCCTTGGGGATGTGATAGGTGATGAGGAAGGAATGGGATATGGACATAAAAAGCCAAACAACTGGTGGTTTCTCATCTCGATGTCCACAAACAGTTCGGAGGCAGCCCTGTGATGTTCGCGAACATCTCAGATGTTTGGAGGCATCCATACATATTTTTGCATTACAGGGTTGGTGAAAAGCAGTTTTTGAATGACGTATAACTTTGGCGACACTCAATGAAATGGCAATTTTGTGATATTATTCTAGACGTGACCTTGAATGGTTCTACAATTGTTGCTGCTTTTTTGCCAAGAGGAAACAAAATTAGAAGGGGTCCCAATATATTTGAACGACTAAATTTGGGGCTGTTTCACAAATCTGCACAAACGTTTGCGAAAAGATTTAAGACGCAGATTTGAATGTTTTTGCAAAGTTTGGTGGGATATTGTGAAGAGGGGGCAAAGGTAGAAGATTTTTTGATTTTTCTTAGATAGGTTGTTGCCGTTTGATGAATGTGCACAAAAGATTTTAGGAAGATTATAGACCCAAATTAGAATTTTTCTGCAATAGCTGAATGGATTCTGTTACCTGTGAGCTAAGTTATATGACTATGTTATATACATACATTTTGACACTTCAAAAAATAAAATATGGATGGATTTGTAGGAAAGTTGTGCAAGGGGCATTGGCAGGGAGTTGAAAGCATGGTTTTGCAAATATGTCTGTGTCTTATTTTTTGAAAAGTGTCATAATCTTGATACACAAAATAGTGATATGCCACTGGTGATTGAGGCATACCCGGTGGCAATCGGGAGTGGCCAGATTCTCAGAGACATGGCCAAAGGCCAAAGGCCATGACTCAGATAATCCCGGCTACTTGCCATGACCACGAGAGACTGACAATGGGGTTAAAATGGGCATGGCCAACAGGGACTGGCTACGTTTTGAAGCTTTTGAAAATCGCGATAGGTATGAATGTGAAAATACATTTTGCCTGTGGCTAAAATTCTGTCTGTGGCTACAGCACAAAGTGCTGCACAAATTTGCATCAACAGATCGCCGTGGCTATCACTGCATAGACTCTGAGACAATGCGAATCAGCATATAATTACCAAGCATGCTGAACCAGGTTCCCATGTGATCACCAGACCACCGCTTCAAATCATTCTATGTTTTATTTTTCCAGTGTCCAAATTTAAGCACAAAAAACTGTGATATAAATTTGGTGCATGATATGATGATATGATATGGCATTTGTAACGCGCCTATACACAAGTGTTTCAAGGCGCAACGAGGCAGGGAGGGGGGAACAAGGGGAGACAGGCAACGATCCTACTAGGCCAGGTGTCATTCAGACCGCGCAAGTGCATGGGTGGGGGGGACGGCAAAAGAGCAAGGGGGAAGGGAGAGGGGAAAGTGCAATACAGGGTTAGTAATGAAAGAGGGCCAGCTAGTGGCAAGTGCAAGATAAGTGCAGAACAAGTGCTGGGGGGGGGCTGTAGGGATACAGAGACAGTCCCGCAGTGCAGGGGTTGCAAGGAAGGCAGTGCAGGGGAGAGTGGCTGGGCCAAGGACCAGGGTTAGTGAGTGGCCCAGTTGCTGATTCAGTACAGTATCAGTGGTTTAGCAGGGGAGAGGGGGAGAGAAAGCAGAAGCAAAGAGGAAGGTTTTGAGGTGCTTCCGGAACCGGAGATGGTTCTCCTCAAGTTTCAGGGAGGCAGGAAGGCTGTTCCAGAGGAGGCCACTGCTTCGGAGAGAGATCTCCCCCCAACTCGTTGCTTGGAGAAGCGGCTGACCCTGAGGGAGTTGGAGGTGGAAGAGCGAAGTGCTCGAGAAGGAAGATATTTAGGAAGGGAGAGTTGAAGGTATTTTGGCCCCACGCCCCAGAAGGCCTTGTGGACTTTGCAGAGGGTTTTGAACTTAATCCTCGCAGCCACAGGGAGCCAGTGTATCGCTTTCAGTCCTGGAGAGACACGGTCCCTGGGCTTGAGGCCAAGGACAAGTCTCGCAGTCCTGTTCTGGATAAATTGCAGAGGGCGGAGAGTAGAGGCAGGCATATTTAGATAGCGTCTGTTACAGTAGTCCAGCTTCGAGAGAACCCGGGCTCTGGAGACAGCGAGCTTCTGGGGGAAGGAGAGGAAAGGAAGGATACCTCTGAGGAGGTGCAGCTGGTAGTGTGACTTCTTAGAAACGTCAGAAATGTGAGGAGAGAAGGAGAGTGTGCAGACGAAGATGACCCTGAGGTTTTTTGCCTTGGAGGTAGGAACAGGATGAGGGCCAAGAGAGGCATGGACAATGGGCCTGGCCCACTGCAATGACGAAGGCCTACTCTGAGTTACTTACTGGGGCATGTGGCATGGCTGAAGCTCTAGGTTGAAATGGGAAAAATAATTCAGGTTATGGCTGCAGTCCAGAGTGCTGGACGGGATCGCAGCAAACTTGTGCAAGGAGCTCCAGCAAGCACCTGAGAGGATGCTTTTGGAAATCTGTCCTGTGTTTAACTTTTTTGAAGTATGGAAATGTAAGTACAAAAACTATTGATGTATTTTTTTTTGCCGTGGGCAGAGGGCTGTATGGTATTTTGTGTAGATTTGGGGCCTAGCGGTATTTTCTTACCACCAAGAATAAAAGTATTTTAGCAACAATCACCCCTTGCATTAAGATTGGGTTTGGTATTATTGTGGTATCGTGGCTATGCATTATTTCAGTACACAGATACATTTAGTTGGTATGCATTTCGTTGTGGTATAGTGATGAGCATCATTTTTTGTTTTATTTGTGGCCCCAACATACAAAACCCCTTTCTTTTGTTTAGACTGTTCTTGTGATCTCTAGAGGCCTCAGGCTTCTACATTATTCGAGAACACCACATTTTCATATGGAGTGCCACATATGACTGTTATCACTGATTTATCTACACCAGCGAGCTATGATTCCATAAAGTATTCACAATAACATGTGGTATAATCACTAATTTATTTACATTAGTGAAACTATTTCCAGAGGCCTCTCTTTCTGCTGACTCATGTACGTCCAGCAAACTATTTCATTATGTTCCACTCAGAAGTCACACACACATATATACACTGAGTGGAACCACGCACACAGCTATTTATAATTACTCATAACATAACTTTTTCCACATGGGATTCTTGACATATATTACCTAATAACCTCACCTTTTATCAGGTGATATGGGCTAACTGTACCAGAGAAAAACAGAAGCAAATAGAAGCCTTTACACGGGTTGTGATTTACATCAATTTCATTTCAAAATCATACATTACCAATTTTGCGAGACAGTCTTTTCTAGAATAAACATAAGAGAAGCAATTGCAAAATACATGGCATTTCATTAGATTCTTCACAACAATAAAAAGAACAGTGCATCAGTTGACTTGCATTTCTGAATAGCAACATTAGAACGCAGCTATCGCTACACTGCCTGACTGAAATAGCTTTCATTCACCCACCGCATTCTCGCTTTGTGTAAGATAATTACCAGCAAAATTGTAGCAGATCAGCATGCAAACTCTCTGGACAGGTCGCCTTCTTTAAATGGCTCGGGACTTCCCTTTGTAACACCCGGCGAAGATATGCAGTTCCAATCTGCACTCTTTGGTCCTCAAACCGGTGCCAATTGACTGGAATCTCCAGCCTGTGAAAGTCAGCAGTACACTGGAACGACGCCCCTCAATCAGGCAGCCCCAGAGCAACTCCCCTCAGGCTTCTCACCCAAGCTGTGTAAAAATGTCCACTGCCTTTCTCTCTCCCCGAGATTCTTCAGGAAACCTCTGTTACAGCCCCTAGGGTGACGTGCACCCAATAAAATTCTATCATGTCATACCCTCCTTCTTCAAACAATAGCTCACTTTTCAGTAAGAAACTGTATCCACTAATTTCCTGCTTATTCGAGTTTTGTTTCTTTAGCAAGGACCGTGAAAAGCAGAGAAAGAGAAAGGAAAACAAAATTCTGAATGTCCGTTTAAAATGACTTTCAGCCCGCCTCATTTTGCACTTGGAGAACACATTATGATATTAAAAAGTTAAGATCATGTTAGTATTGTTAATTATATTGGTTCATTAATCCTCTAATGTGTCTCCTACAACAGAGGCATTTCAGGAGAAAAAAAATGGTGCGATTGCTTGTACCGCATTGTAGCAATACATTGATCTCATGCAGTGGTGCTGCACTCCAAAAGCACGCTAAATAATCCTACAGCGCCTAGCCTTCAGCAAGGACAAATGTCTATTCTGATTTGCCTATTGGGGTATGCTCTGCTGATAACGACTTACATAAGTATGTGTTGCGAAAAATAAATTTGTTAAAGGAGGTTTATAGTTCTTTCATATATCTTAATAATGCATATACAGTGATGTAACATTATGAAACATTTTCACTCATAAATACTGATTCAATTGACAGAAAATACTCTGTTAAACAGACAATACGGTAAAGATGTACCCCACCCTTGGTACTCCTCAGCCCCAGCAGTTAGCAGTTAGCTAGTGGCCTGCCATCTTGGGATCCTTTGGCACTTTGCGCCCGGGGTCCCATGAGCACTTGTCCATACGTACTGCCCCTTTTATTTATGCTCTTCTGTCATTGCACAATGCAAAAGTGCATTTATAGGAGCACTGTGTACAATTTGTTGGTATATGTATGGGAAATGTAGATGCAAAAGATTTGTAGAACAGTGTTAAGTGGCAGTTGGTGGGTGGAAGTTTAACATGTTGATTTGTAGAGTTTTTTAAGTGATTGGTGGATATATGTGTGAATTGATTGTTTATGTGAGGTAATGAGGGATTGTTAAAAACATAAAAGGGCTGTTTTGTGTGATGGTGTGCATATGCCATCTGTTATTTCTAATAAGGCATGGGCTAGACAGGGGAATGCAGAAATTGTGGATAGTTATAAATGTCAATGGATTATCGAGAGGAATTTCAGATAGTAATTTGTTTCTGTGTTTTTTTCTTTTTCTCTACAATTGTCCATTATTTCCATTAGCATAGTAGAAAATCTTATTTAATCTAACTACTTTACTGAAAAATGTGAATCAGATGGAGTTTTTAGGCATGTTTTTTAGTTGCATTTTTTAAGTGTTAAAGGTGGTTCCTAAAGGAACATTTTCTAATTCATTTGTATTTTTTTAAAGTTTCTTTTACAGGAGTGGCCAGAAAGTAAGGTGGAGAGTGAAATGAGGGAAGGGGCACCAACCACGCATATTGGGGGGCAGGTTGACAGGCGAAGATGTTGCATGTGTGTTAAATTATATCGCTTCTATTATATCTGTCTCATATCAATTTAATTTACCTACCGTAATCTTGCAAACCCTAACTAACTCTTCATCATGGAGCAATACCCGCACTGCACCACCCACCGTTCTCTGCCTGCTGCTGCACATATACCATGTGTATTTTGACAGTGTGGCAACCAACTGTGTCTGCCATCACTCTCATACCATCAGGAACTGACATCAGCAATCCCGACTGCCTATACTACTGGCTGCTGCCTCTATTGAAAACATAGACTACGAGATTCTTGTCTGTGTTAATATATAAAAATGCTCACTGACCATAAATAGTCCATTTGCTTGTGGAATTGTGCATTAGCCTCTCGTTGAACTTATAAACCAATTTTCCTGTCTGCAAAAGTGCCCAGCAGTGCACTGCTCAATTTTGACCCAGCCTACCTGTTAGAGAAAGTGTTTATTGGCCTATTGTAGTCTTGAATTAACCTAATCACTGGCATTCTGTTTATTTTTGATTCAGCCTATTCATTGGCCCACTGCTTATCTGGCCCTAGTATACCGTATATTGCACTCTGCATAGTTAGCATATGATTAGCCCATCAACGCATCTGATACTGTTTTTAATGATTGTCTGCTGCATAACCACCCTCCGGCGTCAGTAGCCAATCCACTAGGGACTGTTTTATATCTGCATTTCTCGACCCTGACGTATCACAGTTTCACTTGCTGTACTACCTATGAAGTAGCCGCCTTAACAACCCTCTCTTGAGCCCACCTACCCACTTGAACAGCTGCTCCTCAATTTTTGGCCATCACTGTTCCATAACAGCCCCCTTCGCAAGGCACCCCCGAAATAACCCAGTCACATATAACCATGCTGGACTGGTTTTCCGTCACCATGTTCCCCTTCTGGTTTATTCAGAACAGCGCTCTTTGCACGGGGAGATATTACACTAGATACAAAAATGGCCTCTCTAAACTGGCCTGCAACCAACATCACCCCTGCCCTACCCTTTTTCTGCCTTCCATGCCCCCCTTCCCGGCTATCCTAGACCATTCCCACTCCCCTAACCCCAATAACATTACTCATGGCCCAGTACCCATCACCACCACTTAACAGAGTTCCCACAGACCCATGTAATTTCAGAGGAACCCCATTCTCACCCCATCCTGGGCAAGACCAGACTCTATCACTTAAAATCATGTACCATGCATCACTTTCACTGCCTCTCTCCAGCCTCCGAAAGACTCAGAAAGACACCGCCTAGAGTGCACCCATGCCATTACAAGCCTAACACTAACACCAAACAGGCACCCACCACACCATCACGTCTGTAACTATCCCCAATCAGGTTCTCCCCACTAGGTTCCAGGGGGCCCTCATCAATGCCCAATCCTTATGAGCCCACGCCATTGAAATACATGATCTCATCATCAAACAAAAACTAGAACTCCTAGTAGTCACAGAATCCTGGCTTCACCAAGCATCTGGCCCTCTGTTGACACTTGCCATCCCACCAGACTATACCATCCTCAGAACTGATAGATCACACTCTCATGGAGGTGGAGTTGCTATCATAGCAAAAACATAACTGCAATTAAGAGCATGTCCCATTGTAAATATTGCAGGCTATGAAAAACTTCTAGCTAAATTTGCCACTAACCAAAAAACCACAATTAACTTTGTGGCAGTGTACAAATCACCTCGCGCCAACAACCATCCTGAAGGGGACATTCCGCTGTTGTTAACTCCACTAATCAAACTCAAAACCAAATGTATCATCCTTGGAATCATGAACCTAGAATTTAATGACATCCAAGACCCCAAAGCAGAAGCCCTACACTCTTCTCTTAAAGATATGAATTCCACTCAACTGGTGAACGCTCCCACCCACATTAAAGGAAGAACCCTAGATTGGGTCCTCTGTCTCAACAGTGCCATAACCTTCAATTCAATCTCTCCCCTAAACTGGACTGACCATTACAAAATTAAATTTACTTTTATCTCTGAACAACCATGCCCTTGCAAAAGTAATGTAACCAACACTTACGAAACTAGAAACTTGTGCAAGGTTACTGCTGCCAACCTTGCCCCATTACTTAGCAAATTGATAGACACTATGCCAATCACCAGTGACAACCCTTGTATTATTGCAGACTCCTACTATGAATGTCTCACCGCCACCATTAATGCCATAGCACTGCTAACCGGCAAAATGAGATGTACCGACAAACAAACCTGCTTCTGGTTTAATGAAGACCTACTACTACTATGGAGACCAAAACTTGCCCTACAGCACGCCCATAGAAAACATTCCTCCACTGAGTCTGAAACTGCCCTCCAGGCAGCAAATAAAACTAATAAAACTGTCATCATCACTCACAGAGCAAATGCATACAATACTCGGATTAGTAATGCTGCATCAGATTCCAAAGAACTTTTCTCGATCCTAAGAGAATTGGAAAACCCCACCCCAACCAGAGCAGCTACCAACTCCAGCAAAGAGTGGTGCACCCCTATTCAAGATGCCCAAGCCGCTAAGATTATCCTCTTGTAAAACAAATTTGCATCGAAAAGGCAATCATTAGCTGACAAACCAGCAAGTAGCAACCCCCGCACAAACTCCAATGAGAATAAAAAAAAACTATTTTTTTTTCACCCCAGCCACCCAAGAACTAGTGCTCGACACTATTACTAAACTCAATGCCTCGAATTGTAAAGGAGACACTGCCCCAGCGCAAGTAGTCAAATCGTGCGCCAACACCCTTACTCCCATAATAACTAATTTTGTTAACGCTTCATTCAACTTCAATCTGGTCCTAGCCAGAATTAAAGAAGCTTGGGTCACTCCACTCCTAAAAAACCTACTTTAGACCCTCCAATGCCCACACACTACTGGCCTGTAACGACAGTCCCTTTTCTACTCAAAATTTTAGACAAAATAGCCTACAGCCAAGTCCAAGCCCACTTGGAACACAATCAGCTCCTTGGAACCTGTCAATCTGGTTTTAGGCCTAACCACAGCATGGAAACGGCCCTCCTTGACTCAAAAATCCAGATGGATTCCATCAGGGACACAGGAAAACTATGCATCCTCCTACTGTTGGACCTATCCCTAGCGTTCGACCACAATAAACTTTGCTCCACCTTAGCTGAAGATTTTAACTTCTCCAAGGGTGCTACCTTATGGGTGAAATCATTTCTAGACGAATGAACATCCAGGTTCTCTATAGGCAAAGAAGTTGCAGATCCGATCCCAGCGCCCATTCAACTACCACAAGGAACGTGCATCTCACCAACACTCTATAATACATATACCAAACTCCTCTTCTCGGCTCTCGACGACATGGATGTCATCTACACCAACTTTGCAGATGACACCCAGATCCTCACACCTCTCTAAGGTAACTACGCCCAAGACACACCAACTAACAATAAAAATCTATGCCATAATGCAAAACTGGATTGCGCGAAACAGCCTCTGCCTCCACGATGAGAAGACAGAGATTCTCCTTGTGGGCTCCCAAACCAAAATTTGTGACCTCCACCCAGACTACTCAGCTATTAACATTGACGGCGCAATGATACCCGTACTCAAGCAAGTGAAAACTCTAGGGCCTCATTACGAGAATGGAGGTAATGAAAAAAGGAAGGAGGAATGGTAATACTGGCATCGTTAATGGGTCCGGGGCATTACGACCCGACAACCCGCCAATACCGCCACCGCCCGTACCGTGCCCCCTCATACCGGCATGCGCGCGTACACGCGCCCCTTTGCGGAGTAAATACCGGGATGTGGGTAATAGGAGGACATCACAACCCACGTGGGCATGCAATTACTGGCATCCCGAAGGCGGTAATTAGGGCCTGCACGATGGCGGCCATACAGGCATCGCAGACCACCGGTAAACAGCAATCTGCAATCTGAAATCAAGCCAAGTGCCACAGGTGCACACAATCACCACAGGAGGAGTCAATGGACCTGTCCCAGTATGAAAGGAGTACATCCACACACCACACCCCTTCCTACACCAAAATGATACCACTAGCTGTTGCAATCATGGGGCTGGAGGACATGCATATACTGCTACAGCAACATCAGCAACTACAACAACAACTACAGCAGCAACAACAGGTAGCACAGAGGAGACATAGGAGGAGAAGGAGGGTGAGACAGGCCCAGCAATTACCACCAGTGCAGCAAGTAGTACCTCGTAGGCAGCCACCAATACCTCGCATCAGACCTAGTCCATTCAATCTAACCCCTGAGCAGATCCACACCCTGTACCGGTTGGACCGGGACACCATCACCAACATAGTGGACATGATACACAACGACATCATCAGCCTCATAGAAATAAGCACTGCGATCCCCCGCTACTAAAGGTGGTGTCTGTGCTCCACTTCCTGGCCACAGGCACCTACCAGCACACAGTGGGGCAGCTGCATGGCATTTCACAACCACTATTTTCACGCATGCTGAACCAAGTGCTGGATGCCCTCCTGAAGCACCCACATATCCCTACCACGGACTGCCTAGGAGATAGCCGACACCAACGTTGGCTTTCATGCACTGGTAGGCATGCCAAATCGTGTTGGTGCCCTCGACTGCACCCATGTAGAATTGGTAGTCCCCCATGCCGTAGAGGCGGTGTACCGCAATCGCAAGCAATACCACTCCATCAATGTGCAGATGGTATGTGACTCCAGCAAGCTCGTCACACATTGCTGCGCCCGATATCCCGCATGGTGCTGCGTAACTCCACGCTACCCCGTCACATGGAGCGACATGCTGGACGACGTGCCTGGCTGCTTGGTGAGTTGCCTGACTGGACCATGGCAGTGCATTGGGGTAGTGATGTGTTGGGATGCATACTCCACCTGGGTGGGAATGGGGGGGATGCATACTCCACCTGGGTGGGAACTAGGGGGGGTGCATACTCCACCAGGGTAGGAATGGTGGATGCATACTCCACCTGGGTGGGAATGGGGGGATGCATACTCCACCTGGGTGGGAATAGGGGGGATGCATACTCCCTCCACCTGGGTGGGAATGGACGGTGAGTGGCGAATGCACGCAGAGCTAAACACTCCTGACCTGAACCTCCCAACCCCAACATAACACATCACTGGAACACATTGGACCAATTACATATATCAATGACAACATGTAAGACGCACAACCTGGCCACCATGGGTATGTCAAGCAATGCATGACTAAACATGATTGCAACTGTGCCAATGTGGCTAGTGTGACCATGCACAGTGTAGTATACACAGCAAAAATGGGAGGCAACACATTATCCTGCAACCACACCTGCATCATCTGTACAGCGCCATCCAGATTACCACACCATATTGCGGTATATAATGCATCTAAATAATATTCATGCATACGTACAGGGACATGTGCATGTCGACAGCAAATAGCTGCGGCCATGACTGTGAATCCTGAAGGTGGCAGCTCAGAGTGACTCACATAGACCTATTTATATTGCTTGCAGGTGATGGAGGATATCCCTTAAAGTCGTGGCTATTTACCCCTGTGCAGAACCCGCAGAACAGCCATGAAGAGGAGTACAATCAGGTACATACCCGTACTCGTGTTGTGATTGAGCAGACCTTTGGCCTGTTAAAGGTGCGGTTCCGCTGCCTAAGCAGGTCTGGTGGAGCACTCCTTTATAGGTATAACAGTGGGTTCTCCCAAATTTTTTGTTTTCGGGGGGTCAGGTCTGTGAACAGGGAGAATTAAAGGAGAAGAAGAGACAAGACAGACTGACTGCCCCTCTCTCTAAGGTCTTTCGACACTACAGATACAGGTGCTAAGGTGCTGTTATATGAATCTACAGCGATTACCTTTTAGGAGAACAAATTATTGAACAGAAACCGTTGAAATATAAAGATATAAATCACTTTAATAGTTGGTTTAAAACCACATTTTTTAAAAAAAACTATACATTAATAGGCTTTTTCATACATCACTCATACCTTTCATACCAATTCATTCATTCTGTAACATAAGGGTTCGGCAATTTACATTTTCTTTAAGCATATTGGTTTTTGGTAGTATGCATGACATTAGAAAAAACACAATTGGTTTTTCTGTAGGTCGACATATGTTTCGGCCCCTTTCAATAGTCCCATCGTTGTCTAGGGTGGTCTAAATAGTCATTATTGGGCCATCTTCAGGACAGTGATAATTTTGTGAAAGCTTACAGTCTTCACCCTTTTTCGTATGAAAAGCCAAATCTAAAAACATAAATTAAACATAAATTACATTGTGGAACGGTCTGATCTCTGCTAGTTATTATCAAGGTGATGGCTTGATTACTATGCCAAAAGGACTGCACCAACCTGTGGTCGAAAAATTATTGTAGACCACTGAGATAAGTTTGTAGGGTATCTTCTGTATACCCTTTTCTAAAGCCCTGTCAAGAGGGGACACAAAGAGGGAAATTACTACCTTGCGTGTTTGTTCTATCAGCACACAAGTAAAAAACTTGGTTTTAACATCTCAAAGGAAACTTACAGTTGACACCTGGATATGGATGAATCTTCAGGTTTCTGTACTCCAATGTCACGTTGTGAGTTATCTCCAAGTTGGAGCTGTTTGCATCGGCAACCAAAAAAGTTGTGACTGCAAAAGAAAAGGACGTTCGATGAACTACCCTTCTTTGATCATATCATGAAAACTCCAGTTCTAAAAATGGAGATACCGCTTATTTGCGGTTATTATAACCAGAGGCCCCCACTAAGGGTGAGTCAAGGCAGAACAAAATGGCCTGTCCGTCAACGGATAAACAAGCACAAATCTTGTATTCGTAATGCAGTAGAAAATAAACCATTGGTGGCTCATTTCTCCAAAAAACAACATAAATGTACAGACTTTCTATGGTGTGTCATACAGGTGATCAAAATCTCCCGTCGCAATGGGGAAAAAGATAAAATCCTAACTCAAGCGGAACAAAAATGGATTTACAACTTGAGAACAGTCCAAAATGGGTTAAACATAGCTGTCGAATGGAGTGCCTTTCTTTAAATAACAAAGGAAAAGACCCTGACCACTTGACACCTGTTAGTCACCCATGTCTAATTTAATCATCTGTCATAGAACAAGAGGCTCCCGATCCCATTAAACACTTTATGGATGGGCAACAGATACAATCAATAGTCCCACAGCCAATATGCATGCTCCACCTTTTTTTCGCATACATTTCGCAAATTGCAGAACTCTGTGACACTTAAGTATAGAATATATTTATATCAACGTGTTCACAATATACAATGCAACGTGTAATTCTCAAGATACATGGTCTGATGGGTTAAATGAAGTAGCACTTTTTTCCCTGCCTTACACTAATGCACAGTCGAGAAGCTAAGATTAATCAGTTTCTGAGAAATTTATCCCACAGCAATGTCTATGTATAATTGAAACTATGATACACTGTATAGCATGCGCTATCAGAACAGAAGCCACATTTTTGCTCGTAAGTGTACCTGGTGCTTCCCAGGTCCCTTGGCAACCATAGCGAGCTAGCACTGTGCTGCACGTTTACATATGGCCTCCCTATTACGGCTGAGTTCCACGTTAACAACACGCTTTTCGGCAACACGTGATCTTTTAAAAGACAAAGCCCCTCCCTTCTGCCAAAGCGATTCATTTACACGCCAGAAGACGCTGTTCGAGCAAAATTGCTGCATCCTTCAAATAAATAACACAAGTAAGTACTAGTGTTTTCTTCGCGCATTAGTGAGTGAAAGGTTTCGTATAATCTCACGGCCAGGGGTAAAGATACTCTGTTCGGCGCGCGCTCAATTAACAAGTCAAAAATGTGATATCTCAGTTATCCCTATATCAGGGATAACAAGACATGTTCGTGCACCATGTTCCGGTGTGCCAGAGTGTTCTGTGCTCGCACACGGGCCGTTCGGGCACACTGACGCATGCTGTAGGAAGGTCGTAATATAAATACCTCTTTCATGCATTTCATTTAACAACACTGCATCCCCATCAAAAGTAATTAAAACCTTGACTCACCCTTAGTGGGGGACTCTGGTTATAATAACCGCAAATAAGCGGTATCTCCATTTTTAGAACTGGAGTTTTCATGATATGATTAAAGAAGTGTAGTTCATCGAACGTCCTTTTCTTTTGCAGGCACAACTTTTTTGGTTGCCGATGCAAACAGCTCCAACTTGGAGATAACTCACACCGTGACATTGGAGTACAGAAACCTGAAGATTCATCCATATCCAGGTGTCAACTGTAAGTTTCATTTGAGATGTTAAAACCAAGTTTTTTACTTGTGTGCTGATAGAACAAACACGCAAGGTAGTAATTTCCCTCTTTGTGTCCCCTCTTGACAGGGCTTTAGAAAAGGGTATACAGAAGATACCCTACAAACTTATCTCAGTGGTCTACAATAATTTTTCGACCACAGGTTGGTGCAGTCCTTTTGGCATAGTAATCAAGCCATCACCTTGATAATAACTAGCAGAGATCAGACCGTTCCACAATGTAATATATGTTTAATTTATGTTTTTAGATTTGGCTTTTCATACGAAAAAAAAGGGTGAAGACTGTAAGCTTTCACAAAATTATCACTGTCCTGAAGATGGCCCAATAATGACTATTTAGACCACCGTAGACAACGATGGGACTATTGAAAGGGGCCGAAACATATGTCGACCTACAGAAAAACCAATTGTGTTTTTTCTAATGTCATGCATACTACCAACAACCAATATGCTTAAAGAAAATGTAAATTGCCGAACCCTTATGTTACAGAATGAATGAATTGGTATGAAAGGTATGAGTGATGTATGAAAAAGCCTATTAATGTATAGTTTTTTTTAAAAAATGTGGTTTTAAACCAACTATTAAAGTGATTTATATCTTTATATTTCAACGGTTTCTGTTCAATAATTTGTTCTCCTAAAAGGTAATTGCTGTAAATTCATATAACCGCACTCCTTTATAGGCCTGAGAAGGTGGCAAAGATCACCATGGCCTGTGTTTTGCTGCAAAACATGTGCGTCCGGAGAAATGTACCACTGCCACCTGACATTGACATGGATGCACCGTGTGAGGATGATGAGATAAAGACGTAGGAGAAGCAGCACCCCTGCCAGTAAGTGATTCACAGGATGGCCGTGCAGTACGCCAATCACTGATTGATGAATACTTCTGACCAACAGGGATGTTGATAGATATGTGTCAGTGACACGTTGTACACTGTGTCCATGTGGACATGCACACAGGGAATGTGGGGAGTTGGGCACTGTGCACCGTCATGAATTAAATGGATACACACGAAATGAACAATGTCCAGGCATTGAATGATTTTTCACACAACGGGTGTATTGATATCAACTGCAGAAATGTGCAACCCCCCAAACCCCATGTGAACTCCCAAAACCCCAAGATTTACTCCCAAACCCCCAATGAACTCCCAAAACCCCCCAATGAACTCCCAAAACCCCCCAGTGAACTACCCCTAATACAAACATCCACCACTTCTTGAGTGCCTCGCACTCCATCTTGTTAGACGCACAGGGCTGAAGGGTGCAGAAGAAGTGGTTGCAGAGGAAGCGGGTGTGTTGGATGGGGTGGAAGCCGTGGTGATTTGCATGACTGGTGCGTTTTGTGGCTGCTGCATGTGCAGCAGGATGGAGGTGAGGACCTGCGTGACGCCCCCAGACTGTCTCGCATCATCAATGCAGAGGCATTGACGGCGGGTGTGTTCGCCGCTATGGTGGCTGTGGTCGCCGCTATGGCCTGGGCAATCTCACGCCTCGTGTCCTCCCCATCCGTGACATATTGACGGAGAAGGTCCAACATAGAGTCCTGTCTGGCCTCCACCCTCACTAGCCGTGCCTCAAGTTTGGTGGTGGGAGCAGCGATTGTCGAGGGTGCTGCGACTGGGCCTTCATTGGCATTGCTGTCCTTGGGGAGGAAGCTGAGGTCAGAATCGCACAGCAATGGATCCGCACTGCTGCAGGTGGGTGAGGGCTGAGTGTGGGGTTGGGGGGTGGACACAGGGCTTGTGGAGTGTGGACATGCCACATGGATCAGTCCATTCTGGTCCACAAACTCCTCCACTGCAGTATCTATCTTGCTCAGTGGGGCAACGGCCTTGCCTTCCACTGGTGTAGCCAGCTCTGTGTCCACGGTGTCGGGTGTTGATGTGGGGCCCTCATGTGCGGCCATGGCCTGGCCACTCACACTGGGTGTTGGTGTGGGCTGCAAGGATGCCCCGGAGGTGATTTTGTCAGTGGCCGTTTTCTTGGACCGGGACATGGATGCCCTTGTGCCTGTCTCCTCACTGGCATCCTCTCCATCGGTGCCTGGAGGGGTAGAAGAGATGCAGGGCATCAGTGATGGAGTTACATGCAAGTAGCATTATATGGTGCTGTGGAGTATTTCATTTATCATGCATTCATATCTTACAAGTGTGTCACACAGGGCAGTATGAAGGGGGCATTTTGGCATTTGCTGCATGGCAGGTGTCATGCTGTTGTATTGGGATTTGTGTGATGTTGTACATGGGCACGGTCCATATATGTTGGCTGTGTGTTGGTAATGGGATTTGCACTCAGCCTGCATTTCAGTGTGGCAGAGTTTGGGCCTCCATCTGAACAAGGATATGTCTATGGCCCTCATTCTGACTCAGGCGTTAAGGGGTTTACGGCGCCGTAAACGGCGCCGACCCTTAACGCCTGATTACAAGGTTCCCTTTGCGGGATGGCTTTTAACGGATGCTTTTTTGCAGCCGTTAAAATCCATGCCGCAAAGGGACCTTGGCGATAATTACGGCACCGTAATTTACGGTGCCGTAATTATCGCCTTTCCCCATTCCCATTATGCTCTATGGGGCGAAAATGGGAATGGGGAAGGGTAAAATGGGAAATGGGGATTTACCGCCCCACTCACCTTGGAATGGGGCGGTAAATTTTACGCCATGGTTGTAAGGGTACGACCCAGGCGGTAACTTACCGCCTGGGTCGTAATGAGGGCCTTTGTGTGTGTTGGGACATGCATTGCCTTGCCAAGACTCTCTCCGACATCACTTGTGCTACGTCATGGTTTCCCCTACTGGCATCTGCAGGGTCACTCACCTCCATCTCCAGATGTTACAGCACCCGTCTCCATCTCCCTGAAGCCCTCGATCAACTCCATCTGTATAAACGTGCTGCATGTCTCCTCCCAGCATGACAGTTTGGCAGGTGAGTGGGTACCCCCGCCTGTGGCCATGGCCTTCCTCCTATTGCTGGCCAGGATATTCCGTACCTTGAGGCAGAGGTCATCCCACCTCTTTTTACAGTCTTTCACTGTCCGTGGGGTGGTGCCGACTGCCGAGACCTTGCGGGCTACGTCCTCCCAGATCTCGTTTATACGCTGCTGCACCTCCCTTGTCAGGTTCTGCAGGTTGATCTCTTCTGCATGGGCAGCAAGGGTGTCCGCCAGCATGTTCAGTTCATCATGTGAAAAACGCTTTTTGCGCAGATGGGAGGTTGTTTTCCGGGTAGCCTTTGACATGGTGAAGGGATTGGCACTGGTCTCTCCTGAACGCAACTGGTGGTTTGGGAGGATTAGAATGGATTGGGTTTTTAAAGATGGCCGCCGGCGCATTTCCCGTTCCGACGCGATGACGTTACTTCCGGGTCCGGTATTACAAGCCCGGTATTAGCATGATGTTATCACCGGGTCGGTATTAAGGGGTGCCTCCTAGGCAGAGGCGGTATTGGCGGGTCCCGTGATGGCACTATGGGGGGGTTGGAGGGCCTTTCGCTCCATGGCGGTATGGCCATTACCGGCATGGGTAAAAAATCTGTTAAAGGGACGTTATGGTTACTAGTAAAACCGAAACCCCCCAGAAATGTGCCAGTCATGGTAAGCTAAGCAACCATAATTTGCTCCACCACCGTGCACTCCTAAGACAAACACCAAAGACATCAAAGATGACATCACAAATGTCATTGATGACATCACTCTTTTTCCTAACAACTCTTTTTCCCAGTTAAAAGTACTTGACCATTACCATACTAACTTTCTTTTACAATTACAGGAAAGAAGAAAATTCCCAAAGACGGTTACCGTAAAAAGAACACTCTTCAAATACTACAAATTAAGTACATTAATATAGTATTCATCTCTCTATTATTGTAACAATGTAGTATCACTATATATTAGCCTAGAGTATTCTTTTCAAATCAACAACATTTATTTCACTGTTACTCATTATATTGTAACATGCACTCTCTTTCTATTCCCATCCCCACACAGCCGGTAAAACACCCATTGTTTTCCTCAAAACATAACAATGTCCTTTCTTATTCATTCACACCACAACTCCCTTTATCACTAACCCAATCCCATCACACATACACAATCTTACTCTTACAACCTTCCCAACCACAACCATCATCCAACTACACAATCAGACAACACGATATTCATCTCTGCAATCATACCACACACCCATGCACACTACATCCCTATACATTCCACAACTTTCAAACCAAAACTTTCTTTTTTCCAACATACACAACACAATGCCTGCAAAAAATCGACTCCATTGAAAAGAAAGAAGAAACAGAGTAGATAAAAATAAAGGCAAGCCATATTCTCATCCACCTCTATAACAATGTATAGAACACATTAAAACAAAAGAGCTAGTAACCTCACTCAAGAAAACTAAAGCAGCCACAACTAAAAAAGGTGAAGCCCCTCTTGCAAAAAAAAATAAAGATTTACTGTCCTGATCCCCAGTAGAGGGCAGAGTAGGCTCCTCAGTAGAAGGCAGAATAGCCTCCCACGCCATAGCAGCTCTGTCACATCCACCAGAATATCCAGCATGTGTTCACATACCCGCAACATTGACAAGGTATGGGCTTAGAAGGTTTCTGGCTGGCGTAGGCAACACTTGGCAGAGGTTGGCCTGCACCAAGATGGCTGCCAGGTTGAACCACAATCTGTGATCCAAGATGGTCCACAGGCAGCCCATGACTTGAATGTCCCTGGTGGTCTAGTCTTCGAGGGTGCAGCCCATGGCTATAAAACCATGCCCTGGGCTGCTACTTCAGGAAAGCCCAGGATCTTCAATCTGCTGACACTGTTTCTTTTTCCTCTTCCATCCCGATCGGCTTGCTGAAGTCACTGCTGCCCTTCCATGCACTGCCAGACTTCAGCTGTATGCCGCTGCACCTACAATGAGAAAAGCACATCTAAGAACTTTCATTTACATCACACCCAGAGCCAGCCCAAGCATCGTGCCCAAAGCTAGCCAAAAGAATCTCACTTACTTAATTCTGGACAAGTTGCAGACATCCTCCAGTGTCTGCTGCATTCTGGAGCTAGCCACATCTAAAAGGAAAACAAACAAGAGCATTACACACTGCTATGTTGCCCTCTTAATGGATTTGCCCTACCCACTGTTATTTTGATTGCATTTGTGCTTGGCTTCTCCCAATGATATTTTGATTGTATTTATGCCCTCCAATAGCCACCACTACGTTGCCCTCTTAATGGAATGGCTTCGCCCAATGTTATTTTGATTGATTTGTGCCTGGCTTCTCCCAATGTTATTTTGATTGCATTTTTGCCCTCCACTAGCCACCGCTACGTTGCCGTCTTAATGGACTGGCCTCACCCAATGTTATTCTGATTGCATTTGTGCCTGGCTTCTCCCAATGTTCTTCTGAGTGCACTTGTGCCCTCCACTACTATGTTGCCATCTTATTGGATTGCCTACACCCTATGTTATTTTGATTACACATGTACTGCCACTTCATGCTTATGTCTGACCGCATGCTTGACTAATGCTACCTACACTTAGCCCACCAGTACTACTAAACAAAACTAATTTCCTGTTAAAACGAAATTGCCACTACTGCCACGTGTCTTACAGATTGCATAGGATAATTGTTTTTTATGCCTCTACCTCGGTACTAATATCTGTTGCTTGACATTCCTTAACTGATCATCTAGTCCACTGTGCTCTCCTTGTCACCAATGTATTACAGGACTTACCCACAGGTGTCATACTTGCACACGCTTCAGAACACACATTTCACCACCCCAATCTGGCATCTCATGCTAGCTCTAGTGATCACCTTATCCATCTACGCTAACTTTGTCAATAACGCAGACCTCCAACATGATCCACCCCTCTCACACTCATCCACAGCTCACAATCCCTGTTTACCCCCCAGGTGCCCCATCGCCACACTCTACCCTCAAGCCCACTTAGTATCCAGGCTCATCAAGCTCAGATCTCGCACTGATCCATCACAACACTCCAGTCTCCCCCAGTCCCAACACTAGGAGGAACCTCAGGCTGGGCTCTCGCACTCACTATGCCTATGCCACGATGTGTGCTACTGCCAAAGACTCTAACGTCTTGCCAGAAACATCACTCAAGAGACCTCCCCAAAGGATTCCTGCCAACACTATTAATGCCTCCCGCACAATCAAAACTTAAACCGAAAAGCTAGTCTACTCTCCCTCCCCTCCTCTGACCTCCTTCCCTCACTCCACAGATTCTTCTCCTCCCACGCCCCTTACTAAGAAGAGCCCCAATCACCCGCTCTTAAATGTGCACTCTTAAATGCACGCTCTCTCCCCGCCCATGCTCTGGAGATCAACAACCTCCTCACGGTTCATGATCTAGATTTGCTTGCTATCACGGAGACATGGCTCCATGAAGCGTCCGGTCCCATCATCTCTCAGCCCTCCCACCTGGATACTCCATTCTTCGACAAGACAGACAGCTGTCGAAAGGAGGGGGTCTAGCACGTATAAAAAAATATTCCCTGTCTATCAGGTTGTGCAACTACCCTTGGGAAGGTAACGCTGATATTCTCTCAGCTAAACTGTCCTTCTCCCCCAATTGCACCATAAATATACAACTCAGCCCCTGATTTCCATGGACATCTCCTCTATTTACTAGTTGATAACTTAAAAAGCTCCAATAACACTATCTTACTCAGCGACCTTAATCTAGGCCTAAATGACCCTAAAGACAAAGCCGTAGCTAAGGAACGCAAAGACTTGGGGTTCCTACAAAATGTTACTAGCCCATCTCACTACAAAGGCTGCACCCTTGACTGGGTGGCTCACCATAACTGCTCCACCACCAGCAACTCCAACTCTGCCTACCCTTGGACATACCATAATTGTATCCAATTCTCCTTTCCTACAGCACCTACCACTAAAGCACTCATCCATGCTCCACCAGCCCAGGTCAGAAACTCAAAAACACTAACCAAGGACAGCCTTTGTCCCTTCCTGGAAGTACCTGAAATCAAGCTCCCATTCTCTAGTGACCCTGGCACACTTGCAGACATCTATGCTGAGACCCTCACTAGAGCAATTGACAACATAGCCCTGATTGAATACAAAAAGGAGAAAAAATCCATGCACATTAACTCATGGTTGACAGATGAACTACAGGCCCTATGTACCAGTAACCACAATGCTTTAGCCAACTGACATTTCAAGCCCAGTGATTCCACCAAGGAAGAATTCAAAAGGCTATCCGCACAATATAAAGAAGCAATCTTTAAAGCCAAGTCTAACTCATTCAACCTATGGATCTCTAAGGCCAATTCACAATCGAAAGAAATGTTCACCATTTTCAGAGATCTAATCACCCCGTCCACCAGCCCTGACAAAATCACTAAAGATGAAGCTTGGTGCTGCAGCATACAAGCAGCCCTGCTCAGCAAAATAAGAACTACTCCAAGAAAAGAATACAAGCGCAATTCTAAGCTTTACCCAACCACGACTGTTCCCCCTTACCCAGCCTCCCATCCGATAATCCCACCGACTTGCTCTTTTCATTCTGAGACATCACTGAGTCGGAAGTCCTCAAATTCCTCCAACATCTTAAACCATCTATGTGCAAAGGAGACACTTGTCCGCCTAACATTATTAAAGAATGCACTGATTCCCTGTCTCCTTTCCTTACAGCATTCATTAATGCATCATTTACAACAGGTACTGTCCCTTCCAGCCTTAAAGAAGTTTGGGTATGCCCTCTACTAAAAAAACCTAGAGATCACACCTCCCCTAACAATTACCGACCTATCACCACTGTCCCGTTTCTCCTCAAAATCCTGGATAAAGCTGACAACAAACAGATACAACACTTCCTCAAATCTAGCTCCATCCTCGGTAAAAGACAATCAGGATTCTGCAAAGGCCATGGCACAGAAACCACCCTTCTAGACCTTAAAAAACAAATAAGCAAAACTATGGACAAAGGTAAACCAGCTCTCCTCCTACTCCTGGATCTCTCAGCTGCTTTTGATCTTGTGGATCACAAGATTCTGACCTCACATCTCACTCATGCAGCACACTTTACCAAAAATGGATTCCTCATGAAACACATCCTTCCTAGAAGGAAGAGCCATGAAGGTTTTCTCAAACCAGGCAAGTGCAGCCCCATCCACCATCCATTGCGGAGTTCAGCAGGGCTCTTGCACAGGTACTGTTCACAAAGCCACTCTTTGACAAACTGGATTCACTCCGCATAGCATATACCAACTCTGCTGATGAAATGCAGGTACTTCTGGCACTCTCTGGCTCATATGACCAAGACGCCTCAGACCTGCACCTGCACCAAGCTTGGATGGCGGCCAATGGGCTGTGTCTCAACGGAGAGAAAACTGATATTATGCTTATGGGTCCCAAAGAAACATTATCTAAACTTGGTCAACAATACTCTATCTTTACCATCGATAACTCCATCATCCCTGTCTCTTCCTCAGTAAAGACACTAGGGGTTTTCCTAAACTCTACTCTGTCCATGACGAGACAGGTCAGCACCATTACCTCCGCCTCTGCCCACACCACCAAGCTAATACATGCAGTAAAACCTTTCCTACACAACTAGAACTGCCTTTCTATAGCTAGAGCCACCATTGGGTCCAAACTAGATTATTGTAATGTTCTACTAGCAGGCACCTCGCTAAAAATCTAAATAGGCGTCAAGTCATCCAAAACAATGCCCTTAGAGCAGCACTTAATATCCTGAAAAGAGACCACATCACACAGGATAGGCAAGCTGCTCACTAGCTCTGCATTAAGGAGAGGATTACCTTCAAGACCCTCACCTTATAACACAAATGTCTAACCATTTCAACCCCTCCCTTCCTATTAGAGACGATAGTCAGAGATACCTCATCCCGTCCATAAAGATCCTGCCACACCAACTGTGCATCCCACCCATAAAAAGGGCCAAACCGGGTGGGGGGATTGGCTTCCCACATATAGCACCCAAACTATGGAATGCTCTACCCAACACACTCAGAGCTGAGACCTCCCTCCCAGCCTTCCGCAAAGTGGTAAAAACCACACTCTTCAACTAACACAGTCCTCCCTCCTTGCTACTGACCATTCCTCTCCTCCCTATCCCTGTTGTCTTCTCATGTAACTAAGTATGTATTGTACAACTAAGCACATTGTCCATAACATCGCCACAATGCCCTTGGGCTGTTGCGTGCTTTATAAATGTGGATAAATAAATAAATACATTACTTTGGCGCAGCTCTCACATCGAGCACAACAGCCAACCAAGCAAAAATCAAAACTTTTAAACTAGTGCCTCGCTGCACATTCACCACCCATTGAGAGACAATCACTTACCAGGAGCAGTTTGTGTGTTGCAGCAGGACTGGACCACAAGTGACCAGTAAAGTAACTGGACCTGGTGCTGAGGAATACACCTTGTAGCTCGAAATTGCACAAAGAAGGTGAGCCATTGCACTTGCCAGGCAGGAGCCAAAAAAGGGGTTCAAGAGAGGTTGGGGGTATTAGCATTTGGACCATATATTAAAGTACCCACTTGTTGCCCATGGGTTACACAGCGTGTAACCCACCAGTCAATCAGCGACCATCGCAATCAATTACCCAGAGTGGAACAATAAACCCAAAACACTCGCACCCGCATTGTGTGCTGTGCCAACGTGCCAATCTGCGAATACGGTGGGGAAGGAGTGTTTTGGACTACTCATCATGCCTGATCATGTGAGGGGTGCCACAAACACATAACTGGAGGCCAAGACAGGGCGTTTCTGCAAGACATCTGAAGGTAAGCATTGCAGAACTCTAAGTCCATGTCCTAAAGTCCTGCCTGAACGCCATGGGGTCATCTGAGGTAGACCAGCTAGCCGTCTTGTTAGGGGAGTTAAGGGCGGAGGTGCTTGTCAGCTGCTTGGAAACCAACACCATGAGAAAGGAGTTGGAGGTGAATCGAGAGAGAACCGAGGAACTAGCAAAATACCTAACTAGAACTCAAGCTGGCCAGGTTCCCTTACTATGCCCGGCAGATGGTGCATCAGCAGTGCCTGCCCATATACAGGTCACCACCCCAGTTACTGTCCCTCTATCTCCACCTGAACGTTTTTTAGGAGACCCACTTAAATATGTCATATTTATAAATCAATGTACGATTCATTTTTGTGCCAACTGTGAGCCTTCTCTACAGTCCAAACCAAGGTAGCATTTTTCCTGTCATATCTGGGGGGACAGGCAGCCAGTTGGTCGGTGCCACTGGATAACCGAGACAATCCCAACCTGTACAACTTCCAGGGTTTTCAACAAGAACTGGATAACCTCTTTGCTCAAAGAACACAAGGGAAGGCCCTAGATGGGTAACTATTTACCTTGAGGCAGGGTTTACAAGACCTTTTGGTATACATCCCCAACTTCAATAGGCTGGTTGCCAAAACTAACTGGCTCGAAGAAAAATTAACCACATTGTTCTACCGGTGACTCCGCAGGGAGCTCAAGGAGGTCTCAAACCAAGTAGTCAATCTTCCAGAACGCTGTTCTGAATATATAGATTTGGTTGTGCAGCAGGACCATAGACTGCAGGAAAGAAAAACAGACCAGTCCCGCTCAGAAGGATGTCCATTGTATGTGCACCCATGAGACACCCCATCTCGTTCTACAGTCCGTCTGAGCCCATACGATTAGGAAGTGTTAGAGGGCCATTAACCATAGAAGAAAGAGGGAGGCAGAGATGCAGTTGTACCTCTACTGTGGGAAGGCAGGACACTTCCTGAGGGATTGCCCAAGTAAATTGCTGCTGAAACCGTTGGGAGCAGCTGGCGTTGGACTCGAAGAAGGCTTAACAAAAATGTCGGAAAATTTCATGGCTCCACAAGGGTATAGATTGGCATGTCGAGGAATTAGAAGACATCTACTGTCTCACATCTCACAACACCAGTAATACTCATCAAACCAGGGTAACCACAGAGGATGCACGCCCTTGAGGTGTATATGGACTGCAGAGCTATAGGAAACTACATGGACATCACTCTGGCTCAGCATATAGGTGTTCCTATACAGCAAAGGGAGAAAGTTGAACACTTAGGGCCTCATTACGACCCTGGCGTTATGGGGTTAAAGGCGCCGGTAGAGCTGCCGGCGCTGTTAACCCCATCACTCCTCATTACGAGGTCCACTCGCGGGACCCGCTCAGGAAGCCTGGTTTTACCAGGCGTCCTTAGCAGGTCCCGCAAGCAACCCAGCATGCTAACAACAGGCCCTTCATCACCTGAGACTGCCATCACCCAAGAGGAGTCCCCAGTTGTAGACACTTTTTTATTAAGTCCCTTAGGGAAACAATAAAAAAAAGGCTTCCCTTGCCCAAATGGTCAAGGGGCATGTTGCCAGCTGTTTTTCTGGCCATGTTATCCCTAAGGTCCTTATTTTTCAGGTTGCACTGGATAGTATCAGGGGCCAGCGAGCCCTCTATATCCCTACATAGAAAGACGTCTTCCCCTTCCACCTCAATGCATGAATCCGAGGAGTAAGGTGCAACCTCTCCTCTCACCTGATTACGCCAGTTGTTCTTGGCTGTTTTCCTAAATTTATGATTTTTCCCAAGGGTGTTTTTTTTTCAGCCCAGGCTTCTTTCTTAAATTTTTATTAATGTTACTGTCAGTCACAGTCAATGGTTTCTGGGGCGTACCCTGGGGTTCCTTTGGAGGGTTCATGTCTTTCTCTGGGATGCATGGGTTATCAGAGTTCACTATACCCATTTTGTTACCTGTGGATGCTGGGACTGTACCAGCCTCCAGACCAGCATCTCCCACTAACTGGTCCTTAAGGCTCCCATGGTTAGCCTTCAAATCATTATTGTATTCCACTGCACAAATGAGCTTCCTCAAAAGAGATGTGTGCAGGGAAAGTTCTTCTAATATTTTTACATTTAAGTTATCATCTTGGGCGCATTCCCTTGAGGTCCCTGAAGGTCTTGGTTGAGCGGAAGACAATTCCCATTCAGCTTCTTTACCCAGTTGATATTGTGACAATGCCAGAAGGGAATTATCAATATCTGTTTGGGATTGGGAATCCTCAAAAGCCACTGGCTGCAGCTCTACTGGCAGCCCCCTTGACCCTCAACATTCTTGCCTGCCTCACCAGATTCGATCAGTAAATTCGATTAATTCCCTATTCCCTCACCGTCATTTAAGTTCTGCATAGCAATGTCCATTGAAGACGGAAGGGAAGGGGGTAGGGGCATAGCCAGAGCCATCCTCTTCGTGCCCATTACAGGAGTAAAGATCAAAGGGGCTGAGAGAATGTACTCAAAAGGCTGTGCCTTGGCCATTGTCTCTCGCCTAGTTAGCAGTACTGTCCTCTGATATGTGTACAGTTTGCACTTTCCCCTCTTCATTACACGTACCATAAACAGAAGAAATTATTATTCGATATCCCCACTCTAAGTTTAGAATATTTCCAAATAAACACACTAATTATCATGTGAGCTTTACAACCTGCAGATGCTTTAGCTAACACACAATGGAAAAATACAAGTTATCAATCTGTTTAACAAAACGGATTAACAGGTCTAAAAAGCCAAGTTTCCATACCTAAAGTGCATTCCTGCTGCTCCTCGCGACCACGCCGAACAGCCCAACAGCCACTTCACTTACGATTCACTTACGGTGTGCATGCGGTGCGCGCGCCCGGAGTAGATATTACAAACAGGATCCAATGGCTGGTTGAAGGGGGCGTGGCAAGGCATGTAACGTAGGCAGGGCAGCATAGGAGGCAGTACTATGAGAGAGAAAGAGGAATGTAAGTAATAGAATAGTAAAGACACAGGCTAGTGCAAGGTTTCCTCGCAACACAAGAATTGTTGTAAATGGAGCCCAAAAGAGTCTTACATAGTCCAGCACCAAGTCCAACAAAGATAAACAGAAAGTGGTGTTTCCACGGTCTGTGTAACTTCCTCTTGCAGACTAGAAGCTCTGCTTCGAGGAATGAGCATATCAGCCCAACAGCCACTTCACTTGCGATTCACTTCTGGTGCGGGCGCGGTGCGTGCGCCCGAAGTAGATATTACAAACAGGATCCAATGTCTGGTTGAAGGGGCCGTGGTAAGGCATGTGACGTAGCACGGGCAGCACAGGAGGCAGTAATAGTCCAGCACAAGTCCAACAAATACTTCCTCTTGCAGACAAGAAGCTCTGCGCTGAGCAATACGCGTATCAGCCCAACAGCCACTTCACTTGCGATTCACTTCCGGGGCACGTCACCCCATTACTGTACTCACCAGTCACTGTTGAGTGATTGCAATAACTGCCAACTGCCAACTTAAAATCTCCCCACCAGTTAAGATGGCCAAAATTCTTTTCAGAATATGATTTTCACTGTGACATACCGTCCCAGAGTGGGAAACGGGAAGGCCAATGCTCTCTCTTGCATAGGATGGGATGCAGAAGGAGAAAAAGTCTATGCCTCTCTTGCCACGATTGCCATAATCCAGAGAAAAAAATAGCTGGAAGCAATAAAAAAGACTCCATCCCTTTCAGACACATGGCAGGATGAAATTAGACAATCCATGAATTCAGACCAGTTGCAAACTTGGGTCTCTCAAGATTCACAACAGACGGAACAGAACAGGTTGCCTTACTGCCAGCTGCTTTTGTATTTACCAAGCTCCACCATCAATCTCAAGGTCCTCCAAACTTATCATGTGTCAGGAACTGTAGTACCTATGTACCTATGGTATTGTTGGAGTTCCCAGACACCTTTTTCCTTCTGGTCCTCTTGGTTTCTTTAAGCGTCCTTTCCTTTTTTACATGCAGGTAAGGGTGAGCTCCCTCCGAGGCCACCGTGACCTGCAGGGGAACAGGGTCACAAGGAACCCCAAGGAGCAAGCTCCCAAAAGTTCCAGGGAAAAAGCCAGTTGTGGCAGAAAAAAGGATGATCAGATCCTGAGTTTGTATGAGTTGTGTTTGTCTTGAATAAAGACGTCCTGTTTAACGTGAGTAGATAGATCTTCCTTAAAGCAGGTACGGACGTAATATTGTCAGATGAATACTGCAAATCGGTAAGACTGTATTAAGGACTCCATGAGTGAAATCGAAGGAACGCAACAGAAAACTGCTCAGAAAACTCCTAATAAAAATCCCAGAGGAATGGGGATATCAGAGGAAAAAGGAAAAGGAGGAACAAAAGCAAATGGAAAGTCAGTCAGACGAGAGGGAGTAGGATCTTCCAGCAGGACGCTAGATACACAGGTAAGGATAGGAAATACTTAGTCAGAACTAAAAATCAGTGTGGCCATTACAGAACCCAAAACAAGCAACGGGTGTTCTGTAACGGTTATGGGAAGCAGACAAACTGAAAAGGGGAAAAACAGAACAAAGCGTAAAGAGGGAAGAGAGTAGATACTATCCGTGGGGGAGAGAGAGAGAAAGAGAGATAGAGAGAGAGAGAGAGAGAGAGAGAGAGAGAAAGAGAGAGAGAAACGAAAATACATATTGCCTGAGTGAGAGACTACGAGATAGACAATGTTAGGCAGAATCATATGCAGAACCCTTTGGGAACACCACACACAATTAAGACTACAAGTGACAGTACAAATTCACCTTTGGTACACGCCTGTACTACACAGTAAAGTGGTAGCGATGGTTGAGCAGAGTAAAATGAGCAGTATCAATAGTTACACAAAGGACAGCAAATACTATGGTTCAAACAAACACTGACTCAAGGTTTCTGTGTAAAAGAATATACATTTATTTACACATCAGTTATAAAACATTTCACTATTATCAAGCAGTTGAAAAATCACAATCTTAATACATTAAACCACACCCAATAGATTCTGGACAAGTTAAGCTCAAAATGAAGTGTGAGAAAAATGGCACTCCAGTTATATAAAAATGGAGGGAAAGACAAAGTTAGACAGCACCAACAGTAAGTAAGCAGGGCAATCTAGAAAAAGTAACTACAGTGAGGAAATCAAATGAAGAGGCCTGGGCCAAAGTCAATGGACCAAATTCTTTGCATAGGATCACACATTTCACGGTTAAGTCTTTGCCAAGAGTTCAGAACAAAGTTGGTCAGACGAAAAGTTACTTTAAAGAATAGAGAAGGACAAGCCCTCGGATTGGCAAAAGATTTCAAGCAATTTTACCGTGGTCAGACGGAACGAACAACTGGATTTGAACAGTACCTTAAATGGAGAAGAAGGCTGCAGCTGAGGCAGATGTTCCTGGAAGGTCCTGCAGGCTCATGGTTCCTGAAGCGACTGTCAGACTGACACCAAGTAAGAAGACTGGAGGGTCCTGCACTGCCCAGGAAAGAAACCAGCAACAGAGCAAAGCAACAAATAAAATGTGCGATTTTTAAAACCCAAGCAGGGTCCGACCCTCCTGGCTATCTGGTTCACTGTAGCTGTGCAGAGCAAATTCGATCAGAGGAGGGAGGCCTGGCTTGCAGTTTAGTGAACTGGTTGTTCCCACCAGCTCAAGGGGAGAAGATTCCTTGCAGATCTTCCCTGTCATCGAAGTTTGGAGATTCGGCCTCGCAGCAGGGCTTCACAGGGAGGTTCAGTCGTGGTAGAGATCCTCTTTTGTCAGCTTCTCTTCGGTTCTCTTGATCCAGTTGTGACTCTGCCTTCTCAGTCCCAGAGACCTGCTTTTTATGCAGTTTTCGCCCACTCACACAGCTTGGCTGTCAATCACACGGTGGGATAGTCACCACAGCCAATCACACAAAGTATGACATGGGTCTCTAAGGAGACCCTGTACAGGGAGTCTCAAACCCCTCCCTCGCATCCTGTCCCCCTCAGACATTCATGCGCCTAAGGAGGGCTTCTGTGCAAAAGCCTGCCAAAGGACGGTGAACAAAGGAACTAAACCTGGTTTGGCACGCAGATTAAAACACAAGAAAGACTTTTACAAAAAGAAATTCCGTATAACCCCAGCCGGAACCATATAAAAGTAAATGTGGTCCAGCGGGTTTAAGTTCGATGCTACTAAGATAGCCTAAAACAATACCAAGGGTATTTAAAATATCCGCGGCAAGACAAATAGGGTAGATACCACTGTCACCAGCCAAATCTTAATGAAAAGGGAACTAAATAATTTTCCATGAGAAACAGACAAAAAGGGATAACTATTAACCCTTTCCAGAACTCTATGTAAGATAGTTTGTACTGGGTCTGTGGATTTAAAAAGACTAATAAAGTCAATGGCACGTTTTTACTTGTTCTGGGAGACAGTAGTCAGTCCCAGAAAATGGAGTTTAAAGTGGGAAGTCTGAAAAAGACAACCCTGTGTCACTGCATTGAAGGTGCTGTGAATCACACAGTAAAAAGATGATGCCTATGGAGTAGGTGAGGCTCCACAGTCTATGAACACAAAAAATGTTAAACACACACAGCAAAACACATGTAAGAGTGAGAACAAGGGCTCACATTCTTACCAGGTGGAAAAAATAAATTCTAGAAATCCAGTAAAGCTGCTGAGGGACTCAGTAGGTAAGGAAAATTAGCCATTCTGGAGAATTTTCCCTAACAGACAAAGCGAAAGTAAACAAGAGTACTGTAAAACAGCAAGCAAGAAAGAAAAATAGAACGTGAAACTGACACTGAATGAAAAGTCCCAATGATGAAAGGAAAGAGCAAAAAAGGACAAAATAGAAAACGTATTCAAACTACTAACGGAGAGAGCGCTAGTGCTAGCACGACCAGAATGAGCAGAAAAGGTCCAAAAACGGATACAAAGCACCGCATATCCGGAAGTGACGCCTATATTACACTGGCGACCATCTTGGGGGTAGACCAGACCTTTGAATGCGGTTCAAGCGCACAATACCACCCAACGTCCACTGAGACCAGCGTTTCCACGGACGGAGCATGACATCATGATACACTCACAACCGGTCATCCTGGAATTACAAAAACATTTGCAAAGATTCAACAGCTTTTCTGGTGGGCAACGTGGCGTAAAGACATCATCCAGTACATCAAGACCTTTGACATCTGCGCTACGAACAAGACACCAGGAACAAAGCTGCAAGGTCTGTTTTGACCCATATCCATACCACCTGCTCCTTGACACAAAGTGTCATTAGACTTTATTACTGAATTTCCTTTGTGTAAGGGCTATAACATTATTTTAGTGGTTGTCGACCTAATGACCAAGATGTCACATTTCATCGCTTTAAAAGGCTTGCCGAATGCAGGAACCCTTGCACAAGTATTCTTGACAAATATAGTCCGATTGCATGGTTTTCCATCCGTTGTAATATCAGATAGATGAAGCCAATTAATTTCTAATTTTGGAGAAGCTGTTGCACCAACGCTCAGATAGAAATCTTTCTGTCAACAAGCCATCATCCACAGACAGACAGCCAAACCGAGAGGACCAAGCATGTACAGTTAAAAAGCTCCTGGAGGTTTCATCCAAAATACATTGGCCCGTATCCCATCACATCTATTGTAAATCCAGTCACAGACAAGCTATATTTTCCCAACACATTACGGATACATCCGGTTTTTCATGTATCATTGTTGAAACCCATCCAACCAGGCACTCAGAATTCCATCAGAAGACCTAGGAAAACCCTGTATTACCTCATTGATTGGAAGGGGTACAGTGTTTTAGACAGAACATGGGAACCAGAAATCAATGTACATGTACCGAGTCTGTTAGCCTGCTACCACCGAGATTACCCAGATCGGCCAGGTGTGTGGTTAGATCTCCTTGGGGGGGGCTTTGGAGTGCTGTCATGATACCCAGTAGAGGGCAGAGTAAGATCCCCAGTAGAAGGCAGAGTATCCTCCCACATCATAGCAGCTCTGTCATATCCAACAGAATATCCAGCATATGTTCACATACCCGCAACATTGGCAAGGTATGGACTGAGAGGGATGCAGGCTGATGTAGGCAACAATTTGCAGAAGCTGGCCTGCACCAAGATGGCTGTCAGGTTGAACCACAACATGTGTTCCAAAATGGCCCCCATGCAGCCCACGACTTGAATATCCCTGGTGGTCTAGTGTTTGAGGGTGCAGCCGAGGGCTATAAAACCACACCCTGGGCCGCACCAAGTGCTTAGCGTTTCTTCTGTCAGACCGTAAGCAGTACAATCCTTGCCATCTGTCACGAGCGTGGCTGCGCTGTAACTTCAGGAGCACCTCAGGTCTGTCAAATTCACCATCGTGGCGAACGCAGGACATTTGCTACTTCAAGAAAGCCCAGGATCTTCAATATGCTGACACTTACCTGTTTGATTTTGCTCTTCCATCCCGATTGTCTTGTTGGAGTCCCTACTGCCCTTAAACACACTGCCAGATATCAGCTGCATGCCGCCGATATACAAGGAGAAAAGTACATGTAAGAACTTTCAGTTACATTGCACACAGAGCCAGCCCAAGCATAGCACCCAAAGCTAGCCTAAAGACTCTCACTTATTTCATTCTTTGGCCGCAATCTGGACAAGTTGCAGACGTCCTCCAGTGTTTGCTGCATTCTGGAGCTAGCCGCAACTAAAAGGAAGACAAACAAGAGCATTAGTTTGGTGTAGGTCTCACATCGCACACAAGAGCCAACCAAGCATAAAACGGAACGTATAAACATGCGCCAAGCTGTGCATTCACCACTCGTTGAGAGACAATCACTTACCAGGAGCAGTTTGTGCGTTGCAGCAGTACTGTACCATGAGTGATCAGAGAAGTAACTGGACCTGGTGCTGAGGACTACACTCTGCAGCTCAACATTTCACAAAGTAGGTAAGCCATTTCCCTTGCCAGCCAGAAGCCAAACAGGGGTTCAAGGGAGTTTGGGGGGGATAAGCATTGGACCATATATTAAAGTACCCACTTGTTGCCCATATGGTACAAAGTGTTCAACCCACCAGTCACTCAGCCACCATCGCAATCATTTACCCAGATTGGAATAATAACCCCATAACACTCCCACCTGCAGCATGCGCTGGGCCAACGTGCCAATCCATGAATATGGTGGGGAAGGTGTGTTTTGGACTACTTGTCATGCCTGATCACCGGAATGGAGCCACAAACACATAGCTGGCGGTCAAGGAGAGGGCGTTTCTGCAGGACATATGAAGGTAAGCGTTACATATACAAAGAAAAGCAGACCTACTAATGAACCTAAAACTGTATGTGCCAGTGTTAACATAACCACTATAAAGCAATCCAAAACATGAATGTTACAAAAAATGTACCACAGTAGTTCTTCAAAATCTTATAACAAAAGCTAAAAAGTCATGATCTACCCTTAAAATCTACTGCAGGGGATTAATCCTTGAAGTTCTAATTAACAGTGCATTTCTACTAAAGAAAAAATTGTTCATATTGATTTTTAAAAGAATGAAACTACTAACTAAATGCAATGTCAATATAGATACATTTTCAAATTTCTGTGAAGGTGAATGGATTCACACAAGCAGCACAGAATCATATTTCAATGAAGAGGCTTATAAACAAGAACAACACAAAAAAACAATTGTCATAGACAGTGATGGCCAAGGGTATGAAATGGTAGGAGACACCCTTATGGCAAAAGAAACCCTTTTAGAAAAAACGTCCCCAACAAACTTCCAACCAAATATTCCTTTCGCCCAAACAAACTGTCCAGTCTACAAATGTAACTGCAGCTCAATGTGTAATGTAAGGCAACAATCCTTCAAATCTTTACGACAATTACTCAGTCACTATGTCAAACTAAATGATAGAATGAAAACTTTACAAACCATGGACTCCTGTCCAGTGTGCAGCCACACTGGTCTGTGAGGAAATTAATTAGCCTGCATTTTGGGAACTGCTTGCAAAAGTACTTTCCACCACATCAAAATGTTAGCAACACATCATTCCACTATAGAGAATCTTCTGCATAGAGTATATTATGCAAAATGCCCTGCTCTAGAACTAAAACATGTAAATAACATTCTCCTACATGGAACAGCCAAAGAACTCAGAAATTCGAGATAATTCAAAGTAAGTTCTTTGGAACTGAAGTTGGCTTATACATTCAGCCCGCGGGGAAGCAAGAGCGTGGGTGTTGGCGTCCCGCGAAGGGACTCTGTTTTAGCCCAGGAGGGCCACCGTATTCACGGAGGGGAGGCCACGCCCCCTCCCTATTTCTTCTCCATATCATCCCCGCAGGGCAGGAAGCCCGCGGGGAAGCAAGGGCGCGGGTGTTGGCGTCCCGCGAAGGGACTCTGTTTTAGCCCAGGAGGGCCACCGTATTCACGGAGGGGAGGCCACGCCCCTCCCTATTTCTTCTCCATATCATCCCCGCAGGGCAGGAAGCCCGCGGGGAAGCAAGGGCGCAGGTGTTGGCGTCCCGCGAAGGGACTCTGTTTTAGCCGAGGAGGGCCACCGTATTCACAGAGGGGAGGCCACGCCCCCTCCCTATTTCTTCTCCATATCATCCCCGCAGGGCAGGAAGCCCGCGGGGTAGCAAGGGCGCGGGTGATGGCGTCCCGCGAAGGGTGTTTGCGGACCCGTGGAGGAGTACCTTCAGGACTTTGTCTCTCCGACCTTGAGGCAGCGCAAGGTCGCAGTGTATAGGAGGTGAAGAGGAAGGCCCAGCCCGGATCCGCCTGGGAGTAAAGGGTGAAAGTAAGTGCTGGCGAGGGACTGTAAGAGGAGCTGTTTGTTTGTTCTGGACACAAGAGCTGTAAACTGGGGAAAACTGGTGTGGACCTTCTAAAACCCGCAATGTCACTCCTCAAGTCCCTGAGATCCTCGAAAGCCCACGGCCCCCCTAGGAAAGCCCGCCCTCCGTCACCAGCGCTCTCACCCATCCACCTTCCTCCTTTTTGCTCAGAGGTTCATCTCGCCCGCCAGAGAGTGGCCCCATTTCCAAGCGAAAGGTCTTGGCTGTGAAGAGGCTTCGCTCCCGGGATCAGAAGGGAGTGCCAGTCAAAGCCCTAAATCTGGATGGTCAAAACTCTGCTCTAGTATATGCGGGTGAGCCCTTTACATGTTCCCCCGAACCCTCACTAGAGTTCAAAGAAGGGGGTTGTCGGTTATCGCAGGGGAACCGTATAGTCGCAGGACAAGGGATCAGGGAAGATCCAATGCCTACCAACATTGGCAGTCTGTCAGATCCTTGTGAAGGAGGGGAATGTACCTCTAAGCCTCAGGCTACCACAGACCCCATCGGTGGAAGACCTCCTGGCTTGCTGTTCCATCCATCCACCGCAGTCGTGCTTTCTCCCCATGTCTCCACCCTGAGCGTCAGCCTCCCCGAGGTGTTATCCTTTTCTGGAATTCTTGGTCCCGGAGCGGAGATGCCGGAGTCCAATGTGGAAGACACTGCAGGAATCGGTGCACTAGTCAGCAGCTATCCCTCAGCTTGCTCCATTCCTGCCAGCAACATCACGGCCTCCACCCCGCCATATGGCTCTAACATTTGTGCCAGCTCGGGAAAGACTCCTTCCAGCTCTGCTCTGGCCAGCCCAATTGCGGGGGGCAGCCCTTCTTTTGTCGATGTGCTTGTATGTAACCTCCCCCTGGGCAACAGAAGTTTTGGGAATGTACCTATGTCTACAGTGCGCCTATTGGCTAGTCCCTCTTTTCATCCATCTCCACTTAAGGTGGCCA
Organism: Ambystoma mexicanum; assembly: GCF_040938575.1. Lineage (NCBI taxonomy): Eukaryota > Metazoa > Chordata > Amphibia > Caudata > Ambystomatidae > Ambystoma > Ambystoma mexicanum. The sequence continues at coordinate 1,208,746,058 of NC_090932.1, forward strand.
AACAACTAAACTGTGAAACCTCCCCGGCTGTAGGGCCGGTTATCAACCCATCAGTCGCGGTGGACATGTAACTCGGGAAGTGTAAGTGTAAACAAGTTTTAGCAGAGTTGGCTGCTATTAGAAATCTGCTTATAACACTAATAGCCATTCAGGGGAGGGGGAAAAGGGAGGGGGAGTCCTTTCCCACTCCGATTGTTTGTAAGGGTCTCTCTGACTCTTCTTTGGTACACCCTAAGAACATCGACCCTCCTTGTCCCGAGACTTTAGCCCCAACATCTTCTGGCCCTAGCTTGTTGTCTGGGATGACTCATTCGGATATTGGAAAAGTTCCCAGGGGACGGGGATCCAAGCATAGTGAATCCAGTGGGGAGGTAGAATCTGCCCCAAATTCAGTAGGTCTAAAAAGCCCTTGTCATGGGGGGATGATCGTTTGTGGTCAACGGCACAGAGACGGCCCATCTCAGCCTCCTGTTCAAGGCCAGACTGGCCGAGCTACAGTGTATCTTCATGGGGTACCAAAAATGGAAAGGAACTTGTTGGAGTCTAGGGAGTCCCTCATAAATAAAAGTGTTCACTGGCTACGATCCGTGAGAGGTTGTTCCTTTGTGTCCAGGGAATCCTTGGTGGGATGTCAGAGAATGGCCAGTTTGGGCAAATGCTCAGAGGATGTTAGGGAGAATTCTCTGTTTAGGCTGAATTTCCTAACCTAGTGAGTCCCCCAGCAGCTTTGCTGCATTTTTGGGGTTTAGTTTTTTTCTCCTGCCAAGAGTGAGACTCTTTTACCCTCACTCTTGGACATGACTTGAGAGTGTTTCTGTGACTTGCTATGTGCTTATGGGCTATGGGGTATTTAATCCCCATAGGCTATCATTGGTTTTTGAATGTGTGTTACACAGCACCCTCAGAGCAGTAACACAGGGGTGTCATAGTGACCCCCAAACATAGACGCCACACCCTGGGACTGACTACTGTCTCCCTGGGTCTGTAAAGTCACCATTGACTTTACTAGTCTTAACTTAGGAACTTAACCAGTACAAACCATCATACTGTGGAAGTACTGGTAGGGGCAATTAGATTGCCTTGGGTCTGTTGTCGAGGGGGTACTGTCCCGTCCCCCCTCACCGAGTTTCTGGCTGGTGGCAGTGGATACCACGGAAATATTCCACCGGAATATTTCCCTATGGGATTTCCCATTGATTTTAATGCACCACTTTTTGGTGCAATGTTAAAGATACCGCCGGTTTATTTATTTAATATAAATTCACCGGTTGGGATTTTTTGCAAGAACTCGCCACCAAAATGGCACCTAGGTTCACTTCAGTAACCCTGAACCCGAGTCGAGCCTTTGTTCCACTTTTGGCGGGCTTCTGCACAGAAGCCCTCCAAAGTGGTGCCATTCTGTCTGGGTACCACAGGGGGTGTGGGAGGGGGTTTAGGCCTTGCCAACTCATGTCGCACTCTGGTGTGATTGGCCCAAGTGGTGAGCCGCCCCGCTCACCACTTAGCATGTTTGAGTGACAGCTAGGCTGTATGAATGGGGGGTTGCTGCATAAAAGCAGGGTTTTTGGGTCTGGTTCTTCAGAAGTCGCCACAGGACCTAAGAAGCCGAAGAGGGAGAAGCCGAGCCGACCTGCCAAGACGACACCACCGGTGGAGCCCTGCAGAACCGTCTCACCACTTTTCCCAACGACAGAGGAGATCTCCAGCCGGGAGAGTCTTCTTCCCTTGACTGGTGGGGACAACCAGTTTCTGCCTTCTTTTCGCCTCCCTGAAGCATCTCGTGGCCGCCTTGCCTGTGCCAAGCACCCCGGCAACCGGGATACCACTTTTTACCTCAACCGCGAAAGAGGGGTAACATCCTTTTAACCGGAAAACTCCACGGCTGGTTTCTTCCCTGGTAGTGCAACAACCTTCAGCTTTCCTCCACGTCGAGATCTTCTCTTCCTCTGGACGACGCTGTGACTTGCACCCACTACCAGGAACAACTGCCACCGCTGGAGGATCCTTTCCATTTTAAAGGTACCGTGTTGCGCCCGGCTTCCCTTGCAACCGATTGTACGGGGTAGATTTAGCCCTCGGCTCTCGAACCTGGGTAAGCCTGGGACACCCTAACTAAACTTTTCTAAACTTGGTAAAACCTTTTCTACTCACCTGTAAAGACTTGTGACATTGTGTGATCTTGGACATCTTTTCGCCTGGCTTTCCCTAGAGTGGGCCTGGCAACCGAACTTCCTTGCTCCGCAATAGAGTGCCTTTCTAAACTTACTGTGAATCTCTGAAAAGTGTTTTACCTTGCTGTTTTCATTACTTCTGCCTTTTCCCTCCCTTTTTAACTAACTTGTTGGAGTGCCATCTAACGTTAAGCGCTCACCTCTGTTTGGAAATAAGTGGTGTTAACTTAGACTTGTCCAACAAATAACTAGGGATATACATATAAGTAATAGTGACTGTGTTTTGACTTACTTACCTTTTCTGTGCTAGTGTAATTTATGAGTGTGTCTTTTAAATAAATAATTATATACTTTTACACCTAGCTCTGGTCAGTGTTTGCTTGTACTACTGTGCCTCTGTACCTATTATGTATGCTCTATATACTGCCTAACTCTTCTTGAGGGAAGTCTCACTGCTCAGCCACAGCTACCAGGTAAATCTGGGTGGTACAGACTGCTACCAAGTGGGTTTACTGCCAAACACCTGTAGTCTTAAATCTTTTGCAGTGGTCCCAGAGGGAACTGCACAGGTTTCTGCCTAACAGAGGACATAGTGGAACTGGCCTTTTTTGACTGGAGACTGGCGAGCAGGGTCCTGGGTCAATGGGGGCGGACGGGAGGGACACCAGGGAGCGGAATTGTAATCAGTCCCCACTTATATTTAGGCTCCAAATACCCCTTGAGGCCAGTCAGGAGGCCCTTCCGCCTGTCTGGGGCAAACCTTACTCCCCTGGGCCGTGTTCGGTTAGGCTTTTTGGGGGCCAGGCCCTGGCAAGGGGAGCTATCCAGAGGGTGATGGGGTCCTATGTTTCCCCCTTTTTCGTTCCCTTATCTTGTATGGAATTGCAATGTTATGAAATGATATCCTGGATTTGTGTAATAATGTGTATCTCTGTCGTTTAATGGCTGTTTTTATACAACCGAATAAACATGTTTGATTGATTATACATTCAGTAACTTCAGAAAACATTACCAAAAACCTCACACACACAAACCTCCTAACCTCCTAGCACACACATCCAAAAAAGTAATAACTAAGTTTCAAATCAGTTCTGCTGAAATACCAGACCAAGTATGTGCCTGTTGTCACAGAATGTTTTATAAAAAGAACATAAAAACAGTAGATATGGCTCACAAAATAGAGGGAATTTGGAATCCCAATGGTTTCAATAAGCTTTATATTTAACAGCAGAAAATAAATAAAAAAATAGTGACCTCCTCAATAATTTGAATTCACTGCAACCCAAAGCTTGACAATAACACAATGCCATCACATGCTATCACTAAAAACTTGTATGAGCTGCTGAAAACAGGCAAATTACCTCTTTCCAAATTACTAAAGGGCATACTTGGTCAAGTAGTATATTTGCCATTACATTTTAAAGAAAATGTAGAAACTCTAGGAAACTCTAGGAGTATAACGACCAACAGACCAATATTTGATTGTACTAGTTAATGGTGTACCAACAAAACACAAAGGAATGTGGCAACAAAGTTAGAAAAAACCTATAATATCTAAAAGAAAACAATGAATACTACAAAGATATAAACAGAGGAAAATTCAAAAGAAGCCACACAAATAATTCAAGATTTACTACTAACTGGCCAATTTGAACGTGTAGATCCTGTTATTGCAGCCAACATTTTAAACCAGAATACAATTCACCCACTTCACTCCAAACACATAATTAAAGATGCATCAGAAAACTATCAAATGCATGAAGCCAAAGGATCCCCAATGAGCATATGGTAAAAAGTGTAGAAGCACAGTCTTTTCCTCTATTCTATACTACAGGAAAAGGAGGAAGATATGACAAAAGGTGCACACAAATTAGTGCATCAGAATATCACTCTTTACGAATGTACTCTGAAGACCCCCCGATTCAGAAAAAATGTAGAATACATTTTCCACCTCCTGTTCGAATGTTAACTAGCAACTCTATGTTATGGAGTGGCACACACATTAAAAACAGGCTGTAATGTTTTAAACATCTCCACTACCCAACTACCTAAAAAAATACAAGACAAAGAGGACGTGTTTCAGTCAAGTATCACACATCTTTTGCAAACATGCATGGTACACAAGAATACTGGTTCCGAGGTCACACTGATGTACTTTGTATGCTAGGGAACATAGGCCCATCCACATTGTTTGTTACTTTAAGCTGTACAGATATGCATGGGCTGACTTGCACGACTTCTTACACACTTCAAACCAAAATAAAGATGGAATAGATATAAAAACACCAGGAGAGCTCAGTTCTCTTGACCTTGTCAATGGGCCTCATTACGACCCAGGCGGTAAGTTACCGCCTGGGCCGTGAATTTACCACCATGGCGTAAACTACGTTTACGCCATGGTGGTTGGCGGACTTACCGCCCCATTCCGAGTTTGGCGGGGCGGTAAGTCCCCAATCCCCATTTACCCTTCCCCATTCCCATTTTTGCCCCATAGGGCATAATGGGAGTGGGGAAGGCGTTAATTACGCCACCGTAAATTACGGTGACGTAATTAACTCCATGGTCCCTTAGCGCCATGGATTTTAACACCTGCTAAAAGCAGGTGTTAAATCCGCCATGGCGCTAAGGGACCTCGTACTCAGGCGGTAAGGGTCGGCGCTGTTTACGGCGCCGTAAACCCCTTACCGCCTGAGTTGTAATGAGGCCCCATGTATCAAGGTACTTTTACTGTTGCTTCCTGTCATGCTGCACTTTATCTGCAATAAAATGACCTCTCCGCACAGAAATGAGCAACACTTCTTTTGAGAAAAGAATATCAATCCAGAGGAGCAGCACACATCCACATGCTTTTGTGGATAAAGATGCTCCCAAATTTGGCCATGACAGTGATGCCACTGTTTTACAGTTTATTGAAAACTACAGAACCTGCGACATACCTTCAGAAACCGCAGATAGTGCCCTTCGTACACAAATCTTACGCTTCTAAAAACCTAAGTGTGCAAATACTGCCAATGTAGTTACAAAAACAAAGGTAAATACTGCACCAAATGTTGCTTTGGCTTCCCTAGACCAGTTTGCAAAAAAGGACAACTAAATAACTTGATGGGTTCTGTTAGACCCAATGTAAAAGGCAAATCCTCTAAAAACATATACAACATTAAAAGGGACGATGCATCCAAGTACATCAATGATTACAATGCAATCATTGCCCACTTGTGACATGCAAACATAGACATACAATACATTGCAGACAATTCCACTGCAGTTGCAAGGTATATCAGACCAAAGCTGAGAAAACAGAGTTAAAATACCTCTGGGATGACATATCTGAAAAAACACGGTCACAGAAATTATACAGCTTTGGTATAAAAATGCTCTCCCATGGAGAATGCAGGTGCTACAAAGCTGCAGACTATTTAACAGGTACAGCCTTATATGGCAAATCTGAACACACTGTCTGGCTAAACCTTGGTTCAACTTCATCCCGAAAAAGAGTACTGAAATCCTAGAAAGCAGATTGAAACAATTTGTGGTGCACACACGTCCTTTAGCAGTAAGTGAATGAGCTATCTTACTATGCTAGAGTAGGTAGGTAGGTAGGTAGGTAAAACGTGCGTTAGGAGGAGAAGCTAAAGACTGGTAACAGAGCGCCTGCCTTTACATCTTTAAACATTGTTACAGGAGTCCCGGGCTCACAAGGCAGTGCAGCAGGGCCATCATGCCTTACATTGGAGAGCCACAACCATGGCTTTCCCCCTCCCCCCATCAAGGGAGAAGATTTGTGCTATGGAGGGAGTTGTTTCCAGTCACCTGCCAGCAAAATCAAGTGTGAAAAATACAAGTACCAGAATCCTCAGAGCTAATTAATTTGTTACACCTGAAACAGAAATGCAGACCTGCCTGAAAAAACACAGAAACTCAGCCTCCCTGAAGATTGATGAAGTCATGAAAACGTGCGTTAGGAGGAGAAGCTAAAGACTGGTAACAGAGCGCCTGCCTTTACATCTTTAAACATTGTTACAGGAGTCCCGGGCTCACAAGGCAGTGCAGCAGGGCCATCATGCCTTACATTGGAGAGCCACAACCATGGCTTTCCCCCTCCCCCCATCAAGGGAGAAGATTTGTGCTATGGAGGGAGTTGTTTCCAGTCACCTGCCAGCAAAATCAAGTGTGAAAAATACAAGTACCAGAATCCTCAGAGCTAATTAATTTGTTACACCTGAAACACAAATGCAGACCTGCCTGAAAAAACACAGAAACTCAGCCTCCCTGAAGATTGATGAAGTCATGAAAACGTGCGTTAGGAGGAGAAGCTAAAGACTGGTAACAGAGCGCCTGCCTTTACATCTTTAAACATTGTTACAGGAGTCCCGGGCTCACAAGGCAGTGCAGCAGGGCCATCATGCCTTACATTGGAGAGCCACAACCATGGCTTTCCCCCTCCCCCCATCAAGGGAGAAGATTTGTGCTATGGAGGGAGTTGTTTCCAGTCACCTGCCAGCAAAATCAAGTGTGAAAAATACAAGTACCAGAATCCTCAGAGCTAATTAATTTGTTACACCTGAAACAGAAATGCAGACCTGCCTGAAAAAACACAGAAACTCAGCCTCCCTGAAGATTGATGAAGTCATGAAAACGTGCGTTAGGAGGAGAAGCTAAAGACTGGTAACAGAGCGCCTGCCTTTACATCTTTAAACATTGTTACAGGAGTCCCGGGCTCACAAGGCAGTGCAGCAGGGCCATCATGCCTTACATTGGAGAGCCACAACCATGGCTTTCCCCCTCCCCCCATCAAGGGAGAAGATTTGTGCTATGGAGGGAGTTGTTTCCAGTCACCTGCCAGCAAAATCAAGTGTGAAAAATACAAGTACCAGAATCCTCAGAGCTAATTAATTTGTTACACCTGAAACAGAAATGCAGACCTGCCTGAAAAAACACAGAAACTCAGCCTCCCTGAAGATTGATGAAGTCATGAAAACGTGCGTTAGGAGGAGAAGCTAAAGACTGGTAACAGAGCGCCTGCCTTTACATCTTTAAACATTGTTACAGGAGTCCCGGGCTCACAAGGCAGTGCAGCAGGGCCATCATGCCTTACATTGGAGAGCCACAACCATGGCTTTCCCCCTCCCCCCATCAAGGGAGAAGATTTGTGCTATGGAGGGAGTTGTTTCCAGTCACCTGCCAGCAAAATCAAGTGTGAAAAATACAAGTACCAGAATCCTCAGAGCTAATTAATTTGTTACACCTGAAACAGAAATGCAGACCTGCCTGAAAAAACACAGAAACTCAGCCTCCCTGAAGATTGATGAAGTCATGAAAACGTGCGTTAGGAGGAGAAGCTAAAGACTGGTAACAGAGCGCCTGCCTTTACATCTTTAAACATTGTTACAGGAGTCCCGGGCTCACAAGGCAGTGCAGCAGGGCCATCATGCCTTACATTGGAGAGCCACAACCATGGCTTTCCCCCTCCCCCCATCAAGGGAGAAGATTTGTGCTATGGAGGGAGTTGTTTCCAGTCACCTGCCAGCAAAATCAAGTGTGAAAAATACAAGTACCAGAATCCTCAGAGCTAATTAATTTGTTACACCTGAAACAGAAATGCAGACCTGCCTGAAAAAACACAGAAACTCAGCCTCCCTGAAGATTGATGAAGTCATGAAAACGTGCGTTAGGAGGAGAAGCTAAAGACTGGTAACAGAGCGCCTGCCTTTACATCTTTAAACATTGTTACAGGAGTCCCGGGCTCACAAGGCAGTGCAGCAGGGCCATCATGCCTTACATTGGAGAGCCACAACCATGGCTTTCCCCCTCCCCCCATCAAGGGAGAAGATTTGTGCTATGGAGGGAGTTGTTTCCAGTCACCTGCCAGCAAAATCAAGTGTGAAAAATACAAGTACCAGAATCCTCAGAGCTAATTAATTTGTTACACCTGAAACAGAAATGCAGACCTGCCTGAAAAAACACAGAAACTCAGCCTCCCTGAAGATTGATGAAGTCATGAAAACGTGCGTTAGGAGGAGAAGCTAAAGACTGGTAACAGAGCGCCTGCCTTTACATCTTTAAACATTGTTACAGGAGTCCCGGGCTCACAAGGCAGTGCAGCAGGGCCATCATGCCTTACATTGGAGAGCCACAACCATGGCTTTCCCCCTCCCCCCATCAAGGGAGAAGATTTGTGCTATGGAGGGAGTTGTTTCCAGTCACCTGCCAGCAAAATCAAGTGTGAAAAATACAAGTACCAGAATCCTCAGAGCTAATTAATTTGTTACACCTGAAACAGAAATGCAGACCTGCCTGAAAAAACACAGAAACTCAGCCTCCCTGAAGATTGATGAAGTCATGAAAACGTGCGTTAGGAGGAGAAGCTAAAGACTGGTAACAGAGCGCCTGCCTTTACATCTTTAAACATTGTTACAGGAGTCCCGGGCTCACAAGGCAGTGCAGCAGGGCCATCATGCCTTACATTGGAGAGCCACAACCATGGCTTTCCCCCTCCCCCCATCAAGGGAGAAGATTTGTGCTATGGAGGGAGTTGTTTCCAGTCACCTGCCAGCAAAATCAAGTGTGAAAAATACAAGTACCAGAATCCTCAGAGCTAATTAATTTGTTACACCTGAAACAGAAATGCAGACCTGCCTGAAAAAACACAGAAACTCAGCCTCCCTGAAGATTGATGAAGTCATGAAAACGTGCGTTAGGAGGAGAAGCTAAAGACTGGTAACAGAGCGCCTGCCTTTACATCTTTAAACATTGTTACAGGAGTCCCGGGCTCACAAGGCAGTGCAGCAGGGCCATCATGCCTTACATTGGAGAGCCACAACCATGGCTTTCCCCCTCCCCCCATCAAGGGAGAAGATTTGTGCTATGGAGGGAGTTGTTTCCAGTCACCTGCCAGCAAAATCAAGTGTGAAAAATACAAGTACCAGAATCCTCAGAGCTAATTAATTTGTTACACCTGAAACAGAAATGCAGACCTGCCTGAAAAAACACAGAAACTCAGCCTCCCTGAAGATTGATGAAGTCATGAAAACGTGCGTTAGGAGGAGAAGCTAAAGACTGGTAACAGAGCGCCTGCCTTTACATCTTTAAACATTGTTACAGGAGTCCCGGGCTCACAAGGCAGTGCAGCAGGGCCATCATGCCTTACATTGGAGAGCCACAACCATGGCTTTCCCCCTCCCCCCATCAAGGGAGAAGATTTGTGCTATGGAGGGAGTTGTTTCCAGTCACCTGCCAGCAAAATCAAGTGTGAAAAATACAAGTACCAGAATCCTCAGAGCTAATTAATTTGTTACACCTGAAACAGAAATGCAGACCTGCCTGAAAAAACACAGAAACTCAGCCTCCCTGAAGATTGATGAAGTCATGAAAACGTGCGTTAGGAGGAGAAGCTAAAGACTGGTAACAGAGCGCCTGCCTTTACATCTTTAAACATTGTTACAGGAGTCCCGGGCTCACAAGGCAGTGCAGCAGGGCCATCATGCCTTACATTGGAGAGCCACAACCATGGCTTTCCCCCTCCCCCCATCAAGGGAGAAGATTTGTGCTATGGAGGGAGTTGTTTCCAGTCACCTGCCAGCAAAATCAAGTGTGAAAAATACAAGTACCAGAATCCTCAGAGCTAATTAATTTGTTACACCTGAAACAGAAATGCAGACCTGCCTGAAAAAACACAGAAACTCAGCCTCCCTGAAGATTGATGAAGTCATGAAAACGTGCGTTAGGAGGAGAAGCTAAAGACTGGTAACAGAGCGCCTGCCTTTACATCTTTAAACATTGTTACAGGAGTCCCGGGCTCACAAGGCAGTGCAGCAGGGCCATCATGCCTTACATTGGAGAGCCACAACCATGGCTTTCCCCCTCCCCCCATCAAGGGAGAAGATTTGTGCTATGGAGGGAGTTGTTTCCAGTCACCTGCCAGCAAAATCAAGTGTGAAAAATACAAGTACCAGAATCCTCAGAGCTAATTAATTTGTTACACCTGAAACAGAAATGCAGACCTGCCTGAAAAAACACAGAAACTCAGCCTCCCTGAAGATTGATGAAGTCATGAAAACGTGCGTTAGGAGGAGAAGCTAAAGACTGGTAACAGAGCGCCTGCCTTTACATCTTTAAACATTGTTACAGGAGTCCCGGGCTCACAAGGCAGTGCAGCAGGGCCATCATGCCTTACATTGGAGAGCCACAACCATGGCTTTCCCCCTCCCCCCATCAAGGGAGAAGATTTGTGCTATGGAGGGAGTTGTTTCCAGTCACCTGCCAGCAAAATCAAGTGTGAAAAATACAAGTACCAGAATCCTCAGAGCTAATTAATTTGTTACACCTGAAACAGAAATGCAGACCTGCCTGAAAAAACACAGAAACTCAGCCTCCCTGAAGATTGATGAAGTCATGAAAACGTGCGTTAGGAGGAGAAGCTAAAGACTGGTAACAGAGCGCCTGCCTTTACATCTTTAAACATAGGTAATCTTCTAACCCTTCCAGCCAAATGAATAAGAAAAGGGTGAAACAAGTCGAGAACTTGATTTGATCAGGACTGTTGGGAAGCTAAGCGGGCACTGACTATGCACATGAGGGATAGTGCTGAAATCAACAAGTTCCATCTCCAGTACTTGAGCAGGGCCTACAAGTAGGTTATGATCAAAATGAAAATCTCATTATATGCAGAATAGATTGGTTTTAATGATGGAATGTATTAATGTAATGTGAGAGTCTTCTCTCCATCGACCTCAGCAGACCCGAGCCCTATAACCTGTGGTGTACCACAGGGATCCTGTGTCTCACCAACACTCTATAATATATTCACTAAGCCCCTCTTTGACGAAATGGATTATCTGGGCATCGCCTACACAAACTATGCAGACGATACCCAGATCCTCCTTCCACTTTCAGGAGATTACGCCGAGGATCTGGCTTTAGTGAATAGAATCTACAGCATCATTCAGGCATGGATGGCCACTCATGGTGTCTGCCTGAATGATGACAAAACAGAGCTTATTATCCTAGTCACCCCGACTTATATATCCAAACTCAGCCCTGACTATGCCAGCTTCACCATCGATGGCAATAACATAAAAGTAGCTAAAGAAGTGAAGACCCTAGGCTTTTACCTAGACGCTACTCTTAACTTTTCTAAACAAGTTAACTCATTAGCCTCCTCCACTGCATACACATGCAAACTCGTTAGAGCTAGTAAAAAAATCCTTACCACAGACAGTTGCCTCACGCTCGCCAGGGCCCTCATACTTTCCAAATTAGATTACTGTAATGGACTCTACATTGGAGCGAATAAACATACCATCCATAAAATTCAGGTACTCCAGAACAATGCCTTGAGAGCAGCTCTTAAGATTAATAGAAACGAGCATATCTCCTCGACAAGAAGAGAATACAAATGGCTATCCACTTTGGATAAAATCCAACTCAAGATCACCTCCCTCACTCATAAGCGCCTTAACAATAAAGCACCACCTTACCTCAAGGACAGACTATGCAAAAAAACCTTGTCCAGACCGACAAGAACAGCCAATATGAACTGCCTCCAAGTTCCGCATTTCAGACTCTCAACCATAGGAGGACATAGCTTCCCAGTTAAGGCGGCACAACTGTGGAACTCTCTACCCCCTAGCATCAGAGAACCTCAGCCCTTCTCTAAATTCAGACAGAATCTAACTAACTGGCTAAGAGTAAATGATATCTAATCACTCTGACCACCACCTCTTAACACCCTTGACGCCCCACTTAAACTCCCACTTCTCTGCCCTCTGATTAGCCTACTATGTACCTGAACTGCACCCCGGATGTTCTGAGTTCACTTAGTCGTTATGCTATCTCGATTTCTTGCAAGTTACACTGTAATGTCTCAGGTGTTTCCCAAACACTCCAGCTCACACTGTACATAACTGCAACTGTATATTGCAATGTGCCTGATATTCTTGTATTTCCTATGTTTATCCTGCACATATGCACCCTGTAACTAAACCAGTTGATCACTTTTGTATATACCTGCATATTAGAGCATATTTGACCTCTCTGTATTTTCTTTGTATATCTATGTACCTTGTAACTAAGCTGACCATCTTCATATCTTTTGCGCCCTGATGCCCCAGGGTCTGGTGCGCTTTATAAATAAATAAACTAAACTAAACTAAAATAACTAAAAGTAAAGATCACGTTGGCTTCTGGAGATTCATTGCAGATCCAGAACTTGAAGGCAATGTAAATGCCCCTGAATGTATAAATGCAATAAGGTGGAGAAACCATTACGAGAGTCTGTATACCCTGCCACATATGAGCAAACAGGTAACATGGAACCCCGCCCTGGTGGTGGCATAGAAATTGAGTTTGATGGTGAAAGTCAACTGACCATCACAGTGGAAGAAGTGGCAAGGGCATTGAGAGAACAGAAGGGGGGAAGCATCTGGAGCCAATGGGATACCGGTGGACCTCTACAAGAGCGAGGATGCAATTTGGGATCCGGTTTTTGGCCTATGGTTTTTAACGCCACCCTCCAGCAAGAGTTGGTTCCGGCATACTGGACTTCGGCTGTGAGGTCTTGCTGCAGCACCTATTAGCATGGAGGGAGGATACATATCAGTTAAGCCACCTCCAGGCTAGGTTCCAAGCTGGGAGAAGTACAGTTGTTCAGTGTTTTAGGTTTTATTAAGTGGTCCGAAAAAAAATATCAGGATTGCAAATGTTAACCTATAAGTTGTATTTGTGGTCTTAAAAACCATATTTTACAGCATGCCCAGAGATGTCCTTTGGGCTGTTTCATGGCTAAGGGCATCCCTGAAGCATTGTTTCCAAGCTGATGTTCGCTTTAATTCATCTCAGAATTCAAGAAGTCCTGAAAACCGACTACCAAGAATGTTTTGGAGGAAAACACATTATTGTATTCAGAGACCTCCTACAGTTAACCTCAGTAAAAGTTCAACCTATTTTCAAACAATTGGGACACAAACAATGCCACAGAACACTCAGTAGCATTGGAAATGTCAATCTCTGGCAACATTGTCAGTACAGAGAACTAACTCAAAACATGCGTCAGTCTGCAGACATCACCTATGCTAACATTTTACTGGTGTGCTTACTAAAGATGCAACATCCATCCAAAATAGTAGACAAACTCTGCTCTATATGGGCGAAACACATGTGTTCCTGATGTCACAGACCAATTAACTCAACAAAATATAAATTGCATGACCTTAATGCCAACCCTTGAAAACAGTAGTCAATTCAAGGAGACAATGTTAAAAAAAGAAATGCAACCCATACTGCATATCAGCACCACAGACAAACTAAAAGTGCACGGCATGATACTCCCTATGTGTCAACAAGCAACAGCACAACTAAATAGCTTGGAAAAATGTATCTCCAACACAGCTGTATTGGAAACAATGTTAACTTTGTGTCTAAACTGCAGAGTAGTTCTAAAACGTAACCTTGATGTAGAACAAGGTTTAGTCAATGGAGCAATGTTGGCTTTCAAACATTGGCTTCCAAACATATCCACATAACAACAACATTCAGTTTGTCAACATCTAATTTGACAAACTTGCAGAAATTAAATGAATTGGCTGCATAATAGCTTGTTTCCTTCTTTTCAAAGACATGTATGTACGCCGAGAACCATTTTCTATGTCTCTTGCATATGCTGTCACTATTCACAAATTGCAAGGTCTAACCCTAGAACAAGCATTGATTGACAGCACAGTCTTTAAAGAAGGTATGAGTTGAATAGCAAGTTCATGTCTCTGTATACTCAATGGTCCATTCCTAGTGAACTTTGATGCAAACAAAGTCAACACTGACATTCCTTGCATCCGAGAATGCAACAGGCTACATACACTGTACACCCCCATCTAGATATGTACCCTATACCTCAAAAAAGAAAACCTTTAAAAAATAAAACAAATACAAACTGAACCTAAAACAGATATCCCAGCAATACTGCTAAGGAAACAATGACCACCTGCTTCTCAATCAAATAATACAAACACATAGCTTTCTCGTAAAAACTCAACTGCACATCCATCAGAAGACAAAAAGACACATAGTTCCTCACAAAAAACAACTGCAGGCCAATCAAAGGATGGAGAGGTACACCTCTCTGGTACATTTAAATTCATCAACACAACTGGAGTAAATTGCTATGCAAATGTAAGAATCAATCTTCTCTTCTAATTGCCACCAAGTGTTCACAATATTTACTTAAACAGCTGGGACCAGTTGTGCTTGCAAATGCTTGTCCTTCATAGAAATAACACAAATAATCCTGACAGCAATTACAGTATCACAGGTATAAGACATGAATAGGAATGGTAGAATGTACCATAAACATACACAAATATCCTCAAGCATTCCTAATGTGTTTACTACAAGTACTGCAAACCAAAAACATCCCTATTAGTGAAATCTTCCAGATTTCATAGACGTGGAAAGATACATGCACTCTCTGCAACCATGTTTCACAAGAGCACATCCCTAATGAACAATGTGTATAGGTTTCCATTCCAAATTGTGAATCCATTCCATTTCACAAGATTCTGCAGAATGCAAATCAATGCACATTCTGCAACTGATGCAGTAATGGAGTTGGGGGAGGAGGATAGGAATGAGTATGAATGTGTGAAACTAGCTTTGATAGCTAGGTTTGGGAAGACCCCTTCCCAGTATCTTAGGAGGTTTAGAAGCCTCAAAAAGCATGATGGTACCCCTTGGGCTACCTGGGTGTGTGAAGGGTTGAAAAACTTAGAGGGATGGATTAAGGGTTACAAAGTGAACACTTATGAAGGAATGATAAATCTTGTAACAATGGAGTCAATTTATGATGCCTGCTCTCCTGAGCTCAGACAGCACTTGGCTGATTCACAGGAATTAGATCCTAGAAAGCTAGCTAAGGCTGCTGGCTTGTGGGTTGCCAACAGGGCTACTCACAAGGATTCTGGGGTAACTCAGAAGAAGGATGAGGGGAGACAGCCTAAGAAAGACTCCAAAGAGAATTCTAATAATTCCAATTCCAAAGAGGGCCCCAAACCACACCATAAGGGTAAGCCACCTGGGAAACCACAGCAGAGTAGTATACCTTCTGGTGCCAAACCAGAAGGAGGTCAGAACAAGCCTCCATTCCAAAGGACCTTTGGATCCTGTTATGTTTGTAAGGCTACTGACCATGTGAAAGGAGATCCCAGATGTAAGGGTAAACCTTCAGGGATCCAGCTTGTCTCCTTAGCCTCCGCTCCAGAGGAGGAAGTCCCTATGGAAAGCGGAAACTTTCTACTACTGGCTGATGAACCCACTGGAGTCTCAGCCACTGTTTCCTTAGTCTCTCTCAGGTTGTGGGAACAACAGAATTTAGATGTCTATAATTCTATCCCAGATAATACTAAAGAGTATTATAAGGACAGTGTCCACGTGAATGGTCAGGAGACTCCTGCCATCAGGGACACTGGGGCCAGCATAACTGTGGTGGATGAATCATTTTTCAAGGCAGAGGATGTTGCTAAGGCACCCAATTGCCTCACCAAGTTAGCTGGAGGGCCTGTGCAGATGTGTCCCCAGTTACCAGTTCTCATCCAGTGTAATGATATGGCTGTGAAGATACCTGTCAGTGTACAATGTGAAGTCCAGGAAGGGTTCTGTTGGGTAATGACCTGAAAGCTCTTGGAGTTGTGTCACATACCCCCAGACCTCCTAGTAAAAGGTTACAAGAGCTCACAAAACCTGCGAGAGAGAAAACCCTGCAAGGTTTATCTCAGGAGATGATGATAGAAATCACTCCTCTTCCACTGGAGCAACTTACTGCAGTGACTACCAGATCAGGAGCAAAGGGGCAACCCAAGACTCCTAGGAAAAAACCTACAGCAAGCACTCTAGTGCTTCCAAAAAGGACTTCCCCGAGGTTGTCCAAAGTTACACCTGTAACTCCACCTCCAGCTGAGGCTGAGAGGGAGGTACAACCCTGTCTGGTTGAACTAGACTCTGAAGAAGAGCTAGTAGGAGGCCCAGAACTTATTGGAGACCTGGACCCGGCTGACCATCCTGAGCTGCAGTCTTTACTGGCAGAAGGTGGACCCAGCAGGTAAGCTTTTCGTAAGGGACAAAGAGAATGTCCAACTCTGGAGGGCCTTCGCCAACAGGCAGCTTCTCAGGCTGATGGGCAAGAGCCTGGGAAGTATAGGTTACACTGGGAAGATGGCCTCTTCTACAGTGAACCAACTGGATCTGAACCTGGAGCCTACCAACGCCTGGTAGTGCCCCAAGAGAACAGACAACAGTTCTTGCAACTAGCCCACGAGATTCCTTTGGCTGGTCACTTGAGTTTCAAGAAGACCAAGGAAAGGCTCTCTCTCTACTTTTATTGGCCAAAGATGGGGGCTGAAGTAGATAGATATTGCAGGAGCTGCCATACCTGCCAGACTTCTGGTAAGGTTGGTTCCAAGAATGTGGCACCTTTAGTGCCTCTCCCAGTTGTGGGAGTCCCATTTGAGAGGGTAGGGATTGACATTGCTGGTCCCCTTGATCCTCCAACCTCCTCAGGCAACAGGTTTATCCTTGTTGTAGTAGACCATGCTACTAGGTACCCTGAGGCAATTCCTATGAGGACTGTTACAGCTCCGGCCGTAGCTAAGGCCCTCCTTGGTATTTTTACCAGGGTTGGGTTTCCTAAGGAGGTGATCTCTGACAGGGGGTCAAATTTTATGTCCCACTACATGAAAGCCATGTGGAAAACCTGCGGAGTTACCTACAAGTTCTCAACCGCATACCACCCTCAGACAAACGGGTTGGTAGAAAGGTTTAACAGAACCATGAAGAGCATGATAGTTGCTTTAGAAGAACCCCTTAAAAAGAAGTGGGACCTTCTACTGCCATGCCTTCTCTTTGCTTATAGAGAAGTCCCTCAGGAGGGAGTAGGTTATTCTCCCTTTGAACTTCTCTATGGCCATCCCGTCAGAGGCCCCTTGGCCCTGATTAAGGAGGGGTTGGAGAGTGCTCCTTCCCCCAAGCCAGTCAGAGTGACTGACTATGTGATAGGTCTCCGGAGGAGAATGTCACACATGATGGCAGAAGCAAGTGACAACTTGAAAGCTGGACACGCTCTGATCAAACATTGGCATAATCAGAAGGCTAACATGGCTGAGTTTACTCAAGATCAGCTAGTTCTAGTTATGCTTCCAACAATGCAGAGGGCCTTGCAAGACAAATGGATGGGACCCTTCAAGGTTGTGGGAAAACTTGGAGAGGTCAACTATCTGGTGGATCTGGGCAAACCCAGGGAAGCTCCCAGAGTATCCACACCAACCGCCTCTAAGCCTATGTCTCTAGACCAGAAGTAGGAGCATTGCTTCTAGCTTCATCAGAAGAGGAGGAGGAGAGTGAAGCTCTACCTGACCTCCTGAGAGGCTTACCTTTGGACGAAAAGGTTGAAGGAGTTAATCTCTCTTCAGATCTGACACCTGAGCAACAGGAGGAGTGCAAAGCTATGTTAAATCAGTTTTCCCCTCTGTTCTCACTTTCACCAGGCTTGACCCCGTGGGGACAGCATGATATACTCACTGGTGACTGTCTGCCAGTCAAAAGCAGAGGATACAGAATGTCAGAACATGTCAGAACCCACATCAAAGGTGAGGTCAAGAAGATGCTTGATCTCGGGGTAATAGAGCCCTCTACTAGTCCATGGTCTAGCCCAGTGGTGTTACTACCAAAGGCAGGATCCAAAGAGTTGAGATTCTGTGTGGACTATAGAGCTTTTAATGCAGTCACCAAGACTGATGCCCACCCTTTGCCAAGGACAGATGAGTTGGTGGATAAACTTGGTGCAGCCAAGTACCTCAGCACACTGGACCTTACGTCAGGCTATTGGCAAATAGCCCTGACAGACCATGCCAAGGAGAAAACTGCATTTTCTACCCCAGTTGGCCTATACCAATTCAAGGTTATGCCTTTTGGACTAAAAAATGCACCTGCAACATTCCAAAGGATGATGAACCAAGTTCTAGCTGGGATGGAGGACTTCTGCATGGCATACTTGGATGACATTGCAGTCTTCAGCCACTCCTGGGAGGAACATGTGACCCACTTAGGACATGTTTTGCAGGCTCTTGAGCAGGCCAATCTGACCATAAAGGCAAGCAAATGCCAAATTGGACAGAGTAAAGTGGTCTACCTTGGACATGAGGTAGGAGGTGGAGAGATAAGGCCTTTGCTCAGCAAGATTGAAGCTGTGCAAAATTGGACAACAACTACTACTCAGACCCAGGTGAGAGCCTTCTTAGGCCTCACTGGGTACTACAGGAATTTCATTGAGAACTATGGGACCATAGCTTCTCCTCTGAATGTGATCTCCTCTCTAAAATTCTCTAAGAAGGTCAAATGGAATGAGGAATGCAATCAGGCCTTTGAAAACCTGAAGAAAGCTCTTTGCCAAGCTCCAGTACTCCGAGCTCCTGACTACCACCAAAATTTCATTGTACAAACTGATGCTTCCAATGTAGGTATAGGTGCAGTTCTTAGCCAACTGAATGAGAAGGGTAGGGAACACCCGATTTGCTTCATCAGTAGAAAACTGAAGGATCCTGCAACAAGGTGGGCAACAATAGAAAGAGAATGCTTTGCTATTGTGTGGGCACTGAAGAAGTTTAGGCCATACTTGTATGGTTCTACTTTTGTCATTCAGACTGACCACCAACCCTTGAGATGGTTAATGCAAATGAAAGGGGAAAATCCAAAACTATTGATATGGTCAATCTGCCTCCAAGGGTTTGATTTCACCATTGAGCACAGGTCAGGGTGTCACCATCAAAATGCTGATGGACTCTCTAGGATGTATGTCATCGACTAGAGGTATGAGGTTCATCCAGGAGTGGATCAAATCCTCCTGTCCCTTAGTCTGGGGGGGCGAGTGTTAGGGAGAATTCTCTGTTTAGGCTGAATTTCCTAACCTAGTGAGTCCCCCAGCAGCTTTTCTGGATTTTTGGGGTTTATTTTTTTCTCCTGCCAAGAGTGAGACTCTTTTACCCTCACTCTTGGACATGACTTGAGAGTGTTTCTGTGACTTGCTATGTGCTTATGGGCTATGGGGTATTTTTTCCCCATAGGCTATCATTGGTTTTTGAATGTGTCTTACACAGCACCCTCAGTGCAGTAACACAGGGGTGTCATAGTGACCCCCAAACATAAACTCCACACCCTGGGACTGACTACTGTCTCCCTGGGTATGTAAAGTCACCATTGACTTTACTAGTCTTAACTTAGGAACTTAACCAGTACAAACCATCATACTGTGGAAGTACTGGTAGGGGCAATTAGATTGCCCCTGGGTCTGTTGTTGAGGGGGTACTGTCCTGTCCCCCCTCGCCGAGTTTCTGGCTGGTGGCAGTGGATACCACGGAAATATTCCACCGGAATATTTCCCAATGGGATTTCCCATTGATTTTAATGCACCACTTTTTGGTGCAATGTTAAAGATACCGCCGGTTTATTTATTTAATATAAATTCACCGGTTGGGATTTTTTGCCAGAACTCGCCGCCAAAATGGCGTCTAGGTTCACTTCAGTAACCCTGAACCCGAGTCAAACCTTTGTTCCACTTTTGGCGGGCTTCTGCCAGAAGCCCTCCAAAGTGGTGCCATTCTGTCTGGATACCACAGGGGGTGTGGGAGGGGGTTTAGGCACCCTGGACTGAGTTGCCTTGCCAACTCATGTCGCACTCTGGTGTGATTGGCCCAAGTGGTGAGCCGCCCGCTCACCACTTAGCATGTTTGAGTGACAGCTAGGCTGTATGAATGGGGGTTTGCTGCATAAAAGCAGGGTTTTTGGGACTGGTTCTTCAGAAGTCGCCACAGGACCTAAGAAGCCGAAGAGGGAGAAGCCGAGCCGACCTGCCAAGACGACACCAACGGCGGAGCCCTGCGGAACCGTCTCACCACTTTCCCAACGACAGACGAGATCTCCAGCCGGGAGAGTCTTATTCCCTTGACTGGTGGGGACAACCAGTTTCTGCCTTCTTTTCGCCTCCCTGAAGCATCTCGTGGCTGCCCTTGCATGTGCCAAGCACCCCGGCAACCGGGATACCACTTTTTACCTCAACCGCGAAAGAGGGGTAACATCCTTTTAACCGGAAAACTCCACGGCTGGTTTCTTCCCTGGTAGTGCAACAACCTTCAGCTTTCCTCCAAGTCGAGATCTTCTCTTCCTCTGGACGACGCCGCGACTTGCACCCACTACCAGGAACAACTGCCACCGCTGGAGGATCCTTTCCATTTTAAAGGTACCGTGTTCCGCCCGGCTTCCCTTGCCACCGATTGTACGGGGTAGATTTAGCCCTCGGCTCTCGAACCTGGGTAAGCCTGGGACAACCTAACTAAACTTTTCTAAACTTGGTAAAACCTTTTCTACTCACCTGTAAAGACTTGTGACATTGTGTGATCTTGGACATCTTTTCGCCTGGCTTTCCCTAGAGTGGGCCTGGCAACCGCACTTCCTTGCTCCGCAATAGACTGCCTTTCTAAACTTACTGTGAATCTCTGAAAAGTGTTTTACCTTGCTGTTTTCATTACGTCTACCTTTTCCCTCCCTTTTTAACTAACTTGTTGGAGTGCCATCTAACGTTAAGCGCTCACCTCTGTTTGGAAATAAGTGGTGTTAACTTAGACTTGTCCAACAAATAACTAGAGATGTACATACAAGTAATAGTGACTGTGTTTGAACTTACTTACCTTTTCTGTGCTAGTGTAATTTATGAGTGTGTCTTTTAAATAAATAATTATATACTTTTACACCTAGCTCTGGTCAGTGTTTGCTTGTACTACTGTGCCTCTGTACCTATTATGTATGCTCTATATACTGCCTAACTCTTCTTGAGGGAAGTCTTACTGCTCAGCCACAGCTACCAGGTAAATCTGGGTGGTACAGACTGCTACCAAGTGGGTTTACTGCCAAACACCTGTAGTCTTAAATCTTTTGCAGTGGTCCCAGAGGGAACTGCACAGGTTTCTGCCTAACAGAGGACATAGTGGAACTGGCCTTTTTTGACTGGAGACTGGCGAGCAGGGTCCTGGGTCAATGGGGGCGGACGGGAGGGACACCAGGGAGCGGAATTGTAATCAGTCCCCACTTATATTTAGGCTCCAAATACCCCTTGAGGCCAGTCAGGAGGCCCTTCCCCCTCTCTGGGGCAAACCTCACTCCCCTGGGCCGTGTTCGGTTAGGCTTTTTGGGGGCCAGGCCCTGGCAAGGGAGCTATCCAGAGTGTGATGGGGTCCTATGTTTCCCCCTTTTTCGTTCCCTTATCTTGTATGGAATTGCAATGTTATGAAATGATATCCTGGATTTGTGTAATAATGTGTATCTCTGTCGTTTAATGGCTGTTTTTATACAACCGAATAAACATGTTTGATTGATTATACATTCAGTAACTTCAGAAAACATTACCAAAAACCTCACACACACCAACCTCCTAACCTCCTAGCACACACATCCAAAAAAGTAATAACTAAGTTTCAAATCAGTTCTGCTGAAATACCAGTCCAAGTATGTGCCTGTTGTCAGAGAATGTTTTATGAAGAGAACATAAAAACAGTAGATATGGCTCACAAAATAGAGGGAATTTGGAATCCCAATGGTTTCAATAAGCTTTATATTTAACAGCAGAAAATAAATAAAAACATACTGACCTCCTCAATAATTTGAATTCACTGCAACCCAAAGCTTGACAATAACACAATGCCATCACATGCTATCACTAAAAACTTGTATGAGCTGCTGAAAACAGGCAAATTACCTCTTTCCAAATTACTAAAGGGCATACTTGGTCAAGTAGTATATTTGCCATTACATTTTAAAGAAAATGTAGAAACTCTAGGAAACTCTAGGAGTATAACGACCAATAGACCAATATTTGATTGTACTAGTTAATGGTGTACCAACAAAACACAAAGGAATGTGGCAACAAAGTTAGAAAAAAACTATAATATCTAAAAGAAAACAATGAATACTACAAATATATAAACAGAGGAAAATTCAAAAGAAGCCACACAAATAATTCAAAATTACTAATAACTAGCCAATTTGAACGCGTAGATCCTGTTATTGCAGCCAACATTTTAAACCAGTATACAATTCACCCACTTCACTCCAAACACATAATTAAAGATGCATCAGAAAACTATCAAATGCATCAAGCCAAAGGATCCCCAATGAGCATATGGTAAAAAGTGTAGAAGCACAGTCTTTTCCTCTATTCTATACTACAGGAAAAGGAGGAAGATATGACAAAAGGTGCACACAAATTAGTGCATCAGAATATCACTCTTTACGAATGTACTCTGAAGACCCTCGATTCAGAAAAAATATAGAATACATTTTCCACCTCCTGTTCGAATGTTAACTAGCAACTCTATGTTATGGAGTGGCACACACATTAAAAACAGGCTGTAATGTTTTAAACATCTCCACTACCCAACTACCTAAAAAAATACAAGACAAAGAGGACGTGTTTCAGTCAAGTATCACACATCTTTTGCAAACATGCATGGTACAAAAGAATACTGGTTCCGACGTCACACTGATGTACTTTGTACGCTAGGGAACATAGGCCCACCCACATTGTTTGTTACTTTAAGCTGTACAGATATGCATGGGCTGACTTGCACAACTTCTTACACACTTCAAACCAAAATAAAGATGGAATAGATATAAAAACACCAGGAGAGCTCAGTTCTCTTGACCTTGTCAATGTATCAAGGTACTTTTACTGTTGCTTCATGTCATGCTGCACTTTATCTGCAATAAAATGACCTCTCCGCACAGAGATGAGCAACACTTCTTTTGAGAAAAGAATATCAATCCAGAGGAGCAGCACACATCCACATGCTTTTGTGGATAAAGATGCTCCCAAATTTGGCCCTGACAGTGATGCCACTGTTTTACAGTTTATTGAAAACTACAGAACCTGCGACATACCTTCAGACACCGCAGATAGTGCCCTTCGTACACAAATCTTACGCTTCTAAAAACCTAAGTGTGCAAATACTGCCAATGTAGTTACAAAAACAAAGGTAAATACTGCACCAAATGTTGCTTTGGCTTCCCTAGACCAGTTTGCAAAAAAGGACAAATAAATAACTTGATGGGTTCTGTTAGACCCAATGTAAAAGGCAAATCCTCTAAAAACATATACAACATTAAAAGGGACGATGCATCCAAGTACATCAATGATTACAATGCAATCATTGCCCACTTGTGACATGCAAACATAGACATACCATACATTGCAGACAATTCCACTGCAGTTGCAAGGTATATCAGACCAAAGCTGAGAAAACAGAGTTAAAATACCTCTGGGATGACATATCTGAAAAAACACGGTAACAGAAATTATACAGCTTTGGTATAAAAATGCTCTCCCATAGAGAATGCAGGTGCTACAAAGCTGCAGACTATTTAACAGGTACAGCCTTATATGGCAAATCTGAAAACACTGTCTGGCTAAACCTTGGTTCAACTTCATCCCGAAAAAGAGTACTGAAATCTTAGAAAGCAGATTGAAACAATTTGTGGTGCACACACGTCCTTTAGCAGTAAGTGAATGAGCTATCTTACTATGCTAGAGTAGGTACGTAATCTTCTAACCCTTCCAGCCAAATGAATAAGAAAAGGGTGAAACAAGTCGAGAACTTGATTTGATCAGGACTGTTGGGAAGCTAAGCGGGCACTGACAGTGCACATGAGGGATAGTGCTGAAATCAACAAGTTCCATCTCCAGTACTTGAGGAGGGCCTACAAGTAGGTTATGGTCAAAATGAAAATCTCATTATATGCAGAATAGATTGGTTTTAATGATGTAATGTATTAATGTAATGTGAGAGTCTTCTCTCCATCGACCTCAGCAGACCCGATCCCTATAACCTGTGGTGTACCACAGGGATCCTGTGTCTCACCAACACTCTATAATATATTCACTAAGCCCCTCTTCGACGAAATGGATTATCTGGGCATCGCCTACACAAACTATGCAGACGATACCCAGATCCTCCTTCCACTTTCAGGAGATTACGCCGAGGATCTGGCTTTAGTGAATAGAATCTACAGCATCATTCAGGCATGGATGGCCACTCATGGTGTCTGCCTGAACGATGACAAAACAGAGCTTATTATCCTAGTCACCCCGACTTATATATCCAAACTCAGCCATGACTATGCCAACTTCACCATCGATGGCAATAACATAAAAGTAGCTAAAGAAGTGAAGACCCTAGGTTTTTACCTAGAAGCTTCTCTTAACTTTTCTAAACAAGTTAACTCATTAGCCTCCTCCACTGCATACACATACAAACTCATTAGAGCTAGTAAAAAATTCCTTACCACAGACAGTTGCCTCACGCTCGCCAGGGCCCTCATACTTTCCAAATTAGATTACTGTAATGGACTGTACATTGGAGCGAATAAACATACCATCCATAAAATTCAGGTTCGCCAGAACAATGCCTTGAGAGCAGCTCTTAAGATTAATAGAAACGAGCATATCTCCTCGACAAGAAGAGAATACAAATGGCTATCCACTTTGGATAAAATCCAACTCAAGATCGCCTCCCTCACTCATAAGCGCCTTAACAATAAAGCACCGCCTTACCTCAAGGACAGACTATGCAAAAAAACCTTGTCCAGACCGACAAGAACAGCCAATATGAACTGCCTCCAAGTTCCGCATTTCAGACTCTCAACCATAGGAGGACATAGCTTCCCAGTTAAGGCGGCACAACTGTGGAACTCTCTACCCCCTAGCATCAGAGAACCTCGGCCCTTCTCTAAATTCAGACAGGATCTAACTAACTGGCTAAGAGTAAATGATATCTAATCACTCTGACCACCACCTCTTAACACCCTTGACGCCCCACTTAAACGCCCACTTCTCTCCCCTCTGATTAGCCTACTATGTACCTGAACTGCACCCCGGATGTTCTGAGTTCACTTAGTCGTTATGCTATCTCGATTTCTTGCAAGTTACACTGTAATGTCTCAGGTGTTTCCCAAACACTCCAGCTCACACTGTACATAACTGCAACTGTATATTGCAATGTGCCTCATATTTTTGTATTTCCTATGTTTATCCTGCACATATGCACCCTGTAACTAAACCAGTTGATCACTTTTGTATATACCTGCATATTAGAGCATATTTGACCTCCCTGTATTTTCTTTGTATATCTATGTACCTTGTAACTAAGCTGACCACCTTCATATCTTTTGCGCCCTGATGCCCCAGGGTCTGGTGCGCTTTATAAATAAATAAACTAAACTAAACTAAAATAACTAAAAGTAAAGATCACGTTGGCTTCTGGAGATTCATTGCAGATCCAGAACTTGAAGGCAATGTAAATGCCCCTGAATGTATAAATTCAATAAGGTGGAGAAACCATTACGAGAGTCTGTATACCCTGCCACATATGAGCAAACAGGTAACATGGAACCCCGCCCTGGTGGTGGCATAGAAATTGAGTTTGATGGTGAAAGTCAACTGACCATCACAGTGGAAGAAGTGGCAAGGGCATTGAGAGCACAGAAAGGGGAAGCATCAGGAGCCAATGGGGTACCGGTGGACCTCTACAAGAGCGAGGATGCAATTTGGGATCCGGTTTTTGGCCTATGGTTTTTAACGCCACCCTCCAGCAAGAGTTGGTTCCGGCATACTGGACTTCGGCTGTGAGGTCTTGCTGCAGCACCTATTAGCATGGATGGAGGATACATATCAGTTAAGCCACCTCCAGGCTAGGTTCCAAGCTGGCAAAAGTACAGTCGTTCAGTGTTTTAGGTTTTACTTAGTGGTCCGAAAAACATCTCAGGATTGCAAATGTTAACCTATAAGTTGTATTTGTGGTCTTAAAAACCATATTTTACAGCATGCCCAGAGATGTCCTTTGGGCTGTTTCATGGCTAAGGGCATCCCTGAAGCAATGTTTCCATGCTGATGTTGGCTTTAATTCATCTCAGAATTCAAGAAGTCCTGAAAACCGACTACCAAGAATGTTTTGGAGGAAAACACATTATTGTATTCAGAGACCTCCTACAGTTAACCTCAGTAAAAGTTCAACCTATTTTCAAACAATTGGGACACAAACAATGCAACAGAACACTCAGTAGCATTGGAAATGTCAATCTCTGGCAACATTGTCAGTACAGAGAACTAACTCAAAGCATGCGTCATTCTGCAGACATCACCTATGCTAACATTTTACTGGTGTGCTTACTAAAGATGCAACATCCATCCAAAATAGTAGACAAACTCTGCTCTATATGGGCGAAACACATGTGTTCCTGATGTCACAGACCAATTAACTCAACAAAATATAAATTGCATGACCTTAATGCCAACCCTTGAAAACTGTAGTCAATTCAAGGAGACAATGTTAAAAAAAGAAATGCAACCCATACTGCATATCAGCACCACAGACAAACTAGAAGTGCACGGCATGACACTCCCTATGTGTCAACAAGCAACATCACAACTAAATAGCTTGGAAAAATGTATCTCCAACACAGCTGTATTGGAAACAATGTTAACTTTGTGTCTAAACTGCAGAGTAGTTCTAAAACGTAACCTTGATGTAGAACAAGGTTTAGTCAATGGAGCAATGTTGGCTTCCAAACATTGGCTTCCAAACATATCCACATAACAACAACATTCAGTTTGTCAACATCTAATTTGACAAACTTGCAGAAATTAAATGAATTGGCTGCATAATATCTTGTTTCCTTCTTTTCAAAGACATGTATGTACGCCGAAAACCATTTTCTATGTCTCTTGCATATGCTGTCACTATTCACAAATCGCAAGGTCTAACCCTAGATCACGCATTGATTGACAGCACAGTCTTTAAAGAAGGTATGAGTTGAATAGCACGTTCTTCACAAAAAACAACTGCAGGCCAACCAAAGGATGGAGAGGTACACCTCTCTGGTACATTTAAATTCATCAACACAACTGGAGTAAATTGCTATGCAAATTTAAGAATCAATCTTCTCTTCTAATTGCCACCAAGTGTTCACAATATTTACTTAAACAGCTGGGACCAGTTGTGCTTGCAAATGCTTGTCCTTCATAGAAATAACACAAATAATCCTGACAGCAATTACAGTATCACAGGTATAAGACATGAATAGGAATGGTAGAATGTACCATAAACATACACAAAGATCCTCAAGCATTCCTAATGTGTTTACTACAAGTACTGCAAACCAAAAACATCCCTATTAATGAAATCTTCCAGATTTCATAGACGTGGAAAGATACATGCACTCTCTGCAACCATGTTTCACAAGAGCACATCCCTAATGAACAATGTGTATAGGTTTCCATTCCAAATTGTGAATCCATTCCATTTCACAAGATTCTGCAGAATGCAAATCATGGCACATTCTGCAATAATTCAAGCATACAAATAAACTCACATAGCCAATATGTCATACTAAGGGCCTCATTACACGGACGGCGGTAAGGGTTTACCGGTACCGGTATTTTACCGGCACCGGTAAACCCTTACTGCCTTACTACGAGGTCCCTTTGCGGGTTGGAGAATTTAACGCCTGCTTTTTGCAGGCGTTAAAAACCAACCTGCAAAGGGACCAGGGAGCTAATTACGGCACCGCAATTTGCCGTGCCGTAATTAGCACCTTCGTCATTCCCATTATGCCCTATGGGCGAAGGGGGAATTACCGTCCCACCAACCTTGGAATAGGGCGATAATTCCCCTTTCCACCAAGGCGGCACCGGTATTTTACCGGCATGGACCCACCGCCGTTCGTGTAACGAGGCCCTAATTCTTCTAATGTACAATGAAGGTGTAATAAAAATAACTGTAAACTCGACAGTAGGCATAATATACCACCCTGGTGCCACAACCACTTCAGGGCACTATACTGCATATGTCAAAAAAGATGTGGTTGGTTTGAAGGTAAATACACCACCATTACTCCAAAACATAGGTTACTAGCAAATCTAACACATGTCAACTTAATATTCTTTCAAACCAAATATACACACTAAACTATAGCATAATGCATTTTGAATATACCAAAGGTATCTAACTACTTCAAAAATACCCTTCATTGCAATAAACTTCAAATACACCATTGCAAATCTTGTTACTACAAAACTTTGTCTAAAGACTAATGTAGTTATAATACGCCAATAGATATCTAACTGTTTTAAATATTTCCTTAATGACAAAACACGTCAAATAAAGCTATTTTCATACTTACACTTGCATAATTATAATAGTTTTTATTTCCAATGACCCAATGATTATTTCATGTCAATACAACAACAGTTTAGAACACGCTAATGTTGTACCAAACATATTACAAAGAATGTACTGTTTAAGAGGGTCAATAAAAAGTAAATGTATGTGTAAAGGAAGGAAATTGCTATCCAGCCTTCAACAGCTGTTGGTGCTTTATCCACTTGATATTGAAAAATTTCTGCTGGTAAGCTGCTAACTTGCGCTATGTCCTGTGGCTGGTGAAGACTTGGATAAACTTGAAGAAAAGAAGAGTAGTTAGCCCTAAATTGTGCTTTTATCGTTACAGAAATAGTGGGATGAAATGTACAAATTAAATAAAAACAGAACTATATTAATGAGACCAACAGAACTGTAAGGAAAGTATTTTGGGACGTATGCTGTTTTGATTCAAAGAGAAAAAGAAAAAAGAAAAAAAAAACATGTGTTAGGGTTTCAGTTACTTCACTGATAGATGTTCTGATTATTTTCCCCAAAATTGCAAGACTAGAAGATAGTCATCATTCCTGCAGTGTAGGATGTGTTACTTGTTCTGCTTGCGTGTATCAACTCTGATGGTTTTAAATAAACTTCACTTAGGGTATGTTGTGCCCTTGATGGCAATTCTGTTGCCTCGGATGTTCCAAAGGTTAGGTATCTCTGGCCTGAATATTATTGTGCCTTGATTTTAGCTCTAATTTATGGCAGTGCTTTTGCCTTTGTTATTCCAAAAGACAGGGTGATTCTGCCTTTGCTGTTCCTTAGGGTTGTTTACCTCACGGTAAAATGCCACTCTGATATTCCAAAAGGCAGAGTAATCCTGCCTTTACTGTTCCTTAGGGCCTCAACACATGTTTCCCTGCCCCTGTCTGGGGCGGTTCTCCAGGAGGAAAAAGTCTCTATTACAGATAAAATCCTTGTTTGTTTGATCTTAAATTTGTAGAGAGCTTGATCAGCAATTGCCTATGGGAAAAAACAACAAGGCACAGGATTTTAGCTTTTAAAAGAGAGCCTATCAATTTTTATAAAAAGAGCAAAAAATAGTGGGTACTTACGATATGCAGATACTTTAGTTAGGAGGGATAGTGAGGATCCTGTAAAGACTCACTCAGTCTCTCAAATTATAATTCAGGTAATGGATCCTGAAAAATAATGTGGCAATAATTATTTCTTGTTTAACTGCCTCGACTGCCAATAGTAAAACAGATGCTAGTAGAAGACTCTATTTCTATGGGCAGCAAGTACAAGGATGAAAAGAAATGCTATAGGTATGCTTACCTTTTCTGCATTTAGGTCTTAGATGGCCTGTGGGATGAATGGTTTGGTCGCCATTGTGTTTTACGTTCAATTGCGGCCATATTTATTTAGAGCGATGACATCACCGTGCTAGTGTGTGTGACAACATCATCGTGCTCAACGTGATGGCGCCATTTTGAATTGGGATATGTTTGCGTGTTATAGATATGGAAGTGTGTGTTCATTTTGTTGGTAATTCTGAATCTTTAACTTGAATACAATATATTTATTGTCAAAAACTTCAATTGACTAGGTTGATTGTACTTGATCTTGTTATGGGGGCCCCTAATTTCATCTCATTTTATATACTGATTTTTTCCCTTGCGATTGGATGCTAGAGAAGGAGAGAAAAAGAGGTTATAGTGACATGTTAGAGGTAGCAGTTGTGAATAATATGACATAACATTAAGTTACTGGCAACAATCCTAATTCTGACTTTGGTAATTATTTTGTAATAAAAGGTGATCGAGTTCCTCATCATTATTTAAACCTGTGTGCCATGGGTTCATATGATAAATCCATTTTGCTTCATGTTTCCTTAATTTCCATATTGCCTACTCTTGGTGGGGTTCTGAATTTTTCAATACCAAAACATTTAAGTGCAGCAAGGTCATCTTGGCTATGGTTTGTGAGAAAATGTATTGCAAGTGGTGGTCTTATGTCTTCATTTTTGATGCCTCTTATGTGTTCTCTGATTCTTTTTTTGAGTTGCCGGATCATGCTTCCAATGTATAAGTGTTTACATATGCAGGTGATTGCATAAATTACATAGGTGCTATTACAGTTGATAAGTTGTTTGATATCTGTGGTTTTGCCATTGGGCAATTGAATGGTTTTCTTAGTGTCTTCTGAATGTTTGCATGATTGGCATTGGCCACAATAGAAATTTCCTTTAGGAGGTTTCTGTAGCCAGATTGCGTCTGAATTGGTTGATTTGGCCAGTTTGTCTTGAAAGTGGGATGGACTTAGTTTATCTCTGTGACTTTTTGATTTTTGATTTGCGGAAAGTTAAAATCAGGTGTTCATCCAATACTGTTTGTAGATCTTAATCAATTTGTAGAATATTACAATTCTTGGATAAGATTTTTTTTGATGACCTGGTTGTTTGTACTGTAGCTGGTAATGAATCTGGTCTTGTTTAGATTTGTTGCGGTGAGGTGAGGTAATTTATCTTGAAGTAATTGTTCTCTAGTTCTTCCAAAGGTTTTTTGATAGCTTTTATTGATCAGAGATTTGTTCTATCCTTTTTGTGAAAAGTTGTTCATCATTACTTTTGCTTGTTCCTCAAAATCATCTTGAGTGGAGCATTTTTGTTTTATTCTTAGCATTTCACAGAACGGATGTTGTTGATTACGTGTGTTGGGTGGTTACTTGTCGCATACTAGGTACTGTTTACTGGTGTTGGTTTTACAAACAAAGTGGTGAGAATCATGGTGTTCTGCATATACAGGGTTGATGTCCAAAAAGTTTATTGAGGTTTGGTTACTTTGAATTGTAAGTTTAAGGGAGTATGTGTTGGTGTTGAGATAATTGACGTAGTTGTCTAATTTTTGCTGATTTCCATTCCAGATTAGGATAATGTCATCAATGTATCTTGCCCAAAAATGATGTTATTGTTGTCCGTGAATGATGGGTGCTGCCATGCGTGTTCAAGCTCGTAGTATAAGTTGGCATATGGTGGGGGGAACTTGACACCCATGGCAGTCCCTTGGATTTGTCTAAACAGCTGTTTATTGAAAGTGAAAATGTTATTATTGAGGGTAAATTGCAGCATTTCTAGAATCATATTGTTCTGGTCGTTATAGGAGATAGATCTGGTTGTAAGAAAATAATCTGTCGTGTGTAAACCTTCTTCATGAAGAATGCTTGTGCATAGTGAAGACACGTCCATAGTAACTAGCCAGATTTCTGGTTCCCAATGCTGATTTTCTAATTGGTGGATGATGTGTTTGGTATCGCGGACATACGAGGATAATCACGTTGCTAAAGGTTGTAATTGGTGATCAATGTATTCTGAAATGTGTTCTGTAAGAGATCCTATGCTGTTGATAATCGGTCGGGTAGATGGTAGATTGGTGAAAGGTTTGTGTATTCTGGGCACAAAGTACACTGTAGAGGTAATTGGAAAAGATATTTCAAATAATGACATTTTTAATCTGTAATGAGGCTGGAATCTCACCAGCTCTGACTCATTAGTTTCCAATCTTCCTGCAATTTCGGCAGGGGATTTGTGGTTAATTTTACGAAACATTCATTGTCCTCAAGGTGTACCATGGCCATCCTTATGTAATCTTCAGTATTGAGCAATACTATGTTGCTCTGCTTGTCCCCGATTTTAATGATGTGTGGGTTGTCTGGAAGTTCCTTCATTGCTCTGGTTTCCAGTTGTGTTAGGTTATGATGTGTTGGAGGTTTGTCACCCTTCAAATAGATCTTCCTTAGATCCTGCTGTGTGACCTTAAAGGCGTCTGTTGCATTGTCTAGTTCAAGCTTGGGTTGGAATACTGATTTAGGTTTAAGAGTGGTTTCGACCGAAAGACCCATGCTAACATGTTGTTCAAATGCAATTGATTCCAATGTTTATTGTTCATTTGGGTCCAGTATGTTGACTAGTTGCACGGTTTGTTCAACATGTTCCACTGTTAGGTCTGAAGGTACATGACTTTTGTTTGGATGTTTCTTCATATCTGTTTGGGCAAATATTTTTTTTTAGTTTAAGTTTTCTGAAGAAATGAAATAAGTCTACTGTGGTGGAGAAATAGTTATAGTTGTTGGTGGGGCAAAATTCAGTACTTTGATTAATGCTTTACTTAGATGTGGTGAAAGATCGATCTTGGTTAGATTGATAACTAGGTCTTGCGTTGGGGTAGTGGGGTCTGTGATCTGGTTTGTACTCCTATTTTTGTGGGGGTTTTCTTTCGATCCTTTCCCCCTTCTGCCCCTCTTGCACTTGGTTGTTTTGTTGAGATATTTCCTCTGATTGCATTGCTTCTAGCATAACTTCTCATTGATTTTTGTTTTAAAAACTCTTCTAAAAAAAGACGATGGCTTGCCTCTTGATGAGGTTGGTTGTGATAAAGGTTCTTTCAATGTTGATGGTGCCTCTTTTGATGCTAGACCTACTTCTAGCTCAATGTCACTAACAGTAGCAGTGTCTGAACTCAGTGGTGTTGTTGAAATATGTTCCGTCTCTGTGGTTGTTTGCGGTAGTTGTCTTGCCTGTTGGTTAAGTTGTTTGTTGAAGGTGTAAACCCTTTTAAATTTATAATGCAATTTGTCTCTTAGATATTGTCTTTGTTTTTTGATTTTTATTTGTTGTTCATGGTTATCTATAATTTCAACTAGGATGTCATCATTTTTAAAAGGTTTTTCCGGGATGTTGAGTTTTTGTTAGTTTATCATGCTGTTGTTTGGCATTTTTCATTAATCTATGGATCATTTCTTTAGATGTGGTGGTGAGCATTTCTTCCCATTCTTGTAAGCCTTCAATGTCATCATTTTCAAAGGGCAGGAAGATGCAAATGCGCCATCCTCATGGTATGCAATCTACTTGCAGGTATTTGTCTAGGGTTTTGATCTCCCACCACCTTGATCATTCTTGTTTGAGCAGTTGTTCTAGTTGTTGAAAAAGTTTCCGTAATGATGGAGCGGTATCTCCTGCCACAGAGTTTACCTTTGGTTTAGTCCTGAAAATAAAAGTTCAGCCTCTTCTCCTCTCTAAGAATTGTTTCCTAACATGTTAGAATCTTGTCATATGATTTTATAATATGGATGCTGCCTGCTGTAAAAGGAAGAAAACTGCTATCCAGCCTTCACAAGCTGTTGGCGCTTTATCCACTTGATATTGAATGATTTTTTCCTGGTAAGCTGCTAACTCGGGCTATGTCCTGTGGCCGGTAGGACTTGGATTAACTTGAAGAAAAGAAGGGTAGTTAGCCCTAAATTGCACTTTTACCATTGAAGAAATAGTGGGGTGAAATGTACAAATAAAATAAAAACAGTACAATGTTTTGCTGTGCTTCCAAATTTGGTTTTAGTCAATTCAGCATATTAATCAGACCAACAGAACTGTAAGGAAAGTATTTTAGGACATGTGCTGCTTTGATTCAAAGAAAAAAAGAAAAACAGAAAGAAAAAAACAGGTGTTAGGCTTTCAGTTACTTCACTGATAGATTTTCTGATTATTTTCCCCAGAATTGCAAGACTATACGATAGTCATCATTCCTGCGGTGTAGGATGTGTTACTTGTACCAACTCTGATGGTTTTAAATCAACTTCACTTAGGGTATGTTGTGCCCTTGATGGCAATGTTGTTGCCTCAGTTGTTCCAAAGGTTAGGTACTGTTCCTTATGGTTGTTTACCTCACAATAAAATACCTCTTTGATATTCCAAAAGACAGGGTAAAAAATTGTATGCAATTAGCTCTTAAAATACCCTGTTTAACACATTGTACTGGTTTTTCCTACAGGACATGAACCAGAGAGTCCAGCGTCATTACTGTATGCACCTAAGTAACAATATCAAGTATAAACAAATACATATTCTATATGCACTATACTCTATTGTACTACATTCATAAATAACATATACCATTCAATTATATAATTCCAACACATTACCAAAATGTTATACTGCCGCTATATTACCTATAATTACTATACACATATTACTACTGTGGTGGTTGTGGACAGTGGGCAGATTCTTGGGGCTTCCTTAACGAAAATTGTAAGATCACGAGATTAGACCACCAGTTGAGTAAACTATTCCCTAAACCACCATTGGTCGCATATAGAGGAGTATGGAATACCAGAGGCCATCTGGTAAAAGCAGAGAGAGTTGACAACCGGAAACAACTCTTCCTTAATAAACCCAAACATGGGCCTTTCCCATGTTTGCATTGCTGCCATTGCAGCAATGTGCAAAAAGGTGATCTAATAAGACATCCATGAACAGGACAAAAATTAAACTTCATCAATATGCCACATGTGATTTGAAGTCTGTGATATATGGACTAATCTGCCCTAGAGGCAAGTTCTTTGATGGTCAAACCATGAGGAAAATGAACATGCTGTCAGAACATAAATTCAACCTCAGGATGAAGAATCCAAAATTACCAGTAGCCAGACACTTTGAGCACAATAAACACAGCATAGCCCAACTCAGGTTTGTAATTCTGCAAACAAATCACTAACCCACCATGAGGAGGAAACCCTATTGATTTAATTCTACGGAGGGAAATGTTTTGGATTCTCAAGTTTGATGCTTTGGAACCACCTGGGATGAACGAGGAATTCTCACTGACACCATTCCTCAATCACTCCAATTGGTCGAGATTGTGTTAGAACTAGTATGTGTATGGAGGTAGACTAGTCCCCTCCATATTACATACGTCACAGGCAGTCCATCCACAAGCACTTATAAGTCCAGGTCTGAAACCATCATCAGTATGGATGGCTAGAAGCCCCATTACATAACACATCATGTTTTTGAATCCAACATGTATATCTAACAATTGCGGAGTAACAAATGTATAGGGGTCATTGGGCCTCATTACAACCCTGGCGGTAGCCGTGCCCTTCTTAAGAGCATGGGTGCCACCGGTAATGTTTTTTTACCAGAGCCCAGAAAAGGGCAATAACCGGGTCATTTCGACCTTGGCGGACCCGGTAATTACCCTTTTTTGGTCTCTGGTAAAAATGAATCCCCATTCCCATTTGAGCCCCATATGGAATGGGGGGGATGCTAACAATGGGCCTGTTAATGACGGGCCCGTTGTTAGCATCCTGGTCTGCTAGCAGGTCCCGCTAAGGACGCATCGTCCGGCCAGGGGTCCTGAGCGGGACTCACAGCAGACCTCGTAATGAGGTGGCCCGGAATTAACGGTGCCGGTCCCTTACCGGCATCGTTCATTCCGCGGCCGCCAGAGTCCTAATGAGGCCCATTGACTCTTATGAGCAATGTAATGTGTATTTCTGTATTCTTGACAAAAATGTTACAGCAAGCCAATACCTAAAATTGTCACGTGTGATATGTGGTCTGATAAGTAATTGTCATGTTAACTGTTCATGTATGAATCTTAATAGAATATGATTGTAGACATATACATCTGACTAAGAATGTAGCTGATTGGTAACCAGAATGCACTCCTAATAATATAATGCACAATTTGTTATCACTGTTGAAAATGTCATGTTGAATCTGCAGCATAAATATGAACTGTGAGACTTTGACTGCGGCACTTGACATGTGGCTCTTCTCTAATATCTATAAATATCTTTTTACTTCTAATGAAATATTGAACTGCCTTGATATTTGGTTGTAAATAGTAATGTATATAGCATCCTCTTTAAATGCCCCAAACACTTATTACTACAGTCGCTATCAACATTTTTATGAGTGACAGTACCCACCATCATTTAATGTGTTCGACAAGTTGAATTGGAGGGCATGACATGTAGAAATTATTATGCACATGAAATTCCTCAAGGCCACTAGGTACCATTACTGTTGAACACTACATCACTTGTTTACTACGAGTCACACTGGTGACGTTGTCACGCAGACGGCCGTACATTTAGTTTGAGCATGAGCAGTTGGGCATCATTTGTACCAGTCATTTATATGGTTATCAGTTTTATTACTTGGGATCACTAAACGGATCAGGGCTACTTAACCGGAGGGCATGATATTCAGAAACTGTCATGCATCCCTCTTATTCTGATGTCATCAGTAACCAATAACATTTCATTTGTTTACCATGCATCATGTCTGTGACGTCATCACACACACAGTAACATGCATATTTTAAGAATGACAAGTTGTATAGAAGAGAAAAGCGGTATGACACGCTGCTACTATACATTATTTTCTTCAACAGAGTGTGAAGGTACATGACTCTGAGTGGCCTCTCCATGAGAATCACTCCGTTGCTGCTGACACAGTTTGATAAGTCAACACAACGTGAGTAACCTAATAATCCCATTCCTCATTGCGTGCACATTGCATACCAGGCTCAATTAGTAATTTATATTTACCTATGCTTTCTAGAATATTCTACCTAAATTGTATGAGCTTATCTAAAGCTGTAGAAGTGACCTAAGACTACTAACAACCAATTAGAAGTTGCTTGCATAAAGGAAGTCTCCTCACACCATATTTCTATATGGTTAAATTGAGTTTTACAGGGCTAACATGTTAATGTCCAGACCACACGTCTCATTGTAGGTGGTCATCCCGAACTTTGCACAGGTGATCCAAACACCTGTCAAGATCAATATTGAGTACCAACACAGTGAATTAGGTGAGTTATTGTGAACTCATTTGAAGGTTATTAAGGTTGAATTAATCGATTAAGCTTTTGGGACGAGATTGTTCCTACTTACTGTCATGTACTTATTTGTAGAATTCGGAAAGTCAGAGTCTTGGACACTACTTCTTTCTACCATTCACTGGCCACAACCACCACAATAGAATTAAAACCATGTAACAAGTACATACAATACACCTTCAAATAACACAAGGCGCCGTGCAACCCCTACAATTGCAATGATGTCCCCAGACACCACAATTGACCGCAAACTCTGTAGCATCTGCAAACCATGTTTTCACCTATACAAACAGATCCATATCAACTTTGTTCCACTCCCCTACCCTTTTTTATGCCCTCTTTCAGCCATCAAATAACCCCAAATGTGTTTTCCAAGGTGTTCGTTCACTGAGCTGTCCGTGGACTACCACAATGTGTGCGCAGCACCCACTTTTTTCACCTAAAAAAAGCTCCATATCATCTATATTCCAACACCGCACCTTTTGCAGCCCCCTTTTGACCACCAAATAACCCCAAATGTATTTTCCATATATTTTTCATCACGCGATTCAACATGGCCTACCTCACGTCTTCCACCATCCAATCAGGCGGTGCGCATGATGACCGCGACATCACATCGAACCCTGAATGACCTGGAGGCCTAACCATGCAGGGAATAGGGAAGTGAGTCCATGGACCAAAACCCAGGTATCACTGCATTTTAGCCGTTTAAAAATAAAAAAAAACTACTGTGCGGATTTACAGCAAATTTACAAAAAACACTTTATGCTGCAGACATCTATGAGGAAAACCAGACATTTTTGGACCCCCCTATAACTTTGACCCCCCCATGGATGAAAACTCACCAGACTTTGCAGAATCAATCCGAGGGGGGTCATATACTTTTCCTATAAAGTTTGGTGGGGGAAAAGTTATAATCCATCCAAAAAGCGCTCTTTGTGTGGGTTGAGCAACTTAACCATAACTACACAGCCACTACTACAGGCCGTGTAATATTCAAGGAAAAAAACTTTAGTTGGAGGGACGTTAAGGTGAGAACTTAATGCAACAAAACCCTGAAATTCAGCTACAGCCACCTTAATTTCGTACCCCTTGTTGTGCAGCCTATGACCACAATGATGGCATCACAGATTACATCACTGATGACATCACTAATTACCCTACAACAGTAACTGGCATTAAGCATGGCCTTCACCCATGGTCAGTGTGCATGGCCACATATATTTCAACACATGAATGGGTGCTAGTCATTGCCTTCAGTATGGAGAGTGGTCAAAACATTACCCCATGTAAACTGAATATTTTAAAACACTAGCAAACTACCAACCATGTATTGTGCCTCTGCCAGTGGGTACAGCTTCCAACCGTGTCCACTGTATTTTATATACACCGATTAGGCACTAGCCACAGACTTAAGCACAATACTGGCCAGTGGCCACAATCTTTGGCCGTGTCCACTATATATTCTAGGATAGAAAGGCACACTGATGTTTGAAGACTTAGGTTATATATATCTAGAAAACATGAGATACGTAGTTTAATTACCTTGAGGTGCGGGGGAAAGTAATGCCACAATGGCACAAGGCGGTAAGTCACAAGAGAATAAAGGAGAGTGCCAATATAAGCACACTTGCATCCCCTACACACCACTATACTGCAAAACAGTCAACATTTGAAAAAATCTACAAATCATCTGATTGTATGAGAAATCAAGACAACACTTACATTTGTTCAGAAAAATATATATCAAGTTTTTTAATCAAACAATATGTCGAACAGCGCTCTATGCATTCCGTGATTCCCCTTTCGTCAGGAGCAAACTTATTTCATGATGCAAGTACATTTCAATCTTCATGACTTACAAGGTAAATACAATAAATTATAATCAACAGGATTAAATCATTCTGATCTCTCCATTCACCGGTTAATTACATTTCAAGTAATGTGATCTATATAATCTCCCATGTTCAATAGGCATTATTCACCTGGCTTCTGGAGTTAGTCAAAATATGGTGTATGTAGATTTCCCCAAGGAGAAAACCTTGTCAAGATGAGTGGTCGCTGTGATATCTAGCATTCTGGGAAGAGGAATATATGTGGTACAACATGATTAGGATCAATGGCCTATGTCAAGGCTCTATAGACACATGTGGCAAATCCTATCCCTTAGCCATATGCCCCAAATGGGATCTTAACTCTGTACTTGTTTGGAATATATATTAGCTGGAATCTAGCATGGGTAAGTTCAATAGTGGTCATCAGTGTTGAAGGTAACGCACATTATTGAGGGTAGTGTCACTTTCAATTATCATCCATTGGAGGTGAAGGCTTGAGGATGTGAAAATATTAGATTAAAGTAAGGGCTACGTAAGTGTGACTGTTAGTTAGTGTCACTTATAACTTCAGATAAAAAGGAACAGGTGAAAGAATATAAATATAGCAGTTCCCAAGGTTCTATCTTTGACTTACATAGTGTAAGGCCTACGCGGATGTATCTGCTAGCCAGTTCCAAATATTGCTTCAAATAAAAAGGAACAGGAGAAAGCATGTAAGTATGGTAATTCCTAAGGTTCTATGTTTGACTTAAATTCAGTGCCACAGTGTTCTCATCCATCATGTGGGAAACAATGTTTGTGCATGCTCATCTCAATGGCCCTGTTCTATTTACAGCATGGAGTATGATGTCATCATGTCACACGTGATGATGTCACGATGTAAACAGCACAAGCAGGCCACTGAAGTGAATATCGGTATGCATGTTATCTTTGGATATCGTTCTGAGTGAAGGGACTTGAGATAATAGCAGGAACAAATTGGGAAAGTTAATTTCATGTATACAATGAACAACTATTCATGCACCAGAGAATAGCTAAACTGCAATCGTTAGTTCAAAGATGTCCATACATTGGTATGAACCTAATTGATAACTGCTCCAATTATTCTGGATGTGTGCACCATCAAATAAAGCTGGCAGCAGGTAGGGCACAAGTAAACAGAAACCATATGCAGCTCATTGAGTGGTGTTAGGGATTTTGTCCGAGGGCTATACCTAATTTGGTGGTATTTTAGTACTGTGGTAAAATGGTGGTAAAATGGACTGGCGTTATTATGTTATTGCCATATATGGTGTGACAAAATCCCCCTCTTATATCTGTATGCTATTTAGGGTAAACTCTAAAAAAATAATAATGGGCTTCGTACACATGGAAACTCAACAGTGTGAACTGTCACTCCAGTCACTTATCTACAAGATGGACAACTGTCTTTGACAGACTTGTTCATGAAATATTTTGCATTGTGAATGATTCATCAAAATGAATCATCATGTCGCGGGATTCATCCATCACCCAAGCATCAAACAATAATAAGCGTTCTTTCTAAGAGTACCAAACTTTACCTCTAGTTTTACCACCCGTGGTAAAATGTGCTACCTCTTTCTACACACTGGGGCTCTTCCCTGTAAATTGACACCCTCTTTGTCATTCCCTCCCATAGACCACCATCAGCATGAAACAGAGTCAATCCCCCTACTGACACCACTGTATCCTTTGGAACAGATATGTAGAACAAACTATGTTTCAATTGTTTCACAATGAAAGACCCATGATTCCGATGAGTGACTGTATAGTTCTTCAGAGAAGTGCTCACCAACCACCTATTTTTAATCAACCTGGCTTGAGATAGTTCCTCAATCCCGGGATTACTAATGACCACTTCACATCCACCAGATACCCCAAACTCTGGTTTCAACCCGCAAATAGCATTGGCCGCATCAGGAACAAATGGTTTGCCCAGGCACATGCAATTCTGCTTTTTGAATTTTACACAAGGCTCTAAATTTAGAATCAGATAAATATAAGGTTCCCAGGATTTAAACACTACTATCTGTGGGGTTTTGATGTTAACATATTCATCATTCTGCCAAATTCCTACATTGTGCTCCAATTTGGTCTGGTATATTAACTCGGGAGCAATGTATGGGATGCATAACAAAAACCCTACTTCCATCCTCTCAATATTTATATATAGATCATTGCATTCCCCATCTCGAAAGCGATCATCACCCGTACCATTTCCACTTCTCTGTGTGTGATCCATGCTATAATTTGGATGATATCGGATGACACAAAGTACAAAGGTATATGCCCTTGAATCAATTGAGATATCGCACTTTGAACTTCCCGCCGGTACTTCCTGAACATTCTTTCAATTGGGTTGATCACGTTTACTAGATCATTGAGTAAATTATCGTGTTTAACAATTACATTGGTGCTATGTTCTAACACTTTGGCCTGCTCATTTAAAATGACAATGGTTTCATTTACATATTTGAGTTGCTCATTT
Organism: Ambystoma mexicanum; assembly: GCF_040938575.1. NCBI lineage: Eukaryota > Metazoa > Chordata > Amphibia > Caudata > Ambystomatidae > Ambystoma > Ambystoma mexicanum. The sequence continues at coordinate 1,208,787,473 of NC_090932.1, forward strand.
AGTCCGCCTCTATTTCCATCTAATGTTTGTTGTATTGTAATCACATTGTGTGTTAACTATTATGCCTTAGCACTTAAAGTACCCACAGACACATCATTAGCTGTTTACATTGCTGTGCCCTCCACAGCCCCAATATCAGTCATTACAATGGAGGCCACAAGCAAATCCGCTACCCGTTTCCCCCTCCTTATTTTCATAACAGATGAACTCATGAAAGTGTTTTCTAACTGCATGGCAATATCTCTGGTTGATTTCCGGGCATCCTCCATCCGCAGTTCCAAGCAGTCTCTCACCTGATCCGATGCAATTACGCTTTCGTTCACAAATTTCTCGATGATGGGATCGCGTTTTGGGCTGATATACATGTTGTGATACATCAATCTCCTATTTCCCAGGATGAATCCCGGTGCCTCCTCCACCGCAATCCCAGATGCTGTCCGGGTTCTATCACCACTTGTGCTTTTGTGATTTTAAAATCCGACACGCTCAGTATTAGAAGCAAGATGAGTGTACATTACTCATATCTGGTATTATCTTCATTCTTCCTGAAAATGTTGTCTTCACACCCATTCTTTGGTTTGGGGGGCTTTCTCGGGGACTCCGTTCCCGTGGAATCCTCCAAGGGTCCAGCGCTCCAAGGATCCGGCTTTGCCTCTGCTGAGGTAAGGAATTAGTCATCTAAAGTAAAAAGAAACAAAACAAATTAAGTACCTAACACAACACATTTTTCTATCCCTCTTTTGCTGCAATGTCTGAAAATTAAATGTGGTTGTCATTATTAATATGGTGGTTCCATGGATACTGGACCGTCTCACTGGAACACCTGAAAATAAATATCATTATACAAACCAAAACATACATCCCACATCATGCAACAAAATAATTTCACAAAAACCTGCCTCCCCCATTTACATTTCTTCATAACAGAACCCCTTATCATTTCCCATTCATTTCACTGAAAAGCAGGTGTGTTTACCTTGATTCCTCTGTTAGCTCAATTATTACTCTGTACTCCTTATTTTCATTCAACTAGTCTCAATTAGCTCCAGCCTTCTCACCTCATGTTTCGGGTGGAAAGGCTTGATTTGATTTACATGGACAAACTGCTCCATTGTCATCTCACCTTCCTTTTTAATTATTCTGCACACTACAGGGGAGACCTTGTCTATGATTCTAAATGGTCCTTGCCATGCTGTAAGAAACTTAGAGTTGTTATGCTTACCTTTCCCAAAATGTAATTTGTACACCTGGTATTCCCTTATAGATGCCTGACTATCATAATATGTTTTCACACTGTTTAGCAGCCCGTTCCAAATTCTGCTGCACAAATGCAAATGCATGTTGTAAGTGCTTCCTTAACTCTTCAACATATTCGTGAATTGTGGAGGCATTTACAAGTGTTTTCTCATGGGTTCTGTACAATAAATGTTGTGGCAACACCATCTTTCTCCCTGTCAGTATTTCATGAGGACTGAGGTTGGTTGATTTAATGGGGGTCGATCTAATGGCCATCAATACTAAAGGCAGCTGAAGATCCCAACTAGAACCTACCTCAGCCACACATTTCTTTGATATGTCTACTATAGACCTATTGTTCATTTCCATCCCACCTGAAGAAGAAGGCTGATATGGGATGTGCAATTTCCTTTTCACACCCAATATTTACCAAACGTTGGTCATCAGGGCATGGTGAAATGACTCCCCCAGTCTGACTCTATCCTTTGGGGTAACCCAAATGTTGAAAAAATGTTATTTACCAGTAGCATGGCTGCTGTTTGCACAGTGCAATGCAATGCGGGAATGAATTCAACCCATTTGGACGCCAGAAAGATCACTGTTAATAAATATTTATTTCCCCTAGCTGATCTCTTTACAGGCCCGACATAGTCAATTTGCAAATCAAACCATGGGAGGATCACACCTTTTTTCATTAATGGAGCGCTATGCATAGGTGAAGCAGGCTGAAATTGTGCACATACTAGACACCCTCTGGTGTATAGCTCAACATCTTGGGACATATATGGCCAATAAGCATAATCTTTTAAACATTTTCTAAGTTTTTTGTGAACCCCTGTGTCAGGCAGTGATTGCATCATGTGCATGATGTAACATTAGTCACCGCAATGACAAGGGCACCACCCATTGGATTTGACCTGTTGCAGATTCTCTAATCATCAATCCATCTTGTAACCTAATTCTCTTTTGTTCTTTAGCAGTACTCTTAATCATTCCTTCCATTCACAATCATTTTCAGTTAGAGGTTTTTGTTCTGCATTTACCAAGTGATTATAAAATATACCTAAAATTGGTTCTTCTTTTTGGGCTTTGATCAGGTCCTCATCTGGAGTATCATAACTCTATTGCCCTGTAGGTTGTTCAACTTCTTTTGGCGACTTGGAGCTTGTGATCGAATCTACCTGTACTTCACCAAGCAGATGTTCAATGGGAAACAACTCTCCCATTACAGCTCCAATTTTGGCTAACTGATCTTCTTTGTCATTCCCCTCCTTGTCTTCACCCAGCATTTTTAGATGTCCTCTGATTTATCTCCAATGTACTATTAAATCATTTTCTGACATGAGTTTGTCTATGGCTTGGATCATCTTCCCATGTTTAAAAGGTTTTTTGTTATATGTGAGCATACCTATTGCCTTCCAGCTGGGTGAATATTCCAGAAAACTGTTTTGCGCATAATCAGAATCAGTCACTAAAAATATCTCTTTGAGTTTATGTTTAACTGTGGTAGCAATTGCCTATCTCTACAAAGAAGTCCTGGTTTTTTATAGGATATGCAAAACATGGCGACTTCATGAGGTATTGGTTTAGCCTGGCCACTGCTTCACACTGGTCCTTTTCCCACTTCCAGGGTACACTCTGCTTCAATAATTTGGTTAAAGGTTGTGTAATTTCTGCATAGTTTTCAATAAATGGTCTGTTATCTCCTGTCATCCCTAATAAGCTTTTTAATCCTTTCAAATTAGGAGGATCTTTCAATTTCTGTATCGACTCCACCTTTTTATTTTGTGGATGCAACCCATTCTCAGTGACCTCATGTCCTAAGAAGTTCACTTTCTTTTTAAACCATTGTGCTTTCTGCAAAGATACTTCGGCTCCCGCCTTCGGTAACTGGCCAAGTACAATTAAAATCTCATTTAAATACATTTTCAGATTTTCATTTTTACTTAGTCCATCATCTACATAAACTATTGTCCCCCTCTCTGCTGCATCTGGGAGCACTTTGCTCAATAATATTCCAAATTCACTCCAACTATTGACATACCCGAAAGGTATTCGGGGCCATGCATATTGGGAATTGTCAATAGAAAATGCAAACACATTTTGTATGTCTTCAGCCAGTGGCACACACCAGTATCCAGCTGCAAGATCTAATGTGGTAAACACCTTTGATTCATGGACCTGTGCGAGACCCTGATCAATAAATTAAAGTGGCTGCCTAGAAACAGACACTCTCTTGTTTAACTCTTGCAGGTCTGCACATAAACGCCATTGGCCGTTAGGTTTCAACACACCCAAAAAGGGAGTATTTGATGTGCTATGAATAGACCTAATGATTCCTTTGGATTCTCCATTTTTTAATATCTCAGCTAATGATTCCAAACATGATAGGAGCAACCGATATTGACACACAAATACTGGCCATGTGACTCTAGCAATGTGGCGACATGCAGATCACTTAGGCCGCAATCAAACGCGTCTTTGACAAAAACCTCTTTAAACTCTATAAATATTTTTCTCAACTGATCCTTCTCTTCTTCATTTGTGCATGCATCTGCAGCCTGAACCTGCTCTACCATTTTTTAAAATTCTGGACAGTCCTCTAATGGAAGACCCTCTGCACTCTCCTCTAACCAGGTAGCTGTATCACTTTAGAGAGTAGACAAAATTAAATATTTTAGAATCTTGACTTCCATTTCAACATGCTGCTTTTCTGTCTTATTTTCGTTTAAATCAAATAGGATGCACTTATCTTGGTGACAGCACACTGTCTCACCTGATGCATAAGGATAAACAGACTGAATTTTAAATATTCCTTTCGGTTGAGAATACAAAGACTCTGTCAACCCACCTTGCACATTCACATATCTCACAGGTATATTCCCAATCACTGCATTATTAAAATCTGTAGTATAATGATTTATGTGGGTGAATATCCTGGCACCCATTGTTGTCCACCAGAATTTTAATGGGTCCATCCCCAATCTCTACCAGTGGTGTATATTCACATTCCAGTCCTTGCTGCCTCATGGGTGCATATAGGCACACAAATGCATCAGAAACCTTCACCTTTTGTCCCTTTCTTAACATTATTGCAACTTTCCTGGTAAATGCAGGAATGGTAACGTCCTTTCTCACCTGTAGCTCAATCGCATCTGGTACCATCTCTGCACAATGATAACCCTGTCTTTTATCTTCAAATTCAGGTGCAGGACCCCCAATCTGGACCACACTGTGTGATTAAGAAAGTATAGCACCATGAACATTCTGTGCATAATGTCATTTCCCAAATGAAAGTTATTCTGTGCCATACTCGCTATCCACACTTTGTGAAAGATAGTTTTCAGGCCAATGGTGATTTTTTAACATGCATCTTCCTACGACTCTACTCCCTGAGTCCAGATCATCCAACCCAAAGATCTGTTGCCTTTTTATTCTGAATTTGGGGATTTCCTTTGTGTCAATTATTCGCTGGAGTATTTTCTCATTAATGAAACTTCTTTCCTGCTCCAGTGCTAAAGTTGCTTCCATCATTTCAAAATGACCATTTACACGGATAGGGATCCAAGGCTGCCCACCTCCCATTTGTATTTCAGAAAGGGTTGACATATGTTTCTCTGTGTTCATCTCTAGAATGACAGGTGGCTTGGATTTTTCATCTTTTGAGAAAAAGCTTAATGTGTTTTCAACTATTTCTGTTTGCCATTTTTTCTTGGGGTCCAAATAAATCTCTAGCAACTGCTTCTCTTCTTCACTTAGCATTTCACCCTGACACATTAGAATGACAGTGACACTAGGCACACAGCCATTCTGAAGATACACTTCCACTGCATCATATGATTTAGCCACTGTGTGGCATTCTTTTATACTGTTATTTTGTGACTTCACCTTCTTAGGCCTCAATGGCTTTTTGGCTAGGGACCACAAGACCCATTTACCCCATCAATGAGGGGCAACAACCTCTTCAGTCAATCTTTTCCCATCAGAAATGGTATTTCACTGATGAATGTAATCAACACTTTCTGTCTCATCCTGTGTTTCCCTATCTTTATGTCAACCTCAGTGACACCTTTGATAGGTATCTTCTCACCATTAAAACTGTGCACCGGGCGTTCATTTTGTCTCACTTAGATATGATTTTGTCATGATCTCCCTTCATTGATACTTTTTACCAACTCTTTGGACATGATTGTGGCCTGCTCACCCTTGTCAATCATTGCAAATGCATTGAATTTCTCTTCCACAATGATAGGAGCATAACACCTATCCTCAACTTCTTCCAGCAGACACAAAGTGTGAATTTTTGCTGATTTCAGCACTCAACTTTCTCACTCCCTTTTCACTTTTTGCCAAACGCATGTGAAATTATATTTGTCCCTCCTTCTTGCCCATTACATTTTGAGAACCTGTGTCTATGTTTCCATATTCAGCGCCCATTTGGAGCATAGCCACTGTCAACCCCTTGACCTAGGACTATCAGTGTTTGCATTGCAATTTTTTGACTGAACATTCTCACAAAGATCACGTGTTAGCTTGACATTTTCTAGCTCAGAACACCTATTTGCATTTTGCATGGTGTCTGTCTTTTCAGTCTCTTCAAATATGTGTGGCTCAAAACACTCCACAGGTGACTGGCCTGCACCCTCCTATTGAGAACCCGCTTTTCCTGTCTGGACTTCATCAGTATTCTGACTATCAAGGGAGGATATTTTAACAAGTAACCCTACCTATTTATCAGATGTTTTATTGTCACATAAAATGTCCTTTTTAAATGTGACTCTCTGTTCTTTAGATTTTCGTTCATTTTCTCCTTTTTCCTTTTTGCTTTTCATCTGGACATACTACTGTTTCAACTCTAAATAGAACGCGCGTGTGTGTGTGTGTGCGTGCGTGCGTGCGTGCGTGCGTGCGTGCGTGCGTGCGTGCGTGTGTGTGTGTGTGTGTGTGTGTGTGTGTGTGTGTGTGTATATATATATATCTATATCTCCCTTGTCTCACTTTCATTGGTTGGTATTTTTGTTTTTGAATTAGCAAGCAATTCCGGCCTGTTACACAAAACTGGTTCATGGGCTTCTGTATTTTTATCATTGCAGGGGTTATTGCATAGTCACTTGTCATCAGAATGCACAAGATCACTCCTATGACCTTCCACACGTTCACTTGGCTGTTGCTTTTGTTTGTTTGTTTGTTTGTTTATTTGTAATGCACGCCAGACCCAAAGGTAACCGGGCGCAGCAGAAACAATATTCAAAGCTTACAGTGTTACAAGAATCAAGCCAATGACAATGTTACAAAAATATACAATTTACATATTTACAGATGTGTGCAGATAATTACAGAGAAAAGTTTACAAACGATGTTGGAATTTTATACATTTGTTGGTGGTTTTCTAATAAAACAACAATACAAACCAGTTGGGCTAAAGATACAAGTTATTCGAGTTGATGTGTTTGATGAAATTCCTTCAAGTGTGAGAACGGTTGGTCTGCTCTCAGGTTATGTGGCAAAGCATTCCATTGTTTATCGGCTATCACAGGGAAGCTGATTCCGCCAATTTTGGCAAGTTTACATTTTGCTACTACCAGGCAATTGGAATTGGCAGTTCTTATCGGTCTGGTAGATGTTTTTCTCTTTATTATATCCGTCAGATAACTAGCAGCAGCATTGTTAAGGGCTTTGTGGGTCATGATCATTTTCAGATGGATTTTGTTATCAATAGAGAGCCATTTATGTTGGTGTCTAATAGAAGAGATATACTCCCTTTTATTTATGCTTTTGGACTGTACAGAGTTTTCCTATTTACTCAGTCAACATTTTAACTTGGGCCTCAATGCATTCAAATCTGTCAATTTCCTGGGATTCCTCTCTTTGAGGCCTATGCCGATATTGGTTAAATTCACACTGATTGGACCTATTTTGGTATCTCTAATGAGATTGATTTCTATTTGAGTTATTTCTTCATGGGCCTTAGGAGGTTAAGAGCGCAGTGTGACCATTCTTTGCCTGTGGTGGTGACTGATTATAATGGCACGGCACACAATTCATGTTTTGTCTTTCATTTGTTGGGAACTGTCCCCTATGCTGATTTCCATTTTCAATTACCTACCCACATACCGGGGCCTTTCTTGATGGCCATATACCATGGTATTAGGGTCAAATCTGCTCTGTGTGCCCAGTGTCTGGTATGGGCAATAGTCCCTTTAATTTTGGTTTTGATTGTTATTCATGCCTGACATATCGGGCCGGTATCCTACTCTAGGTCTATCACCTAAATATCTAGGACTAATGTAATTTTCTCTATTACTCGGGTCATGTGATTGGAAGAAAGGTGTTTGGGGTGGCGTCCTCTGTGGTGGCGAACCCTTCTGGTTATGTCTCATATTGTTCACTGCCTGTGTTTGGGCTGATTCAAGTGGCATTTTTGCAGATTTGATCTCCATTACCATTGGTGTGAAATGTTTAGATTATGATTTTGTCTCGCTATTACCATAGATTACCTCATATAATTTAGTCCCCTGTTCAACAATCCACGCTAATGATTTTTCTCTGTCAAATTCGCAAATTAACTGTGATATAATGGGGGTCATTACAAGGTTGCCGGTCCAGAAACTACAGTGCCGGTGGGCTTGCCGGTACCATTGTTTCCAGACCGGCAAACTACGAGTTCTGCGGGTGGGTGCCTTTCCGCCCATCAAGTCTGACCTGCTTTCTTGGCATCTTGCATTGACTGGTAAGGTGAGAAATGATGTCTAACCTCTTTTTCAAAGTCTGCCCATGACAGGTTTTCTTGTTCATTAAGACCTCTAATTACACTAGCAGTTTCAGAATAAAGTGTTAGGTGAAAGTATTGTCTATACTGTACATTAGTTATTTGAAGAGCTTTAAATCTATCATGCACTGTTTCTAAGTGGTCTTCTATGCAATAATCACCTCCCTTTTTGAATGGTTTAATCAAAGTTTTGATGGATTTCATTATTTTGATGGGGCTACTTGGCGCAATGTTCGGGAGTGCATTATTCTGTCGTTCATTCCTTTTCTCTGGTGGCTCAAACTGATGATAACCACCGGTGGGTGAATCAAATCCCCCCAAAGGGCTACAACCAGATCTAGCCACAGGCATAGCTATTGGTACACTGTTTCCTTGGGGCTAATCTCAATTCCATTAAATGTGGTACCATGTTGTTTTTCTTGAGATTTAAAACTAAGCATGTGCTGTTAAATCTTTGCACCTTTTATGTAGTAGGTCTGCCTCGTGACAAAGGTTATAGTTTTCATAACTAATCTTATTAATCACGGCTTGTATTTCATTTATTTGCATTTGCCACGATTAAACTCTCTTTCTTTCTTGTCATTTTCCTCTAGCATTTTGACCATATCTTGCTCTGTATACTTGTGAGTTTGTATGGTGAGTTGGGGGTGGGGTCTGTATGGGTGCATGGTGTATGCTTGTGAGTTTGTGTGCTGAGTTGGGGGTGGGGGGGTTCAGGTCTGTATGGGTGCATGGTGTATACTTGTGAGTTTGTATGGTGAGTTGGGGGTGGGGTCTGTATGGGTGCATGGTGTATACTTGTGAGTTTGTGTGCTGAGTTGGGGGTGGGTGGGTTGGGTCTGTATGGGTGCATGGTGTATGCTTGTGGGTTTGTGTGCTGAGTTGGGGGTGGGGGTTTGGGTCTGTATGGGTGCATGGTATATGCTTGTGGGTTTGTGTGCTGAGTTGGGGGTGGGGGTTCGGGTCTGTATGGGTGCATGGTGTATGCTTGTGGGTTTGTGTGCTGAGTTGGGGGTGGGGGGTTTGGGTCTGTATGGGTGCATGGTGTATACTTGTGAGTTTGTATGGTGAGTTGGGGGTGGGGTCTGTATGGGTGCATGGTGTATGCTTGTGAGTTTGTATGGTGAGTTGGGGTGAGGGGTTTGGGTCTGTATGGGTGCATGGTGTATGCTTGTGGGTTTGTGTGCTGAGTTGGGGGTGGGGGGTTTGGGTCTGTATGGGTGCATGTTGTATGCTTGTTAGTTTGTATGCAGGGGTCGGGGGGTTGTGGTCTGTATGAGTATGTATGCATGGTGCATGCTTGGTGGCATGGGGCATAGTGTTTGCATGAAGGGAGGGTGTCTTGGGGCATAGTGTTTGCATGAGTGGTGGGTGTCATGCGGCATAATGTTTGGTCGGGGAGTGGGGGCTATGGGGCATAGTGTTTGCTTGAGGGGTGGGTGTCTTGGGGCATAGTGTTTGCATGAGGGGTGGGTGTCATGGGGCATAGTGTTTGGTTGGGGAGTGGGGGCCATGGGACATTGTGTTTGCATGAGGGGTGGGTGTCATGGGGCATAATGTTTGGTCGGGGAGTGGGGGCTATGGGGCATAGTGTTTGCTTGAGGGGTGGGTGTCTTGGGGCATAGTGTTTGCATGAGGGGTGGGTGTCATGGGGCATAGTGTTTGGTTGGGGAGTGGGGGCCATGGAACATAGTGTTTGCATGAGGGGTGGGTGTCTTGGGGCCTAGTGTTTGCATGAGGGGTGGGGGCCATGGGGCATAGTGTTTGGTTGGGGAGTGGGGGCCATGGGGAATAGTGTTTGCTTGAGGGGTGGGGGCCTTAGGGCATAGTGTTTGCATGAGGGGTGGGGGCCATGGGGCATAGTGTTTGGTTGGGGAGTGAGGGCCATGGGGCATAGTGTTTGCTTGAGGGGTGGGGGCCTTGGGGCATAGTGTTTGCATGAGGGGGGGTGTCATGGGGCATAGTGTTTGCTTGAGGGGGGGTGTCTTGGGGCATAGTGTTTGCATGAGGGGTGGGGGCCATGGGGCATAGTGTTTGGTTGGGGAGTAGGGGCCATGGGGCATAGTGTTTGCTTGAGGGATGGGGGCCTTGGGGCATAGTGTTTGCATGAGGGGTAGGAGCCATGGGGCATAGTGTTTGCTTGAGGGGTGGGGGCTATGGGGCATAGTGTTTAATAAAAATTAGGGGTTGAAAAAGCCTCCTGCCATGCCATGCCACGCCTACCACCCCACCCACATTTACTTTTCGGCCCACTATAGCCATCATGTAGGGTACTTTCGGCCCTCTGTCAAAATCAGTTGTGCACCCCTGCTCTATAGCATGAAATTCAATTTCTCTCTCCATATTATTCTTTGCATTGTCTGCATTTCCAAAATAGTATCATCCTTGTCCTATCTTATTGCGTCTATGACTCCTTTTAATTGCATCAGTTCCTATTCACTCTCCTCAAACTGCTTTTTTTCTGAGACAGCTGTTTTTCCAACTCACTGCATTTAGACTGCATCCCTGTGTTAGTTGACTCTAATTCCAATGTTAAACACTTTACCTGCTCACTGGTCTCCTCCAAACTGAACTGTAATTTACTAATCACTTCAGACTCCTTCTCCTGCAGTCTTAAAAACCGATTTAGGAGAAACCAAAGCTTTGCACATAACCTTATTATGGAATCCGTCTCTGCATATTTGTCTGAAGCCCTGAAAAGTAATATGGCATTTTCTGATGACCACCCCCATGGGCAAATAGCGTTGCCTCCAGTTAATTCACCAGCTCAGAAAGCTCAGAAAATTTTGCTTCAGTTTGGGTCATAATGACACTGTGCGCAGCGCCACACTGTCACCTCACAGAATTAGTTCCCTTTTAAGTACTCAGATGGCTGTGCTGCACACACTTGCCCCACCCAGTAACTGCTTTAAAATTCCTTCCAGGCCAATGCACCAAAATATGTTAGGGATTTTGGCGGAGGCCTATACCTAATTTGGTGGTATTTTAGTACCGTGGTAAAATGGTGGTAAAATGGACTAGCGTTATTATTGATATTGCCCTATATGGTGTGACAAAACTTCCCTCTGTAGAGGAGGAGCCAAGTACCCCTACTCCAACCGCCCTGCCCAGATTACCTGTCTTTTGGAAACCAGAGTATGAAACATACACAGAACAGTTGAACAGACAAAGAGCAGTGCCAATAAGAGTACCAATACCTAAGAAGATCTGGGAGGTGAGGTACCCATTGAGAAAACCGTACCGACATACAAGACAATATGATGGCCATGTGAATAAGATTCCTGAAGAAGCAGAGCAGATGAATGGCAAGGACGAATGGTGACGTCACAACAGAATAGAGCTGAAGTCTACAGAAGAGATGCAGAGACCAGAGAATGCAGATATTCTATAAGGCATCAAGAAAGTACCAAGGATAAGTGACATCTTGGGATCAAGGTGAAGAAGCTTATGCCACAGAAACAGTTGAAGATATTAAGCTGGTTTAAATGTGTACAGATGCAACAGAAACGCAAGCAGCGAAGTAATCTTAAAAGTTCGCCTCAAGCTTTATAGTAAATAGATTGCACTAAGCGCCACTATACATGTATATAGATGCATATGAACGAGTAAAAGATGGATGTTTTCACTATGCATTATAAGCAGTGCTGAACATTAACAATAAGGCCTCATTTCAATGTATCGCAATTATAAAGCAAATTAATTACAAATGAATCTCAGCAGAATGAGTTGGATGACCTAAGAAGCCACTGTATTATCAACCTGGAATTAGCTGACATTGGATACAAATCATGTGAAAGTGCAGAAGCTTCTGTTCAAAAGGCTTGAGCAAAAGAAAAGACGTCAGAAGACTATTAGAAAATAATATTAAATACACTAAAAGGCTTGATTTCATTGTGTCGAGTCACATGGAAGAAGGAAGCTGGATGATCAAGGTGTCACACCTACACATGAGGGCAGGCTGTGCCCACACTCAAACAAAATTCTCAGAGCACAGTACAAGCTCAAGGCCAAACTTTAAAACACTGGACCATTGAGGTGATGATGGATTGATACATTAATTGGTGCGAAGCTAGTGTTAAGACAAGCTCACCAGCACCTGGATGCTCTGTCTGCATGCTGCTAGACGTAAGTGGAAAATTACTGACAGGGGTTAGAAGCCAACCATTGTAGAGGACTGCGTAATTAAGGGTCTATATTTGATGTAGCCAATGGAACTTTGTGTATTTAGTGACGTTCATAGTGGCCATTTTGAGGGAAGGGCTTAGTTGCCCCACCTGATGTTAAGTACCCTATCACTTTCCTTCACTGTTCTATACTGATACAGAACGTATACCTAGATATTCACTTAGAATCTATCACTCCCTCCAATAAGTTTTGTAGTTTGCCACGCAGGATGACGTGGTTAAGTGACGCAGGTCAGCATGTCACTGATGATGATTTTGCATGATATAACCTCAGTTTTTACTAAAATAAGTTGAGTAAGAGGATCGAGCGAATGCTGATGTTCATTGTACTCCCTATTTTAGATACTTGATATTAAAACAGACTACCTTTTGCAAAACTACATGAGTCATCTTGATTTTTGATGTATGAATACAATCTGCATCCCCATCCATCTCCAGGGTATTGCTACTCATCTTAAAGGTTAAAGGACTGGGCAACCCAGTTCACCTCTGATACCTGTATTCTATTAAGGGTCAATTCTAAACAGAATAATGGGCTTCGTACACATGGATACTCGACTGTGCTAACTGTCACTCCAACCACAATCTACGAGACTAGACTACTGGCTTTGACAGATTTGTTCATGAAACATTTTTCATTGTGAAAGATTCACCAATCACCCATGCATCATACACTTTTAAAATGTTTTGCTAAGAGTACCACACTTTACCTCTAGATTTACCATCTGTTACCTCGTTTTACACACTGGGGCTCTTCACTGTAAATTCACACCCTCTTTGTCATTGAATACACTTAGACACAGAAAACACAAACCTACTGATTCAGATTTAAAAATGCCTTTATTATATGCACTTTTATTTGAAACAGGTAATGCTCTATGAACATTACTACAAAATAGAACCTCTACATTAGATTGCATGACCAGTCTGTATTCGTGACAATACATCCACATTTCTTATCTTACCCCAGACCTTGGATCCCAACACAATGGGCAGAAGACAGTCTAAGAGAAGAAACAAAAACAAACACACAATAGTAGGCCAGCTTTCCTTTTCTCCCTTTACACTTCAGCATTTATCATTTTCAAATGATGAAAAGACACTGTTTATAAAATGACCATGTGATCCTGACTGACTGTAAAGATAAACACAATTATCCGTACATGTGCCTCACTTTTACAAACACTCACTTCCAGTGTGTGAGACTTCTGCACTGTTATCATGGGAGACCCCTCTGAACGTGATTATCAGCATGCAGGAGTGTCGCAGATTCTGCAAAAATCCAGCCACCCACAAAAGACACAGCTCAAGGCCTCAGCTTCCTGGAAAATCTTGCGCTCTACGACCCTGGCCAATCACTCGCTTGTCTGCTAGCTGCCTGCTTCTCTATTATTCAGTCAGCACACCTCCTGTTCTTCTCTGGACAACATATGCCCACACCCCTTCGGTCTCCTGAATGTATATTCTAACCCTGTCAATCTCACTAAAACCTGCCTTTTTCCTGACGTATACACTCACTCGAGCTATTTGGCATTTCTTCCCTCAGAGAACCACCTCCCACGGATGTTTGTATCAATTGTTTCCTGCAGCACATAATGTGCCATTTATAAATTGCCTTTGCAGCTTGTGTAATGAAATCACAGGTAATGCAATCTGCCTTCCCATTTTCATTCTACTATAAAAAAAAACATTTCATCTGAACCTGGTTTGTACTGCTTTGTTAAGGGTAAATTATCAATTAGTAAACAAGGTGTTACTTGGTTAGTTTGAGTTATTATATACATGCAGTGCAAACTGGACAGATGACATATTCACCCTGAAGTAGATCATTTCAAAATATGCTTACTACAAAAATGTGCACTTCCATCTGTAATGTGAACAACTAATGTAGCCCAGCTATTTGGTGTCTGTATTCTGTTACTGTCTCCTCTGAATATAATGGGCCTCATTACGACCCAGGTGGTAAGTTACCGCCTGGGTCGTACCCTTACCACCATGGTGTAAACTATGTTTACACCATGGTGGATGGCGGATTTACCGCCCCATTCCAAGGTGAGTGGGGTGGTAAATCCCCATTTCCCATTTTACCCTTCCCCATTCCCATTTTTGCCCCATAGGGCATAATGGGAGTGAGGAAGGCGCTAATTACGCCATCGTAAATTACGGTGGCGTAATTAGCACCATGGTCCCTTAGCGCCATGGATTTTAACGCCTGCTAAAAGCAGGCGTTAATATCACCATGGCGCTAACGGACCTTGTAATCATGCGTTAAGGGTCGGTGCCGTTTACGGCGCCGTTAACCCCTTAATGTCTGATTCGTAATGAGGCCCAATGTCATGGCCCACTTACTGCCCCTCATATACAGTATCCCTACATTGCTAGTATCTCTCCATACATCTCCAGTATCTCTCCTCTCCTACAGTGGGAAGTCCAATTTTGATCAGTGATTGACAATCCAGTTGTATGTATGCTAATTGATCATGTTCACATTCGCATAATTCTGCGAGAGTGTTGAACCTGTTGTGCCTAGTCAATTGGAAATGGGTGCATCCTGGACATGAGTCACACATTACACATATTATTTAAACTTTAGTGTCAAGGTAAGTGTTACAAAAACATTCATGTCAAAGTGTTACTGTATGCTAATTATCCACGAAAGCAGGCAGATCATTGAAAGTTAGTATTCAGACTATTTAATACAATTTTCCATGACTACATCATTATACATCTGAATCAAAAGTGTCCATACATACATCAACATTCTAATGGTAGGTCAGCAGGTGATACATAACACTAATTCCATAACTCTATATGACAAGTGCCTTCTGTATGTATCATATTCAAGTCTAGAGTGTGGCTTGACAGTTGGAAGTGATTTTGAGTGAACTGATAACCTGATTCTGTGATCGGGCCAATGGACTTATTTCTGCATCATGGTCATCTGTAGAGATTCCGTTTATAGAAATGCCCCAGGTAAAATTCTTCATTCATCCTTTTCAGGTTTAGGGAATCCAATCTATCAATCCACACAAGTTCCTGGTGTTTTAATATTTTGGGCAAATCTCACCCTCTATGATGTCTATGTACACATCTAACACTAGACAACATAGTTTTGCAATGTTATGCTTTTTCTCTGAGAAATGTCTGGCTACTGGTGGCTTGGTCTTATGACTGCAGATGTTGCTTTTATGTTAATTCCATCTCTCCTTAGCACATCTAGTAGTCTTCCCCACGAAATGATTTCACATGGGTAACTATGTCTGTAGATGATGTTAATGGAATCACATGTTGTGTAATCCCTATGTTTTTTGTTGGCCCCTGAAAGAGGATGTCTAACATAGGTGATTTTGATTATGCTGTTACAATTATTGCAACTTAAGCAAGGGTAGGTTCAATTTATCTAAGAGTGGTTGATTGTGTTTTTTCTGTTTATCTGCTTTCACTAGTTGATCACAGAAGTTTCTCCCTCTCTTATATGGAATCATTGGTCGTATCAAGTTTAACTGCTGTGTATATTGTTGAATAAGTCTCCAATTTGTCTTGATTAACCTGCTGATGTGGTGGGTCTGGCTTGAATATTTCATTGTGTATCCCTATGTTCAGGAGTGAGTAATTCCTCTCAAGTTTTTGCAGTTGCGTTAATGTGGGCTGGTTGTATTACATCATTTGGATATCACCTTTGTTGGTATCTGTCTGTCAAGTTATCACATTCCCATTGAAAGTGTTTTTGTCAGATATGATTCTTCTCAATCTTAGAAATTGGCTGTAGGGTAGATTGTCTTTCAAATTTTAGGATGATGACTCAAGTAGTGTAAAGTGCTGTTTACATTAGTCGGTTTTCTATATACAATGGTAGATACTTGGTTATTCACAATTTCAATCTCTTCATTTAGAAAATGTAACTTGGGGTCACCCTTCTCCATTGTGAAATGTATCCGATCATGTATGGAGTTAGTCAAGGAACTCAGATAATTCTCCCAAGTTGCCTTTCCATACTGTTAAGATATCATCAATGCATCTTTTCCATAATAGCAGTCTGGGAGATCAATGTGGATTACGGAGGACATATGTATGTTCAAGGTAGAACATAAAGATATTAGCATATGCCGGGGCCATGGCTGACCCCATCAATGACCCGATGCCTGTAAGTAGTACTGTGAACTGAAATGAAAGAGGATTATCTCAGTTCCAACAAAAAAGATTTTAGCAGCCTGACAGTTATCTTCTTTAAGCAAGGCCCATTTGAGGGCTTCCAACCCTTCCAGATGGGACATAGTGGGGTACAAACTCTGTACATCAAAGGACACTAGTATACACTCTGGTGGTGATGTGCCTACATCCTTCATGCATTTGAGGAAATCAGATGCATCGCAAAGATATGTAGATATTCCCTGCACAATTGGTTGTAAAACTCTGTCCAGGTAAATGGCTATAGGGTCAAATATACTCTCTGTACCTACTACTATTGGTCTCAGTGGTGCATTTCTCAAGTCTTTATGCATTTTAGGCAGACTGTAGAACACCCGGGTAATCAGAAACTCTTTGGGTAACAAGACTTTGGTCTTTTGGTTAATCCATTCATTGTGAAGAGCTTTATCAAGTGTCTCTTTGACCAACACTCTGATCATAGTAGTGGGATCACTGTCCAGCCTAATGTATGTGTCATTTAGGTGATCATTACAGAGTGTATTATACAATGTGGTGTACATAATGACTACGGCACCTCCTTTGTCTGTCGGTTTTAATTTCAGGGTAGTATCATCTTCTAGATGTCTAATCAGATCAAATTGTTGTTTCCGTATGTTATGATTTTTGATTGTGGTGAAGTTAATGTGCCTTAGGTCTGTGATCATCTTTCTTTCAAATATATCCAGTGCTATGTTGTGGATTTGGGGATCAAAAGCACTTTTGGTCGCATTTCTAGATAGTCAAAAGATATGGATGCTTCCTCTACTGGGGGTTGTAAATCAAAAAAGACTTTGAGCCTCATTTTCCGGATAAGTCTAAAGAGATCAGTTCTCTCTTCAAAGAGAGAAGAACCTTGTACAGGTGTAAAAGAGAGGCCAATGTTAAGCACATCCATTTGGGATTTAGACAACTGTTTACTGGAAATGCTGATTACCAGCTGTTACCCTGTCTGTTTTTGGACCTCAGATATCGTTGTACCTCATCAGGTTTTCCTCTTTCTAAAAAAGGTCTTTGGATTGAAGACGTGGTTGTCAAGTTCGAGCCTGATCTGCCCCGGACTCTTGGTCCAGTGTTACAGCCTGAAGGGACGGTGTATATGTTATGGGTAGCTGCTCCTTGAATTTCACCCCCACTTGCTGTTGCATCACTAATGGTTTCACTGCTACTTCTGCATGGAGGTTGAAATGTACTGGAATCATGAAATAAGTTTGCTCCTGATGAAGGGGGAGCCCGAAACCCGTAGAGCTCTGTTCGACCTATTGTTTGATTAAAATACTTGATATATTGTTTGTCTTTTTTTCTTTTACAATCAGAATATCTGTAAACTTTTTCAAATGTTGACTGTATTACAGTATATTGGTGTTCCGGTGTGCAGGGGACACACGTGTCCCACTATATATTCTAACATATAAATGGGCCACTAGCCATTTGACCTTGAGCAGTTTGTGTTTGTCCACTATATATTTTAAAATAATAAAATACAATAAGTGATGGCCTTCGGCCGTTCCCACTGTGTATTATACAACACTAACCAGCCACTAGCAATGTCCTTCGGCCGTGCCCACTGTATGCACTAACCAGCCTCTAGCAATGGTCTTCAACACAATACTAGCCAGTGAACACAGCCTTTGGCTGTGCCGACTGTATATTCTAACATATTAATAGGCACTAGCTATGATTTTTAGCTATGGCCACTGACGACAACTTTCACTGTTGCCCACTGTATATTTCAAGAGGATGTATGTGAAAATCCCGAAAGAGAAAAGTGTGTGCCGCCAAAAAACGAATTGAATTTGTTCGTAAATTACAATAATTTCGTAATGGTGAATTAATGTTAGTATGACATGTGCGGGCATGAAGACTATTGAGTTATAAGTTAAAAGTGAAGTTAGTGTGCAGAATTGTTGGATGTTGAAATTGCAGCTACGTCTAAACGCCCTCATGCCAAATAAAATAACAGGACTGCACTGCAACAAACACCCGTCACCTCGCAGTTGCATTGCTTTTCTTTTGATTAAATAAAATTAGTTACATTTAAGAAAAAATACTGCTTTGAACCATGGTCTGCCAGAGTTCTAAAAGTAAAGAACTAAAATTACAAGATAGTATATACTTCCCAATGGCCGTAGATTTATTACTGGTGTTATAAACACTGTTACAAAGTGACAAACTAAAATTAATCAAACAATTTGCACCCGCTCTGTGTTTAAGACAAATGTATCAAAGTTGGAGATGCACTCTGCCAAAAGGACTGAGCACACTATGAGTAAGTGATAAAGATTTTCTTTTCAGAACTAAAATGACAGTTATCTGCAAGCCGAGGTTTCGCTCACATTGCAACTAGACAGAGATGCTTGTACAATGTCAATTTCGCAACTTTTTCACCAATTCAGATCCAATCATTCTGATAAATATTTTTCTTCACCTTAACGGTGTTAGAAATTAAGGTGTCCAAGCTAAGGTCTAAAGAGTGTAACAATTGGGTACAATGACTGGAAAAAATGTTCATGGCGTCAATATTTAAATCAGCAGCCTTCTTAAATATAGTATTGATGGTTGATCAAGGGCAGTTTGGATTTTCCTGTATGGCGCTGGTTGTTTCCATCATACAATACTTGCCAAAGATAAAATGCCCAATTCGATTTGTGCTCTCCAGGCTTCTTCAGAGATCAGGTTACATTGAACAGCTGATTAATTTAATTCTAAATTGTTTGACAGCTTCCAGTAATTAGAGATTTTCGTATTTATGGCTGCCAACATTCCCTCTCCCTACTGCAGATGTCTATAGTTTTTTTTCAGATTTTTCAATTTTTGTTTCATTGCCTTGATTTTATTAGTATGGACCTCAATGTCTAGGATTGCATTGTTCAATAGCCCTCAAATCCTTTGATGCAGGGTTTGCTTCAATTGATGGACATGTGCGTCAAACTTGTGGGGGTGATTTCTTTTACTCAGACTCCCCTAGGCTTGCATTGTTCAATAGCCATCAAATACTTTGATGCATGGTTTGCTTCAATTGATGGACATGTGCATCAAAATTGTGGGGGTGATTTATTTTACTCAGACTCCCCGAGCTTGCAGGCACGACCCATTATGGATTCAAAAAGCGGTTTAAATGAGGCTGTTGAAATTATCGATCGCTTGGACTCGTAGGGACAGTTCCTGAAATGATTAGACATCATCAGATTAAGGGGGTAATTCATAGAATTCAGCGCACACGTGGCACACGCGGCTGGCGCACAGGGTGCGTGTGTGACAGCCTGCGCCAGCCGCGTGCGCCAAAATCCATTTCTGCGCACAGCGTATTCATGGATTTTAACATCTATTACCAGCTGTGGCACAGAGTGGCACAGCGACCCTGCAGCAGCGCCAGTTACGCCCCCCAACCCCTCCCCATGCGCCATGCACAGGGCACAAATCCCATCCATGGCGCACAGGCCAGTGGACCAGCATACAGGCCCCCAACCACGAAAACGCCTGTAAAACTCCCCGCGCACCCCTCCGAATACACGTACACCCCTGTGCGGGGAGAATCACACGCGATTGGCCCTGTGCGAGCGGGGTACGTGTATTACTGGGGTTCGCAGGGAGAATCACACGCGATTGGCCCTGTGCGAGTGGGGTACGTGCATTACTGGGGTTCGCGTGGAGTTCCACACGCGATTGGCTCTGTGCGAGCAGGCTACGTGTATTACTGGTGTTTGCGGGGAGTTCCACACGCGATTGGCCCTGCGCGAGCGGGGTACATGTATTACTGGGGTTCGCATGGAGTTCCACAAGCGATTGGCCCTATGCGAGTGGGGTACGTGTATTACTGGGGTTCGCGTGGAGAATCACACGCGATTGGCACTGTGCGAGCGGGGTACGTGTATTACTGGGGTTCGCAGGGAGTTCCACACGTGATTGGCCCTGTGCGAGCGGGGTACATGTATTACTGGGGTTTGCAGGGAGAATCACATGCGATTGGCCCCGTGCGAGCGGGGTAAGTGTATTACTGGGATTCGTGTGGAGGAGTTCCACGCGCGATTGGCCCTGTGCGAGTGGGGTACATGTATTACTGGGGTTCGCGGGGAGTTCCACACGAGATTGGTTCTGCGCGAGCGGGTTACGTGAATTACTGGGGTTCTTGGGAAAAATCACACGCGATTGGCCCTGTGCGAGTGGGGTACGTGTATTACAGGGGTTCGCGGGGAGTTCCACACGTGATTGGCGCTGTGCGAGCGGGGTACATGGATTACTGGGGTTCGCTGGGAGTTTCACACGCGATTGGCCCTGTGCGAGCGGGGTATGTGTATTACAGGGGTTTGTGGGGAGTTCTACACGCGATTAGCCCTGTGCGAGCGGGGTACATGTATTACTGGGGTTCGCGGGGAGTTTCACACGCGATTGGCCCTGTGCGAGCGGGGTACATGTATTACTGGGGTTCGTGTGGAGTTCCACACGCGGACGGCCCTGTGAGAGCGGGGTATGTGTATTACTGGGGTTTACGTGGAGTTTCACACGTGATTGGCACTGTGCGAGCAGGGTACGTGTTTTACAGGGGTTCGTGGGGAGTTCTACACGCCATTGGCCCTGTGCGAGCGCGGTACAGGGGAGTTTCACACGCGATTGGCCCTGTGCGAGCAGGGTAGGTGTATTACTGGTGTTCGTGTGGAGATCCACACGCGATTGGCCCTGTGCGAGCGGGGTACATGTATTACTGGGGTTCACGTGGAGAATCACACACGATTGTCCATGTGCAAGCGGGGTACATGTATTACTGGGGTTCGCACGGAGTTTTACACGCGTTTGGCTCTGTGCGAGCGGGCTACGTGTATTACTGGGGTTAGCAGGGAGTTCTACATGCGATTGGCCCTGTGCGAGCGGGGTACGTGTATTACTGGGGTTCGCGAGGAGAATCACACGCGATTGGCCCTGTGCGAGCGGGGTACATGTATTACTGGGGTTTGCGTGGAGTTCCACACGTGATTGGCCCGGTGCAAGCGGGGTAGGTTTATTACTGGGGTTCGCGTGGAGAATCACACGCAATTGGCCCTGTGTGAGCGGGGTATGTGTATTACTGGGGTTTGCGGGGAGTTCCACACGCGATTGGCCCTGTGTGAGCGGGGTACGTGTATGACTGGGGTTCGCGGGGACAATCACACGCGATTGGTCCTGTGCAAGCGAGGTACATGTATTACTGGGGTTCGCGTGGAGTTCCACACACAATTGGCTCTGTGCGAGCGGGTTACGTGTATTACTGGGTTTCGCGGGGAGAATCACGCGCGATTGGCCCTGTGCGAGCGAGGTACATGAATTACTGG
Source organism: Ambystoma mexicanum (assembly GCF_040938575.1). NCBI lineage: Eukaryota > Metazoa > Chordata > Amphibia > Caudata > Ambystomatidae > Ambystoma > Ambystoma mexicanum. The sequence goes on from NC_090932.1 coordinate 1,208,809,153, forward strand.
GGTTCGCATGGAGTTCCACACGCGATTGGCTCTGTGCGAGCGGGTTACGTGTATTACTGGGGTTCACGGGGAGAATCACACGCGATTGGCCCTGTGCAAGTGGGGTACGTGTATTACAGGGGTTCACAGGGAGTTCCACGTGCGATTGGCCCTGTGCGAGCAGGGTACGTGTATTACTGGGGTTCGCGTGAAGAATCACACGCAATTGGCCCTGTGCGAGCGGGGTATGTGTATTACTGGGGTTTGCGGGGAATTCCCCATGCGATTGGCCCTGTGCGAGCGGGGTACGTGTATTACTGGGGTTCGCGGGGAGAATCACACGCGATTGGCCCTGTGCGAGCGAGGTACATGTATTACTGGGGTTTGTGTGGAGTTCCACACGCGATTGGCCCTGTGCGAGCCAGGTACATGAATTACTGGGGTTCGCATTGAATTCCACACGCGATTGGCTTTGTGCGAGCGGGGTACGTGTATTACTAGGGTTCGTGGGGAGAATCACATGCAATTGGCCCTGTGCGTGTGGGGTACGTGTATTACAGGGGTTCGCGGGGAGTTCCACACGCGATTGGCCCTGTGCGAGCGCGGTACATGTATTACTGGGGTTTGTGGGGAGTTGCACACGCGATTGTCCCTGTGCGAGCGGGATACGTGTATTACAGGGGTTTGCGGGGAGTTCTACACGCGGTTGGCCCTATGCGAGCGGGGTACATGTATTACTGGGGTGCGCGAGGAGTTTCACACGCGATTGACCCTGTGCAAGCAGGGTACGTGTATTACTGGGTTCGCGTGGAGTTCCACACACGATCGGCCCTGTGCGAGCGGGGTACGTCTATTACTGGGGTTCACGTGGAGAATCACACGTGATTGGCCCTGTGCAAGCGGGGTACATGTATTACTGGGGTTCGTGCGGAGTTTCACACGCGATTGGCGCTGTGCGAGCGGACTACGTGTATAACTGGTGTTCGCGGGGAGTTCCATACGCGATTGGCCCTGTGTGAGCGGGGTACATGTATTACTGGGATTCGCGTGGAGTTCCACACGCGATTGGCCCTGTGCGAGTGTGTGATGCTGGAAATGCATCTGAGGGACAGGGCCTCTGAATCCTTGTCCTATTACTGTTTTTACCGTGTGTTCTGTTATGTTTTCTGCCCCGGAGTCCATGTGGGACTCCTGGCAGTGCAGCTCTCTCTTCTTGGTTTGGTGAACAGACCCATGGGATACCCTTATGGCACCCATGGGTAGGGGTACAACCCTGTGCCCCTAGTGTATGTTTTTTCGGCACCTGTGGGTGACCCAAGAGCAGGGTATGGGCTGGTGGCAGCTCCGTGCTGAATTCGACAGGTGCTCCGGGTGTCCTCCATTTTGGGATACCCTGGCCCTGCCATTGGGATCTGTTGATTCCTAATAGAAAACAAGATGGCCCCTGTTATCTTGTTTTCCCAAAGTCCTGGGAAGCCCTGTCTCTGTCCCTTCCCCCTGACTGGCTGTTGGGTGGAAGTTCCATGTATGGTATTGTTGTGAAGGCCCAGCTATACTGGCTGGAGCCTTCCCAGTGACTGTATGTTGTGGGTACCTCCTGTGGGTGGGACCTGGGTGAATGGAGTGTGTGACCAATATACACTTCTTGTTGTGGTTGTCTGGTTTCTGGCATGAGAGACAAAGACTGAGACAGCCCTGCCCGAAACTGGCCTGAATGCAGCGTGTAGTGTTGAATGGCTGGGTACTTGTCCCAATCCACATTCCCTGTTGTGAGTGTCTGGAAGGGAGGAGTGTGGCCTGAATGCACTGTGTGCCTGATTGGCTGACTGACTGCATGAATGCCCTGCAGTATGATTGGCTGCTGAGTGTGTGCCAGCAGCGTGGATGAGAGAGAGGATAGTATATCTGGGGACCTCTCACCACTGGAAAAGTGTTCAGAAGGGACCTTTGGTTGAGAAGCGACCATTGTGCTCCTAAAGCAGCCAGGGAGCTGAGTCTCTACTCTACGAGTAACTGGAACTGCTGATCCTCGACGTCCAGCTGGAAGAAGAAGACTTGCTGTGGCATTTGCTTCGACCGATCCGAAGGCTGACAAGATCGTCGAGGGCTGACCCGAGAGAGGACCTGGTAAGGCGCCCTCTTCCCGTGCTCCGAGGGACCATCGAGCACCGCTCCATCTTCGCTGAAGCGCCCTGGAAGACAGACCCTCGAAAGGCTGTCGACCTGAGACGGGACCGCTGAGGAGATCGAAGTGAAGCACCCGGACATCGACGCCGTCGAAGTCCATTGCCGTCGACCAGGGTTCGCAGGTTTGTGAAACCGCTGGAGGCCCGTCGAAGTTGTGTTGCCCAGCCGTGGGAACCACTTGACGCCGTGCCGCCGACGACCGGAGCCGTCCGCTCCTTTGCCTAAGAACATTCAATCGAAGGACTCTCTCGACCGCATCGTCGATCGCTTATCCTGCCGGAGAAAGTCGAGGCCGACCAACGCGCCGAGGAGTAACCTGCCGGTGGGTTTTCCGCCACCCGACAACCTCAAAGACTCGGATGATTCGACGCCCTTGCTGGGCTTCCGTCTCTACAATCTTTGCGGTTCAGAACTATTGTCATCGAGGTGCATCGCACACCTCCACCTTGCAGGACGCCGACGCCCCGACGGCGACGAGCACCGCTCGGACGAAGCTGCCGCCTCTTCGACATCGTTCTACCTCGTTTGTCGATGGACGTTCGACGCCCCGTGCCTCCCGCTTGAAATGGAAGGCATTCAAGAAGGGCCGTCGATTCCCCGTCGCCGAACAGCGAGTCCCTCGACGTTTGTCGACGCCTTCGAGGAGCTCGACTCCACCAGGTACATTGGGGGGGTAAAAACATTATAGGAGAGAATAAGACTTGCAGAGCAATATATGGACTGGGCTGGTACTATATCTTTCTTTACAGGTTGCCCAGGTGGGGGGATCTCCACACAGAACTGTGCCTAGTGGTAGGGGTCAGTATTCTGCCTATTGCTCAACCATCTTATTTTCTCTCCTCTCTCTATTGCTGGTTTCACTCTATTGGTCTGTGTGATATTGTACAGTATTGTTCATGCACTTCAATGAGATCTAGGGTGGTACCACTTTAGGATTGTAAATATTTGTCATTGTAGATTTTGCCGGAGTACCAAGTGAGTTACTACGATAAATGTACATAACCTTAACTATTGATTATATAAAGACTGTGTTCTAACCAATACAGAGTGTGGATATTCCTTTGTGGGGGCTTGGGGATACACTGTACTTAAGAACCAGCCTGCATCACCTCCTGAGAAGCTAGGCCTTGATTGCTCGACCATTGCTACCGAATAGAGAATCTTGGCTGGGGTCTCCTGTGCCTCTCCTCCACCATATAGGGAGCGGAAGTACAGACACCCCCCACCGGTCGTTGGGGCCCGTTCTCTCACACTGGTGGCAGCGGTGGGATGCTTATGGTTTTAAGAATCAGTGTATAACCGTGCCACTTACAAAGGATATTTGCCCTTTATTAAGTTAAGGTTTAGATGGATACAAGGTTAAGACTTTTGTTGAATTGTCCCACCTCTTGTTTTTTGAGCATTTCTCTGAAGCCTGTTCACCAGAGCTGCGTCAGTATGTTGCTGACCAGAACATTTTGGACCCCTTTAAGCTGGCTAGGTTGGCTGACAAGTGGGTCTCCCACCGGGTGTCCCCTAAGGACTCCAGTGGGAAGGACAAGGACAAAGAGAAGGGGGCCTCTCAGAAAGCTGAGGAGTCCCCCAAGCAGTCACAGTCGGGTAAACCAAAACCTTCCTCTCCTAAGACCCAAAAATCTAGTGGGGATAAGTCATCTGGGGGTGGGAATAAGAGTAGTGGTCCACCTGCTGCAAAGCAGGTTCCCAGTGGTTCCAGTACCGTACCCCGCACTCCTGGCGCTTGTTGGGACTGTGGGGCTCTGGATCACAAAAGGGGTGACCCCAAGTGTAAAGGTAAGGCACTTGGAGTACAGGCTGTCAGCCTGACCTACCCTTACCCTGTGTCTGAGGTGGAGGCCACTGTCCTCCCCTCCTCTGCCGGGATCACATTTGGTGCTCCGGTGGAGATTTCCTTAGTGTCCCTTGGGGCCTGGGACCAGTATGCGGAAGTACTGGCGACTATCCCACAGAACACCCGTAGGTTTTTGAGAAGTGTCCTCCTGAACGGCCAGCCTTCTACTGGTTTGAGAGACACTGGGGCAAGCATGACAGTGGTGGACAGGACCCTGCTCAGGCCAGAGGACTATGAAGGTGCTCCTCTGCAAACCACCAGGTTAGCTGGTGGGCCTCCCAAATTATCACCTGTAGCCTTAGTCACACTCATGATTGGAGACAAGACAGCGAAGCTTCCTGTCCTGGTTCAGGACAATGTCCCTGCTAACATTTTGTTAGGGGATGATCTAGTAGAGTTGGGGTTGATCTCGGATGGTCTTCCCATGACTGCTGCTGCCGTCACTAGATCACAGGTGACACCGGGTCTGGCTGTGGGTCAGGTACCCGAACCAAAGGCGAGGCCTAAGGCAAGAAGAAGGAAGACCAAGAAGGCCACCTCTGTGGAGGGAGCACCGTCTCTTCCTGCTGTTCCGACAGCACCCATTGGGATCCATGCTCCGGACGGGCTGGGTCCAGTGGAAAACCCAAACTCAACTCCTTTGGGAGAAGAGGCAGAAGACTCTCCTGTGGGAGAGTTTCTCAACCCGGAGGATCATCCCGACCTTCAATGCTTGTTAGCTGAAGGGGGACCCTCCCGGGCGGACTTCTGTAAGGGACAGAGAGAGTGCCACTCTCTCTCGAGGGACTGAGGAAACAGGCCCTAGCCCAGGCACAAGGAGAGGTGCCTAGGAATTTCCGGATTTATTGGGAGGGTGAGCTCCTTGTTAGTGAGCCCACTAAGCCTGAACCTGGTGCCCGCAAGAGGTTGGTGGTACCCCAGGTTTACAGGCCCTTCCTACTGCAGTTGGCGCATGAGGTGCCCTTGGCTGGTCATCTTGGGACCAAGAAGACTAAGCAGAGGCTCTCTGCCCATTTCTACTGGCCACGGATGGGAGTAGAAGTGGAGTCCCACTGCAGGACCTGCCCAACTTGTCAGTTGTCTGGCAAGACTGGAGGCAGTGTCATTGCCCCACTGCAGCCGTTGCCAGTGGTTGGCACCCCATTTGAGAGGGTGGGCATCGACATCGTCGGTCCCCTTGACCCTCCCACTTCAGGTGGACATCGGTTCATCCTGGTCTTGGTAGATCATGCCACCAGGTACCCTGAGGCGATACCCCTTCGGACGGTTACGGCCAAGGTGGTTGCCAGGGCTCTCCTGGGCATTTTCACCCGTGTTGGATTCCCCAAGGAGGTTGTCTCTGACAGAGGATCCAACTTCATGTCGAGTTACATGAAAACCATGTGGAAAGAGTGCGGGGTAACCTACAAGTTCTCCACCTCTTACCACCCCCAGACCAATGGTCTGGTTGAGAGATTTAATAAAACTCTCAAGGGCATGCTAGGGGCTTTGGAAGAACCCCTAAGGAGGAAATGGGATCTCCTCCTGCCATGCCTGCTGTTTGCTTACAGGGAGGTACCTCAAGAGGGTGTTGGTTTCAGCCCCTTTGAGTTACTTTTTGGACATCCCGTGAGGGGGCCCCTCGCCTTGATCAGGGAAGGCTTGGAAGCCACCCCTCTGGGTCCCGCCAAGCAAGTGGGGGACTATGTGTTAGGCCTCAGACCGAGGATGACACAGATGATGGGACAGGCAACAGCAAATCTCAAGGCCAGCCAGGAATTGAATAAGTACTGGCATGACCTTAAAGCCTCGCAAGTGGATTGGACTCTGGGACAGGAAATCCTTGTGATGGAGCCTACCAAGCCTAGAGCTTTGGCAGACAAGTGGACTGGACCCTTCAGGATCATCTCCAAGGTGGGCAAAGTCAATTATCTGGTTGACATGGGAGCCCCTGGGGTAGCCCCTCAGCTATTCCATGTCAACAGGCTCAAGCCTTTCCACCGGCGAGCGGAAGTCTTATGTCTCTTGCTAGCTTCCGGGCAAGAAGAGGATGAGAGTGAGCCCCTTCCTGATTTGCTGCATAGCAACCCTCAGGATGGCTCAGTGGAGGGAGTACATCTCTCTCCAGATTTGACAACAGAGCAACAGAGGGCCTGTAGGGCTTTGCTCCAACAGTACGCCTCTCTGTTTTCACTGAAGCCAGGCCTTACACCGTGGTGTAAGCATGAAATTGACACTGGTGACAGTGTACCTGTCAAAAGCAGGTGCTACCGTATGTCAGATACCGTCAAGAACCACATCCAGGCTGAGGTCGCCAAGATGTTGGATCTGGGTGTTATTGAACCCTCAACCAGTCCCTGGTCCAGTCCAGTGGTCCTTGTCCCCAAGGCAAGTTCCCAGGCGGGTACCAAGGATTGGAGGTTCTGTGTGGACTACCGAGGAGTCAATGCCGTCACCAAGACTGACGCGCACCCATTGCCCCGGGCTGATGAGCTCGTGGACACCATCAGTGCTGCCAAGTTTGTGAGCACCTTTGACCTTACTTCAGGCTATTGGCAAATAGCTCTGACGGACCATGCCAAGGAAAAGACGGCCTTCTGAACACCTGAGGGACTCTACCAGTTTAGGGTCATGCCTTTTGGGTTGAAGAATGCCCCTGCCACCTTCCAGAGATTGGTCAACCATGCGCTCAGTGGGCTGGAAGCCTTTTGTGTGGCTTACTTAGACGACATTGCCGTCTACAGTTCCACCTGGGAAGAGCATTTGACACATCTGGATAAGGTGTTGCAGGCCTTGAAAAGGGCTAACCTCACTATCAAGGCCACCAAGTGCCAGATAGCTCAGGGGAAAGTTACCTATCTTGGTCATGAGGTAGGAGGGGGTCAAATCCAACCTCTCTCCAGTAAAGTACAGGATGTACAGAGTAGGGAGACTCCCACTACTCAGACCCAGGTGAGAGCCTTTTTGGGCCTCACTGGGTACTATCGCAATTTCATGGCAGACTATGGGACCATAGCTGCCCCCCTGACAGCTCTAACGTCACCCAAGGAGCCTACGAAGGTTAATTGGACCGAAGACTGTCAGAGGGCCTTTGATGGCTTGAAAGAAAGTCTGTGTAGGGCACCTGTGTTAAGTGCGCCTGACTACAGCCGACCCTTTATCGTCCAGAAGGATGCCTGCGACACCGGAGTTGGAGCTGTCTTGTCCCATTTAGATGACAAAGGGAGAGAACACCCTATCATATTCATCAGTAGACAACTCAAGGGTAGATAACTTAGGTGGGCTACTGTTGAAAAGGAGTGTTTTAGCATAGTTTGGAGCCTTAGGCGTTTTAGGCCCTACCTTACCGGGTCTACCTTCAATGTCCAAACAGATCATAAGCCCCTGAAGTGGCTTATGCAGATGAAGGGTGAGAACCGGAAATTGCTCAGGTGGTCCATTAGCCTGCAAGGGCTTGACTTCACCATAGAGCACAGACCAGGGAAGAGTCACGATAATGCAGATGGCCTTTCCAGAAGGTATGTTGACCGTCTGGATGAGGGTGTCTATCCCGTGGGAAAATAGACACCCTCCACCTCAGTCTGGGGGGGGCGACTGTGATGCTGGAAATGCATCTGAGGGACAGGGCCTCTGAATCCTTGTCCTATTACTGTTTTTACCGTGTGTTCTGTTATGTTTTCTGCCCCGGAGTCCATGTGGGACTCCTGGCAGTGCAGCTCTCTCTTCTTGGTTTGGTGAACAGACCCATGGGATACCCTTATGGCACCCATGGGTAGGGGTACAACCCTGTGCCCCTAGTGTATGTTTTTGGGCACCTGTGGGTGACCCAAGAGCAGGGTATGGGCTGGTGGCAGCTCCGTGCTGAATTCGACAGGTGCTCCACTTCTTGTTGTGGTTGTCTGGTTTCTGGCATGAGAGACAAAGACTGAGACAGCCCTGCCCGAAACTGGCCTGAATGCAGCGTGTAGTGTTGAATGGCTGGGTACTTGTCCCAATCCACATTCCCTGTTGTGAGTGTCTGGAAGGGAGGAGTGTGGCCTGAATGCACTGTGTGCCTGATTGGCTGACTGACTGCATGAATGCCCTGCAGTATGATTGGCTGCTGAGTGTGTGCCAGCAGCGTGGATGAGAGAGAGGATAGTATATCTGGGGACCTCTCACCACTGGAAAAGTGTTCAGAAGGGACCTTTGGTTGAGAAGCGACCATTGTGCTCCTAAAGCAGCCAGGGAGCTGAGTCTCTACTCTACGAGTAACTGGAACTGCTGATCCTCGACGTCCAGCTGGAAGAAGAAGACTTGCTGTGGCATTTGCTTCGACCGATCCGAAGGCTGACGAGATCGTCGAGGGCTGACCCGAGAGAGGACCTGGTAAGGTGCCCTCTTCCCGTGCTCCGAGGGACCATCGAGCACCGCTCCATCTTCGCCGAAGCACCCTGGAAGACAGACCCTCGAAAGGCTGTCGACCCGAGACGGGACCGCTGAGGAGATCGAAGTGAAGCACCCGGACATCGACGCAGTCGAAGTCCATTGCCGTCGACCAGGGTTCGCAGGTTTGTGAAACCGCTGGAGGCCCGTCGAAGTTGTGTTGCCCAGCCGTGGGAACCACTTGACGCCGTGCCGCCGACGACCGGAGCCGTCCGCTCCTTTGCCTAAGAACATTCAATCGAAGGACTCTCTCGACTGCATCGTCGATCGCTTATCCTGCCGGAGAAAGTCGAGGCCGACCAACGCGCCGAGGAGTAACCTGCCGGTGGGTTTCCCGCCACCCGACGACCTCAAAGACTCGGACGATTCGACGCCCTTGCTGGGCTTCCGTCTCTATAATCTTTGCGGTCCAGAACTATTGTCATCGAGGTGCCCCGCACACCTCCACCTTGCAGGACGGCGACGCCCCGACGCTGACGAGCACCGCTCGGACGAAGCTGCCGCCTCTTCGACATCGTTCTACCTCGTTTGTCGACGGACGTTCGACGCCCCGTGCCTCCCGCTTGAAAGGGAAGGCATTCAAGAAGGGCCGTCGATTCCCCATCGCCGAACAGCGAGTCCCTCGACGTTTGTCGACGCCTTCGAGGAGCTCGACTCCACCAGGTACATTGGGGGGGTAAAAACATTATAGGAGAGAATAAGACTTGCAGAGCAATATATGGACTGGGCTGGTACTATATCTTTCTTTACAGGTTGCCCAGGTGGGGGGATCTCCACACAGAACTGTGCCTAGTGGTAGGGGTCAGTATTCTGCCTATTGCTCAACCATCTTATTTTCTCTCCTCTCTCTATTGCTGGTTTCACTCTATTGGTCTGTGTGATATTGTACAGTATTGTTCATGCACTTCAATGAGATCTAGGGTGGTACCACTTTAGGATTGTAAATATTTGTCATTGTAGATTTTGCCGGAGTACCAAGTGAGTTACTACGATAAATGTACATAACCTTAACTATTGATTATATAAAGACTGTTTTCTAACCAATACAGAGTGTGGATATTCCTTTGTGGGGGCTTGGGGATACACTGTACTTAAGAACCAGCCTGCATCACCTCCTGAGAAGCTAGGCCTTGATTGCTCGACCATTGCTACCGAATAGAGAATCTTGGCTGGGGTCTCCTGTGCCTCTCCTCCACCATATAGGGAGCGGAAGTACAGACACCCCCCACCGGTCGTTGGGGACCGTTCTCTCACAGAGTGGGGTACATGTATTACTGGGGTTCGCGTCGAGAATCACACGCGATTGGCCCTGTGTGAGCGGGGTACATGTATTACTGGGGTTCGCAGGGAGAATCACACGGGATTGGCCCTGTGCGAGCAGAGTACGTGTATTACTGGGGTTCGCGTGGAGTTCCACACGAGATTGGCCCTGTGCGAGCGGGGTACGTGTATTACTGGGGTTCGCTTGGAGAATCACATGCGATTGGCCCTGTGTGAGCGGGGTACATGTATTACTGGGGATCGCGGGGATTTCCACACGCGATTGGCCCTGTGCGATTGGGGTACGTGTATTACTGGGGTTCGCGGGGAGAATCACACGTGATTGGCCCTGTGCGAGCTGGGTACGTGTATTACTGGGGTTCGCGTGGAGTTCCACACGCGATTGGCCCTGTGTGAGCGGGTTACGTGTATTACTGGGGTTCGCGGGGAGAATCACACGCAATTGGCCCTGTGCAAGCGGTGTACGTGTATTACTTGGGTTCGCGTGGAGTTCCACATGCAATTGGCCCTGTGCGAGTGGGGTATGTGTATTACAGGGGTTCGCAGGGAGTTTCACACGCAATTGGCCCTGTGCGAGCAGGGTACGTGTATTACTTGGGTTCACGTGGAGTTCCATACGTGATTGGCCCTATGCGAGCGGGGTACCTGTATTACTGGGGTTCGCCTGGAGAATCACACACGATTGGCCCTGTGCGAATGGGGAACATGCATTACTGGGGTTCGCGGGGAGTTTCACACGCAATTGGCCCTGTGCGAGCGGGGTATGTGTATTACTGGTGTTCGCGGGGAGTTCCACACGCGATTGGCCCTGTGCGAGCGGGGTACGTGTATTACTGGGGTTCACATGGAGTTCCACATGCAATTGGCTCTGTGCGAGCGGGGTATGTGTATTACAGGGGTTCGCAGGGAGTTTCACATGCGATTGGCCCTGTGCGAGCAGGGTACGTGTATTACTGGGGTTCACGTGGAGTTCCATACGTGATTGGCCCTATGCGAGCGGGGTACCTGTATTACTGGGGTTCGCCTGGAGAATCACACACGATTGGCCCTGTGCGAGCGGGGTACATGCATTACTGGGGTTCGCGGGGAGTTTCACACGCGATTGGCCCTGTGGGAGCGGGGTATGTGTATTACTGGTGTTCGCGGGGAGTTCCACACACGATTGGCCCTGTGCGAGCGGGGTACGTGTATTACTGGGGTTCACATGGAGTTCCACATGCAATTGGCCCTGTGCGAGCGGGGTATGTGTATTACAGGGGTTCGCAGGGAGTTTCACATGCGATTGGCCCTGTGCGAGCAGGGTACGTGTATTACTGGGGTTCACGTGGAGTTCCATACGTGATTGGCACTGTGCGAGCGGGGTACCTGTATTACTGGGGTTCGCCTGCAGAATCACACACAATTGGCCCTGTGTGAGCGGGGTACATGCATTACTGGGGTTCGCGGAGAGTTCCACACGCGATTGGCCCTGTGCGAGCAGGGTACATGAATTACTGGGGTTCGCATGGAGTTCCACACGCGATTGGCTCTGTGCGAGCGGGGTACATGTATTATTGGGGTTCGCGTCGAGATTCACACGCGATTGGCCCTGTGCGAGCGGGGTACGTGTATTACTGGGGTTCGCAGGGAGTTCCATGCGCGATTGGCCCTGTGCGAGCGGGGTACGTGTATTACTGGGGTTCGCGTGAGGAATCACACGCGATTGGCCCTGTGCGAGCGGGGTATGTGTATTACTGGGGTTTGCGGGGAGTTCCACATGCGATTGGCCCTGTGCGAGCGGGATACGTGTATTACTGGGGTTCACAGGGAGAATCACACGCGATTGGCCCTGTGCAAGCAAGGTACATGTATTACTGGGGTTTGCGTGGAGTTCCACACTCGATTGGCTCTGTGCGAGCGGGTTACATGTATTACTGGGGTTCGCAGGGAGAATCACACACGATTGGCCCTGTGCGAGCGGGTTACATGTATTACTGGGGTTCGCAGGGAGAATCACACGCAATTGGCCCTGTGCGAGCGAGGTACATGAATTACTGGGGTTTGCATGGAATTCCACACGCGATTGGCTCTGTGCGAGCGGGGTACGTGTATTACAGGGGTTCGCGGGGAGTTCCACACGCGATTGGCCCTGTGCGAGCGGGGTACATGTATTACTGGGGATCGCGGGGAGTTCCACACGCGATTGGCCCTGTGCGAGCGGGGTACATGTATTACTGGGGATCGCGGGGAGTTCCACACGCGATTGGCCCTGTGCGAGTGGGGTACGTGTATAACTGGGGTTCGCGGGGAGAATCACACGTGATTGGCCCTATGCGAACTGGGTAGGTGTATTACTGGGGTTCGCGTGGAGTTACACACGCGATTGGCCCTGTGCGAGCGGGTTACGTGTATTACTGGGGTTCGCGGGGAGAATCACACGCAATTGGCCCTGTGCAAGCGGTGTACGTGTATTACTTGGGTTCGCGTGGAGTTCCACATGCAATTGGCCCTGTGCGAGCGGGGTATGTGTATTACAGGGGTTCGCAGGGAGTTTCACACGCGATTGGCCCTGTGCGAGCAGGGTACGTGTATTACTGGGGTTCACGTGGAGTTCCATACGTGATTGGCCCTATGCGAGCGGGGTACCTGTATTACTGGGGTTCGCCTGGAGAATCACACACGATTGGCCCTGTGCAAGCGGGGTACATGCATTACTGGGGTTCGCGGGGAGTTTCACACGCGATTGGCCCTGTGCGAGCGGGGTATGTGTATTACTGGTGTTCGCGGGGAGTTCCACACGCAATTGGCCCTGTGCGAGCGGGGTACGTGTATTACTGGGGTTCACATGGAGTTCCACATGCAATTGGCCCTGTGCGAGCGGGGTATGTGTATTACAGGGGTTCGCAGGGGGTTTCACATGCGATTGGCCCTGTGCGAGCAGGGTACGTGTATTACTGGGGTTCACTTGGAGTTCCATACGTGATTGGCACTGTGCGAGCGGGGTACCTGTATTACTGGGGTTCGCCTGCAGAATCACACACGATTGGCCCTGTGTGAGCGGGGTACATGCATTACTGGGGTTCGCGGGGAGTTTCACACGCGATTGGCCCTGTGCGAGCGGGTTACGTGTATTACTGGGGTTCGCGGGGAGAATCACACGCAATTGGCCCTGTGCAAGCGGTGTACGTGTATTACTTGGGTTTGCATTGAGTTCGACACGCGATTGGCCCTTTGCGAGCGGGGTACATGTATTACTGGGGTTCGCGTGGAGAATCACACACGATTGGCCCTGTGCCAGTGGGATACGTGTATTACTGGGGTTCACGGGGAGTTCCACACGCGATTGGCCCTGTGCTTGCAGGGTATGTATATTACTGGGGTTCGCAAGGAGAATCACACACGATTGGCCCTGTGCGAGCGGGGTACGTGTATTACTGGGGTTCGCAGGGAGTTCCACACGCGATTGGCCCTGTGCGAGCGGGGTACATGAATTACTGGGGTTCGCATGGAATGGAGTTCCACACGCGATTGGCTCTGTGCGAGCAGGTTACGTGTATTACTGGGGTTCGCGGGGAGAATCACACGCGATTGGCCTTGTGCAAGTGGGGTACGTGTATTACTGGGGTTCACGGGGAGTTCCACACGCGATTGGCCCTGTGCGAGCGGGGTACATGTATTATTGGGGTTCGCGTCGAGAATCACACGCGATTGGCCCTGTCCGAGCGGGTACGTGTATTACTGGGGTTCGCAGGGAGTTCCATGCGTGATTGGCCCTATGCGAGCGGGGTACCTGTATTACTGGGGTTCGCCTGGAGAATCACACACGATTGGCCCTGTGCGAGCGGGGTACATGCATTACTGGGGTTCGCGGGGAGTTTCACACGCGATTGGCCCTGTGGGAGCGGGGTATGTGTATTACTGGTGTTAGCGGGGAGTTCCACACACGATTGGCCCTGTGCGAGCGGGGTACGTGTATTACTGGGGTTCACATGGAGTTCCACATGCAATTGGCCCTGTGCGAGCGGGGTATGTGTATTACAGGGGTTCGCAGGGAGTTTCACATGCGATTGGCCCTGTGCGAGCAGGGTACGTGTATTACTGGGGTTCACGTGGAGTTCCATACGTGATTGGCACTGTGCGAGCGGGGTACCTGTATTACTGGGGTTCGCCTGCAGAATCACACACAATTGGCCCTGTGTGAGCGGGGTACATGCATTACTGGGGTTCGCGGAGAGTTTCACACGCGATTGGCCCTGTGCGAGCGGGGTATGTGTATTACTGGTGTTGGCGGGGAGTTCCACACGCGATTGGCCCTGTGCGAGCGGGGTACGTGTATTACTGGGGTTCGCATTGAGTTCGACACGCGATTGGCCCTTTGCGAGCGGGGTGCATGTATTACTGGGGTTCGCGTGGAGAATCACACACGATTGGCCCTGTGCCAGTGGGATACGTGTATTACTGGGGTTCATGGGGAGTTCCACATGCGATTGGCCCTGTGCGAGCAGGGTATGTATGTTACTGGGGTTCGCAGGGAGAATCACACACGATTGGCCCTGTGCGAGCGGGGTACGTGTATTACTGGGGTTCGCGGGGAGTTCCACACGCGATTGGCCCTGTGCGAGCAGGGTACATGAATTACTGGGGTTCGCATGGAGTTCCACACGCGATTGGCTCTGTGCGAGCGGGTTACGTGTATTACTGGGGTTCGCGGGGAGAATCACACGCGATTGGCCTTGTGCAAGTGGGGTACGTGTATTACAGGGGTTCACGGGGAGTTCCACACGCGATTGGCCCTGTGCGAGCGGGGTACATGTATTATTGGGGTTCGCGTCGAGATTCACACGCGATTGGCCCTGTGCGAGCGGGGTACGTGTATTACTGGGGTTCGCAGGGAGTTCCATGCGCGATTGGCCCTGTGCGAGCGGGGTACGTGTATTACTGGGGTTCGCGTGAGGAATCACAGGCGATTGGCCCTGTGCGAGCGGGGTATGTGTATTACTGGGGTTTGCGGGGAGTTCCACATGCGATTCGCCCTGTGCGAGCGGGATACGTGTATTACTGGGGTTCACAGGGAGAATCACACGCGATTGGCCCTGTGCGAGCAAGGTACATGTATTACTGGGGTTTGCGTGGAGTTCCACACTCGATTGGCTCTGTGCGAGCGGGTTACATGTATTACTGGGGTTCGCAGGGAGAATCACACACGATTGGCCCTGTGCGAGCGGGTTACATGTATTACTGGGGTTCGCAGGGAGAATCACACGCGATTGGCCATGTGCGAGCGAGGTACATGAATTACTGGGGTTTGCATGGAATTCCACACGCGATTGGCTCTGTGCGAGCGGGGTACGTGTATTACAGGGGTTCGCGGGGAGTTCCACACGCGATTGGCCCTGTGCGAGCGGGGTACATGTATTACTGGGGATCGCGGGGAGTTCCACACGCGATTGGCCCTGTGCGAGCGGGGTACATGTATTACTGGGGATCGCGGGGAGTTCCACACGCGATTGGCCCTGTGCGAGTGGGGTACGTGTATAACTGGGGTTCGCGGGGAGAATCACACGTGATTGGCCCTATGCGAACTGGGTAGGTGTATTACTGGGGTTCGCGTGGAGTTCCACACGCGATTGGCCCTGTGCGAGCGGGTTACGTGTATTACTGGGGTTCGCGGGGAGAATCACACGCAATTGGCCCTGTGCAAGCGGTGTACGTGTATTACTTGGGTTCGCGTGGAGTTCCACATGCAATTGGCCCTGTGCGAGCGGGGTATGTGTATTACAGGGGTTCGCAGGGAGTTTCACACGCGATTGGCCCTGTGCGAGCAGGGTACGTGTATTACTAGGGTTCACGTGGAGTTCCATACGTGATTGGCCCTATGCGAGCGGGGTACCTGTATTACTGGGGTTCGCCTGGAGAATCACACACGATTGGCCCTGTGCAAGCGGGGTACATGCATTACTGGGGTTCGCGGGGAGTTTCACACGCGATTGGCCCTGTGCGAGCGGGGTATGTGTATTACTGGTGTTCGCGGGGAGTTCCACACGCAATTGGCCCTGTGCGAGCGGGGTATGTGTATTACTGGGGTTCACATGGAGTTCCACATGCAATTGGCCCTGTGCGAGCGGGGTATGTGTATTACAGGGGTTCGCAGGGGGTTTCACATGCGATTGGCCCTGTGCGAGCAGGGTACGTGTATTACTGGGGTTCACGTGGAGTTCCATACGTGATTGGCACTGTGCGAGCGGGGTACCTGTATTACTGGGGTTCGCCTGCAGAATCACACACGATTGGCCCTGTGTGAGCGGGGTACATGCATTACTGGGGTTCGCGGGGAGTTTCACACGCGATTGGCCCTGTGCGAGCGGGGTATGTGTATTACTGGTGTTCGCGGGGAGTTCCACACGCAATTGGCCCTGTGCGAGCGGGGTATGTGTATTACTGGGGTTCACATGGAGTTCCACATGCAATTGGCCCTGTGCGAGCGGGGTATGTGTATTACAGGGGTTCGCAGGGGGTTTCACATGCGATTGGCCCTGTGCGAGCAGGGTACGTGTATTACTGGGGTTCACGTGGAGTTCCATACGTGATTGGCACTGTGCGAGCGGGGTACCTGTATTACTGGGGTTCGCCTGCAGAATCACACACGATTGGCCCTGTGTGAGCGGGGTACATGCATTACTGGGGTTCGCGGGGAGTTTCACACGCGATTGGCCCTGTGCGAGCGGGTTACGTGTATTACTGGGGTTCGCGGGGAGAATCACACGCAATTGGCCCTGTGCAAGCGGTGTACGTGTATTACTTGGGTTTGCATTGAGTTCGACACGCGATTGGCCCTTTGCGAGCGGGGTACATGTATTACTGGGGTTCGCATGGAGAATCACACACGATTGGCCCTGTGCCAGTGGGATACGTGTATTACTGGGGTTCACGGGGAGTTCCACACGCGATTGGCCCTGTGCTTGCAGGGTATGTATATTACTGGGGTTCGCAAGGAGAATCACACACGATTGGCCCTGTGCGAGCGGGGTACGTGTATTACTGGGGTTCGCAGGGAGTTCCACACGCGATTGGCCCTGTGCGAGCGGGGTACATGAATTACTGGGGTTCGCATGGAATGGAGTTCCACACGCGATTGGCTCTGTGCGAGCAGGTTACGTGTATTACTGGGGTTCGCGGGGAGAATCACATGCGATTGGCCTTGTGCAAGTGGGGTACGTGTATTACAGGGGTTCACGGGGAGTTCCACACGCGATTGGCCCTGTGCGAGCGGGGTACATGTATTATTGGGGTTCGCGTCGAGAATCACACGCGATTGGCCCTGTGCGAGCGGGGTACGTGTATTACTGGGGTTCGCAGGGAGTTCCATGCGCGATTGGCCCTGTGCGAGCGGGGTACGTGTATTACTGGGGTTCGCGTGAAGAATCACACGCGATTGGCCCTGTGCGAGCGGGGTACATGTATTACTGGGGTTTGCGTGGAGTTCCACACTCGATTGGCTCTGTGCGAGCGGGTTACATGTATAACTGGGGTTCGCAGGGAGAATCACACGCGATTGGACCTGTGCGAGCGAGGTACATGAATTACCTGGGTTTGCATGGAATTCCACATGCGATTGGCTCTGTGCGAGCGGGGTACGTGTATTACAGGGGTCCGCGGGGAGTTCCACACGCGATTGGCCCTGTGCGAGCAGGGTACATGTATTACTGGGGTTCGTGGGGAGTTTCACACGCGATTGTCCCTGTGCGAGCGGGATACGTGTATTACAGGGGTTTGCAGGGAGTTCTACACGCGGTTGGCCCTGTGCGAGCGGGGTACATGTATTACTGGGGTTCGCAGGGAGAATCACACGCGATTGGACCTGTGCGAGCGAGGTACATGAATTACTGGGGTTTGCATGGAATTCCACACGCGATTTGCTCTGTGCGAGCGGGGTACGTGTATTACAGGGGTTCGCGGGGAGTTCCACACGCGATTGGCCCTGTGCGAGCGGGGTACATGTATTACTGGGGTTCGCGGGGAGTTTCACACGCGATTGGCCCTGTGGGAGCGGGGTACGTGTATTACTGGGTCGCGTGGAGTTCCACACGCGATTGGCCCTGTGCGAGCGGGGTACGTCTATTACTGGGGTTCACGTGGAGAATCACACGTGATTGGCCTTGTGCAAGTGGGGTACGTGTATTACAGGGGTTCACGGGGAGTTCCACACGCGATTGGCCCTGTGCGAGCGGGGTACATGTATTATTGGGGTTCGTGTCGAGAATCACACGCGATTGGCCCTGTGCGAGCGGTGTACGTGTATTACTGGGGTTCGCAGGGAGTTCCATGCGCGATTGGCCCTGTGCGAGCGGGGTACGTGTATTACTGGGGTTCGCGTGAAGAATCACACGCGATTGGCCCTGTGCGAGCGGGGTATGTGTATTACTGGGGTTTGCGGTGAGTTCCACATGCGATTGGCCCTGTGCGAGCGGGGTACGTGTATTACTGGGTTTCATGGGGAGAATCACACGCGATTGGCCCTGTGGGAGCGGGGTACGTGTATTACTGGGTCGCGTGGAGTTCCACACGCGATTGGCCCTGTGCGAGCGGGGTACGTCTATTACTGGGGTTCACGTGGAGAATCACACGTGATTGGCCTTGTGCAAGTGGAGTACGTGTATTACAGGGGTTCACGGGGAGTTCCACACGCGATTGGCCCTGTGCGAGCGGGGTACATGTATTATTGGGGTTCGTGTCGAGAATCACACGCGATTGACCCTGTGCGAGCGGGGTACGTGTATTACTGGGGTTCGCAGGGAGTTCCATGCGCGATTGGCCCTGTGCGAGCGGGGTACGTGTATTACTGGGGTTCGCGTGAAGAATCACACGCGATTGGCCCTGTGCGAGCGGGGTATGTGTATTACTGGGGTTTGCGGGGAGTTCCACATGCGATTGGCCCTGTGCGAGCGGGGTACGTGTATTACTGGGGTTCACGGGGAGAATCACACGCGATTGGCTCTGTGCGAGCGGGTTACATGTATTACTGGGGTTCGCAGGGAGAATCACACGCAATTGGACCTGTGCGAGCGAGGTACATGAATTACTGGGGTTTGCATGGAATTCCACACGCGATTGGCTCTGTGCGAGCGGGGTACGTGTATTACAGGGGTTCGCGGGGAGTTCCACATGCGATTGGCCCTGTGCGAGCGGGGTACATGTATTACTGGGGTTCGTGGGGAGTTTCACACGTGATTGTCCCTGTGCGAGCGGGATACGTGTATTACAGGGGTTTGCGGGGAGTTCTACACGCGGTTGGCCCTGTGCGAGCGGGGTACATGTATTACTGGGGTTCGCGGGGAGTTTCACACGCGATTGGCCCTGTGGGAGCGGGGTACATGTATTACTGGGTCGCGTGGAGTTCCACATGCGATTGGCCCTGTGCGAGCGGGGTACGTCTATTACTGGGGTTCACGTGGAGAATCACACGTGATTGGCCCTGTGCAAGCGGGGTACATGTATTACTGGGGTTCGTGGGGAGTTTCACACGCGATTGGCCCTGTGCGAGCGGGCTACGTGTATTACTGGTGTTCGCGGGGAGTTCCATACGCGATTGGCCCTGTGCGAGCGGGGTACATGTATTACTGGGATTCGTGTGGAGTTCCACACGCGATTGGCCCTGTGCGAGCGGGGTATGTGTATTACTGGGGTTTGCGGGGAGTTCCACATGCGATTGGCCCTGTGCGAGTGGGGTACATGTATTACTGGGGTTCGCGTCGAGAATCACACGCGATTGGCCCTGTGTGAGCGGGGTACGTGTATTACTGGGGTTCGCAGGGAGAATCACACGGGATTGGCCCTGTGCGAGCAGAGTACGTGTATTACTGGGGTTCGCGTGGAGTTCCACACGAGATTGGCCCTGTGTGAGCGGGGTACGTGTATTACTGGGGTTCGCTTGGAGAATCACATGCGATTGGCCCTGTGTGAGCGGGGTACATGTATTACTGGGGATCGCGGGGAGTTCCACACGCGATTGGCCCTGTGCGAGTGGGGTACGTGTATTACTGGGGTTCGCGGGGAGAATCACACGTGATTGGCCCTGTGCGAGCTGGGTACGTGTATTACTGGGGTTCGTGTGGAGTTCCACATGCGATTGGCCCTGTGTGAGCGGGTTACGTGTATTACTGGGGTTCACGGGGAGAATCACACGCAATTGGCCCTGTGCGAGCGGGGTATGTGTATTACAGGGGTTTGCAGGGAGTTTCACACGCGATTGGCCCTGTGCGAGCAGGGTACGTGTATTACTGGGGTTCACGTGGAGTTCCATACGTGATTGGCCCTATGTGAGCGGGGTACCTGTATTACTGGGGTTCGCCTGGAGAATCACACACGATTGGCCCTGTGCGAGCGGGGTACATGCATTACTGGGGTTCGCGGGGAGTTTCACACGCGATTGGCCCTGTGCGAGCGGGGTATGTGTATTACTGGTGTTCGCGGGGAGTTCCACACGCGATTGGCCCTGTGCGAGCGGGGTACGTGTATTACTGGGGTTCACATGGCGTTCCACATGCAATTGGCCCTGTGCGACCGGGGTATGTGTATTACAGGGGTTCGCAGGGAGTTTCACATGCGATTGGCCCTGTGCGAGCAGGGTACGTGTATTACTGGGGTTCACGTGGAGTTCCATACGTGATTGGCCCTGTGCGAGCGGGGTACCTGTATTGCTGGGGTTCGCCTGGAGAATCACACACGATTGGCCCTGTGTGAGCAGGGTACATGCATTACTGGGGTTCGTGGGGAGTTCCACACGCGATTGGCCCTGTGCGAGTGGGGTACGTGTATTACTGGGGTTCGCGGGGAGAATCACACGTGATTGGCCCTGTGCGAGCTGGGTACGTGTATTACTGGGGTTCGTGTGGAGTTCCACATGCGATTGGCCCTGTGAGAGTGGGGTACATGTATTACTGGGGTTCGCGTCGAGAATCACACGCGATTGGCCCTGTGTGAGCGGGGTACGTGTATTACTGGGGTTCGCAGGGAGAATCACACGGGATTGGCCCTGTGCGAGCAGAGTACGTGTATTACTGGGGTTCGCGTGGAGTTCCACACGAGATTGGCCCTGTGTGAGCGGGGTACGTGTATTACTGGGGTTCGCTTGGAGAATCACATGCGATTGGCCCTGTGTGAGAGGGGTACATGTATTACTGGGGATCGCGGGGAGTTCCACACGCGATTGGCCCTGTGCGAGTGGGGTACGTGTATTACTGGGGTTCGCGGGGAGAATCACACGTGATTGGCCCTGTGCGAGCTGGGTACGTGTATTACTGGGGTTCGTGTGGAGTTCCACATGCGATTGGCCCTGTGTGAGCGGGTTACGTGTATTACTGGGGTTCACGGGGAGAATCACACGCAATTGGCCCTGTGCAAGCGGTGTACGTGTATTACTGGGGTTCGCGTGGAGTTCCACATGCAATTGGCCCTGTGCGAGCGGGGTATGTGTATTACAGGGGTTTGCAGGGAGTTTCACACGCGATTGGCCCTGTGCGAGCAGGGTACGTGTATTACTGGGGTTCACGTGGAGTTCCATACGTGATTGGCCCTATGCGAGCGGGGTACCTGTATTACTGGGGTTCGCCTGGAGAATCACACACGATTGGCCCTGTGCTAGCGGGGTACATGCATTACTGGGGTTCGCGGGGAGTTTCACACGCGATTGGCCCTGTGCGAGCGGGGTATGTGTATTACTGGTGTTCGCGGGGAGTTCCACACGTGATTGGCCCTGTGCGAGCGGGGTACGTGTATTACTGGGGTTCACATGGCGTTCCACATGCAATTGGCCCTGTGCGACCGGGGTATGTGTATTACAGGGGTTCGCAGGGAGTTTCACATGCGATTGGCCCTGTGCGAGCAGGGTACGTGTATTATTGGGGTTCACGTGGAGTTCCATACGTGATTGGCCCTGTGCGAGCGGGGTACCTGTATTGCTGGGGTTCGCCTGGAGAATCACACACGATTGGCCCTGTGTGAACGGGGTACATGCATTACTGGGGTTCGCGGGGAGTTTCACACGCGATTGGCCCTGTGCGAGCGGGGTATGTGTATTACTGGTGTTCGCGGGGAGTTCCACACGCGATTGGCCCTGTGCGAGCAGGGTATGTATATTACTGGGGTTCGCAAGGAGAATCACACACGATTGGCCCTGTGCGAGCGGGGTACGTGTATTACTGGGGTTCGCAGGGAGTTCCACACGCGATTGGCCCTGTGCGAGCGGGGTACATGAATTACTGGGGTTCGCATGGAATGGAGTTCCACACGCGATTGGCTCTGTGCGAGCGGGTTACGTGTATTACTGAGGTTCGCGGGGAGAATCACACGCGATTGGCCTTGTGCAAGTGGGGTACGTGTATTACAGGGGTTCACGGGGAGTTCCACACGCGATTGGCCCTGTGCGAGCGGGGTACATGTATTATTGGGGTTCGCGTCGAGAATCACACGCGATTGGCCCTGTGCGAGCGGGGTACGTGTATTACTGGGGTTCGCAGGGAGTTCCATGCGCGATTGGCCCTGTGCGAGCGGGGTACGTGTATTACTGGGGTTCGCGTGAAGAATCACACGCGATTGGCCCTGTGCGAGCGGGGTACATGTATTACTGGGGTTTGCGTGGAGTTCCACACTCGATTGGCTCTGTGCGAGCGGGTTACATGTATTACTGGGGTTCGCAGGGAGAATCACACGCGATTGGACCTGTGCGAGCGAGGTACATGAATTACCTGGGTTTGCATGGAATTCCACATGCGATTGGCTCTGTGCGAGCGGGGTACGTGTATTACAGGGGTCCGCGGGGAGTTCCACACGCGATTGGCCCTGTGTGAGCGGGGTACATGTATTACTGGGGTTCGTGGGGAGTTTCACACGCGATTGTCCCTGTGCGAGCGGGATACGTGTGTTACAGGGGTTTGCAGGGAGTTCTACACGCGGTTGGCCCTGTGCGAGCGGGGTACATGTATTACTGGGGTTCGCAGGGAGAATCACACGCGATTGGACCTGTGCGAGCGAGGTACATGAATTACTGGGGTTTGCATGGAATTCCACACGCGATTGGCTCTGTGCGAGCGGGGTACGTGTATTACAGGGGTTCGCGGGGAGTTCCACACGCGATTGGCCCTGTGCGAGCGGGGTACATGTATTACTGGTGTTCGCGGGGAGTTTCACACGCGATTGGCCCTGTGGGAGCGGGGTACGTGTATTACTGGGTCGCGTGGAGTTCCACACGCGATTGGCCCTGTGCGAGCGGGGTACGTCTATTACTGGGGTTCACGTGGAGAATCACACGTGATTGGCCTTGTGCAAGTGGGGTACGTGTATTACAGGGGTTCACGGGGAGTTCCACACGCGATTGGCCCTGTGCAAGCGGGGTACATGTATTATTGGGGTTCGTGTCGAGAATCACACGCGATTGGCCCTGTGCGAGCGGGGTACGTGTATTACTGGGGTTCGCAGGGAGTTCCATGCGCGATTGGCCCTGTGCGAGCGGGGTACGTGTATTACTGGGGTTCGCGTGAAGAATCACACGCGATTGGCCCTGTGCGAGCGAGGTATGTGTATTACTGGGGTTTGCGGGGAGTTCCACATGCGATTGGCCCTGTGCGAGCGGGGTACTCGTATTACTGGGGTTCACGGGGAGAATCACACGCGATTGGCTCTGTGCGAGCGGGTTACATGTATTACTGGGGTTCGCAGGGAGAATCACACGCGATTGGACCTGTGCGAGCGAGGTACATGAATTACTGGGGTTTGCATGGAATTCCACACGCGATTGGCTCTGTGCGAGCGGGGTACGTGTATTACAGGGGTTCGCGGGGAGTTCCACATGCGATTGGCCCTGTGCGAGCGGGGTACATGTATTACTGGGGTTCGTGGGGAGTTTCACACGTGATTGTCCCTGTGCGAGCGGGATACGTGTATTACAGGGGTTTGCGGGGAGTTCTACACGCGGTTGGCCCTGTGCGAGCGGGGTACATGTATTACTGGGGTTCGCGGGGAGTTTCACACGCGATTGGCCCTGTGGGAGCGGGGTACGTGTATTACTGGGTCGCGTGGAGTTCCACATGCGATTGGCCCTGTGCGAGCGGGGTACGTCTATTACTGGGGTTCACGTGGAGAATCACACGTGATTGGCCCTGTGCAAGCGGGGTACATGTATTACTGGGGTTCGTGGGGAGTTTCACACGCGATTGGCCCTGTGCGAGCGGGCTACGTGTATTACTGGTGTTCGCGGGGAGTTCCATATGCGATTGGCCCTGTGCGAGCGGGGTACATGTATTACTGGGATTCGTGTGGAGTTCCACACGCGATTGGCCCTGTGCGAGCGGGGTATGTGTATTACTGGGGTTTGCGGGGAGTTCCACATGCGATTGGCCCTGTGCGAGTGGGGTACATGTATTACTGGGGTTCGCGTCGAGAATCACACGCGATTGGCCCTGTGTGAGCGGGGTACGTGTATTACTGGGGTTCGCAGGGAGAATCACACGGGATTGGCCCTGTGCGAGCAGAGTACGTGTATTACTGGGGTTCGCGTGGAGTTCCACACGAGATTGGCCCTGTGTGAGCGGGGTACGTGTATTACTGGGGTTCGCTTGGAGAATCACATGCGATTGGCCCTGTGTGAGCGGGGTACATGTATTACTGGGGATCGCGGGGAGTTCCAAACGCGATTGGCCCTGTGCGAGTGGGGTACGTGTATTACTGGGGTTCGCGGGGAGAATCACACGTGATTGGCCCTGTGCGAGCTGGGTACGTGTATTACTGGGGTTCGTGTGGAGTTCCACATGCGATTGGCCCTGTGTGAGCGGGTTACGTGTATTACTGGGGTTCACGGGGAGAATCACACGCAATTGGCCCTGTGCAAGCGGTGTACGTGTATTACTGGGGTTTGCGTGGAGTTCCACATGCAATTGGCCCTGTGCGAGCGGGGTATGTGTATTACAGGGGTTTGCAGGGAGTTTCACACGCGATTGGCCCTGTGCGAGCAGGGTACGTGTATTACTGGGGTTCACGTGGAGTTCCATACGTGATTGGCCCTATGCGAGCGGGGTACCTGTATTACTGGGGTTCGCCTGGAGAATCACACACGATTGGCCCTGTGCGAGCGGGGTACATGCATTACTGGGGTTCGCGGGGAGTTTCACACGCGATTGGCCCTGTGCGAGCGGGGTATGTGTATTACTGGTGTTCGCGGGGAGTTCCACACGCGATTGGCCCTGTGCGAGCGGGGTACGTGTATTACTGGGGTTCACATGGCGTTCCACATGCAATTGGCCCTGTGCGACCGGGGTATGTGTATTACAGGGGTTCGCAGGGAGTTTCACATGCGATTGGCCCTGTGCGAGCAGGGTACGTGTATTACTGGGGTTTACGTGGAGTTCCATACGTGATTGGCCCTGTGCGAGCGGGGTACATGTATTACTGGGGTTCGCAGGGAGAATCACACGCGATTGGACCTGTGCGAGCGAGGTACATGAATTACTGGGGTTTGCATGGAATTCCACACGCGATTGGCTCTGTGCGAGCGGGGTACGTGTATTACAGGGGTTCGCGGGGAGTTCCACACGCGATTGGCCCTGTGCGAGCGGGGTACATGTATTACTGGTGTTCGCGGGGAGTTTCACACGCGATTGGCCCTGTGGGAGCGGGGTACGTGTATTACTGGGTCGCGTGGAGTTCCACACGCGATTGGCCCTGTGCGAGCGGGGTACGTCTATTACTGGGGTTCACGTGGAGAATCACACGTGATTGGCCTTGTGCAAGTGGGGTACGTGTATTACAGGGGTTCACGGGGAGTTCCACACGCGATTGGCCCTGTGCAAGCGGGGTACATGTATTATTGGGGTTCGTGTCGAGAATCACACGCGATTGGCCCTGTGCGAGCGGGGTACGTGTATTACTGGGGTTCGCAGGGAGTTCCATGCGCGATTGGCCCTGTGCGAGCGGGGTACGTGTATTACTGGGGTTCGCGTGAAGAATCACACGCGATTGGCCCTGTGCGAGCGAGGTATGTGTATTACTGGGGTTTGCGGGGAGTTCCACATGCGATTGGCCCTGTGCGAGCGGGGTACTCGTATTACTGGGGTTCACGGGGAGAATCACACGCGATTGGCTCTGTGCGAGCGGGTTACATGTATTACTGGGGTTCGCAGGGAGAATCACACGCGATTGGACCTGTGCGAGCGAGGTACATGAATTACTGGGGTTTGCATGGAATTCCACACGCGATTGGCTCTGTGCGAGCGGGGTACGTGTATTACAGGGGTTCGCGGGGAGTTCCACATGCGATTGGCCCTGTGCGAGCGGGGTACATGTATTACTGGGGTTCGTGGGGAGTTTCACACGTGATTGTCCCTGTGCGAGCGGGATACGTGTATTACAGGGGTTTGCGGGGAGTTCTACACGCGGTTGGCCCTGTGCGAGCGGGGTACATGTATTACTGGGGTTCGCGGGGAGTTTCACACGCGATTGGCCCTGTGGGAGCGGGGTACGTGTATTACTGGGTCGCGTGGAGTTCCACATGCGATTGGCCCTGTGCGAGCGGGGTACGTCTATTACTGGGGTTCACGTGGAGAATCACACGTGATTGGCCCTGTGCAAGCGGGGTACATGTATTACTGGGGTTCGTGGGGAGTTTCACACGCGATTGGCCCTGTGCGAGCGGGCTACGTGTATTACTGGTGTTCGCGGGGAGTTCCATATGCGATTGGCCCTGTGCGAGCGGGGTACATGTATTACTGGGATTCGTGTGGAGTTCCACACGCGATTGGCCCTGTGCGAGCGGGGTATGTGTATTACTGGGGTTTGCGGGGAGTTCCACATGCGATTGGCCCTGTGCGAGTGGGGTACATGTATTACTGGGGTTCGCGTCGAGAATCACACGCGATTGGCCCTGTGTGAGCGGGGTACGTGTATTACTGGGGTTCGCAGGGAGAATCACACGGGATTGGCCCTGTGCGAGCAGAGTACGTGTATTACTGGGGTTCGCGTGGAGTTCCACACGAGATTGGCCCTGTGTGAGCGGGGTACGTGTATTACTGGGGTTCGCTTGGAGAATCACATGCGATTGGCCCTGTGTGAGCGGGGTACATGTATTACTGGGGATCGCGGGGAGTTCCAAACGCGATTGGCCCTGTGCGAGTGGGGTACGTGTATTACTGGGGTTCGCGGGGAGAATCACACGTGATTGGCCCTGTGCGAGCTGGGTACGTGTATTACTGGGGTTCGTGTGGAGTTCCACATGCGATTGGCCCTGTGTGAGCGGGTTACGTGTATTACTGGGGTTCACGGGGAGAATCACACGCAATTGGCCCTGTGCAAGCGGTGTACGTGTATTACTGGGGTTTGCGTGGAGTTCCACATGCAATTGGCCCTGTGCGAGCGGGGTATGTGTATTACAGGGGTTTGCAGGGAGTTTCACACGCGATTGGCCCTGTGCGAGCAGGGTACGTGTATTACTGGGGTTCACGTGGAGTTCCATACGTGATTGGCCCTATGCGAGCGGGGTACCTGTATTACTGGGGTTCGCCTGGAGAATCACACACGATTGGCCCTGTGCGAGCGGGGTACATGCATTACTGGGGTTCGCGGGGAGTTTCACACGCGATTGGCCCTGTGCGAGCGGGGTATGTGTATTACTGGTGTTCGCGGGGAGTTCCACACGCGATTGGCCCTGTGCGAGCGGGGTACGTGTATTACTGGGGTTCACATGGCGTTCCACATGCAATTGGCCCTGTGCGACCGGGGTATGTGTATTACAGGGGTTCGCAGGGAGTTTCACATGCGATTGGCCCTGTGCGAGCAGGGTACGTGTATTACTGGGGTTTACGTGGAGTTCCATACGTGATTGGCCCTGTGCGAGCGGGGTACCTGTATTGCTGGGGTTCGCCTGGAGAATCACACACGATTGGCCCTGTGTGAGCGGGGTACATGCATTACTGGGGTTCGCGGGGAGTTCCACACGCGATTGGCCCTGTGCGAGTGGGGTACGTGTATTACTGGGGTTCGCGGGGAGAATCACACGTGATTGGCCCTGTGCGAGCTGGGTACGTGTATTACTGGGGTTCGTGTGGAGTTCCACATGCGATTGGCCCTGTGCGAGTGGGGTACATGTATTACTGGGGTTCGCGTCGAGAATCACACGATTGGCCCTGTGTGAGCGGGGTACGTGTATTACTGGGGTTCGCAGGGAGAATCACATGGGATTGGCCCTGTGCGAGCAGAGTACGTGTATTACTGGGGTTCGCGTGGAGTTCCACACGAGATTGGCCCTGTGTGAGCGGGGTACGTGTATTACTGGGGTTCGCTTGGAGAATCACATGCGATTGGCCCTGTGTGAGCGGGGTACATGTATTACTGGGGATCGCGGGGAGTTCCACACGCGATTGGCCCTGTGCGAGTGGGGTACGTGTATTACTGGGGTTCGCGGGGAGAATCACACGTGATTGGCCCTGTGCGAGCTGGGTACGTGTATTACTGGGGTTCGTGTGGAGTTCCACATGCGATTGGCCCTGTGTGAGCGGGTTACGTGTATTACTGGGGTTCACGGGGAGAATCACACGCAATTGGCCCTGTGCAAGCGGTGTACGTGTATTACTGGGGTTCGCGTGGAGTTCCACATGCAATTGGCCCTGTGCGAGCGGGGTATGTGTATTACAGGGGTTTGCAGGGAGTTTCACACGCGATTGGCCCTGTGCGAGCAGGGTACGTGTATTACTGGGGTTCACGTGGAGTTCCATACGTGATTGGCCCTATGCGAGCGGGGTACCTGTATTACTGGGGTTCGCCTGGAGAATCACACACGATTGGCCCTGTGCGAGCGGGGTACATGCATTACTGGGGTTCGCGGGGAGTTTCACACGCGATTGGCCCTGTGCGAGCGGGGTATGTGTATTACTGGTGTTCGCGGGGAGTTCCACACGCGATTGGCCCTGTGCGAGCGGGGTACGTGTATTACTGGGGTTCACATGGCGTTCCACGTGCAATTGGCCCTGTGCGACCGGGGTATGTGTATTACAGGGGTTCGCAGGGAGTTTCACATGCGATTGGCCCTGTGCGAGCAGGGTACGTGTATTACTGGGGTTCACGTGGAGTTCCATACGTGATTGGCCCTGTGCGAGCGGGGTACCTGTATTGCTGGGGTTCGCCTGGAGAATCACACACGATTGGCCCTGTGCGAGCGGGGTATGTGTATTACTGGGGTTCACATGGAGTTCCACACGCGATTGGCCCTGTGCGAGCGGGGTACGTGTATTACTGGTGTTCGCGGGGAGTTCCACACGCGATTGGCCCTGTGCGAGCGGGGTACGTGTATTACTGGGGTTCACATGGAGTTCCACACGCAACTGGCCCTGTGCGAGCGGGGTATGTGTATTACTGGGGTTCACGTGGAGTTCCACACGCGATTGGCCCTGTGCGAGCGGGGTACGTGTATTACTAGGGTCCACGGGGAGTTCCAC
Organism: Ambystoma mexicanum; assembly: GCF_040938575.1. NCBI lineage: Eukaryota > Metazoa > Chordata > Amphibia > Caudata > Ambystomatidae > Ambystoma > Ambystoma mexicanum. Next base: position 1,208,838,307 of record NC_090932.1, read on the forward strand.
TCGCGATTGGCCCTGTGCGAGCGGGGTACATTTATTAGTGGGGTTCACGGGGAGTTTCACACGCGATTGGCCCTGTGCGAGCGGGGTACGTGTATTACTGGGGTTCGCATTGAGTTCCACATGCGATTGGCCCTTTGCGAGCGGGGTACATGTATTACTGGGGTTTGCGTGGAGAATCACACACGATTGGCCCTATGCCAGTGGGATACGTGTATTACTGGGGTTCACGGGGAGTTCCACACGCGATTGGCCCTGTGCGAGCAGGGTATGTATATTACTGGGGTTCGCAGGGAGAATCACACGCGATTGGCCCTGTGCGAGCAGGGTATGTATATTACTGGGGTTCGCAGGGAGAATCACACACGATTGGACCTGTGCGAGCGGGGTACATGTATTACTGGAGTTTGCGTGGAGTTCCACACGCAATTGGCCCTGTGCGAGCGGGGTACATGTATTACAGGGGCTCGCAGGGAGTTCCACACGCGATTGGCCCTGTGCCAGCGGGGTACGTGTATTACTGGGGTTCGCATGGAGTTCCACATGCGATTGGCCCTGTGCGAGCGGGGTACTTGTATTACTGGGGTTCACGGGGAGTTTCACACGCGATTGGCCCTGTGCTAATGGGGTACGTGTATTACTGGGGTTCGCGTGGAGAATCACACGCGATTGGCCCTGTGCGAGCGGGGTACGTGTATTACTGGGGTTCGCGAGGAGTTCCACACGCGATTGGCCTTGTGGGAGCGGCGTACGTGTATTACTGGGGTTCGCAGGGAGAATCACACGCAATTGGCCCTGTGCGAGCGGGGTACGTGTATTACTGGGGTTCGCGTTGGGTTCCAAACGCAATTGGCCCTGTGCGAGCGAAGTTCATGTATTACTGGGGTTCGCATGGAGTTCCACACGCGATTGGCCCTGTGCGAGCAGGGTACGTGTATTACTGGGGTTCGCGGGGAATTTCACATGCAATTTCACCGTCTGAGCGGGGTACGTGTATCCAGTGGGGTGCACGGGGAGTCCCATACATGAATTGGCAGTGTGGGTCCTCCCAGGTGTGCCCTCTACCCACTCCACGTCCCCTGCAGGCAGCCCACACCACAGGGGACTGCCATCCACCATGGGCATGCCCCCCAGCCAGTCCACATGTCACCTTGCATTAGTGATCACCAACTCATGTCCCCCAGCACCACCACCCACCCAGCAGTGAGGCTCAGGCCCTGACTCATGTCCCCCAGCACCCCCACCCACCCAGCAGTGAATGGCACCTGCCAGCAGGCCCCGACTCCTGTCCCCCAGCACCCCCACCCACTCAGCAGTGAGGGGCACCTGCCAGCAGGCCCCGACTCATGTCCCCCAGCACCCCTCCCACCCAGCAGTGAGGGGCACCTGCCAGCAGGCCCCGACTCATGTCCCCCAGCACCCCCACCCACCCAGCCACCCAGCAGTGAGGCTCAGGCCCTGACTCATGTCCCCCAGCACCCCCACCCACCCAGCACTGAGGGGCACCTGCCAGCAGACCCCGACTCATGTCCCCCAGCACCACCACCCACCCAGCAGTGAGGCTCAGGCCCTGTATCATTTCCCCCAGCACCCCCACCCACCCAGCAGTGAGGGGCACCTGCCAGCAGGCCCCGACTCATATCCCCCAGCACCCCACCCACCCAGCAGTGAGGCTCAGGCCCGACTCATGTCCCCCCAACACGTCATCATGATCCACAATCATGGGCCTCATGGCCTCCTAAATCCCACCGCACGCCACCCCTTTGCAAAGACCCAACCAAGTATCCCATTAACCCCACATTGAAATACCCATTACATGATACAACCCAAATGGCAAGAATGTACATCAACACATGTCTGTCACACACACACAATGGGTGCTGGTGATTGTGAAAACCTACACCGTGACATGCATGAAACCGAAGAGAGAATACCACACATCAAAGTAATAAACCAAAATGTATTGAACACAAAAAGAATGTAATCAAATGAAAACATAACAAAAAAAGCTTAAAAAAAGATGAAATGCAGCATGCCCAAAAGACAAAAAGAAAAACATGAAGTCTGAATCCAAATAAATCGAAATGAAAATGTGTCCAAAGTCTCCGGCCACCAAATCAAATCCAAAGGATACGGAAACAGCAAAATTCATTGTTCCATGGTGATAAAAATAAGAATAGATAAATCCACTGTTCAACTATGTACAAAGAAGTAATCCAGGGTCCATGAGCCCAACAAATGAAATGAAACCTAGCAAAAAAACTACCTAATAAAGAACTATATACAAAAAGGTGGGGCATGGTCCAAGCACCCCAAACGAATGGAAAAGATAAAGGAAACCTACAACTACAAACTATATACAATGGCGGCGGGCTAGTCCGACGGCTCACTTTCTGATTTCCCGGGCCAGGGCATCATCGAACTCCTGCTCGATGTCCTTGAGGCGGTCCTCTTCCATGGCCCCCAGGGTTCGCAGGGACGATGCCATGTTGGACTCCAACTCCCTGCGAATGTCCTTGAGGCACTCGGCCCGCCTCTGTGCCCTCCACATGGAGTTCTCCGCCCTGACCATTGTGATCCGTGCCTCTTCTGCCCGCCACCGCTCCGCATCTATACGCCGGCCCAACCGCAGCCACACAGAAGACACACCCGTTCCAGGGTCCTCCTGCCCTCTGGCCGATGCCTGCCCCTCTGATGTCGATGGCCCCGAGCCATCATTGCTCCCACCTAGAGCCTGCTGCTGCTGTCCATGTGCCCTGTCCGATGATGCCTGCACATCCTCCATCAGCTGGTCTTCAGTTGTTGTGGTGTCCACCCCTGCTGGACCACCGACTCCCGACTGTGGCAGGGATGGGATCTCCACCAAGATGGCTGTGTTGGTCAGGCCAGGTCCACAGGGTCCCTGGTGGAATCTGGGCCGGAAGACGGCAGGGAGAACGACTGGCGCATAGTCTCCACAGAGGAGGAGAGCTCCGCCAGAGTGCGCGACACATGTAGGAACCCACAGACCAGGGCCCCTCCCAACAGTGCCACGTTGCAACGCTGCTGTTCATGATGGCGTGCGTGCTCCGCCCAGGAAGCACGCACGTCATCTCGAATGTCACGCGTGCGCAACGCGACACCAACCAGGACGGAGCCCATAAGGTCGTGGGACCCCTTGTCTGCAGGTAGTGGAGAGGCAGATGACGTGGCACTCGCCCCTACCTGCGGAAGGGCCTGGGACGGGGCATCCCTGCTGGTGCATGGTGGTGCAGTCACAGGGTCAAGGACAGCGACATGCACAGGCCCCTCTGCGGTGACCTGTGCTGCCTACTGACCCTGGCCCTGGACTGCACCACTTGCACCAGTGGTACTACCCCCACCAGGCCCCATGTGCGGCTCAGTAGCGGGCTCCTCCTCCTCTGTGAAGACCACCAACCTGGATGTCTCCACACCGTCTTCCGCCATTGCAAGCCCCTGTGGGGGCTCACCTGGCCCTTCCGCTACAGCCTTAGTGGCAGATGCGGGACCAGTCCCCTCGCTCCCGGATGATTGCAATTCATGGGAGGGTGGCTGGACCTTGCGTCACCGCCCAGTGGAGGTATCCCTGCCGCTTGGCTCTACAGCACCGTCTCTGCCCTCTTCTTCACTTGACACTGCGACATAGAACACAAGCATCAGGGTACAGTACAATATTCCCCTAGACAGGAAGCAATGAGTGGCTCTGTCAAATGTCACTTCCATCCTGTCCCTCCACAATACATGGGTGAATGCACGCAACACACATGCAGAAACAGGCACGGCGCCTTCAATCAACATCAGCATCCATGTACAAGGGCCTCTTTTAACCAAAATGTTGCCTTTAAACTCACATGCATCATGGCTCACACTGATCCCATGCATATACATCACCGGAGGGTCATGCATCATGGCTTGTACACCACAGACACAGTGGATAGACACAGTGGATACAACGGTGACCGCACTGCATGAGTGAATCTACACATCATCACGGACATGTGTCATGCATCCATGGCGTTTCAAAGTCACACACACTCATGTGCACCATATATGTACATGAGAGCAGCACCCATCCCTCACCCCCCCGCATACAGCTCCCCATGTTGAATTGGAACACTTGCACTATCCATGTGGTTCACACATTACTGGTCTCACATGCATGACCATGATGTCCCTGCACACACACATCCATACATGGCCTATGTCACACATACAGGCAAGTATCAGACTACAAGCACACAGCAACATGCCTTGTCTCACACAGCAATGCTTGGCCACTTACTGCTCAACTCTGCATCTTCTGCCTTCGCGAGGGGCTGGGCCTTGTAGAGGGTCCTGGACCTGAAGTCCTCCCAGCGCTTCCGGACGTGCTTGATGTCACGGGTTGCCACCCCCTCCGCGTTGATGGCAACCACTGCGTCCTCCCAGATCCTCTCCCGTCCTTCCTTGTTGGTGCGTGATGTTCCGAAGAGGGTATCATAATTCCCCAGGACATGCTCCACCAGGACACGAACTTCCTTCTCACTGAAGCTGGTGGCCCTCTGCCTCTCTGGCTGGGGGTCGCCAGTGGTCTCAGATGGTGTTTACCCTGACATGGTGACCCCCGAGGCAGGCGTGGGTGGGTAACTAGGTCCTGGGGCTGGGCTGTGGAGGGATGGTATCCCAGTCGGGAGTCTTCTGTTCCAGCAGGGGTGGACACAGCAACTGAACCCCTGCAGATGGCTGACGTGCAGGCACCAAATAGCAGGGCACGTGGGCAGCAGGCAGGCAGCAGCAGATGGCTGGTGGGAGCGTGCTCGGGGATCTTGGGGGCAGGAAAATGGCCTTGTGGGCAGGAGTGTGGTCTTCCGTGTTTTTTCGTGTGGCCAGCTTGATACGGAGTGATTTGGCACGTGAAAAAAGTGCACGTCAGCATGAAATCTGATGAAAGGCCCTTAGAGCGCGTAAGCGCGTAAGTGACGTTACACGCGCGGGTGTCCCCCACAACACGGGTGCATTGTGATTCAGCACGTGAGAAAACTGCACGTCACTGTGCTATTGGAGGAACGGGCATTAGCGCGTAAGCGCGTAAGTGACATTGCACATGTGGGCTGGCTTAAAAGGTACGAGTATCACGCCATTTTCTTGTATGTGATTTTTGTGGAGAGGGAGCAGGTGTTTCTTGTACTTCTTGTCGGTTCACCCGCGATTACTTCACAACGTTTCCAGTTTGTACTCCCTGTTTCCTCAGACTGCGTTCTTTTCTTCTTTTGGCAGGGGTGTTGCCAATGCGCACACGCACGTCTTTTTCACATTCTTTTTCAAGGCAGACGGTGAGTCACGCACGTATTTTCCAACTGTGGTTCCCCCTGTATTTCGCGTACCCCAGGCTGCGTGTAACACGCGTACGCTTATTTTTGTGTTTCTGGGTGCCACAGCGTAGTGCAGGTTCATTTTTCCACGCACGTGGTCTACCAGGGGTGGCATGCACGTGTACCTTTGTTTTGGGGTGCCTGTGCATTGTGTGACCCGTCATCTTCCCCCAGGGGTCACATGCAGCCTTGCTAGAGCACTAGGGTACAAATTCCATCTAGTACCCTACCCCTTTCACCCCAATTGCCAAGGACAATTGTTTACTGCAACTCCCATACGCACAACAACATCAGTGCCATGGTTGGGAGGCGACCAAGCAGTAAGGGAGGCAAAGGTGGCCGACCTCCAAAAGGTGGGTGTGGTGGGCATGGTAGGGGACGTGGCCAGGATTTGCAGGGTGCCCCTAGAGCCCCGTGTGTGAAGGACCAATCGGGGACACCTATGCTCCCCCCAATGGTTGTGGGAAACGTAGCTGACACCATCCCAGCTCAGCCCTTGTTGGAACGGCCCATTTTGTCACCTGAACCAGCACAGGATGACTCCCAGGCTGACTTCCAGGTCAGCAAGTCTAATCCACGTGTGGCGGTGAAAGCTGCTGTCACCAGGCCATGTGGATCTGGGACAGCAATGTCATCTGTTGCCCCAAGTAGCCAGGGTGTGGAGGCTGCAGGGGCAGCTGCAGCTCAATCCTCTCCCAGCCGGGACAGTGTCGGTCCAGTTCCATCACACCGATGTTGGCCCTACCGACATCACCCTACAGCCAATGCCTGCACCAAGACCTATGGTCATTGTGCCTTTACAGGCTTCTAGTACCCAGTCCACCTGCGCTTCTGCCCCTACTGACCAGAGCGGCGTAAGCCACTCAGGATCCACACAACCTTACAAGAAGAAGAAGAAGGGTGCTCTTACACTACAGGCTGAGACCCCAGACATGGCTACACACTCCGGCAGGTCAAGGAAGCCTAGCTTCAATGACGCCGAACTTGATGCACTTGTGGCCTATGTGTCGGCACATGGCCGCGAAATGTTGTGACTGCAGGCTGTAAGACTACGACTGCTCAACGTAGGGCCCACTGGCAGACCATCGCGGACCACATTAGTGCCCTTGGATTTGTGAGGCGCACAGCTGATGATTGCAACAAGCGGTGGAATGACCTGAAATGCAGAGCAAAGAACAAGCTGGCTTCAAATCTGTTAAGATGGATTTCTGAACTCTGTCCTGGAGGGGCAGAGGTTCAGAAGGCCAGCCTAGTTTCTTGGAACAGGGTAACCTCTGGACGAGCCAGACCAATCAGCGTAGCAATGGCGGCGGTCAAGACTAGGGGCCTCATTACAGCCCAGGCGTTAAGGGTTTAACGGCGCCGTTGGCGCTGTTAACCCTTAACGCCTGATTACCATTTTAACGCCTGCTTTTAGCAGGCGTTAAAATGCATGGCGCTAACCCGCCTTGGTGCTAATTACGGCACTGTAATTTACGGTGCCGTAATTAGCGCCTTCCCCACTCCATTATGCCCTATGGGGCAAAAATGGGAATGGGGAAGGGTAAATGGGGATTTACCGCCCCACTCACCTTGGAATGGGGCGGTAAATTCGCCATCCACCATGGTGGTAAAGTAGGGAACCATGGTGTAAACAGAGTTTACACCATGGTGGTAAAGTAGGGAACTTACCGCCTGGGTTGTAATGAGGCCCTAGGTGAGGGGTGAGGATGACTGAAAGCCCGCAATGAGTACACAAAGCAAGGACGCTTACAAATTACTCCAGACAGGTGTTATGTTAAAAATATAGACACATTTATTAAAAGGCCTTTGTAACATCGACCATAGTAAAGAATCACGGTAAAACTCCAGTATGGTTTGGTTTATAGTCATAATGTCGAAAAAAAAATGTCGACAAACAAAAATGTCGAAATTTTTTTTTCGAAAACAATAATGTCGACATCCTATACTTATAATGTAAAAAGTCATTTTTTAGAAAAAAAATGTCGACAAAAAAATGTCACTTAGAACTATCAACACCTCACCCAACACCCCCCTGCCACCCCCCCACACCCCCCACCACCACCCTCCCACCCCTCATACTCAACACATTCTAATTATATATTTATTTATTTATTTTTTCAATAAATAAATAACCAAAAAGAGTATCATTTACTATTGGGGGGGTCCCCCCAACCCCCCCTCACCCAACACCCCCCTGCCACCCCCCCCCACACCCCCCACCACCACCCTCTCACCCCTCATACTCAACACATTCTAATTATATATATATTTATTTATTTATTTTTTCAATAAATAAATAACCAAAAAGAGTTTAATTTACTATGGGGTGGCCCCCCAACCCCTCCTCGCCCAACACCCCCCTGCCACCTCCCCACACCCCCCCAACCACCCTCTCACCCTCATTCTCAACACATAGTAATTATATATTTATTTATTTATTCATTCAATAATTAAATAAATAAAAAAAGTATCATTTACTATGGGGATGTCCCCCCAACCCCTCTCACCCAAGACCACCTGCCACCCCCCCACACCCCCCACCCCTCATACTCAACACATCTTAGTTATATATATTTATTTATTTATTCATACAATAAATACAAAATTTCGAAAAAATATCGAAAAAATGTCGACATTATTGTTTGTCGACATTATTTTTTTCGACATTTATTTTTCGAAATTTTGACTGTCGACATTTTGACTGTCGACATTATGACTGCCCACCAACCAAAACATCACAATCAATACAATATATATACAAGACCGAGGGGTCCAAAGAGTTAGAATCATGAAATATGCAGACCACCTAGATGGGGAGGAAAACAGGCAGTGCAAGTAATCGTTAGACCCAGTTCAACATCAGAGGCCACCTAACTAGAAGGAAGTCTGGGTCCTACGAATGTGGAGCCTTGTGCTTAAAAGTACCTGCACACGCTGGTGCCAACGAGCAAAGGAGAGTCTCTTCAGGGAAATCAGGCAGTTCAGAAAGGTGGACGAAAAGATGGTGAACGAATCCCCGTGACTCAGGCAAGGCCTCCACATGGGGGCAGAAGCAGGGCGTGAGTGCGGGAAAGGGTTTGCTGTTTACAACAGCGATGGAAAGCCTCAGGCTCCCGCGGGAGGGCTATCGATTAGGGTATTGACTACTCAGCGGTCCCCGATGCAGGCAGACCCAGGCTTCTCCGGTTCCGTTTCGGTACTGGCAGGTTCAGATGAGATCAGAGGGACGTCTCAACACCATGTAGATTCTGCGACAGCAGGAGTCAGCGTCGAGGGTGTCCCAGATGCAGCGAACACGCACATGTTTGTTACCACAGCAGGGCAACTCAGCAACCGCGTGTATTCCGGTCCCAAAGCACACGTCTCACTTCAGACCTGGGAACGCCAATTGTACGAATCCTGTGAGAGTGCCGAGGACACAAGATTAGCAGTAAGCCAGATGAGGGTGACACAGCAAGGTTCCTGTGTAGGCTGGTCAATCCACTGGATGGCCCAGGGACGCTTCCGAAGGCTTACGTACAGGATTTGGTGAAGATGCCGAGAATAGTTGTTCCCACTATTCTAAAGGGTCGAAGCGCCTTTGCAGACCTTCTCGTACGATCAGAGGCCAAGTGGTCTTGCAGGACGACAGCAGTGCAGGGTGCCAAAACTTCAGCGGGTCACCAGCGATTCCTCGACTCAGCTTCTTATTTTCAAAATAATTGGCTCCTGATCCTTTGTTCATGAGAACTCAGGAGATCGACATGGTAGTGGGGTTTTTAGCCTCCTCTTATCCAGAGTTCCCTTCGCGCCAAAACGGAGAGGGCCCAATGGGCGATCTGCTCGTAAAACACTCACACCATACTGTAAGAGGATTCAATTCAACACTACAGCTAAGTCAATGCCTAGTCTGGGATACTGAATGGAAACCCTTATTGATATATCTTTATGTCCAGTTCATGCGTTCTGGATGACTACCCCTATATAACACCCCTCTCTTGGAATCCCCCTGACCCCACTGAGCCAAGAAGTAGTTCTGTTTTGCAAGTTTAAAAGGTTTATTTGATAATTTAAACTATAGATATATATATCACACTTTATAATAATTAGTAATTGAATATCGCACTTAGTCTGAGCAGTAATCAATAATGGATAGTCTGGCACTAGCACACTTGTGAATAGGAACAGAAGAATAAGGTGGTAGAGAATGCTTTATATAAGTTCAGATGGATGTAATGTTGAATGAAAATGCAATACAGAAAATACTCAATAAGATTTCAACAAAACAATGTAATCACTTTTCTCTGGCAATCCCCTCCCCACTTTTATGCAATGCAAGGAAATGGAAGGAAAGCACACAGTTCTCAGAAATGCAATCAAATGTAATTCAGTTCACCCCAGCAAGCTTAGACTACAGAAGTTTGAAACACAGGCCCAAAATGCTTTTATATGTGCTGGCAATGAAGTGAGGAATATGCTGAAAATGGTTTTAATTCCCTTTGGAGGTTCAGGTTGAGGATTAGTTGGTTTAAATTAGTTCAGGCTTACTTTAGCAATATTCTAGGAATGATTGGCAGGTTAAATTAATTTTTGGCAAGGAAGCTGCTGTTTTCACACGTGGAGAAATTTGCAAATCGTGGTAAAATTCGTGAGTGCGTTTTTCACGATTGCGGCAAAAATGTAGGGAATCGGAATGCGGTTCTAGGTTCGTTGAAAAGCCAAGATTCTAAGCTTTCAGGGGAAAGTTACTGCAATTCTCTAAGACAAACGGTCACGGAGATATGAGCAATATGGTAAAGGTCGTTTTTCAGATTTGAAATTTTAAAGTCAAAAAGACAAGTGACAGCTAGCAACTAGAAAATGACAGGTGACAGCTTTGCAAATGACAGGTGACAGTTAGGAGGCAGTTCTGGTTAGATTAAAATAGGTTGAATTATATTATTTTAACTAAGAGATTGGTTCTGCACCATTCTGCTAGGTACTCACAATATATTTAGAAATAGAATGGGCCTCGCCACGGATCTGGTCAGGTTTTAGACTGGACTCTGGTCTGGTCTCGGCACTTCACAGTGATCTGGGTCAGCTCTCTGGTTCTGCTAACAGTGGTCTGGGTCAGCTCTGCTCTCTCTGGGTACAGCACTGCTTCTGGATCTTTCTGCACAGCTTTCTCTGGAGATTGATGGATTTGAAGTCTGGATCTCTGGATGTGGTATGGTCCGGCAGCATGCTCCGCAGCAAATGGAATTGAAGGTCCCTATCTGTCCTGTCTGTCTGCTTTTATGTGTTTTGAAAATGGGTGGAGAGGGTAGCTTCCTAGGCCCTACCCCTCTCCACTTGTCATTGGCCACTTCATCCTCTTCCCCTTGATTGGGGGAATGAAATGAAGTGTCATCATGATGAGGTCTGTTTATGGTACAGAGAACCCACCCCTGTCAAATTACACACAATCTATATTTGATCAAAAAGACATATTTCCACAGGTACACATGTGTTTAAAATTACATGCACCCATCACATATCACAGGAGGTATACCCTGTCCAAATCTGCTCTTCCTGAGAGCCTGCATTGAGAAATGGCAACATATTTCACTTTTTGGTCAAGTTACCAATATCAGATTCTTACTCAAATTTACCCAAATGTGTGCAAGGCATGCAGGCATTTATTGATGAAGTATCAGACTTTTCACATGCAGACATTTTAAGTAATACCCTCTTAACTGCTAGTTTGCCCCCAGAACATCACACAAATTTGAGTTTGGGCTTGAATTGAAGGTACATTTTTTAAATTAAGGTTCTCAAAGTTATACATTTCTGTCCGCCTCCAAGACTTGGGTGGGTCAGTCACATGTGTCTTCTGGCAGGCAGGCCTTTGTTGACAGGAAACAGTCAAAATCAACATATCCTATTCAATTGCAAGAGCCTATTGTGTGGTCTCCAGGAGGCTCCCAGCCAGTCTGCCTTCTATCAATCAAGAGGTCATGTGAGATTCTAACTCCTGGTGTGAATCTCTAGAGGTGAGAGGGTTTCCCAGGCTTCAGGCCTCTGGGAACAGCAGGTGGCTAATTTTTAATTAAAATGCAGCCTTTGAAGTCAGCTGAGTCAAATCCCTTTGTCAGCAACTGCACTCAGTTCTCCTGTCAGAGTTTAGACCGCTAGCGCCGCCTTGAGGATTTTGTTGGTACTGCATGCAATTTTGGGATCTTTCTTGGATTAATGCATTCTAAACAGGAATGGTTCTTACATGGTAGTAAATAATCCTTGCTTAACATTGTTTTGATGGGGCTCCTTACAGTAAGATGGTTATGTGGAACCCCACAAAAGGGTTGACTCTTTAAAGTGGTCCAATGAGCCACGATTTCAGCAACTTTTTGACATCAGTAACAGTGGATTTTGTTAACAAAGATCTTTCTTTACACTGGTGGTTGGCAAGTTAGGTGACCATTTTGGTGTGCGCACAAACTGCGTGGTTCTCCTGGATTCTGGCGCACTTGTGGGCTTTTTGGCCATCTTGGGTTTTCTAATCCCACAGCACCAAATGTTGCAGCATGATAGTCCAAACGTGGGTCAGGACACCCAACAGATCCCCCCACGTGACTGCCCTTTGAATTTGAGTCGATGGGGAGTCGGGTGCACAAGGGTTTTGACCCACGCACTGGTCTGTCCGCATAATCTTCTTCCAATTCTGCAAATGGCACAGTTCAGCATCTTTTACTCCATCCGGTACTGATTGATCGGTTCTCCTCGCCGGTCCTGATGGGAATATTGGGCGGTACCCTGGGCCCCTCGCGTTTCTGCTCCCAGTCTCCGGATCATCCTCCTTGGCCAGTCTACAGGTTTTCTTTCTCCTAGGACGACAAAGGAAGAGCGGCAATACCTATTCATGGACATTTCTCCCCCACCATTAATATAGTGGGGTGGCATATAAGTTTATAGTCAAAACATATGAACATGCACATTTCTTTTTGTATTCAAAAACAAAAACACCCACATTGAGAAACTCAGAATTTGATAGACGATATGTAGGATATTTTAAGTTAGAACTGAATTAATCTGAGACAGTACCCTCTAGGATTCCAGAGGATTCCTCCAGTTGTTGCAGAGTGTGCCTGGGATGGCAACACTTCAACTGGTTAATGTGGACCCACTTGTCTTCCCCCTCTGCCAAACCGCCTTTGGGGATGCGGATCTTGTAGGCCACAGGGGAGATTTTGTCTATAATCTCAAAGGGTCCCTTCCATGTAGGCAAAAATTTTCGCTGTTTGGCCTGGTTCCTTTGGAAATTGTATAGATAGACCCGGTCCCCCACCTGATATTCCTTCCTGGAAGTTTTCAGGTCATAGTGGGTCTTCATACTCTCAGCTGATCTTTCTAGATTCCTCTGAGCATAAGCAAAAGCATGCTGAAGGTGTTTCCTTAAATTCTCCACATACTCATGAGTTGTGGAGGCATTTATCAACGTTTGCTCTTGGGTTCTGTAGAGCAAATGCTGAGGAAGCACCATCTTGCGCCCAGTCATCAACTCGAATGGTGACATTTTGGTTGCAGATGAAGGGGTAGATCTGATGGCCATTAGGACCAGAGGTAATCGGATATCCCAACTTGGCCCAGAATCTGCCACAAACTTCTTTAATATGCTCACAATGGTTCGGTTTTATCTCTCTACTGCCCCAGAAGAAGCTGGCCGGTAAGCAATATGCAACTTCCTTTTGACCCCCAGTATCTCCCACATCTTTGTCATTACTTCACTGGTGAAGTGGCTACCCCTGTCTGACTCAATCCTTTGAGGTAGACCGAAACGGGAAAAGATGTGGTTAATCATCAGGGCAGCTGCAGTTTCTGCCTTGCAATTTGGGGCTGGGAGACATTTCACCCACTTGGTAAACAAGCATGTCACAGTCAACATGTACTTATTCCCCCTAGCAGAGCGAATCACGGGGCCTACAAAGTCGATTTGTAAATCTGACCATGGCAGTGTCATCCCCCTCTTTTGGAGAGGCGCACGGTGCGTGAGGGATGATGGCTGAAATTGTGCACACACAAGACACCCCTTCAAGTATTGGTCGAGGTCCTGCCCCATGTGTGGCCAGTATGCAACCTCTCTTAAGATTTCCAATGTTGTGTGAAACCCCCTATGACCGGCGGTGGCCGCATCATGGGCGTGACTTATCATCAGGCTTCGGAATGAGGTAGGAACCACCCACTGATCGTGGCCAGCTTAGGATTTCCTTACCAGCAAACCGTCTTGGATCCGGAACATTTTTGGACATTTCATCAACACTCTTAGGTCCTCTTTCCCAATGTAATCGGTATCCGTCAGGGGAAAGTTCTCAGGGTCCTCAAGGTGCTGGTAAAATTTACCAATTATTGGATCCCCCTTCTGAGCGGTAATCAAATCAGCATCAGGGGTCTCCTTACTCCATTGTGCAATTGAAAGGTCGTTGTGAGCATTTGTCTGGGACCTAGTGATAGCAGTGACCTGGATTTCCCCCAACAGGGACTCAATCTCAATTAGATCCCCTTGGATGGCCCCGGTTTTGGCCAGCTGATCAGCTAAGTCATTTCCAGTTGTGTCTGGTCCCTCTACTTTGGAATGACCCTTGATCTTTTTCCAATAGATGGTCATCTCATTCGAGGTGACCAGATCATCAATGTTTTGGATCAACTTCCCATATTTCAAGGGTTTGTTGTTAGCACATAACATGCCTCTGGTTTTCCAATTAACCAGGTGCTCCACGAACCCGTTCCGTACATAATCCGAATCTGTGATTATGACCAGTTCGCGGAGTTGATGCTGGACAGCAGTGAGGATGGCCTGATGCACAGCCATCAATTCTGCCACCTGACTACTTCGGGGACCAATTTTGTATCCAGCGGAGGGTTCTGGGGACTCATTCACCTATGCATTCCCTACGCCGGCCACCAGTTCTTTCTCCCTGTCGTTGTCAACATGGTAAGAGCATCCATCCACATATACAGTGGGCATTCCCTCACACTTGTCTTCTTCAAAGACTTTGTGGGGGGAATTAAGGTATGCCTCCATGTTGTCCTTTATTTTTAGACTTTCGTCCTCGAGACAGTTTTCTCTGGCACAATCATGCAAGTCAGCCAGACCTTGCGCGAGGGGGCTCTTCTTGTTTTGGCCATATCTGACCTCCACAGGAAAGCCTTGCATTGACAGAATCCAGGAAGTAATTCGGGAATTACTCACATTCCCGGCCCGGATTCTGTCACTTTGGAGATATTGCAGAGGCTGGTGTGGAGTCTCCACTATGATGTGTTCCCCCTGGATAAACGGGCGGTAATTCTTCAATGCCCACACCGTTGCCAGGAGTGCCTTCTCACAATCGTTGAATTTTTCCTCCACAGAGGATAAAGTTTTGCTCGCATAGGAGATTACTTTATTGACCTTGTCATGCTTTTGGTATAATACTGCTGTCAAGCACGTATTAGAGAACCCTGTCTCCAGGAAGAACTCCTTGTTCCTGACAGGGTAAGCTAGGCAAGGCGCTTGTGAGAGGCTTCTTTTGAGTTGTTTTACCACCTCGGCTTGTTCTGGACCCCATTCCCACTTGACCCCCCCCCTTCAAGAGATGAATCAGGGGTCTGGTGATCTCTGCGTAGCCCTCAATGAACTTTCTGCTGTAATTAGTCAAGGAGGCTCCTTAGTTCCCGCAGAGTTGTGGGGTCTTTCAATTTTTGAAGTGCTTCCACTTTCTTTTCCTGGGGACAGAGACCCTGAGGAGTAATCTCATGCCCCAAAAAAATTAACACGGGTTCTACACCACTGTGCTTTCTGTAAGGAAAGTTTTGCTCCGGCGGCCCTCAACTGTGTCAGAACATAACGGATCTCCGCTATGTGTTCCTCAACAGTTGAGCTTTTGATGAGGACATCATCTACATAAGCCAGGTTACCCCTCGCACCCAGGTCGGGCATGGCCTTATGTAGGAAAATGTTGAACTCATTACCGGAGTTAAGGTATCCGAAGGGAGTCCGGGTCCATGTGTACTGCTGGCCCCCAAAGGTAAAAGCCAGTTTGTATTAGTCCTCCCTGCTGACAGGCACGGTCCAGTATCCATTGGTCAGGTCTATTGCAGTGAATACCTGTGACCCCTGAATCTGGGCCAGCCCTTGGTCAATGTAGGGAAGAGGCCATCGGGAAGTATGGACCCGTTTGTTGAGCTCCCTGAGGTCGGCACAGAGTCTCCACTGGCCGTTTGGCTTCAATATTCCCAGCACCGGATTATTGAAGGTGCTGTGGACGGGACGGATTATTCCCCTGGACTCAAGGTTCTTAATTATTTCAGTAAGGGACTCCATGGATGCGAGAGGCAAACGATATTGCTTCACAAACACTGGAGTCATGCCAGGGTCTGTGGGAATTGTTGTTGTGTGGATGTCAGTGCGGCCACAGTCATATGAGTCTACCGCAAAGAGATCTTGGAAATCCAAGAAAACTTGTTTCAACTTTTGCTTTTGTTCCAGAGTCACACAGGCATCAGCTAGGTTGACTCTCTCTTCCACCATCTGCCTGAAGCCTGGAAAGACTTCTGGTTTGGCTATTTCAGCGGCCTCCTCCAGCTGGGTGGAGAAGTCCCTGGTCAGAGTGCTGATTTGGACTGGAGGCTTCAGGTGGGAAAGGCAGCCCTCATGGACCTGGAAAATCACCTCATCCCTCCTGAAGTCACAAGTCACATCTTCCTTACCATAAGGGCAAGAAGTGTACACCAGGAAGTTCCCCCCATGCCGGGTAAAAATCCTGTCTGGTGTTGTATTGTCATCACTGTCACTGTCAAAGCAGTCCTTGGGGATTGGCCCTAACAGTTCATTACCTAAATCTATGGAAAAATGTCGGTCATCAACCGCCATTCCAATAATGGTGCCTGCGGCTAGAGTAATACTCTTTAAGTCGCTGTTATCCACCTTTATTGGAATGGTGTCATGTTCTATGTTGACTAATGGAGTTGGGTTTACCCCCAACCCTTGCTGTTGGAGAGAAGCGTTTAGATGTATGTAAGCATCAGGGTTTTTCAAATGTTGTCCTCTTTTAACTTTCACTTTCAGGGAGAATTGCCGGGTCCTTTCTGGGATGGTGACTTCCTCTTTAATCTTAATTTCAACTGCATAAGGTAGCAATTGAGCTGACCTAAATGCTTTTTCCGGATCATCAAAGCCCATGGGATTATCCGCTAATCGGGACCAAGCTTTGAAGTTTATTAGGTCCAAACTAATGGCAAAGCGATTGAGAATGTCACTGCCTAAGTAAAAGGCGGCAGTGACGTCTCGCACGACCCAACAATTATGGACTATGCTCTTGTTGCCAATGGAGATTTTGAGCATAAACCTGCTTGGCAGGAGCTGTTTGGAATCAGGTGCTTCCAGGTCCATTTCCCATTTGTCTATCAGTTTGAATGTGGGAATGGCTGGATCTTTTGGGAGTTGGCGGAACATGGCTTCGCTGATGAAGCTCTTACCGTTGTTCACACGCACTCGAGCGAGAACAGAGTCCTTCCCATCAATTAATTGGACAGGGATGAACAACTGCTCTCCAATTTCCTGAATATCAGCCAGGCTCTGAGCTGATTTCACATCTTTCTGGACTATACGAGTGGGAGTTTCTGATTGTGGATTAGTATAGAATCTCAGAGTGTTTCCTTCCAGCGTGGAGTACCACTTTAGACTGGAAGGAAGGTTGATTTTCAGAAATAGAGAGGACCCTCCATCACCAGTCTGTTGTCCTACTGCTATTACTGTCACGTCTGGAATTTGGTTGTCTGGAAGTGAAATTCTACTTGGTCAGATTTTTGTTCAACCATGTGGCAGGTGCCGTTTAAACTAACATGGTTGACACTCTGTTTTAATTTTATTGGTCGGCTAGTCTGGGTCCAGAGGACCTTGTTTACGCAATCTATTAAGGGTGACAACCTCCTCAGGAGGTCATTCCCCAGTAAACAAGGGGTGCCCTCTGGAGTCACTACTATGACCGGGTGTTTCACCTTGTGTCGCCCGATCTTAATGTCCAAGTCTGCAGTCCCCTCAACGGGAATTTCCTTCCCGTCAAAGTTCTGCAGTTGTCCAGGAAGAGAGGTGAGAGGAATTTGGTAATTCTCTCCCCTTCCTGCATTCAGTTCGTCAAAGGCCCTTCTGGACAGAAGGGGAGCTTGAGATCCAGTGTCCACCAGTGCCAAAATTGTACCCTGCCCCTGTACTTGTACCAGGGCATAATATCTTCCCTCCTTCTCCTCAAGGGGGCACAGATAATGCACATTTTTGGACAACTGGTGGGCTAACTTTCTGGTTTTGGACATCGCTAGCGAAGAGATTTGGGCAGAATTCTGTGGAGAGCCTTGGGAATCTGAAAGAAAAAGTTGGCAACTGGATATTAGAGCCATGGTGGGTTCCCCGGGTTCCGGTTCCGGGCCGCCCCCCCTTTTTGGAGGCAGTCATCAAGATGGGTTTGAACCAGGGGATTTTGGTATTGTGGGTTCTGGGATGAGATAATGGGCGGCGGTAGCTCAGTCTCCATATCTCCCCAGTCTGGATTGGAA
Source organism: Ambystoma mexicanum (assembly GCF_040938575.1). NCBI lineage: Eukaryota > Metazoa > Chordata > Amphibia > Caudata > Ambystomatidae > Ambystoma > Ambystoma mexicanum. Next base: position 1,208,856,183 of record NC_090932.1, read on the forward strand.
TCCCTTGGGGCCCATTTTTCCTTGGGAGGAGTTCCCCCATCTCTGAAGGAGAAGATCCTTTTCCCAGGATCTTCTGAGGATCCCTCTCCCTCAAATTGGAAGATCTGTACCTCCTCCTCAAACTGAGTCTGTTTGGGTCTTTTGTCTCTCCTACCCCCCTCTGCTCCTTAGGAGGCAGACTTTCAGGGGCAAGAGATTTGGTTTCTGGTTCCTGGGTTTCCAGGGGCTGTTTACAAGTGAGGAAGGAAGCTTCCTCCAAGGCTTTACACCCCCCTTCCCTTTGTGCCTCTTCCCTGGGAACCAGTGAGTTATCGGGGTGCTGCCCCCGTCATTGTTCTGGAGCACCAGGTCCAGAGTTGGGTGTGTTCTGCGCCGGCATGCCGATCTGAGGGTTCTGCTGAGCCCTCAGTATGTGACCCAGATCCCGCGCCATGTTTTGAACCTGGCGCTCTAACTGGGAAACCCGCTCAGGCTGATACGGGGCCCTGTTTTCTCCCCTGGGCTGATCCCGGGAAGGGTAGCTATCCCTTCTTTGGTACTACCCCTGGTTGGGAAGATTTGCATACCCCTCCACCCTCGGCCTCCCCTCTCCCGGATTCGGTTGTCTGGGCTCAGGGAATTGGGGAAAGAAGGGTGGAGGATTTTGGGGCTGGAAGTTGGGTGGATACCTGGGGAAGAAGTTCTGCCCAGGGTTTGGTGAGTTTCTGCCCTCCTGTGAGAAGTTGGGAGGGAAGTTCTCTGGGTTAGGTGCTTGGCTGGATCCCCCCCTTGGGCTAGAGGAGTCCACACATAACCCAGGATGGGTCTGTTTCCCTTGTACCGGGGGCTTACATAATCAGGAGAGCGAAGGACCCCATTTGTGGGGCTGCCTCCCTGGCTCCCTGTCTGTGACTGGCCCAAGGACCTTCTGGGCCTAGCACTATTAGGTGCAGGTAGGTTTTTAGGCCCCCCCATCTCCAAATCTAAAACGGGGGTGACCTTTACCTCTGCCACCTTGGCAGCAGCAGGGGTGTTGTTGGCTTTGGGGTTTTTGTGCGCATTATTTTTATTTTCTATTGGCTTCTGCACCTCATAGATTCGGGTCGCCTGTTCAAAGACCCAGTCTAAAGATCTTTTCTCGTGAAAATCCCTCACGAGCTGGGTCATTATGTATTTGGGCAAGGCATGGAAAAACGTATTAATACATTCTCTGCTATCCGTGCGCACCCTTCTTGTGGTCTGTGCAAAAGCACGCTTTAACTCCTGCACAAATTCTTGTGGGGCCTGATCCTCCCCACATTGTAAATTGTAGGCTGCCTTGCGAGCCTCTTGAGGATTTCTATGAGTAGAAAAATGTTTCAAGATGGCCGCCTTATAGGTGGACCATCTTAAATGATTTTGGTCCTCCAGCCCCGCAAAGAAACTGGAGTATTCCGGGGAGAAGGTCCACTTTACATATTGAATACAGCTTTGGCTGTCCTTCAAATGGAAAGTCTCCATCATTTGCTCAAACAACTCTAAGTGCTCCCAAACAGAATACTTGGCGTTCTTATGATAAGGCGTGATGACGCTCCTGATTGCCTTAATCTGCTTTAAGGGGTCCTTAAGCAAGGCCCTTTTTGTTTTATTGGCCCTTTTGGTCCGGGTAACCCTGGTCCATTCATCTTCTGACTCAGAGGCACTGCTCCCAGAGGTTCCCGTCTGTTCTTCCAGGTTTTTACAGATTCTGCGAGCCTGGGAATGGCTGGCAGAATGTGGGGACCTGGTCTCCTGTGTCCTGTACCGCTCAGAGGAGTCTTCAGATCCCTCCTTGCTGCCAGGATTTGATGGGTACCCCTCCCACTGACCTAACTGGGGAGAAGTTTTCAGGATGCCCTTAATGGGCCTATTCTCCTGGGGTTCCCCACTAAATTGCACTGTGCTTGGGTGCCCATACCCGGATGCCCGCCCATCCATTCCTGGGAGGTACTGGCCTATGAGCCCCATGCTTCTGGCTGGATAGTAATCTGCCATCCCTGTGGCCCGGTGCTCATGTGTGCCAGGGGACATGGGGGTGGCAGAGTCCAGGGACTGAGAGAGATACAGGCCTCTGGTACTAGGGCTCCTGAGGTTATGCTCATGAGTCTCCCTCTCCCAGCGAACATCATCTCTATCCGCCCCTGCTCCCTGTTGCAATGCAAGAGCCTGCGCCTTCAGTTCCTCAGTTAAGGCCTTACTAGACTCTATCAGTCTCTCCTGCATCGCTACCTGTTGTTGGAGTCTATCATTGTGCTGGCAGAGAGCCTCATTCTCTCTCTGTGCCTCCTGATTGGTCCTGGAGCACTGGGCCAGTTTTTGCTGCAGGAGGGTTACCTCCTGAGCTGTGTCCCTATTGGCCTGCTCCTTTCTTGCCAGAGCATCCTCCACCTTCCTGGTGTGCTCTAACAAGTTCTGGTGTTCTTTTTGGAGGTCACCCAGTCCCTGGAGGGCCAGGTGATTTTCTTCCATTTTCCTTTTTAAGTGGCAGACTTCCTGGCCTAAGGTATCCCTTTCCTGACTAAGAGCCTGCATCTGTGCCGCCAGGTCGTCCCTTTGCCTTTGGAAGGCACCAGTTTTCTGGCGCTCCTGGTCAAACTCTGCCTGGGTATCCAGGTCTTTCAAAATCAGTTTATTGCTCTCTGCCTTCTCCCTATCTAGGTGGCTTTGCAGGGTGACTACCTGCTCAGCAGATGCCCTATTGAAGTCTAACTGTTGCTCCAGCTTTTTCTGGCTCTGCAGTAGGGAGTCCAAACCTTCTTGGTACTCCTTCTGCAAGGCCAGAAATCTGGTATCCTGGTCCGCCTTTTCCTGTTGCAGCACATCAATATCCTTCGTTATTTTAGTGATGTACCGTCTGCTGTCATTTTCTGACTCCTGGCTCCTGAGCAGCCTCTGCTCAGAAGAGTCCAGATCAGATTGGGCCTTCTGTAATGCCAGCAGTTGCCTACTCGCCAGATCTTGGCCTTCAGCACATTTGTCCTGCATGGCTCCTATATGTAAATATAAATATGCCGCTACCCTGGCAATCTTGTTGTGCTCATCCTTGGCCTTAGAGGACATATATAGTTCACTCAGGGCCACATGTAAGGGACCCTGGTCTCTCCATATATCTGACCCTGTTTCCGTGATCTGGTGTGCGATTGCTTGCAACCAGACCGTCTGGTCCTGATGAGTCCACTCACCTCTCACAAATAGCTTATGTAAGAAGTGCTCTCTGGCTATTTTCATATCTACCAAGGTCGTCATTCTGGAATTTGAGTTCCTTCCTAACTTACAGAAGTTTGTATTTTATTTTTTGCAAAACAGACCTTTTCCTTAGAGCGTTCCTTTGAGGAGTGCTTTACAGCGTAACACAGCGAGGTGATCCGACCGGATATGTGTATCTGGTCAGCTGGCACACTGTATTAATCTGCACAAATGGTAGATCTAACCCAAACGTCCCGCTCGAGCCCCCAATTTGTAAGAGGATTCAATTCAACACTACAGCTAAGTCAATGCCTAGTCTGGGATACTGAATGGAAACCCTTATTGATATATCTTTATGTCCAGTTCATGCGTTCTGGATGACTACCCCTATATAAAACCCCGCTCTTGGAATCCCCCTGACCCCACTGAGCCAAGAAGTAGTTCTGTTTTGCAAGTTTAAAAGGTTTATTTGATAATTTAAACTATAGATATATATATCACACTTTATAATAATTAATAATTGAATATCGCACTTAGTCTGAGCAGTAATCAATAATGGATAGTCTGGCACTAGCACACTTGTGAATAGGAACAGAAGAATAAGGTGGTAGAGAATGCTTTATATAAGTTCAGATGGATGTAATGTTGAATGAAAATGCAATACAGAAAATACTCAATAAGATTTCAACAAAACAATGTAATCACTTTTCTCTGGCAATCCCCTCCCCACTTTTATGCAATGCAAGGAAATGGAAGGAAAGCACACAGTTCTCAGAAATGCAATCAAATGTAATTCAGTTCACCCCAGCAAGCTTAGACTACAGAAGTTTGAAACACAGGCCCAAAATGCTTTTATATGTGCTGGCAATGAAGTGAGGAATATGCTGAAAATGGTTTTAATTCCCTTTGGAGGTTCAGGTTGAGGATTAGTTGGTTTAAATTAGTTCAGGCTTACTTTAGCAATATTCTAGGAATGATTGGCAGGTTAAATGAATTTTTGGCAAGGAAGCTGCTGTTTTCACACGTGGAGAAATTTGCAAATCGTGGTAAAATTCGTGAGTGCGTTTTTCACGATTGCGGCAAAAATGTAGGGAATCGGAATGCGGTTCTAGGTTCGTTGAAAAGCCAAGATTCTAAGCTTTCAGGGGAAAGTTACTGCAATTCTCTAAGACAAACGGTCACGGAGATATGAGCAATATGGTAAAGGTCGTTTTTCAGATTTGAAATTTTAAAGTCAAAAAGACAAGTGACAGCTAGCAACTAGAAAATGACAGGTGACAGCTTTGCAAATGACAGGTGACAGTTAGGAGGCAGTTCTGGTTAGATTAAAATAGATTGAATTATATTATTTTAACTAAGAGATTGGTTCTGCACCGTTCTGCTAGGTACTCACAATATATTTAGAAATAGAATGGGCCTCGCCACGGATCTGGTCAGGTTTTAGAATGGACTTTGGTCTGGTCTCGGCACTTCACAGTGATCTGGGTCAGCTCTCTGGTTCTGCTAACAGTGGTCTGGGTCAGCTCTGCTCTCTCTGGGTACAGCACTGCTTCTGGATCTTTCTGCACAGCTTTCTCTGGAGATTGATGGATTTGAAGTCTGGATCTCTGGATGTGGTATGGTCCGGCAGCATGCTTCGCAGCAAATGGAATTGAAGGTCCCTATCTGTCCTGTCTGTCTGCTTTTATGTGTTTTGAAAATGGGTGGAGAGGGTAGCTTCCTAGGCCCTACCCATCTCCACTTGTCATTGGCCACTTCATCCTCTTCCCCTTGATTGGGGGAATGAAATGAAGTGTCATCATGATGAGGTCTGTTTATGGTACAGAGAACCCACCCCTGTCAAATTACACACAATCTATATTTGATCAAAAAGACATATTTGCACAGGTACACATTTGTTTAAAATTACATGCACCCATCACATATCACAGGAGGTATACCCTGTCCAAACCTGCTCTTCCTGGGAGCTTGCATTCAGAAATGGCAACATATTTCACTTTTTGGTCAAGTTACCAATATCAGATTCGTACTCAAATTTACCCAAATGTGTGCAAGGCATGCAGGCATTGATTGATGAAGTATCAGACTTTTCACTTGCAGACATTTTAAGTAATACCCTCTTAACTGCTAGTTTGCCCCCAGAACATCACACAAATTGGAGTTTGGGCTTGAATTGAAGGTACATTTTTTAAATTAAGGCTCTCAAAGTTATACATTTCTGTCATTTGATTACAAAGAGTTATCAGTGTTTCTGTAAAATATATATTTTGCTTTCAATTCAGTTCTCAGAGTGTTGGAGTCCGCCTCCAAGACTTGGGTGGGTCAGTCACATGTGTCTTCTGGCAGGCAGGCCTTTGTTGACAGGAAACAGTCAAAATCAACATATCCTATTCAATTGCAAGAGCCTATTGTGTGGTCTCCAGGAGGCTCCCAGCCAGTCTGCCTTCTATCAATCAAGAGGTCATGTGAGATTCTAACTCCTGGTGTGAATCTTGTAAGAGGATTCAATTCAACACTACAGCTAAGTCAATGCCTAGTCTGGGATACTGAATGGAAACCCTTATTGATATATCTTTATGTCCAGTTCATGCGTTCTGGATGACTACCCCTATATAACACCCCTCTCTTGGAATCCAACTGACCCCACTGAGCCAAGAAGTAGTTCTGTTTTGCAAGTTTAAAAGGTTTATTTGATAATTTAAACAATAGATATGTATATCACACTTTATAATAATTAATACTTGGATATCACACTTAATCTGAGCAGTAATCAATAATGGATAGTCTGGCACTAGCACACTTGTGAATAGGAACAGAAGAATAAGGTGGTAGAGAATACTTTATATAAGTTCAGATGGATGTAATGTTGAATGAAAATGCAATACAGAAAATACTCAATATGATTTCAACAAAACAATGTAATCACTTTTCTCTGGCTATCCCCTCCCCCCTTTATGCAATGCAAGGAAATGGAAGGAAAGCACACAGTTCTCAGAAATGCAATCAAATGTAATTCAGTTCACCCCAGCAAGCTTAGACTACAGAAGTTTGAAACACAGGCCCAAAATGCTTTTATTTGTGCTGGCAATGAAGTGAAAAATATGCTAAAATGCTTTTAATTCCCTCTAGAGGTTCAGTGTGAGTGGTGTCAAGTTAATATTAGTCCAGGCTCACTCTAGCAATGATTCAGAGATGGTTCTTAAGAGGCAAACGAATTGTTAGCAAGGAAAGCAAGAAGCTGCTGTTTTCACACGTGGAGAAATTTGCAAATCGCGGTAAATTTGCGAGTGCTTCTTTCGCGATTGCGGCAAGAGTGTAGGGGGAAGGAATGCGGTTCTAGGTTCGTTGAAAAGCCAAGATTCCCAGCTTTCAGAGGAAAGTTACTGCAAGTCTCTAAGACAAACGGTCACGGAGATATGAGCGATATGGTAAAGGTCGTTTTTCAGATTTAAAATTTTAAAGTTCAAAAAGACAAGTGACAGCTAGCAACTAGAAAATGACAGGTGACAACTTCTAGGAGGCAGTTCTGGTTAGATTAAAATAGATTGAATTATATTATTTTAACTAAGAGATTGGTTCTGCACAGTTCTGCTAGGTACTCACAATATATTTAGAATTAGAATGGGCCTCGCCACGGATCTGGTCAGGTTTTAGACTGGACTCTGGTCTGGTCTCGGCACTTCACAGTGATCTGGGTCAGCTCTCTGGTTCTGCTAACAGTGGTCTGGGTCAGCTCTGCTCTCTCTGGGTACAGCACTGCTTCTGGATCTTTCTGCACAGCTTTCTCTGGAGATTGATGGATTTGAAGTCTGGATCTCTGGATGTGGTATGGTCCGGCAGCATGCTCCGCAGCAAATGGAATTGAATGTCCCTATCTGTCCTGACTGTCTGCTTTTATGTGTTTTGAAAATGGGTGTGTGTGCAGCATCACTAGGCTCTACCCCTCTCCACTTGTCATTGGCCACTTCATCCTCTTCCCCTTGATTGGGGGAATGAAATGAAGTGTCATCATGATGAGGTCTGTTTATGGTACAGAGAACCCACCCCTGTCAAATTACACACAATCTATATTTTGACCCAAAAGACATATTTGCACAGGTACACATTTGTTTAAAATTACATGCACCCATCACATATCACAGGAGGTATACCCTGTCCAAATCTGCTCTTCCTGGGAGCTTGCATTCAGAAATGGCAACATATTTCACTTTTTGGTCAAGTTACCAATATCAGTTTCTTACTCAAATTTAACCAAATGTGTGCAAGGCATGCAGGCATTGATTGATGAAGTATCAGACTTTTCACATGCAGACATTTTAAGTAATATCCTCTTAACTGATAGTTTGCCCCCAGAACATCACACAAATTGGAGTTTGGGCTTGAATTGAAGGTACATTTTTTAAATTAAGGCTCTCAAAGTTATACATTTCTGTCATTTGATTACAAAGAGTTATCAGTGTTTCTGTAAAATATATATTTTGCTTTCAATTCAGTTCTCAGAGTGTTGGAGTCCGCCTCCAAGACTTGGGTGGGTCAGTCACATGTGTCTTCTGGCAGGCAGGCCTTTGTTGACAGGAAACAGTCAACATCAACATATCCTATTCAATTGCAAGAGCCTATTGTGTGGTCTCTAGGAGGCTCCCAGCCAGTCTGCCTTCTATCAATCAAGAGGTCATGTGAGATTCTAACTCCTGGTGTGAATCTCTAGAGGTGAGAGGGTTTCCCAGGCTTCAGGCCTCTGGGAACAGCAGGTGGCTAATTTTTAATTAAAATGCAGCCTTTGAAGTCAGCTGAGTCAAATCCCTTTGTCAGCAACTGCACTCAGTTCTCCTGTCAGAGTTTAGACCGCTAGCCCCGCCTTGAGGATTTTGTTGGTACTGCATGCAATTTTGGGATCTTTCTTGGATTAATGCATTCTAAACAGGAATGGTTCTTACATGGTAGTAAATCCTTGCTTAACATTGTTTTGATGGGGCTCCTTACAGTAGGATGGTTATGTGGAACCCCACAAAAGGGTTGAATCTTTAAAGTGGTCCAATGAGCCACGATTTCAGCAACTTTTTGACATCAGTAACAGTGGATTTTGTTAACAAAGATCTTTCTTTAGACTGGTGGGTGGCAAGTTAGGTAACCATTTTGGTGTGCGCACAAACTGCGTGGTTCTCCTGGATTCTGGCGCACTTGTGGGCTTTTTGGCCATCTTGGATTTTCTAAGCCCACAGCACCAAATGTTGCAGCATGATAGTCCAAACGTGGGTCAGGACACCCAACAAGTCCCCCCACATGACTTCCCTTTGAATTTGAGTCGATGGGGAGTCGGGTGCACAAGGGTTTTGACCCACGCACTGGTCTGTCCGCATAATCTTCTTCCAATTCTGCAAATGGCACAGTTCAGCACCTTTTCCTCCATCCGGTACTGATCGATCGGTTCTCCTCGCCGGTCCTGATGGGAATATTGGGCGGTACACTGGGCCCCCTTGCGTCTCTGCTCCCGGTCTCCGGATCGTCCTCCTTGGCCCGTCTCCAGGTTTTCTTTCTCCTAGGACGACAAAGGAAGAGCGGCAATACCTATTCCTAGACATTTTTCCCCCACCATTGATATAGTGGGGTGGCATATAAATTTATAGTCAAAACATATGAACATGCACATTTCTTTTTGCATTCAAAAACGAAAACACCCACATTGAGAAACTCAGAATTTGATAGGCGATATGTAGGATATTTTAAGTTAGAACTGAATTAATCTGAGACAGTACCCTCTAGGATTCCAGAGGATTCCTCCAGTTGTTGTAGAGTGTGCCTGGGATGGCAACACTTCAACTGGTTAATGTGGACCCACTTGTCTTCCCCCTCTGTCAAACCGCCTTTGGGGATGCGGATCTTGTAGGCCACAGGGGAGATTTTGTCTATAATCTCAAAGGGTCCCTTCCATGTAGGCAAAAATTTTCGCTGTTTGGCCTGGTTCCTTTGGAAATTGTATAGATAGACCCGGTCCCCCACCTGATATTCCTTCCTGGAAGTCTTCAGGTCATAGTGGGTCTTCATGCTATCAGCTGATCTTTCTAGATTCCGCTGAGCATAAGCAAAAGCATGTTGAAGGTGTTTCCTTAAATTCTCCACATACTCATGAGTTGTGGAGGCATTTATTAGTGTCTGCTCTTGGGTCCTGTAGAGCAAATGCTGCGGAAGCACCATCTTGCGTCCAGTCATCAACTCAAATGGTGACATTTTGGTTGCAGATGAAGGGGTAGATCTGATGGCCATTAGGACCAGAGGTAATCGGATATCCCAACTTGGCCCAGAATCTGCCACAAACTTCTTTAATATGCTCACAATGGTTCGGTTATATCTCTCTACTGCCCCAGAAGAAGCTGGCCGGTAAGCAATATGCAACTTCCTTTTGACCCCCAGTATCTCCCACATCTTTGTCATTACTTCACTGGTGAAGTGGCTACCCCTGTCTGACTCAATCCTTTGAGGTAGACCAAAACGGGAAAAGATGTGGTTAATCATCAGGGCAGCTGCGGTTTCTGCCTTGCAGTTTGGGGCTGGGAGACATTCCACCCACTTGGTAAACAAGCATGTCACAGTCAACATGTACTTATTCCCCCTAGCAGAGCGAATCACGGGGCCTAAAAAGTCGATTTGTAAATCTGACCATGGCAGTGTCATCCCCCTTTTTTGGAGAGGCGCACAGTGCGTGAGGGATGATGGCTGAAATTGTGCACACACAAGACACCCCTTCAAGTATTGGTCGAGGTCCTGCCCCATGTGTGGCCAGTATGCAACCTCTCTTAAGATTTCCAATGTTGTGTGAAACCCCCTATGACCGGCGGTGGCCGCATCATGGGCGTGACTTAACATCAGGCTTCAGAATGAGGTAGGAACCACCCACTGATCGTGGCCAGCTTTGGATTTCCTTACGAGCAAACCGTCTTGGATTCGGAACATTTTTGGACATTTTATCAACACTCTTAGGTCCTCTTTCCCAATGTAATCGGTATCCGTCAGGGGAAAGTTCTCAGGGTCCTCAAGGTGCTGGTAAAATTTACCAATTATTGGATCCCCCTTCTGAGCGGTAATCAAATCAGCATCAGGGGTCTCCTTACTCCATTGTGCAATTGAAAGGTCGTTGTGAGCATTTGTCTGGGACCTAGTGATAGCAGTGACCTGGATTTCCCCCAACAGGGACTCAATCTCAATTAGATTCGCTTGGATGGCCCTGGTTTTGGCCAGCTGATCAGCTAAGTCATTTCCAGTTTTGTCTGGTCCCTCTACTTTGGAATGACCCTTGATCTTTTTCCAATAGATGGTCATCTCATTCGAGGTGACCAGATCATCAATGTTTTGGATCAACTTCCCATGTTTCAAGGGTTTGTTGTTAGCACATAACATGCCTCTGGTTTTCCAATTAACCAGGTGCTCCATGAACCCGTTCCGTACATAATCCGAATCTGTGATTATGACCAGTTCGCGGAGTTGATGCTGGACAGCAGTGAGGATGGCCTGATGCACAGCCATCAATTCTGCCACCTGACTACTTCGGGGACCAATTTTGTATCCAGCGGAGGGTTCTGGGGACTCATTCACCCATGCATTCCCTACGCCGGCCACCAGTTCTTTCTCCCCGTTGTTGTCAACATGGTAAGAGCATCCATCCACATAGACAGTGGGCATTCCCTCACACTTGTCTTCTTCAAAGACTTTGTGTGGGGAATTAAGGTATGCCTCCGTGTTGTCCTTGATTTTTAGACTTTCGTCCTCAAGACAGTTTTCTCTGGCACAATCATGCAAGTCAGCCAGACCTTGCGCGAGGGGACTCTTCTTGTTTTGGCCATATCTGACCTCCACAGGAAAGCCTTGCATTGACAGAATCCAGGAAGTAATTCGGGAATTACTCACATTTCCGGCCCGGATTCTATCACTTTGGAGATATTGCAGAGGCTGGTGTGGAGTCTCCACTATGATGTGTTCCCCCTGGATAAACGGGCGGTAATTCTTCAATGCCCACACCGTCGCCAGGAGTGCCTTCTCACAATCGTTGAATTTTTCCTCCACAGAGGATAAAGTTTTGCTCGCATAGGAGATTACTTTATTGACCTTGTCATGCTTTTGGTATAATACTGCCGTCAAGCACGTATTAGAGAACCCTGTCTCCAGGAAGAACTCCTTGTTTCTGACAGGGTAAGCTAGGCAAGGCGCTTGTGAGAGGCTTCTCTTGAGTTGTTTTACCGCCTCGGCTTGTTCTGGACCCCATTCCCACTTGACCCCCCCTTCAGGAGATGAATCAGGGGTCTGGTGATCTCTGCGTTGCCCTCAACGAACGGGAAACCCGCTCAGGCTGATACGGGGCCCTGTTTTCTCCCCTGGGCTGATCCCGGGAAGGGTAGCTATCCCTTCTTTGGTAGTACCCCTGGTTGGGAAGATTTGCATACCCCTCCACCCTTGGCCTCCCCTCTCCCGGATTCGGTTGTCTGGGCTCAGGGAATTGGGGAAAGAAGGGTGGAGGATTTTGGGGCTGGAAGTTGGGTGGATACCTGGGGAAGAAGTTCTGCCCAGGGTTTGGTGAGTTTCTGCCCTCCTGTGAGAAGTTGGGAGGGAAGTTCTCTTTGTTAGGTGCTTGGCTGGATCTCCCCCCTTGGGTTGGAGGAGTCCACACATAACCCAGGATGGGTCTGTTTCCCTTGTACCGGGGGCTTACATAATCAGGAGAGCGAGGGACCCCATTTGTGGGGCTGCCTCCCTGGCTCCCTGTCTGTGACTGGCCCGAGGACCTTCTGGGCCTAGCATTATTAGGTGCAGGTAGGTTTTTAGGCCCCCCATCTCCAAATCTAAAACGGGGGCGACCTTTACCTCTGCCACCTTGGCAGCAGCAGGGGTGTTGTTGGCTTTTGGGTTTTTTGGCGCATTATTTTTATTTTCTATTGGCTTCTGCACCTCATAGATCCGGGTCGCCTGTTCAATGACCCAGTCTAAAGATCTTTTCTCGTGAAAATCCCTCACGAGCTGGGTCATTATGTATTTGGGCAAGGCATGGAAAAACGTATTAATAAATTCTCTGCTATCCGTGCGCACCCTTCTTGTGGTCTGTGCAAAAGCACGCTTTAACTCCTGCACAAATTCTTGTGGGGCCTGATCCTCCCCACATTGTAAATTGTAGGCTGCCTTGCGAGCCTCTTGAGGATTTCTATGAGTAGAAAAATGTTTCAAGATGGCCGCCTTATAGGTGGACCATCTTAAATGATTTTGGTCCTCCAGCCCCGCAAAGAAACTGGAGTATTCCGGGGAGAAGGTCCACTTTACATATTGAATACAGCTTTGGCTGTCCTTCAAATGGAAAGTCTCCATCATTTGCTCAAACAACTCTAAGTGCTCCCAAACAGAATACTTGGCGTTCTTATGATAAGGCGTGATGACGCTCCTGATTGCCTTAATCTGCTTTAAGGGGTCCTTAAGCAAGGCCCTTTTTGTCTTATTGGCCCTTTTGGTCCGGGTAACCCTGGTCCATTCATCTTCTGACTCAGAGGCACTGCTCCCAGAGGTTCCCGTCTGTTCTTCCAGGTTTTCCCGGATTCTGCGAGCCTGTGAATGGCTGGCAGAATGTGGGGACCTGGTCTCCTGTGTCCTGTACCGCTCAGAGGAGTCTTCAGATCCCTCCTTGCTGCCCGGATTTGATGGGTTCTCCTCCCACTGACCTAACTGGGCAGAAGTTTTCAGGATGCCCTTAATGGGCCTATTCTCCTGGGGTTCCCCACTAAATTGCACTGTGCTTGGGTGCCCATACCCGGATGCCCGCCCATCCATTCCTGGGAGGTACTGGCCTATGAGCCCCATGCTTCTGGCTGGATAGTAATCTGCCATCCCTGTGGCCCGGTGCTCATGTGCGCCAGGGGACATGGGGGTGGCAGAGTCCAGGGACTGAGAGAGATACAGGCCTCTGGTACTAGGGCTCCTGAGGTTATGCTCATGAGTGTCCCTCTCCCAGCGAACCTCATCTCTATCCGCCCCTGCTCCCTGTTGCAATGCAAGAGCCTGCGCCTTCAGTTCCTCAGTTAAGGCCTTACTAGACTCTATCAGTCTCTCCTGCATCGCTACCTGTTGTTGGAGTCTATCATTGTGCTGGCAGAGAGCCTCATTCTCTCTCTGTGCCTCCTGATTGGTCCTGGAGCACTGGGCCAGTCTTTGCTGCAGGAGGGTTACCTCCTGAGCTGTGTCCCTATTGGCCTGCTCCTTTCTTGCCAGAGCATCCTCCACCTTCCTGGTGTGCTCTAGCAAGTTATGGTGCTCTTTTTGGAGGTCACTGTAACACTCACCTGATTCTCGCAGAGGCGCCGGTCTTGACTGGGCGACTACCGTATCATCAAAGGTGATGTGTAGCACCCGGTTGGCTCTTTGGGCTGGACCTCTGTGCACTGTATGCCTGACGTGTAGAGTAAGATGTCTGCAGATAGAAAATATGGGGTTAATGAACTGGGGTTATTGGGGTGTCCCTATCTCTTTCCTCTTCTCCTCTCCTGTAGACCCCCAAAGGTTAACGCTCTCACCTTAGGTAAGTGAATTCCGAGCTCTCCATCTGCCTCGGGGCAGGGTGCTGTAACCAGTTTCTTCACTGGATAGGTAGCGCAGGCCTCTTGACTTCAGAGGACTGCTGTCCGTCGTTTACTGCACGAACGGTAAGTTTCGAGTCATTCAAATGTCTTTAAGTCTTTAGTAATGATGTCTCTTGTTTTGCAGGGTTCCGGCGATGGCGGATGACGGGCTGAAGTGAGTTGAAGATGGAGCCCGTGTGATGAATAGAAGCGCCTGGAAGCACGTAAGTAAGCGCTTGTTGCCTGCTTCACTATGCGCTCTAACTGTCTTTTTATTTTGCAGGTACGAGTTCGGAGCGGCTGCAGGGTGCCGGAATACCCACTGGATTAGATGTGGAAAGGAGTATTGGCACGTGAGTATTGAAGTTCCCCAATGTCTTTAAACGCACCTTGTTTTGTCTTTCAGATGCGGGATGCAGCGCCGAAGGCCTCCGGAGCGTGCGAAGAGTTGGTAAACTTTTGTCTTTCAGATTCCGGAATGCAGTGTGAAGACCTCCGGAGCGCACGAAGAGTAGGTAAGCCTTTGCCTTTCAGATGCCGGAATGCTAACCTGTTCTTTCTTGTCTTTATAGGTGTTGCTGAAGACTGGATTCAGGATGGTAAGCCTTTGCCTTTCAGATGTCGGAATGCTAACCTGTTCTTTCTTGTCTTTATAGGTGTTGCTGAAGACTGGATTCAGGATGGTAAGCCTTTTTTCTTAGGCCCAGGACCGGATGCAGAAGACACGATGAGCGTTCTGCTGCAGAGGTTGCAGAATAACGCAAAGCAAGATTCATCCACCGGGTGTGGTTTAAATAGCCTCCTGTAGTGCTTAGGTGTCTCTTTCCACAGCCACGCCTAAGTAAGAAAAGAGTTCCTGGTAAGAAAAGAGTTCCTGCCTTCCAGAAGAGTTCCAGTGTTCTGAATCTAGGGAGTGGCTCCAGCCCCACCCAACAGGAAAAGTAGTTCCAAACAGAAGAGGATCAGAGGCTCAACTGGCAGGCAAGTAAGCAGCATGGTCTGCTGAAGGTAAGTCCACCCAAGCATTATGAGCCCGGCGCTTCCAGCGCTGGGACTGGGCATATTTATGAGCCTGGTGCCACTGGCGCCAGGACTGGGTCCAAAAGGTCCCAATTGGGACTGGTTGGCACTCGGAACCTGGGTTATGGATCTGCTTCCAAGGGAGTTGGGAAAACCCTGACCTTTTGGAAGCAGAGACCATGACAGTACCCCCCCTCAAGGCCCCTCCCAAACCGGGCTTCTCCGGGGGTTTTGGCTTGTCAGGAAATGTTCGGTGAAATCTTTTGATTAGGCGAGGAGCGTGGACATATTCAGCAGGTTCCCAGGATCTCTCTTGGGGGCCGTAGCCTTTCCAGTCAATTAGGTAGAATAGTTTAGATTTGGAGATCTTGGAGTCCAGAATGCTTTTGACTTCAAACTCGAGTTCTCCATCCACTAGGATAGGTTTTGGAGATTTGGTTAGTCGGGTTTGAGGTTGCACGGGTTTTAATAGAGAGACGTGGAAGACCGGATGTATCTTCATGTGCGGGGGCAAGTCCAACTTGACCGTTACTGGGTTTACTATGGTAGTGATGGAATAGGGACCAAGGTATCTTGGGTTGAATGTGCGTGGCCCTTTTAGAGATAGATATTTGGTGGATAACCAGACTTGATCCCCTACTTGATAGTGAGGGGCTTCCTTCCGATGTTGATCTGCTCCTTTCTTGTATTGTTCTTTAGCCCTTTGAAGGTGAGAAACAGCTTCCTTAAAGGCTTGGGTGATTGTAGAATGCAGGTAGTCTACTGCTGGTGTTTCAAGATCTTGGAGGGGATCCAACTCCGAGGTTCGAGGGTGACTGCGTACAAAAGAAAAAACGGGGTTTTCCCAGTTCCCGAATGGACAGAGTTATTGTAGGCATACTCGGCTATCCAAAGGATATCTTTCCAAGTTTTTTCAGTTTGTTGCAGCATGCAGCGTAAATACTTTTCCAGAGTTTGATTGGTCCTCTCGGTTTGTCCGTCGGTCTGAGGGTGGTGACTGGTCGATAGTCTCACATCAATTTGAGCCGACCGACAGCAACTTCGCCAAAAATGAGAAATAAATTGACTACCTCGATCCGAAATTAGAACCGAAGGAAAACCGTGCAGTCGGACGATGTTTTCGAGAAATTCTCGGGCCAGAGTTGCTGCTGTTGGCAAGCCTTTGAGCGGAATGAAATGCACCATCTTGGAGAATAAGTCCACGATTACTAGAATCGTATTGTATCCGGAGCATGGAGGTAGATCGGTGATGAAGTCCATAGAAAGCGTATGCCAAGGGCGAGGTGGGATGTCAATAGGGCGTAAGAGGCCTGCTGGTCTTTCCTTTTGACTCTTGTTTTGGGCGCATACTCCACAGGACATTATAAAGTCTCTGATATCTTTTTTCCAAGACGGCCACCAGAAGTAGCGCTTGATCTTTTCTGAGGTCTTGGCTATACCGGGATGACCTTCCATTAAAGAGTCGTGATAACAAGAGATTACTTTTTTCTGTAAATCTGTGCTGGGTAGGTATAATCGTTCTTGGAAATACAATAAGTTGTCCTTTACTGCAAAGTCCTTTCCCTGCAGATGCCAATTCTGTATGTCTGCTGGAGTTACAAGTTGCCTGGCTTTATCCTTAACTTCCTCTATGGATTCTGTGGCGATTACACCCAGAATTCTTTGTTCGGGAATGATTGGTACAGGTTTAGGGTTGACCAAGTGTTCTTCCACTCCCATCCGAGAAAGGGCATCGGCTTTACCGTTCTTTGTACCAGGTCGATAGGTAATTATGAAGTCAAACTCGGCAAAGAATAATGCCCAACGGAGTTGTCTAGAGGATTGGGCTTTTGCGGTCTTCAAATATTGCAGGTTTCGGTGATCCGTAATCACAGTAACGGTGTGTCGGGCCCCCAGCAGATAATGCCGCCAAGCCTTAAAGGCAGACTTGATAGCCAGAAGTTCCTTGTCAGTAATCGTGTAATTGATTTCAGGAGGCGAGAATTTGCGGGACCAAAATGCCACGGGATGCAACTGATTGGTTACCGGGTCCTTTTGTGATAGAACTGCCCCCATGGCAAGGCTTGAAGCATCAGTTTCCACGATGTAGGGGAGTTCGGGGCGAAGGTGTTTTAAGATTGGTGCAGATATAAATTTAGTCTTCAAATCCTGGAAAGCTTGTTCCGCCTCGGTAGACCATTCAAAACGTTTGTTTTTCTTTAACAAGGCAGTGATGGGCTGGACTATTCGAGAGAATTCGGGGATAAACCTGCGGTAAAAGTTAGCGAAGCCTAACATGCTTTGCACACCTTTTACGGAGGATGGTGATGGCCATTTGAGAACTGCATCGACCTTCTTTGAATCCATACGCACTCCGCCAGGTGATAATATGAATCCCAAGAATTCAACTTCAGTCACGTTGAAAACACATTTTTCCAACTTAGCGAAAAGTTTGTGTTGACGCAATCTTTCGAGGACCATTTTCACGTGTTTCCGATGTTCAGATTCCGATGAAGAATAAACGAGGATGTCGTCAATGTAAACAACAACACATACATCTATGAGCTTTCTGAGGACATCGTTCATAAAATATTGAAAGGCGGCCGGGGCATTGCAAAGTCCGAAGGGCATGACCTGATATTCAAATAGCCCATACTTGGTGCGGAAGGCCGTCTTCCATTCATCGCCCTCTTTTACTCGTACCAAGTGGTAAGCTCCTCTAAGATCCAGCTTTGTATATATGCATGCTTTTCTGACTTGGTCCAGGAGTTCAGGGATCAAAGGTAACGGATATCTATTCTTAACGGTGATCTGGTTCAGGGAGCGATAATCGATACAAGTTCTAAGGTCTCCTTCCTTTTTTGGAACGAAGAACAAAGCTGAAGAAGCAGGGGACTTGGAAGGACGAATAAACCCATTTGCCAGGTATTGATCCAGGTATTGTCGAAGGTGAAGGTTCTCAGGCTCGGTGAGGGCATAAATTCTACTACAAGGAGGAGTAGATCCAGGTATCAGGTCTATCTGGCAGTCATAAGACCTATGAGGAGGTAGAGAGTTAGCCTGATCCTTCCGGAAAACATCTTGGTATTCTAGGTATTCGGGAGGTAACTGGGGAGTCTCTGAAGAAATTGCGGCCAGTGCAACACCAGGTGGAGGGTGACAAGTAGAGACACATTCTGGAAACTGGACCATTCTTGCTCGCCAATCGATCAGAGGATTGTGTTTCTCTAACCAAGGAATTCCTAGAATAATCTGAAACTGAGGGGCCTTGATCACATCGAACACGATCTTCTCATGGTGTCCATCTTGACTTACTAGCGTCACCTCTTGAGTGGTATGCGTTACTGGCCCGGAGGCTATCTCCGTACCATCCACCGTAGTAATGACGTCCTTTACAGCCTTGGGACAAAGAGTTAGATTCATCCTCAAAACCATTTCATGATCCACATAATTGCCGATGGCACCGCTGTCGACGTAAGCTTCAATTGCATGTAATCGATCCGGATTATCAGGGCTAATGAGGACCATAGGTATCACGAAATGCGAGGTCACGGAACTGGTTTTCACGCTCGGCAAGAGGACCTCTATTCTTGTCGGGCGAGGTCGTTTCCCTGCTCAGAGTTTGTAACTTTGGTAACTGCAGCTCCTACTGCCTTCTTGGCAGGTTTCACCGGACAGTCTCGAAGAAAGTGCCCTGAGTTTCCGCAATATAGGCATAATTGCAACTGTTTCCTCCTTTCCCGCTCCCTTTGTGTTAGAGGACCTTTCAGACCCCCTATTTGCATGGGTTCCCCGGAGTCTACTCCTTTGGAAGGAGTTGGCGGTTTGGAAAATACTCGAGCATCAAACTTGGAACGATCGGCCTTCCTGTTCTGCAGCCTGTGATCTATTTGAACGACCAAGTCTATATAATCCGAACAGTCTTGTGGGGGATTCACTACTTGGGCTAAAACGTCTTTGAGCTCTCCACGTAGACCTCTATAAAACAGCGTAATCCTTTTGTCCTCAGGCCATTGAGTTTGCACTATTAGTCTATTGAAAGATGCAATATAAGCCAAAAGGTCTTGATTACCCTGTCGCAACGAAAGAAGCTCATTGTCCAAGGCCTGCCCCTGTGAATGTCTTGCGAACAGTTTTTCCATACTAAGCTGAAAGGCTTGAAAATCATGGAGAACCGGATCATCTTGATTAACTAGAGGGATCGACCAGTCTGCCGCATTGCCACTAAGGTACGAAAGTACAAAAGCTACTTTTGCTTGATCAGTTGGAAAGGCTGCTGGCCGGCATAAGAAGTGCAACCGGCACTGATTGATAAATACTGCAAACCTCTTTGGGTCACCAGAAAATCGTTCGGGCGGAGCCAGAGGTACATTCCCAGGTAGGTTGATCTGCACTGGATTCATAGAGGATGTTGAAGGAAGATTTGCCCCTGATGCGGGTAACAGGGTCTGTCCGGCTTGTGACTGTAGCACTTGTCTAGCAAGATTGTCTGTTCTCTCCTTGGAAATAATTAGTTCCCTTCTTAGAGCATTCGTTTCCTGACGAGCTGCATGCACTTCTGCCCTTAGTTCCCCAAGTAACCGGGCTAGGGGGTCAGTATCCGAGGTTTCCATAGCGCCTGGGCGAGAGTTTTGCGGTAAGCTTTGCGTTCTGTAACGCTCACCTGATTCTCGCAGAGGCGCCGGTCTTGACTGGGCGACTACCGTATCATCAAAGGTGATGTGTAGCACCCGGTTGGCTCTTTGGGCTGGACCTCTGTGCACTGTATGCCTGACGTGTAGAGTAAGATGTCTGCAGATAGAAAATATGGGGTTAATGAACTGGGGTTATTGGGGTGTCCCTATCTCTTTCCTCTTCTCCTCTCCTGTAGACCCCCAAAGGTTAACGCTCTCACCTTAGGCAAGTGAATTCCGAGCTCTCCATCTGCCTCGGGGCAGGGTGCTGTAACCAGTTTCTTCACTGGATAGGTAGCGCAGGCCTCTTGACTTCAGAGGACTGCTGTCCGTCGTTTACTGCACGAACAGTAAGTTTCGAATCATTCAAATGTCTTTAAGTCTTTAGTAATGATGTCTCTTGTTTTGCAGGGTTCCGGCGATGGCGGATGACGGGCTGAAGTGAGTTGAAGATGGAGCCCGTGTGATGAATAGAAGCGCCTGGAAGCACGTAAGTAAGCGCTTGTTGCCTGCTTCACTATGCGCTCTAACTGTCTTTTTATTTTGCAGGTACGAGTTCGGAGCGGCTGCAGGGTGCCGGGATACCCACTGGATTAGATGTGGAAAGGAGTATTGGCACGTGAGTATTGAAGTTCCCCAATGTCTTTAAACGCACCTTGTTTTGTCTTTCAGATGCGGGATGCAGCGCCGAAGGCCTCCGGAGCGTGCGAAGAGTTGGTAAACTTTTGTCTTTCAGATTCCGGAATGCAGTGTGAAGACCTCCGGAGCGCACGAAGAGTAGGTAAGCCTTTGCCTTTCAGATGCCGGAATGCTAACCTGTTCTTTCTTGTCTTTATAGGTGTTGCTGAAGACTGGATTCAGGATGGTAAGCCTTTGCCTTTCAGATGTCGGAATGCTAACCTGTTCTTTCTTGTCTTTATAGGTGTTGCTGAAGACTGGATTCAGGATGGTAAGCCTTTTTTCTTAGGCCCAGGACCGGATGCAGAAGACACGATGAGCGTTCTGCTGCAGAGGTTGCAGAATAACGCAAAGCAAGATTCATCCACCGGGTGTGGTTTAAATAGCCTCCTGTAGTGCTTAGGTGTCTCCTTCCACAGCCACGCCTAAGTAAGAAAAGAGTTCCTTGTAAGAAAAGAGTTCCTGCCTTCCAGAAGAGTTCCAGTGTTCTGAATCTAGGGAGTGGCTCCAGCCCCACCCAACAGGAAAAGTAGCTCCAAACAGAAGAGGATCAGAGGCTCAACTGGCAGGCAAGTAAGCAGCATGGTCTGCTGAAGGTAAGTCCACCCAAGCATTATGAGCCCGGCGCTTCCAGCGCTGGGACTGGGCATATTTATGAGCCTGGTGCCACTGGCGCCAGGACTGGGTCCAAAAGGTCCCAATTGGGACTGGTTGGCACTCGGAACCTGGGTTATGGATCTGCTTCCAAGGGAGTTGGGAAAACCCTGACCTTTTGGAAGCAGAGACCATGACAGTCACCCAGTCCCTGGAGGGCCAGGTGATTTTCTTCCATTTTCCTTTTTAAGTGGCAGACTTCCTGGCCTAAGGTATCCCTTTCCTGACTAAGAGCCTGCATCTGTGCCGCCAGGTCGTCCCTTTGCCTTTGGAAGGCACCAGCTTTCTGGCGCTCCTGGTCAAACTCTGCCTGGGTATCCAGGTCTTTCAAAATCAGTTTATTGCTCTCTGCCTTCTCCCTATCTAGGTGGCTTTGCAGGGTGACTACCTGCTCAGCACATGCCCTCTTAAAGTCTAACTGTTGCTCCAGCTTTTTCTGGCTCTGCAGTAGGGAGTCCAAACCTTCTTGGTACTCCTTCTGCAAGGCCATAAACCTGGTATCCTGGTCCGCCTTTTCCTGTTGCAGCATATCCATGTCCTCTTTTATTTTAATGATATACTGCCTACTATCATTTTCTGACTCCTGGCTCCTCTGCAGCCTTTGCTCAGAAGAGTCCAGATCAGCTTGGGCCTTCTGTAATGCCAGCAGTTGCCTACTCGCCAGATCTTGGCCTTCAGCACATTTGTCCTGCATGGCTCCCATATGTAAATATAAATATGCCGCTACCCTGGCAATCTTGTTGTGCTCATCCTTGGCCTTAGAGGACATATATAGTTCACTCAGGGCCACATGTAAGGGACCCTGGTCTCTCCATTTATCTGACCCTGTTTCCGTGATCTGGGGTGCGATTGCTTGCAACCAGACCATCTGGTCCTGATGAGTCCACTCACCTCTCACAAATAGCTTATGTAAGAAGTGCTCTCTGGCTATTTTCATATCTACCAAGGTTGTCATTCTGGAATTTGAGTTCCTTCCTGACTTACAGAAGTTTGTATTTTATTTTTGCAAAACAGACCTTTTCCTTAGAGCGTTCCTTTGAGGAGTGCTTTACAGCGTAACACAGCGTTGTGATCCGACCGGATATGTGTATCTGGTCAGCTGGCACACTGTATTAATCTGCACAAATGGTAGTTCTAACCCAAACATCCCGGACGAGCCCCCAATTTGTAAGAGGATTCAATTCAACACTACAGCTAAGTCAATGCCTAGTCTGGGATACTGAATGGAAACCCTTATTGATATATCTTTATGTCCAGTTCATGCGTTCTGGATGACTACCCCTATATAACACCCCTCTCTTGGAATCCCCCTGACCCCACTGAGCCAAGAAGTAGTTCTGTTTTGCAAGTTTAAAAGGTTTATTTGATAATTTAAACAATAGATATGTATATCACACTTTATAATAATTAATACTTGGATATCACACTTAATCTGAGCAGTAATCAATAATGGATAGTCTGGCACTAGCACACTTGTGAATAGGAACAGAAGAATAAGGTGGTAGAGAATACTTTATATAAGTTCAGATGGATGTAATGTTGAATGAAAATGCAATACAGAAAATACTCAATATGATTTCAACAAAACAATGTAATCACTTTTCTCTGGCAATCCCCTCCCCCCTTTATGCAATGCAAGGAAATGGAAGGAAAGCACACAGTTCTCAGAAATGCAATCAAATGTAATTCAGTTCACCCCAGCAAGCTTAGACTACAGAAGTTTGAAACACAGGCCCAAAATGCTTTTATATGTGCTGGCAATGAAGTGAAAAATATGCAAAAATGCTTTTAATTCCCTCTAGAGGTTCAGGGTGAGTGGTGTCAAGTTAATATTAGTCCAGGCTCACTCTAGCAATGATTCAGGGATGGTTCTTAAGAGGCAAACAAATTTTTAGCAAGGAAAGCAAGAAGCTGCTGTTTTAACACGTGGAGAAATTTGCAAATCGCGGTAAATTCGTAGGAATGCGCTTCTAGGTTCTTTGAAAAGCCAAGATTCCCAGCTTTCAGAGGAAAGTTACTGCAAGTCTCTAAGACAAACGGTCACGGAGATATGAGCGATATGGTAAAGGTCGTTTTTCAGATTTAAAATTTTAAAGTTCAAAAAGACAAGTGACAGCTAGCAAGTAGAAAATGACAGGTGACAACTTCTAGGAGGCAGTTCTGGTTAGATTAAAATAGATTGAATTATATTATTTTAACTAAGAGATTGGTTCTGCACAGTTCTGCTAGGTACTCACAATATATTTAGAAATAGAATTGGCCTCGCCACGGATCTGGTCAGGTTTTAGACTGGACTCTGGTCTGGTCTCGGCACTTCACAGTGATCTGGGTCAGCTCTCTGGTTCTGCTAACTGTGGTCTGGGTCAGCTCTGCTCTCTCTGGGTACAGCACTGCTTCTGGATCTTTCTGCACAGCTTTCTCTGGAGATTGATGGATTTGAAGTCTGGATCTCTGGATTTGGTATGGTCCTGCAGCATGCTCCGCGGCAAATGGAATTGAATGTCCCTATCTGTCCTGACTGTCTGCTTTTATGTGTTTTGAAAATGGGTGTGTGTGCAGCATCACTAGGCTCTACCCCTCTCCACTTGTCATTGGCCACTTCATCCTCTTCCCCTTGATTGGGGGAATGAAATGAAGTGTCATCATGATGAGGTCTGTTTATGGTACAGAGAACCCACCCCTGTCAAATTACACACAATCTATATTTTGACCCAAAAGACATATTTGCACAGGTACACATTTGTTTAAAATTACATGCACCCATCACATATCACAGGAGGTATACCCTGTCCAAATCTGCTCTTCCTGGGAGCTTGCATTCAGAAATGGCAACATATTTCACTTTTTGGTCAAGTTACCAATATCAGATTCTTACTCAAATTTACCCAAAGGCATGCAGGCATTGATTGATGAAGTATCAGACTTTTCACATGCAGACATTTTAAGTCATACCCTCTTAACTGCTAGTTCGCCCCCAGAACATCACACAAATTGGAGTTTGGGCTTGAATTGAAGGTACATTTTTTAAATTAAGGCTCTCAAAGTTATACATTTCTGTCATTTGATTACAAAGAGTTATCAGTGTTTCTGTAAAATATATATTTTGCTTTCAATTCAGTTCTCAGAGTGTTGGAGTCCGCCTCCAAGACTTGGGTGGGTCAGTCACATGTGTCTTCTGGCAGGCAGGCCTTTGTTGACAGGAAACAGTCAACATCAACATATCCTATTCAATTGCAATAGCCTATTGTGTGGTCTCCAGGAGGCTCCCAGCCAGTCTGCCTTCTATCAATCAAGAGGTCATGTGAGATTCTCACTCCTGGTGTGAATCTCTAGAGGTGAGAGGGTTTCCCAGGCTTCAGGCCTCTGGGAACAGCAGGTGGCTAATTTTTAATTAAAATGCAGCCTTTGAAGTCAGCTGAGTCAAATCCCTTTGTCAGCAACTGCACTCAGTTCTCCTGTCAGAGTTTAGACCGCTGGCGCCGCCTTGAGGATTTTGTTGGTACTGCATGCAATTTTGGGATCTTTCTTGGATTAATGCATTCTAAACAGGAATGGTTCTTACATGGTAGTAAATAATCCTTGCTTAACATTGTTTTGATGGGGCTCCTTACAGTAAGATGGTTATGTGGAACCCCACAAAAGGGTTGAATCTTTAAAGTGGTCCAATGAGCCACGATTTCAGCAACTTTTTGACATCAGTAACAGTGGATTTTGTTAACAAAGATCTTTCTTTACACTGGTGGTTGGCAAGTTAGGTGACCATTTTGGTGTGCGCACAAACTGCGTGGTTCTCCTGGATTCTGGCGCACTTGTGGGCTTGTTGGCCATCTTGGATTTTCTAAGCCCACAGCACCAAATGTTGCAGCATGATAGTCCAAACGTGGGTCAGCACACCCAACAATACGTGGACCTATCACGGACCATGGTGGTCCCAGGCATTCAAGACATACTAGACTCTCTGGCACCCAGGATGTGTATTGGGAACAGACATCCCAGCCCACATCCTGGAGGCTCACACAAGGCATGAAGAAGCCCGCGAAAGCATTGTGTTTCGCAGGAAAGTGCATGACCAAATAAGGACTTCCCCGGGTCCGCTCGACCTGGGGGAAGGTGAAGGGGCAAGACGGTCAGGGGACAGGACAAAGAACCTCCTGGCATGGCCATTTTGAAGGCCAGTCCACTCATTTGGGCCAAACGCGGGAAGCGCGGTTAACATGGCAAAAAGGGGTTCAAAACACAAAGAAACGATAGCTGCCACCAGTCCCGTCCGTGATACACTTGCACATTTCATAATAAGTCCAGCGAGAGTTTCTAGGGCCTTTGGAATGACTAGAGACCCAAGAGCACGGTAATGTAAGTTACGGTGCACTCTTGTTTCATGTTGCTCAAAAGCTGCAACATGAGGAAAGGACTAAGGGAAACAAAGTCTCCCAGTACTGACTGTCTTAAGGGCATGTCAGTTTCCCCAGAAGAATTGAGCGAAAGCCCAGAGGAGTGCAGCGGAACGCTGCGCTTCTTTGGCAAAGTCTAGATCAGGGTGTAAAACAACAGCAAAAAGATTGGGGGTTGCCACATGGAAGAAAAATTACCTACAAATATGAAATCTTTCCTAACACTCGCCCCTCCCAGACTAAGGACAGGGGGAACTAATCCACCCCTGGATGAGTTTCTTGTTCAGGTCGGTTAAACATTCTGGACAACCCATCAGCATTGCTACGTTGGACACCTGGCCTATGCTCAATAGTGAAGTCAAAGCCTTGCAGACTTATGGACCACCTAAGCAACTTTGGATTCTCTCCCTTCATGTTCATTAGCCACTTTAAGGTCTTCTGGTCAGTTTGCACAGTGAAGTGGGTGCCATAGAGGTAGGGCCTCAGCTTCCGTAGGGCCCACCCAACAGAGAAACATTCTTTGAGCTCTCTGTCCTTAAGCTGGCGACTAATGAAACCAATAGGGTGTTCCTTACCCTTCTCATCTACTTGTGATAGTACAGCTCCTATCCCAGTGTCAGAGGCATCTGTCTGCACAATAAAAGGTCTTTGGTAATAAGAGGCCCTGAGAACAGGGGCCTGGCATAAGGAGACTTTTAAACCACTGAAGGCCTTCTCACACTCTTTAGTCCACGTTACCTTCTTGGGTTTCTTCAGAGTGGTGAGAGCAGTCAGAGGGGAAGCTATGGTACCATAGTCTGCCATGAAGTTGCAGTAATACCCTGTGAGTCCTAAGAAGGCTCTCACTTGGGTCTGTGTAGTGGGGGTAGGCCAGTCTTGTACTGCTTGTACTTTACTGGGTAGAGGCTGCATCCTCCCTCCACCTACTTCATGTCCAAGGTAAACCACAGAGCCTTGTCCAATCAGACATTTACTAGTCTTTATGGTCAACTGTGCTTTCTGAAGAGCCTGCAGCACAATCCTGAGGTGTTTCTCATGGTCTTCCCAGGTGGCACTGAAAACTGCTATATCATCCATATATGCCAGACAGAATTCGTCCAACCCATTTAACACATGATTCACAAGCCTCTGGAAAGTGGAAGGTGCATTCTTCAACCCAAACGGCATAACCCTGAACTGGTAAAGACTGGAGTTGAGAACGCTGTCTTCTCCTTGGCATGTTCTGCTAGGGCTATTTGCCAATAGCCAATAGCCTGCAGTGAGGTCAAACGTGCTGAGATACTTGGAGGCCCCCAAGGTATCCACCAGCTCATCTGTTCGAGGCAAGGGGTGTGCATCTGTCTTGGTGACAGCATTCAGAGCCCTGTAATCCACGCGGAACCTCAATTCAGAAGTAACTGCCTTTGGAACCAAAACCACAGGGCTGGACCAAGGACTACTAGAGGGTTCAATCACCCCAAGATCTAACATTTTGTTGACCTCCTTCTTAATGTAAGACCGTACTTTGTCTGACATTCTGTATCCTCTACTTTTGGTAGGTACGCTGTCTCCTGTGTCTATGTTATGTTTGCACCAAGGTGTCAAACCAGGGGACTGCAAAAACACGGGGGAACATTGCCTAAGCAAACTTTTCACCTCAGCCTGCTGATCAGAAGTCAGATGAGGGGCCACTCGGACACCCTCAAAGGAGCTATCTGAAGGACCGCTTTGGAACAGGTCAGGGAGAGGTTCAGACTCCTCTTCCTCAACATCTGAAGACAGTAGCAGTGCTGCGATTTCAACTCTTGGGACGAAAGCCTTCAGCCTATTTACATGGAACACTTTTGGAGCCTGTCCAGGCCTTCCAAGGTCCACTAAATAGTTGACCTCACCCAGGGGCTCCACCAAAGTGTAAGGGCCTGACCATTTATCCTGTAAATCTCTAGGCCTTATGGGATTCATGATCAGGACTTGCTGACCAGGTGTGAAGTTGATGAGGGACGCTTTCTGGCCATACCAATGTTTCTCCAGGGCTTGTCCTGCCTTCAACTTGTCACTAGCCAGACCCATCAGGAGTACCATCCATTTTCTGAGCCCTAGCACATAGTCTACTACGTTGGTGGTAATAGGGGGAGTGGGCATCTCCCATCCCTCCTTGACTATGGCTAAGGGTCCCCGTACAGGGTGACCAAACAGAAGTTCGAAGGTTAAGGTTAAGCCCGGTGAAGTGACCAAACAGAAGTTCGAAGGTTAAGGTTAAGCCCGGTGAAGTGAAGGGCGGTGAACTTCTCTGGCTGTTGGGCTGTGGCGAGTATCTGCTGAAAAGATATTACTGCTGTTTCTACTGGAGCCTGGAGCACATCTCTACATCTGAGGTGCGTGTGCCTTTAACATTTGTAGCAGCTGAGGGTCAGCTGACTACTTAAGGCCACCTCAAGCGCGCTTGTGGTGTTAAGCCCAATGAAGTGAAGGGCAGTGACTGTTGGGCTGTTTGGCGAGTTGGTGAGATCTAAAGTTTCGCGAAAAGAGATGTCGGATTTTACAACACTATCACCAGTCTTAAGGACCTGCGCTCAAAAGAAGCGTGAAGGTGCTGCAGTCGGCAATGCTGTGACTGATGTACTCATTCAGCGTGGACCGGCTAACAAAGTAAGTCGTTACTTTTCGTGTGCATCAACTACACCAACTACAGATGAACCTATGCCCCCTTCCCCTTTTCCGTGTCCCCTGGACTGCAGTCAAGCCAGTAAAGCCAGTAACGCACAATCTATAATGGTTACGGATGACTCGCCTAACACGTGTAGATGGGGAGGTTCATCAACGCCTGTCTGTGTCTTAACTGATGAGACGAGGTCTGGCGATGTTGTTTACATGCCCTCTACATCACAACACAAGGCTCAAACTGCTTTGCACGAAGTATCACACGAAAATGTCTCCAACAATGATATAACTGTTGTGATTCATTCTGAGGACTTGCGGAGTGGCGGACCCGCTTCCTCCGCGGCTGCCGTGGGTGTTGGGGGGCCGGCTGCATCGGCGACGGCGGCGAGACTTGTACTCGTGTCGTGCTTGGCGAGTGTGGATGTGCTCGATCTCGCGTCGCTGTTGTTGTTGAGGATCGACTCGCCGAGCGGGGTGGGGTGAAGGGTGGGCTGGTGTCAGCAGAGGAACGCTTGTGCCCCAGGGACTTTGGCCTTGATCTGGCGGTGTCCTCAACGTTGGGATGTGCGCGGAGGTCGGTGCCGCGGCACTACTGGGGCTTCTGGGTGTCGGGGAGTCCGTCGGCACTGCTGTGCGTCCTCGTGTGCTTTCCTTGGACTCTTGCTCGCTGGTAGCGGCTTTCGGCAGCCTCCAGTGTGAGGCGCTGCAGGACGATGTGTTTGTCCATTCAAGCCCTACTACAGTCACTAACGAGCAAAACACCAACACAGACTTACAGGAAATCGTGTTACTTAAGGACGATTTCACACAAAAGAACAACAGAAGGGGTTCCTTAGAAATTACAAATAAAATGTTGGCAAACTTATTATCAATGAACAAAACA
Source organism: Ambystoma mexicanum (assembly GCF_040938575.1). Lineage (NCBI taxonomy): Eukaryota > Metazoa > Chordata > Amphibia > Caudata > Ambystomatidae > Ambystoma > Ambystoma mexicanum. Next base: position 1,208,884,873 of record NC_090932.1, read on the forward strand.
TGCAATGAGAACGCCCACAGAGGGTGTCTGCACTCAACAGTCAAAATGGTCAGACATCCAGTTAAAAGATCAAATTGCCAACTAACAGGAGCAAATGAGGACATTTGGAACAAAGTGTGCTATAAAAGAACAAAAACAGACTACCTTATTGAGAACAACGTTAATCTGGATGATGTATCTAGCCAGTTGCTTTTATCTCAAAAGAGGTTAATACTGAGACAACATAATTCATCTGCTGAGCCTCCTGGAAGGAATGAAGCATGTTCAGAGGACTCTCAGGATTCCTCTCTCATGGAACAAAAATTTGCAAAGGTAGGGAAACTTCCACTAACATTTTTCAGGGACATGAGTCCTCTCCTTATAAAATCATCCCTGCTTTACCTCATGACCTCCAAACAATATTGATATCTTGAACAGCAATTTCCCTGGCACCGTTCATGAAATTATATGAAAGCATGCATGAAGCAACCAGGGACTTATCAACAACGGTGGCCTTAGTACTATCGAAACTAATCCATCTTGAACAACTATGTGACCGATCTCATCATGAACAATATGAAGATATAAAACGGCTTGACGCATCATACAGCCTTTTACACGATCAGAGGAAAAGTGATACCCTTGACAAAAAACTGTTTGCAGAAGTTGCAAAAGAGGCTTTGGCGCTATTTAAATCTGAGAGCCATCGATCAAATAAAGAACGACACCTTGAAACATCCGCAACTGACACTATTTTATCTAATCAAAAAGCTGATCAACGAGGCACACAGGCCCTTCACTCAACTTCTTTGGAAAAGGTGGACTCCACGGCCATCGATCTTAGACCACTGCCAAGATTGAGTGACGTGCCTGCGTCACAATCGACAACTTCTTTTGCCTTACGTGAGTCGTGTACTATACACTCGACAGGAACAAATGAACATCTGATCCAAAAACTGTTGACTTATCAACTGCTGCAGGTGGCGAAATTGCCCCAATTGCAGACATCTCTTTTAACACTGCATTTGAACAAGCGCGTAGCAGCGCAAATCCCGTGCAGACGGATTTACAGGCGGCCTCTTCCTCACACTAAGAGCAGGCTGTGGCCATGGCCAACAACAGGCTCGCAATGTATCCTAAGGCGCCGCAACAGGTGGTGTATTCAATATTCAATGGGGGTCTTCATATTCCGACAATTCCTGCTTTGCCAAAACGGGTCAGCTTGAAACCTCTAAAAGAAACGAAAAAAACAAAAAATCAAATAAGTCGGAAAAATACGTCTCTACAAGGAGCCAGAAAATTCTTGCGGAACATAAACGTAGCACAGAATGCGCCTAGTAGTTCAAAGAATTCCATTATGGTGTCTGCTCAAACCAATAATATACGGCAACAAGTACCTGCAGTGCAGGCTGCCTCGACAGACAACATCGAAGCAGCCTTATTGGTCACAGCGACGGACTTAACAGGGGAGTTGTTAAATTTGTCAACTTACGAAGACAGCGCTATCATAGACCTGGAAAAGGATCCCGAAATGTCCGTGAACCTGAGTCTACCAGTACTAAGAGCGTGACGAATCAAAATGTACAAAGCTGCCTAAAGGAGCATCAGGTATCCAGTATGACACCAATACCTATAGCTTGAAGGAGCCCTTGCAAGTATCTCGAGAAACCATAATTCCAAATGGCAGAATTTGCTGTATCATCAGTAAGGACGACAACTTACTTAATCAAGATGTTTGGTCAGTCCGGTCTTTCTAACTTTACACGAAAGAAGGATGAGGACATTAGCATCCCAACATCTTGAGAGTGCCAATGCTCAAGGACCTAACTCTTGCGTGTCCCCTTGTTTGGTGCCGTGGGAGAAAAAAAAGAACCAAAAAAACTCGTCCGGAACTTGTGAAATCGGTCAAAGTTTCATCAGACCTGAGGAGCCACAAGGCCCGAAAAACGTTTCCAATTCACTAAAGGCTTATCATCTAGAAGCACCGTTTTGTCAATCCCGGTTCAAAAATTGATAATTGAGAGGCTGGAACCCTCTGACAACCTAATATTGAACCAAGAGAACACTATCAAGCTCCTCCACTTGGTGCCATCACTGCGAGCTATTAGCTCCAATGATTTGAAGATTGTGGAATTCTTTGACGAGAACAGAAACGACAAAGTCATCTTACATGTTTTATCTTCCTTGATTGCGTCCTCAATCTTGGATGCCAATGTAGCATTGTTCTCCTTGGGAGTTTGAGCAGAAGTATCGACACTTGACTCTAAAGAGGACGAAACTGTCTTTGTACGTCTTCAGCGGGAGCGGGAGCGGTTCCCATTAAAACATTGTCAACCAACAACCTGACTAAAAGTATAATAAAATCAAGCGCTCTCTCTGGAATCAACAAGGTCATAACGATAGACAATAATCAAATAGCCTCAAAGCTTTTAGGTCAAGATCTATCGGTGCCACTCTTGGAAACACCTCAGCAAAAAGACAAGATTACAATAACAATAAATGGAACAACACACCTGTCCTCAACTGAAGGCGTGAGAATCCCTCTCGAGAACCTAACTATGGAAATTAATGAGTGGTCTTGGTTGTCTGAAGCTTTGAACAGCAAATCCCAGCAATAACGCCAAAAAATAATAGCACAGGACGTGTGCAGTCTTGTATCTTGGAACACCCGTGGTTTCCTACACCTATTCAACTCAAACTGGATTGAACAATTACAGATTGTCTGTTTACAGGAAACATGGCTAATGGAAGCCCCGGTCTCCAATGATTTCGAGGTGGCATTAAATCCGGCAATTAAACCTTTAAAGGGTTGTCCTATGGCAGGCTTGCTCACAATGATTAGAAGATCTTCAGGATGGAGGATTGTTAACTCAACCAACCATACTCCATTTATTCAGAATACCTCTATAGAATTTCTGGAAGGCTCAGGCACGTGTACCGACTCAATAACATTGGTAAACATGTACTGGAATCATAAAGGACCGGAAAACAGGATTTTATGGATAAAGTAATGGAAATATTGGACTCTCTGATGGAGGACTCAGCATGGTCGAATATTATAATTTCTGGTGATCTGAACATTGATTTGTTTCAACCAGCGGACACAGAAAAAAGGGTTTTAATCCAATCATGGACAGAAGAGATGACTGTACGTAACTTTCAGATGTTAAACAGGAACACGCGTAATGACATGCCTCCAGCTAAAACTTGGCATCAGGCTAACCTAGCTTCAACAATTGAGTACATATTTGTTTCAGGCTCAGGCACGTGTACCGACTCAATAACATTGGTAAACACGTACTGGAATCATAAAGGACCGGAAAACAGGATTTTATGGATAAAGTAATGGAAATATTGGACTCTCTGATGATGGAGGACTCAGCATGGTCGAATATTATAATTTCTGGTGATCTGAACATTGATTTCTTTCAACCAGCGGACACAGAAAAAAGGGTTTTAATCCAATCATGGACAGAAGAGATGACTGTACGTAACTTTCAGATGTTAAACAGGAACACGCGTAATGACATGCCTCCAGCTAAAACTTGGCATCAGGCTAACCTAGCTTCAACAATTGAGTACATATTTGTTTCAGAAGCCTTACATCAGCGAATAAGCTCACTGACTGTCACAAAGAAAAATGAGAGCGACCATAACATGCTGGTAGTAGAATTTCTAACAAGGCTGAAAGCCTCGAAACCAATGTGGCAGCATAAAGTCCAGGCTGAATCAAACAGGGTACGCCTGAGACTAGATTATCTTGAAATTGAAAATCTTACAAGTGAGTACTGTAACGTCAGTAAATCTCTGGATTATGATCAGCTATTGATGCAATTTAAACCCAAAAAGACGGGCCTTAAAAACAAGTCCTACGTACGCACTCATTGCTTCGACTTGGAGCTCTTGAAACAAAAGCAAATGCTACGTAGTGAGTTAAGACATGCTAAGACGCTAGAAGAACATGCCCGTCTGCAAGTAGCCAAGAACGTGAAACAAAGGTACAAAAATTGGGTAAAATCACATTAGGTCATCATGATGCAAAACGACGCTGAACGAATGTTGAGGATCCTGCAAAATAAAAACACAAAGGACTTCTGGTGCCTTATTAATAACTTGCACGCTCCCTAAAACGCGATTCAAGCATGCATGGTGTAAGAAGCTGATTGTATAGCGCATTTTGGAGCCTTTTACTACTCATCTGAGTCCTCGGAAACTCCAGAAAAAGAAACGCTTAAACCGTGGGACTTAGAATTTCCAAAAGAAGATATAGTAGATGTCATCAAAAAAGCAAAAATTCACGAGCACCTGGCCCTGATGGGCTCACAAATTTTACAATCAAACAGTTCCCAGATATATGGGCTGGGTTTTGTGATACTCTCTTTAAAAGGATAGTCCAAAATTGTGAGACGCCTAAATCGTGGAAGTGTGTGATCATCGTACCCATCTTTAAAAAGGGCGATAGATCCAACCCGAAGAACTACCGGCCTGTCGCATTGTTGGACGTGTTAGGCAAAATCTATGCCACAATGTTACAGAAAAAATTACTAGCCTGGTTGATAACATCATCATATGTGGATATACGCAGTCAGGTTTTGTTAAGAAGGTGGGATGTTCGCTGAATCTATTATTGCTAAATATAATCAAAATGGAGGCCATTAAATCAAATAAAAAGGTGTATTTAGCATTCATAGATTTCTCGTATGCATTTGACACCATTGACAGAACGCTCCTGTGGGCTAAACTGAGGCAGTGGGAATGTCGGCTGGATTTAGCTGTGGCAATCAGAGAACTCCACACAAAGACCTCTATTCGAGTTCGCTTGGATCAATCTGGCCTTCTATCTGCCTCCATCAACACTTTTAAAGGAGTAAAACAGGGCTGTCCCTTGGCCGCAACAATATTCAGTCTCTTCATTTCTGACATAGGCAACGCAATCAACGAGGTCAAGTCCTTCCCGCCAAAAGTCGCAAATACACACTTAAGCTGGCTACTTTATGCAGATGATTTGATTGTCATGGATGCGAATCCGATTGGGTCGCAAAGAAAATTAAATGCGGTGCAACGATACGTCACATCCAACAAGCTAGCGATTAACACAAAGAAATGCGAAATATTGGTCCTACAGAACCTGAATGATGGGGGCGTGTCAAACAGAAAAAACATAAAATGGTCCTTAGGACAAGAAACGGTTCAAATCTCTCAAACCGTCAAATGTCTTGGGATGACAATAAGTTCTACTATAAATGACGGCCCCTGGCTTGCGGAAACCAAACGGAAATGCAACCAACTAGCAAGCCAGGCGTTAACAATTCATAAGAAGTTTGGTAAATATTCTTTATGCCACGTCTTGTCTTTTTATCATCAGAAGGTCATCCCGGTCGTGACTTCCGGGGCAGAAAACGCCCTTGGTTGTCCACATGAGACCTGGGCCACCTTAGAAAATTGTTTCTGGACCAAGGTACTATCCCTTCCTAGGGGTTTGAAGACGTCATGTATAAGGTATGAGCTTGCATTAATATCGATACAGGCAAGAATATGTTGGAGTCTGTTGAATCTTTATAGAAAGACCTGTACTCGTGCGCAGATTCCACAATTCGAGATCTTTCATGACGTCTTACCCGCTAACTCCAAAATTGTTAATATGTGGCTAAACAGATGTGAGGCAATTCTAAAAAAATATGACATCAAAGCCGACATGCTCCAGGAGAACCTGGAAGCAGCCAAGCTTAAAATATGGCGTATAGACTGTGATGAAACCTGTGTGGAGAGATTGGCCACCAGTCGAATGAGAGACGCACCACTAGAGGCACGTGCGTTTAATACTCTCCAGAACTATGTCGCACTATTTCCTGACACGCAGACACGTCGACTTTTTATGTTGTTCAGACTGAACATGTTTAAAACCGCTGACCGGCTTCGGCTGTGGAAAGGTTATGATCATTTGACACCTGAATGTAGGCTGTGTTTTTGTACAAAGGAATCACTTAAACATTTAGTGCTATTCTGTACTAAATTAAGATCTGAGAGGACAATTCATCTGGGTCCCTGGAGCTTAAACCATCCATCCTTGTGTGTAGATGAATGGTAGAAGCTGATGTTTCAAGGAACTGATGTGAAACTAATATTCCCGTTAACACGGCTGTTGAAAATAATTGAAACACGTTTGACATCAACAGAAGGAATTTCCCTCCCAAACAGTAATGTTGACTGAAATAACATATGTTGATGTTAGACGTGTGAGATATTTATATGGATGGCTTATTGGAATGTGTTTGTTTGTTGGAGTTTGTGATATGACATATGCTAATATGTGGGTGTTTATGTTGTACATATTTTAAAGGTTTGTAAAAACCAATAAAATAAAAAAAATAAATACAAAAATAAAATCGAAGGGGCTGAAGCCAACACCCTCCTGTGGTACCTCTCAGTAGGCAAACAGTAAGCATGGTAAAAGAAGATCCCATTTTCTTCTTTGAGATTCTTCCAGAGCCCCAATCATACTCTTTAACGTTCTGTTGAACCGTTCCACCAGACCATTGGTCCGGGGGTGGTATGAGGAAGAGAACTTGTAGGTGACCCCACATTCTTTCCACATAGCCTGCATATACTTAGACATAAAGTTGCTGCCTCTGTCAGACACAACTTATTTAGGGAAGCCAACCCTAGTAAAGATGTCAAGTAACGCTTTTGCAACTGACTTGGCAGTTACAGTTTTTAATGGGATGGCCTCAGGATATCTGGTAGCATGGTCGACCAGCACCAGGATAAACCTATTGCCTGAGGATGTTTGCGGGTCAAGGGGACCAACGATGTCGATCCCTACCCTTTCGAATGGTATTCCCACAACTGGGAGTGGTACCAATGGAGCTTGGATTGTTGAGCCACTCTTACCAGATAACTGGCAGGAGGCACAACTTCTGCCGTGACTTTCTACTTGCACCCCCATCTTGGGCCAGTAGAAGTGCATGGATAACCTTTGCTTGGTCCTCTTATTACCAAGGTGACCAGCAAGGGGCACTTCATGCGCCAACTGCAGGAGGAAGGGTCTTACAGCAAGGGGGACCACCAATCTCCTATGGTCTCCTTCTGTAGACTCTGTGGGCTCACTATATAGGAGTCCGCCTTCCCAATAAATCCGATGCTTCCCAGGAGGTCCACCCTCAAGCTGGGAGCAGGCCTGTCTCCTTAGGCCTTCCAGAGATGGGCACTCACGTTGGCCTTTACTGAATTCTTCCCTGTCAGGACCACCTTCTACTAACAAGTCGTTTAGTTCAGGATGGTCATTGGGGTCAAATACTTCAGGCATCGCCGCCTCCTTGTCAGGTCAGGGCGATTGACTAACTTCCTCCACCGCAGCGGTAGGTGAGTTTGGGGGAATATTTTCTTTCCCTCGTTTTGGTTTTCTGATTCCTTTAGCCTTGGGTTTCCCCTTTGGCGGGGGCAGCTCACTGATCTTGGTCAGTGCTGCCCTTGTTTGAGACCTTATGCAGGGTCTGTCAGCAGTGACTCCCACAAGCCCTAAAGCTCTGAGATCATTGCCCAACAAGACCTTTCCTGGGACGCTTCTCTGACTGCTCACTGGAATCCTGACTGCTGTACCATTGATAGTAAGATTTACAGGTATTACTGGGAACATGAGAGGTGGGCCGTCAGCCAACTTAGTAGTGCTTGGTGTTATCTGGAATCCTAGCATAAGCCTCTGCGACTTTAGGCTCCCAGGAACCCAGGGAAACTAAAACTATGTCAGCTTCTATCCCATTGGGGAAGGAGTCTGAGGAGAAGGATGCTCCGTTAATCACTTCTTCCTCGTAGGAGGAGAAGGCCAGATTAGCAGAGTGGACCCCCAAGGTTTTGACCTTACATCTGGGATCCCCCTTCACGTGGTCAGTTGCTCCGCAAGCAAAACACGATCCATTGGGTAGGTTTACATAGGGAGGCTTACTATAACCATAGTTCTGTTTCGGAGGCTGACCTCCACTACCCTGTGAGTTCTCTTGTGTCTTACCCTTATTTTTCTTTTTGTGGCCCTTTTGGGAAGAAGATGTATCAGTTTCTCCACCCTCCTTATCTTTGGACTTTTTGCCTTCCTCCTGCTTACCAGGATGAGTCTTGTCCTTATGGGACACTCGATGTGACACCCATAAATCTGCTGCAATGGCAAGCTTCTTAGGATCTATTTCCTTTGAATCTGCCAAATGCTGCTTAAGCTCAGGGGAAGAAGATGCAAAAATATGTCATAGCATGACACGACTTATCATACCTTCAAAGGTAGAAACCATATAACCTCTGACCCAGCCAGTCAAGTTTTTTAAGGATTCGGTTACATACAATACCCAAGTACCACCTTCTTTTTTTTTATACTCTCAGAATCGTTTTAAATATTGGGCAGGAGTCTTTCCAAACTTTAAAATGAGAGTTTGCTTCAACATTGCAAAATCTGCTCGCTCAGCCTTCGACATTTCCACAATGGCACTGCAGCCAGAACGGGGCAGTCTGCTAAGTAACCAGGCAATTTTATCAGCATTGTCAACTTGTTGAACTTCACATGCATACTCAAATGTATTCAGCCAGTCCATAATGTCATTCATTTCCTCATACACACTGAGCAGATCTTTTGGAAACCGTGGATGAGAGGAGGCCCCAGACCCATGTCCTGGACCCTTGGATCCATTGGCAACTTGAAGCTTGGCCAGTTCCAACTGGTGATCCCTGTCTTTCTGTTTGCTGCCTGTTCGATTTTTAGTTTGGCCATATTGAAATCAAGCTCCTTCTGCCTAAACAGCAGTTCTTGCTTCTTGAATTCAAATATGGCCTCCCCATCAGCACTGGCAGAGGAAACATTGGTCATTTCATCCTCCCTGTCCTCATCGTCGGGGTGGACCAGTGCAGCGGCAGAACTGTCAGTTCTACCAGTGAGAGCAGCCCCACCTCCTTCTGCACTGTCCTCTGAAGCTATAGCGCTAAGCTGAGCTTCTTGCCACGCCATGATTCTTTGGATCATTTCCATTTTTGTGCCTTGCGAGGAGACACCTCTTTCAGCACCCATCTTTTTTAATGTTTCGGATTTAGAAGCATTTAAAGTTAACAAGGTACTTGTTTCCATACTGTTAGATAGGACTATGGCCTTTAAAAAGTTATACTACGACAATTCACTACGTGTCCTGGTAGGAATAACTTGAAATGCCTTCACTCGTGCGCAACACTGGGTACCTTCAGTCGTATCCCACCGCTGTACACCAATTTGTTAAGATGGATTTCTGAACTCTGTCCTGGAGGGGCAGAGGTTCAGAAGGCCAGCCTAGTTTCTTGGAACAGGGTAACCTCTGGACAAGCCAGACCAATCAGGGTAGCGATGGCGGCGGTCAAGACTAGGTCTCAAGAGGGGTGAGGGTGACTGAAAGCCCGCAATGAGCACACAACGTAAGGACGCTTACAAATTACTCCAGACAGGTGTTATCTTAAAAATATAGACACATTTATTACAAGGCCTTTGTAACATCGACCCTAGTAAAGAATCACGGTAAGACTCCAGTAAACCAACACATCACAATCAATACAATATATAAACAAGACCGAGGGGTCCAAAGAGTTAGAAGCACGAAATATGCAGACCACCTAGAAGGGGAGGAAAACAGGCAGTGCAAGTAATCGTTAGACCCAGTTCGACATCAGAGGCCACCTAACTAGAAGGAAGTCTGAGCCCTACGAAGAGTGGAGCCTTGTGCTCAAAAGTACCTGCACACGCTGGTGCCAACGGGCAAAGGAGAGTCTCTTCAGGGAAATCAGGTAGTTCAGAAAGGTGGACGAAAAGATGGTGAACGAATCCCTGTGACTCAGGCAAGGCCTCCACTTGGGGGCAGAAGCAGGGCGTGAGTGCGGGAAAGGGTTTGCTGTTTACAACAGCGATGGAAAGCCAGAGGCTCCTGCGGGAGGGCGACCGGTTAGGGTATTGACTACTCACCGGTCCCCGATGCAGGCAGACCCAGGCTTCTCCGGTTCAGTTTCGGTACTGGTAGGTTTGGATGCGATCAGAGGGACGTCTTGACGCCATGTAGATTCCGCAACAGCAGGAGTCATGGTCGAGGGTGTCCCAGATGCAGCGAACACACACAGGTTTGTTACCACAGTAGGGCAACTCGGCAACCGCGTGTATTCTGGTCCCAAAGCACACGTCTCACTTCAGACCTGGGAACACCAAGTGTACGAATCGTGTGAGAGTGCAGAGGACACGGGATTAGCAGTAAACCAGACGGCGGAGACAGAGCAAGGTTCCTGTGTAGGCTGGTCCGTCCACTGGATGGCCCAGGGACGCTTCCAAAGGCTTACGTACAGGATTTGGTGAAGATGCCGAGAATAGTTGTTCTCACTATTCTAAAGGGTGGAAGCGCCTTTGCAGACCTTCTCGTACGATCAGTGGTCTCGCAGGACGACAGGAGTGCAGGGTGCCAAACCTTCAGTGGGTCACCAGCGATTCCCCAACTCAGCTTCTTAGTTGCAGGATACTTTGCTCCTGATCCTTTGTTCATGAGAACTCAGGAGATCGACATGGTAGTGGGGTTTTCAGCCTCCTCTTATCCAGAGTTCCCTTCACGCCAAAACAGAGAGGGCCCAATGGGAGATCTGCTCGTAAAACACTCACAGCATACATGGACCTATCACGGACCACGGTGGTCCCAGGCATTCAAGACATACTAGACTCTCTGGCACCCAGGTTGTGTATTGGGAACAGACACCCAGCCCACATCCTGGAGGCTCACACAAGGCATGCAGAAGCCTGCAAAAGCATTGTGCTTCGCGGGAAAGTGCATGACCAAATAAGGACTGCCCCAGGTCGGCTCGACCTGGGGGAAGGTGAAGGGGCAAGACGGTCAGGGGACAGGACAAAGAACCTCGTGGCATGGCCATTTTGAAGGCCAGGCCACCCATTTGGGCCAAGCGTGGTTAACATGGCAAAAAGGGGTTCAAAACACAAAGAAACAATAGCTGCCACCAGTCCCGTCCGTGATACACTTGCACATTTCATAATAAGCCCAGCGAGAGTTTCTAGGGCCTTTGGAAGGACTAGAGACTCAAGAACGCGGTAATGTAAGTTACGGTGCACTCTTATTTCATGTTGCTCAAAAGCTGCAACATGAGGAAAGGACTAAGGGAAACGAAGTCTCCCAGGACTGACTGTCTTAAGGGCATGTCAGTTTCCCCAGAAGAATTGAGCGAAAGCCCAGAGGAGTGCGGCAGAAGGCTGCGCTTCCCTGGCAAAGTCTAGATCAGGGTGTAAAACAACAGCAAAAAGTTTGGGGGTTGCCACATGGAAGGAAAATTACCTACAATTATGAAATCTTTCCTAACACAATCATGCCTCTACTCTGGTGACTGGTGGGGGGTCTCCATCAGAGGACGACCAACTCACTGAACATGAGTCTGTTACTGGAACCTTCCTCACAGAGGAACAGATCCAAGGCGTGGGAGACCTACCAGATTATGAGGCATTGTCCGGTGAGTGCCCATGCAAGAGTGTGTAATCCATGTATATGTTTCTTGGGTGATGTGTAATGATTGAGTGCCAGGTGAGGGTGTGTACTCCTGAGTGGTATGGGTCACCCATGTGCTTCCTCCAAACCATTCACTGACTTTGGGTTTGGGTATGGCAGTATCCCTTCTGACCACAGTAGCCAATTAGCGCCACATTACTGCAGTTGCCCTTGAACTGTCATCTTGCAACAACATTGTTCTGATTTTTCAGTGTTCATTCAGCCTGATTGTTTCAATCCTCCCATTTTTGCAACACATTTTTCTGCCCTAATTCCACATATGTGACATGCTTCTGTCATAGATTACAACCCACATTGGCCCACATTTATTACCTTGTTATGGGAATAATTTGACCATTCAGGCTGATTGAGTAAGGGCCTGCTGACATTAATTTTTGGGGCCTGTTTGAATGTGGAACATGATTGTTGTTTCCTGTCATGTTGAAGTGACCAACCATTGATGTATCCATCTGCCTGCCATCACTGTATTATTGCACACTGGATGTGTTGCAGTGTGTGGCACATGCATATTTTGTCACACTATTTTGCATTTTTCATCTCATCATGTCCATCTCACATGGATGGGTGACAGTACTCATTCGCTGACATATGGCTGTACTTGTCAAATGCACCATGGCTATGCTACGTGCCCATCTGTGTGCTGGCATGTGTCATGTATGTGGATTGCCCATGCTACTCACAGGCTAATATGTGATGCCAGTGCTATCCAGCATGCAGCACATGTGTTGATTTTCCATCTTGGAGTCCTCAGTGTCTGCTTTTTGCCTCCCCTTCCAAATCATTGACCGTGCATGCATGCCAGGGTTATGGTCGTGTGGGACATGTGTTATTCATGTACTGGATCTCTGCCTTGTTAGTCCTATGTGTGTGCTATGGTGCTCATGCCTGTTTCCATTTTTTGTCTTTCATGTTTTTGCAGGTGATGACGCACTTGATGCTGTTGAGGTGGAGGAGATGGTGCAGACCCAGGAGGAATTTCAGCCACGACCGGGCACCAGTGGAGGATGTGGTGTGGTGGTGGGTGAAACCCCTATCCTCCTGCAGACCATACTGTCCAGGGGTGTCTCTGGGTGCACCTCCCCAGACCTCTATGATTCAGGGGCTGAATCGGACAGTGGGACTTATGTGCTGTCGCAGGTGAGTGTTTCTGGCAGGGATGCTGTTCTGTCCAACCCACCTGCACCGGGGGTAGGCCCCTCTATGGGGATGTCAGTGTTGGTAACTCTGCCTTTGGCGGTTACGGATGCAGGGTCACACTCCACAACATCTGATCCTGTTCCTGGGCCAGAAGATCAGAGGGGGAATGCAGTCCTGCAGCCTCAGGCAGTGTCACCACAGCAAGGTGCAGATCGCCTTGCCCCAAACAGGTGTGGTGCCCTCCGACGCGGTTGCAGTACGCCACCAGGCAATACTATATGGGAAAACTACATCTACAGTATAGCAGCACAACAGGGAGCATCGGTTGAAATGATGGCTCAGGCAATGGAGAGGGTGGCCACTTCCATTCTCCCCCCTGAAAGGCAGATGGAGCAACAACAGCAGGCAACAGACTCCATATGCCAATCACACAGGGAAGACAGGTTGGCATCCAACGGGGACCGATGGGCGGCACTGGAGACTCTGCGCGAAGCCATATCTGTAGAGTCACAGGGCCACAGGGAAGCCCTGAGGTTAGAACTCCATTTCCTCAGGGAGACTCTGGGTGAACTTGAGGCTTCCCGAAATTTTTAGTCAGAACAGCAGCTGGAGCAACTCACACGTTCGCTCTCAGCTGAGCTGCAGGCAACTCGTGAGGAGATCCGGGCATCACGCGAGGCCATGCGTGCAGAAATGCAGGCAACCTGTGAGGTGCTGCATGGGGATCTCCGTACTATCATCCTCCAGAACGAGACCTTCCACACCCGCATGCTTGCTGCCATGGAGGACCATATCAGGGCTTTGAGTGGGCTGCCTCCCATAGCACCGCCACCTCCTGATGTAGCAGCAGAGGGTGAAGAGAGCGACAGCAGTTCTCCCCCATTGGCGTAGCTGTGCAGGCCATGAGCCCATGGGCCCGTGGGCATACACTGTGCATTCCAGCTGGGCATATGCAGGCTTGTCCTGTCTTTGGGTTAGATGCTTGGGTTCATGACACACACACCCCTCCTGCTTCCCCTTTCCATGGGCTTGCAAAGGGTGTGACCAAGTGATATTGACTTACACAGTGACATTGGGCTCCCAAGAGCTGTGTGGGCAGTCTGTAGTCAAAACTGTGTGGACATGCCTAGTGGGGAATGTTGTTGTATTGACTATTGCATGGTGTATTGATATGTGCATGTCTTCCTCCTTATTCACAGGTACCATCTTCATGTCTTCACAAGGCCGTCTCCTTTGCAGATGCAGTTCATGTTGTATGCAGTACACTGACACATTTGCCTGACAGCAACACTCTGCAGTTGGAAGTGGTCGATGTGCTGGCTTATTCAGGTTGTAAGACTTGCACTACTTTGATTTTGTACTGTCATATTTTGCCACTGTTTCATCCTGTGTTGCTGTATTGTGTTGCTGGTAAGTATTTGTTCATGTGTGCTGTTTGTTATTGATTACTGGGAGCATATTGTCTGTGGCCTGTTTCCATTTGGGACAGTGTACCTTGTGACACTTGTGTCATGTGTTGTGCATTCATTTGGTTGCTTTCACATTGCATGACATGCCATGGTGTGTTGGGTAGCTGAGATGGGGAGGGGTTTGGTGACATGGCACTATTTTCATGTTGTATTTTGCAAGGGGGTGGTCATTCATGCAGCATGAATGTGTGTCTTTGTGTGACACAGCATTGGTTGTCTTTCAGCAGGTAGGGATGCACACAATGTAACACTTCCAGGTGACCAATCTCAGGCTGGTATGGTTGTGACAGCTGACTGTCCCTTATGTCATCATTATTGATAGTCAGCTGGTATGTGCCAGGCTTGTGTGCACTCCACAGGGGTGTGATTTTAGGTGAAGTATTTAGCCACCAGCTGCATACAGGCTGCCTCACCACGTGCCCTTTCCCCTCCCATGCGCAGCGGCCGTGCATGTGGTTGTGGATGTGGGGGGACCACCATGTCCACCGGCAGGCCCCAGCGGGTTGCAACGTTGTGCAGGATACATGGTGCCACTATGATCCTGCACACTACTGGGGGCGCGTATAGCAGCTGCCCACCAGAGCGGTCAAGGGAGCGAAAGCGTGACTTGAGCACTCCGAGTATGCGCTCCATTATGCCCCAGGTTGCAATATGGGCTGTGTTGTATCTTACCTCGGGTGGTGTGGTGGGGTTCCGAATTGGCGTCATCATGTGGGTGCTCAGAGGGCAGGACACAGAAGTACATTATGTTTTTTAGCATGGAGTTTGCTGAAAGATGCCAGATATTCCAGAACAGTGCATTAAGAATCATCAAAAAGAAAGCAAGGAGCAAACACATTTCGTCTGACAGAAGCGACTTACACTGGCTTGCGGTGACGTAACCGATTACTTTCAAATCTATGACCATCATCCACGCTGCATGAATGGGATGGCTCCAGTTTAACTGAAAGCTCTTATCTCAAAGTATGTACCAGGCGCAGCCCTACGCTCGGAAACTGGGTCAGATCACCTGCACAAGCTTCAGATGTTTTAATAGGCTGGGCACATCCTTCCCGCTAAAAGCTACTAAAGCATAGAACGCATTTCCCAGCAGCTATTAGACTTGAAGGCAATAGCAGGGCTTTCTGTAAACGGGCATTCTACAGTAGGGGTTAAGCTATTGGAGTCCTTCTTGCCCCGTTAATACTTGTTGCTTGTATACTGTCTATATATTGCACCTGAAGCCCATGGGCTTCGGCCAATTGCAAATAAATAAATAAATAAAATCCAATGCAACCTCTGAACAGCATGCTATGGTGCTCGGGAAAGAAGAGGATAGGTGCAAGGTGGGATCCAAAGGTAGCCCCTGAAAGCATGCACACTGCACTATGTCACATTGTTTGAAATAAAGACAAGAGTTCAGAATATGCTTGGCCAATTGTGCAATTGTGTGTGATAAAATTAGGAATTTAGAGGAGTGTAGTTTAATCGCAAGAACAGCCGTAGACATGAGTAACAATAACTCAATTGACACAAACACAATGTAATGCATCATTAAATTGGATAACACATTAGTGTACCAAACAGCAGTGTAACAAAGTATGTTTTTTAAAAAATCTTTCCCAAAGCCCTCCCATACATAGTAAATGTAACTGGCTCTTAAAGAACGGCCACCAATGGATGAGAACATTCAGCTGGATGCACTCATGCTTACTGTACCAGCTAAGCGCTCTCTAAAAATATATGGGCAAAAGCTTTGGCAGAGAACACGCTCTTACTCACATAACCTCAAAATAGGATGTCACTCATTCAAACAATTTGCATTGCCTGCATGTAGGATTATATGTGCAAAGAACAATCATACATTTTCTCTCTACAAAAGTAACAGTTGTACCCGAGCTTCGCACAGTAATTCATACTAAAAACAAAAATATAGACACCATTGTATTTATGTTATATTTGTTTCATTGTCTACACAATGGAACCTACCCACATGCCAAATATCAGGTTTGTAGCATGTTGTGATGTATGCTGGACATTTCGAACAGACACACACACACATCCAGAAATGTCCCTTTTATATACATAGTAAGAAAGAAGCCGCTATGATTACATGTTCAGCAAAACGTAAAACGTATTGGTATATGCAAAATACATGAGCTGTGTGTGATGTGTTTAGAGCAATACTGGTCCTTTGCAAAGCTTCTAGATTTTGCCCTGGAGTTTTCCAGTCAGGCTCATATACCCTTCAATATTGTTGTATACACTCCTTCTTGAAAATTACTAGTTCATTGGAATTTAATATGATAGAGGATTTGGGTGAGTCTTTCTTTTATATTTTCTTTGGAAATTATTGTATTTTTTGGACAACAAATCCTTATTTTGGGACTATCTCTTTTTTAAATTATGGCTCCAATGTATTTTCTGTGAGGAAATGCTTGTGTTCCGCTTGGTCCTATTGTACCCTTAACTGCTAATGGCATGTATATTCGTCCTGAATTATTATAAGGAATTATTTTAGGCTCCTCCCACTCCCCATTAAACCAAGTAGGAGAGAGTGGTGGCATTTTGTGGTCATTGGAGCAGTAAACCAAGGCTTAAGAGCGGGGTTAATGTGGTAATGCCTTGGCGTATCACAAGGAGATATGTTCAATCACCCGGAAGGTGGAGAACGTAAAAACACGTTTAATTATCATTTCTGCTGTCGTTTTCTCTGTTTTCAAAGTACTCTTCATTTTAGGCCTTCATGAGTTTTTCATGCAGGGACAAAAATATTGGAATTAGGCGGATTCCATAGGAATCCATTGTAAATTCAGTCTGAAATGCTTCATTTGCATGTGACACTTACTTTGTGACAAATTGGAGAGTAAAGGTGATGTGCTTCCATTTTGAACTATGTTTTGTAAAAGTTAAACAATTGTCTGCACGAGCCAATGAGCACGTAACAGCAAATAGTTGTGGTTGCCTTCATGCAATTAGCATTTTTTGAAAAAATGACCCTGAGTGATTCTTAATAGATGTGGCCCCATGAACGAACAATGGAGGAGGCATCCTGGAAGAGTAGCTCTCACCAAATACATTTTATAATTACAATAAAAGGGCATTTGACAAGAACCAGTGCATATCATTATAGTTAAACAGAGACAAGTCATACTGAAACGTCCCAGGTCAGAAACTTGAAGACTTTCAAACAACTGCAAGATTGCGTAAAGCAAGTGTCACCTTTTGTATTTCATATACAACAAATTGTTAGACCATTTCCTACACATACAATCATAGCAGCCGTTGTATTTTATTCATACCAAATTGTCTATTTTTTCACATAGACCATACCTGTAATCAATAAATATTGTACATACATGAGTTATCAATGTTGAGCTTTATAAAAAAAGACACAGCACAAATGAAACAAATGTATCACAGGCTCTTATCCATAGTGGGCACCGGGAGCACATTTCAAAGTGGCTGGACCTGAAAGGGCCTGTCACTGGGAAAGTCTGTCAAATCTGAAATGAATTTCAGTCATCCATGTTTGAAGGTGAGAAATCCAAGTAGGAGTGCAGCAGTTCAGACTATTGCTCTCCCAGGTCAATGAATATGCATGAACGGTTCAGAAATACATCTCTCATGCATTGCGCCTTCCACTGTGTCTAGTCAAACAGTCACTGGAGCAGGTCTTTTTAAAATGCATACAGTTTGAGGCTTGGGATGCAAATTGAAATCTGCAGGAACACCCACTTATTTGTCGCAAATGTGCGAAGAGAGTTGAAGTGGGAGAATGGAAGAACAGGCTCCCGCCCTTCCCCTCTTGCGCTTGGCCTAGAGGATCACGCCCAAACACCCGCCACGAGAGGAGTTTGCCCATCTACCAGACGACCAAATACCCTGGTACAGGAACATACGGATGTGCCCACCAGCCTGCCCTGCACATGCCGACACCTGCGGCATGGATGGACTCGACTGAACCATCCAGCACTAAATCAACACGTCATTAGAGATGCCATGACGACCTAGCCAACGGTTAGCACACCTGTGCAAACATGCACACCGGACACTCCCACACCAATCCACACAAAGAATATACTCAGTGCTATGACGTAGGCGACAGACATACTCACGGACGTGCATCTTTATTATTTTCCACATAGGCTCTCAAAATGCAGAAACGCAAGACGCATAATGAACTTATCTAAAAAGGCTTGCTCACGCTTCTTCTAAGAACCATGTACCATAATGAAGAATATAATGGAGACACGATACTGAGGATAGGGCAATATGATACCGTAACCTAAAGCGCTCTGCATCAAACGGTTCCACCTATGCACCAGGCCCAAGTAGGCCGCAAGCAAAAGCTTCCATGAACATTGAATGAGCAAGAGCTCGGTTGCTGACCCTGCAGAATGAGCCCGGCGAAAGCACACCGCCAAGGGCACGATGTTGCAATCTCGCACGCCGCAAGCCAGTGCCAAGGTCGCACCTGCAAGATAAACCAGGCACACAGTGGGAAAAACAATATTAATTGTGCTAAATTTTGCCTCAAACACGGTCCCACCTCACGTGACAAAGCCAAACCTGACAGGATGCCAAGCCCAGGAGGAAGGAGACGCCTGAATCCCACGTTTTAAGACACAGGCAGATACAATTAAAAGACTCATTGGACATCTGCAGCAATGGGAGTAGTCGACCTCCCAACATATGAATAAATCCTCACATTGTTTACACCTACCCATAGTAAAACATTGTTGCAAATGACAGGTGCACCGCGAGCTGAGAACAGCGATAGTCTCAGATTGGGGGGCTCGCGAGCGGACCAATCAGAACATGGGGCTCTTATCACTGACGCCATTAACATTGACCAATCCTCAGAGGTCTTCATGTAACAATTTTCATGTATCAAATTGAAGGGACAGCCCAAGTATATCACCTGACTAACCCTCAACCACTAACATCGTTCTCTATATGTATGCTATACTAACCCTACCACTCGAGTAACCAATCCAGAGTGGAAATAGGTTTTTTGCTAAACTTTGTAAGGTGACGCAAGTAGCGCGTCATACTAAGGTAAAAAGGGCCTGCGAGCCCCACGATTGTGTGTGTGTCAGGACGGACGCGTACGATCCTTGACCCATCCCTGCCGTTTTGTCTAATAAACAGCAGAGTCACCTTGCTTCTTGCGTGTGTCTCATACTCTATCTCTTTTGGGATATACGGGAGGAGTTGGGGCCTCCCTGCCCGGAGGTCTGCGGACGGCCCGGCCGACCCCGGCAGAATTTCCCCCCGACAGAGTGAAAAAGGGTCTCTGAATGGGTAGTTCTAAATTGTGCAAATTTAAAAGACATTGTGGATTGAGGTGCACCATTTTCACAAGTTAGGAGATACCAGCTCACTTCTTCGCTTGTGCCAAAACAAATATTTAGAGAATCTGGCTCTTAGTAAGCTTTAAAAAAAAAAAAAATCAGCCATAGAATGTTATTGATCTACATTTGTATTAGGAACACAAACATATATTAATCCTGTAATTATTTTCATATTTTACAACTATGGATATGTTGGTAAGCACCCTTACCTAAAGCGCATGCTTAGTGGCCCCTCTTTGATTCATTTCGTTTCTATAAAGTGTATCTCTGCAGCACTGTTCATCGGCCCCTTTGTGATGTTGACAGTCTTTGAAACAATCCCACTTTATTAAAAAGATATGTTTTAATAGTTTGTTATTATGGTTAAATAAACCTTTCAACACAAATTTACATACAATAAATACATAAACACGCACAGATACATATTAATACAATCTTCATAACATTACAATCACACATACATATTAACACACTCTTTATAGCTTTTCAATTTATAAATCAGCTATTATACTAATAAAACAGCAATAAAAGCATGGATTTCATCTAGTGGATAGTGGATCCCTAAAATTACAATACTAACATTAAAATTACATCCATAACAATCGTGTTTTTATGCAGGGGCCAATATGAATTTTTATATTAGAAACTTGGATAGACTGATTTCTAATGCAAACAGCAATCAGAGTCCATCATTGTATATCGCCTATGTGGACTTTAAATCTGCATGCGATTTGATTAGTAGAGATCGACTGGGTAAAAATGTCTGAATGGGCTGTCCTCCATGGCTTCTACAGGTAGTTGGGTCCCTTCATAATAATACTACACTCACGATATGGCGAGGACATGGACATTTCCCATCAGGAGAAATCAGCATAATTAAAGGGGTTAAATAGGGCTGTTTGATTGCCCCACTTCTCTTAATCTATATCTGGCTGACCTAATTGGCCGTTTAGAGGCTGGTGCCAAATGGTTACCTAGGATAGACCTGGAAAGGATTACAGCAATTCTGTATGTGGATATCTTATATTATTTAGTCATCCAATTGATGGAATCAAGGGATTACTTGGTGAACTGGCTCTTTATGCTAAGTAAAATGAGTTGGTTAACAAACTGGAGGAAACCAATGGTATGCTGGTTTTCTCTAAGAAAATGAATAGGCTAGTTATGGAAACCTCATTGGGACCAATTCACTACACCACCTCAAAATATATAATAAAAGGTGCCTGGCTATGTCCTGATATGCTCAGGGGGGTAACTTGTACTAACGAAAAATATCAGGATGGGAGATGGAAACAGCAAGTTTTAGATTGATGTATTTAATCTCAGAACAATGTCATACTGATACATATTTACTTTTTGACAAAGCAACAACAAACGGACAGGTTTTTCACTTTACCAGTGGCGGGTACCACTACGTACCATCCTCTTCAATATTGAGGGAATTTTCCTCACATTAGTGCACATTCTCTAGCATACATAATACATAATACATAACACAACATCTTATCCCACCTTTCTGTTTTCACATGTTGTTGCGTGTTATGTTTAAAAAAAACTCATGGACCACAAGAAGTCCTGGGCAGCACTTACTCGTTGTTGCATTAAAGTGTATTATGTATGCTAGAGAATGTGCACTAATGTGAGGAAAATTAGTGCACATATTGAAGGGCACTTTTGGCGCAACATGTTGAGTCTGCCTCAGTCAACTCCGATGGAGTAGTTGCACCTAGAGGTAGGTCTCTTATCAATGAAAGTAATGATGCTAAGACATAGGGGAGAGTTGTTCCTACAAATTCAAACTATTAGCAAAGATAACCTGTTTGCTCGTATGATGTCATATAGCCCTGTTGGAACACAGAAAGTTGATAATTATTTACAATTGAATAAAATGTTTCTTTCTGTAAAGTGGTTCCTGGATTTTCATTGTGGGATACAAAACGAGGTCCTGAAGAGAGTATTTGCACAGAAGATGGCCCTTTGGGACTGGATCCGTAATTTTAAACATGTGGTTACACTGTATGGTTATGCACCAGTGTCCTCGGTAATCCATAGGTTTATGAGATCTTAGTTCTATTTACTGCTTTGCCCTGACCCTGAGGTCCATAGGCTTAGGCTGCTGATTCGTGTTAATCAACTGGCAATGATTGCCATTATAGGTGCACGGCTGAAGCTGCAAGAGGACCGTAGATATTGTAGAATTTGTATGATGCCTGGGAACAGGGAAACAGTGAAACACAGTTTTGCTGAATGTCCAAAACTGGACCAATTGTATATGATTCATTTTAGGCATCTGGTCCATAGCTATGAAGCAATATTTGACCAGGAATTCTGGACATATTTTGGATCATTACGAGTGGGGCGTTAAGGGGTTAACGCCACCGGTAAAGG
Organism: Ambystoma mexicanum; assembly: GCF_040938575.1. Taxonomy (NCBI): domain Eukaryota; kingdom Metazoa; phylum Chordata; class Amphibia; order Caudata; family Ambystomatidae; genus Ambystoma; species Ambystoma mexicanum. The sequence goes on from NC_090932.1 coordinate 1,208,906,731, forward strand.
TGCCGGCGCCGTCAACCCCTTAACGCCTCATTACGAGTCTGCTCGCAGGAACCCGCTAAGGGCGCCTGGTTTTACCAGGCTCCCTTAGCGGGTCTCGCGAGCAGACCATGGTGCTAACAACGGGCCCATTATTAATGAGCCCGTTGTTAGCACCCTCCCCATTCCTATTGAGCCCTATGGGGGCTCGAATGGGAATGGGGATGTACCGGGTCTGGGTTCCTTGAATGAGGAATTACCAGGTCCTCCAAGGTTGGAATGGCCCAGTAATTCCTCATTCGAGGAACCTGGACTCGGTAGCCGGTAAGGGCGTAGCGATGCCACTGTTAGTGGCATGGCTACCTCCAAACTTGTAATGACCCCCATTGTCTTACCACCTATTCTGTCTCAGTACACATTGCTATTTTTCAAATATGGCTCCACATTAGGACATATGAATTGAATTTTCAATTCATATTTATGGATTAAATATGAAAGATGATGAGTTTTATAAAGAAAATATTTTTAGAGCTTTTATTGTGTGCATGATTGTGTTTTTACTTGTGCATGTTCAAGTAATCAAGGAATTGATCTCAATAATTTTGGATGAATTATAGAATTGTGTATGTATGTGTGTATGCAATGTTGGATATTTTACATGTAAAAGTTTTGATAAAGTACATAACGTAATACATAAATACATTATTGATAAATATTAAAAACACAAAATGTACTATCTTCTTGATTCATGTCAGTATTAGTAACCACATATGATACATTGTAAAATTTAAAATTGTACAATTCCCTGCATGGAATAAGCTCCATATTTGGTCACTATGAAAGTGTGTCAGTTTATATTGCAAATTGAGATATCCCTATTGATGTATCTCATTCAATGCCATGCAATTAATTAAGAGATGTCCGTGAGGTTCAAACTCATACTTACATAGTCTAGATAGACGTTGTGTGTAAGGTATCTTTTCCCATGCACCAGTTCTAGAAAAAGTAGGGAGTAATTCAAATCTTATTGCCATAATAAATCTAATTATCTTCGTATCATGATGTTTTATGAGATAATTACAAGGTGAATCATCCAGAAAGGCTTGCTCTACATAGTTCCCATATTTTTTATATTTACCTAAATATGTGATATTACCATCTCTATCTTAAGTTATGTTATGTTAAAGGTACTTATATAGCGCATCGTCACCAACGGAATTGGTCCCCAGGTGCTCTGGCGGATCTGTAAACAGGAAGAAGGGCAGGTAGGGTTAGTCGGGAGGCGGGGAGTAGGAGAGTGGGAGAGGTGGTGTGCTGTTGGCAGCTTCAGCCTGGTAAACATGCACATGCATTATGCACTGGGCTTTGGTGCAAGTATTGGATCGGGCGAGACCTTGTGTGCTGTAGGTGCTGCTTACGTGTTGTTGATGCGGTGTGATTAAGTGTGTGCGGGTTGAGTGTGCAGAAAATTGAGAGTTGGGTTAGTGGGGGTCTATATCCTGATACTGGTACTTCTGGTTCCATTTGAGCTGTATCTCTGTGGGTGGGGATGTTAGTGGTTCCTTGTGGGCCGTCTCGCTTTGGTGGTGCTGCACGGATCCAGCTGTATCATAGTGAGTATTGTATGGAACCTGTTCATCGGGTGTGGAGCTGGGTTGGTACTATCTGTTCTCTTGTTATATAATGTGACACTGGTCAGTTGAAGCTTTGAATGGTTCGGGGTCAGAGTGCTGTTGATGAGGCATCCTAGTGCATCCGTCTTGATCAGCCTGTGTCTTCAGTCATTAGTTTCCTACTATCATGACTATCTTTCAGTTAGTACTTTGGTTTCCGTGGAGTGACTTCCTTAGAGCTATTGTTTGGTTGTAGTTTGTGTGTGATGGTGCATTGCACTTCCCCCTGTATCTTGAAGAGCATTTTGAAATGTGGGTGCTTATTTCTGTTTCTCAGCCCCTGAATTGGAGCTAATGGTACAGGGTTTCCTATTCCCTTGCTATTTACCATGATTAGGTCTGTTGGGAATGGCTATAGTTTAGGGTCAGGGTCTTTTGATGAGTCGTCCCGGTGTTTCTGTCTTCATCTTGCTATGCATTCGGTCTTTGGTCCTATTACGGCTGTCTCTCGGTTAGGCGTTTGGTATGTCGTGGGGTATTTTCCTTAGGATTTTTCCGTTGGTTGCTTGGTGTGGATCTGGGTCTGTCTCTTCGTTCATTGACGTTTTAGTTGTGTGTTTGCCCCTGTGGCCGGTCTTTCTAGTTATGACATGAAGAGCCAAGTTTTGAGTAGTTTCCTGAATAGTAGGTGGTTTATTGTGTTACGTATGTGATTTGGAAGATCTTTCCAGGTTTTCGGGGCTTGGTAAGAGAAGGAAGATCCTCAGAGTTTTCTTTTGTTCTAGGGTTTCTGTTCCAGTCGAATGTCAATGCTTGATCTGAGCAATCCTGTTACGTTATATCGCAAATCTTGGTCAATTTTTTTAATATGATTTTCCATTATTGCAACAAAGGTTCCCTTAATATGTGATTGTTTCTTGTCACTCTCACTGGCAAGGGCACATTATTGTTCCTGTACGTGTTTACACGCATGGATTTTATTCACAAAGCAGAATTATAATTGTTCTTTTATAATGCACTTAATACCAACTCTAATAAGCACCGGAGTGGGATTCAAAACTGTGTTGAGCTGGATTGTCTTTCTTCCAAGGCAAACGGGTTTCCCCTGAGCTTTCAGAAGTGCGGAAGCTACACACATCTCTCGCCTCCTGTGCCCAATAAGAAACAAGAAAATAGTGTTGCACTCAATTCCTTCCCCTTCACCTCATTAGCAGTGCGAGTCTCAGCTACCACCCCCATTTGCCCATCCTCAGCGCGAGAGCAATGATGATGCTGTGTGGGTTTCCATGTGCCTCATCTAGTCGTATTGACTCTGCCTTTAAAAGGCTTGGAAAGTAGAGGAGGTAAAGGCAGAGCAGGCACACCACGCTCTCACGTAATTCTACTCCCCTTTGCTCTGCGTCCCTTCTCAGTTCTGCTGACAAAGGCAGGGAGGTGTGGAGGTAAGCGAAACAGGGTGAATTTAAAGATGCTGAAATCGCTCCTTGCGTGTTTTTTTATTTTATTTTCATTCTCTCTTTAACCTGTTAGCACTAATGTATCACCTTTATCCATGATTCTTTACACTCTCAGCTGGAATACACGATTAGCAGAGCAAATGAGTGATTTCACATATCTGCCATACAAGTTGTAAGTGTTATTTTTTTTTGCTTGTTTTTTTAGTGCCTCAAGGTTGATCGTGGTAAACCTTACTGGTCTCTCCTGGTATGTTATATTAAGTCATATTTAGACATTCTCCCAAATTCAATGTTCCGTTCGTGACCCAATCTGTTTGCAACCAAATGTATCCTATTTACTTGAAATGTATTTTGCCTGCATTATTTTGCTATTTTTTTGCGAAAATATGCTTTACTGAGTAATCTACTATACAAGTTGACATTAAAAATAACACAAGTTATTTTGTTTATTAATAATCTTATGATACATAAATACAATATAATACAATAGTTAAACCCGCAGCTTCAAACGCAAATATAGCTTGATCTTTTTTTCTCTTTTTCTCCTTCAGCTTGTATGTTTCTTTCTCTATTTCTCTGCGAACGATAGTCATATTGTTTGTACATTTGTGTTTGAGTCAGCCCAACAATTGCTAACAGCTGCACAACCAGAGAAAGCAACACAACATGTATTGAAGAGGTGCTGTATTCGCTGTGGTCAAAATTAGTACGAGAGCAGCAGTGACAGAGGCATTCCCTGAGGTGTGGACTGATTTATTTGGAAAAATTAATGATCAACTTGTGTGTCTAGCAGGAATGTCACCATCACACTGAGGGTGCATTGTCTATATGGAGAGAGGAGAGACAGAGGCGAGTAAGAACTGCATGGACTGCTGACGTTTTGATAGAGGTTCAAAAGAAGCAGGATGCAGGGTGTATTATGTGTTTGTTAGTTTCTATTTTGTATTGCTTATTAGTGAATGTGCATATTTTAACAATTTATAATGATCTCTTCCAGGAGACATTGATATGATATAATAAGTTATTTATAACACGCTGGTACACATGTGTTTCTAGGTGCGGCAAGACAAGGAACGGTAAGGAGGGAGGACAATACAAACAATCTTACTAGGCCTTGTGTCATTCAGATCATGCAAGTGCGGTAATGCAAAGTGCAGGAGAAGGGGACGAGGGAAAGGCAAGGGGACAAAGTGCAATCAGATCAGCATTCCTCTGAGTAAGTGCAGCCAGGACAGCTCGGCTCAGGGTAAGTGCAAGGAGGTGGGAGACTGTAGAGGTTACAGATACGGCCCCTAGTGAACGACAGGCCTGTAGGCAAGGCGGAGGAGACTGCTGAAGAGGAGCCAGGTACCGAGTGAGACCCTGAGGGTAACCAAGTAATTAGTTGGTGCAGCAGACAGGTAGGTCAGCAGGGGAGGGAGGGAGAGAAACCAGAGAAGAAAAGGAAGGTTGTGAGCTGCTTTCGGAACTTCCGGTGGTCCAGCTCAAGTTTGAGAGCGGTAGGGAGACCATTCCAGAGGGAGGCACCTGCAGAGGAAATTCACTGAGAAGGAAAGTATTTAGGAAGCAAGTGTTGGATGTAGTGTGCGCCCCGGCCCCAGAATGCCTTGTGGACTATGCAGATGATCTTGATACTTGTAGCCACCGGGAGCCAGTGGTGAGATTTCAAGGCTGGAGAGATATGGTCCTTGGGCTTGAGGCCAAGGATAAGTCTTGCATTCCTGTTCTGGATTAGTTGCAGAGAGTAGAGGAAGGCAGATTGAGAAAGAGGCAGTTACAGTAGTCCAACCTAGAGAGAAGGAGGGCTCTGGAGACAATGAGCTTCTGGGGGAAAGTGAGAAAAGGAAGAGTACCTCTGAGGAGGTGCAGCTGGTAGTGAGCCTTCTTGGAAAGGTCTGTGATGTGAGGAGAGAAGGAGAGGGTGGAGTCGAAGATGACACCAAGGTTTTTTGCCTCACAGGAAGGCGAAGGAAGAGGGCCCATGAAGGGCAGCCAGAGTGAGAGAGGGAAAGCGGGAGCAGGGGTCCCGATGAGAAGGATCTTTGCCTTACTGGCATTAAGGCAGAGATCATTGGATGCACACCAATCCTGAATTGCGGATAGATATTGTGAAATGTGCAAGCGAGGAGGCTCTACAGAGCCGGAAAGAGAGCTGTCTGTAATCCGCATAACACTGAAAGTAAGAGCAGAATGTGGAGAATAGGTGGGCCAGAGGGCTAAAGATTGATGAGCCAGGGTGCGAGGTTAGAGCCCGGGAAACAACATATCTGGAGAGAGGTGGTGGAGAGAAAGTACCCAAGTTGTACTTGGGAGGGGCGGTCCAGGAGGAAAGAGGTTAGCCACTCCAGTGCCTGATCTGTGATGCCCAGCTTCTCACGTATTTGGTTGATCAGGATGGTGTGATTGACTGTGTCAAAAGCAGAGGAAAGGTCAAGGAAGTTGAGAACAGAAGGGGTGCTGGTGTGTAGATTGGAGTGTAGATCTTCACAGGTGTTCAGGAGAGCAGTTTCCATGCCTCTGGGTGCTCGAACGCCAGACTAGTGGTCATGGAAACAGCCAACATTTTCAGTGTGGAGAGTAAGATGCAGACCATACATTCAAATGAGAGTAGGCCTGCATAGGATTACAGAGGCAGGGACCCCCTCCGGAAAGATTTGAGCTACTCCCCCTCCTGGTCAGTTGGATCTTGGCACAGAGAGGATCTTGTACCCATCAGGGAGGAGGATGTTAAAACTCGTGACAGAGGTGGCCGTGAGCCATGTCTCAATAAGAGAGAGGACATCCAGGTCAAGCTCTTTGAGGAGGTGGCAGATGTCAGACGATTGTTTGACAGTGGAGCAAGAGTTGAGAGTGGCAATGTGGAGCAGTTTGCCATATTTAAAAGACTTCCAGGGAGGGGTACAGGCTTGAGGTATACCCGGTGGAAGTAGTAGAGGAACCCGAGGGTGGGTAGAGGTGATAGCGGGTGGTGGCAAGGTAGCCAGAGAGGAGGAGGAAGGAGCCAGAGAGGATGCAGAGGAAGGAAAAAGGAAGAGGGGCCCGAGAGGTGCTAGTAGGAGAAGGAAGTAAGTTGATAAAATACCGGAGATGCCGTTCAAAAAAGAGGAGATTGGGCTGATGACCCCGGACCAAGATGGTGCTATACATGTAGACATTAACAATGGTCTTGGAGGAAGGAAGAAGGCAAGAGGACCTCCCACCGGGTGCCACCATTAATGGGAGAGGACGAGATAGGAGAGAGAGCCAAGACCATATAAGGGGTCCATAGGTCTGGTGAGGGAACAACTAAGAAGATGTTGGTGAGAATCTGTCTGAAGGAAGCCCTGATATAGGTATCAGTGATAGTGAGGCCAGGATTGGTAGCCAGGATGTCCCTCTTGAACTTCTTCCTTCCAGAATTAGTGAGATGGATAGGATAGGAGATAGAGTAGCAGTTTGAGAAGATGGGAGAAACAGAGAGCACCTTAGAGGGTGCAAAAGGGGAAGGTGGGAGGAGAAGTGGACAAGAGAAGTAAGAAAGACACACAGCCCAGTGCCACATAATGCAGGATGCGCAGAGGGCAGGGAAGGGGTCACAACCAAAAGGGCAGACACAATAGGGAAAAAACAGGAGGAGAAACAAGTGACTCACAACAGTACAGAAGTACCCCTTGCAGGGTGTGGGACATAGAGAGTGGGCCTAACGGGACAGCAGTACTAGCAATAATCACAGTGGTTGGGATGCAAAGGGTGGGTCACATAGTAGGGAATACTTGAAAGAAGCAGACAGGAACACTCAGCAGTACAAAGGGACGGTGTCCGGTTAAAGGTGTGATTACAAAACGTTAGAATGCAATAGGTTCGGGCACATAGGACCGAAAACAAAAGATTTGTTTTCTTTTAAATTATATATTTATTTTTGGGTTTCCGTATAGGTAAAAAAAGTGGTTTTTACCACAAAAACAGGGGTTGGTGGGACCCTCCCCAAAAAAAAAAAGTAAAAAAAAAAAAAAAAGACATTTTTGAACCTTTTGTTTTCGGTCCTTTTGTTTCGAACCTATTGTATTTCAAAACTTTTCATTCGCACCTTTAACCTATAACCTAAAGGGACTCCCACAGGGTGGGGTCTGGGAGAGAGCCTAAAGAAACACCTTTAACAGTACCACAGTTACCACAATGTGAAACACCTAGATTTGACTTTCCTAAAAAGGGGAAAAAGGCTTGGTTTTTAAACATAGCAGCAATGTAGAAACACCCAGATTCAACTTTCCTAAAAAGGGGAAAAAGGCTTGGTTTTTTAACACAACAAAAACAAAACAAAAGAGATGATGGCTGGAAGGTTTTGAATTAATCGTAAACTCATTCATTGCTCTGGGCATCCCTCCAGACCATTGTTCTTCACCTGCCAAGCAATTACAAAAGGGAAAAGATCATATGCAAATCAGGCTTGGTCCCACCCCAAAAGGGGTAGTCCAGCCCAAACTGCTTGGTCACATCCCTTCCGCATGAGACCACCAGCATCCCCAAACATGTTTGAGTCTTTTTGGATCTCATCAGTGAGGAGTTGCTTGGGTAGACAGGCCCAGCCGTCACCGGGACCCACGTCTGGGCATACCCGTCCCACTCCGGGTGACAAAGCAAAACAATAGAGGTGATGGCTGGAAGGTTTCGAATTAATCTTAACCCCTGGCATTGTTCCGGGCAACCCTCCAGACCATCGTTCTTCACCTGCCAAGCCAGTACAAAAGGAGAAAAATATGCATATCAGACTTGGTCCCACACAGAGGTTAAGATTCATTCTAAACCTTCCAACAATCACCCTTTTGTTTTGCTTTAGTTTTTACACACAGCAGCAATGTAGAAACACCCAGTTTCAACTTTCCTGATTTGTCGCAGCAGGTTGACAAGATTCTAGCTTCCTGCTTCTCCTGCGGACACCAGCAGACACCACTGGAGTTGATAACCGCTGTAGCTGTCCTTAGCCTTGGGGTCCTTTGCCAAGGGCCTGCCAGGAACAGACTGCCTGCCTAAGGCCACTGTGGCACAGAGGATTGCAGCAAAATAATTAATTAAATGAGAGGCTTGAATCCCTGAACAAGCACTATATGCAAATTGCAGAATTAAGTTTGAGCCCACTGGCTCTAAGCAGCGTGAGCCCTCACCCCAGCCACAAGGTTCACAGGCTCAGGCCCATTCTCCAGTGGGAGGCGGTGGGTGGGAGGGAGGAAGGAGGGGGATGGAACAGGTAAGCTGAGCAAGGGGAAGGGAGCAGGAATCCAGGCGATGTGGTATTGCAGTCACAATGTGAATGTTAAACATTTCTTACTGAACGAAGCATATTAATTAAAATAAAATTATAGAATAGCCATTTGTGGTGGGAGGTTTAATTGAATTGACATTGGGCCTCATTACAACCCAGGCGGTAGCCGTGCTGGTAAAAACTGCTGGAAGAGTTGTGTTTTTTTTCCGGCACCAGGCTTTGGGGAATTACCGGGGCATTACAGCCCCGGTGGTCCGGAAGCCAGGCGTTGGAAAAAGTAACTCCCCATTCCTATTCGATTCCCATCGGACTCAATGGTAATGGGGAGGACAGAAGTACCGGCACCGTGTGCAACAGTGCTGGTGCCTCCATCAAAGTCTGCGAGCGGGCGCCGTTCTGCCCGCCAGCATGGTCTGGGGCGGGGTGGGGGTTGGGGCGATCATGTCCAGTATGTGATGCTCCATACAAGGACCTAACACACTTGATTTTCTTTTTCCCTGTTTACGCACTAACCAGAAGATAGATTTTACAACCCTTATTGCAGCAACAGGGCTTTGTGCAATATCTGCCAATGCTGATATATTTGTGGGGGTGGAGTTTCTACTTTCATATCTGAAAACAGCACTGCACCTAAGGAAACGTGTGTTGAGTATATTGCCTTGAAATGAGTTCACATATACCATTTAATGAATTGCACTTGTAATCCTTTAAAGCTGTTATTCTTTGTTGTGGTTTCTATGAGTGCATGTCTTATTGAGTTTTAAATGTTAGATATCTTTGTATTTTGCATTGTTTTTATGGATTGTCTCCATGCATATCCAAAATAAACATGATGATGATGATGATGATGATTTATAAACCAGGCAAAGGAAATTGAAAGCAAACGCGATTGGAAAGGAAGCCAGTGCAGAGAGACTAGAACAGAGAAGATTAAGTCATGATAAGATGGAGAGAAGAGTAGGTGAATAGATGAGTTAAAGATAGAACAATGGGGGAAAGAGATGGTGGGGTGAGACATAAATGGATGAATAGTAAAGGCAGGAAAGAAAAGAACTCAGTCTTGGAGGGATGTATATGGAGATGCTGAGCTGTCATCCAAGTCTAAATAGCAAGAAGACAGGAAGAAAGAATCTCATGCATAGAAGGAGGACATAAAAAAAGAAAGGAAGAGCTGAGTGTCGTCATTTAAAGATGAAAAGTCTAGTGCTCTTCTATTCTACTCTTTCGTCTATTAGAAAGGAGAATGGGATAAATAGCACAAATTAGGGTAACTGGTGGCTTTACATTAAAATCAAAGACTAACTTGGAGCAAAGGAATGACTAAGGATCTTCATAGGTACAAAATAGGACAGTGATAAAGGGCTATATGTTTGAACACTGTAGAGACAATGCACAACACTCACCCTGACAATAAAATGTGTGTCATCACAAACCATGCATATCGTTCGGGCAACTTCGGAATTGAGAAGTGAGCATAAAATGTCTGCACATCTGGGACTTCAAAGTGGTGTCAGGGCTGTTCTAATTCCTGCATCTTATAAAACACAATGAATTCAGAGTTTTAGAGGAGGGGAGCTACATTTCAAGGTATGGATGACTGCACACTTACCATTTCCCAATGCACCGACATTATTAGAGAACTATATGCAGGATTATGAAATGATCAGGCACCAAATTCCAAAAAGTATTTTAAAAAAAGATGTGTTGTTGGGAATAAATAAATAAAGAAAGTTCATAAGGTGAATTGTCCTCTGCCAAATAATTGATGTAAACCAGTCATAAAATGTATCATTTCACTATCATTAAAAAAAACAAACAGGAATAGAAAATATTCAATCCTCCCTAATTAAATTAGCCATTGCAAAGTTTGCCAAGATAAAATCAGTACGCAGGGCCCACCCTGGATTCCCACCGAATGTAAAGAGATCTGGCCCTAGGTTTCTTGTAGTGTGCACAAAGCAGGAGAATGTGGATCACAGACATTCCACTTTCCACCCACTGCCTGTGTACCCAATTTGTAATACATAGTAAAGTCGCAAACCTAAAGTGTGTATGGAATGCTCTCATATCTAACTTCATCATTGACTCTTCATAATGCTCCCGTCCCTGAGCTTGTCTGTTGGGGAAAAATACAGGGAAAGCCTACCTCTGGTGCATTCCCTGTCATAGAGGCCATCTTTCACCAGACCTTAATAAACCTCCAGTACTTTATGTTTATTCAGCTGCTGCATGTGGCCTGGGGAATTTTGGATTCCTTGTTGTAACTGTCTGGGTAGAAGTTCTCTCACATGTTTCAGCCACTAGAGGTTTTCTGCCTCTTCTGATCTCATTTCATCAGACATGAGTGGGCTCATTGTACAAAGGAGGAGCAGTTCCAACCCTGCCTGAGCATCAAATGCGTATTAGCCCTATTAATATAAGAATCTTAGGGGTATTCATTGAAAAAGACAGCAATAACTTCTTGAAAACTTCCAGCTGTCCAAGATTGGACCATTCCAAATGAAACTACCATGAAGGTTACACGCAATAGATTTAGCATGGCAATTTGAAACGTGTGCCTTCAATGATTGTCAGTGTTACATGCAAACTTTCAAATGATAGTTTATGATTGAGGTGCTCTTTAGACACTATGGGCACCACAATACTATGGAGGAGAGCCGACCCGCAAAGTAATCAATGCTTCCATTTGTCCGACAATTCTGAGAATTATGGACATCTCAGCACCTCAGCTGATCACTTTGGTTTAAGGATTGTACTAGCAGTACTTCAGAAGACTTTGAATATCATTATTTTATACCTTTATGAATAATTCATAATATGCATCTAACTGGTTATACATCACGTTGGAAGGTATCAATGAGCTAACAGGTTGACACGTATACCGTCTGAGTCATAACTACCTTACCAAGTTACATATAATGCAATTTTATGTATTAATATATCTTAAGATGAGAACTCTATCACTAATATAAATTAGTCAGATACATATCCACAAGTTTCACATTTGAAATCAGAAAGAGAGGGAAAAGGGATGGGTCCATTTGTGTGGGGGAGGGGCAATGCAAATGTAACATCAAATATATTAATCACTGTAATTGAGATTCTGTAATGCCTGGTCTTCAAAGGGTCAAAGACACTCTCCATTTTGTGTATAAAGACAGAAAATGTATATGACAACGGTAGTTATATATGGGAGTTCATTAGAAATGAAAGGGTATGGATGGGTCTCTGATGGGAATGATTTTGGAGACCACGGTTCGTCCTACACAAACCCTCTGTACTGTGCCACTTTAAACCACTTTCCAGTGGCTAAATAGTAGTCCTCTATCCAATGTGCATTGTATAGAAAGAAATCCAAATAAATTCCATTTGCCACACTTTTCCTGTTTAAATGTTAACCCCCAAAGTCAGTGGGCACCATAATCTAAAATAGTTTGGATTGAGCTGCTGTATCAGGTGCTAGCCCCCCAATGAAGAGACATCATAATATTACTATTAATGGGCCAAATCGTGTTCCTAAATAGAAGCATTTTAGGCATTCAAAAACATATTTACCTGATCACCTGTAGATTCAGAAATTGCTTGCAATCCTTGGGTTTATGCAGTAACAGATGTTCATTTGAGGAAATGTCCAGACATCTCAATAAATCAAGCATTTTCTAAGCCAATAGAATGTGCATGCCGTATGTTAAGTGGGGCCTCAAATGTCTGGATAATGGTATGGTATGGTATTGTTTATTTATGAAGTGCCAATACACAGGCAAGTGTTTTAAAGTACTCAAGGAGGGTGGGAACATGAGGGAAAAACAACAGTCGCTCAGAGTCCTTGAAATTCAGAGACTATAATAGTTTGCACAGGCACAGAAAGTGCATAAAGCACATATAACAATTGGGATACAGCAAATAGGCCTTACGGGTGATTCATCAGTTTTACCAGTGCAATTAATGGGTGAAGACAAGAAAAAACAGACATATGATCTTCACGCATAGTGCGTACGGATCGTGGAAGTGCACAGGGAGGGGAAGGTCCAAGTGCACCTGGTCGGTGGAGACTGGGGTAAGTGCAGAAAGAGCCACTCTCTTTGGTTGTTTCTCAAGTGCAGTGAGTGTGGGTGGGATGTAGGGCCGTGAGGGAAGTGTGAAAGAGGACTGGCGGGGGTGCTAGGGACTTGTGAGCCTCTGATGTACACCATGCAGGCAGTCAGCAAGCTGTAAGAAGGAGGAGGGAGAAAGGGAAAGTGCATAGAGCTAGGTTAGCAGGGTAGACAGAGATATGATATGATATGATAGGTTATTTATAACACACTTAATACCCAGCTGTTTCTGAACATGGACCTGGGGATCAAAACTGTGTTGCTCTGTGTCGTCTTGCTTCCTAGGCGAGCATGTTGCCCCTGAGCTATCCTCCCGAGACAAGAAGGAAGAGGAAGGTCTTAAGGAGTTTCTGGAACATAAGAAGATGAGACTCAAGATGAAGGGTGGCAGGGAGGCTATTCCAGAGGGAGGCAACTGCTGATGATAAGGATCTCCCTCCAAATCTCTGCTTGGAGAACAGGCTCACTCGCAGAAGGTTGGAGGTAGATGAGCGGAGGGCTGGCGATGGACAGTATTTAGGCAGGCAGCATTGTAGGTAGGTTGGTTCCAGGCCCCAGAAAGCCTTGTGGACAATGCAGAGGGTCTTAAACATGATCCTTGCAGCCACTGGGAGCCAGTGAAGGGATTATAGCACTGGAGAGATGCAGTCCCTGGGCTTGTGGCCAAGGATAAGTCTTTCGGTTCTGTTCTGGATGAGTTGCAGAGGGCGTGGGGCAGAAGCAGGGAGGTTGAGGAAGAGGATGTTGCAATTGTCCAGCCTAGAGAGAACCAGGGCTCTGGAGACAGTGAGCAGCTGGGAGAAAGTGAGAAATGGTAGAGTACCTCTGAGGAGATGTAGCTGATAGTTGGACTTTTTAGAGATGTCTGAAATGTGAGAGGAGAAGGAGAGAGCGGAGTTGAAAATGACCCCAAAGTTTCTTGCCTCGCAGGTGGGTGTGGGTGCAGGGCCAAGGGAGGTGGGCCAGAGTGAAAGTGTGAAATCGGGAGCAGGGGTCCCAATGTGAACGATAATGTTATATGAATCCTGATAAAGCCACTCGATGCATAAACAGTAGTTTTCACACGTTTTAGGCTGATACCCCTGATAATACTTTTAGGAGTCAGTGCTCCCAGCCTCTTTTTCCATGGTCATGGTCATTATGGCAGAGTGTGAACGAGGAGTGAGTGTTAGGCATATACCATATGTCATTTTCCCTTACTCTTGTACACAATTCTCAATTCTTAAAAAGGACAAAGCTCAAAATCTTTGGAAGACAGTGCCAGAGAAGTTAATGGGGATTCACAATTGTTCTGTGTGTTTGATTAATTCATATCAGCTCTACACCAGCCCTGTGAAAGTTGCCTTCATGATTAGTTCATGCAAGAGAAATGCTCTCATGCTCTCAGTCCCTTAAGCAGTTGTGTATGATCATTCAAGTACATATAAGCAATGTTCATGAATAATATGCAATGCACTGCCACCATGGCACTCGCTTCTTACCATCCCTTGCCTTAGCTCTCTTCATTCCTTCATTTCATTCTTCCTCACTTCCTCTCTTCCCAACCCCATTATGTATTCCTTACACCTTCCTCCCATGACTAATTTACTCTTCAGTCTCCACTTTACTGTCATCATGTCCCTTTTTTCATATGCCCCAGTCATTCCTATTGCCTCCCATTTCTTACTCCTGTTCTGCCTCTTCTCTTTTTCCCATAAAGCTGTCTTCTGTGTTGTACTTCTCTCTCTCTTTTTTATTCCTCCCTCCCTTCTTCCATATCTCCCACCTTTTCTAGGTGTTCTCTCACAACTCTTTTCTGTCCCCCTTGTTCTTTTTTCTGCCTATCACGTGCCCCCCCCCCTTAATAGTCTATCCTGTTTTTCTTCCTCCCATGCAATTGTTTTTTTTCTGGATCTTAGCCTCTTCCTTCTGGTCTGTCTCCATTGTCATTCCTTTGACCCATTTCCATGCCTCTCTCTTCTCCTGAATGTTGTCTATTTTGTTATCTCCGTTCTGTCACCCTAGGTTTGTGTTTCTCCCCTATCTTCCATACTGTCACTACTGTCTCTCATTTTCTGCCAGTTGTTTCTCTGCTTTTGAATGGCTCTCACTGCTCGCCCTGTCAATATTTCCCTCCCATCAATTCAATATCTTTGTATTCCCCTTTCTCTCTTCTCTTTCCCTCTCATAATCTCCCACTCTTTTCCCTCAGACCGCATCCAAATCCCATCATTCTCTGTTTGCTTCACTCTCTTCGTTTATAATAATGTGTATTCTTATATAGTGTTTCATGCCAGATTCCTCTAGCTCCTAAGTGCTGTAATAAGAGTCATCGTTACCCCAGTATTAATATTATTAATGAAATCCATATACTGGGATTTAAACTTGTACAGGCTAGCACTTTAGCTCATAGCGATGCACCTTGTGTCCTCACTCCCCTTCTCCACTTTTTTTCTTTTGCACGCATCTCTATTCTTGTTGTCTGTCAGCTCTTTCATTCTGTTTCTTCTTCCTCATTTCCAACTTAACCTGCTCTCTCATTACTGTTCAATTTCTGATCTGCTTCCTGTTTTGTCTTAATACGGTTTGTCTTCTTTCTTGCCATCAGTTTCTGTGCCGAGATCACTCGCCATTTTATCATGTCTGTTCTCTCCCCTCTGCCCCACTCTCATTTCTGCTTTGATACAGTGGATTAGTGCAGGTAAATTGCATCCCATCTAATACCCTTAGCAGGATGAAGTTTGGAGTTTCACCAGGTGTCCCCACATTCCTCAGGGTAGGATAATTGCAGGAGACAGATGGGATCAACTTCAGTAATCTTTGTGAAACCTCATTTGAAATCAGCAGGCTGAAGGAATACTAATGGTGAGGCACGCTTTCAGTATTTGCTTATTTTTCAATAATTACTCCATCCCCCACCACAAAGGCCTGTAAGAGATACAGGTGGTGCGAATTTCAGCTGGCCCATGAATTTCACAGACAATTCTCCAGCCATGTGCATGTGGCTTAGCACTGATATGAGACATTACTGTGATTTCATACAAACCAAAGAAAGGGTAGCTTGAATTGATTGCATAGCACACATAGCATAGCATAAGCATAGTATACCATAGGACACATGGTAGTATATAGGGACCAATACTAAAACTAACCCATAACATATTAATATTTAACCGTAACCGTTAAACCATTAACATAATTAGTGATTAGAAAGGGTGCAAACTGGAGGGTGTGAATGGGGCTGCAGGCACAGACTCTGCAATGCCATTTAGAAATAAAATGCAGGAATTAAACATGCTTTTGCGATGGGGATGTGAGCTGAGGAATTTGAAAAATCATTCTGTTTGAAAACAGTGCATTGTGGTAGAGCTGCTAGCGCAGGAACCCAGAATGAAAATGTTACATGCCGTTTCTGAGCGCATTGAACCAAACTCTGTTCAATGGTGACTGGGAAAAAGAATAGGGACTTCTGGAAGTTTCCAGAAGGTGTGGTCATGCGAGAGGAAGTGTATGATTGATGGGATGATATCACTGCCAGAGGCTGTAAGATCATATACCTTCTGTGGGGAGATATGGCTTGAATGGGTTGGCAGAGAGAGGGTTTAAAAAAGGTGCGAAGAGGGGAAGTAGGGGCTACTTTTTGTCAAGAGAGCATGGAATAAGAGGAGTGGGCAAAAGAAAATATGGTTTTCGGAGAGCCTTTTACTAGGGGTGCTATTCTGAGCCAAGCTGCCTGTGAGCCTTGCTGGAAGGAAGCGAGAGCTGGTGTGATCTACTGGGCAGACAGGGAACAGAGAGAGTGAGAGAGAGCTTATGTGTTTCCAAGAGGGGTTGGCTGCCGGCAGGCAATGACAAAACACTTCTACAATATATTGTAAGCTTGAAGTGAAAAATGAAGAGAATTTTACATACTGTAGATACAATTGCCCTCATTAGCAGAAAAAGTCAAATTTGGCTTCAGGATAACCCTTTGTTCTTCACTTTTTTGAGTGCAAAGGCGCTTTCCAATGCAAAAATATCTGCCTGCAGGAAGGGAGTTACCACTGTAAGTGCAACATTCATTCTTCAAGGTTATTATTTAAAAAAAAATTGAAAACGCGTGCTCAGCCAAGTTTAGAAAATTAAAGGCCTGCCGGACTGTTTATGGAGGAGAAACGTTCGCCTTGAGTGAAGGAGGCGAGGAAAAGTTTCTGAAATTGCTATGGGCGTAAATGTATTGCATCATTACCGACAAATTTTGAAATAAGCATGTGTAGATAAATGGGAATATATTTCTGTTTTCTCAGCATGCTTTCAATGTTACAATTATCGCACATGTGTGTTTTTATTGTGATCTGCAAAAAATCTATAAATTGTATTATAAAATGATGAATGCTGTGCATGAGTGATTTCTGTTTGGCACCTATATTTGATAAGGTGTAGAGGGTTGAATTTGGTCTAACCACAACTGCAAAAACAGGATAGGAGTTAGAGTGCCCTACGTAACACTAGGCCCGGTGTTGTCCCTTAGTAAGTGCCCCAAATAAAAGATACATTTTTGTTGTTGTGTGCAGTGAAATAATCTCCATGCTAGAACTCAGAAAGAGCGCAAGAGGTTATGCCCTGGAGATAAAAATTTCGAACAGATTTTTGCCATCCTTGGGTGGGCCCATTTGACTTAAGGCGCAGGTGCTAGGCTGGGCTCTACATAGTATGGTCATACTGTGGTGTGATAGGTACATTTGGAAATGTGCTAATTTTGATATTCCTCGGTTTGAATTTCATTGAGTAGGGAAATGGTAGTGATTGAGCTGGATGTACGTTTTACTTCTCTTTACTGCCTTGGTGGCATAGGGTTGAAATATGAAAGAGACTGAAATTGGATTTGCTGACCTGTGTAATTATGTGGAAGCCAAACTATTCACTTTGGCTACATGGTCATCAGATGCATTATCAGGTTGGCGATAAAGGATTCATTCTGAAATTGAAAGGGAAGGTTTTGGTGAGATTTTTGCTGAAGGGAGCATTCTATAGACCTGTCTTGCACGGCTCTTCCAAGCAGGTGACCGTAAACAGGAGGTCGACTGCCTTATTTGCTTGTGTGCCAAACTTTGGTTCTCATTACATCAACTTATTAGGTTGCGAGCAAAAAACTCTGATGTGATTGCGGAATTACTCTGTGATTTGACAGCGATGTGTGAGCAAATGTTGCAGTTGCGATTAAAATGGAAACAGAGTGAGTGCTGCCTGCAAAATGTGATGATGTAAGTGCATGATTGGCAAAAAAAGATCAACAGTTTTCAAAGAGTGAGAAAGAGATTGTGCATTTAAAATCTGTTTTTAATGGGTTTCAAAAAGATAGGGAGCTTGCACTTACAGAGGTTCAAGCGCTCAGAAAGGGTGGTAGTGAAACAGCCAAAGAACTAAAGCCAATGGAGTTTAAGATGTTTAGGCTTATGGATGAGAATGATAAAACTGTCCAAACAATGGATCATTACAAAATGCAAATTACTGAAATAAATTGTTCAATTGAGGAGAGACAATTCTGCTCTTTGCAGTGAAACTCAAGATCGCCAAACCGAGAACAGGGAGGTAAGATGGCAACATTCATGTGTCAGGGCTAATATGAGTACTAAGCTGTTCTCAAATGCCTGTGAACAGCAGGGCATTAGTCTCACTGATGCTGAATGCAGCCATAGTCTGGGAAATGTTCCTGTGGTTCACTTGGCAGGAGCAGACCACTCTCAGCACTCGAGACTGAGTCTACCTACTCAGTGCAGAGCAAAAGTGGACAAAGTGACCCATCGTACAATACATTGTGCAATGCACAAAAGATAATGCAGTCTATACAGACTTTAATCAGATCCTTCCAAAAAGATTCAGGCATTTCCATCAAAGATCACCTAGACAGTGTAATTGAAATTTTCCAGACACTTGAACTACCCCAGGCCCAATAAGGTAGGTACGTACATTTTACCATGGACCCTGCTTCTGCTAGCTTTATTAGAGGTTTAAAGGTACAGTCAAATTTATCATGACAGGACTTTGAAAGAGAGATTAGGAAACAATTTTGTCCAAACCATTCTATTCAAGATGATGAGAAGGCCGCATATGGCATGACTCAGATGATTCACCACGCCAGTTCTTGAAACATTTTAAAAGAGCATTATCATGTTTTGATGTGGCATGTGACCCTAATTCAATACAATTCAAAACCACATTTTTCTACGGATTGAAGTGGGACATAGCGTCTCAGTTTGCTCATGAATTTAATCAAGATAAAACCATAGAATGGATTATTGAACGAGACACTAAGCTCTATGAAATAATCTCTCATGAGGAGGGAGATGTTAGGCATAAGGAACCAAAGCAAAAGACTAAATTATCTATTTCTGCAATTCCAGAGGTGAAATCTGGAAAGATGACATTAGAGACTGCTCAAATTCAAATACGGAATGACACATCACATAATCCGAGGGGCCTGGCCATGTAAGGGAAGGCAGAAACACCCCAAATATCTCAAACATCCTGTAGATCCCAGTGACAGAAGGTCATACATTAGTCCTTGGCATCATGGTCATTCAGCCAAGGTTGTATTTTGCGATGATATGTCAGGAGCAAATAACACCCAGAATCATATGTATAATGGTTCATACCAGGCACTGGGGGCCCAGAGTAGGTTTGGCACTGCCACAATGGTATATGTGTCAATCAAGCAAGACCGCAATATGTAGATAGGTTCATTCATTGAAAATGGGAGTCTACAGAGAAAACAAATTTCAGCCAAGTGAGAGACAGAATGTGAACTATGCACCTCACCAATATGGTCAGTCCTCACCACAGGTTGACCATGGTCATAGGATGGTCACCCAAGGCACTCCACCCCCTGTGTCATGAGAATTCAGGAGAAACACAAACAGATATAAGTCTCCTGAAGGTGAAAGGTACCAGAACCAACCTGATCAGGGTGAATTCAATCAATACCGGCCTAGAACACAGATAGATGAGTTCCGCTAAGTGGACAGATTCCAATGCTTAGAGGCACAGGTAAAAATGTTGTCTGAGATAGGAAAATTGTTTGTAGTAAAGAAGCAGAAGCTGAGTGAAAGTGCACAATGTCACAAGAGTGGCATTGCCCAGGGTGATCAGAAATAAATACTCAGCCAGGCTTCCCACAATGAGAGTGAAACTGACAATGATTTACCATTGAATGAGCAAACTGAATTGTTTAGCGATTTAAAACCAAGAAATCGAACAAGTGAAAATAACATAGGGAATGAAAATACACACAAGAAAGGAGTGTGATTTAATTTAGAGTTGAACCAGACCATTCAGGTGTGTGAAAATGAGGAACAAGAAAGGAAAAATGAACAAGAAAAGCCAAACAAGGAAATTTAAAAGGAATGTGCAGCATGAAAATGATGAGACACAGGCCATCAAACAAATGATGGCATGTGACAATTTGGATAATTGCATGAGTAATGGTGCACTGACTGTCTCAGCAATGATAAATGAAAAGGCAAAAGGAAATTGCCAATTATCCTTATTTGAAAACCAAAATACTGTTCACAGTGATGAAAACGCCACACAAGGCCTGTACACATCAGTCCCCCAGAAAAGAATTTTGAGCAATACATTTTTCAAGAAGCAGACATATCAGGTACGGTAACACAAGTAGGTAAGTGCCACACACCTAAACTGATGTTCTGCCACATGACACTCAAACACATGACGTTTATGAAATTACAGACCCACTAGGTTCCAGAACAGAGGTAAGTGGAAGAGACCCATGCAATAGGGGAAAGGCAGAAGTGGAATGCGGGATGAGCAATGGTGATCTTGAGACAGAAGGACAGTCAGTGGCAACACTCCAACTAAGTCCTCAAGGCAAAAAGAAAAACAAAGAAGTTCAAAGAGTGATATGCAATAAGGGGGTAAAATGACATTTCGTATGCCCCTTTGACTAGAAAGAAGCCATGCACTCTGAAGGAAGATACGGCCTGAAATCAGTAACAAGTCAAACTTTCTATGTGCAATTGGAGAATGTGAGGATAAATATTATGCACCCATTTCTATTGAAGAGAGGTGTAATACGTTTGCAATGATTGACACAGGTGCCCTGGCAACTGTGATGTCAAAGAAATTATTCAGCAGCATAAATGAAGGAAAATCCCCACAGGACATTTTGAATTAGAGGCAAAGCAAAGGTCCTATGCATGATTTCAATGGGGAATAAATACCGGTGGAGGGTGTTACTGAAGTTGACATCAAGATAGGGAGGCAAGGAATGAGACAGGTAGTGGTGGTCACAACCATTGAAGAGATGCTATTCATTAAAGGAACAAATTGCCTTAAGAGACTGTCACCCCTTATTGATGGAGTAAATGGGTTGTTGTGGTATTTGGCCAAATGACCCCATACATCTAAAAAGATAATGAGCCAGAGTAACAATGCACAAGAATGTCACACTGTTGCTAGATCAGAAAATGCAGTAGATGTATATCTTCAGAATGGCTGTGTGCCTAGTGTCACTGTCATTCTTATGTGCCATGGTGAAATTCAAGAAGAAAAATAAAAGCAACGGACTGACATATTGAACCACAATCTATTTTCATCTATCTAAATGAGGACAATGGTAAGCAACATATTGCTTCAGAGTAAGGGCAAGACAAATATATTTCAACAATTGCAGAGATACACATCAAGGAAGGGCAGGCTTGGATCCCTGTGCATCAGAATGAACATCCAGAATTGATTGATGGAGTGTTGGCATTAGAGCAGAAAAGGAGTTTAATTAATGCAAAATTCAAACAAATGCTTGACAGAGAAGTGATAAAATAATAAAATAAACACATCTTAGATTTGGATGACCCTCAATTAGGCCAGATCATTGTGAGAAGATGCATGTTGAGAATTACAATTGGTTCCAAAGCATTCATCACAATGTATGGATTGTAAATGGAACTAAAAATGAATTTTATTTGGGAAATTACATCAGGCACAGAATGTGTATGGTTTTAGATTTCTTGAATGAAAAGGTTTTGTCTAGGCTGGGTGAAGCAGCACCTGAATTTGAGAACAAAAGACAAGCTTATCAGTGTGCTCAGATGATGTCATATGCAAGTGAGCTTCAGCTGAAGAAGGATGTCACTATTCCTGCTTTCACTAGGCAAGTTGCTATAGCATTAAAGTACAGAAAGGGACAACAGATGAAAGGGCCCAATGCATGTGTTTGCCTCAATGAAATCACGAGACAGCAATGGTTAGAATGTGAATATAAATCATTAGTATAGTTTGGGGATGTACCTATTTGAATTTCGGTGAATAACAAGGGGTACCAAGACATTTATTTTGAAGACGGTACAGCATTAGGGATGGCAGTGCAGGAATCCCATGACTTTGCTAATATAAACAACCCCGTGATTGGGAACATCCCTGAAAGCTATGCCACATCACATGGTGAATTGTCTGAGTCCTTACATTCGAAACCAAATGGGATATTCAGTATGTTTACCCTTACAAATCAGAGGATGTGATTTGCTGTCACCAGGTGGGTAAATATAAAAAGAACAAACATTGATATACAACACATTGAAATGGAGGCTGATATACCAAGATATTTGAGGGTGGCAGCTCTCCAAAGAGACACCATTCTCTAAAATGGTAGAGGAGCAAATCATGCTGCAGATGCTTTCACAAATGAAGATGCCTGATTTGCACGTTGCTTCACTGCCAGAAGCATATGACATGGAGCCAGTGTTTCTGTGACAATATAGGATACACTTGGCCTGTCTGGAATCCCTAGCAGAAAAAAAAACATTTACAATCCTGAGGAATCATGAGGCCTTTAGACAGTACTTCAAATACTCCCATATAAGGTGTACTGAAACCCAATGGTCAATGGTGTGTGTGTGCATACTTAAGAGAATTAAACAAGAGGGTACCTGTGTCAAGGTGGCCACTTTCATTATTGATCAAGACCTTGCACAAGTTCAAGGATTAAAGATATTTACCACTTTGTATCTTATAGCAGGATATTGGTGTGTCCCACTCGCTGAGGATATTCAAAACCTATTTGCCTTCTTGTTTAACTGATTACAGTATGCATGAAATCGTACCCTGTTCGGTTATATCAATTGTGGGAGTGAGTTTGGGATATTCCTGGTCAAAGCACTCCCAGATGCAGCTGAGAGGAGAACTGTGATTTATGTGGATTATTATTATTATTATTATTATTATTTATTTGTAAGGCACCAGAGCCCGCAGGCATCAGGATCCCAGACCAAAAACACAGAGTACAACAAACTGAACAGGACAAGCAGAGTAGAGAGGGCACAGGGTATCATTAGTTGAAGAGAGCAGTCTTCAGTTGTTGGCGGAATTGATTTGGCTCCTTGAAGAGTCCAAGATCTAATGGAAGGGAGTTCCATATTTTGGCAGCCTATACTGGGAAGGATCTTCCCAGACCATTAGCAAGTTAAACTTTGGGTTTTTGACCAGTGCTAAGGTGGATGAGCGTAGCTTTCTTTGGGGATCATAGGGTGAAACACATTTTTTAATATCAGATGTCAGCGTCCCATGTAAGGATTTGTGGACAAGTGAGGCTGCTGTGAATTTTAAGTGAGTAGTAACAGAGATCCAATGAAGGTCTTGTCAACTGTCCAAAATGTAATCGCTTTTAGATGTCCTTTTTACAATACAAACTGCATCATTCTGAATTACTTGCAGGTCTTGGGTGTTTTTTCATGGGCACCAATCAATAGGGTATTCTCGTAGTGAAGTCTAGTTAGGATAACTGCCTGTGCAACAGATGCACAGTTAGACTCAGACAGGAAGGGATGGAGATTCCTCAGTAGCCTAAGATAGTAAGAACAGTTTTGCATGGTCTGGTTAACATGCGTGTAAGCACTGAGCGCAGAGTCCAGGTAGAAGCCTAAGGTCTTAACTCTTTTTGAAACCTGTATGTTGCAGTGGTAGAAAGAGAAGGACTGGAATTTGAGGTCGAGCTTAGATCTAGAATGCTCAGTACCAAATATCAACAGCTCAGTTTTGTTCCCATTCAGAAACATCCAGTTGGTATTCATCCAGGCTTTGATGCGACTGTAGCTTGTAAGTAGGATGGCTGCATCGTGATTGTAATCTCATGAGAGCTTGAATACCAACTGATTGTCATCACCGTAATTAGTGAAGAACACATTGAGTTCATCCAAGAGGTCACATAGAGGTTGGATGTATAAATTGAACAGCAGAAGAGACATGCATGCACCCTGTGGAACAGCGCAGGAAATGGCGTCTTGAGGGGAGGTAAAAATGCCCCAACACACTCTGTAGGAATGGTGTGAAAGGCAGGACTTTACCCATTTGATGGCATCTGGGTTGCATAATCCGATGTCTCCAAGGGTGAGGAGTAGGTGATCGTGGTCCAGAAGGTCAAATGACGCTGACAAGTACAACAACTGCAACATGCCTTGGTTACCTTTTTCAGAAATACTCAGCATGTGAGTTTGAAGATCTAACAGTGCAGTTTCAATACCGTAATGTGGACGGAAGCCAGATTGTCAGGCGTGCAAAATGTTAGCAGTTTCAACAAGACTGTAGTTGAATGGTACTACTTTGTCCAGTATTTTTAGTAAAAATTACAATTTGTAATAGGTTGTCAGTTATTGGGGTCTTTGGGGTCAAGCCTGGCTTTCTTGGCCAGGGGTGTAATAGTACCTTTTTGATAGAATCTGGGACCAGATTATTGGCAAATGATGATTTTACAATCTAAGAAATAAATCTGCAAACATGTCTTTATTTTCCAGAATGAGGTTGGGAGGGATAATATTTTCCTGCACTAGGAGGGATGTCAGGAAGCCGGAATGTTAATCATATCTAAGATAGAGATAGGAGTAAAGTTAAATTTGACAATTTCCTCATTAGTAGAGGTTTTAGAAGGGGGACTGGGTCTCAGGAAGTCTCTGAGTAGTTCAGTTTTGATTTTAGAGCGTGCATTATCCACTTTTAACTTAAAGGCCTGTTGTAATTTTGAGGCTGTCTTGGTCCATTGGGGTAACGGGTAGGAAGAGAGTACTAGTTTTCTCTAGTGATTTGGCAATTTCGAAAACCTTCTTGGTGTTGTTACTAGCTTCTATCTGCTTGTTGTAGAAGTTCTTTGTAGTATCATAGATAGCCAGCATGTATGCTTTGTCTAAAGCATTCCAATATGTTTTATTTGCTTCAATAGGGCATTTTAACCATTTTGTCTCAGCATCTCTCTTGTTTTTCTTCATTAAACTCAAGTTTTGTCTGAAACATTTATGGTCTGAGGTATTATCTCTGTCTGATTTATTCTTAATGGGAGCTACTTTGCCTAACATGATACATATCGATTAAGTAAAACAGTCAATTAGAACAATAGCAGAGTCTAGATCTGAGGTTGATGCCATAATACCCTCCAGGCAGTCCTCCAAATCCTTCACTGTGAGTTTTTAATAATTGAGAATCTTTGTGGTTTTTGCTGGATTTTTCCTTTTGGGAGAATAATTTTGGAGGAGGCTGACGAAAGTTATAAACAGTGGTCAGACCAAATCCTCGGTGTAGTATTATCAATTTGCACAGTAAGGTTCCTGGACACAACCCAATCGAGGATATTACCTTTGTTATGAGTAGACGAGTTGTATGTGGCAGTGAATGTTATTTAAGGCAATGTCTGAGCCTGAGCTGTTGTTGCACCAACGGTTGAAATCTCCAACCAGCAGGGTGGAACAATTTGGGCCATGTACGCCGTTTAGGATGTGAAGAAGTTCTTCATCAAAGTTTGGCATATCTACTGGTGGGCGGTATATTAAGACAAAGTTTATACAACTGTGCGCCATATGGGTCATTTTAATGTGTACAATTTCACAATTGCTACAGGTACAAGGTGACTGAAATAACTTCATCTGCTTTAGCAATAATGGACACACCACCCTGTGACTGGTGAGATGGTTTCGGTAGACAGTGGTGTAGCCATCTGGTGTGGCTAATGTAATCATTGAGCCACTGGTTTCTGTGGCACACGTTTCAGTAAGTCATAGTAAGTCGAGGTCACATTACAGAATGTAGTCACAGATATTTGCAACAGGTTTGGGTAGAGAGCAAGTGTTTAGTAATGCACATTTCAGATGTGTGACTACTGGATTATATAAGGGTGTCCTGAGCGTGTTCTCCTTAATAATTGGAGTTAACCACATAAGTGGGGCTGGCACAGTTTCTTCAAAGTGTTCTGGGGCCGATGTGTTAGGGATGGATGACAAGTTGTAGGAGCATTTGGTGACGTCCCCCATAGACCTGAGGCAACAATGACAGGGGTGTGTGTTGGTATAGTACGTCTGTGTGAGATGGGGATGAAACCATGTCAGCTAGACATCCCTCACAGTGGGCTTCACAATGAAATCGAGGGGAGGGGGTAGGAACTGCACTGAAGGTAAAGTCGGTAGTGCATCCAATAGGATAGAAAGGTACTTATCAACAACGGACAACTGACAACAGCTTTTAGGACAGCAATTATTAAGTTGAGACTGTCTAAATAACCGACTCAAGAAATCGAGAGCAAACGGTCACCAAAGAGAGACCAATGCAAAGGTCAGATAAGACAGAGGGTATAAGAGTCTTAACAGAGACTAGAGATTAGGTGTGTAGCTTCTCATAAAGCGAGACGTCTCGATGTCACAGCCTTGCGTGGACCGGCGATGACAGCTTAGTGCTGGTGCGCTGATGCAGCTAATCCACAAATATATAAGAACGGGCTGCTGGGAACTGTAGTTCTCATCCAGCAGTGTGCTATAAGCTAACAAAATGAAGGTGCTGCAAAAGTAAAGCATGCTGCTTGCACAATAATACCAAATTGTGAGAAATATTAGGCAAGTCGTTTTAGTGAGTTCAATCAACACAAATTAGACATGCTGTTCAAAGGTGCAACAAAAGGTATAGGTTGTGCTGTATGAATAACAGCTGGTGTTTTGCATCTAGGAGATGCCCGCAGATATATATATATATATATATATATATATATTCGTTCTGCGTTTAATTCACACAGTAATTAAATTTCAAATTCAACTCAGTCTGACAACAGCTACAATTCAAATTCAGTTTAACATTAGGCTGGTTGCAATTGTTGGGTGTCCTGACCCACGTTTGGACTATTAGGCTACAACATTTGGTGCTGTGGGCTTAGGAAATCCAAGATGGCCGAAAAAGCCCACATGTGCGCCAGAATCTATGAAAACCGCGCAGTGGTGCACACTAAAATGGTTGCCTAACTTGCCACCCACCAATGCAAGCAGGATGGGCCGGGGTGCCATGAGTGAAATGTGTGCCAAAGAAAAAAACGCACTTTAAAATCACCTTTTGTTTCTCTGAATGCCAGCTCAAAATGCCTATTTGCAACACATCCAAAAATCTCACTGAACACCAGCGGACATCTGGCAGAATAAAGTCTTGTGGGCATACAAAATCTGGAAAGAGGATGAGCCTAAAACAATGTTCATCACAAGACTGGCTGAGCTGTGGATTTCAGCAGTTTAAGTAAATTTGGACTGAAAGACACTAAAAATCTAAATGTTTAAAAGAAATGAGTGACCTACTTTTGAGTGTCACATAGGCTGCAATTGTTTAAATGTCATAGTTTTAAACTTAGAATCAGCATTCTAGCTGCATATGTAAAAAATCGTTAGTTATTTGAATGCAGAAAACTGGGGAACAGAAATGACATGTGGCTAAAAACTGGCTTAAAGAGATTCCAATTTTGCCTGGCAACTACCCCCATCAGGAGTGAAACTTGATTCACAAGTAACTTCCCAGGCCTGGCTGTTTCCTGCTGGCCACACTAAGGATATGCCATCTCTCTGATAATTGAATTAAGGGGAGCCCCCACAGAATATAGGAGCTCTGAACAATGCAACCCCCTTCACCCAGGCAGATGTCGTAAAACAGCTTCTTCTTGGCAGAAGCTGGGAGGGGCAGGGTCTCTGAGCTTGGCAGAAACTGGAAAGACTGGTTTCTGTACCATGTGACCTGAAAAGACACATCCCTGTAGCCAGAATATGGTTTTAGAAAAAGGTGGATCATTCATAGAGCGGACTTGTGAAAATTATTTAAATGATACCATAATTCTTGTGATTTTTCTGCCCACATTTTAAGACGTGTTAGGACCCGGTGGTATGTTCAGGGGGGTTTTAGCGGAAAAGAGGATATTACTCAAAATGTGTGCATGTGAAAAATCTGACACTTCATCAACTAATGTCCATACTCCTTGCGCACATGTGTGTAAATTTGGGTTAATGTCCGAAATTGCAAAATCAGTTAAAAAGTGCAAATGTTGCCATTTCTGAATGCAAGCCCCCAGGAAGAGCAGATTTGGACAGGGTATACCTCCTGTGATATGTGATGGGTGCGTGTAATTTTAAACGAATGTGTACCTGTGCAAATATGTTTTTTTTTATCAAATATAGATTGTGTGCAATTTGACAGGGGAGGATCCTCTGACCCATAAAACCTACAGCATCACTCTGACTCACAGTTCCTTCCCCAATCATGGGAGAGGGGAGAATTGGGCCAATGGCAAGTGTAGAGGGGTAGGGTCTAGTGATGCTGCACACACACCCATTTTAAAAACAGATAAAAGCAGACAGACAGGACAGATAGGGACTTTCAAATCCATTTGCTGCGGGACGCTCTGCCGGGAAAATCCATACTTTACCTCCATCAATCTCTAGAGAAAGCTGTGCAGAAAGATCCAGACTTTAAATCCATCAATCTCCAGAATCCAGAGAGAGAGCAGACCCAGACCAGACCGCTGTTAGCAGAACCAGAGAGAGCTGACCCAGATCACTGTGAAGTGCAGAGACCAGACCAGAGTCCAGTCTAAAACCTGACCAGATTCGTGGCGAGGCCCATCTAAATCAAGAATATAGTGTGAGTACCTAGCAAGACTGTGCAGAACCAATCTCTTAGTTAAAATAATATAATTCAATCTATTTTAATCTAAGTAGAACTGCCTCCTAACTGTCACTTGTCCTTTTCTAGTTGCTAGCTGTCACTTGTCTTTTTGAACTTTAAAATTTCAAATCTGAAAAACGACCTTTATTTAATCGCTCATATCTCCGTGACCGTTTGTCCTAGAGACTTGCAGTAACTTTCATCTGGAAGCTGAGATCCTAGGCTGTCCTAGGACCCCAACACGATTGTGCTAGTCCTGGTAGTTCCTCTGTAATCGCAAAAAAACGCACTCGCGAATTTGCCGCGATTTGAAAATTTCTCAACGTGTGAAAACAGCAGTTTTCTTGCTTTCATTTGCCAAAAATTCGTTTAACCTGCTAGTTACTCCTAGATCCTTGCTAAAGTGAGCCTGAACTCATCCCAAGTATATTTCACTCACCCTGAACCTCTAGAGGGAATTAAAAGCATTTTAGCAAATTTTTCACTTCATTGCCAGCACATGTAAAAGCATTTTGGGCCTGTGTTTAAAACTCCGATCCGTAGTCTAAGCTTTCTGGGGTGAACTGAATTACATTTGATTGCATTTCTGAGAACTGTGTGCTTTCCTTCCATTTCCTTGCATTGCATAAAGGGGGGAGGGAATTGCCAGAGAAAAGTGATTACATTGTTTTGTTGAAATCATATTGAGTATTTTCTGTATTGCATTTTTCATTCAACATTACATCCATCTGAACTTATATAAAGCATTCTCTACCACCTTCTTCTTCTGTTCCTATTCACAAGTGTGCTAGTGCCAGATTCTCCGTTGTTAATCTTTATCATATCAGATTAAGTGTGATATCCAATTATTAATTTATTATAAAGTGTGATATATATATCTATTGTTTAAATTATCAAATAAACCTTTTAAACTTGCAAAACAGAACTACTTCTTGGCTCAGTGGGGTCAGGAGGATTCCAAGAGAGGGGTGTTATATAGGGGTAG
Organism: Ambystoma mexicanum; assembly: GCF_040938575.1. Lineage (NCBI taxonomy): Eukaryota > Metazoa > Chordata > Amphibia > Caudata > Ambystomatidae > Ambystoma > Ambystoma mexicanum. Next base: position 1,208,936,013 of record NC_090932.1, read on the forward strand.
TCATCCAGAACGCATGAACTGGACATAAAGATATATCAATAAGGGTTTCCATTCAGTATCCCAGACTAGGCATTGACTTAGCTGTAGTGTTGAATTGAATCCTCTTACAAATTGGGGGCTCGGGCCGGACGTTTGGGTTAGATCTATCACTTGTGCAGATTAATACAGCGTGCCAGCTGACCAGATACACATATCCGGTCGGATCACCACGCTGTGTTACGCTGTAAAGCACTCCTCAAAGGAACGCTCTTAGGAAAAGGTCTGTTTTGCAAAAATAAAATACAAACTTCTGTAAGTCAGGAAGGAACTCAAATTCCAGAATGATGACCTTGGTAGATATGAAAATAGCCAGAGAGCACTTCTTACACAAGTTATTTGTGAGAGGTGAGTGGACTCACCAGGACAGCATGGTCTGGTTGCAGGCCATCACGCAACAGGTCACGGAAACAGGGTCAGATATATGGAGAGATCAGGGTCCCTTACATGTGGCCCTGAGTGAACTATACATGGCTCCTAAAGCTAAGGATGAACAAGACAAGATGGTTAGGATAGCGGCATACCTGTACCTATATATGGGAGACATGCAGGATAAATGTACTGAAAGCCAAGATCTGGCGAATAAGCGACAGATGGCGTTAGAGAAGGTCCAATCTGACCTGGTCTCTTCTGAGCAGAGGCTGCAGGGGAGCCAGGAGTCAGAAAATGAGAGTAGACAGCACATCATTAAAATAAAGAAGGATACGGACATCCTGCAACAGGAAAAGGCTGACCAGGACACCAGATTTCTGGCCTTGCAGAGGGAGTACCAAGAAGGTTTGGACTCCCTACTGCAGAGCCAGAAAAAGCTGGAGCAACAATTAGACTTTAACAGGGCATGCACGGAGCAGGTAGCCACCCTGCAAAGTCATCTAGATAGATTGAAGGCAGAGAGCAACAAGCTGATTTTGAAAGACCTGGATACCCAGGCAGAGTTTGATGAAGAACGCCAGAAAGCTGGTGCCTTTCAAAGGCAGAGGGACGACCTGGCGGCACAAATGCAGGCTCTTAGCCAGGAAAGAGACGCCTTAGGCCAGGAAGTCTGCCATTTAAAAAGAAAAACAGAAGAAAATCACTTGGCCCTCCAGGAGCTGGGTGACCTCCAAAAAGAACGCCAGAACTTGTTAGAACACACCAGGAGGGTGGAGGATGCTCTGGCAAGAAAGGAGCAGGCCAATAGGGACACAGCTCAGGAGGTAACCCTCCTGCAGCAAAGACTGGCCCAGTGCTCCAGGACCAATCAGGAAACGCAGAGAGAGAATGAGGCCCTCTGCCAGCAAAATGATAGGCTCCAGCAACAGGTAGCGATGCAGGAGAGACTGATAGAGGCTAGTAAGGCCTTAACTGAGGAACTGAAGGCGCAGGCTCTTGCATTGCAACAGGGAGCAGGGGCGGATAGAGATGAGGTTCGCTGGGAAAGAGAAACTCCTGAGCATAACCCCAGGAGCCCTAGTACCAGAGGCCTTTATTTCTCTCAGTCCCTGGACTCTGCCACCCCCATGTCCCCTGGCGCACATGAGCACAGGGCCACAGGGATGGCAGATTACTATCCAGCCAGAAGCATGGGGCTCATAGGCCAGTACCACCCAGGAATGGAGGGGCGGGCAGCCGGGTATGGGCACCCAAGCACGGTGCAATTTGATGGGGAACCCCAGGTGAGTAGGCCCATTAAGGGCATCCTGAAAACCTCTGCCCAGTTAGGTCAGTGGGAGGGGTACCCATCAAATCCTGGCAGCAAGGAGGGATCTGAAGACTCCTCTGAGCGGTACAGGACACAGGAGACCAGGTCCCCACATTCTGCCAGCCATTCCCAGGCTCGCAGAATCCGGGAAAACCTGGAAGAACAGACGGGAACCTCTGGGAGCAGTGCCTCTGAGTCAGAAGATGAAAGGACCAGGGTTACCCGGACCAAAAGGGCCAATAAGACAAAAAGGGCCTTGCTTAAGGACCCCTTAAAGCAGATTAAGGCTATCAGGAGCGTCATCACGCCTTATCATAAGAACGCCAAGTATTCTGTTTGAGAGCACTTAGAGTTGTTTGAGCAAATGATGGAGACTTTCCATTTGAAGGACAGCCAAAGCTGTATTCAATATGTAAAGTGGGCATTCTCCCCAGAGTACTCCAGTTTCTTTGCAGGGCTAGAGGACCAAAATCATTTAAGATGGTCCACCTATAAGGCGGCCATCTTGAAACATTTTTCTACTCATAGAAATCCTCAAGAGGCTCGCAAGGCAGCCTACAATTTACAATGTGGGGAGGATCAGGCCCCACAAGAATTTGTGCAGGAGTTAAAGCATGCTTTTGCACAGACCACAAGAAGGGTGCGCACGGATAGCAGAGAATTTATTAATACGTTTTTCCATGCCTTGACCAAATACATAATGACCCAGCTCGTGAGGGATTTTCACGAGAAAAGATCTTTAGACTGGGTCATTGAACAGGCGACCCGGATCTATGAGGTGCAGAAGCCAATAGAAAATAAAAATAATGCGCCCAAAAACCCCAAAGCCAACAACACCCCTGCTGCTGCCAAGGTGGCAGAGGTAAAGGTCAACCCTGTTTTAGAGTTGGAGATGGGGGGGCCTCAAAACCTACCTGCACCTAATAATGCTAGGCCCAGAAGGTCCTCGGGCCAGTCACAGACAGGGGGCCAGGGAGGCAGCCCCACAAATGGGGTCCCTCGCTCTCCTGATTATGTAAGCCCCCGTTACAAGGGAAGCAGACCCATCCTGGGTTATGTGTGGACTCCTCCAGCCCAAGGAGGGGGATCCAGCCAAGCACCTAACCCAGGGAACTTCCCTCCCAACTTCTCACAGGAGGGCAGAAACTCACCAAACCCTGGGCAGAACTTCTTCCCCAGGTATCCACCTAACTTCCAGCCCCAAAATCATCCATCCTTCTTTCCCCAATTCCCTGAGCCCAGACAACCGAATCCGGGAGAGGGGAGGCCAAGGGTGAAGGGGTATGCAAATCTTCCCAACCAGGGGTACTACCAAAGAAGGGATAGCTACCCTTCCCGGGATCAGCCCAGGGGAGAAAACAGGGCTCCGTATCAGCCTGAGCGGGTTTCCCAGTTAGAGCGCCAAGGTTCAAAACATGGTGCGGGATCCGGGTCACATACTGAGGGCTCAGCAGAACCCTCAGATCGGCATGCCGGCGCAGAACGCACCCAACTCTGGACCTGGTGCCACGGAACAATGACGGGGGCAGCACCCCGATAACTCACCGGTTCCCAGGGAGGAGGCACAAAGGGAAGGGGGGTGTAAAGCCTTGGAGGAAGCTTCCTTCCTCACTTGTAAACAGCCCCTGGAAGCCCAGGAACCGGAAACAAAATCTCTTGCCCCTGAAAGTCTGCCCCCTAAGGAGCAGAGGGGGGGTAGGAGAAACAAAAGACCCAAACAGACTCAGTTTGAGGAGGAGGTACAGATCTTCCAATTTGAGGGAGAGGGATCCTCAGAGGATCCTGGGAAAAGGATCTTCTCCTTCAGAGAGGGGAGAACTCCTCCCAAAGAAAAATGGGTCCCTAGGGATGCAAATCCAGACTGGGGAGATGTGGAGACTGAGCTACCGCCGCCCACCATCTCATCCCAGAACCAACAGCAAGAAAATGCCCTGGTTCAAACCCATCCTGGTGACTGCCTCCAAAAAGGGGGGGGCGGCCCAGAACCGGAGCCAGGGGAACCCACAATGGCTCTGATCTCCAGTTGCCAACTTTTTCTTTCAGATTCCCAAGGCTCTCCACAGAATTCTGCCCAAATCTCTTCGCTAGCGATGTCCAAAACCAGAAAGTTAGCCCACCAGTTGTCCAAAAATGTGCATTATCTGTGCCCCCTTGAGGAGAAGGAGGGAAGATACTATGCCCCGGTACAAGTACAGGGGCAGGGTACAATTTTGGCACTGGTGGACACTGGATCTCAAGCTACCCTTCTGTCCAGAAGGGCCTTTGACGAACTGAATGCAGGAAGGGGAGAGAATTACCAAATTCCTCTCACCTCACTTCCTGGACAACTGCAGAACTTTGACGGGAAGGAAATTCCCGTCCAGGGGACGGCAGACTTGGACATTAAAATTGGGCGACACAAGTTGAAACACCCGGTCATAGTTGTGACTCCAGAGGGCACCCCTTGTTTACTAGGGAATGACCTCCTGAGAAGGTTGTCACCCCTAATAGATTGTGTAAACAAGGTCCTCTGGACCCAGACTAGCCGACCAATAAAATTAAAACAGAGTTTCAACCATGTTAGTTTAAACGGCACCTGCCACATGGTTGAACAAAAATCTGACCAAGTAGAATTTCACTTCCAGAATAGCCAAATTCCAGACGTGACAGTAATAGCAGTAGGACAAGAGACCGGTGGTGGAGGGTCCTCTCTATTTCTGAAAATCAACCTTCCTTCCAGTCTAAAGTGGTACTCCACGCTGGAAGGAAACACTCTGAGATTCTATACTAATCCACAATCAGAAACTCCCACTCCTATAGTCCAGAAAGATGTGAAATCAGCTCAGAGCCTGGCTGATATTCAGCAAATTGGAGAGCAGTTGTTCATCCCTGTCCAATTAAATGATGGGAAGGACTCTGTTCTCGCTCGAGTGTGTGTGAACAACGGTAAGAGCTTCATCAGCGAAGCCATGTTCCGCCAACTCCCAAAAGATCCAGCCATTCCCACATTCAAACGGATAGACAAATGGGAAATGGACGTGGAAGCGCCTAATTCCAAACATCTCCTGCCAAGCAGGTGTATGCTCAAAATCTCCATTGGCAACAAGAGCATAGTCCAGAATTGTTGGGTCGTGCGAGACGTCCCTGCCGCCTTTTACTTAGGCAGTGACATTCTCAATCGCTTTGCCATTAGTTTGGACCTAATAAACTTCAAAGCTTGGTCCCGATTAGCGGATAATCCCATGGGCTTTGATGATCCAGAAAAAGCATTTAGGTCAGCTCAATTGCTACCTTATGCAGTTGAAATTCAGATCAAAGAGGAAGTCACCATCCCAGAAAGGACTCGACAATTCTCCCTGGAAGTGAAAGCTAAAAGAGGACAATATTTGCAAAACCCTGATGCTTACATACATCTAAACGCTTCTCTCCAACAGCAAGGGTTGGGGGTAAACCCAACACCATTAGTCAACATAGAACATGACACCATTCCAATAGAGGTGGATAACAGCGACTTAAAGAGTATTACTCTAGCCGCAGGCACCATTATTGGAATGGCGGTTGATGACCGACATTTTTCCATAGATTTAGGTAATGAACTGTTAGGGCCAATCCCCAAGGACTGCTTTGACAGTGACAGTGATGACAATACAACACCAGACAGGATTTTACCCGGCCTGGGGGGAACTTCCTGGTGTACACTTCCTGCCCCTATGGTAAGGAAGATGTGACTTGTGACTTCAGGAGGGATGAGGTGATTTTCCAGGTCCATGAGGGCTGCCTGTCCCACCTGAAGCCTCCGGTCCAAATCAGCACTCTGACCAGGGACTTCTCCACCCAGCTGGAGGAGGCCGCGGAGATAGCCAAACCAGAAGTCTTTCCAGGCTTCAGGCAGATGGTGGAAGAGAGAGTCAACCTAGCTGATGCCTGTGTGACTCTGGAACAAAAGCAAAAGTTGAAACAAGTTTTCTTGGATTTCCAAGATCTCTTTGCGGTAGACTCATATGACTGTGGTCGCACTGACATCCACACAACAACAATCCCCACGGACCCTGGCATGACTCCTGTGTTTGTGAAGCAATATCGCTTGCCTCTCGCATCAATGGAGTCCCTTACTGAAATAATTAAGAACCTTGAGTCCGGGGGAATAATCCGTCCAGTCCACAGCACCTTCAATAATCCGGTGCTGGGAATATTGAAGCCAAACGGCCAGTGGAGACTCTGCGCCGACCTCAGGGAGCTCAACAAACGGGTCCATACTTCCCGATGGCCTCTTCCCTACATTGACCAAGGGCTGGCCCAGATTCAGGGGTCACAGGTATTCACTGCAATAGACCTGACCAATGGATACTGGACCGTGCCTGTCAGCAGGGAGGACCAATACAAACTGGCTTTTACCTTTGGGGGCCAGCAGTACACATGGACCCGGACTCCCTTCGGATACCTTAACTCCGGTAATGAGTTCAACATTTTCCTACATAAGGCCATGCCCGACCTGGGTGCGAGGGGTAACCTGGCTTATGTAGATGATGTCCTCATCAAAAGTTCATCTGTGGAGGAACACATAGCGGAGATCCGTTATGTTCTGACCCAGTTGAGGGCCGCCGGAGCAAAACTTTCCTTTCAGAAAGCACAGTGGTGTCGAACCCGTGTTAATTTCTTGGGGCATGAGATTACTCCTCAGGGTCTCTGTCCCCAGGAAAAGAAAGTGGAAGCACTTCAAAAACTGAAAGACCCCACAACTCTGCGGGAACTAAGGAGCCTCCTTGGACTGACTAATTACAGCAGAAAGTTAATTGAGGGCTACGCAGAGATCACCAGACCCCTGATTCATCTCCTGAAGGGGGGGTCAAGTGGGAATGGGGTTCAGAACAATCCGAGGCAGTAAGACAACTCAAAAGAAGCCTCTCACAAGCGCCTTGCCTAGCTTACCCTGTCAGAAACAAGGAGTTCTTCCTGGAGACAGGGTTCTCTAATACGTGCTTGACGGCAGTATTATACCAAAAGCATGACAAGGTCAATAAATTAATCTCCTATGCGAGCAAAACTTTATCCTCTGTGGAGGAAAAATTCAACAATTGTGAGAAGGCACTCCTGGCAACGGTGTGGGCATTGAAGAATTACCGCCCGTTTATCCAGGGGGAACACATCATAGTGGAGACTCCACACCAGCCTCTGCAATATCTCCAAAGTGATAGAATCCGGGCTGGAAATGTGAGTAATTCCAGAATTACTTCCTGGATTCTGTCAATGCAAGGCTTTCCTGTGGAGGTCAGATATGGCCAAAACAAGAAGAGTCCCCTCGCGCAAGGTCTGGCTGACTTGCATGATTGTGCCAGAGAAAACTGTCTCGAGGACGAAAGTCTAAAAATAAAGGACAACATGGAGGCATACCTTAATTCCCCCCACAAAGTCTTTGAAGAGGACAAGTGTGAGGGAATGTCCACTGTCTATGTGGATGGATGCTCGTACCATGTTAACAACGGGGAGAAAGAACTGGTGGCCGGCGTAGGGAATGCATGGGTGAAGGAGTTCCCAGAACCCTCCGCTGGATACAAAATTGGTCCCCGAAGTAGTCAGTTGGCAGAATTGATGGCTGTGCATCAGGCCATCCTCACTGCTGTCCAGCATCAACTCCACAAACTGGTCATAATCACAGATTCGGATTATGTACGGAACGGGTTCGTGGAGCACCTGGTTAATTGGAAAACCAGAGGCATGTTATGTGCTAACAACAAACCCTTGAAACATGGGAAGTTGATCCAAAACATTGATGATCTGGTCATCTCGAATGGGATGACCATCCATTGGAAAAAGATCAAGGGTCATTCCAAAGTAGAGGGACCAGACAAAACTGGAAATGACTTAGCTGATCAGCTGGCCAAAACCAGGGCCATCCAAGGGGATCTAATTGAGATTGAGTCCCTGTTGGGGGAAATCCAGGTCACTGCTATCACTAGGTCCCAGACAAATGCTCACAACGACCTTTCAATTGCACAATGGAGTAAGGAGACCCCTGATGCTGATTTGATTACCGCTCAGAAGGGGGATCCAATAATTGGTAAATTTTACCAGCACATTGAGGACCCTGAGAACTTTCCCCTGACGGATACCGATTACACTGGGAAAGAGGACCTAAGAGTGTTGATGAAATGTCCAAAAATGTTCCGAATCCAAGACGGTTTGCTGGTAAGGAAATCCAAAGCTGGCCACGATCAGTGGGTGGTTCCTACCTCATTCCGAAGCCTGATGTTAAGTCACGCCCATGATGCGGCCACCGCCGGTCATAGGGGGTTTCACACAACATTGGAAATCTTAAGAGAGGTTGCATACTGGCCACACATGGGCCAGGACCTCAACCAATACTTGAAGGGTTGTCTTGTGTGTGCACAATTTCAGCCATCATCCCTCACGCACCGTGCACCTCTCCAAAAGAGGGGGATGACACTGCCATGGTCAGATTTACAAATCGACTTTGTAGGCCCTGTGATTCGCTCTGCTAGGGGGAATAAGTACATGTTGACTGTGACATGCTTGTTTACCAAGTGGGTGGAATGTCTCCCAGCCCCAAATTGCAAGGCAGAAACCGCAGCTGCCCTGATGATTAACCACATCTTTTCCCGTTTTGGTCTACCTCAAAGGATTGAGTCAGACAGGGGTAGCCACTTCACCAGTGAAGTAATGACAAAGATGTGGGAGATACTGGGGGTCAAAAGGAAGTTGCATATTGCTTACAGGCCAGCTTCTTCTGGGGCAGTAGAGAGATATAACCGAACCATTGTGAGCATATTAAAGAAGTTTGTGGCAGATTCTGGGCCAAGTTGGGATATCCGATTACCTCTGGTCCTAATGGCCATCAGATCTACCCCTTCATCTGCAACCAAAATGTCACCATTTGAGTTGATGACTGGGCGCACGATGGTGCTTCCTCAGCATTTGCTCTACAGGACCCAAGAGCAGACACTGATAAATGCCTCCACAACTCATGAGTATGTGGAGAATTTAAGGAAACACCTTCAACATGCTTTTGCTTATGCTCAGCGGAATCTAGAAAGATCAGCTGATAGCATGAAGACCCACTATGACCTAAAAACTTCCAGGAAGGAATATCAGGTGGGGGACCGGGTCTATCTATACAATTTCCAAAGGAACCAGGCCAAACAGCGAACATTTTTGCCTACATGGAAGGGACCCTTTGAGATTATAGACAAAATCTCCCCTGTGGCCTACAAAATCCACATCCCCAAAGGTCCTTTGGCAGCAGGGGAAGACAAGTGGGTCCACATAAACCAGTTGAAATGTTGCCATCCCAGGCACACTCTGCAACAACTGGAGGAATCCTCTGGAATCCTAGCGGGTACTGTCTCAGACTAATTCAGTTCCAACCATAAAACATACCACATCTAGTCTCTAAAATATTGTGATTTGCATGAAACTGTCTCTTAGTTATACTGTTTTTTTTTCAAAATAAGAATGTAATGTTTCGTTATGATGAAATGCATATGCTGCCCCACTATCTCAACAGTGGTGGAAAGACGTCTATGAGTAGGTATTGCCGCTCTTCCTTTGTCGTCCTAGGAGAAAGAAAACCTGGAGACCGGCCAAGGAGGACGATCCGGAGACCGGGAGCAGAGACGCAAGGGGCCCGGTGTACCGCCCAATATTCCCATCAGGACCGGCGAGGAGAACCGATCGATCAGTACCGGATGGAGGAAAAGATGCTGAACTGTGCCATTTGCAGAATTGGAAGAAGATTATGCGGACATACCAGTGCGTGGGTCAAAACCCTTGTGCACCCGACATCCCCTCGACTCAATCCAAGTGCCGTCGGGCGGGGGGATTTGTTGGGTGTCCTGACCCACGTTTGGACTATTAGGCTACAACATTTGGTGCTGTGGGCTTAGGAAATCCAAGATGGCCGAAAAAGCCCACATGTGCGCCAGAATCTATGAAAACCGCGCAGTGGTGCACACTAAAATGGTTGCCTAACTTGCCACCCACCAATGCAAGCAGGATGGGCCGGGGTGCCATGAGTGAAATGTGTGCCAAAGAAAAAACCGCACTTTAAAATCACCTTTTGTTTCTCTGAATGCCAGCTCAAAATGCCTATTTGCAACACATCCAAAAATCTCACTGAACACCAGCGGACATCTGGCAGAATAAAGTCTTGTGGGCATACAAAATCTGGAAAGAGGATGAGCCTAAAACAATGTTCATCACAAGACTGGCTGAGCTGTGGATTTCAGCAGTTTAAGTAAATTTGGACTGAAAGACACTAAAAATCTAAATGTTTAAAAGAAATGAGTGACCTACTTTTGAGTGTCACATAGGCTGCAATTGTTTAAATGTCATAGTTTTAAACTTAGAATCAGCATTCTAGCTGCATATGTAAAAAATTGTTAGTTATTTGAATGCAGAAAACTGGGGAACAGAAATGACATGTGGCTAAAAACTGGCTTAAAGAGATTCCAATTTTGCCTGGCAACTACCCCCATCAGGAGTGAAACTTGATTCACAAGTAACTTCCCAGGCCTGGCTGTTTCCTGCTGGCCACACTAAGGATATGCCATCTCTCTGATAATTGAATTAAGGGGAGCCCCCACAGAATACAGGAGCTCTGAACAATGCAACCCCCTTCACCCAGGCAGATGGTTTATTGCAGATGTCGTAAAACAGCTTCCTCTTGGCAGAAGCTGGGAGGGGCAGGGTCTCTGAGCTTGGCAGAAACTGGAAAGACTGGTTTCTGTACCATGTGACCTGAAAAGACACATCCCTGTAGCCAGAATATGGTTTTAGAAAAAGATGGATCATTCATAGAGCGGACTTGTGAAAATTATTTAAATGATACCATAATTCTTGTGATTTTTCTGCCCACATTTTAAGACGTGTTAGGACCCGGTGGTATGTTCAGGGGGGTTTTAGCGGAAAAGAGGATATTACTCAAAATGTGTGCATGTGAAAAATCTGACACTTCATCAACTAATGTCCATACTCCTTGCGCACATGTGTGTAAATTTGGGTTAATGTCTGAAATTGCAAAATCAGTTAAAAAGTGCAAATGTTGCCATTTCTGAATGCAAGCCCCCAGGAAGAGCAGATTTGGACAGGGTATACCTCCTGTGATATGTGATGGGTGCGTGTAATTTTAAACGAATGTGTACATATGCAAATATGTTTTTTTTTGTCAAATATAGATTTTGTGCAATTTGACAGGGGAGGATCCTCTGACCCATAAAACCTACAGCATCACTCTGACTCACAGTTCCTTCCCCAATCATGGGAGAGGGGAGAATTGGGCCAATGGCAAGTGTAGAGGGGTAGGGTCTAGTGATGCTGCACACACACCCATTTTAAAAACAGATAAAAGCAGACAGACAGGACAGATAGGGACTTTCAAATCCATTTGCTGCGGGACGCTCTGCCGGGAAAATCCATACTTTACCTCCATCAATCTCTAGAGAAAGCTGTGCAGAAAGATCCAGACTTTAAATCCATCAATCTCCAGAATCCAGAGAGAGAGCAGACCCAGACCAGACCGCTGTTAGCAGAACCAGAGAGAGCTGACCCAGATCACTGTGAAGTGCAGAGACCAGACCAGAGTCCAGTCTAAAACCTGACCAGATTCGTGGCGAGGCCCATCTAATTCAAGAATATAGTGTGAGTACCTAGCAAGACTGTGCAGAACCAATCTCTTAGTTAAAATAATATAATGCAATCTATTTTAATCTAAGTAGAACTGCCTCCTAACTGTCACTTGTCCTTTTCTAGTTGCTAGCTGTCACTTGTCTTTTTGAACTTTAAAATTTCAAATCTGAAAAACGACCTTTATTTAATCGCTCATATCTCCGTGACCGTTTGTCCTAGAGACTTGCAGTAACTTTCATCTGGAAGCTGAGATCCTAGGCTGTCCTACGACCCCAAAACGATAGTGCTAGTCCTGGTAGTTCCTCTGTAATCGCGAAAAACGCACTCGCGAATTTGCCGCGATTTGAAAATTTCTCAACGTGTGAAAAAAGCAGTTTTCTTGCTTTCATTTGCCAAAAATTCGTTTAACCTGCTAGTTACTCATAGATCCTTGCTAAAGTGAGCCTGAACTCATCCCAAGTATATTTCACTCACCCTGAACCTCTAGAGGGAATTAAAAGCATTTTAGCATATTTTTCACTTCATTGCCAGCACATGTAAAAGCATTTTGGGCCTGTGTTTAAAACTCCGATCCGTAGTCTAAGCTTGCTGGGGTGAACTGAATTACATTTGATTGCATTTCTGAGAACTGTGTGCTTTCCTTCCATTTCCTTGCATTGCATAAAGGGGGGAGGGAATTGCCAGAGAAAAGTGATTACATTGTTTTGTTGAAATCATATTGAGTATTTTCTGTATTGCATTTTTCATTCAACATTACATCCATCTGAACTTATATAAAGCATTCTCTACCACCTTCTTCTTCTGTTCCTATTCACAAGTGTGCTAGTGCCAGATTCTCCGTTGTTAATCTTTATCATATCAGATTAAGTGTGATATCCAATTATTAATTTATTATAAAGTGTGATATATATATATCTATTGTTTAAATGATCAAATAAACCTTTTAAACTTGCAAAACAGAACTACTTCTTGGCTCAGTGGGGTCAGGAGGATTCCAAGAGAGGGGTGTTATATAGGGGTAGTCATCCAGAACGCATGAACTGGACATAAAGATATATCAATAAGGGTTTCCATTCAGTATCCCAGACTAGGCATTGACTTAGCTGTAGTGTTGAATTGAATCCTCTTACACAATACATAGAAGTCAGATGCAGAGAGCCGTAATGAAACAGTCCTATCTCATGGGCAAGCTGAGGATGATGTGCTAATCAAGATTGAAAACTTAAAAAGTCACTTCAATGAAATTAGGCATGTAGTCAGTCACTTACAAAAGACTAGGGGCCTAGGCCTAGGTAAAACACCGGTACCGGTAAATCCCTACCGCCTTACTACGAGGTCCCTTTGCGGGTTGGGGGATTTAACGCCTGCTTTTTGCAGGCGTTAAAATCCAACCCGCTAAGGGACCTCGGAGCTAATTACGGCACCGCAAAATTGCGGTGCCGTAATTAGCGCCTTCCCCATTCCCATAGAGCCCTATGGGGCAGAAATGGGAATGGGGAAGGGCAATGGCGGAAGGGGGATTTACCGCCCCTCCAACCTTGGAATGGGGCGGTAAATCCCCTTTCCGCCAAGGCGGTGCCGGCATTTTACCGGCATGAGCCATGGCGCTAATAGCGCCATGGCTCACCGCCTACCGGGTAATGAGGCCCCTGCTAAAATATCATTACAGAAAGCGCAGTAGTGTTAAAAGAGGGTAAACTTTCTGGGGCATGATGTAACTGAGCATGGGTTAAACCCACAAAAGAAAAAGGTTGAAGCCATTCGGAAATTAAAAGATCCCACCAATCTAAAGGATCTAAAGAGCTTGTTAGGAATGACAAGTTGCAACAGAAAATGTATTGAAGATAATGCGGAGGTTATATAGCCATTGATTACATTACTGAAGCTGGAAATAGGGAAAGGAACAATGTGAGCTGTGACCACGTTAAAAAGATGTTTGATAAAAGCCCCATGTTTAGCTGTGGCCAAGTTAAAAAGCTGTTTGATAAAAGCCTCATGTGTAGCTCTGGCCAAGTTAAAGAGATGTTTGATAAAAGCTCCATGTTTAGCTTATCCAATAAAAAAAACAGGATTTATTCATAGAGATAGGCTTCACAGATCAGTGTATGTCAGCAGCCTTATATCAGAAACATGATTCAAATAAAACAATTGCAAATGGCAGCAAAGCATTGTCATAGGTATAAACAAAACATTGTGAATATGAAAAGGCACCATTGACCACTGCCAGGCTATTGCAAAATTTAGGTCCCATTATTCAGGGGGAGCGGGTGATTATTGAACCAAATCAACAGCCTTTGCAATTTTTACAGAGTAAAAGGATCAGGTCAGAGAAGTTAGCCCAGTCAAGAATCACACCTTGGACATTGGCATTGCAGGGATTCCCAGTGGAAGTCAGGTACGGCCAGAATACAAAGAGCCCAGTTGCTCAGACACTGTCAGCCTTACATGATTGTGCAGCTGTTTGTATCTTTGATGACACAGAGTTAGAAATAAATGTAACCAAATTGGAACAACCTCCACACAGCATTCAATGAAGAAACATGTAGGGATCTCCTAACCGTGTATGTAGATGGATGTGCATACCACCTGGGGGGTGATTTTGAAAAATAATTTGTGGCAGGAATGCAGAATTTGTGGATAAAGTGTGAGGGCATTCCAAGAGTAAGCATGAAGTTAGGTTTGAAAAGCAATCAAATTGAAGAGTTGGCTGTCATCTATAAATCAATATACACAGCATAGTTTTAGTTACTGACTATGATTATGCTTGAAATAGTTTAGTGGAATGTTTACCTGGGTGGAAATTGAGAGGAATGGTCACATATAACAAGAAGCCACTTCAACGTGACAAAATGATTCACGCCATAGATAATCTGGTTTCAGAGAACGGCATGATCATTCACCGGAGAAAAATGTCATCTGAAAACATCAGGGGAAGACAACGAGGGGAATGACAAGGCAAGTCAGTTAGCCAGGATAAGGACAGTGATTGAGGAGTTATTTCCTAATCAGCACCTTCTGGGTGAAATCCAGATAGATGCAATAACATGCCCCAAATATCAGGTAACAGTTGAGCAACCTATGCACAGTGGAGTTTTCATATCGCTGATCAGGACTTGGTTAAGGCACAAAAAGAAGATCCGATTTTAGGTATACTCTATAACCATTTATTAAATACAGAGCATAATCCACTGATTATCTGTGTCAGGCCAATTCCAGTGGGTGGGTCATTGTGGGGATTGATGCTACATCATGCCCATGATGCCATAACTGAGGGTCACAGAGGGTCCTAGAAAACATTGGCAATCCAAAAAGAATATGCTTATTGGACACACATGTCCCAGGATGTAGAGCTCTATACTAGAGGATGTTTGGTGTGATCACAGTTTCAACCTACTTCTCCAACACATAGGGCTCCATTAATGAAAAGAGTTCTGACACTTCCATAGTCAGATTTACAAACCAATTTCATTGGTCCTGTCCAAAGACCAGCACAGGGAAACAGGTATATGCTGATGGTTACCTATTTAATGTCTAAGTGGTTAGAGTGCATCCAAGCATCTGACTGCAGTACGCAAACAGCAGCCACTTAACTAGTATATTGATTTTCTCTAGATTTGGTTTGCCTCAAAGAATAGTATCAGACTGTGGAAGTCATTTTACTAATGCAGTGATGACAAAGATGTGGCAAACCGAGTAAAAAGGATACCGCACATTTCCTATTGGCCTTGTTCTCCTGGAGGTGTAGAACGTAGCAATAGATACATTATTGATATTTTTTAAAAGAATTGCAGCTGAAGAAGGATCCAGTTGGGATTTGTGACTCCCTCTGGTGCTAATGGCCTCTCTGATTGACCCTCCCAGGTTCAACTTGGGTACTTCCTCTCCTCTATCTCTATCTCTACCTGTGGTTTACCCCAGGGGTCTAACCTCTCTCACTTCTAAGCTCTCTCACTCTCTCACTGCCACTACAAAGCCTTCCTGCCTCCCTGAAACTTGAGAAGAACCATCTCCGGTTCTGGAAGCACCTCAAAACCTTCCTCTTTGCCTCTGCTTTCTCTCCCTCTCTCCCCTGCTAAAATCACTGAACTTGCACTGATTCTGCAACTGGGCCACTCACCGATCTCGGTCCTTGGCCCAGCCACACTTCCCTGCACTGCCTACCTGCACTACGGGACTGTCTCTGTATCCTACAGCCCCTTCTCCCGGTACTTACCTTGCACTTGCCAATAGCTGGCCCTATTATTTATCTTGTATTCTACTAACCATGTACTGCACTTCCTTGCACTTGCCACCAGCTGGCCCTATTATTTATCTGTTTTTCTACTAACCATGTACTGCACTTTCCCGTCTCCCCTTCCCCTTGCACTTTTCCCAGCCCTCCCTACCCTTGCACTTGCGCGATCTGAATGACACTTGGCCTAGTAGGATCGTTGTCTGTCTCCCCTTGTTCCCCCCCTGCCTCGTTGCGCCTTGAAACAGTTGTGTATAGGCGCGTTACAAATGCCATATTATATCATATCACTGGCTGTTTAACCAATACATGGCACTCCTTGCACACCATCTCACTGCACTCTGCCCCAACTTCCGGTGCTATGCGGATGACACTCAGTTAATTTTCAGGCTGCCTTCAGCCACCTCTTCTCACTCTCTCATCTCTGTCAGTCTGTCCGCTATCCAGGAGTGGTGTGCTGCCAATGATCTCTGCCTTAATGCTAGTAAGACTGAGATTCTCCTATAGGCGCTCCCTCCTTTTCCTGTCACTCTCTGGCCGGCCTCGCTTGGCCCTCTTCCTGTGCCCACCTGTGAGGCTAAACACCTCGGGTGCATCTTCGACTCCACACTCTCCTTCTCTCCTCACATCTCTGATGTTTCTAAGAAGTCTCACTACCAGCTGCACGTCCTCAGAGGTATTCTTCCTTTCCTCTCCTTCCCCCAGAAGCTCACTGTCTCCAGAGCTCTGGTACTCCCTAAACTGGACTACTGCAACAGCCTCTTTATAAATCTGCCTGTCTCTACTCTCTGCTCTCTGCAACTTATCCAGAATAGGACTGCAAGACTTGTCCTTGGCCTCAAGCCCAGGGATTGTATCTCTCCAGGACTGAAATCTCTGCACAGGCTCACAGTAGCTTTGAGGATTGAGTTCAAAACCCTCTGCATTGTCCACAAGGCCTTCTGGGGACTGGGTCCTCAATACCTTCAACTCTCTCTGCCTAAACTCACCCACACTAACTCTACACCCTGCAATCTGCAGGAGCGAAATATGTGACTTAGAGCCAGGCTGCCACGACTTTATGAACTCAAAAACAAAAGAACTAGACCATCGGTCTTCATACCCATTCTAACCGCCACTAACCCTAACCCATCTGCCACAGCTGTTGAAAGACCTCCAAAAATGCAGAATTATCTCTTCACAACCAGAAGAGATCCAAGCACCCTAAACTAAGACCTATTCAAGAAAGAAATACAACTCCCACCCTATCAGGAGCACTCATCAATGCAAGGTCCATCATAGCACATAACACGGAAATTGCTGAAATACTTACTATGGATAACCTAGACTTTTTGGCTGTCTCCGAGACCTGGCTCCACTATGCTGCAGGTCCCGCACTTATGATTGCCATACCGACAACTACAATATACTCAGAGTCGATCAGCCTAACTCTAGAGGTGGCGGCCTGGCTATCATTGCTAAAACTAAGTTAGCATTAAGACTCACCCCACCTCCAGCAATTACATCCTGTGAACTACTATCAGCTAAACTACCCATCTCCAATAATAGTACACTAACTATTCTCCTGGTGTACAGACCACCTGGCCCTCTAGGTAACTTTGAGGAAGACCTTTCCAGCCTCCTCACTAACAACATCAAAGATTCCACCCAGCTCCTATTATTAGGTGACTTTAACCTGGGATTTAATGATGTTGAGGACAAACATGCCCAATCTATCCAATCGATTTTAGTCGAACATGGCCTTACCCAAAAAGTCTTAGCTCCCACACACATGAAAGGACGCACACTAGATTGGATAGCCAACCTGAACTGTGCCACTATCATCTCTAATATTACACCACAAACCTGGACCGACCCCCACCTTATCTGTTTCTCATCCATCATAGAACCTCTAAAAGTAGATACTTGTGAAATAGCACCACCCCTGCTAACCAGAAGCAAAAAACAAATTACTGCTGAAAAACTACTCCCCCTTCTCCTACCAGCTCTCACTGCTAGCACTAACAACTCTGACCCAAATACGCTAGTTGATACATTTAACAAAACTATGTCCAAAGCCTTGGATACTATTGCCCCTATCAAACTACGTAAAAGTAAACAAGAATCACACCTCAATTCTTGGTTCACCCCCATCTCAAAGAACTACGAATCCAAAAACGTAAACTCCAAGCAATCTGGAGGCACTCATCTTCAGCTGAGAATAAAACTCCACTTGACAACTATGCAAACAAATACAAGAAAGAAATAATCCAAACCAAAAAAAAACATATTCAATGAGAGAATCAGTAAAGCTAACTCTAATTCTAAAGAACTCTTCTCCATCCTCTGGGAAATGGAAAACCCAATTGCTCCCACGGATAATGTCCCCAAGGACAAACAATGGTGCACCAGCGTCCAAAATGCATTAGCAAATAAAATAATAACTCTACAGTCCAAAATTGCAAAGAAGAAAGCCTCCTTGAGCTCCACAGGAACCTATACCACCCCTCTGACAGATACACCAAGTACAGAGGCACTAAGTAGCTGTAAACCATTTAGGTTTACCAACATATCCATACTGGAAACTGAAAAGGTTATATCATCTCTGAAACCATCGAACTGCCAGGGCGAGAGTTGCCCGGCACAAGTTATTAAGGATGCAGCTAGAGATTTAGCACACTTCATCTTTAAGCTAATTAATGCCTCCTTTAAATAAAGTACTGTGCCCACTAACCTTAAAGAATCCTCGGTACTGCCTCTCCTCAAAAAACAGACCCTTGACCCAGCTATCCCGACTAATTATAGGCCCATTACTACGGTCCCATTCCTCCTTAAAATCATTGACAGAGTAGCCTACCTCCAGATCCAAAACTACCTGGAGACAAACCAACTACTAGGATCACGCCAATCTGGATTCAGACCACAACACGGTACTGAAACGGCCTTAATTGATCTCAAGACACAAATCAACGAGTTGAAGGATAAAGGTAAAACAACTGTGCTCCTTCTCCTTGACTTATCGGCGGCCTTCGACCTGGTGGGCCATGCAGTGTTATGCAAGCATCTAGCGTCTGCTGCCTATTTCTCAAGTGAAGCTATAGCCTGGGTACAATCCTTCCTAGCCAACCGTACAATGAGAGTGTTCTCCCCCTTAGCTTCAGCGGACCCAATACAAATCACCTGTGGTGTCCCACAAGGTTCATGTGTCTCCCCTACAATGTACAACATCTTCACTAAGCCACTCTTCGATAAACTTGACAGAATGGGGGTAACCTATACTAATTACGCGGACGACACGCAGATCCTCATACCACTATCTGGCAACTTTGTCGAAGACACAGCTCTATTAAATAAGATTTACCTCCTCATTCAGGCATGTATGGCCTCCCACGGCCTCTGCCTGAATGACGACAAAACAGACATACTGATCCTGGGTTCCGACTCTAACCTCAAAATACTTAGCCCCAGCTACACAGCCTTTAATATAGATGGTAATGTAATCAAGGTGGTAACCGAGGTGAAAACACTAGGTTTCTACCTTGATTCCACACTATCTCTTTAAAAACAAGTCAATTCCTTGGCTTCATCTACAGCATACACCTGCAAATTGATCAGGGCCTGTAGACCCTACCTCTCCAAAACTAACTGCATCACACTAGCCAACGCTTTAATAATGTCTACATTGGATTACTGCAACACCCTATATGCAGGTGCCAACAAAACTGTCATAAACAAAATGCAAATACTGCAGAACAATGCTCTTAGAGCAGCTTTGGACATACCCCGTAGAGAGCATATATCTAATATCAAGAAAGACTGCCACTGGTTAAAAATGAGTGACAGAATTCTCCTCAAGACGCTATCTCTCACCTATAAAGGACTGAACAATACTGCGCCACCATATATCACGGCTAGACTAGCCAGAAAATCCTCCAGTCACCACACCAGAGCTTCTAACCATCTCTTGCTAGAAATTCCCAGATTCAGACTAACAAAAGCGGGTGGAGCAAGCTTCCCTGTTAGAGCTGCCCGTGCCTGGAATGCACTCCCTTCTGTATTGAGAGATGATCAGCCCTACTCTAGAATCAGATGTAATGTGAAAAGTTGGCTCTGGACCAATGACACCCATCAAACTGTTCCCCTGCATTAGATCCTGGATTTCTGCATGTAAATATCCTGATTTTCCTGAAACCTGTACTATAGACTATCTTTCCTCCTCCTTTGTGATGTGATGTACCTACATCTCGTATATTTGTACTGTAAATATTGTAATAACATGTAATTGCACCACTGTATGTAGCCAAGCTTAAGTATTCTTGTTACCGCTGCGCCCGGCTACCCCATGGTTTGGAGCGCATTATCAAATAATAAACTAAACTAAACTAAACTAAACTAAATATCTTCTTTCTCAAGCTCTTTGCTCATCCGCCTCCAACTCCCTCAAGGTCAGTCGCTTTTCCAAGCAACAAGTTGGTGGTAGATCTCTCGCTTTGGCTGGGGCCTCCCTCTGCAACAGCTTCCCTGCCTCACTGAAACTTGAGGAGAACCATCTCCGATTCCGGAAGCACCTCAAAACCTTTCTCTTTGCTTCTGATTTTTCTCCTCCTCTCCCCTGCTGAATCGCTGGCTTAACTGCACTGGTTGCCTGGTCACCTTCTGATCTTGGGCCCAGGTCCCCTCCACTGCCAGTCGCACATCTGCACTGCATTCCTGGCAACTCCCGCACTCAGGACTGTCTCTGTATCCCTACAGTCCCACTACCAGCACTTGACACCGGATGTATGCACTTGCCCTTGCCACCAGCTAGCCGTACTTAATTATTGGTATTCTATTAACCCATGTACTGGAATTTTCCCTCCTCTTCTCCCCTGCACTTTCCAGCTTCCCCCTTCCCATGCACTTGCGAGATCTGAATGACAATTGGCCTAGTAGGATCGTTGTCTGTCTTCCCTCTGTTCCCCCTCCCTTGCCTTGTCACGTCTTGAAACACTTGTGTATAGGCGCATTAGAAGTGCCATATCATATCATATCATGGCTACTATATCAACACAGTCAAAATCCACAAACCTAAGTCCACACAAAATTATGACAGGCAAAAAAATGGCTTTGCCACAACATTTGTTACACCGGACCAATGAACAGGTTCTGGTAAATGCAGCAACATTTCAGGAATATGTGGAAGTGCTGATAAAACATTTACAACATGCATTGGCATTTGCACAGCAGAATTTGGAAAAAGCTGTTGTCAGTGCAAGTTCATACTATGATAAGAAAACATCTGTGAGAGAGTATGAAGTAGGTGATGAGGTGTTTAAATTTGACTTCGCAAAGGGTAAACACAAGAATTCCAAATTACCAGCATCCTGGTGTGGTCCATACAAAATTGTGGGCAAGGTTTCACCTGTGGTCTACAGAAATATGGTAAAGGAAGGTGAGCTGACCATGGAACAATGGGCCTCATTACGACCCAGGTGCTAATGGGTTAACGGCGCCGTAAAAGGCTGCGACTCCGTTAACCTATTAGCGCCTAATTAAGAGGTCCCTTTGCGGGACCCGACCTTAACGGCTGGTGTAGACCAGCCGTTAAATTAGGGACCCGCAAAGGGACCTTGGTGCTAATTACGGTGCCGCAATTTGCGGCACCGTACTTAGCGCCTTCCCCATTCCCATTGAGCCCTATGGGGCAAAAATGGGAATGGGGAAGGGCCATTGAGGAAGGGGGAATTACCGCCCCGCCAACCTTGTAATGGGGTGGTAATTCCCCCTTTTTCCATGGCGGAGTCGGTAACTTACCGGCATTGACCATGGTGCTAATAGCACCATGGTCTTCCGCCAGGGTCGTAATGAGGCCCAATGTGTCCATGTTAACTGAATAAAGCCATTTCAACCAAAACATGAGGTGTTAAGGCTAGAACAAGCTGGAGAAACTAGCAGAGAATGAAAGGAGTGGTTGTATTCTGAAATCAAAGCATATTTTATTTGAAGGGATTCACGATAACAGGTAAATAGAAGCACTGTAGCAGGTAAGTATGTGTGAATTAAATTATTAAGATAAGGGTTTAAAGGGAGGATATGTCATGTAAGTAGGTCTATGCAAGAGTATGGTTGTGAGGCGTGAAAACAAATTTTAAAAAAGTCAAAAGTATTTAGGCTTGTAATATTGTATTTTTAGGTCAATGATAGGTAGCATTTGTGGCTTCCAAATTGGTGGAACAAATGGGGGATGTTCTTGAATGATATGGTTTCTTTATGTTTAATCCACACATTAGCTTTCAGAGAGTTGCAGAGGGAGCTGTGTATATAATGTTTAACCATCTTTTGTTTCCAGGAAAAGAATGAGAATACGATTTTGCATAATGTATTTGTATATACAAAAATGTATACCCGGTCATGAAAGGGAATTGAGTAATGGCAATAAAAAAACAGTATTTTCTGTATACTTCTCTTCTGAGCTAGATATTAATCGCTTCCTTCGCCAGCGCTCCTGGAGCTGGGTATCATCGGAGGAGGCCCCTAGATGAACGGGAGTGCACTGAACCAAAACCCCCTAGACTGAAGGGGGAAGAGGATGTGCAACCGGTGAGCATGAAAGAAACCCCGCATACATCATATTCAAAAATCATAATTGCAAACTGCATTACATCTAAGGACATGAAGACTAGTTGATGAGAGATTGTGCGAACAATTACAATGCTTCTTAATTTGAAGAATGAAAAATGTTTACTTTCACAAATGCACCCATGATTTGTTGAAATTATGTAGCCGGGATTTGTTTATTTCTGCAAAGGCCCTTAGACTTTAGGCTCTACAGAAACAAGGGTGAGATATGTAAGAGATACTGGTGGTGCAAATTTCAGCTAGGCCATGAATGTCACCAACAACCTAGACTCCTGTAGAAAGTGGATGTCAGTGCGCAATTAGTGCTGGTGTGTACTTCAGCGTGTGCGTGTGGCTTAGTGCTGATGTGAGACAGTTTTGAGAATTAATACAAACCAAAGAAAGGGTAGCTTGAATCGGTTGCATAGCATTACATAGCATGGCATAAGCATAGTGTACAATAGGACTGCAAGGTAGTATATAAGGACTATTACTAACACTAACCCCTAAATACTAATCTTTGACCCTAAACCATAACCCGTTAACATAATTAGTGATTAGAAAGGGTGCAACATTAGTGTGCAAACTGGGGTTATACATGGGGCTGCAGGCACCGATTCTGCAATGCTGATTAGAAATACAATGCAGGAATTAAAACTGCTTTTTTGATGGGGACGTGAGCTGAGGAATTTGATAAATTATTCGGTTTAAAAACAGTCCATTGTGTTTGAGCTGCTAGCACAGAAATCCAGGATGAAAATGTTGATTCCGGGCTCATTGAACAAAACTCAGTTCCAGGGTGACTGTGAAAAAGAATAGGGACTTCTGGAGGTTTCCCGAAGGCTCGGCGATGCCGGAGGAGGTGTATAAAGGATGAGATACCTTCACTGCCAGTGGCTGGAAGGTCAAATACTTTCTGTAGGGAGATGTAGCTTAATGGGTTGGCTGAGAGAGGGTTTAGAAAAGGTGCTAAAAGAGGAAGGAGGGGCTGTTTTTTGTCAAGAAAGCGAGGACTAAGAGGAGTGGGGAAAGAAAACATAGTTTTCGGAGAGACTTTCGCTAGTGGTGCTATTCTGGGCCAAGCCGCCTGTGTGCCTTGCAGGGAGGAAGGCAGACCTGTAGTGGTCCACTGGGCAGACGGGGAAGAGACAGAGTGAGAGAGAGCTTGTGTGCTTCCAAGAGGGGTTTCTGCCGGCCGTCAAGGACAAAATGCTTCTACAATGTATGCTAAGCATGAAGTGACAAATGAAGAGAATTTTACCTACTGTAGATAAAATTGACCTGATTAGCGGAAGTCAAATTATGCTTCAGGAAAACCCTTTGTACTTCACTCATTGGTGTACAAATACGGTTTTCTATGCAAAACTAGCTGTCTGTCACCTCGATATGTTAAGGTGTAGCGGGTTGAAATTGGTCCAACCACAACTGTAAAAACAGGAGAAGAGTTAGAGTGCTCTACATGACATGAGGCCCGGTGCTGTCCCTTAGTCAGAGAGCCGAATAAAAGATAATTTTCTTTTTGCTCCGTACAGTGAGCTAATCTCCACACTAGAACTCAGAAAAACAGCACAAGAGGTTATGGCCTGGAGATAAAAATAGCTAACAGGCCCAGTCAATCACAAAATACAGCACCTTTTTCCAATCCTTTCAGGTTGTGAGATTTTCAATCCCATTGTAGATGTCCCCCGGGGTTGCTCAAGGGCATAGGTGCACATGCAGATGTGCTAAGCCATTACTCTGAACAGGTACAGTTGCTGCCATCATATGCTATGTGCCCAAATAATGCCTTTATAAGCCTGTATAATAAACAAATGCAAGGTAAAGAATCACAGGAGTTGCCATCATATGTCAAATGTTGCCTAAAGTTCCCCAATATTGCCTCCATAAGCATGGTATCAAACACCGTATGCCATGTAGACATTAAGATATTCACTGAGTAAGTATTATAATTGTACATTGTAATTTTACAAAAGGCTTACTCATTACATAGTATTAACAACACAAATTGTACTTATTATTAAGTTAACCAATAAAATCCTACCCTACTTAGTTTTGACTGCTACCTCAGGAGGACTTTCAGCTCTTCTCTGCCGTGCTCTCAGCATAGCTGCTCTAGCTAATTGCCCCATGTCACACTGTACCTCCATCAGCAGTTACCTCAGCAGTTACCAGGCAATGTCATTCGACACATTGCAGAGTGTAAGTGATTTCAATCTGGCACACACCCAAGTCACGCCCAGCATTTAGTGCACTAATGAAACCCTTCTCTATTTTATCTAAAAGTTCAATATTCTGAAAGATATGCCACTCATATCACACCCTTCTCCTGAGACCGCACACTCCCCCCCCACCCCGGTCACACTGAACCAGGAATCAGCCTAGTTTGCAAAGGTGAATATTTATTTATGTATTTAGAATTTAAATCACAATGGCCCTCATTACGACCCTGGCGGAAAGTAACTGACCTGACCGCCATAGCGTAAATAGCGTTTCCGCCATTGCACGACGGAGTAAAGTGCGGCTAATTCCAACCCATCGGGCACGAGCACTACGCCATGGCGGAAGTGCAAAGTCCGCGATGGCGGAAATGTCCCCAAAACGCCCCTCACCGCCGTCGTACGGCGCCCTAGGTGCAATTCCGCCACCCATCATAGCGGTCACCGTAATGAGCGGCAATCGGAAAATACGGTGACCGTAAATATACGGAAACGGAAGTAAAAACATGGTCCCGGAATGGGAAACAGCACGCCGTACACCTATAAAATCAGAATTCCCACACAACCATTAAAAATACTACCCTGAGACACAATCCAACCCGTCATCCACGCTAGTGAAAACAAGAAAAATGGGAAAAGTAGCGAAGAAAGCGTGCGACCGCAAGCGGCAGGTCCACTTCTCCCGTGAGGAACTCACTGTGCTCACAGAGACCCTCCAGGAGAATGCTGCCGTCGTCTTCTCGACGCAAATGACCAGGACGGCACTTGCGAACAAGAAGGCCATATGGGCCCTGGTGGCACAGCGGGTAAGTGCGGTGGGGACCGCACCCCGCAACCCACAGCAATGCAGAAAGCGATGGGACGACTTGCGGATACGCGTACGGAGCATACTATCCGCCAACCGTAACATTGCCACAGCTACCGGGGGAGGATCGGAATCACCCATCAAGTTGACCCCCTGGGAAGAAATCTGTGCCTCCACCATTGGAATGGAGAGTATAGAGGGAGTCGGAGGGATGGAGAAACGAGTGGAGACATCCGAAGAATCAGGTAGGTGGCCCAAATAAAACAATGCTAAATCCACAATGTCCAATCATGTGAAGTACCATGTGTCCACATAGTGCAAGAGAAACACATGGCCAGGAGAACGTCCACATACATTGGCCTGATAGCGCACTTTAAAAGTCACATTAAATACATAAATAATTAAAAATCCTAAAAACACCCTCTACACGTGCAGCAGGCACACCCTAACTACAGGCTGCAAAACAACTGCATCCTCAATCCACACAAAAATGAAACCACCTCCAAGGCCCTGACCCAAATCACCCTCAGGTACCACCCCAATGCATGTGATACATTGCCATTCCAATTTCCACAGACCCATTAATAACGCTCGCCCTCCTTTACTCCACCACAGGGTCCGATTCAAACGACGAGCTCCAGGACACCCCTACCAGCACACCTGCAAAGAGGGCCAAGACCAACGGCCAAAGACCCTCCACCTCAGCTGCACGGATCAAGACACGGCAGCAGCACAAATCAAGTGGCAGCACACAGGAGGGGACTTCAACATGCACCCCAGCAGCCAGCATGCCCACAACAGCAGCACCACAGGTCCCCCCAATGGATGCCACCGAAGGCACTGCTTCTGGTGGCAGCAGCACCATAGGTGACACTGCATTAATGGCAACATGCTCCGACACAGAAAACGGTGATGTCGATGTAGGATCCATCCATGACCTGTCCCAATCCCCCTGTTTGTTTCATCCCGTACACCATGAGGATACCACGCAGGGGCACCCACAAGACGACGACTGGCCATCCCCCACAAGCCCTGTGGCAAGGCAACATGAGGTCATCAGCCCCTCTGTGACACCACCGCAAATGGCCATGGCACAGCAGAGGCAACAGTCCCTCGACCAGGTGATCGTGCAACAGCAGCAACTAGCTACGCTCCTCAAGGACCATGCTGATGAATGTGGGGGTACTAAGGCAGCCATAGAAACATCTACTGAGACACTTAGGGCAGAAATGGAGAGAAGTACAGAGACACTAAGGGCACAAATGGAGAGAAGCACCGAGAGCCTGAGGGTACAAATGGAGAGAAGCACCGAGAGCCTGAGAGTACAAATGGAGAGAAGCACCGAGAGCCTGAGGGGGGAACTGCATGCGACGTCCAAAGACGTATGTGCTGAACTTGCCGCTGTGCGCCGTGTGCTCACTGAGCTCTCACAAACCCTTAGGGACATGCATGGACGTGAGCAGGCAGAGACATCATCCGTTGCAAGTTCCGTCCAGGGCAGCCCCCAACATAGATCTGGGAGGAACCTGCGCTCCACAGGCAGGGGTGCCCCTGATACCCGGAGAGGGGGCTTGCAATAGCGTCTGCCCACTGACAATGAGCATCTTTGGACACTGGTGTTCGGGGGGGAGGTAGGAGGGTGGAGGGGGTGTGTTGGGCTTACTTGGGTGGCGGGTCGATGGGGTGTGTAACATAATTTCACATATGCTACAAACATTGCACAATCAACCAATGAGATGTGTGGACATTGATCTTTGTGTACGAGGCCTTTATAGGCGTACAGTCCATATTGTGCATGTTCCAGACACACACAGTGCCACAAGTCCCTTGTCCATGTATCAGCCACCAGGCGTGAGTGCTAGAAGCATGAATCTGTGAGAATCTGACGAATTTCACGGCCCTCCTGTGCCTCGCGGACTCCTTGAGGTGCTGCCACATCCCTACCCTCATCATGACCATCTTCAGGTGCTTGCAGTACTGCGTCAGGGGGCATGGGCACATTTCTACGTACGCACATGTTGTGTAGCATGACACATGCCATGACCATCTTTGCAACCTTCTCATGGCGGTACAGGAGTGCCCCGCCAGACCTGCTGAGGCAGCGGAAACGAGTCTTCAGTAGGCCGAATGCCTGTTCTATGACTACAAGGGTACGTGAGTGGGCATGGTTGTAGTCCTCCTCATGCTGGTTCTGTGGGTTCCGGAGTGGTGTAAGGAGCCATCTCTTCAGTGGATACCCGGCATCACCTGTATGTGGACAATAAAGGTTGTTTGTGGAATGACATTGCTACGTACGCACCCCCCCCCTTCCTGCCAGGTCATTGCCGCATCACATACCCCACATTATCATGCATGAAATGAGACTCACCGAGTAGCCAGGATCTGTTCCCTGCGTGTCGCTCCATGTAGCGTGGTATTGTAGAGTTCCTCAAGACCATAGAATCATGGGTTGATCCAGGAAATCGGGCACAACAATGTGTAATGATCCTGTTGGAGTCACACACCATTTGTACATTAAGAGAATGATATTGTTTTCGGTTGCGGTACTGGGCCTCCATGGCATGTGGGACAACCAATTCCACATGGGTGCAGTCGATGGCACCAATGCAACCCGGTATGCCGGCAAGTGCATGGAATCCCACTTTTGTGTTCGTAATTTCCTGCTCCGAGCGTGGTAGAGAGATGTAGTCGTCTGCGTGCTTCAGGCGGGCATCGAGCACTTGCGATAGTGTCCGTGACAACAGTGGCTGTGAAATGCCATGCAACTGTCCGACTGTGTGCTGGTAGGTGCCTGTGGCCAGGAAGTGTAGTACAGACACCACCTTCAGTAGGGGTGGGATGGCGGTTGGGCTATCTATCATGCTGACAAGGTCAGCGTGTGTCATGTTCACAATGGCGGTTATGGTGTCCCCGTCCAAATGGTAGAGGGTGTGGATCTGCTCAGCAGTGAGGTTGAACGGATGTGCTCGGAGGCGTGGGATTGCGGGCTGCCTGTGTGGTGGCAGTGGCTGTGCTGGTGGGCCTTGCTGGCCCTGCCTTGCCCTCCTCCTCCTCCTGCGTCTCCTCTGTGCGGCCGGTTGTTGTAGTAGTTGGTGTTCGTCTTCTTCTTGAAGTTGGAGTACTTGCAGTGCTATCAGGTCCCCCAGGGCCAACATCGCTAGTCCTGCCGGTAGCATTTTGGAGTGGGTGTGGTTGTGGGAGGGGGTTGGGTGTGAAATGTATGTGTTTTCAGGCTGTATAGCCTCCACCTGTGGTGATTCATTCCACCTGTGCAAGCTGCAATCCCCTTTGGGCGTGCACGTCCCGCACACAACGATGCAATTCGACGCATGGCATCTTGCTATTACAATCATGTATTTAATCCCGATGGCAGTGAAATATTGGTTCATATGTTCATTCTGCTATGGTCCCATTGTTTCACATACTATCTTTGCAGTCGCGAACAAACTTGTGAAGTGTCAGTGGAATGTAGTACTCGATTAACGCTGGTCCCTCATGCAGCACTGTACCGAGGTTCACCGACGGGCGGGGCGTCCCATTTGTGAGTGAAGCCAGTTGCCATTTTCACACACTGCCGCACTACATGGATGGATTTGTGATTTCAAGCGGTCACAGATGCCTTATCGACGTGATGTTGCAAATGAGGAATTCGAAGGACAGCGCTTTCGGTTTTCAGCTAGCGGCGAGGAGACGCCCACAGGTCTGACTGCAGATATAAAGTTCTATTGTTTAATGTCCTTCGGACAGGGGCCATGGCGAGAATGCAATGATTGATATGAATAGTATGGGATGCGCAATAGCGTAGTGGACGATAAGGCAGGACGTTCCCAAATACATGTTACTTCACAACACTGGAATTCCGGGCTGGAGCACAGTGGATTTTGCAGACTGCATTACGCACAGACTCAATGGAAATTTCACATGTTATGTGAGTAAATAATCAGGCGTTTTCATACCGGGATGAGGGAATGATGTATGGATGCATGGACAGATGATTTAATAGTGAGTTTGCCATGTACAGGGCTTTTTGGAATCTATCCACTTCCCCTGCGCTATGTGATGCAGGGCTGCCATAGTGGGACCATCGTCTATCTGCCCTTGTTGAACCCTCCCTGTCTCGACGCGCCTTCAAACACTTGTGTCTATGCACGTTACTAATCCCATCTAATGGATTCTGTTTTAACAGACGCATGCACACAAACACTCGTTTGTAATGGTGTTTTCACCTCGATTTATATAGTTATGATTCGCAAGTGATTTTTGGGTGGGAATAATCCTTTTGAGTGGGCTAGCATGCATATGGCTGTGGATTTAGTGTGATCATTGAAGTGAGTGATTCAAATGAAGTTCTGATGCCCATACTATTCTTTTTCATTTCATTTGGGTGACAGGTATCTCCTCCCCTTTTGCCGCTGCCATCTGTATGCCACTCCTGCAGATGGCTTTTACTCCCGACACCTGCTGCTTCGTGTTAATCAGTGGAGCACCATTACGATCTTATGGGACGATCGCCAATGGGCCACATGCCCTTACGCAGTACTAGTGGCTAGGAGCAACATATCGACCTTTCAGCTGGACTAGTGCCTACCTAATGGGACGGCCCTGCGGTTCTAGGCGCTTCCATGTTGCCTTTTTGAACGTGAATGTAGCCCCTGTGTACCATGAAGGAACAGGGCATCACACAAGAAGAAGCTGGTCATTTCTTGCGGATGCGGCCCACAATAATGAAATATATTTTGGAGTTCATGACCTAATAGCTGTATGGGCTTGGTGATTTTGTTGTGCATTAAATTTTGATTATTATATTGACCGTGTAGCGTTATTCTTTGCAAGTAATGTAGCATATTCCTATTTGTGGAGCGATGTATTGTGAGAAGATCTGCATTGGGTTCCGGTTTCTGAGTATAGTTGCGTGGTACTGTGCTGGGCGCGTTTGCCTACGAAGCCCAGTGAGGTCAGGGATAGGGGCTGCCATTATGACTGTTTTAATGATGTCATGCTCAGGGGCGGGGGATTAGCTTTTGTGTAACAGATGCCGGTCAGCCAGGTGGATTGGTGGAATGATGTGATTATCAGAATATGGCTGGTCACAGGTGCCTGTGTTTGCGTGCGTTTCTTGGAGGGAGACTGAGGTCATGTCCATTGGAATGGCTTCTGTATTCGTGCCATCTGTGCCCTGCAGCTCCCATTGGCCCCTCTTGAGATGAGCCTGGCTGCTCAGTCACTCTGCCAACTTGTGTGGTACATGCTTATGCTGATGGTTGGTTTGTTTACTGGCAGGAGTACAGGGCTGGTGCAGTCTCCCTCAGGATACTGCTTTGAATGTTGCCTTGCACTGGTGTCAAGCGATGGGGGGCCTGTTTTTGTTTGTCTCATATTTCAGTTCATGTTGCTGTACTTGAACCTTCACATGCCTGTGCTGCATCAGTACGGCAATGGTGCCATGGCAAATATGGATGGCCACTCACAAGGCACTTGGAGCCCCTAGATTCATTTGTTCGTTGGCATGCATGGGTGACTTGTACATTTCACTGGTTGCATTGTGTGACTTCATTGCACCTACGAGGAGTTGTGCAATGTGGGCAGGGAGTGGTGTACAGGCACTCAGTAGGGCCTTTTACTGTTGGTTCGCGATGCCGTACTTCTCACCATGGCGGAATGGTACTTTCCGCCATGCTTGATGGCGTTAGGTATATGTCCGCTAGGGTCAGCATTCGCGTACCGTTGCGCCATGGTGGTAATTACGGTTTCGCATGGCGCGCGTGCGCGTACTTGGTGCAGTTAGCGTTGGCGTTCACTACGGTGTCGCTAATGGCATCGTACTTTACGGTGACGGGTCATAATCGCACCGAGCGCTATTCGATGGCGGTATTGCATTTCCGCCATCGTTTTTCGATTTCCGCCAGGGTCGTAATGAGGGCCAATATATTTTAATAGGTAACAACAATCACCAATGTGGTGACAGAACACAAAATATTGTCTTTAATGCACTAGGGGTCAAATAATGAACACAAAAACAAATGCAGCACAGAAAATAATACTGTTGTGTTGGTTTGGAACAGATATCACTGTGGTTAGAAGTTCCCCCTGCAACACCCCTCAACCCACCAATAGGCAATTTAAATAGATGTGAGGAGAGAGCAGGTATTCAGCAATAACACAAATCAAACAGAATATCACCCCACCTTTCCTCTTTTAAACACAAGAGAAGAACAGAGTTGACTTTTCAACTGTCAGTAATGCTTTGAAATTAAAAACACCAAACGTGGTAAAAAATGCTTAAATTATGATACATTTCTATGGGGGCCGCTTGAACAGATGCACACAATCACAAGCAATGATTTAGTCAAAGGAAAACATTTGGAATCTCAAAGTCAAAGTAGGAAATAATTTAAAGCTAATTCACACGTGTAAAATCTTTCAGAATGTCAAATCGTAGCAAACCTTTCCTTGTGCGATTTTCGCTATAAGTGGCCAATTGCACTGCGGTTTAGGGTTCTATGGATAGCTAAGCAGGTTAGATACAAGTAGGAGATTACGTTTCCCTTTGATCATAAAAACTGAGGGAGTGATAGAGGTTTCAGTAACAGTCGTTTTCGCAAAATAGGCGCGTGAAAGGCAAACAGAAATTTGGGTTAAAAATGACAGATAGGTTTTCTTATACTATGTTAAGGACTACAAAAAGGAAAATGCCACACAGGAATCAGTTATTCACGGCCGCTCATAACCATTCATGTGTGATACTCTAGTTTCCATTTGGTTTGGGAATTACTTTTCTTATTCAAATCAATAAGAAGTTAGGGTTTAGTAACACAGATGAGAGAAAAGTCAGCGCAAGGATAGTTCTAGCAATACTATGGTTCTGAGTGAAAGAGGGGATGGGTTTGAAATTGAGATCAGACAATGCAGATATCTTATGAGTCGCTGTTCTTCCTATTAATACTTACAGTCCTTTGTAATTAATTGGACCATCAGTTCTGGTCATTGGATCGGGTCTATCAAGGAAAGGACAGCACATCAGGCGCAGGACTGTATCAGCTAGGCCGGATACTGGATTTGCACAGGATCTGCCCTACTTATTTCTGGGTATTTCAAATCAGCTGGATAGTGAGTTCACCAGGCAAGCCTTGTGGTAGCAAGCCAGATAGTTTCAGGATACTGGTTGTGAAAATAAGTTTGAGGATTTAGGCCTTGCTGAAAATCAATAGTTTTCTACTGCTTGGCAAGATTCTGGCATCTGGATCTGGAAGGATGTTAAAACTGGATGTTGAATGCTGGAACAAAGTGCTTCACCAGAACCAGGAAAGTGAGTGAATCAGTGAGTCCCTATGTGTTGTCAACTGTCTCTATTTATCCTTTTAAATGAAGTCACAAAATGGGTGTATGGGCCAGCTTAACTAAGCTTGCCCATGTGAGCGGGGATTGGATCAGGACCCCATCTCCGCCTTGCATCTGAGTGATTGGATCAAGGCCAAATGATATCACATTTATGGTTTAGCTTTACAGTCCTTAGAAACCTCCCTTCAGCCACTAGTGTCAAAATCGGATTTTATCCTAAATACATATTTCTACATTGGTCACCTCTACACAAATCACACACAAAGATTCCGTATTTTATGTAGCATCTGTTCATCAAAATCCCCCAGCTGTGGGATCTTGTTTCACCTTTGTACAGAATTGTATCCTTTTCGCCATGAACACCTTTTCCAAATCGTCTGCAAATTTCCACAAATGTGTGCATTTAACATAGGGATGTGTTTGTACATTTTCACAATTCTAGCATCAAATATATTGCAATTCCTGTCCAGAATATGTTACACAATTCTACTGCCTCTTAAAACGTGCAGCCAAAAATTAGACTAACAACTCTGTCCTTTTTTTATATTTTTCACCACGATGAATAACAAGTTATAAGTCTCTAAAAATTGTTCATTGTTCATATTTAGCAGCAAATGGTCTGCCCCTTTGTCCTCCCTCGAGTCCAGGAGTAGCCCCCTCCTTTGGGGAATTGCTTCCAGGAGCAGTTTACGACCCTTTCACACATCCGTTCCTTGGGCTGAAGGATCTGCCATTGTTCATTCTCTTTTTGTAGACAAAAGTCGGCCTAACTCACGATTATCATCTACCAGTGAGTTTCTGCTGAGAGGATTTCCCTCCCCTTGGGAGAAACCTGTTTTTCCACTTCTTGCATCTCAGCCAGGCTATGTTATTCTTAATTTCTTAAAATCCAGCAAAGACCAAACTTGTTGCATCAAATAACATACAGACATTACTTTCTTAGCTTTAAACCTGTAGGATCAAAAACAACTGAGATCTGTATTCTTTTTGGCAAAAATCCTTTTATGTTTGCTAATTCAGCAGACTTTTAGTTTAGATACTTTGAAGTTTTATCAGGAGCTCATCTGACAGCTGTCATTCACAGGTAGCCCAGTGTACTGCACACAGATTTTGACAGGAGCTGTCAGTTTACAGACAATCCAGTCTGAGGAAATGTTTTGCTCTTTACACTAAAGGACTTTCTATATTCGCCATGCTTCATTAGATTACATGCATTTAAGCACCAAGTGAGATTTTGAATGTTGAGGAGTGTTGTGTATAGGCATTTTGGAGTTCATAGCACCAAAGCAAATATCATTTATAGGCACATTTTGGAGTTTCATTTGCAAAGTTCTGCTTCTCTCTTCACTCTGCTGGTCATGAGCCCACTGGCACATGTTCTGCAGTGTGTGCTCTATCCCACCACACATGCACCATGGGTGGCAGGTTGTGCATCCATCTTTTTGTGCATTTAAACGCGCAGTTTTGGAGGTTTTTGGCGCACAAACAAGTTTTGCCGCCATTGTCGCTGTTCCTCGCACCATAACTATCAGAGTGATGCTGCATAAGATAGCGGAGTGGGTCAATGCATCCCACAGAGCTTAACTCACACACTAGAAAAAGAAGGAGAGATGTTGGAAGTGTACATCGGTGGCAGAAGAGTTACCCTACTCTGCAAAATGTATTCTGATGCAAAGGACGAGCACAGCAATCGTGTGGGAAAATCCTCAAAAGAAATAGCAGTAAAGAAAGCACTTGAAACACTTTCCAATAAATTTACGCAACTTACAGGTTCTTCACGCATAAGCTAAGCAATGTGGTGAAGGCTCAATTCTGAACAAAACATGTGGAGGCCAATAAAAGACAGACAAAACAGATCACACAGATAGAAGGAAGTGTTTCATGTGTGATATCTGATTTCACTTGCACATTAGTGAGAAATGTATCCCAGATTCGTGGTTGGCCAATATACATGTTTTTGAGATCAGAGAAAGAATAGAGAGTAATTACAACTAACCAATGATACTAAGCTGGGGTTGGGATTTTGTTAGCCCATTATTAATACCTATTCCACCTCAGACGGTCAATATAACAAAGATGGGGTTTAGAATTGTCTGTTGGGTACTGGCAAATGAGGCCACTCTACAAAATAGGATTTTGATTGACTGTGAGGAGGAACTTTCGGGTGTGTTTACATCACGAATGCGCCCCAGAACGGATTGTTGAGGCTTTCATTATGATTCTCTTAAATTGTGGTAAGGTGTTTAGAATATCAACATGAGAGAGGGGAATTGCCATTGTATGTAGGAGATCATGGCTCTCCCTAACTTGTGAGGATAGGAGATGGAATCTGATGATTGCTTTGACAACATGACACCATGAACCTCATTAGATTAAGAAAATGAGAGGAAAAGGTTGATTTGGCTAATAGCAGATATTAGATTGTGTAGGGGAGTTGTTATAGGTTCTTGTTAGCAGCAGGACAAAACAATCCCAGGGAGTTTTAGTCCCTGCTATCCAAGAATCCAAAGGAGCTTGATATGTGAATGTGTGAGCTCCGAGAACAACATCTTTTGGAAGCTACCTGGTTAGACCTGTTCCACTCCCTACACTCTATTGAGGAACATAGGCATGGTTGACACACTTTATGCACCATGGGATGCTTAAAATGATTGGACGAGTTCACCCTGGACAAGGTCTATATGGTGTTGTAGAGGCATAGACCACTCATGTCACCAGGGTTGGATGGGTTGCCCAACTATATCCTTTGAGTCAGCCTGACATTTGGACACATGCCCTAACACAACATTTTAATGCCTTGATAGCTGGAGACTATTTACCCCTAAATTGGCACACAGGTATTATAGTGTCTTTTTTCAAAAAGGATGTTTGTGTGATCCCAGTAACTATTGGTCATTTTACACTTTTAGATGAAACATCAACATTCTTTGGCTCCCTACACTTGAGACGTGGGTCAGGGATACTAACATTTTATCAGACACACAAATTCACTTTAGGCCAGGTACTGGCATGATCTTTCAAGGTTTAAATTTGTCCCTGTTTATTGCCAAATATGCTAAGATCTTTGGGGCACATGTGTACGTGAACTTTATGGATCTGAGTTTATCCTTTCACCACATGGACAGGAACCTTCTATGGCTACCACTGAGGGACTTGGGCATACTAACATCTCTTCTGCATGCAATTTTGGCCCTGCATGAAAACTCTGATGTGAGGGTTTGTTTCGGCATAGGAGGAGAGTTAAATGAGGAAATATGCATCATAAAAGAGGCGTGCCAATGGTGCCTGGTAACTGGTGATGGAGGTACAATGTGACATGGGTAAATTAGGTAGAGCAGGCATGCTGAGAGCAGGGCAGAAGAGAGCTGAAAGTCCTCCTGAAGTACTGGCCGTGATTTTATGTCATTAATGTACTAATTCCTTTGAAGAATCGTTGCTCTTCCTTAATGCTGATTTGCAAACATATAGAGGGTGAAAACTCCCGGTTCTTAGTTATGTGAATGATGCATTTATTTTTGCAACTACCCCTAGATCTAAGGTGACGTTGGTTGATGGCTATAGTGACCATATGACAGGTAAATGTAAAAAAATACCAGATAATTTGTCTTTCTGTGAAATCAAAGCCTATACCGAGGGTCCAATGAATGGGCAGCAGATTGAGGTTTGTAAAAGCTTTGATTATCCTGGTCTGAGATTTAATGATACATTAAACTGAGGCAACAATTTACACAAGCTGTGGACAAAAATGAGGCAAATACCAGCTTACATCTTCAGGTTTGTCAACAATCTGGAACATTACAGAGGCGTTAACCATTTACAGAGGAAAGGCTGCCGCAGTAAGGTCCTATAGTTGCGAGATATGGGGTTATACTAAACCCACAACATGGCAGACTGCAGAAAAGTTATTCTTAAGGAAGCGGTTATCTGTCCCCCACTTCATGTCTACAATATTTTGACCAAAAAAGGGAATGACCGGACACAGGCTTTGATTCTCAATCTACTGATATATAGTAATTGGGTCCACATTGATTGGTTGGTGCACATTAAGTCCCCACTTACGAGGCTCAGGTTGGAAGTACTTTTCAAGGACCTGCTAGATATTACTAAAAAAGCATTGCATTTTGAGAATGGAATAGCTTCTAGCAGATGTCAGGGAAACCAGCATGTTTACCAGTACAAATGTTGGGAAATATTTACCAGTAAGCCCCTATTCGGGCCTGCTTAGCTACCTGACCTTTGTGAGTTATCAACCTCACTGCGCCATGTTAGCTAGAGCTAGGCTGGATTTCTTTCCCCTAGCCGTGTAAACCTGGAAATGGAAAAGGGGAGGTAGCAGTGTGTGCCTATGTGGGGCAACAGAGTAGTTGGTTAATTTTATTCTGTTTTGCCCCATCTATGCAGATCTCAAGACGACCTGGCTGAGAAATATACTCAGGGACAGCGGCCGTAGATGCAATATATCTGCTTTTATATTTTTATGATGTGCACAGAGGTGAAGGTCACATTTGCCCTGGGTTCTTATCTTAACCGGGCCTGGTCTGTTTCACCATGTGGATGGTGATTGTTGTGATATTTTATGGATGTAAAAATCCAAAATAAAGTTGATTGATTCATTGATTGATTGAAATGGATTTGTCAGCAGGAAATTCAACAGGAAAGGAGACATGGCTAAATGCTGCAGAACCAATAAGACCAGAAAAATAGGAGAGATATGCAATGACATGATGATAGACTCAGAAGCCAAACACACATGGCTAACAAAAACAAGCAGTGAACAAAGGTATGGAGGAATGTCCTTGGAAATAAATGCACAGTGACTCAGTGTTGTAAGCTGAAACATAGATCTCTGGTTGCCCACAGTGGAAACGGCATCCATCTAATTGGTTGATTCATTGCAGATCTAAATTTCAGAGACTGAATCAAATGAGGAAAATGTATTTCTTGCTCAAGGGTACTACTCCATTAGTCAGTTGGGCTCTTCAGAAATAGTTCCTGATGAAACCTGCTCGAATGCAGTGGAAGTTGTTATGGTTTACATAGACCTGACACAGTAGATGCATTTATAGAAAGTCTAAGGTTTTGTCACAATATAAGAATGAACCCATCCCTGTAGCACACACGGCAGTGTTCCCATTACAATACGAAAAGAAGTAAAGAAATACATAGGGTTAATGAATCTCCTCCTCCTTCTTCTTCTTCTTCTTCTTCTTCTTCTTCTTCTTCTTCTTCTTCTTTTTCTTCTTCTGCATGAACCGAGGTTCAGGAAGCAACATAGTGTTTTACAATCATAGGGGAAAGAAGATGAGGGAAGCCGAGAAACACAGGAGTGAGAAGATAACAGGGGAAGGGTGGGCAATTTGTCAGCAAGGGATCTAGAAGCAGCCAAGGAAGGAAGCATTGGAGATCTGATCGCCCAGTCTCAGGTAGAGTGGGGAGTGGAGGGTGTGTGGACCTAGGTGTTGTAGAAGAGCCATTCTTAAAAGCGGTGGGTCTTGAGTTCCCTCTTCAACTGTAGAAGCAGGGGGGTTAGTCTGATGGAACATGAAGGTGTTTTTAAAATGGGTTTCATCACTGTTAATTGTGTGCAAGACAACAGTAAAGTTGAGACAGCATACAGTTGCATAGTACCAGAAAAGCATCCCTTGCCGAGCTCACTGAATTACTGGCTATTATGGGGGAAACCTGTATTTGTTTTTACTCTTGATATCAGATTTGAATGTCATAAAATAAAACTTAATCTACAATATAAACAACGTATAGCTTGCTGGAGGGTCTGGAATGTGTAGGTATCCCTTTGAATGTAATCTGTTGGTGAAAATACTGGCATTTGTGATGCTGTACTTCCTTGAGTTGCCACACATTTCTGGTTCTTCATTGTGTCATTTCTTATCTGGCCTGTCTCCAGTGCCATCTTTTTCCATGATCTAATTTCTCAAACCATAGGAAACATTGCTGTCTCTTTTGTTTTTGCTTTGACTCCTTGCTTATTTTTATTGTGAGAAATAACCTGCCATATTGTAATGGCCTGGTCCAGAATCCAATGCATACTTTTTTCACTTGAGAATTCATGGACAAGCTGGGTGATAGCCTCTTTGTGCAGACCATGGAAAAAAGTGCTTTTGAACTCAACTAAGCTAGCATCACAGTTCACATCAAGCCTCATGAAGGCCCTTTTTAATGTTTGTAAACCTTGTTGTGGCAATACCTCTGGAGATGCTGATAAGGAAAAGACAGCCCTCTTTTCTTTCTGGATTGACTTATATGGGGTACGAATCTCCTCACCTCCTGCTGGTAAACATCCCATAGTAAAATGTTTTGCTCACTGAGACTTTGCAGAAAAGGTGCATGTGTTTGATTAATTGTTCAATGGAAAAATCTGATATAATGTTCTTTTGGGATTTTTTGAGTTTGTTAAATCTGCACCACTTTCTCCAAATGTTGCCCATTTGATAAGTTTGAATCTTTTTTAAAGGGATTAACACATCCTTTAACCGATTTCATCATTTCAATAGAGTTGAAATACACTTCACTTTCTTTTGAATGGTAATTAGGTGTGACTTCTATCGTCACCCTCACCCCAGCGCTGAAGGGATTCTGATTCTCTCGCATGACCCTCTCCCTATCAACATCATGACCTGTTTCCTCAGATATTGGAAATTGTCCTGTTTCTAGTAAGCATGCCTTGCTTGGCCTAGTTCCCAGATTGTGGTTTGGCACAGATCCACTAAGTGACATGTTCTCGCAATGCTGCGAATGCAGAGCCTGCCTCCTTATACCCAAGCTCTGCTGCCTTAATTCTCTGAACTGTGAATGTGATATCTTCACTTGTTCAGCCAATGTGGACCGTTCTTTTCTCAGTTTTAATATTAAACTGTTCATTTCTGTGACCTGTCCCTTTTAAATAGCGATTACTTTCAGACTCTACCGCAATTGGACATTAAATGTGTGAGTTCGCTTTCCAAGCACTGCATGCCAGAAGTGGACAGTCTATTACTTTCATGCTATGATTCCATCTTTGTTATTGCGAACATTTGCTTTTTAAATGATCAATCTAGTTTGAATCTTCTTTCGCCTGCTTTCTCTTAACTTCCAGTTCAGTTTCTAATATTTCACAATGTTGTTTGGTTTCCCTTAAATCTGACATTTGATCCATCAACAAATCACATGTAGCTTGGAATTGTAAATTGTAGGCACCTCCTACTTGAATAATGTTACATAATTTTGTCACTTCATCCTTATATTTCAGCATATTATTGTTATCATCTTTTCTGATGTCTAGTACTCTGTGCAGAAAAAAACACAGCTTTGAACCTAATTTAATAAGGCTATCTTTTTGAGATTTCTTTTCATTGCATTCACAAAGTCTGGTCAGGCATGCATGTAACACTGTACCCTCATAAAATAATCCTTCAGATGCTTCCACTCCTATCTTGGCAACCAGATGCTCTCGCCAAACATCAAAGTATCTGAAGCCCAAATACCCAGAGCAAAGAATGTGGCTTCTACATATTTGCACAAATCTGCAACATTAATCTCGGACATGTCTCCCACTATTTGCATAAAAGATGGTGTGTCAACTTAAAATTCAGAGGAATATTGACAAACATGACCCAACACGTGCCCAGCAGATCACACTGTCGGAAACCACTATGCTGGCTGCCACACCAGACTGATGCACTAAGCTAAAGGTTTCCTGGCCAATGCAAAAATTAAGTGGGGTACATTCTGACACTTTCCTTTCTCACCCCAATTTTACCACAGGATCTTAGCTAGACATCTACAGACCATGTACTGTGTATTCGTATTTTAGATAAAACAACAACAAACTGCACCCAATATGTTACCACCACACACTTTCACAGTTATACCCATATATATATATATATATATATGGGTATATATATATATTCAGTGAAAAAACTTTGTCAAAGGGACGTTATGGTTCCAAGTAAAACTGAAAAACCCTTGAAATTCGCCAGTTATGGTAAACTAAGCAACCATAACTCGCGCCACCACCGTGCAATGCTAAGACTAACACCCAGGACATCAAATATGAAATCACAAATGTCATTGATGACATCACCACCAATTTCATAGGTTTTTAGTAGCGCAACTTAACCATAACGTCCCTTTAACAAAGTTTTTTCAATTAATTTCATAGGTTTTTAGTAGCGCAACTTAACCATAACGTCCCTTTAACAAAGTTTTTTCATTGAATATATATATTAATACCAAATTGTGAATCCATTCCATTTCAGCGACTTGTACAAAATGCAAAACATGGTAGATTATGCTCTACCTGCAATTCAGATAATCGCTCCACGTTAGTAATACAAACACATAGTAAATACATAATACTAATGCTTCTACGTTACAATGCAGATGGTACCAAAAACAACTGCAAGCTGACTGGATTCACACATGGTCAAATATCACTTGGTAAGAAAACCTTCACAATAATAGGTATAATCTACCACGCAGGAGCCACAACCAATTCAGGGCACTACACTGCATATATAAAAAAGAAATGTGGATGGTTTGAATGTAATTACTCTAAAGCAGAGATTACCAGGAAATTTTACAAACGCTTATTTGATGTTCTTAAAACCAAAATTTGATAACTAAACTATATTTAAACCCTAAGTAAACTTGTGTTAAAAAATATAAACTGTTAGAATACTCCAAAAGCTATCTAACTGCTCAAAGATTCTACAACAACTAATCAGATAAATGAATACCAATAAATTAGACCAAAAAATACACAGTTAGAATACGCCAATTGGTATCTAACTGTCCCAAAATGTAACAATATCCAAATAGATAAATCAACACCACTAAAATATATCAAAAAAATAGACAGTTAGAATACGCCAATTGGAATCTAACTGCTCCAAAATTTTATAATATCAAAACAAATAAATAATATGTTACTGCTCCAAAAAAATACAACAAGCCAAAGTATAAAGCATTAGCCAGAAACAACAAGTGAACACTGAAAGCAAACAAACAAATAAACTGTAGCATAACAGAAAAAGGGTTTTTTTTAATCCAACATGGATTTTTTTTTCTCCCACAGACCCAATGATTTTAGCAACAAATACAGAAACTGAGCAAATTGCACAGTACTCTGATTTGTATCTACTAAATATGAGGGTCCAAAAATATATATATATATATATTGATTATACAATGTAATAAGTCATTACAAAATACTAATACTAACATGCTATTTTCTTTTATCACAGAAATTAACAAGAAATACATGTACTCCGGTTACTAGACCAAACAGTAAGTATACAATAATAAGGAGAACCACAGCAGCATATCACATCCATTGTATCTAATACCTTTGTTCCTTATACATTTGTTTTTCACCCAAAGTTATAAGCAAATATGAATGTGATATGCTGCGGTGGTTGTTGCCAGGGCATAGAGTCTTGGGTGCATGGCCATTTGGCCATGCACCCAAGACTCTATGCCCTGGCAACAACCACCGCAGCATATCACATCCATAGAGTCAAACATTTCAACTATGGTCTATGGAAACTTTTAATGTCCGCGGACATTATGAGTGTTCTTAGAACACTTTCAACTTGCCAGCGAACAATACGGACAGCGTTTTCAGGACGCCCCCTACGAACATTTCAGAACAACGCGATAGTTCTTAGAACACTTTCAACTTGACAACGAACAATACAGACAGTGTCCTCAGGACACCCCCATTTTGTTTATTTGCGAACATTTCAGGACACTGCGAGTGTTCTTAGAACACATTCAACTTGCCAGCGAACAATACAGACTACGCCTTCAGGACACCCCCTACGAACATTCCAGGACACCACGAGTGTTCTTAGAAACGTCTTCAGAACACCGCCATTTTGTTTATTTGCAAACATTTCAGGACACCGCGAGTGTTCTTAGAACACATTCAACTTGACAGAGAACAATACAGACAGCGTCCTCAGGACACCCCCTACGAACATTCCCCGGACACTGCGAGTGTTCTTAGAAGCGTCTTCAGAACACCACCATCTTGTTTATTTGCGAACATTTCAGGACACCGCGAGTGTTCTTAGAACACATTCAACTTGACAACGAACAATACGGACAGTGTCCTCAGAACACCCCCATTTCGTTTATTTGCGAACATTTCAGGACACCATGAGTGTTCTATGAACACATTCAACTTGACAGAGAACAATACGGACAGCGTCCTCAGGACACCCCCATTTTGTATATTTGCGAACATTTCAGGACACTGTGAGTGTTCTTAGAACACATGCAGCTTGCCAGCGGACAATACGGACTATGCCTTCAGGACACCCCCTACGAACATTCCAGGACACCGGGAGTGTTCTTAGAAACGTCTTCAGAACACCCCCATTTTGTTTGTTCGTGAACATTTCAGGACACCGCGAGTGTTCTTAGAACATATTCAACTTGACAGAGAACAATACGGACAGCATCCTCAGGACAACCCCATTTTGTTTATTTGTGAACATTTCAGGACACCGCGAGTGTTCTTAGAACACATTCAACTTGTCAGCCACAACCCCCATTCATATTTGCGAACATTTCAGGACACAGCGAGTGTTCGACAACGTCTTCAGAAAACCCCCATTTTGTGTATTTGCGAACATTTCAGGACACCGCGAGTGTTCTTAGAACATATTCAACTTGACAAAGAACAATACGGACAGCGTCCTCAGGACACCCCCATTTTGTTTATTTGCGAGCATTTCAGGACACTGCGAGTGTTCTTAGAACAGTTTCAGTTTGCTTGCGAACAAAACGGACACATATTGAGTCCTCAGAACACCCCCCATTCAGTTTAATTAGAACATTTCAGAACACCTGTGATGTCCGCAGACAAATCAAGCACAAAAAGAACGTCTAACACATTAAAAACACAACTTTCATCCTATCTCATACACTCCCACCCTCCCCGAACACTCCTACACACCAACACACTCTACTAAATACAAATTTTGAACAAAGTTTCACCGCGCTGTCCGCGGACTACCGCAAATCCAAGATGGCGTACGCTATCGAAAATCTGATGCGCTTCACGCTCCACACCGTCCAATCAGCGAACACGCTGCATGTCCGCGAACATCACACAAGCCGATGGCCAATCAGGACACTGCCCGCGGAGCGAACAGGGAAGTGTGTCCGCGGACTGAACACAGATATCACTAATTTCTTTTTACCTACTTTTTGGTCATTTAAAAAAAAACTACTGGACGGATTTTCACCAAACTTGCAAAAGCATGCTTTTGGGACCAAGCCGCTGCTCCTGGTCCAAATTTGGTGAAAATCCGTCCAGCGGTCTGGGCTGAGACGCAAGCAAAGTTTTTTTCCCATTCAGTCTATGGGAAAAAAATAAAGTTTTGGGACCCCCCTATAACTTTGCCCCCCCTTCGACGAATCCTCACCAAACTTTGCAAAAAAATTCAGAGTGACTCAAATACTTTTTTTGCAAAGTTTGCTGAGGATCCGTCCAGGGAGAGCGAAGTTATAAGCTGCCCAAAAAGTGCTCTTCCTATGGAAACAGCAACTTAACCATAACTACCGTGGCCATGTAATATATATATATATCAGTGAAAAAACTTTGTTAAAAGGGACGTTTTGGTTAAGTTGCGCTACTAAAAACCTATCAAATTCAGTAAAAAACGTTGTTAAAGGGACGTTATGGTTCAAAGTAAAACGGAAAAACCCCTGAAATTGGGCAGTTATGGTAAGATAAGCAACCATAACTTGCGCCACCGTGCACTGCTAACACTAACACCCAGGACATCAAAGATGACATCACTAATGTCATTGATGACATCACTGATGTCATCACATGTGCATTTACTTTTCATGAAAAGTCTGTAGGAGGCATTCTTATAATGTTGACCAAAAGGTGTGAAGGATCATTTGAATAAATATCATGAGCTAATTAGTGCATTAAGCAATGCATTGATATAAATAGCATTCTATCATGAAGTTCT
The DNA here is from genome assembly GCF_040938575.1 of Ambystoma mexicanum. Taxonomy (NCBI): domain Eukaryota; kingdom Metazoa; phylum Chordata; class Amphibia; order Caudata; family Ambystomatidae; genus Ambystoma; species Ambystoma mexicanum. The sequence continues at coordinate 1,208,980,510 of NC_090932.1, forward strand.
ATCCAGTATACTAAGCAATTCACGCAGAAACTTAGGCAGTGTGTGCAGTATACATGATGAAGGTGCAATATTCATAATCTTGCCATGTAGAATAATTAAATGATAACTGCTTTCTTATTAGAGTTTTGCGTACTGTGAAACATGTAATAAGTAGCTAATAAAACCCACTTAATACATAATTACACTTAATACAGACAAAACACAAAGAGACAACAACACATACAAATATGAGTATATACCGGGACAAGAATTAAGGAAAAAAGCAGAAGTAGTAGCAGAAAGAGTTCATAACCTAACTGATTATCTTTATGCAGAGAAATGATTGCTCTGTTTCAAAGCTGCTACTTACTGTATGTATGTGTATCAAAAGATGTCAGTTAACCCTAAGGAAAGGAGTGTGAGTACAATGTATACAAATATGAACATATACAGGGAAGGTATAGTAATAAAAATAAAACTATGAGAAAGTGCTGATAACTCTAATGATTATCTTCATGCACAGAAAGGATTGCTCTCTTTCAAGCCTGTGTCTTCCGCTATATATATGTTTCATATGATATGACTTGACCCTAAGTCTAAAAATATAGTACCTTTTCAATTTTTACTTCCTGACTGTTACTGAAGAAAACTATGTGGCTTAGATATGTCAGTAAAGGAAAAAAAGGGAGAGCCAGCCATGTGATGTCATCAGTGATGTCATCAATGACATTTGTGATGTCATCTTTGATGTCCTGGGTGTTAGTGTTAGCAGTGCACGGTGGCGTGAGTTCTGGTTGCTTATCTTACCATAACTGCCGAATTTCAGGGGTTTTTTGGTTTTACTTTGAACCATAACGTCCCTTTAACAAAGTTTTTTTACTGAATTTGATAGGTTTTTAGTAGCGCAACTTAACCATAACGTCCCTTTTAACAAAATGTTTTCACTGAATTTCATAGGTTTTTAGTAGCGCAACTTAACCATAACGTCCCTTTTAACAAAGTTTTTTCACTGAATTTCATAGGTTTTTAGTAGCGCAACTTAACCATAACGTCCCTTTTAACAATGTTTTTTCACTGAATTTCATAGGTTTTTAGTAGCGCAACTTAACCATAACGTCCCTTTAACAAAGTTTTTTTACTGAATTTCATAGGTTTTTAGTAGCGCAACTTAACCATAACTTCCCTTTAACAAAGTTTTTTTACTGAATTTCATAGTTTTTTAGTAGCACAACTTAACAATAATAACTTTGACTTTATGTACATTTAATATGGAACATACTGAACCCTTTCTACTGAATTTGACGGTCCGCAGACATGTTCGGACAACAGTACCAGCACCTAAAAACTCTGGGGGGGGTATGTGTAATTGTTATATCATAACATAGGGACATTTAACAAATTCACATAGCAGCACACATACAAAGTATATGTAGTAATACTTAAGAAATGTAACCCATATATGTAACACACTAACCATTCATTTAAATACAATATGTTCTAAAATGGAATATACCAAAAGAAGATAAAGTGGCTTCCAACATAATTATCTCACATGCACTCCACAACTAACAGCAAGGTCAGACGTATAGACTACTGATTATATATCTTACCAGAAATAGTAAGTGCACTTCATTTTACTCATATATTTATAAACTTTCTATATAAGAATAAAAAACATATTATTTTTTTGTTTTCTCACAGAAATGTGTAGTACTCTGGACTGGCTAGAGGAGCATTTCCCACGAGACAAAATGTTAGAAGATAGTCCACCTAATGGTAGACACGTTGCTATATAAACCAATGAATAAATATTATTTTGTATACATTCAACATATACATTTTTTTTACAGACCCTACAAAAATTGCAACTTCCAAAGAAAAAGAAGCGGTGGATAACACTCTTGAACACATTACCCAAAAAATGGACCAACTTATGGCAAATTTTACAGATTTAAAGAACTTTGTGGAAGATCACCTAAAACCACCAACAACATACCATTGTCCCACCTGTACTTGTCCCCCCTCACCATATCCCATTCATTTAACCCCAAACTCTCTCCATGGACCACAACGTTTTGATGAGATTTCCATCCCTTCTTCACCTGATCCCACTTATATTGAAAACCCTAATTCTCCTGTTTTTGTTTCGGTTTCTGCCCCACCTTCTCAGTCATAAATTGTTTATACATGTTAAATAAAGTTACTTTTTTATATTGTGTTGTAATTACTTTCACTTCTTTGTGGTAAAACCAATTTAGGTGTCCATGGACAGCGCGGTTGTTCGGAAATGTTCGTAAATAAATGAAAATGTAAGTGTCCTGAGGACACTAACAGGCCGATTCATGGAATTAATGTGCGCCGAAAATTCCGGCGCAGAGGTGCCAAAACGTGCGAATCGCAGTGCAAGTGCGAAAATCGCAGGGAAACCAGCGCACATCGATTCATGCAAGTCCATGCGTGAGAAAAATATTGGATGTGCGCTGAAAAAGTGCACGGCGCACGCCGGCGCACAGGTCATCCAACGGCGTGCGCCATGGCCACAGCGAAACCGCACATAGCACGGCGCACATAACAAAAGTAGGCGGAACACGGGGCGTAAAGCTCGGAATGGGGAACAACACGTGAAAATATGGGCGTCACGGGGGAAGTACAGGAGGCAAGTGCGCGGAACGCCCACACGCTCGCCTACAACTCGTATTCATGGAATCGAATAGGGCAAACCAGCGCACGGGCAAAGACGCGCACAGGGCCAAACAAGTCTGCCAGAAGAAAGCAGGCGGTAGCATCCCTGCGCCTGAAATAAATGTGCGCCAAAATGTGCGCTAACAAATAGCACCTATATACAGCTATGATGAATGATCCATACTGTGGCCCTCTAGGACAAATGAGGTGCAAAGGGGTACGCGACAAACACAGACACCCGCTGTGTGAAAAATAGCGTGTGCATGTATTTCGGGGTGCGAGGGAAGTTCCACACGCGATTGGCCTGGGTACGTGTATTTCGGGGTGCGTGGCAAGTTCCACACGCGATTGTCGTTGGTACATGTATTTTGGGGTGCGCGTGAAGTTTCACATGCGATTTCAGCAGGGTACGTGTATTCCAAGGTGCGCGGTAAGTTTCACACGCGAATTTGCAGGGTACGTGTATTTTGGGGTGCGCGTGAAGTTTCACACGCGATTTCAGCAGGGTATGTGTATTCCAAGGTGTGCGGGAAGTTTCACACGCGAATTTGCAGGGTACGTGTATTTCGGGGTGCACGTGAATTTCCACAAGCGATTTCAGCAGGGTACGTGTACTTCTGGTGCGCGGGAAGGTCCACACGCGAATCCAGCAGCCTATGTGTATTTCGGGGGTGCCGGGGAGTACTACACGTGAATTGGCCGTGTGGGTCCTCCCAGGTGTTCCCTCTACACCCTCCACGGCCCCTGCAGGCAGCCCACACCACAGGGGACTACCCTGCACCCCTGCACATGTCCCGCAGGCAGCCCATCCACCATGGCCATGCCCCCCAGCCAACCCACATGTCACCTTGCACTACTGCCCACCAACGCATGTCTCCCAGCACCCCCACCCACCAGCATCCAGGGGCACCCTCCACCAGGCCCCCACTCATGTCCAACTCATGTCTCCCTGCACCCCCACCCCCCAGCAGTCAGGGGCACCCTCCACCAGGCCCACACTCATGTCTCCCATCACCCCCTCCGCCCAGCATCCAGGGGCACCCTCCACCAGGCCCCCACTCATGTCAAACTCATGTCTCCCAGCACCCCTGCCCCCCAGCAGTCAGGGGCACCCTCCACCAGGCCCCCACTCATATCTCCCAGCACCACCCACCCCCAGCAGTGCAGGGCACCTGCCAGCAGGCCCCCACTCATGTCCAACTCATGTCCCCCTGCACCCCCACCCCCAGCACTGTGGGGCGCCTGCCAGCAGGCCCCCACTCATGTCCAACTCATGTCTCCCTGCACCCCCACCCCCCAGCAGTCAGGAGCACCCTCCACCAGGCCCCCAATCATGTCTCCCAGCACCCCCACCCCCCAGCAGTGCAGGGCACCTGCCAGCAGGCCCCCACTCATGTCCAACTCATGTCCCCCTGCACCCCCACCCCCAGCACTGTGGGGCACCTGCCAGCAGGCCCCCACTCATGTCCAACTCATGTCTCCCTGCACCCCCACCCCCCAGCAGTCAGGAGCACCCTCCACCAGGCCCCCAATCATGTCTCCCAGCACCCCCACCCCCCAGCAGTGCAGGGCACCTGCCAGCAGGCCCCCACTCATGTCCAACTCATGTCCCCCTGCACCCCCACCCCCCAGCACTGCGGGGCACCTGCCAGCAGGCCCCCACTCATGTCCAACTCATGTCTCCCTGCACCCCCACCCCCCAGCAGTCAGGGGCACCCTCCAACAGGCCCCCACTCATGTCTCCCAGCACCCCCACCCCCCAGCAGTGCAAGGCACCTGCCAGCAGGCCCCCACTCATGTCCAACTCATGTCCCCCTGCACCCCCACCCCCCCAGCACAGTGGGGCACCTGCCAGCAGGCCCCCACTCATGTCCAACTCATGTCTCCCAGCACCCCCATCCCCCAGCTTCCAGGGTACCCTCCACCAGGCCCCCACTCATGTCCCCCTGCACCCCCACCCCCCAGCAACCAGGGGCACCTGCCAGCAGGCCCCCACTCATGTTCAACTAATGTCTCCCAGCACCTCCACCCCCCAGCAGTCAGGAGCACCCTCCACCAGGCCGCCAATCATGTCTCCCAGCACCCCCACCCCCCAGCAGTGCAGGGCACCTGCCAGCAGGCCCCCACTCATGTCCAACTCATGCCCCCCTGCACCCCCACCCCCCAGCACTGTGGGGAACCTGCCAGCAGGCCCCCACTCATGTCCAACTCATGTCTCCCTGCACCCCCACCCCCCAGCAGTCAGGGGCACCCTCCAACAGGCCCCCACTCATGTCCCCCTGCACCCCCACCCCCCAGCACAGTGGGGCACCTGCCAGCAGGCCCCCACTCATGTCCAACTCATGTCTCCCAGCAACCCCATCCCCCAGCATCCAGGGGTACCCTCCACCAGGCCCCCACTCATGTCCCCCTGCACCCCCACCCCCCAGCATCCAGGGGCACCTGCCAGCTGGCCCCCACTCATGTTCAACTAATGCGTCCCAGCACCCCCACCCCCCAGCAGTCAGGGGCACCCTCCACCAGGCCCCCACTCATGTCTCCCATCACCCCCACCCCCCAGCAGTGCAGGGCACCTGCCAGCAGGCCCCCACTCATGTCCAACTCATGTCTCCTAGCACCGCCACCCCCCAGCATCCAGGGGGACCCTCCACCAGGCCCCCACTGATGTCCCCCTGCACCCCCACCACCCAGCACTGTGGGGCACCTGCCAGCAGGCCCCCACTCATGTCCAACTCATGTCTCCCTGCACCCCCACCCCCCAGCAGTCAGGGGCACCCTCCACCAGGCCCCCACTCATGTCTCCCAGCACCCCCACCACCCAGCAGTGCAGGGCACCTGCCAGCAGGCCCCCACTCATGTCCAACTCATGTCCCCCTGCACCCCACCCCCAGCACTGTGGGGCACCTGCCAGCAGGCCCCCACCCATGTCCAACTCATGTCTCCCTGCACCCCCACCCCCCAACAGTCAGGGGCACCCTCCACCAGGCCCCCGCTCATGTCTCCCAGCACCCCCACCCCCCAGCAGTGCAGGGCACCTGCCAGCAGGCCCCCACTCATGTCCAACTCATGTCCCCCTGCACCTCCAACCCCCAGCACTGTGGGGCACCTGCCAGCAGGCCCCCACTCATGTCCCCCTGCACCACCAACCCCAGCATCCAGGGGCACCCTCCACCAGGCCCCCACTCATGTCTCCCAGCACCCCCAACCCCCAGCAGTGCGATTGGCCTGGGTACGTGTATTTCAGGGGTGCAGGGGTAGTTTTACATGCGATTTCAGCAGGGTACGTGTATTACGGGTTTGCGTGAACTTCCACACGTGATATCAGCAGGGTACGTGTATTACGGGGTTCACGTGAACTTCCACATGCGACTGGGCCTGGGAGAGTGGGGTACGTGTATTCCTGGGGTTGGCGGGAAGATTTACACGCGACTGGGCCTGGGAGAGCGTGTTACGTGTATTCCTGGGGTGGGCGGGAAGATTTACACGGTCGCCTACAACGCGCCAAAAAAGATGGTCCAATCCGGAAACATGTACGCCAGCATGAAGCAGGCGCACGTCGACTCGCAGGAAGCAGGCGTACGTCGACCCGCGCAGAATAAAAGTGTGCGCAAACAACAAAGAAGCTCAGACGCCAGGATGAATATACTGTTCCTAGCAGCAGTGGCCGTGGGATACCGCAAGAGGAGGAGGAGGATAGTCAGGGCCAGAATCTTTACACCCAGAACCAGCCTTTTTGGTATGCCTGATGACCAGGGCCCTCATTAGGACCCTGGCGGATTTTTTCCGCCGTCGGCGGACTTTTCCGCCATGGCGCAAAGTCCCTTTACGCCATGGCGGATGGCGGACTTACCGCCCCATTCCGAGGTCGGCGGGGCGGTAAGTCCCCATTGACCCATTTACCCTTCCCCATTCCCATTTCGGCCCCATAGGGCTCAATGGGAGTGGGGAAGGAGTTAATTACGCCACCGTAAATTACGGTGGCGTAATTAACACCAAGGTCCCATAGCGCCATGGATTTTTACGCCCGCAAAAAGCGGGCGGAAAAATGACCATGGCGCTATGGGAACTCGTAGTTGGCGGTAAGGGGTCGGCGCAGCTAACGCTGGCGCAAACCCCTTACCGCCAGGGTCCTAATGAGGGCCCAGGTGTATGGGAGGTACAGGTTTCCACCTCACATAATACTCAACATGGTCAGTGAGTGGGAGGATGACCTCACATCTCCCACGCTGTGCTCCCAAGTACTCAGCCCCCTGGAGAAGGTCCTCAATGTACTACACTTCTTGGCTACCGGATCATTTCAGCGGACAAGTGCCATAGTGGGGGGGGTGTCACAGGCCACGCAGTCACGGTACCTACACCAGGTGTTGGCCATCATCACTGCACGCCCATCAGTCCGCAGGCACATATACCTGCCCAGAACACCTGCAGAAAGGCAGGCTGTCATCCAGGATTTCTACGGGGCACAATTCCCCAAAGTGCTAGGTGCCATTGATTGCACCCATGTGGCTCTACGTCCCCCCAGGGCATCTGAGCGCATCTATAGAAACCGCAAGCACTGGCATTCCATCAACGTCCAGGTAGTATGTGATGCCAAGGGAATCATCACCTCAGTATATGCCAACTATCCAGGGTCCACCCACGACAGCTTCATTTACAGGATGTCAACCCTAAACCGGGACATGGAAGCTGGGCGGCATGACGATGCATGGCTGCTTGGTGAGTATAAATGCCACTGCACATGCATGCATGTCAGATACAGAGTAATGTCACTACCCCACTAATGATACCCATCACCATCTCCCCAGGGGACAGTGCCTACCCTCTGAGCACCCACATGATGACGCCAATTCAGAACCCCATCACGCCTCCTGAGGTAAAATACAACACAGCCCATATTGCAACCCGGGGCATAGTGGAGCGCACATTCGGAGTGCTCAAGTCACGCTTTCACTCCCTTGACCGTTCTGGCGGGCAGCTGTTATATGCTCCCCCAGTAGTGTGCAGGATCATAGTGGCAGCATGTGTCCTGCACAATGTTGCAACATGCCGGGGCCTGGCTGTGGACATGGTGGTGCCCCACATCCCCAACCACATTCACGGCCGCTGCGCATGGGAGGGGAAAGGGCACGGGGCGAGGCAGCCCATACGCAGCTGGTGGCTAATTACTTCACATAGAAATCACAACCCTGTGGAGTGCACACAGCCCTGGCACATACCATCTGACAATCAATGATGACTCAATCTGACATGATGAATGAAGGGACAGTCAACTGTCAGAACCATAGCAGCCTGAGATTTTTCACCTGGAAGTGTCACAATGTGTGCATCCCTACCTCCACAAACACCACCAATGCAGTGTCATCTAAAGACACACTTTTATGCAGCAAAAATGAATACCCACTTGCAAAATACAACATGAGAACAGTGCCATGTCACCCAACCCCTCCCCGGCACCGCCACACAACACACCATGGCATGTCATGCTATGTGAGAGCAAACAAAGTAATCCCCAAAACATGACACAAGTGTCACAAAGTACAGTGTCCCTAATGGAAACTGGCCACACATGAAATGCTCACAGTAATGCAGGACCAACAACACACATTACCAAATATTTAGCAATAATACAATTCACCTACACAGCCTCAAACCTACCATAAACATGACAGTACGGATTTAAAAAATTGGTAGTCTCACTACCTGATAATGCCAGCACTTCGACCACTTCCAACTGTACAGTGTTAGCGCCACGCAAAAGTGTAGGTGCACTGCTTACAACATGGACTCCATTTCCAAAGTAGACCGCCTTGTGAAGTCATGAGGAATGGACCTGCAAATTAGGAGGATGAGATGGATGCAGAGGCACATATCAATACACCATGCAGTGTACAAAACAACAACAATATGCACTAGGAATGTATACACAGTATTGACTACAGACTGCCCACACAGCAAATGGGAGTCCAACGTCACTGTGTAAATCAATGTCACTTGGGCACAACCTTTGCAAGCCCATGGAAACGGGAAGCAGGAGGGGTGTGTGTCACACAAACCCAAGCATCTAACCCAAATTCAGGACAAGCCTGCATGTGCCCAGCCACAATACAGTGTATGCCCACGGGAGCCACACAAGGCAACACACTGTAAAAAAAAATCAAAAATCAAAAATCAAAAGTCAAAAATCAAAAATGGCCATGTATGGGCCAGGGGGGGGTGGGGAGGCCACCCAGGAGGTCCGAGGATAGGGTGCACACCAAAACCCACCTGTGTGGATTTTGGGGAAAAAAAAACACCTCCATGGGCTCATGGCCTGCACGGCTGCCCTATTGTGAGAGAATCACTGCTGTCGCTCTCCTCACCCTCTGCAGCTGCATCAGGAGGTGGTGGTACTATGGGAGGCAGCCCAAGCAAAGCCCTAGTCTGGTCCTCCATGGCAGCAATCATGCGGCTGTGGAAGGTCTGGTTCTGGAGGATAATCGTGCGGAGGTCCCCATGCAACAACTCACGGGATGCCCGGACCTCCTCCCGAGTTGCCTGCATCTCAGCTGAGAGCGTACATGTGAGCCGCTCCAGCTGCTGTTCTGTCCTCGTGTCAGTTGAAGCCTCAAGCTCAACAAGAGTCACCCTGAGCTGACGGAATTCAACCCTCAGGGCTTCCCTATCGCCCTGGGACTCAATAGAAATGGCTTCCTGCAGAGTCTCCATGCCGCCCATCTGTCCCTGTTGGACGTTAACATGTCCTCCCTGTGTGACTGGCAAATGGAGTCTGTTGCCTGCTGTAGTTGTTCCATCAGCCTTTCTTGGGGGACAATGGAAGTGGCCACCCTATCCATGGCCTGAGCCATCATCTCAGATGATGCTGCCTGTTGGTTTGCCATACCGTATATGGATTGCTCCCATGCGGTATTGCAAGGTGGCGTACGGCCACCGTGTCGGCGGGCACCACACCTGTCTAGGTCAAGGCAAACTGCGCCTTGCTGTGCCGGCACTGCCTGAGGCTACAGGACTGCATTCCCCCTCTGATCTGCTGGCCCAGGAACAGGATCAGATGTTGCGGAGTGTGACCCTGCATCCATAACCACCAAAGGCGGACCTACCAACACTGACATCCCCATTGAGGGTTCTACCCCTGGTGCAGGTGGGTTGGACAGTACAGAATCCCTCCCAGAAACACTTACCTGCGACGGCACATAGGTCTCATCATCCGAATCGACACCTGAATAGAGCTTGGGGGAGGTGCACCCAGAGACACCCCTTGAGAGAATGGTCTGCAGCAAGTGTGGGTTCTCACCCACCACCACACCACGTCCCTCACTGGTGCCCGGTCGGGCCTGAGACCCCTCCTGGGTCTGCACCATCTCCACAACCCCAGCAGTATCAAGTGCGTCATCCCCTGCAAAGACATGAAAGAAAGGAAATGGGAACAGGCATTAGCACCATGGCACACAATTAGGGCTGAGAAGCAACAGAACCAGTACTTCATTGACACATGTCCCACATGACTATAACCCTCCCATGCATGCACCGTCACTGCGTATGAAGGGGAGGCAAATGGCACACATTGATGACACCAAGATGGAAGACCAACACATTTGCTGCTTGCTGGCTAGCAGTGCCAGTACACATTGGCCTGTGATTGGCATGTCCAATACACATACTTGACACATGCCATCACACAGATGGCATGTACCATAGCCATGTCACACATGTGACAATAGGACTGAGAAATGCCTAGTGAAAGTGGTGGAATGCAAACAATCAGCCTGAATGAACACAGAATAATACGCAACAATGTTGTGGCAAGATGACACTTCAAGGGCAACTGCCGTGATATTGGGCTAAATGTCTACTGTTGCCAGAAGGGATACTGCAATACCCAAATCCTGGTGCACAGAATTTATTGGATGAAGCACATGGGTGACCCAAACCACTCAGGCACACACACCCTCACCTGGCACTCAATCAGAAGCCCTCACACACACACCATGCACATGGATGACACACACATGCATGTGCACTCACTGGACAATGTCTCGTAATCTGGCAGGTCGCCCACACCTTGGATCTGTCCCTCCGTGACGTAGGTCCCAGCAACATACTCATGTGGAGTGAGTTCAATGTCCTCTGCTGGAGACCCACCTCCAGTCACTAGAGTAGCGGCATGACTTGAGGCCAGCTTTTTCTTTGCCCTGCGCTTCAGGTCATTCCAGCGCTTGTAGCAATCATTAGCTGTGTGCCTCATGAATCCAAGGGCACTTATGATGTCCGCGATGATCTGCCAGTGTGCCAGACGTTGTGCATGTGTGGTCTTGCATCCTGCAGTAATCACCATTTCATGGTCATGTGCGGACACATACTCCACAAGTGCATCAAGTTCGGCCTGATTGAAGCTGGGCTTCCTTGGCGGGCCGGACTGTGTAGCCGTGTCTTTGGGCATCAGCCTGTACTGGACGAGCACTCTTCCTCTTCCGCTTGGAAGGTGGTGGGGATCCTGAGTGTCCTATGCCGCTCTGGACACTAAGGGCAGGAGCCCCGGTGGACTGTGGACTAGGAGTGTGGGAATGAACACTCACCATGGGACTTGGTGCAGGCATTAGCTGAAGTGTGATGTAGTCAGGGGGAACGTCAGCAGGATGGACTGGGACCGACACTGTCCTGGCTGGGAGACTCAGAGCTGGGGTGGATGGAGCCGCAGCTGCCCCTGCAGCCTCCCCACCCTGCCTACTCGGGGCAACAGATGACATAGCTGCCCCTGATCCACGTGGCCTGGTGACACCAATGTGCACCGCCACACGTGGCCTAGACCTGCTGACCTGGAAGTCAGACATGGAGTCACCCTGTGCCAGCTCCGGTGCCACAATGGGCTGGTCCAACAAGGGCTGAGCAGGGATGGTGTCAGCCACGTTACCCTCAACCAGGGGGGGGGCATGGGTGTCCCTGACTGGTCATCCACGCATGGGGGGCTAGGGGCACCCTGCAAGTCCCGGCCACATCCCCTACCGTATCCACCACGCCCACCTCTTGAGGCTCGGCCACCTTTGCCACCCTTACCGCGTGCTCGCCTCCCAACCATGGCACTGATATTGTTGTGTGTATGGGAGTTGCAGTAAACTATTGTCTGGGGCAATTGGGGTTCAAAGGGGTAGGGTACTAGATGGAATTTGTACCCTAGTGCTCTAGCAAGGCTGTATGTGAACCCTGGGGGAAGATGACGGGTCACGCAACACACAGGCACCCAAAAAAAGGGAGATAATGTGCACGCAACCCCTCCTAGACCACGTGCGTGGAAAAATAAACCTGCACTACGCTGTGGCACCCAGAAACACAAAAATGAACGTATGCGTGTCACACGCAGCCTAGAATGACCTCTGAAGGGGCAAGCACAGATGTTAAATACGTGCGCGACTCACCGTCTGCCTGGAAAAATAGCGTGAAAAAGACGCGTGTGTGCGCGTTGGCAACACCCCCGCCAAAAGAAGAATTGTACGCTGTCTGAGGAGACAGGACAACAGAAGAAGTGAACGCTGTTTGAGGAAACAGGCCCAGGAAAAAGACAAAAAGAGAAAAAGCTGTCAGAGGTAACAGGGAGTACGAACTTGGAACGCTGTGAAGTAAATCGCGTGTGAACTGACAAGAAGGACATATTTTACCCACTCGCTCTCCATGAAAAGCACGTACAAGGAAATGGCGTTCTACACGTACCTTTTAAACATGCCCACACGTCCAGCGTCACTTCCGCGTGTACGCGCTAAGGCCCTATCCTCCAATTACACGAGCTGACACTCTGAAGTGCAGTCATTGGACGTGTAACATGCACCCGTGTACAGGGAAACGCCCGCGCACGCACGTCACAGATGCGCATACGCACTGAGGCCCTTTCCACCAATTACACGCTTTGACACTCTGACGTGCTTATTTTTTATACGCGCCATGGAAAACGCATGTGCGCGTAACGTCATAGATGCGCCTACACGCTGGGGGCCTTTGGGCCAATGAATTTGCGTATGTGTGCTGGCGCGCTTACGCGCTAAGGGCCTTTCCTCGAATTACATGCAGGCGTGCTGGATTTTCACGTGCCAAATCACTCTGTATCAAGCTGGCCACGCGTAAGCACACGGAAGACCACGCTCCTGCCCAGAAGGCCGAATTACTGCCCCCCAGAGCCCCAAGCACGCTCCCACCTGCCATCTGCTGCTGCCTGACTGCCTGCTGCCCACGTGCCCTGCCATTTGCTGCCTGCACATCAGCCAGGGGTGCTGTTGCTGTGACCACCCCTGCTGGAACCGAAGACTCCCGACTGGGATTCCATCGCTCCACAGACCAGCCCCAGGACCCAGTTGCCCACCCACTCCTGCCTCTGGGGTTGTCATGTCAGGCACTGCAACATCTGGCACCACTGGCAACCCCCGGCCAGAGAGGCAGAGGGGCACCAGCTTCACTGCCACCAAAGTTGGTGTCCTGGCGGAGCAAGTCCTGGGGCAGTATGATGCCCTCTTTGGAAGTTTGCGCGCCGACAAGGAAGGACGGACTCGGATCTGGACGGGCATCGTGACTGCCATCAACGCGAAGCGGGTGGCAGTCCGACTATTCCATCATGACAAGAAGTGCTGGGAGGACTTCAGGTCCAGGACCCTCAACAAGGCCCGGCGCCTCTTGAAGGCAGCGGATGCTAAGGGGCACCGGGGCCACTTGTCGGAAGATCAGATGAGGGTCCTGGAACGCATATCCCCAGCGCTCCACATCCAGGTCCTTGAGAGACAGACCCGTCTGGAGTCGAGCGGTAAGTGTACATGCATCCTGATTGTAAGCTGTGCGTGTGGTGGTGTGCCAGTAGTGTGCAGGTTGCACATGTGTTTTTATGCAGCCAAGTATGGGGGGGTTTACAGGGCCATGAGGCTAACACATGCGAGGGCTCTCATGTGTGAGTCATGGATGGTGCTTGTGTGTGTAGGCTTGCATGCCAAATGCAGATGTGTGGGCACACATGTTTGAATGAATGTGTATGTAAGTAGGAATGTTCGTGATGTCACACATGGATGTTGATTTCAGCTGCATGTATCTGCACTGTGTACATGTGCATGTGTGTGTATTTGACAAGGGTGCAACAGTGATGCAACATGGATGCATGTGACACCGGGATGTGGAAGACTGATTGGCAGATGTGACATGGATGCCGATCTCAACACTGCGACAGTTGGCAGAGGTGTACACATGCATGCATGCAAGTGTGGTGGTGTGTGTGCATGTGTAGTGCACTCCCTGTGTTGCATGTGATGTCTGGCTCACCTTTGCCTGCTCATGCTATTGTGTATGGATGGTGCTGGCTGTTGCGATATGGCTGTGGTATGGCTCATGTGTGCGAGTTGACATGTTATGTCGTGGTATGACATGTGTGTTGGCGATTGTGATGCCATGTCTGAGGTTTGCCAATGCCACTCATGTACAACTGTCATGTGTGTAAATGTCCATTGTACAGTGCCCTGATGCCTGTGTTTTATTTCTCCCTGTCTGTAGCGTAAACTGATGAAGACGGCGGAGAAGGTACTGTGGAGCACAGCGGCAGGGATCGCACCCCAGCCGGAGACGCAAGGCCCGGCTCCCCTCCCAGGTTGTCATCTCGTCGGGGAGTGAGGAGTCCGGTGCCGAATGGCTCGTTGACCGCGTTGGCCTACTGGGACAGGTCACCCAGGCCGGATTCCTCCGTTTGCTGGAGCTTGTTCCGACCCCGTCCTCAACTGAACACCCTATGCGCCAGTCGTCCTCCGTGCCATCTTTCCACCCATTTGTCACCTGGGTGCCCTGTGGAGCTGCCTCTGACGGTGCGGCCAGGCTGGTGGAGGACACATCCCTGCCACAGTTGGGAGTCGGACGTCCAGCAGGGGTGGCCACATCAACGACTGCACCCCGGCCGGTGGAGGATGTGCAGGCAGCAGGAGCCAGGGCACGGGCACAGGCACTACAGCAACAGCTACGACGTGAGAGCCATGATGGCTCGGGGCCTTCGACATCGGAGGGGCAGGCATCGGCCGAAGGGCAGGAGGACCCAGGACGGGAAGTGTCTTCCGTGTGGCAGCGGTTGGGCCACGCCATAGATGCGGAGCGGCAGCGGGTGGAAGAGGCACGGCTCACGATGCTCAGGGCGGAGAACTCCATGCGGAGGACCCTGAGGCGGGCCGAGTGCCTCGAGGCAATCCGCAGGGAGTTGGAGGAGAACATGTCGTCATCCCTGCAGACCCTCGGGCCATGGAAGAGGACCGCCTCCGGAACATTGAGCAGGAGTTTGATGATGCCCTGGCCCGGAACATCCAGAAGTGAGCCGTTGGACTAGCCCGCTGCCCTTGTAAATAGTTCTTTAGTGTTAAGTTTCCTTTCGGTTTTGTTTTGTTTTGGGGCGCTTGGACAATGCCCCAACTTCTTGTATATAGTTCTTCATTAGGTAGGATTTTATTTTATAGGTTTCATTGAAAGGATTGGGCACATGGACCCTGGATGTTCACTTTGTACATAGTTTGACAATGGATTTGGATTGTTATTTTTTTTTTTCCCATGGATCAATGGTTTTTTATTATTTTTGCACCTTGGATTTATTTTCTCAGACTGACACTTTGGAGACTTGCTTTTGGATTGCTTTTCATTTGGATTTCATGCATCTTTTTCATTTATTGGACTTTCTGGATTTAATTTATTATTTCCATTTTCTTCTGTTCCATTTCATTGCCTTGCTTTTCTGTTTAATACATTATTATTTGGTATTTCAATGTGTGGTATTCTCTCTTTGGTTTCATGCATGTCACAATGTGTGTTTTATCATTCACATGCTGTCATTGTGTGGGTTTGACGGATATATGTTGATGTGCAGACAAGCCATTTGGGATGCATCATGTGCTGGTGATTTCTTTGTTGTGTGGATGTCATACCTGGTGGTGTATTCGGACTGGGGTGGCGTAGGCAGTGTATTGAGGGGGCATGGGGGCCATGATTATGGATCATCATGAGGTGTTGGGGGGACATGTATGGGGGCCTGCTGGCAGGTGCCCTGCACTGCTGGGGGGGTGGGAGTGCTGGGAGACATGAGTGGGGGCCTGCTGGCAGGTGCCCTGCACTGCTGAGGGGTGGGGGTGCTGGGAGACATAAGTGGGGGCCTGGTGGAGGGTGCCCCTGACTGCTGGGGGGTGGGGGTGCTGGGAGACATGAGTTGGACATGAGTGTGGGCCTGCTGGCAGGTGCCCCACAGTGCTGGGGAGTGGGGGTGCAGGGGGACATGAGTTCGACATGACATGTGTGGGGGCCTGGTGGAGGGTGCCCCTGACTGCTGGGGGTGGGGATGCAGGGGGACATGAGTTGAACATGAGTGGGGGCCTGGTGGAGGGTGCCCCTGGATGCTGGGGGGTGGTGGTGCAGGGGGACATGAGTGGGGGCCTGGTGGAGAGTGCCCCCGACTGCTGGGGGGTGGGGATGCAGGGGGAAATGAGTTGGACATGAGTGGGGGCCTGGTGGAGGGTGCCCCTGGATACTGGGGGGTGGTGGTGCAGGGGGACATGAGTGGGGGCCTGCTGGCAGGTGCCCTGCACTGCTGGGGGGTGGTGGTGCAGGGGGACATGAGTGGTGGCCTGCTGGCAGGTTCCCTGTACTGCTGGGGGGTGGGGGTGCTGGGAGACATGAGTGGGGGCCTGCTGGCAGGTGCCCTGCACTGCTGGGGGGTGGGGGTGCTGGGAGACATGAGTGGGGGCCTGGTGGACGGTGCCCCTGACTGCTGGGGGGTTGGGGGTGCTGGGAGACATGAGTTGGACATGAGTGGGGGCCTGCTGGCAGGTGCCCCACTGTGCTGGGGGGTGGGGGTGCAGGGGGACATGAGTTGGACATGAGTGGGGGCCTGCTGGCAGGTGCCCTGCACTGCTGGGGGATGGGGGTGCTGGGAGACATGTGTAGGGGCCTGGTGGTGGAGGGTGCCCCTGACTGCTGGGGGGTGGGGCTGTAGGGGGACATGAGTTGGACATGAGTGGGGGCCTGGTGGAGGGTGCCCCTGGATGCTGGGGGGTGGTGGTGCAGGGGGACATGAGTGGGAGCCTGCTGGCAGGTGCCCTGCACTGCTGGGGGGTGGGGGTGCAGGGGGACATGAGTGGGGGCCTGGTGGAGGGTGCACCTGGATGCTGGGGGGTGGTGGTGCAGGGGGACATGAGTGTGGGCCTGCTGGCAGGTGCCATGCACTGCTGGGGGGTGGGGGTGCTGGTAGACATGAGTGGGGGCCTGGTGGAGGGTGCCCCTGGATGCTGGGGGGTGGTGGTGCAGGGGGACATGAGTGTGGGCTTGCTGGCATGTGCCCTGCACTGCTGGGGGATGGGGGTCCTGGGATACATGAGTGGGGGCCTGCTGGCAGGTGCCCTGCACTGCTGGCGGTGGGTGTGCTGGGAGATATGAGTGGGGGCTTGGTGGAGGGTGCCCCTGACTGCTGGGGGGTGCTGGGAGACATGAGTTGGACATGAGTGGGGGCCTGCTGGCAGGTGCCCCACAGTGCTGGGGGGTGGGGGTGCTGGGAGACATGAGTGGGGGCCTGGTGGAGGGTGCCCCTGACTGCTGCGGGGTGGGGGTGCTGGGAGACATGAGTTGGACATGAGTGGGGGCCTGCTGGCAGGTGCCCCACAGTGCTGGGGGGTGGGGGTGCTGGGAGACATGCGTTGTTGATCAGTAGTGCAAGGTGACATGTGGCTTGGCTGGGGGGCATGCCCATGGTGGATGGGTTGCCTGCGGGACATGAGCAGGGGTGCAGGGTAGTCCCCTGTGGTGTGGGCTGCCTGCAGGCGCCGTGGAGGGGTAGAGGGAACACCTGGGAGGACCCACATGGCCAATTCACATGTAGTACTCCCCGGAACCCCTGAAATACACATACCCTGCTGAAATCGCGTGTGAGACTTCCTGCGCACCCCGAAATACACGTACCCAGGGCAATCGCGTGTGGAACTTCCCGCGCACCCCTGAAATACACGTACCTAGGCCAATCGTGTGTGGAACTTCCCGCGCACCCCTGAAATACACATACCCTGCTGAATTTACGTGTGAAACTTCCCGTGCATCCCTGAAATACACGTACTCAGGCTAATCGCGTGTGGAACTTCCCGCGCACCCCTGAAATACACGTACCCTGCAGGATTTGCATGTGAAATGTCACGCGCACCCCGAAATACACGTACCCAGGGCAATCACGTGTGGGACTTCCCACGCACCCCTGAAATACACGTACCCTGCTGAATTTGCGTGTGAAACTTCCCGCGCACCCCGAAAATACACGTACCCTGCAGGATTTGCGTGTGAAACTTCACGCGCACCCTGAAATACACATACCGAGGGCAATCGCGTGTGGGACTTCCCGCGCACCCCTGAAATACACGTACCATGCTGAATTCGCGTATGGAAATTCGCGCGCACCTTGAGATACACATACCCTGCTGGAATCGCGTGTGAAAATTCACGCGCACCCCGAAATACACGTACCCAGGACAATCGCGTGTGGATCTTCCCGCGCACCTCGAAATACACGTGCCCTGATGGAATCGCGTGTGAAACTTCACGCGCACCCCTGAAATACACATACCCTGTTGGGATCGCGTGTGAAACTTCCTGCGAACCCCTGAAATACAAGTTCCCCGCTTGGCGTTTGCTGTTTGGCAGCCCTTTAAACTGGTCCAGGGTTAGCGCAGACATTTGCGATGAATTGGGGATTTTGATGGATGCGAGGGCGTTCTTGGGGGCGTAACTGGCGCTGCTGCAGGGTCACTGCACCACTCTGCGCCATGGCTGGTTTTGGAGGCTAAAATCCATGAATACGCTGTGCGATGAAATGGATTTTATTGCACGCGGCTGGCGCAGTGTATAGCAGGGGGACACTGTGCGCCAGCCGCGTGCGCCACTTTTGTGCGAAATTCTATGAATTACCCAGTAAATCTGTCCGTAATGTTCTCATGCAAGTTGAAAATGTTCTAAGAACACTCGTAGTGTCCTGAAATGTTCGTAAATAAACAAAAATGGAGGTGTTCTTAAGAACACTATGCCTGTTCGTAGTGTTCGCTAGCAAGTTGAAACTGTTCTAAGAACACTCGTGGTGTCCTGAATTGTTCGTAAATAAACGAAAATGGAGGTGTGCTTGAGACGCTATGTCTGTCCGTATTGTGCACAAGTAAATTAAACTGTGCTAAGAACAAACGGCTGTCCGTAACTGTTCGTTTTACGTGTGACGCAGTTTTAATTATTTCAGGACCCGAACACTGTCTGTATAACATCAACACGCATGCGCAAAACAATGTCCGTACATTGGGTGTCCTGCGGACGGCTGCTACCTTAGTGAACATGCTCATGAAACAATCATGTGACCGCACCCACGCTGATCGCGTTTTCTGAATGCGGACACTGTTTGTCCCTGAACACTTTAAAAGTACATTTCCAAGTAATCCACAATATTTCTCATTGAAAACTCAACATACCACAAATCCCACATACTAATCCTAAATTTCCACATAGTTTTTGTGACTTTTTGAACCTTTTTTGGTGTTCGATCTGTCTTGCGGACGGCGCGCATGTCTGCGAACCACGCACAAGCACCCCTATAAAAGACCACGCCCTAGAGCTCATTCTCATTGTGTTTCTGGCTATTCTACGGAGCACAGAGATTTTTGCTGAAACCAGC
This sequence comes from Ambystoma mexicanum, assembly GCF_040938575.1. Lineage (NCBI taxonomy): Eukaryota > Metazoa > Chordata > Amphibia > Caudata > Ambystomatidae > Ambystoma > Ambystoma mexicanum. The sequence continues at coordinate 1,208,999,849 of NC_090932.1, forward strand.
AGATTTTCATCTTTAACCTGATGGCTTCTGTGGCTCCACTGCTGCCACCTGGTGCTGTATCTGCCTCAGCACCACCCCCACCCCCTCCACCACCACCACCACCTTCCCAAGTGCCTGAAGAGGGCAACAGGAGTGAGTATACAGAGGAGGAAGAAGAGGATGACGAGAATGAGGTAGAGGAAAACCCTACTACTACCCCTGGCGTGATTCTTGGGTGTGGCGGTTGTTTACCGTTCATGGGAATGGTCCTAAGGCTCGTGCGAACCGTGTCACCTGCAATGAGTGCAAAATGGTACTCAGTCGCGGGAGGCATGGTTCGTATAGCTTTGGGACTACGACCATGAAGCGACACCTGAACTCATTCCACACTGGTTGTACATTCCACACAGGTTGTACCTTGCGAAGAGCGTAGTAGGTTGATTGCCTCTACTTCATCCTCCGTTTCTGATCCTGTCACCACAAGGAACACCTCTCTGGGACAGCGTCTTCCTCAAGCTGCCTCACAGGCCATACAGAATTCTGATGGCCCTTACCTTTCGAGGGTTACAGTTGTATGTATGTACTGTGACACAGTACTCTGCAGGGGGGAGTGACTTCGCAGTGCTTTTGAGACTATCGTCTCAGAGCACGAGAAGACCTGCTCACTACCCAAATAAAACCCACTCTACATCTTCCTCTCTCAGCTCGCCCTTTCTTATCCCTGTGGTTGGTGTCCCCCCTTTCCCCTCCTTTCCCCTCCTCTCCTAGTGTGTCGTGTGTAAAAAACCAAAAAAATACAAAATAACAAAAATCAAAAAAATAAGGCTCTTTTCAGAGCCGCCTTTCACAGTTAAAAAACAGAAGTAAAGATAAATAATGCAGGGCCCTTTCTATTTCTTGAAAGTCCGCGGACAGTTCACGAACATAAAAAAAATTGGGATGCTACCCTATTGTAACCATTGCATTTTTCTCTGGGAGAAAGTGGTGGCTCTGAAAAGAGCCTTTGGGAGGTGTTTGTATGTCAAAAATTATAAATACTTAACACCTACTTCGAAATGCATGCTGCATTTCTAAAAAAAGGTCACAATGGGCCTCATTATGACCCTGGCGGAAATCGAAAAACGATGGCGGAAATGCAATACCGCCATCGAATAGCGCTCGGTGCGATTATGACCCGTCACCGCAAAGTACGATGCCATTAGCGACACCGTAGTGAACGCCAACGCTAACTGCACCAAGTACGCGCGCGCGCGCCATGCCAAACCGTAATTACCACCATGGCGCAACGGTACGCGAATTCTGACCCTAGCGGACATGCACCTAACGCCATCAAGCACGGCGGAAAGTACCATTCCGCCATGGTGAGAAGTACGTCATCGCGAACCAACCGTAAACGGCCCCGCTGAGTGCCTGTACACCGCTCCCTGGCCACATTGTACAACTCCCCGTAGGTGCAATGAAGTCACACAATGCAACCAGTGAAATGTACAAGTCACCCATGCATGCCAACGAACAAAAGAATCTCAAGAGGGGCCAATGGGAGCTGCAGGGCACAGATGGCACGAATACAGAAGCTATTCCAATGGACATGACCTCAGTCTCCCACCAAGAAACGCACGCAAACACAGGCACCTGTGACCAGCAATATTCAGAAAATCACATCATTCCACCAATCCACCTGGCTGACCGGCATCTGTTACACAAAACCTAATCCCCCGCCCCTGAGCATGACATCATTCAAACAGTCATATTGGCAGCCCTTATCCCTGACCTCACTGGGCTTCGTAGGCAAACGCGCCCAGCACAGTACCACGCAACTATACTCCGAAGCTGGAACCCAATGCAGATCTCCTCACAATACATCGCTCCCCAAATAGGAATATGCCACATCACTTGCAAAGAAGAACGCTACACGGCCCATATCAGAATAGAAATTTAATGCACAACAAATTCACCAAGCCCATACAGCCATTAGGCCATGAACTCCAAAACACATTTCACCATTGTGGGCTGCATCCGCAATAAATGACCAGCTACTTCTTGTGTGATGCCCTGTTCCTTCATGGTACACAGGGCCACATTCTCGTACGAAAAGGCAACATGGAAGCGCCCAGAACCGCAGGGCCGACCCAATGGGGAGGCACTAGTCCAGCTGAAAGGCCGAAATGTTGCTCCGAGCCACTAGTACTGCGTAAGGGCATGTGGCCCATTGGCGATCGTCCCATAAGATCGTAATGCTGCTCCACTGATTAAAACGAAGCAGCAGGTGTCGGGAGTAAAATCCATCTGCAGGAGTGGCATACAGATGGCAGTGGCAAAAGGGGAGGAGATACCTGTCAACCAAATGAAAAGAAAAAGAATAGAATGGCCATCAGAACTACATTTGAATTACTCACTTCAATGATCACACCAAATCCACAGCCATATGCATGCTAGCCCACTCCAAAGGATCATCACCACCCAAAAACCACTTGCGACTCATAACTATCTATATCGAGGTGAAAACACCATCACAAACGAGTGTACCTGTGCATGCGTCTGTTAAAACAGAATCCATCAGATGGGATTGGTAACGTGCATGGACACAAGTGTCTGAAGGCGCGTCGAGACAGGGAGGGCTCAACAAGGCCAGATAGACGATGGTCCCACTATGGCAGCCCTGCATCACATAGCGGAGGGGAGGCGGACAGATTCCAAGAAGCCCTGTACATGGCAAACTCTGTATCAAATCATCTGTCCATGCATCCATTCATCATTCCCTCATCCCGTAATGATAACGCCTGTTTCCATACTCACATAACATGTGAAAATTCCATTGAGTCTGTGCGTTATGCAGCCTGCATAATCCACTGTGCCCCAGCCCGTAATTCCAGTGTTGTGAAGTAACATGTATTTGGGAACGTCCGGCCTCATCGTCCACTTCGCTATTGCGCATCCCAAACTATTCATATCAATCATTGCATCCTCGCCATGGCCCCTGTCCCAAGGACATTGAACAATAGAACGTTATATTTGCAGTCAGACCTGTGGGCATCTCCTCGCCGCTAGCTGAAAACCGAAAGCGCCGCCCTTCGAATTCCTCATTTGCAACATCACGTCGAAAAGGCATCTGTGGCCGCTTGAAATCACAAATTAATCCATCTAGTGCGGCTGTGTGTGTAAATGGCAACTGCCTTCACTCACAAATGGGACGCCCCGCCCGTCGTTGAAACTCGGTACAGTGATGCATGAGGGTCCACCGTTACTCGAGTACTACGTTCCACTGACCCTTCACAAGTCTGTTCGCGACTGCTAAGATAGTATGTGAAACAATGGGACCATAGCCGAATGAACATATCAACCAATGTTACACTGCCATCGGGTACAAATACATGATTGTAATAGCAAGATACCATTCCTCGAATTGCAGCGTTGTGTGCGGGATGTGCTCGCCCAAAGGGGAGAGCAGCTTGCACAGGTGGAATGAATCACCACAGGTGGAGGCCATACAGCCTGAAAACACATAAATAGCACACCCAGTCTCCTCCCACAACCACACCCACTCCGAAATGCTACCGACAGGACTCGCGATGTTGGCCCTGGGGGACCTGATAGCACTGCAAGTACTCCAACTCCAAGAAGAAGACGAACACCAACTACAACCGGCCGCACGGAGGAGACGCAGGAGGAGGAGGAGGGCAAGGCAGGGCCAGCAAGGGCCACCAGCACAGCCACTACCACCACGCAGGCAGCCCGCAATCCCACGCCTCCGAGCACATCCGTTCAACCTCACTGATGAGCAGATCCACACCCTCTACCGTTTGGACCGGGACACCATAGCCGCCATTGTGGACATGACACAGGCTGACCTTGTCAGCATGATAGATAGCCCAACCGCCATCCCACCCCTACTGAAGGTGGTGTCTGTACTCCACTTCCTGGCCACAGGCACCTACCAGCACACAGTCGGACAGTTGCATGGCATCTCACAGCCACTGTTCTCACGGACACTATTGCAAGTGCTCGATGCCCTCCTGCAGCACGCAGACGACTACATCTCTCTACCACGCTCGGAGCAGGAAATTACCAACACAAAAGTGGGATTCCATGCACTTGCCGGCATACCGGGTTGCATTGGTGCCATCGACTGCACCCATGTGGAATTGGTCGTCCCACATGCCATGGAGGCCCAGTACCGCAACCGAAAACAATTTCATTCACTGAATGTACAAATGGTGTGTGACTCCAACAGGATCATTACACATTGTTGTGCCCGATTCCCTGGATCAACCCATGATTCTATGGTCTTGAGGAACTCAACAATACCACGCTACATGGAGCGACACGCAGGGAACAGATCCTGGCTACTCGGTGAGTCTCATTTCATGCATGCTGATGTGGGGTATGTGATGCGGCAATGACCTGGCAGGAAGGGGGGGGGGTGCGTACGTAGCAATGGCATTCCACATTATTCGTTTATCGTCCACATACAGGTGATGCCGGATATCCACTGAAGAGATGGCTCCTCACACCAGTCCGGAACCCACGGGACCAGCATGAGGAGGACTACAACCATGCCCACTCACGTACCCGTGTAGTCATTGAACAGGCATTCGGCCTACTGAAGACTCGTTTCCGGTGCCTCAGCAGGTCTGGCGGGGCACTCCTGTACCGCCATGTGAAGGTTGCAAAGATGGTGATGGCATGTGTCATGCTACACAACATGTGCGTACGTAGAAATGTGCCCATGCCCCCTGACGCAGAACTGCAAGCACCTGAAGATGGTCATGATGAAGGTGGGGATGTGGCAGCACCTCAAGGAGTCTGCGAGGCACAGGAGGGCCGTGACATTCGTCAGCATCTCATAGATGCATGCTTCTAGCACTCACGCCTGGTGGCTGATACATGGACACGGGACTCGTGGCACTGTGTGTGTCTGGTACATGCACAATATGGACTGTACGCCTATGATGGCCTCGTACACAAAGATCAATGTCCACACATCTCATTGGTTGATCGTGCATTGTTTATGGCATATGTGATATCATGTGGAACACCCTATCGACCCGCCACCCAAGTGAGCCCAACACACCCCCTCCACCCTCCTACCTCCCCCCCGAACACCAGTGTCCAAAGATGCTCATTGTCAGTGGGCAGTCGCTATTGCAAGCCCCCTCTGCGGGTATCAGGGGCACCCCTGCCTGTGGAGCGCAGGTTCCTCCCAGATCTACGTTGGGGGCTGCCCTGGACGGAACTTGCAACGGATGATGTCTCTGCCTGCTCACGTCCATGCATGTCCCTAAGGGTTTGTGAGAGCTCAGTGAGCACACGGCGCACTGCGGCAAGTTCGGCACATACGTCTTTGGACGTCGCATGCAGTTCCCCCCTCAGGCTCTCGGTGCTTCTCTCCATTTGGACTCTCAGGCTCTCGGTGCTACTCTCCATTTGGACTCTCAGGCTCTCGGTGCTACTCTCCATTTGTGCCCTTAGTGTCTCTGTACTTCTCTCCATTTCTGCCCTAAGTGTCTCAGTTGATGTTTCTATGTCTGCCTTAGTGCCCCCACATTCATCGGCATGGTCCTTGAGGAGCGTGGCCAGTTGCTGCTGTTGCACGATTAACTGGTCGAGGGACTGTTGCCTCTGCTGGGCCATGGCCATTTGCGGTGGTGTCACAGAGTGGCTGTTCGCCTCATGTTGCCCTGCCACAGGGCTTGTGGGGGATGGCCAGTCGTCGTCTTGTGGGTGCCCCTGCATGGTATCCTCATGGTGTACGGGATGGAACAGACAGGGGGATTGGGACAGGTCATGGATGGATCTGACTTCGACATCCCCGTCTTCTGTGTCGGAGCATGCTGCCATTAATGGAGTGTCACCTATGGTGCTGCTGCCACCAGAGGCAGTGCCTTCTGTGGCATCCATTGGGGGGACCTGTGGTGGTGCTGTTGTGGGCATGCTGGCTGCTGGGGTGCCTGTTGGAGTTCCCTCCTCTGTGCTGCCACTTGATTTGTGCTGCTGCCGTGTCTTGATGCGTGCAGCTGAGGTGGAGGGTCTTTGGCCGTTGGTCTTGGCCCTCTTTGCAGGTGTGCTGGTAGGGGTGTCCTGAAGCTCGTCGTTTGGATCGGACCCTGTGGTGGAGTAAAGGAGGGTGAGCGTTATTAATGGGTCTGTGGGAATTGGAATGGCAATGTATCACATGCATTGGGGTGGTACCTGAGGGTGATTTGGGTCGGGGCCTTGGAGGTGCTTTCATTTGTGTGTGGAGTGAGGGTGCAGTTGTTTGGCAGCCTGCAGTTAGGGTGTGCCTGCTGCACGTGTAGAGGGTGTTTTTGGGGTTTTTAATTATTTATGTATTTATTGTGAGTTTTAAAGTGCGCTGTCAGGCCAATGTGTGTGGACGTTCTCCTGGACATGTGTTACTGTTGCGCTATGTGGACACATGGTGATTCACATGATTGGACATTGTGGATTTGGCATGGTTTTATTTGGGCCACCTACCGGATTCTTCGGATGTCTGCACTCCTTTCTCCATCCCTCCGACTCCCTCTATACTCTCCATTCCAATGGTGGAGGCACAGATTTCTTTCCAGGGGGTCAACTTGATGGGTGATTCCGATCCTCCCCCGGTGGCTGTGGCAATGTTGCGGTTGGCAGAAAGTATGCTACGGACGCGTATCCGCAGGTCGTCCCATCGCTTTCTGCATTGCTGTGGGTTGCGGGGTGCGGTCCCCACCGCACTTACCCGCTGTGCCACCAGGGCCCATATGGCCTTCTTGTTCGCAAGTGCCGTCCTGGTCATTTGCGTGGAGAAGACGGCGGCAGCATTCTCCTGGAGGGTCTCTGTGAGCACGGTGAGTTCCTCACGGGAGAAGTGGACCTGCCGCTTGCGGTCGCACGCTTTCTTCGCTACTTTTCCCATTTTTCTTGGTTTCACTAGGGTGGATGACGGGTTGGGATGTGTCTCAGGGTAGTGTTTTTAGTGGTTGTGTGGATTTTGTGGTTTTATAGGTGTACGGCGTGATGTTTCCCGTTCCGGGACCATGTTTTTACTTCCGTTTCCGTATATTTACGGTCACCGTACTTTCCGGTTGGCGCTCACTGCGGTGTCCGCTAAGATGGGTGGCGGTATTGCACCTAGGGCGCCGTACGGCGGCGGTGTGGGCCGTTTTGGGGTCATTTCCGCCATCGCGGACTTTGCACTTCCGCCATGGCGTGGTGCTCGTGCCCGATGGGTCGGAATGGGCCGCACTTTGCTCCATCGTGCAATGGCGGAAACGCTATTTACGCTGTGGCGGTCCGGTCAGTCACTTTCCGCCAGGGTCGTAATGAGGGCCAATGCATTTTGTACAATCTGATTGCCAGCATAGGTAAGATTGAATCCATCTCTGCGAAAAATGTATGTACTACGAAACATAATATTTTCATTGTGAAAAGAGGACATGCCAAAATCTCTTAGGAAGGCACAAACAGCCTTATTGACATTACGCCTTGCTTTCTCCATTTGTGGACCACATGAGAAAGAACGAAACCACATTTGTCTCTGCGCAATCCGTGAAAAAATTACTTTGGAGTTTGGAAACATGTCCATGATCTTCTGAAGTCCTTCTTTCATTGCAAATTGCAAAGAAATTCCAGACACATGTCCTAAACTGTTCCCTCCACAATGAATTACAATTATGTCTGAATGTTCCTCTATCTTGCAAGATGCACAGAGAGGTAGCAAGTCCAGCCACTTCATTCCACGCACTCCATGTCAGTGCACTTCCACATGTGGGAATCCAAGATCTACAGATACGCCACAGCTTTCTGCATGCACCTTCAACCAATGTATCCACGAGTCTCCCAAAATCCACACAATCTGTTTTTTTAAAACACTCAGCCATAGCTATCTGTTCTTCTCTCAGCAAAAAGAATATCTGAGAAAACCCCTCCTAGCACAACACACTCACTAAACTTTACTGACCAATCCCTTGCTACATTCAATCTCATTTGCATGCCTCCCCACCCCAAATTCCCCAGATGTAATACGCGGTGTCCTAGAACTATCGCCATGTCCGCGAACATATTGTAACATGGACAGCCCTTCTACCATTTCCACTTCACTCTCTGTGCCATTCCCTCCTTGGATGTAGCTAAGAAATCACATGACCATCCACCAATCAAATCCAAGACCTCTACATGTAACTGCATCATCATAGATCAGCATTGCAAATGTACAGTGAATCTCTCGGACTACAAGTCTCATACCATTGGCAAGCACGATCTACGAAAAATACTAGAGAAGTCTCCAAGATTTCTACTTGCAGCTTCGTCCATATCCATATGCATGAACACAAACTACAGGTATGCATATTTTCTATACAGTACATGAACACATTTTCTAACCAACTTTTACCTTGTATAATCTGTAAAATGAATCTACGATCATTTTTTCATTCTCCTAAAATGAACTGTGACTTACAAACCTTTATACCGTTTAATTTCTTCGTACACACACAGACACGCAAAAAATGTTAAACTAACATTTTTTAAATAAAATATATAGACTAATTATGATCAAACAAAATTACATGCACACTCTATCATCAAATCTCAAAGAATAATATTTGTACAAACACATACTTGGTTTTAATATTTTTAGCTTATATAATTACTTACATTTATATAGGACAAGCAGGCTATGACATTGACTCCCTCTTACGTGGAAAAGCAGGCTATCACATGGACTCACTATTACGTGGAAAAGCTTAGTTACAGGAATAGTGGTATATAGAGGTACATTATGATTTTGACAAGCCATAGTACATATATTTTCTTTCCTACAGTTAGTCATAAGATAGTTTTAATGGTTTTGAGGAAGGCGCTGAGCATTTCAATTTAAAAAATCTATGTCTAAATTAAAAACAGTGCTATATACAAACCGAATTACTAATTTCTTTCTTTTACAATTGCAGTGAAGACCATTATCCTGAAAATAAGCAGCCGAAATTGAATTACAAAGAACAACTAAGAAGCAAACTGCTAATTTTAGAAAAAAAGTAAGTAGATTGTTACCATAATATTTGAATTATTACTCAAACACACTCTAATGTTAATCCATGCTACTTCTGTGCCTAAAAATAGAGATTCTGCACCATTCTGACCAAAAATCCTCCCGTCTTAAACAATGATTTACTGGCAGAATGACCCACAAATTCCTATTTTTCGCCACACAAATTACCCAACTCAGCGACTAGAATTTAGATGTTGTAGAAGAAACAACTGTTTTAATTGTATAGCTTTAGATATACTATTTATACTTCTCCACACCACTGGCTTACTTTTTTTCTGTCATCTGAACCCCAGTTTATTAACACATTAATTCAAGAATACTCATCCCTAGTAGTTGTACTTCCCAATGCACAATCACACACCATTACATACGTCTTTTCATCTCACTCAAACACTCATGCACACAACACACATGCATTGCAGAACACCCCAACCCATACCTTCTGTATTTTTTTCAACAGACCCTAAAGCATGCCTACCAAAAAGCAACTCCGTAGAAAGGAATGCAGAAGTAGAGCAAATGAAAAGAAAATTCTCCAACATAAACATCCATCTATAACAGAATTTGTAAAAAAAGTTGAAACACAATAGCTAATACAGTCATGTAGTGAAACAGAAGAAGTTTCTAGTACAAAAACTTTGCCTCCTCTATCAAAAAGTAAAACAACCCAACAAACAATTAACAGAAAATCAACTATCACTACAAATAAAACATTTTCTATAAATCTTGATATAGTACAAAGTAAGCATACCAAGAAAAGTATTTTAGCCAAAATGTTCCGTCACAAAGTCCTTCAAAATCTTATAAAAACAGGAGAGAAACCAGGTTCAACACTTCAAACCTATCGTAGGAAAGTAATCTTAGAAGCGTTAATAGACAGTGCACTTCTTCTCAAAAGAAAGTTATTTATTTTAGTGTTAAACAGAATGAAACCACTAACAAAACTAATAACTAAATTACAAAAAAGACTTCTCAATAAACAAAATGTCAACAGAAATAACTTCTTAAATATCTGTGGAGGTGAATGGAGTCACACTACAAGCACAGAACCATACTTTAATGAAGAAGCCTACAAACAAAAGCAAACAAATACAATTGCCATACATAGCAGTGGTCGAGGTTATGAAAAAGTTAATAATACCATAATCCAACAAGAAGTACTCCTTACAAAAAATGCCCTGAAAACATAGATTTACCCCTCCATACAACTGAATCAGAACATCTAGTGTACAAATGGCCATGCACGTCAATGTGTAACATTCCCAAAAAAATGTTCAAGTCTTTACGTCAATTCCTCAATCAATATGTGAAAAGCAAAGACAAAATCAAAATTAAACTACTGCAAAATATGGATGCTTGTCCAGTATGCAAGTACACAGGACTACAAGGACATTCATTGGCCTGCATTACAGGACCTTCTTGCAAAACACCCTTCCATGATATCAAAAGGATATCAACACATCATGCAAGTATAAGAAATCTAGTTTATAAACTGTACTATGCTAAAAGTCCTGCTTTAGCACTAGCCAATTTAAATAACATTCTTCTACATGGTACAGCAAAAGACCTACTAGAAGAAATCGGCTATATCCAGACAAAATATTTTGGAAGTGAAACTCACTTACAAGATGAATTGGCTGTAAACCAACTTCGAAAGAAATCTGCACATGGCAACCTTTCACTACACACATACAAAAAAGAAATACTAACATTTGATAGTACTTCAGCTGAATTACCAAACCACGTGTGTGTATGTTGCTGCAGAACTTTTTATAAAGTAACACAAAAACTGTAGACCTATCATACAAAATAGAAGACAATGAAGATTCTAAATGGTTTGAATTAGCTCTCTACCTTATAGCAGAAAACAAGTACGAAATAACTGACCCCATAATACTTTGCAGTTACTGCACTACAAAACTTGACAACAACCAAACTCCTTCACGTGCTATCACAAATAACTTGGAATTATATCCACTACCAAAACCCCTTCAACAACTTAATTTATATGAGGGTATCATAATTCAAACAGTGCACCCATTTCAAGCAATAATACGCCTTCAACCAAAAACTGCAAAATTACCTCACTCTGAATTAGTAAAAGGTATTTGTGGAAAAGTAGTGTATTTACCATTAGATCTAAAAGAAAATGTGCACACTCTAGGAGTGCAATGTCCAATGCACCAATCTTTAATTATCTTGGTAAATGGAGTACCTACAAAAGACAAAAAAATTTGTCAACAACTGGTAGATTTACATAAAGATAGAAAAGCCCTGCAATATCTTAAAGAGAATAATGAATATTACAAAGACATTAATATTGAAGAAAACTTGAAAGATAAAACTGAAATAATTCAAGAGACACAAGAAGCTGGGCAATTTGAGCTCCTAGATCCTGCAACAATATCAAACACTTTAGACCATTATACAATTCATCCATTGCACTCTAATGACACCATAGAAGATGCACTGGAAACGTACCAAATGCGTCAAACAAAAGGATCACCAATCAGCATATGGGAAAAAAGTATAGAAGCACGTGCTTTTCCTCTACTCTTTTCTACTGGCAAAGGAGGAAGATATGATGATAGACCTATTCAAATATCAGCATCAGAATATCGCTCATTACGAATGTATTCTGAAGATCCCAGATTTCGACAAAATCTGGAATACATATTCCACCTACTCTTTCAAAGTGAACTAGCAACTTTATATTACGGAGTTGCACACATATTAAAATCAGGATCACACTTTCAAAATATGACAGCTACACAATTATTACAAAAAGTTCAACAAAAAGTTGAGGTTTTACAAGCAAATCTTACAAATCTATTAGCAAATATGCGTGGTACTAAAGAGTACTGGTTTCGACGTCATGGAGATGTACGTTGTATGATCAGAAACCTTGGCCCACCCACTTGGTTTGTTACATTAAGTTTTGCAGAAATGCATGGGAAGATTTACTTGCTTTCCTACGCATATCAAACAAAAACAAAACAAACATAGATATACTAACACCTGGAGAACTTTGTTCACAGGATCCTGTTAATGTTTCAAGATATTTTCACCATCGCTTCATTGCTATGCTACATTTTATTTGTAACAAAACTGTTCCTCCCCTTGGAGAAGTGCAACACTTCTTTTGGAGAAAAGAATACCAAGCCAGAGGAGCACCACATATCCACATGCTTTTATGGATTAAAGATGCTCCTAAATTTGGTCAAGACAGTGATGCCACTGTTTTACAGTTTATTGAAAAATATGTCACTTGTGAAATTCCATCAGATTCCGCAAATAGTGATCTTCATGCAAACATTTTACAATTCCAAAGACACACATGTGGCAAATATTTTCGTCGCAAATACAAAAACAAAGGGAAATACTAAACCAAATGCCGATTTGGTTTCCCTAGACCAGTTACAAATACAGGTCAAGTGAACAACCTCATGTCTTCAGTTAGACATAGTATTAAAGGTAAGTCACCTAAAAATACATATTGCATAAAAAGAAAAGAAGAAGAAAAATATATCAATGATTACAATGCAATCTTTGCCCACTTATGGAATACAAACATAGACGTGCAGTACATTGCAGACAATTCTACTGCAATGCACGATATGTCACAGCATACTTAACCACATCAGAAAAGACAGAGCTCCAAGACCTCTGGAATGACCTGTCATCAGATAAAACAGTGTCTCAGAAATTATACAGCTTGGGCATAAAAATGCTGTCCCATAGAGAATGTGGATCCTACGAAGCAGCTGATCGCTTAACTGGTACTGCATTGTATGGTAAATCTGCAAATATAGTATGGCTAAGTCTTGGTCCAGCTAAATCTAGAAAAAGAGTTCTAAAATCATACGAAGATATAGAAACAATAGCCAAACATGATCCCAACAGCCAAGACATTTTAAAAAACAATTTATTGGACACATACTACCCAAACAGGAGTACCACTTTGGAAACCATGAGTCTATACCACATAGCCCAAAACTACACATACAAAAATAATATAAAACCTGATGAACAAAACCGTAAATACAAAGTGACTAACTGTGAAGGCAGCTTAGTAAAACTCACCAAACCAAATTTAATTAATCATATCAAATTGTCATTAAAGACTCCTCAACATAAAGAAGTATATTACATGTCTCTGCTAAAACTTTTTAAACCATGGAGAAAAGAAGAAGAAATACTAGATAACTATGACTCATATGAAGATGCTTTCAAAGCAAATGAAAGCAGTATAACTGATGTAAACTTTGCACAGTACAAATCAATGTTGCACAATGAACAGCAACACGAAGAAGAACTCCAGGCCCAACTAGATAAGGACACTCCTGACAGTAGTCAACCTTCTGTCACAGGAAGCCAAGAACCACTAGCAGACCCACTAATAACAAATGAGGCAGAATTAGCTATGATAGAAGTAGAAAACACCATGTGTCAGTATGAAGAAAAAGAAGACTTAACTATACTACAATCAAAGCTAAACAATGAGCAACGTAGTATTTTTCAAGAAGTAACAAAAGAAATTGCACATGGTGTACAACATGAAAACAAAGAATGCACCTTTCAAAATTGCAAACCTATACTATTGTATGTCAGTGGTGAAGCTGGTTCTGGCAAAACATTCCTAATCAAAATCATCAGTAAGTTCCTTTAACAATTGACAAACAACAAACTGTCAGCTGTTGTCACTGCCCCCACAGGGTTAGCTGCCTACAACATAGGTGGTGTCACTTTACACCGATTACTACTCCTGCCAGTAGAACACCAAAACAAATTAGATTATTACAAACTTTCTGCAGAAGCTGCAATGGAACTATGCAGAGTATTGAAACAAATGAAAATGCTACTAATAGATGAAGTGAGCATGGTGTCCAACCTAATGTTGGCTTTGATTCACCTCAGATTACAAGAAGTACTCAAAACAAACTATGAAGAGCTCTTTGCAGGAAAACACATTATTATTTTCGGAGATCTTCTTCAATTGACACCAGTAAAAGGTGAGCCTATTTTTAAAACATTAGGACACAAACTCTGCCGTAAAACTGTTGGCAGCATTGGAAATGTCAACCTTTGGCAACATTTCCAATACAGAGAATTAACAGAAAACATGCGCCAATCTGCAAATCTCACTTAGGCCAACATCTTAAATAGTATCAGAGTTGGTATACTTTCTAAAGAAGCAGAAGCAATATTGAAAACCCGGCACATTCATGCACTTTATGGTGATAATGCATGTGCTACAGATGTTATGGAACAATTAGCCCACAAAAATGTCAATTGTATGGCCTTAATGCCAACTCTTGCAAGCTGCTTCAAATTCAATGAAATAATGTTAAGAAAAGAAATGCAACCAATAATGGAAATTAGCGCCACAGACAAACTAGATGTACATGGAATGACACTACCCATGTGTGACCAAGCCACAACAAGACTAAATAGTTTAGAAAAATCAATCTCAAACACAGCAGGCTTGGAAAAGATATTAAAATGATCCTTAAATTGCAGAGTAATGCTGAAACGTAACCTTGATGTGGACCAAGGACTAGTTAATGGAGCACTGGGTACAGTTGTTGGCTTTCAAACATACCCACGTGACAACAAAATTCAGTTTGTCAATATTCTCTTTGACAAACTTTCAGAAGTAAAAAGAATAGGATGCTCAACAGCTCGATTCCTTCTCTTCAAAGACATGTATGTACGCAGAGAACAATTTTCTCTAACTCTTGCCTACGCAGTCACCATTCATAAATCATAAGGTCTTACCCTAGACAAAGCAATGATAGACATTGGTAACACAGTCTTTAAAGAAGGCATGAGCTACGTAGCACTATCACGCTTACGTACACTTGAGGGTCTATTTCTAATCAACTTTGATGCAAGTAAAATAAACGCTGATATTCCTTGCATTTTAGAATACAATAGACTTCGTTCACTATACACTCCCCATCTAAACACATATTCTGTTCCACAAAAAGTAAAACATTTTAAAAGAAAAATAAATCAAACAGAAAAGCAAAAGGATGTCACTGCAATTTCTCCAAAGAGAGTAAAAGAAAGTAATACTTCATCAAGTGCCACAAGCAAAAAAGAATCAATTAGGGAAAGTAAACCAGGTACTTCTTCAAAGAAGGAAGACTCACTCCAAAAAAAGCAGTCAGATACAGAACTACCTGGTCCATTTAAACTCTCAAATATAGTTGGTGTAAGTTGCTACGCAAATGTAGCAATGAATATTCTATTTCAATTACCATCAATTGTTGAGAACATTTATTTACACAGTACAGACCCATTGTGTTTGCAAATGTTAGTACTTCACAGAAATGCAGCAAACAATCCTGACAACACGTATAGTGTTTATGGAATAAGACAACAATTGGACTACTGTGCTGGAATGGTGAAATTCACTATAAACTCACAGGAAGATCCACAAGAATTTCTAATGTACTTACTATTAGTACTGGAAAACAAAAACATACCTATAAATGAAATCTTCCAGATTTCATACATGTGGAAACATACATGCACTCTCTGCAACAATGTGACACAAGAACAAATCCCAAATGAGCGCTTTGTGTATATATCAATACCTAATTGTGAATCCGTTCCATTTCAGCAACTTGTACAAAATGCAAACCACGGTAGATTATGTTCGACCTGCAATTCAGATAATCGCTCCACGTTAGTAATACAAACACATAGTAAATACGTAATACTAATGCTTCTACGTTACAATGCAGATGGTACCAAAAATAACTGCAAGCTGACTGGATTCAAACATGGTCAAATATCACTTGGTAGGAAAACCTTCACAACAATAGGTATAATCTACCACGCAGGAGCCACAACCAACTAAGGGCACTACACTGCATATATAAAAAAGAAATGTGGATGGTTTGAATGTAATGATAGTACCATTACTCTAAATCAGAGATTACCAGCAAATCTTACAAACGCGTATTTCTATGTTCTTAAAACCAAAATTTGATAACTAAACTGTACTTAAACCTTAAGTACACTTGTTGTAAAAATATATAAACTGTCACAATATTCCAAAAGCTATCTAACTGCCCAAAGATGCTACAACAACTAATCAGATACATTAATACCACTCAAAGAGAGCAAAAAATAGACAGTTAGAATTCGCCAATTGGTATCTAACTGTCCCAAACTTTAGAAATATCCCAATAAGAGCAAAAAATAGACAGTTAGAATACGCCAATTGGTATCTAACTGTCCCAAACTTTAGAAATATCCAAATAAGAGCAAAAAATAGACAGTTAGAATATACCAATTGGTATCTAACTGTCCCAAAATTTAGAAATATCCAAATAGATAAAGCAATACCACGAAATTATATACAAAAATAAACAGTTAGAATACTTAAGTAACTTGTAGTAAAAAAATATAAACTGTCACAATATTCCAAAAGCTATCTAACTGCCCAACGATGCTACAACAACTAATCAGATAAATTAATACCACTCAAATAGAGCAAAAAATAGACAGTTAGAATTCGCCAATTGGTATCTAACTGTCCCAAACTTTAGAAATATCCCAATAAGAGCAAAAAATAGACAGTTAGAATACGCCAATTGGTATCTAACTGTCCCAAAATTTAGAAATATCCAAATAGATAAAGCAATACCACGCAATTATATCAAAAAATAAACAGTTAGAATACGCCTACTGGTATCTAACTGCTCCAAAATTTTACAATATCCACACAAATACCTAAGATCTTACTGCTGCCAAAAACTGGAACAATCCAATGTATAAAGCATTAGCCAGAAACAACAAGTAAACACTGAAAACAAACAAACAAATAAACTGTAGCATAACAGAAAAAGGTTTTTTTTTTAATCCAACATAGATTTTTTTTCCCCCACAGACCCAATGATTTTAGCAACAAACACAGAAACTGAGCAAATTACACAGTACTCTGGTTTGTCATCTACTAAATATGAGGGTAAAAAAAAAGAAAAAAATGCGATTGTACAATGTAATAAGTCTTTATAAAATACTAATACTAACATGCTATTTTCTTTTATCACAGAAATGAACAAGAAAAACATGGACTCCCGTTACTAAACCAAATAGTAAGTATAACATGATAAATACAACCATCACAGCATATCACACCCATACTGGCTTATAACATTGTTCCTTATAAATTTGTTTTTGACCCAAAGTTATAGGCCACTATGAGTGTGATATGCTGCGGTGCTTGTGGCCAGGGCATAGACTCTTGCGTGCATGGCATATGAGTGTGATATGCTGCGGTGGTTGTGGCCAGGGCATAGAGTCTTCGGTGCATGGCCAAATGGCCATGCACCCAACATTCTATACCCTGGCCACAACCACCGCAGCATATCACACCCATAGATTCATGCATTTCAACCATTTCAATGTCTGCGGAAACAAGGAAGTTCCTAGAACACATTCAACTTGCCAGAGGACGATACGGACAGCGTCATCAGGACACCCCCATTTTCTTTATGTACGAACATTTCAGGACACGGCGAGTGTTCTTAGAACACTTTCAGCTTGACAACGAACAATACAGACAACGTCTTCAGGACACCCCCTGCGAACATTCCAGGACCCCACGCGTCTTCTTAGAACACTTTCAACTTGACACCGAATCCATTCTGTTTATTTACGAACATTTCAGAACAGCTGTGTTGTCTGCAGACAAATCAAACACAACAAAAGCGTCTAGCACATAAAAAAAATACAACATTGCACCTATCTCATACTCCCCAACCTCCCCAAACACTCTTACACACCAACACACTCCACTAAATACAATTTTTAAACCAAGTTTCACCTCGCTGTCCGCGGTCATCCGCGAATGCAAGATGGCGGGCGCCACCAAAAATCTGACGTGCTCCACGCCGTCCAATCAGCGAACACGTCGGATGTACGTGAACATCGCGCAAGCCGCTCGGCCAATCAGGGCACTGTCCGCGGAGCGAACAGGGAAGTCCGTCCGCGAAGCGAACAGTGATATCAGTAATTTTTTTGCCTTACATTTTGGTCATTTTAAAAAAAAAACTACTGGACGGATTTACACCAAATTTGCAAAAGCACGCTTTCGGGACCAAGCCCCCGCTCCTGCTGCAAATTTGGTGTAAATCCGTCCAGCGGTTTGGGCTGTAGGCGTGCACAAAGTTTTTTCCCATTATGTCTATGGGAAAAAACAAAAGTTTTGGGACCCCCCCTATAACTTTGCCCCCCCTGGACCAAACCTCTCCAAACTTTGCAAAAAAATTCAGAGTGGTCATAAACTTTTTTTGCAAAGTTTGGTGAGGATTCTTCCAGAGGGAGCGAAGTTATAAGCCACCCAAAAAATGCTCTTCCTATGGAAACACCAACTTAACCATAACTACATGGACGCTACCGCGTCCATGTAATTAATATATATATATATATATATATATATATGTATATATATATATATATATATATGTATATATATATATATATATATATATATATATATATATATATATATATATATATATATATATATATATATATTTATTCATCAGAAATCACAGATATATAGGAAAACACACTTTACATCAATCATTTTACATTGAATCAACACAGCACTTCAGACATAAGTGATTCCCCTCTAACCTGAGACCTCTGATCTGTACCCCTCCCCGGAAGTCCTTCAAGGAGGGCAACCTTCTCCACATTGCCACTCTTAACTCCTGCTCCGCTGTCAAACACTCCTCTGATATCTGCCGCCTTCTTGAAGAACTTGACCTCGATGTCCTCGGTCTCACTGTCACCAGCTTTGACATGCTCCTACCTGATGGCTCCAAGATTCTCTCTGTGCCCAGGCCCAACCGCTCTGGTGTGGGCATAGCCCTTATCTTCCCTGAGTGGATTCCTGCCTCTGTCATTCCTATGCATGCCTACTCCTCTTTAGAATGCCTCATCTGCAGGCTCTCTCTCGCCTCGCCATTCCCTTACTGTGGCTACTATCTATCAGCCACCTGGTCAGGGTTCTTCCTTCCTCTATGAGTGGGCAGACCTCTCCTCCTCACTCCTGGCCTCAACCACTCAACTCCTCCTTCTTGGAGAGTTTAACATCCATCTGGATGCCTCCTGTCCCCCCTCTGAATTCTTTCGCAACCTCTGTGACTCTCTCTCACTCACCATTCTCCCCTCTGGTCCAACTCATTCTGCAGGGCACACTCTCGATGTTCTGATCTCTTCTGACCTTCCCCTCTCTGTCCCTCTCTCTACTCCTCTCTCCTGGAGTGACCACTTTCTCCTATCCTCCCATCTCACCTTCCCTACCATGCAGGCCAAGCCACCTCCGTCACTGCCACCCACCTTTTCGGTCATCCGACCCATGAAGCGCGTGTCCGTTGAGGCGTTCGCCGGCACCTTCTCACCCCCTCCTCCCCCCTTGGCTAACTCTCACCCTGACACAGCCCTCTCCATGCTCCACTCTTCTATATCTGATACTCTGGATATCCTTGCCCCTGTCATGAGAATCCGCCTCAAGCCCAAAGTCAAGTGTAACTCCTAGTATGACTCAGACATTTTCACCCTAAAACGCAAGTGTAGGGTTGCCGAGAGGAAATTGCATGCTTCAAGTTCATCCTCTAACAAACTGGCCTGCCGACTGCTGCAAAGGCAATACCGGCTCTCCGTCCTCACCAAGAAGAGGGCTCATATCCAAGCCCGCATCTCTGCGGCATCTAACAGCTCGGCTGAACTCTTTAAAATCTGCAAGGAACTGGCCAATCCTGCCGCAGTCTCCACCTCTCCTGTCCCTTCCAGGCCCTCTGCACAGCACTGGCTTCTCACTTCATTTCAAAAACTCAGGACATCCTGTCCTCACTCTCCTCCTCTTGTCCCCCTCCCGCTATTCCCTGCAATTCCTCTGGCCCTTCTCCAGATGAGGTTTCTAGACAAGTCCGATCTATGAAAGTCTCATCAAAACAGGTTCACCCCTGTTCCTCCAAAACTATCAAGGACCACATCGACCCCCTGCTCCTGCCCTGGCGGATTTCTGCAATCACTCCTTCACCACTGGAGTCTTCCCTTCCCCGCTGAAGCACTCCCATGTGCACCCTCTTCTTAAGAAACCCTCTGCTAACCCCTCCTGCTTGGCTAACTATCGCTCAATCTCCATCACCCCCTTCCTGGGCAAGCTCCTAGAGAAACTGGCCATCTCCCAGCTCAATCTCCACACTGAATCTGTTGGTTGTCTTCATGACCATCAGTCTGGCTTCAGAGCTGCCAGAAGCACGGAAACTGCTCTCCTGAACATCCGTGAAGACCTGCTCACCAACCTCGACTCTAACACCCCGTGCGTTCTTATCTTGCTTGATCTCTCTTCTGCCGTTGATACTGTCAACCATGCCATCCTGCTCAACTGTCTCCATGATAACCTGGGTATCACTGGTCAGGCTCTGGTGTGGCTGACTTCTTTCCTCGCCGAGTGACCCTCCCAGGTCCAACTTGGGTCCTTCCTCTCCGACATCTTTTTCTCTACCTGTGGTGTCCCCCAGGGATCTAACCTCTCTCCCTGGCTGTTCAACCAATACCTGGCAATCCTTGCCCACCTCATCGCCGCTCTCTGCCCCAACTTTCGGTGCTATGCGGATGATACCCAGCTCATTTTCAGGCTAACCACGCCCTCCTCCTCCTCTCCTTCCCTCATCTCTGACTGTCTGTCTGCCATCCAGGTATGGTGTGCCGCCAACGACCTCTGCCTTAATGCCAGTAAGACTGAGATTCTACTCATCGGCACACCTACTCCCTCCCTCCCTGCAGCTCTCTGGCCGGCCTCTCTTGGCCCTCCTCCCACTCCCACCTGCAAGGCTAAAAGCCTCGGGGTCATCTTCGACTCTACACTCTCCTTCTCCCCTCACATCTCTGAAGTCTCTAAGAAGTCACACTACCAGCTGCACCTCCTTAGAGGTATTATTCATTTCCTCTCCTTCCCCCAGAAGCTCACTGTCTCCAGAGCCCTCGTCCTCTCTAAGATGGACTACTGTAACAGCCTCTATCTAAATCTGCCTGCCTCCACTCTCTGCCCTCTGCAACTTATCCAGAACAGGACTGCGAGACTTGTCCTTGGCCTCAAGCCGAGGGATCGTATCTCTCCAGGACTGAAATCTCTGAACTGGCTCCCACTGGCTGCAAGGATTACGTTCAAAACCCTCTGCATTGTACACAAGGCCGCAATACCTTCAGCTCTGTCTTCCTAAATATCTTCCTTCTCGAGCTCTTCACTCATCTGCCTCCAACTCCCTTAGGGTCATTCGCTTCTCCAAGTAACGAGTTGGTGGCAGATCACTCTCTTCGGCAGGGGCCTCTCTCTGGAACAGCCTTCCTGCCTCCGTGAAACTCAAGGAGAACCATCTCCGGTTCTGGAAACACCTCAAAACCTTCCTCTTTGCTTCTGCTTACTCTCCTCCCTACCCTGCTGAATTCCTGACTGAAATTGCACTGGTTACCTGGCCACCCTTTCTGATCTCTGGCCCAGGCCCCATCAATTGCCCACCTGCACTGCCTCCCTGGCAACCCCTGCACCTGGTGACCGTTTTCTGTAACCCTACAGTCCCCTACCAGCACTTATGTCTGCACTTCCTTGCACTTGACACTAGCTGGCTGTTTTATGTGTCTTATTTATCTTATTTATTCCACTTTCCCATGTACTGCACTTTTCTCTCTCTCTTTCCCCCGCACACTTTTCCATTCCCCCCTTCCCATGCACTTGCACAATCTGAATGACACCTGGCCTAGTAGGATCGTTGTCTGTCCTCCCTTTGTCCCCCCCCCTTGCCTCATCGCGCCTTGAAACACTTGTCTATAGGCGCGTTATAAATGCCATATCATAACATATAATCCTAGCTGGCACAATTTGGCTATGAAAGCAATGCACTAGGAATACAGTGTCAGTTCTCATTGACTGCCCTACCCTTATCTAACATTGTATTAGTAGCACAGATATGATATTGTGATATTACAAGATTATGCAGTTGTAACCCCCTCTGTGAATGAAGAACCACCCAGTGAATACTTTGGATTCTCGCTACTTTTCTAATCCTTTGGTGCCAGAAGGATTAAACAAGTTCTGCCTTCTGTGCCCAGTGGGACACTTGGCCAATTACAATACCCTGAAGAAGGGAGCCTGAATAGATTATTATTGTCCTATTTATACTCACACTGGGCTCTCTGTTTTTTAGGAATAATCACCTCTCCCTTGACTCACCGGCCCCTTCTGCCAGGACACTGACCCCGATTTGAACTGCAGCTTTCAATAACTCCCTGCAGCTATACCGGCCAACAGTCTAGTGGAGAAAACCTCTGAGTCAGCTATGCAGGACAGTCCCCCCTTTCAGCCAGCCAGGCCCTTTTTTGAATCCATGTACGATTCACCCTTCTCTGCCAGGACACTGCCCCCAATTTGAACTTCAAGAACTCCCTGCAGCTATACCGGTCACCAGCATAGCAGACCAGGAAGAACCCCTACTTCCTCCTTTCAGCCCCGTGTAAACCATTCTGTAGGAACTGCCTCTTATGCATTGTCCCATATATTTCCTTACCATTTTCCAGCCTCTTTCGTGTTGTCATCTGTCAACTATTACACCACATGCCAGAACCTTCCAGCACCTATCCTGTCCCCTCTCATGCTGCTGTTGCAATTTCAGCCCCTGGATTCAAGACGTTTAGACAGTATTCTGCATACCACAACCTCCTGATAATGTTGCATCTCCTTCCTCTCATCCTGCTTCATACTGTGAATGTTCATTCTCAAGGCCAATCATGCTGTTGTACTGCATGCTCTGCCTCATGAAACACTGCTGTCCAGCTTTCAGATGTGCATTATTTCTCAAACTGCCAATGATCAGTTAGTGGTCTTTATGCAACTGCTGCATATTAGTACACTCATGTGGCCTAACAAATCTAGCTCACTCAATTCACCCCTATACTAAAAGTTAGTAAGCAACATCACCCCCCCTTGCTGACCTCATTACTAAATGTTAGTAACCCATGTACTACACTACACAGAGAATACAATATGATGCACAAATCATTTTAGCACATAACCTTTCCTACAGGACAAACAAAAATATTGTGGCACAGCCAGTTTAGGGCACTAGACATTTGTATTTATTTTGTATTTCGTTTATTTGTATTGCACACCTAGTCCAGTGGCATCTGGGCACATTTCTGGAAGGTGCAGTAACTACATATAGCATCATCAGTTACAGTTCTTTGAAGTACATAAAGGTACATAGATTACATCAGGTTGAATCACTTAGAAGGGCAGGTTTACAGTGGGCAACTGGTAAGTTGTAAGTTACAGTTTAGGACAAATTTGCATAGAGTATATACACAGGATGTCAGCATGTAGAAGTATTTACAATGAGTACATTGCAGGAGTATGACAACATTTACATTATGTAACCGGGGCAGCTAGATCCTGCTCAATGAGCCATCATTTGGCTCTGTTCTTAAATGCAAGGTAAGAAGGTTTGGTTTTGAGTGTGTTAGGTAGTGTATTTCATAGTTTGGGTGCGAGGACTGGGAAGCTGGACCTCTCTGCTTTCTGTAGCTTAAATCTGGGTATGGCAAGTGAGTGGGCTTTGGGCAGAGCTGAGTGGTCTGGTGGCAATTTGAGCGGTGACATGGTTGGCAAGATATTCAGGTGCGTGGTTGGCTTGGCACTTATTTGTAAGTGCAAGAGTTTTGTGTGATATTCCGAGTTCAACAGGGAGCCAGTGAAGATGCTGTCTTGTGTCAGAGATGTGAGATTTTCTAGGGATGCTGAGGGCTGCCCTGATAGCATTATTCTGGGTTGCTTGTAGTTTGTTGATGTTCCTATGACTTGTCCCCAAGTAGAGGGCATTGCAGTAGTCAATTTTAGCCATGATGAGGGTTCTTGCAAGGATGATACAATTTGAGGCAGTGATGAAAGGTCAGCAAGCTGTTAAGAGTTTGCATGTATATGCTGAGGTTGAGACCACTGCATTAGTTTGTCTCGTCAGGGAGAGGGTAGAATCCAGGAGGAAGCCTAAAGTCTTAGTGTCATTAGACACCTTAATGGTGTTTCCGTCGGTGATAAATGATCTGAAGGCAGGGTCCAGTTTGTTAAGTCTAAGGTGGGAGCCTAAGATGAGTATCTCTGTCTTATCATCATTTAAACATAGCCCATGATGTGCCATCCAGGCCTGAATGACTGTGTAAACATCATTAAGAGCTTTTGAGTGAGACACGTAATCACCAGTAATAGGGATGTGTATCTGAGTGTCATCCGCGTATAGGTGACACCCAGATAATGGAGAATATCAAATAGTGGTTTTGTAAACACATTATACAATGTGGGGGATACACAGGACCCTTGCGGGACCCCATACGTGACTGGTGATGGATCAGCAGAAGCGGAGGGGGAGAAGACTTGCATGGTTCTATTCGCCAAGAAAGATCTGATCCAGGAGGTGGCTTCCTCTGAGAAATAACGAGAGAATGGAGTGTAGAGATGCACACCTCTATTGTATTCTGAAAATTGGTCAACAAATACAAAGAAATAATGAATAATGCTGTTCATGAAACACTTTAGGTGCTCCCAGAGAGTAAAGTGCTACCTTTACTGAAAAATATGTGTATTGGGAAGATTCACTGCACAAACACGATGAACAAACTGGGGCACAACAATTGGCAAAAATATTGCAATATCTCGTTTAAATTTCAAGAAAATTAACTTTCATTCAATAGTTCAAAAAATGACTGCTTTCCATTTTTCAAGTTACGTAAATCATGTTTGTATTGTTACTCTTCATACACAAATATAAATTGATAACACAAATTCAATCAATTCTTATAAACAATTTCTTGACACAAAATATATGTTGACTAAGCACTTTGTGCATATAACATTTTCAATACAAATTTCTCATAATGTTCATCTGTGAGTCCCAATATTAGAGTTGACACAAGTTGACAAAAAAGTGTAATCGTGGTGCCCTCTTCTTAACTACGCGTTTTGGGCGTTCTACGCCCTTCTTCAGGTTTAGAATATTGGGTGACTGTTCTGTTAATTTAACCTGCAATTAATTAAAAAACTCAATGAGTGTTCCAAGATATGTAACTATGAATTCAAGTATTTAGGAACAAGAGGTACTGTTTAGCACTAACCTTTTGATTGGACTTGCAGTGTAGTCCAGATGTTAAGTTTCATGTGG
This sequence comes from Ambystoma mexicanum, assembly GCF_040938575.1. NCBI lineage: Eukaryota > Metazoa > Chordata > Amphibia > Caudata > Ambystomatidae > Ambystoma > Ambystoma mexicanum. The sequence goes on from NC_090932.1 coordinate 1,209,025,091, forward strand.
ATTCAGTAGTCACTGAAACAATATGTGTATATCAGTGTCAAATAGCCAAAAATAAAGAAAATAAACAATGTGGCTCAGGGGGAGTAGGCAGTGGTTTTTAGGTGATGGCAGGGAATTCGATGTTTGACCAGGTCGAAAGCTGCCGAGAGGTCGAGTAGGAGTAATAAGGCTAGCTTGCCCTTATCTTTTAAGTCCTCAATTTGCATTTTTTAAGTCAATGAGGGCAGTTTCTGTTCCGTGTCTGGGGCGGAAGCCCGATTGTCGGAGAACAAGGAGTTTGTTGGATTCGGGGTAATCCTGAATTTGTAAATAAGCTGCTTGGTCTAAGATTTTCAAAAGAAAAGGCACTGTGGTAATAGGTCTGTAGTTCATGGGGTAAATTGGATCAAGGGAATGATTCTTGATGAGAGAGATGACCCAAGCATCTTTAAGGTTGTCTGGGACAGTACCTGATTTGAAAGAGGCATTAATAAAGGTGGTAATGAAAGGGGCTAGGTCATGGGCAGCTTCCTTGATGACAGGTGCAGTTGGAAGGTTTGAGCTTTTTAATGATGTTTTCCACTTCCCAAGTATACAATGGTGAGAATCTAAATGGTTTACCAGGGTGAGCAGGTGCTGAGAAGTTGAGAGCGGGGGCAGTAGATAGAGGATCTAAGAGCAGGCTTCATTTTTCTGTTGTTGATTTTAGTCTTCAGAGTAAACATTTTATCAAGAAGTGCTTTTTGGATGTTAGTACACCATAAAGTGTCAGTAATGCACTTGTCAGTAGGGGCTATGAGGGATTCAAGTTCTTTACAAATCTTGAAGAGCTCTTTAGTGTTAGATTCTGCCTGCAGGAAGCGCTTATTATAAGCTTCCTTTTTTGCTGTAAGTATTGCTTCTTTGTAGTTGGAAGAGGCAGTGATCAACGTAATTTTGTTAGCGTCCATTTGATGACTTTTCTAGTGTGACTCTGCATTTCTTTTAGTTTTGTGTAAGTCTCTCAGCTGTGGTGTGAACCACGAGTTGAGGTGCGCACGTGGTTTCGGTTTTCGCAGTTTTAAGGGGGCTGTGGAATATAGTGCTTTTAGGATCATTTGGTTATAGATGTCTACTAAGACCTTGGGGTCAGAGCAGGATATTGAAGCATTGTTGAGAAGGGGAAGGATTAGAGGGAGTAGTATCTCTTTAGTGATATTCTTCTTATTGCGGGTCTGGATCGAAAGTGCAATATTGGATTTGGGATTTAGGGGGGTCGCTTTGACTGTAAAGGTTATCTTATGATGATCAGACCAAATGCAAGGTGTGACAGACATCAGGTTAATGCTACAATTCAGATCAGGAAGCCAATCAAGGTTCTCCCTTCAATGTGTGTAGGCTCATGAATGTGGTGATTAAATCCTAAATCAACCAGTGAGCTGGCGAGGTCAAGGGCTTTAAGGTCATTTGGGTCTTGGTACCCAAAATTGAGGTCTCTGAGAAGTATAATTTTGGAATTAGGCTTGCAATTGACAGCAAGGAGTATTAAGATGTCTTCAGTGAAGTGGGAGATAGGTCCTGGTGGTCGATAGATAAGATGCACTGTTGCAGTTTGATTGAGTGATAAAGGTAGTTTGACCGATAATAGCTCTGCGGAGGGAATGTGGTCATTAGGGATGCATCTGAGTTCTAGGGAGTTTTTAAAGATTAAGGCGATGCCTCCACCTTTTGACTGGTTAGTGTTCCTATGACATCTGATAAAGGCATAGTTATCGGGTATTGCTAAGGCCAATGATGGTCCGGCTGCTGCATGTAGCCATGTTTCGGTAATGGTTAAGAAGTCAAGTTCTTCAGTTACAATGAAGTCGGCGATGTCAAGCGCATGAGCTGGGAGCGATCTGGCGTTGACAAGGGCCCCTTTAATCAGAGTGTCTTTTACCATCGGCAAACAGTTAGTGTGTATGGTTGGAATATTTTTAGGAGCAGAGGTAGAGTCATCTATGATGTTAGGTATTGTTATAGGATAAACCTGATGCTAGGAGATTTTAGTTTTGGAGAGAGAGGGGAATGTTGAGTTTTTTTACTGAATCTGGAGCCTAATCTGAGGTTCCTAAGGCTGAGTGGACATGGTTGGTTAGGCTTAGGCTTGAACGCAAAGTGTTCGAGCCATAGGGCTGGTGAACTCAAATAAGGATTTATACAAGGCATGATGTACTTCGGCTCAAACTGTGCAAGGTAGGAGTATGAGATGTCGTAGGAGTGAAATTCAGCAGGGACGGATGAATGCAATCGGGGCTGTCGTGCTTAATTAAGATAAGTTGGTGCATATGTGTTGAGTAGGAGTGCAGGGCGTGTGTGCTAATGTTTACAATACATTTCGTGATTGAGGTTGTGGACAGAAGCAGGAGGAGTAAACAGTATATGCAATGGAACCAGTACATAGTTAAATGGAAGTTAGGCACGTGGTTAGAACATTCAACATCAACAGGCACAACAGTTGATAGATATAGCTAGTTACAGTACAACCGGCAGTTGCGGCTAACAATAGCTAGGTTAGCTAGCACCAGGGATGAGTTGGGCAATTAATGATGAATGAGCAAGCATAGTGTAAATTGCATGAAATCGTTAGCGTATGGCACATTTAGCTTACTCAGTATGCAAGCTTGAACTTGATAACTAGCAGGTAGGCAATGCTTAATGCGGTGAACAGACACAGGCACAAATAAATCTATTCCGTAATGACGGGTACAGCAACTAAAAGTGGAAGAACACAAGCATGATGTAAATTGCATGAAAACGACAGCGTGTGATGCATTTGCTACTCAATTATGCGATCTTGCGCATGCTAACTAGCAGGTGGACAACATCTTAATGCAGCGAAATAGTCACAGGCACAAGTAAATCTATGCAGCTGTCAATCAGCAGCTTTGTTTAGTACCTAAAAATCATTTGCAAAACAGGTTTGTACAATGCAGAAAGGCCCAAAGGCAAGTATTCTAAGAAGTTCCTAATCAGTGGTAAATACAGAAAGATGTTAAGGTAGCAATAAAGATGTAGATCCTTAGAAATGGGTGGCGACATGCGATTATGCCAATGATGAAGTTAAAGAGAGGGTCAGGCGATTGCTATTGTAAATAGCGATGTACATGACGATGAAGCTTACTGGTGTGTAAATAGTTTATGGCATTGTTTAAGTGGTACAAAGTAAAAACAAATGTTCGCACTAAAAATAATGCATAAATTGTAGAAATGTATCTGCTGTCACCAGCTTGTCTTATTAACATATAAAAGTAACCAAAAATCCCAAATGTAAAAAACGAGGCTGATGCAAAAGTATCCCCACTTCACTGCATGTAAGATGATCTATGGCCGTTTAAAAAGTTACCAGAAAAGGAAAAAAAGATAAAAGGACAAAAAAGAAACATTGGCACTCATTACTGGTGAGCCGATCCGGTAAAAATGCTGAAAGAAGACCTGGTACTATCAGCTCTGACATTTTTACCAGACCGGCACACTCTGGGTCTGCCAGTTGACCTACCAGGTGTTCAGGGACCTACCAGCTCAAAAATCATTGAATCACTGGCACCATTAACAACATTGTCGATGATTCAGTAGTTCCTATCACATGGAGTCCTATTGGACTCTGGAATGGGTACCACTGTTGCTGGCACCCTTAATATCCCAGGAACACTGGGCTATCGGGAGTTTGTAGCGGTAAGGCAAGTTTGCCAGTAACCAGCTGGTAGTACAGGTTCATAGTTTTCCAGTACTGATAGTCTGAAGGGCTGATCAGTTTCCCAATGACAAAATGAGCAAAAGGCCAGGGGAGTGAAGCTGATGCTCACCAATGTCTGCTCAGCAATCAAACATGCAGTTGACATTGCCAACCTCATCATCACACATGACTATGATGCCATCTTCATTACTGAGACCTGGATGACATCCACCTCCCCCACATCTTAGATGTCCTCACCCCCAAAAGCTACAACATTCCACAACATGACTATCCAAATAAGGTTGGTGGATAGCTTGCCATCATTCACAAGGCATCACGACCATGCAGCCAACTGGACGTCGCTAGCATTGGCATTTTCAAAAACCTATACTGCCATGTCCTGCGCTCCCCAATGGACACAGACACTTTTTACCTCATTGTGAAGTGTGGAATTATAGTCGGAGACAGGCAAATGCTAAAACAATATTTATTCACTGGTTAAGGGCAGCAAATGCTGAAAGAATAACTATCAAGTCCTCCCGGTTAGCTTCACCGGTGTCTTGGCCTCCCGTAGTACAGTGGCGTTAGTCCTGGCTTGGTCCGGTGTCCGGATAGGCCCACCACTCTGGTTCTCTCTCCTCTCCCTTCTCCGTGTCCTGTGGAATGAGAGCAACCCATTAGTCTCGTTTGGCGCGCTTTTACCACACCTGGAGGTTTCAAGCCCCCTCCAATCACTGAGGGTCTGGGTTAACCCCCTTCTCATTGCTTTCTGGGACGTGGTCCCTGTGATGCCGGAAATGCATCTGAGGGACAGGGCCTCTGAATCCTTGTCCTTTTTCTGTTTTTACCGTGTGTTCTGTCATGTTTTCTGCCCAGGAGTCCATGAGGGACTCCTGGCAGTGCAGCTCTCTTTTGGTTTGGTGAACAGACCCATGGGATACCCTTATGGCACCCATGGGTAGGGGTACAACCCTGTGCCCCTAGTGTATGTTTTTGGGCACCTGTGGGTGGCCCACAGAGCAGGGTATGGGCTGGTGGCAGCTCCATGCTGAATTTGACAGGTGCTCTGGGTGTCCTCCATTTTGGGATACCCAGGCCCTGCCATTGGAATCAGTTGATTCCTGATAGGAAACAAGATGGCCCCTGTGGCCTCTTGCTTTCTATTGCCTGTTATCTTGTTTTTCCCAAAGTCCTGGGAAGCCCTGACTCTGTCCCTTCCCCCTGACTGGCTGTTGGGTGGAAGTTCCATATATGGTGTTGTTGTGAAGGCCCAGCTAGACTGACTGGAGCCTTCCCAGTGACTGTATGTTGTGGGTACCTCCTGTGAGTGGGACCTGGGTGAATGGAGTGTGTGACCAATATACACTCCTTGTTGTGGTTGTCTGGTTTCTGGCATGAGAGACAAAGACTGAGACAGCCCTGCCCGAAACTGGCCTGAATGCAGTGTGTAGTGTTGAATGGCTGGGTACTTGTCCCAATCCACATTCCTTGTTGTGAGTGTCTGAAAGGGAGGAGTGTGGCCTGAATGCACTGTGTGCCTGATTGGCTGACTGACTGCATGAATGCCCTTCTGTGTGATTGGCTGCTGTGTGTGTGCCAGCAGTGTGGATGAGAGACAGAATAGTATATCTGGGGACCTCTCACCACTGGAAATTGTTCAGAAGCATTCAGAAGCTGAGTCTCCACTCAAGAGTAACTGGATTTGCTGATCCTCGACGTCCAACTGGAAGAAGAAGACTTGCTGTGGCATTTGCTTCGACAGAAACTGAAGGTTGTCGACATCGTCGAGGACTGACCCGAGAGAGGACCTGGCTAGGCGCCCTCTTCCCGTGCTCCGAGGGACCATCGAGCACCGCTGAATCTTCGCCGAAGCGCCCTGGAAGTCAGACCCTCGAAAGGCTGCCGACCCGAGACGGGACCGCCGAGGAGATCGAAGTGAAGCACCCGGACCTCGACGCTGTCGAAGTCCATTGCCGTCGACCAGGGTTCGCAGGTCTGTGTAACCGCTGGAGGCCCGTCGAAGTTGTGTTGCCCAGCCGTGGGAACCACTTGACGCCGTGCCGCCGACGACCGGAGCCGTCCGCTCCTTGCCTAAGAACATTTGACTCGAAGGACTCCCTCGTCCGCACCGTCGACCGCTTTTGCCCTGCCGGAGAAAGTCGAGGACGACCAACGCGCCGAGGAGAATCCGCCGGTGGGTTTCCCGCCACCTCACGATCCCAAAGACTCGAGCGACTCGACGCCCTTGCTGGGCTCCCGTCTCTACAATCTTTGCGGTCCAGAACTATTGTCATCGAGGTGCCCCGCACACCTCCGCCTTGCAGGACGCCGACGCCCCGACGCCGACGAGCACCGCTCGGACGAAGCTGCCGCCTCTTCGACATCGTTCTACCTCGTTTGTCGACGGACGTTCGACGCCCCGTGCCTCCCGCTTGAAAGGGAAGGCATTCAAGAAGGGCCGTCGATTCCCCGTCGCCGAACCCCGAGGTCTTCGACGTTTCTCGACGCCTCTCGACGATCCGTGACTCCTGCTTAAAAGGGGGTCATTCAAGAAGGATCTGTCGACGCCTCTTCGAAGAACTCGACTCCACCAGGTACATTGGGGGGGTAAAAACATTGTAGGAGAGAATAAGACTGTGGAACAATATATGGACTGGGCTTGTGTCATATCTCTTTATTTTACAGGTTGCCCAGGTGGGGGGATCTCCACACAGAACTGTGTCCAGTGGTAGGGGCCAGTATTCTGCCTATTGTTTCAACCCTCTGTTATCTCTCCTCTCTCTATTTGCTGGTTTCCTGCTTATTGATCTGCGTGCCATTGCTACAGTATTGTGAATGCACTGTTATGAGGTCTAATATTAGTGGTACCACTTTAGAATTGTAGATATTTATCATTATTGGTTTTCCTGAGCACAAAGTGCGTTGTTGTGATAAGTGTACATAACCCTTGAATATTAATTATATAAAGACTGTGTTTTCAGTAATACAGTGTGTGGACATTCCTTTGTGGGGGCTTGGGGATACACTGTACTTAAGAACCAGCCTGCATCACCTCCTGAGAAGCTAGGCCTTGATTGCTCGTCCATCGCTACCGTATTAGAGAATCTTGGCTGGGGTCCTCTGTGCCTCTCCTCTACCATATAGAGAGCGGAAGTACAGACCCCCCACCGGTCTTGACAAGCTGGTGGCAGCGGTGGGATGCTTATGGTTTTAAGACTCAGTGTATAACCGTGCCACTTACAAAATATCCGCACTTTATTAGATTAAGGGTTGGGTGTGTACCAAATAACTGCATTACAGGCAATGGAGCCCATTGCAAATGGTAAATTGACTCGGATGAGCTAAGAGTCTCTCCAGAGTGCTTGTGAAGCCAGGGAGTTGGACTTTGTGGATAAGTCTAGGGCTGAGCTGATAGCTGCCCTGGTGGACTACCAGACTGATGGTGAAACCCTTGATGAAGGGGGGGATGCAACCAGTGAGGACTCTGCCCCTGGGGTTGTCGCTGAATCTGTTTCTGGGAATGCCACCATTCCTGCTGCCTCTGTTCCAAACCCCAGCAATTCCATGGAACTTGAGTTATTAAGGATGAAATTGGCCTTTGAATATCGCAAGTTGGAAATAGAAGCTGAGCTTAAGAAAGAGGAGCTGGCACAGCAAGTGGAACTCAAGAATAGGGATCTTGCGCTCAAAGACAAGGACACTGAATGTCAGAGAATCCAGCTAGAGAGAGCTAGAGTGGAGTCTTCAGCTAGACCAATTGAGAGTGGCAGGTCCCCAGCCACCAAGTTTATGAAAGATTTGGTTGGTGTGTTTGTGGAGGGTTCAGATATCCTCCAATGGATTGAAGCGTTTGAAATGGCTTGTGCAATTCATGATGTAGATAAAAGAGATTGGGCTAAGTGTTTGTTAAGCAGAGTGCCTCAAACTGGATATGACTGTATTCTGAAGCTGAGTGTGGAGGAAAGGGGTCAGTATGAGTGTATGAAGTCTGCTTTGATTGCCAAGTTTGGCAAGACACCTACCCAATACCTTAAAAGGTTCAGGGATTTTAAGAAAAGAGAGAATGTGTCTTGGGTTGACTGGGTGAGTACTGCGCACATGAACATGATGGGGTGGATTGACGGTTACAAGGTGAAAACTTTTGTTGAGTTGTCCCACCTCTTGTTTTTTGAGCATTTTTCTGAAGCCTGTTCACCAGAGCTGCGTCAGTATGTGGCTGACCAGAACATTTTGGACCCCTTTAAGCTGGCTAGGTTGGCTGACAAGTGGGTCTCCCACCGGGTGTCCCCTAAGGACTCCAGTGGGAAGGACAAGGACAAAGAAAAGGGGACCTCTCAGAAAGCTGAGGAGTCCCAAAAGCAATCACAGTCGGGTAAACCAAAACCTTCCTCTCCTAAGACCCAAAAATCTGGTGGGGATAAGTCCTCTGTGGGTGGGAATAAGAGTAGTGGTCCACCTGCTGCAAAGCAGGTTCCCAGTGGTTCCAGTACCGTACCCCGCACTCCTGGCACTTGTTGGGATTGTGGGGCTCTGGATCACAAAAGGGGTGACCCCAAGTGTAAAGGTAAGGCACTTGGAGTACAGGCTGTCAGCCTGACCTACCCTTACCCCGTGGCTGAGGTGGAGGCCACTGTCCTCCCCTCCTCTACAGGAATCACATTTGGTGCTCCGGTAGAGATTTCCTTAGTGTCCCTTGGGGCCTGGGACCAGTACGCAGAAGTACTGGCAACTATCCCGCAGAACACCCGTAGGTTTTTGAGAAGTGTCCTCTTGAATGGCCAGCCTTCTACTGGTTTGAGAGACACTGGGGCAAGCATGACAGTGGTGGACAGGACCCTGCTCAAGCCAGAGGACTATGTAGGTGCTCCTCTGAGAACCACCAGGTTAGCTGGTGGGCCTCCCAAATTATCGCCTGTAGCCCTAGTCACACTCATGATTGGAGACAAGACAGCAAAGCTTCCTGTCCTGGTTCAGGACAATGTCCCTGCTAACATTCTGTTAGGAAATGATCTAGTAGAGTTGGGGTTGATCTCGGATGGTCTTCCCATGACTGCTGCTGCAGTCACTAGGTCACAGGTGACACCGGGTCTGGCTGTGTGTCAGGTACCCGAGCCAAAGGCGAGGCCTAAGGCAAGAAGAAGGAAGACCAAGAAGGCCACCTCTGTGGAGGGAACACCTTCTCTTCCTGCTGTTCCGACAGCACCCATTGGGATCCATGCTCCGGACGGGCTGGGTCCAGTGGAAAACCCAAACTCAACTCCTGTGGGAGAAGAGACAGAAGACTCTCCTGTGGGAGAGGTTCTCAACCCGGAGGATCATCCCGACCTTCAATGCTTGTTAGCTGAAGGGGGACCCTCCCGGGCAGACTTCTGTAAGGGACAGAGAGAGTGCCACTCTCTCGAGGGCCTGAGGAAACAGGCCCTGTCCCAGGCACAAGGTGAAGTGCCTAGGACATTCAAGATTTATTGGGAGGGTGAGCTCCTTGTTAGTGAGCCCACTAAGCCCGAACCTGGTGCCCGCAAGAGGTTGGTGGTACCCCAGGTTTACAGGCCCTTCCTACTGCAGTTGGCGCATGAGGTGCCCTTGGCTGGTCATCTTGGGACCAAGAAGACTAAGCAGAGGCTCTCTGCCCATTTCTACTGGCCACGGATGGGAGTAGAGGTGGAGTCCCACTGCAGGACCTGCCCAACTTGTCAGTTGTCTGGCAAGACTGGAGGCAGGGTCATTGCCCCACTGCAGCCATTACCAGTGGTTGGCACACCATTTGAGAGGGTGGGCATCGACATCGTCGGTCCCCTTGACCCTCCCACTTCAGGTGGACATCGGTTCATCCTGGTCTTGGTAGATCATGCCACCAGGTACCCTGAGGCAATACCCCTTCGGACTGTTACTGCCAAGGTGGTTGCCAGGGCTCTCCTGGGCATTTTCACCCGTGTTGGATTCCCCAAGGAGGTTGTCTCTGACCGAGGATCCAACTTCATGTCTAGTTACATGAAAACCATGTGGAAAGAGTGCGGGGTAACCTACAAGTTCTCCACCTCTTACCACCCCCAGACCAATGGTCTGGTTGAGAGATTTAACAAAACTCTCAAGGGCATGCTAGGTGCTTTGGAAGAGCCCCTAAGGAGGAAATGGGATCTCCTCCTGCCATGCCTGCTGTTTGCTTACAGAGAGGTACCTCAAGAGGGTGTTGGTTTCAGCCCCTTTGAGTTACTCTTTGGACATCCCGTGAGGGGGCCCCTCGCCTTGATCCGAGAAGGCTTGGAAGCCACCCCTCCAGGTCCCGCCAAGCAAGTGGGGGACTATGTGTTAGGCCTCAGGCGGAGGATGACACAAATGATGGGTCAGGCAACAGCAAATCTCAAGGCCAGCCAGGAATTGAATAAGTACTGGCATGACCTGAAAGCTTCGCAAGTGGATTGGACTCCGGGACAGGAAATCCTTGTGATGGAGCCTACCAAGCCTAGAGCTTTGGCAGACAAGTGGACTGGACCCTTCAGGATCATCTCCAAGATGGGCGAAGTCAATTATCTGGTGGACATGGGAGCCTCTGGGGTAGCCCCCCAGGTATTCCATGTCAACAGGCTCAAGCCTTTCCACAGGCGAGCAGAGGTCTCATGTCTCTTGCTAGCTTCAGGGCAAGAAGAGGATGAGAGTGAGCCCCTTCCTGATTTGCTGCATAGCAACCCTCAGGATGGCTCAGTGGAGGGAGTACAACTCTCTCCCGATTTGACAACAGAGCAGCAGAGGGCCTGCCGGGCTTTGCTCCAGCAGTATGCCCCTCTGTTTTCACTGACACCGGGCCTTACACCGTGGTGTAAGCACGAAATTGACACTGGTGACAGTGTGCCTGTCAAAAGCAGGAGCTATCGTATGTCAGATACCGTCAAAAACCACATCCAGGCTGAGGTCGCCAAGATGTTGGATCTGGGTGTTATTGAACCCTCCACCAGTCCCTGGTCCAGTCCAGTGGTCCTTGTCCCCAAGGCAAGTTCCCCGGCGGGTACCAAGGATTGGAGGTTCTGTGTGGACTACCGAGGAGTCAATGCCGTCACCAAAACTGACGCGCACCCATTGCCCAGGGCTGATGAGCTCGTGGACACTATAGGTGCTGCCAAATTTGTGAGCACCTTTGACCTTACCTCAGGCTATTGGCAAATAGCTCTGACGGACCATGCCAAGGAAAAGACGGCATTCTCCACACCTGAGGGACTCTACCAGTTTAGGGTCATGCCCTTTGGGTTGAAGAATGCCCCTGCCACCTTCCAGAGATTGGTCAACCATGCGCTCAGTGGGCTGGAAGCCTTTTGTGTGGCTTACTTAGACGACATTGCCGTCTACAGTTCCACCTGGGAAGAGCATTTGACACATCTGGATAAGGTGTTGCAGGCCTTGAAAAGGGCTAACCTCACTATCAAGGCCACCAAGTGCCAGATAGCTCAGGGGAAAGTTACCTATCTTGGTCATGAGGTAGGAGGGGGTCAAATCCAACCTCTCTCCAGTAAAGTACAGGACGTACAGAACTGGGAGACTCCCACTACTCAAACCCAGGTGAGAGCCTTTTTGGGCCTCACTGGGTACTATCGCAATTTCATGGCAGACTATGGAACCATAGCTGCCCCCCTGACAGCTCTAACTTCACCCAAACAGCCTAGGAAGGTTAATTGGACTGAAGACTGTCAGAGGGCCTTTGATGGCTTGAAAGAAAGTCTGTGTAGGGCACCTGTGTTGAGTGCGCCTGACTACAGCCGACCCTTTATCGTCCAGACGGATGCCTGCGACACCGGAATTGGAGCTGTCTTGTCCCAGTTAGATGACAAAGGGAGAGAACATCCTATCATATTCATCAGTAGACAACTCAAGGGTAGAGAACTTAGGTGGGCTACTGTTGAAAAGGAATGTTTTAGTATAGTTTGGAGCCTTAGGCGTTTTAGGCCCTACCTTACGGGGTCCACCTTCAAGGTCCAAACAGATCATAAGCCCCTGAAGTGGCTTATGCAGATGAAGGGTGAGAATCCGAAATTGCTCAGGTGGTCGATTAGCCTACAAGGGCTAGACTTCACCATAGAGCACAGACCAGGGAAGAGTCACGATAATGCAGATGGCCTTTCCAGAAGGTATGTTGACCGTCTGGATGAGGGTGTCTATCCCGTGGGAGATTAGGCACCCTCCACCTCAGTCTGCGGGGGGCGACTGTGATGCCGGAAATGCATCTGAGGGACAGGGCCTCTGAATCCTTGTCCTTTTTCTGTTTTTACCGTGTGTTCTGTCATGTTTTCTGCCCAGGAGTCCATGAGGGACTCCTGGCAGTGCAGCTCTCTTTTGGTTTGGTGAACAGACCCATGGGATACCCTTATGGCACCCATGGGTAGGGGTACAACCCTGTGCCCCTAGTGTATGTTTTTGGGCACCTGTGGGTGGCCCACAGAGCAGGGTATGGGCTGGTGGCAGCTCCATGCTGAATTTGACAGGTGCTCTGGGTGTCCTCCATTTTGGGATACCCAGGCCCTGCCATTGGAATCAGTTGATTCCTGATAGGAAACAAGATGGCCCCTGTGGCCTCTTGCTTTCTATTGCCTGTTATCTTGTTTTTCCCAAAGTCCTGGGAAGCCCTGACTCTGTCCCTTCCCCCTGACTGGCTGTTGGGTGGAAGTTCCATATATGGTGTTGTTGTGAAGGCCCAGCTAGACTGACTGGAGCCTTCCCAGTGACTGTATGTTGTGGGTACCTCCTGTGGGTGGGACCTGGGTGAATGGAGTGTGTGACCAATATACACTCCTTGTTGTGGTTGTCTGGTTTCTGGCATGAGAGACAAAGACTGAGACAGCCCTGCCCGAAACTGGCCTGAATGCAGTGTGTAGTGTTGAATGGCTGGGTACTTGTCCCAATCCACATTCCTTGTTGTGAGTGTCTGAAAGGGAGGAGTGTGGCCTGAATGCACTGTGTGCCTGATTGGCTGACTGACTGCATGAATGCCCTTCTGTGTGATTGGCTGCTGTGTGTGTGCCAGCAGTGTGGATGAGAGACAGAATAGTATATCTGGGGACCTCTCACCACTGGAAATTGTTCAGAAGCATTCAGAAGCTGAGTCTCCACTCAAGAGTAACTGGATTTGCTGATCCTCGACGTCCAACTGGAAGAAGAAGACTTGCTGTGGCATTTGCTTCGACAGAAACTGAAGGTTGTCGACATCGTCGAGGACTGACCCGAGAGAGGACCTGGCTAGGCGCCCTCTTCCCGTGCTCCGAGGGACCATCGAGCACCGCTGAATCTTCGCCGAAGCGCCCTGGAAGTCAGACCCTCGAAAGGCTGCCGACCCGAGACGGGACCGCCGAGGAGATCGAAGTGAAGCACCCGGACCTCGACGCTGTCGAAGTCCATTGCCGTCGACCAGGGTTCGCAGGTCTGTGTAACCGCTGGAGGCCCGTCGAAGTTGTGTTGCCCAGCCGTGGGAACCACTTGACGCCGTGCCGCCGACGACCGGAGCCGTCCGCTCCTTGCCTAAGAACATTTGACTCGAAGGACTCCCTCGTCCGCACCGTCGACCGCTTTTGCCCTGCCGGAGAAAGTCGAGGACGACCAACGCGCCGAGGAGAATCCGCCGGTGGGTTTCCCGCCACCTCACGATCCCAAAGACTCGAGCGACTCGACGCCCTTGCTGGGCTCCCGTCTCTACAATCTTTGCGGTCCAGAACTATTGTCATCGAGGTGCCCCGCACACCTCCGCCTTGCAGGACGCCGACGCCCCGACGCCGACGAGCACCGCTCGGACGAAGCTGCCGCCTCTTCGACATCGTTCTACCTCGTTTGTCGACGGACGTTCGACGCCCCGTGCCTCCCGCTTGAAAGGGAAGGCATTCAAAAAGGGCCGTCGATTCCCCGTCGCCGAACCCCGAGGTCTTCGACGTTTCTCGACGCCTCTCGACGATCCGTGACTCCTGCTTAAAAGGGGGTCATTCAAGAAGGATCTGTCGACGCCTCTTCGAAGAACTCGACTCCACCAGGTACATTGGGGGGGTAAAAACATTGTAGGAGAGAATAAGACTGTGGAACAATATATGGACTGGGCTTGTGTCATATCTCTTTATTTTACAGGTTGCCCAGGTGGGGGGATCTCCACACAGAACTGTGTCCAGTGGTAGGGGCCAGTATTCTGCCTATTGTTTCAACCCTCTGTTATCTCTCCTCTCTCTATTTGCTGGTTTCCTGCTTATTGATCTGCGTGCCATTGCTACAGTATTGTGAATGCACTGTTATGAGGTCTAATATTAGTGGTACCACTTTAGAATTGTAGATATTTATCATTATTGGTTTTCCTGAGCACAAAGTGCGTTGTTGTGATAAGTGTACATAACCCTTGAATATTAATTATATAAAGACTGTGTTTTCAGTAATACAGTGTGTGGACATTCCTTTGTGGGGGCTTGGGGATACACTGTACTTAAGAACCAGCCTGCATCACCTCCTGAGAAGCTAGGCCTTGATTGCTCGTCCATCGCTACCGTATTAGAGAATCTTGGCTGGGGTCCTCTGTGCCTCTCCTCTACCATATAGAGAGCGGAAGTACAGACCCCCCACCGGTCTTGACAGTCCCGCCCCACTTAAGGGTTGCCGTCCCGGGGTGTTGCCATTCCAGTTCCCCTTGTGGTGGTGGGCGGTTGCGTTGGCCATGCGGTTGTGGCCGCGCCTTGTAGGGACGCATCCGGATGCTGGGCGTCCCTCCCCAGCAATGCGCAGCTCCGGCACCGTCAGGAGAAGCACAGGGGCGGCGAGCCAGGCGCCGTTCTCCCGCATCTCGGTGCCATTGTGGGCACTGCCCCCCCCCGGACCGGGGTGATCAGGTGAGTACATGGCGGCCCCGCCGCGGCTGTACACAGCGGCTCCTTCCGCGGCCTTGCCGCAGCTGCCCGTAGCGGTTTTAGCCCGTCACAGCCGCGGCTACCCCAAGCGGGTTTCCCTTCCCTTGCCGCAAGGGAAAGGGCGGACATGGCAGCGCCTCCCGACTCGTGCGGGCCGGCTACACGCCGTGGCACCAGCCGAGGCGCAGCTTCACACATCCCCACCCCAATCCCAGGCCGTTCGGGCCAGGGTGAACACCTAGACAGATAGTCAGCCACCAGCTGGAACCTGGCAGGCCTGTGCAACGTGACGAAGTCGAAAGGCTGAAGGGAGAGAAACCAGCGGAGTACCCTCTGGTTCGTGTCCTTATGTTGAGCCAGCCACTGGAGGGGGGCATGGTCGGTGTACAGAGTGAACCGGCGACAAAACAGATAGTACCGGAGCGAGTCAACGGCCCACTTGATGGCCAAACACTCCTTCTCAATGGTTGAGTAAGCCGCCTCATGGGGCAACAATTTCCGACTGATGAAGCACACCGGCTGCAGGTCCTCCCCATTCATCTGCGATAACACAGCGCCCAGGCCCTGGTTTGAGGCGTCCGTTTGTAAAAAGAAATGTTTCTGGAAGTCCGGGCAGCAGAGGACCGGGTTGGACGTGATCCTTCGCTTTAGGTGTGCTATGGCGTTCAGGGCCCTCGGGTCGTTGGTCAGGTTGGGATTCCCCTTGAGCCTCAATGCGTCTGTCAAGGGAGCGGCTATCGAGGAGAAGTCAGGGATAAATCTTCGGTAATACCCGATCAACCCCAGGAACGCTCGTATTTGTTTCCTGTTGGTGGGAGTCGGTATATCATGGATAGCCTGTGTTTTGGACAACTGTGGTTTCAGCACTCCCCCACCCACTATGTGGCCCAGATATTTGGTTTTGTGGGTTCCCATCGTAGTCTTCCTGGGGTTGATATGTAGTCCTGCCCTCTGTAAATCAGCCACTACTAGTTCTAGGTGGTTCAGATGCGATCCCCAGGATTGGCTGTATATCACAATGTCGTCCAGGTAGGCAGCAGCGTATCCAGCATGCGGTCTCAGTATGATGTTCATCAATCTCTGGAACGTGGCGGGGGCCCCGTGGAGGCCAAAGGGCAGGACCTTATACTGATATAAGCCTTGTGGGGTGGAAAAGGCAGTTTTCTCCCTGTCCTGGGAGCAAAGGGGTATTTTCCAATAGCCCTTGGTAAGAGTACTTAAGAAACTGGCTGCTCCAAGGCCCTCCAGGAGTTCGTCCATCCGAGGCATGGATAGGCTTCGTATCGGGACACCGCGTTCAATTGTCTGTAGTCCATACAGAAACGGACCGAGCCATCCGGTTTAGGGACGAGTACTATGGGGGATGACCAAACGCTGACAGAAGGCTCGATGATATCCATCCTTAACATCTCATCCACCTCGGATTTGATGATGTTTCGCCTGGCTTCGGGTATCCGGTACAGTCTAAGCCTCACAGGTGGTCCGGGATCTGTTTTGATTATATGCTCAAGAACATCGGTTCGTCCAGGTAAGGCGGAAAAGGCGTCAGCATAAGGGGACAGCCTGTTCCTGATGTCCGTCTTCATTCCGAGGGTTAGGGCGTCTCCCCAATTTACTGAATCCAGGGTATCAGGAACGGTGTTCAGGATCTCGTCCGGTTTGGCTTCCTCGATACACACAAATGCACCCAGAAGAGGCTCGTTCCATTTTTTTAGAAGGTTGATGTGATAGACCCTCTCTGGGGTGGTACGATCAGGTTGGTGTACCCGGTAGGTTACTGGGCTTAGTACATCAGTGATCTTGTACGGCCCTCTCCATCTAGCCAATAGTTTGTTGGTGCTGGTAGGCAGGAGTACCAATACCTGGTCCCCTGGGCTGAAGGTTCCCATTCGGCTCCCCTTGTTATAATTCCTTTCTTGAGTTGTTTGGGCATGTCCAAGGTTGTCTTGGGCCAGTGTACGTAGTGTGGTTAGGTGTCCCTTTAACTCCTCCGTATACTCGGTTAAAGACACTTCTTCTGTGGATTCCCATTCCTCTTTAACCAGGTCTAATATTGTTCGAGGTTGTCTCCCAAACAAGAGCTCGAAGGGAGAGAAACCGGTGGACGACTGGGGGGTGTCTCTTAACACCATTAACACCAGGGGGATCACCCGATCCCAGTTTTTCCCGGCTGGTCCCGTCACCCTTCTTAGCATTTTCTTGATTGTTTGGTTATAACGTTCTACCAGCCCATCAGTTTGGGGATGATATACTGAGGTTCTCAACTGGTTGTTCTGGAACTGTCAACATACTTGTTTTAGGAGGGTTGACATGAAACTAGTACCCTGGTCGGTGATTATCTCGGAGGGTATTCCCACTCGGGCAAAGAATGGAATTAGCTGGTCGCACAATACCCGGGCCGATGTTCCCTTTAGGGGAAAGGCCTCTGGGTACCGAGTGGCGTAGTCGACTACGACCAGTAAGTATCTATAGCTGCGGCTGGCTGGTTCCAGGGGTCCCACTATGTCCATGCCGATCCTCTGGAATGGGATTGAAATGAGGGGCATTTTCTGTAGCGGTGCCCTTGCGGGTAGAACCCCGCTAGTCAATTGGCAGGTGGGGCAGTTCTTGCAATGTTGGGCGACCTCCCCATAAATGCCTGGCCAGTAAAACCTCTTTAGCAGGTTTTGTTGGGTTTTAAGAGAGGCCATGTGACCCCCACAGGGATGGTTGTGGGCCAGTTGTAGCACTATAAGACGGTGGCTCTTCGGTAGCACAAGTTGTTCCTTTATGGCGTCGTCGTCACCCTTATACCTCCGGTATAGGAGACCATGTCGCAGTAGAAACCCTGGGCCTCTGGCTAGGTTGGGTTCCCCTTCCCGGGCGGCCCTTTCCCTGGCCACTCGTAGGGTGGGGTCGGTTAGGGTCTCCCCCCTTATGGTGTCTTCGTTACCTTCGAGCTTCCAGTCGATAGGCCGGGTCACATAACTGGCCTGACACCATGCCATCCGGGTCTGCCTCTTTCACCCAGGTGGGGGTTCCCGGGAAACGGGGTCCGTCCCTGCAACATCAGAATTGGGCGGGGACTGCCCTTCCCTTATATCCCTTAATGTCTGATCAAAACTGGGGAGGTCGGTCCCAATTACCACCGGGGTGGGGAGACAAGGTAGGACGGCAACCCTCAAGGGAGAGGAGGTTTCATTTAAGTCAATCACTACATCCTTTATCGGGTAACACTTGGTGTCCCTGTGAATGCATCGGATAGGTACGGTTACGTTAGATAAGCAGGGAGTGTTACTCACGGTTGGTGATATGGCGGTCTGCCTGCTGCCGCTGTCCAAAAGTGCACGTGATGGTCTGCCGTCGACACGAATGTCCACCACATATGGTCCTGGGACGCCGTCCTCGTCTATTGGGTTCAGGTAGCCGATGTCCATGGGTTCAACCGTTCTTCTCCTGGGACAAAACCGGGCTATGTGGCCCCACTCGTTGCACTCATAGCACTGCGGTTGCTTGTAACCAGGGGTCGGTGATGGGGCCTTCTCCTCGCTTCCTGGTCTCTTGTCCTCGGGTCTACTGGTGTTCTCATCGGAGGGTCTCCATCTTATGGGTAAGGCTCGGTTACCCCTAATCACATGGGGGTCGGATATCGGGATGGCGATGCGGGCTGATACCCCTGTAGGTGGTAGTCGGAAGTGGCCTGTCTTCTGGTATGCTGATGCAATATCCACAGCCTCGGTTAGGGTGGGCCGATGGTGCTGCCTGACCCATTTCTGCATCTGCCCGGGCAGGGCTTCGACAAATTGTTCCAGAATAATTTTATCGATCAGGGGTTGGTTAGCGGGGTTTGGAGCCAGCAACCACTTCTCGGCTAGGTCCTTTATCCTATAGTATAGCTGGCGTGGACTCTCCCCGGCCCTGAGCCTGGTTTCCCTCAGCTGGATCCGGTATGCCTCGTCGTCCAGGCCTAAGCTGTCTAGTACTGCAGCCTTGATCTCTCCGTACGGCGTGTTGCCGTTGGGGTTTACCGCGTGGTAGGCGCCCTGCATCACTCCAGACAGTATGGGGGCGACATACTGACCCCACCGGTCCGGAGGCCACTGTGTGTTTCTGGCTATGCGTTCAAAACTAGTAAAGAAGAAGGCAGGATCCTCTCCGTCCCTATACTTTTGTAGGAGGGCCGAGGGCACCAGTGGTTGATTTCTAGTACTGGCCACTGCATCCGTGAGACGGGACATGGTCTCATGCTGTTTGTCCTGTGCGGTGGTCAGTATAGTGCCCTGAAGCTGGATGGCTTGTTGAAAGGCTTGCCGATCCGCAGCTGCTTGTTGTGACTGCAGTTGTACCACCTGTTGCAATTGTTGTTGGCCCTCAGACAGGGTCTTTATCAAAGCCTCCATAGCGCTATCTAAAATCCCACCTTTGTCGCCAGTGTGAAGTGTGGAATTATAGTCGGAGACAGGCAAATGCTAAAACAATATTTATTCACTGGTTAAGGGCAGCAAATGCTGAAAGAATACCTATCAAGTCCTCCCGGTTAGCTTCACCGGTATCTTGGCCTCCGGTAGTACAGCAGCGTTAGTCCTGGCTTGGTCCTATCTCGAGCCGGTGTCCGGATAGGCCCACCACTCTGGTTCTCTCTCCTCTCTCTTCTCCGTGTCCTGTGGAATGAGAGCAACCCATTAGTCTCGTTTGGCGTGCTTTTAACACACCTGGAGGTTTCAAGCCCCCTCCAATCACTGAGGGTCTGGGTTAACCCCCTTCTCATTGGTTCCTGGGACGTGGTCCCGCCCCTCTTAAGGGTTGCCGTCCCGGGGTGTCGCCATTCCCGTTCCCCTTGTGGTGGTGGGCGGTTGCGTTGGCCATGCGGTTGTGGCCGCGCCGTGTAGGGACGCATCCGGATGCTGGGCGTCCCTCCCCAGCAATGCGCAGCTCCGGCACCGTCAGGAGGAGCACGGGGGCGGCTAGCCGGGCGCCGTTCTCCCGCATCTCGGTGCCGTCGTGGGCACTGCTCCCCCTCCCCCGGACCGGGGTGATCAAGTGAGTACATGGCGGCCCCGCCGCGGCTGTACACAGCGGCTCCTTCAGCGGCCTTGCCGCAGCTGCCCATAGCGGTTTTAGCCGCGGCACAGCCGCGGCTACCCGCAGCGGGTTTCCCTTCCCTTGCCGCAAGGGAAAGGGCGGACATGGCAGCGCCTCCCGACTCGTGCGGGCCGGCTACACGCCGCGGCACCAGCCGAGGCGCAGCTTCACACTCATCTACAGACCACCCAAGCCCAACACCTCCTTCATCAAAGACTTGACAGACTTTGTCACAGCCATGTAACTTGCTCATACCAACAACAACTTCTTCAGTGACATCAACTTCTCTGGCAAGCCAGCGACAAAGTCAATGAAGGAAGATCTCCACTGCCTACTTGACACACTGAATCTCACACAGCATACGAAAGACCCAACACACAGGAAAGGTTTTATAATATATAACCAACCTTATTTAATAAATAATTGACCTCATCATCTCTGCCCTGCCGACCCTCCATCATATTCTGCTCGACTGGCTGGACCATCTGGCAATCTCCTTTGAGATTAATCACACCAAACATCTCAAGTAAACCCCTTGGAAACCAAGCAAACAAGCCTTCATTTCCTTCAAGTACTTCCCAGTTGAGGGTATCATGTAAGACCTCATCAAACTCCCCCTCACATTGGCTGATCTACTTCTGACAAAGCAGGACTGCAACTCGATTGCCAGAAGCTCAACATCACCCTCACAAAAAACATCAACCACCACGCCCTAGTGGATTGGCGCACCATCAACCCTAAACCTTTCACAAGCTGGTACACTCAATAACTCAACCTCAACAAATGAACCATCATTAAACAAGAAATGAATTAGGTAGAATCATGCAACACATACGAGTTTGCCTTGCTTAAGGAACTCTGCACTATACACAGATGATTTATCAACTCTGCTGAGACCACATACTACCAAAATACCATAGCCAAGGCCAAACATGAAAGCAGAGTCCTCTTCAAAGCCATCAAGCACTACATAAACCTTTATCCCGACCGACTCGCAGCACACTCCATTTAAAAATCCACCCACATCAACTCTTTCTTCATCAACAAGATCAACAAGATCTGCCAATACATAGACACCAACGCCGCAAGTGACAGCACACTACATATCCTTTCTCACAAAACCACAACTACCTGGACAACTTCCAGGACATTGCTGGAACTATGGAAGACATCCCTGCCAACTTAGCATCCCTCAAAGCCACATCATATGCAGATGACATCCTCCCTGCCTCGTGCTGAATACCCATCCGACTGAAGCATTCCTCCCTCACTTGAGAATCATGAACTTGTCCCTAATTCAAGGCAACTTCCCCATGACCCTGAAGGCCAGACAAATCCTTTTGCTTCTTTAGAAAACTACACTGGACCCTGAAGATCTCAGCAAATACCGCCCCATCACCCATTTTCCCTTCCTAGGTGAGATTGTTTCGAAAGCATGAGCCATGCACCTTCTTCAATGCTTCAAAGCTAATAAACTTCTTCAGTCCTACCATTCTGGCTTCAGGCCCAGATGCAGCACAAAAATGTCTACCATCAAGATGATTGATGATGGTATCTGCAGAAATGATCAAATACAAAAATACCTAATGAGAAATGTATTTGGTCAAATTTGGTAGTTATTTGTGTGCTTTTTAAATAATGTATAGATGTGGGGTGGGATAAGGGTATAGGTGAAGGTAGGGGGAAGTGAGCAGGGTACAAGCGGTCTCCTCTGCATTATTAACAAATAATTCGACCAAAAACAATGCTGTCATTTCTTAGTGGATATTTTTTTTTCCAATCATTTCACGGTAATCCATTGATGAGGTCCTTACAATCCTTGATAATGGCAATCTTTGCCTCCTAGTTGTTCTTGACCTCTCAGCAGCATTTGTCACAGTAGACCACCAGACACTCACTGGAAATCTGCATAGCTGCATGGGGATCAGAGAGATTATTCTTAGATGGTTCAAATCCTACCTTCCTAATTGTCAACAGTTCATATGAATGGATTATTCAAGATCATCAACTTCACGGATCCATCCTACCCTATGATTTTCAATATTTACATGGAACTGCTCTGATTCCTTCGAACTCCACACAACATCCACATCCAACAATATGCAGTTGACACACAGATCTACCTCAAGATCCTCCGTTGAAGACTTCCACAGGCTCAAATCCTGCCTCACATTGATCCATTGTTGGGTATCCAATGCTCACGTGAAGAACAACCTCTCCAAGACTGAATTCCTACTGCTGACCAAAAACACTGAACATCCTAACCTCCAGACCTGGCTCTGTGCTATGGACCCCAAGGACATTGCACCACAGCGGGCCTCCTGTGCCAAATGCCTTGGGTTCAATATCAACAGACATATTACATTCAAACAGCACATGGCAAGGAAGACACAAATGGCTTGATACTAACATCCTCTCCTACTGAAAACCAAATCCTTCATTGTGGAAAAGAACTTAAGATGTGCTGTCCACACCTTGGTCCTCTCCCACCTGTATGGTGGCAATGCCCTTTTGGAAGGCCTTCCAGCGACTACACTGGTAGCCCTGAGATGAGTCCTGCATGCTGCAGAAGAACTCATCAAATAACACTGAAAATTCGACCACATTACCCCAACCAGCTCCTGTTGCAACAGCATATCATCCTCAAATCCTTTTACAAGGCTTTCACCCTGATGTCCCCAAACTTCCCCACTGAGAAACTCAGCACCTCTGGAGTCCTGTGATCATCAGAAGTTGGAAATGTGTAAACTTACAACGGCGTAGGAAAGAATAAGTCAGAAGACAGGCCTTCTCTGTTTACACTCCAATAATCTGGAACCTCCTCCCGGTTACAGTTCAGGAAAGATCTCAAGACCTTTCTCTTAAGGAATGGCTCCTCCCTAACACATAGATATACACACCGTCCACTCCCTACCCTACCTGAGACTCAGTGATCTGCTCCACACTTTCTCCTCCCCAGATGCTTTTAGATCTCCTCTTAGCTCCTTGCTCCCTTTTTCTCTGCTTCCATCCCTGTCTTATTCCCCCTACTATTGCAAACCACTGCGTTTGCTTCCCAAAGCCGGGTCCACGCTCAATGAATACCCTAATAATAATTATGATAATGATCATAATTGATTACATGTAGGGTCATTTAGTGTGTTTCTGTTTGTCATGTGACTGCATGTGTGTGTGTGATAATCATCTATGAACTAGGTGTTGCCAAAGGTTCCCGATGTCAAGCCCAGGTATATAGGGGAATGACACATGATGTAGCTATTATGCATGCATCCTGTGTAATTGGTATTCACGTGCATGTCATGCCCCTTAGCATCATAGATCACCTGCACATTTAATGGAATGCCAATGTTTCATGTTGCAATGCATGTGCTCAGTGTCTCAGGGGATGTCAGGGCTACATAGCTCCCAGGACCCAGGGAATGTGGGCAACTTTATACAATTCCTGGCACACTCTTTGCCTTGCCTGTATTGTGCTTGGCATGTCAAAGTGCCTATACACACCGGCTAGGCTGCAGTGCTATACCTATTAGAGGCATTTTGATTGTGTGGGCTGTGATAGTCCCCCAACAATAGCTGTGGTACGCTGGAATGATCCAGCAGCTAGGAAGTGTAAGACTGAAAGCACTTTAACCAGAGGTGTTACAGCGTGTGAACACGTTGCGTGATGCCAGGTAATTCTCCCACTCCCTAACCAGGTCTAGGATGACATGAGGAGTGAAGCAGTATCTCCCATACACCTCCTCTCTGGCATCCCAAATATTGTTGTTTGTCATTGATGGACGGTTCTGGTCCTCCTATTTCTCCTCCTAGCTCCATGTGGTAATATCAGTGCTAGCTAGCAATGCAATATCCGTCATTTGCAATCCATTTTTCTTTGAGACTGCATTGTGCTTTATGTACATGAGTTTAATTGTGCAGCATAGTTCTCCTTTGCAGTCAAGGTGAAATCGCTATTTATTCTGTGAATACGGGTTTATTAGTGCAGGGTGGGAGTGTGTGTAGTTTGCACGTTGCCTTCCTTCCCATGCCATGTAATTCCTTAATTTCCTCCTTTGAGGTCATTTGCATGTTCCGCTCCCTTTCCTCCTGTGCGCTGGTCCTTCCAGTGTGCTCAATTCAATCCTGTGCAAATCACTCACGCAGGGCGCTAAGTGCCACGGGCCAGCACAAAGTCTGATGCGTGAATTGGCAAATGGTCTTGAACCCCTCACAAGGTGTACTTTTTCAGTGCTAAGTGACTTTGTGCCACGCTAAACGTTTTGTAAATTAGGGCCACAAGCATTTCTATTGCTGTCTGAGAAATTATAACGCAAGTGGGGCAGAAGCGGTTGCACAGGGGAAGACATTTTCTGCCCATTTTAATCAATCTATTTATTTTTAATACAGAATTCCCTTTAACATGCATAAATACTCCCTCTGACTTATTCAAATGAGAAAATCTGAAACAGGAGGGCAATCATCACATCCATGAGGCACACAATCAAATGGCATTTCAGAATAGGGCACATCCTTTTGAGGCACTAACGATGAGATGCATTACTATAGTTCATCATTTGCGCCCAAACAATTCGAACATTTGGCCCAAGAGATCTTCTGTCATTTAAAGGTTATTTTATGTTTGCAAGTGGCTTTACTCATATTAACTTATATTCTAACTTCCATAGAACATGATTACAGTCCGGTTAGTGAAAGTTGTAGTTCGTGGATACGGGCATTTTATGAACAGGGTGGCTCACTGGGTGCAGGTTCATGTTCTTCTAAGGATATATTGCGAGCGTGGTAAGCCATTAGACCACTGGGAGTTTAATAGTGTGTTTTGCTGCACATCTGTAGCATGACATGTCTTGCTAACGTAATATTTTCAATTTCTTCATGTTCTTGTAATATGACATTCCATTTTGAAATCGTTCCTAAATAAATGTTTTACTGAATATTATATTCTCCTCCTGCAACATATTGTATTGAAAAGAACATTGTATTATGTATGGGCTGCTGTGTGCTGCTTTGAGTAAAAGCCTTTCATGTTTATTTTGGACCACTGCTTTCTCACACTCTCTGTTTTCTTCTGATATATTTTCCTTTGTTATATTCTATCCCTTCCCTTAGATCTATTCTCGTGTTCTTTTCCATTGTGTCACACTGGTGACTAACCCTCTTACTCTGAAGCACCGTCTACGTGGGAGACATTTTATGGTGACTGGTGGATGAAAGGTTGTCTGGTTTGAGCACATTGTTCTTATCTTTCAATATCACCCAGATCTTCATCAAAGATATCCTTCAGGACTATCTTGTGTTTGTAATAGAGTGATGTTTTCCGGACGTTTACTGTACTTTTAGAGCACATTATACAACCCTGGACAGATTGGTTCGGATATCATTTCGGCTGATAATTAAAATTATTATTGCTATAGTGCATTATTACATATAGTATCATTTTATAATGGTTTGTTCTTACCGTCTGGATTTTGGTGCTAAATATATTTCAGTGGGTTGCATGTACAAAATGTCCTCCTTATGCTGGCACAAATCCTCCTTTCCCACTCATGTTTTTGAATTGTTCTGTAAGGCACTAGGGCTATTGGGAAGCCTGTGTTTTCCAGAGCAGCCATGTCATTCTCAAAATGGTACAAACCATTTCATTCCACATTTATGAAATGTAGGGTTGTAGTGATCTGCTGCTTGGCACATCGCAATCCGTGCTGTGTTACTACCAGATTATACAACCATCCATGTATGGTTTGCAAACATCAAGTACCAATGGAACAAATGTTTAATTCTGTGCATCCAGGATACTCCCATGGATATGTGCAGTCACCATATGTTGGTCCGCATTACAACCTTGCTGGTATCCTGGTGGTAGAGCATCCAGGAGATAATGAGGGATTTTTTGGCCGGTAGGGCACCTGGCTTACATCCAGCATTTAGCTGGAGGTGACCCAGGTGCCCCAGGTGCCCCACCGACACTCGCGTAGTCGGGCGGTCCGGTAAAAAGCCAGTATCCTTGGATAAAGTCACTTTTTTACTGGACCACAGGAGTCGGAATGAGCCCCAATTATGTTAATTTGTATTTGTGGAGCACACTCATTGCACTGCGTGGGCACCTTGGTAAAAACACCAAGAAAAATGTCTGTGTATGCAGAAAGTAATTTTTTCTGATATGGATGGTTCTAAATTGACGACCTAAACTCAGGCCTAGCTCACCTATATGGGTAACTAGCACAGTACCCACCAATCGGGGGACTTAATATGATGTGTCTCTGGGGGTAATTCATAGAATTCAGCGCACAAGTGGCGCACACGGCTGGCACACAGAGTGCGTGTGCGACAGTCTGCACCAGCCGCGTGCGCCAAAACCCATTTCAGCGCACAGCATATTCATGGATTTCAACATCCATGACCAGCCGTGGCACAGAGCGGCGCAGCGACCCTGCAGCAGTGTCAGTAATGCCCCCAACCACGCCCATGCGCCAAAAACATCACACAAATCCCCTACATGGCGCAAAGGCCAGATGACCAGCATATAGCCACCCCAAGTACGAAAAAGCGTGTAAAACTCCCCACACACCCCTCGGAATACACGTACCCCGTTTGCGCCAGCTAAAACACGTGGAAAACTCCCCACACACCCCTCGGAATACACGTACCCTGCTCGCGCTAGCGAAAACGCATGTAAAAGTCCACGTGCACCGCTCGGAATACACGTACCCCGCTCGCGCCAGTGAAAATGCATGGAAAACTCTTTGCACACCCCTTGGAATACACGTACCCCGCTTGCGCTATCGAAAATGCATGCAAAAGTCCATGCGCACCCCTCGGAATACACGTACACTGCTCGCGCCAGCGAAAACACGAGGAAAACTCCCCACGCACCCCTCGGAATACACGTATCGCATCCCACGAAGAGCAAGTACAGAGCGATGGAAACCCACATGGGACCTTCAACCCGTGGCGAGGGAAATGCCCGCACGTATTACTTCACAGACGCTTACACGCTAAGGGCCTTTCCTCGAATTACATACTGACATGCTGTTTTTACACGTGCCAAATCACTCCGTATCAAGCTGGCCACGCAACAACACACGAGCCATCTGCTGCTTCCTGCCTGCCTGCTGCCACCGTGCCCTGCCATTTGGTTCCTGCACATCTGCCATCTGCAGGGGTCCAGTTGCAGTGACCACCCCCGCTGGAACAGAAGACTCCCGACTGAAGTACCATCACTCCACAGCTCAGCCCCAAGACCCAGTTGCCCACCCACACCTGCCTTGGGGGTTGCCATGTCAGACACAACACCTTCCCGCACCAGTGGCAACCCCCAGCCAGAGAGGCAGAGGGCTACCAGCTTCAGTGAAAAGGAAGTTGGTATCCTGGTGGAGCAAGTTCTGGTGCATTATGATGCCCTCTTCGGAAGACCATACGCTGACATTGATGGACGGAAGAGGATCTGGAAGGACATCATGGCTGCCATCAACGTGGAGGGGGTGGCAGCCTGCGACATACGACACGTCCGGAAGCGCAGGAAGGCCTGGCGCCTCTTGGAGGCAGCAGATGTAGAAGGGTGCCGGGTCTGCCTTACCGACGACCAGATCAGGGTCCTGGAACGTATACACCCAGCGCTTCACCTGCAGGTCCTTGAGAGGCATACCCGTCCGGAGTCGAGCAGTAAGTGTCCATGTGTACTGATTGGACGCAGTGCATGTTGAGGTGTGCCAGGTGTGTGCAGCTTGGACATATGTCTTGAAAGGCCCATGTATGGATGTGTATGTGCAGGAACATGAGCCTGCTGCATGTGAGTCCAGTCATATGTGAGGCACATCAATGGTGTATGTGTTACAATGCATCATGCAGACCAGCATGCGTAGTGCACACATGTATGTATGCCTGTGTCTGTACTTTGACATGTTTGGGGTGTGAGAGATGTGTGCTGCTGTCATGGACATGCATGATGTACATGTCCATGGCCCTCATTACGACCCTGGCGGATTTTTTCCGCCATCGGCGGACTTTTCCGCCATGGCGCAAAGTCCCTTTACGCCATGGCGGATGGCGGACTTACCGCCCCATTCCGAGGTCGGCGGGGCGGTAAGTCCCCATTGACCCATTTACCCTTCCCCATTCCCATTTCGGCCCCATAGGGCTCAATGGGAGTGGGGAAGGTGTTAATTACGCCACCGTACACTACGGTGGCGTAATTAACACCGAGGTCCCATAGCGCCATGGATTTTTACGCCCGCAAAAAGCGGGCGGAAAAATGACCATGGCGCTATGGGAACTCGTAGTTGGCGGTAAGGGGTCGGCGCAGCTAACGCTGGCGCAAACCCCTTAGCGCCAGGGTCCTAATGAGGGCCCATGTGTCTGAGCAGTGTGTGTGCCATGGATGCATGACACATGTCTGTGATGATGTGTTAATTCACTGATACAGCCTAGTCATCCTTGTATCCACTGTGTCTGGGGGTATACAAGGTCAAATGCATGACCCTCCGGTGATGTGTGTGCATGTGACCAGCATGTCCCATGGTGCATGTGAGAATTAGCCCACCATTGGATGCACCTACGGTGCCTTGGACATGGATGCCAATGTATGTGGAATGTGCCATGCCTGTTCCTGCATGTGTGTTGCCTGCACTGACCCATGTGTTGTGGAGGGACATGATGGAAGTGACGTTTGACAGTGCCACTCATGTGCTATTGCTTTCTGTCTAGGGGACTATAGTTAAGTAGCCTGATGCTTGTGTTCACTGTCTCCCTTTACACAGCGGCGAGTGAAGAAGAGGGTGGAGACGGCGCTGTGGAGGAAAGTGGTAGGGATGCCTCCACCGGCCGGCGACGCAAGGCCCAGTCACCCTCGCAGAAAATACCATCATCCGGGAGCGAGGGGACTGGTGCCACGTCTGCCACTACGGCTGCAGTGGAAGGGGTGGATGAGCCCCCACAGGGGCTTGCAACAGCGGAAGACGGTGCGGAGCCATCCAGGTTGGGGGTGGGTATAGAGGAGGAGGAGGCCGCTAGAGAGCCGCACATGGGTCCTGGTGGGGGTGGTACCACTGGTGCAAGTGGTGCAGTCCAGTGGCAGGGGCAGGAGACAGCACAGGTCACTGCGGAGGTGCCTGTGCCTGTCTCTGTCCCTGACACTGACTGCATCAGCATGCACCAGCAGGGATGCTCCGTCCCAGGCCCGTCCGCAGGTAGGGGGGAGGTCCACGTCATCTGGCACTCCTCTACCTGCGGAGGAAGGGACCTGTGACCGGATGGAGTTTGTGCTGATTGGTGTCGCGTTGCGCACACATGACATTCGTGATGACGTGCGTGCTTCCTGGGGGGACAACGCACGCCATCATCAAGAGCTGTGTGCCAACGTGGCCGAGTTGGGAGGGTCCATTGTCGGGGGTTTCCTCCATGTGTCAGCCAGTCTTGCGGCCCTCTCCTCCTCTGTGCACACCATACGCCAGTCGTTCTCCATGCCGTCTTCCAGCCCAGATGCCACTAGGGCCCCCTGTGGATCTACCCCAACCAATGCAGCCAGCCTGGTGGAGATCCCATCCCTGCCACATTCGCGAGTCGGAAGTCCAGCAGGGGTGGACACCCCACCAACTGGACCCCCGCAGATGGAGGATGTGCCGGCATCATCATCATGGTGGCAGAGGCAGTTGCGTCGGAGGCAGCAGCAGGCTCAGCGTGGGAGGAATCATGGCTCGGGGCCATCTACATCACAGGGGCAGCCATCGGCCGGAGGGCAGGAGGACCCTGGATTGGGAGTGTCTTCCGTGTGGGTGCGGTTGGGCCAGCGGATAGATGCGGAGCGGAGGCGGGCGGAGGAGGCACAGCTCACTATGGTCAGGGCAGAGAACTCCATGCGCAGGGCATTGAGGCAGGCTGAGTGCCTCGAGGCAAATCGCAGGGACTTGGAACAAGCCATGACTCCAAGAGGCACCGGGCCTTCCTGAGGGTGCTGGACCTGAAGACCTCCCAGCACTTCTGGACGTGTTGTATGTCGCAGCTGCCACCACCTCCACGTTGATGGCAGCCACGATGTCCTTCCAGATCCTCTTCCGTCCATCATTGTCGGCACGTGGTCTTCCGAAGAGGGCACCATAATGAAAAAGGGCTTGCTCCACCAGAATACCAACTTCTGCGGCACTGAAGCTGGTAGCCCTCTGCCTCTCTGGCTGGGGGTTGCCAGTGGTCTCCGATGGTGTTTGCCCTGACATGGCAACCCCCGAGGCAGGTGTGGGTGGGCAACTGGGTCCTGGTGCTGGGCTGTGGAGCGATGTAACTTCAGTCAGGAGTCTTCTGTTCCAGCAGGGGTGGTCACAGCAACTGGTCCCCTGCAGATCGCTGACGTCCAGGCACCAAATAGCAGGACATGTGGCCAGCAGACAGGCTGGCAGCAGCAGATGGCTGGTGGGAGTCGGCTCGGGGCTCTGGAGGGCAGTAATTCGGCCTTCTGGGCAGGAGCGTGGTCTTCCATGTGTTGTCGCATGGCCAGCTTGATATAGAGTGATTTGGCACGTGAAAAAACAGCACATCAGCGTGTAATTCGAGAAAAAAAAACTTAGCGTGTAAGTGAGTCTGTGACGCAACACGCGCGGGCGTTCCTCTCATCACGGGTGCATAGTGATTCAGCACATGAAAAAACAGCACGTCTGCGTCTTAATATGTGTAATTCGAGGAAAGGGCACAAGCATGTAAGTGACATGACATGCGCAGGCGTTTCCCTGAGCCCGGGTTAAAGGTGAGCGGGGCCAGCAGTTCGCTGTACGTGCCTTTCGTGGAGACCGACGTGTGTTGCTACTTCTAGTTGTTTCGCGCCTTCTTTTGGCAGGGGTATTGACTGCGCGTGTTTTTCATTATCACACTAGTCAGACAGTGAGTCACGCATGCTATTTTTCCCACTGCGGGTGCCCCTGTGTATCGCATACCAATTTTCGAGGTCATATTAGCATGCGTGTCCCACAAGTTCATGTTTTTCGTGTCCCTGGGTGCCACAGGTACTGCGGGAGGTTAATTCCACACACGTGGGCTACCCTGGGTTGCATGCACGGTTTTACTGCAGTTTTGGGGTGCCTGAGTGTTGCATGACCCGTCACTTTATCACCGGGGTCACATACAGCCTTGCAGGTGCACAGGGTGCTGTTAACATCATGTATCCCATCTTCTTCACCCCAATTGCCCAGGACAATTGTTGTGTATACCTCCCATTGACACTATTACATCTGTGCCGGCACTACTCCATCTGTGCCATGGTTGGGAGGCCACGAAAGGTGAGGGGTGCCTCAGCTGGGCATACTCCACGTGGCGGGCATGGTCAGGGACGTGGCAGGGATGACCAGGTAGTAGGGAAACTCCAGGGTGTCCAGGGTGACCGCAGAGGGGGAAGAGGCAGGGGTGCACCAGTTTGGGACAATGTTTTGCCATGTGTTGGTGCAGTCATGCCACCACCCCCTGTGGTTCCGGGATAAGCAGCTCTTGCATCTGGCACTGGCACCCATGTGACCCGGCAGTGCATTTCATCGACTGCCATGGGTCCAAGGGTAGTGGTAGCTGCAGGTGCAGGTGTGGACACCACCACCCAGGCTCAGGGTCCGCCAGTGCATGCTGCGTTGGCACCTGAAGAGTCCCAGGATGATTTCCAGGAGGTCAGGAGGCACATGGGAAGTGCAGGCAGGGCTGCCCTGACTGAGGCACATGTCCCTGAGGCAGTATTGTCATCTGCTGCCCCGAGCAGACGGGTGTTGGCAAGTGTATAGGCAGATGCAGTTGACAGCACTGCGGCTCTGAGTCTACCATCCAGGACAGTCCCGGTCAGTGACCTTAGCACAGCAGATGTTGCTGCGCAGGGTCAAGTTAGGGGCACCCAGCAGCCACCGATGCAAGTCAGGGATTCCATCCTTGTTCCACCTGCCACTCCCTTGGTTCAATCCACCAGCACCACTGCCTATACTGATCAGGGGGGCATTTGCCAGTCAGGGTCCTGACCACTGTCCAAGAGGAGGAAGGTTGCATCTGCAGCAGAGGCTGGGACCCCAGACACGGCTTCGGCCTCCGGCACATCAAGGAAGAAGCCTTTCTGCAAGCAGGAACTGGACTTCCTTGTGGACTACGTGTCAGGACACGACTGTGATATGCTATTTGGCCCGAATTGTCTCACTACAGCTGCTCAGCGTTTGTCCCACTGGAAGCATGTTGCGGAGGGTGTCAGTGCAATCGGCCATGAGGTGCGCACAGCTCAGGAGTGCAAAAAGCGTTGGGATGACCTCCGATGCTCTGCTAAGCTAAAGCATGCCTCTAATTACAACATGACTCTGGTTACTGGCAGTGGGCCACCACCTGAGGAGGAAGATCTTACTTTGCATGAGTCAGTCGCTGCAGAGTTCATACCGCCAGAATTGTACGAAGGTGTGGGAGAGATGCTGGACTTTGATGCCCCATCCAGTGAGTGTTGTCGCGTGTTTGTACAGACTATGTGTAGTTTGCTTGTGTGATGTGTTGTGCTTGACTGCCACTACATGCTCTGTGTACATTATGCTCATGTGCGAGTCATGCAATGCTTCACTGATGCGTGCCTGCTGTGCAGCATGCTGGACATGTAGAGCGACGGGGACTGTCCTCATCACCATACCTGCACCCTGCTCACATGCTAGTCACCCGGCAGCCCCTCCGGTCCATGTTCCAGCACACTGGCCCTTCTGCATGTAGCCTGGGGTGTCTTTCCACTCAGCACTGGGACTATGTCATTGCGTGACTGACGTGCATGTGGGCTCTGCCTGCATGCAGGTACTCCACGTAGGCATGCTCCCTTGCCCCTCCACCCCCCAGCACCCCAATTTCACCATGGCACTGGTGGGTATCATGTTGGAGTACTGCAATGGCCTGTTCAACGCTCCTGTGTACATGCACACTTCCCCCTGCCAACCTGCCAGACACATACAGTGGGGTACATCCTTTGTCCTTGATGCAGGGTGTCTCACTCGGACTGTGGAGATGGCAGATGCTCCGCAGGGACATGAGTGCCCATTCATGCTCCATGTGCATTCCATGCATGCCCCTATGTGTCCTTGCCCAGATGATCATTGTAGTACGTGTCCAGGATGACCTACATTTAATGGCATTTGATCATCTATTCCATGCCCACTCTGGCTCAGTCTTGCATCACGCACATGTTTAAGGTGTCACAGTCTGTGTGGGGCACAGGCCTCCCCCTATTTCAGCCCCCCTGACTCTGTTCAACTGGTGTAGTGGCTTCTGCACACATGGGTGTACTACTGAGGGTTCATCATGTGTCCTGCTTACTGTCCCATTCTCATCTGCTGTGTTGTCAGTTGACTCAGATGATGCAGTTGAAGCTAGTCAACACTATCTGCCAATACAAATGTGTCTGTTCACCCTTTCGCTGCCATGCAATTCCTCCCTGCATTTTCACTTTGGGTGGGGGGGGTTGCTTTTAGGCATGCAACCCATTGCATGCACATTGCACGTGATGCCTGAACTTGCCCTTACACTGCCTTCATGTTTACTGATTGACATCATAATGTACTTGTTCATGTAGATAATGGGTAACGTACACATGTTCAGCACTGTATCAACACACTTCTGAGCCGTGTTATACCGTTCTACATGCCTACTCACTGCTGTAATGTCAAAGTGACCTGGCATGTATGGTCAGATTTTCACCCCTACTCTGTCATGAATGCCACGGGCACAGGTGCATCCTGTGACACATGTACTCAGTATTGGAACTCCCTAGTGGTTGTTTAGCAAAGTTGATTGGTCAATCTGCGGCCTATACCAACTGTCATAGGGCGCATATTGAATGTAGCCTGCCAATCGGGTTGTAATGACTGTGGAGCTGCCTTCACGTGTGTATGTGTACACTTTCACATACATCAAACCAAGCAGCAATGTAGCTGCTTGCTTTGCTGTATTGGATGCTGTTCATGTTCACAATACAGTTGTATAGGGTAAGGTGATTCTGATGTGGACAATCCTCTGTCCGTGACAACTGCACTGAGGGGCCAGATGGTGGTGGGACCTCTGCCTGTGGTGGATCAGGACGCACGGTCACACTCCACACCAGTTGCAGATGTGCCTGGGGTATCACGTCAATGGAGGAATGTAGTCCTGCAGCTGCGGGTGGTGCCAACCCAACAAGGACTGCAGCTCCTTGGGCCCTGTGGGTGTCAAGCTCAGCAACGCGGTGACCGTGCGCCACTGGGGTATACTGAGTGGGAGCAAGCCATGGTTGTCAATTACGAACAACCGGGGGCAGCAATTGATAATATCGCTCAAAGCATGGAACGTGTGGCCCAATCCGTGCTCCCCCCTGCTAGGCAGGTGGATCTCCAGCAGCGTGTGGCATAGTCCATGGCCCGCTCGGTCAGGCTGGGCATGGCGGCCTCAGACAGTGCTCGCTGGGCTGAAATGTTGTCTTTGTATCAAGCAATTGCTGCTCACACAGAGGCACACACGGAGGCCCTGAGGGATGACCATCGATCCCTCCGATCTACTCTGGATGTGCTCTTGATGTCCCCGAGGCAGCGGACAGAGGAGAGGTTGGAGCAGCTTGAGAATACCATCTTGGCTGAGCTACGTGCTTGCCGGGAGGTATTCCAGTTGTCCTGCCAGGCCATGCAGGAAGAACTCTGTGTTACACGTGTTACCTTGCAAGAGGAAGCACGCATATCACGCTTGGTTCTGCACGCTGACCTGCGTGTCTTTTGCCACACAGAACCAGGCTCACCAGTCCCGCAGACTTGCTGCCGACGAGGGGCAAGCTGTGCACAGGTGTGGTCAGGGTACTGTGCCACGTCAACCTTTTGAGTTAGAGGGTGAGGAGGAGGACGACTTATCTTCCAAACAGGTCGGGCCGTACAGGCGTTGAGCCTATGGAGGTTTTATTTTAAATCTCAACATCATCGCATGTGGATGTTGAGGTGCACCCTGTACCTCCCCCCTTCTGGGTGCCTTCCCCCTCCCCTAGCTCGTATATGGCAATTTTTGATTTTTATAGTTAGTTTAATTAGATAATCTAATTTAAAATTGCTTGTCTATTGTGTATTCATGTGACGGTGTGGTGCTTTGTGGCTTTTGAAAGCATCCACTGTCTGTCCCAGCTGGGCCATTCAAGCTTGTCTCGTGTATGTGTTTGCAGCTTGGGGTCCTGTCTCACATATGTTACTCCTGCTTCCCCTATCCATGGGCTCGCAAGGATAGTTCGGTGTTACAACCATTTACACAAGGGCATTGGACTTTCGTCATATCTGTGGGCTGTCTGCTGCTGTTCTACTTGTGTTAACACCCCTAGTGGGGATCATGGATGTTTTCTCCACGGCATGTCTGCAATCAATTTTGGTGAGTACATTATTGATATGCCATTTATTGATGTTGATTGTGATGTATGTTCTTTTCTTGCCTGTAGATGTGCTTGATGCACTTCATGCTGTAGACAGTAGCCTGCACCCTTTACCTGTCAGAGTCACACTGATGGTGGGAGGGGCCCAGATGTTGACAATGTCAAGTTGGTGCATGTTGAGTTCAGCCCCTAGGGATTGTGGCAAAGGAGGATGCATTAGGAATGTGACCCATTAGGCACAAGTCACGGTCCAGTCCTCCCCTGAGATGTCCGCCTATAGTACTACTAGGCTCTGTTCCCTTTGGACGGCACGTTGTGTCTGTCTTCCCTCTTGGACTTTGATGCTGCCTGAGGGTGCAGTTTTCCTACTGGACTACTGCTCTTTTACTTGTTTTTCACACTCTGGTGCATTTAGTCCCTGTTCTTCTTCCTGCTACTGTCCTTGATGCACATCTGTCCACCTGTCTGTCGGGTTATTTCCACATACTCTTACACTGCCTAGGTTTGCCTCTGTAGAATTCTGTTTAACAGCAACTTTCTGTCACTCCTCCTGTCTTTCATCTATTACATCCATGGCTTTATGTTGGCTGTTGGATTTTACCAATGCTATTCAACTGTTGTAGCTCTCGGCTTGCTGTCAGCTGTTTCCGGCTATCTCACATTCTCTGTGCCTTTCAAGACTTCTGCTGTCTCTGCCTTTCTTTGTTCACACTATCAAAGATTGATCCGGTTTCAGCTCAACCATCCTGTTGTGCCAGCCTCCTTGGTTATTTGTGACTCAAGTTCCAGCTCTAACTGTCAGGGTACAGAACCTGGGCTTGTGTGGGAGGAGGTGGGATGTTGGTCTCAGACATGGCCCATTAACAACCAGCATGAAGACACACACAGTAAACTCTCAAGACTTATTGATGCCTTTTATTCCCTTTCTGCAGGAAAAGGAGCATCCACACTACCTTTGCCAGCAGACACTGGTCCAAGAACTACTAAACCCTTGCTGGGTGGGGCACACGTGCGCGCAAGCAGAAGCATAGGGCTTGTGCTCAGACATCCGAGAGAAGCAGACGTGTTTCCAAAAGCTCCAAGCAAGATGAGCAGAACGAGGGGCCATGGCCCAGCCAACCTTCCTCCAGCCCCCTCACACATGCAAGCTAAGTTGCGCCAGTGCTGGAAAGGTTGGCCAGGCGTTGGGGAAGATGTGCACAGTACAGCTAAGCCACGCTGAGGACAAAATGGCAAGAAGCTTTCCCAGTTGTCAGGGGCACACGCAGGGGGCATCAGCCAAGTCCTCCAGTCCACCCTGCTCCATTGAAGCAATGTTATTAGTACAGTAGCTTTCCGAGACACAAACTAATACAGCGCAAGGGGGGGCATCCAGCACTGCACAAACTCGAGTGCAGTGCATATCATTAGTATATGCAAATTGACACGTGCGCTACCTATGGAAATCCACGGCTGGTAGGACGCAACTTGTACTGAAGTCGCACCTCGCCACACGCGTCTAGCAGGTCACACAAGCACCATTCTATCATGTGTGATTCTTACCACATCGTCTTCCATTTACCGCGGGGCCAGGTGTGGCTGCCTTAAAGCATAAACAGTTTATGAACCATCATGGGGCAAGGAAAAGTATACGAACGAGGCAGCAGACAAGAGTGTTTGTTTGGGGAGGAGTCAATAAGTTTGAGGCATGAATGGTGTTATGTTTGTGGGGAAAACACACAGAGAATAGTAACTCACGCTCTCTTTGCAGCCTTGAACTGCTCCTGTTACCAGACCTGAGAGTACGCAGGCAGGAGGCCAGCACTCACCCCAGAGATAAGTCTTTCTTTGTCTCGGCTTTGAGACATTTTGTACAATGTGCATGAGGAACATGGTTTCTGTGACTGAGTATGTGTAATTGTCTATAGTAGGATTGTGTCTTTTGCCTACTTTCCCTTGCCCATCCACCTCCCCTCTCCTGACCCTCTTTCTGGTTATCCTGAATCACGATGCCTATCCAACCAATGGATCCCTGACCCTCTTTCTCTTTAGGGGTCTCGGAGGCCTGTGTAAGTTTGACCTTGCAGGCGCCCAGACCACGGAGGGGGTGGTTGGTTTGTGCCACTCCTGCACCTGGAGACCGGAGCTGTGACACTACCCATCAGTTGTTGCATCTTCATTGATTATTGTGTACTGAAAATGCTACCCATCTTGTTGATCCATTGTTCAACTGTGCTACTTGGTAGTTCTTCTATCATTCTGCGTGGACATGTGCTTTCCCATATTCAGCAACTTCAAGTCATCTACTGGAGACTCTTCCAGGGTTTTTTGTGGTCAAAGGCTTCTTCCCTGGTTTGGGGGTTAGGCTCCTTGGAGTTATCTGCGATTTGGTATTTTTACCAGTCAAGGTGGCCTCTGAGGGGGCTGGACCCTATTTTCACGCAGGGTAGAAGAAGGAAACCAAGGGATAGGGGGATCCTGAAGCCAGGTAGACTAGAAGGAAGAAGCCAACGGACCCCAGACACAGTACTTCTGAAGGTCATGGTGATGTGTAAATGAGGGAGGGCCTTTTGTTGTTGGACAGTACGCATGTACATGATGTGTCCTGCTGGTCAATGGCTGTTCCTGTGTTGTGTTTACTTTTCAGGTGTCAGGGGATTGTTGTGGTTTGACATGCTGGGGTGTACACATGGGCAATGTTCACATGTGATGTGTACAGGAAACTAAGGGTCACTTGATTTAACATGCATGTATTGAGTGCATGTCCCCAATACAATGGCTGCTCACTGTGCTGTGTGCTGAGCAGTGTGTTGCAGGAGACGCACCCAGCACACGGGTAAGGGATTAGCGGATTTGGCTTCGCCAATGTGCATGCAAACAGGCATTCAGTCTTTTGGTGATGGTACCACTGGTGGCATGCATTTGTGTATGACTTTGTATGTGTGGGAGGTTGTTGGTCAGTAATTTTATCTGATTCCATGTCAGGTGTGATTGTCTCAGGCCTCTTTCCATTTATAACATGTCACTTCGTATCAAATTAGTCATGTGTTGGGCTTTTGCTGTTGCATGCCATATCATGGTGTGGCAGACAAGGGTGATGTGGGTTGGGAAGGTTTGGGTGACATACCATTGATTGTCATGGCCTGTTTTGCAGGGGGGTGGTATGATACACACCTTGCATGTGTTCCTTTTGGTCACACAGGATTGTTTATGTTTACGTAGCTAGGGATGCACACAATGTAGCACTTCCGTGGCAACATTCTCAGGGTGGTAAGGTTGTGACAGTTGACTGTCTCTTTGTCATCATCGATTGTCACCTGGTATGTGCCAGGCCTGTGTGCATTCTGCTGACGTGGGAGTTTAGGTGAAAGATGTGGCCACAAGCTGGGTCCGTGCTGCTTCGCCACATGCCCTTTCACCTCCCATGGGCAGCGCCTGTGGTTGGGGATGTGGGGGCGCCACGATGTCCACCGGTACATCCAGCTGTGTTGCAACATTGTGCAGGACACATGCTGCCACAATGATCCTGCACACTACTGGGGGTGCATTTAGTAGCTGGCCACCCGAGCGGTCAAGGGAGCGTTGCAATATGGGCAGCGTTGTATCTTACCTGGGGTGATGTGGTGGGGTTCCGTTTTGGCGTCATCCTGTGGTTGCTCAGAGGGTAGGCACTATCCCCTGGGGAGGTTAGGATGGTTGTCATTAGTTGGGTTTGTGTATTTGTCTGTGTGTGACATTTGTACTCACCAATGAGCCATGTGTCGCCATGCTTCCCAGCTTCCAGGTCCCGGCTCAGGGCAGACATTCTGTAAATGAAACTGTCATGGGTAGACCCAGGATAGTTTGAATAGACAGAGGTGATGATTCCATGGGCATCACATACAACCTGAAGGTTGATGGAATGCCAGTGCTTGCGGTTTCGATAGATGTGCTCAGTGGCCCTAGGTGGATGTAGGGCCACATGGGTGCAATCTATGGCACCAAGCAGTTTGGGGAAGTGTGCCACCCTGTAAAAGTCCTGGACCACGGCCTGCCTTTCTGCAGGTGTTCTGAGCATGTTTATGTGCCTGTGGACTGAGGGACACGCAGTCATGATTGCCAACACCTGGTGTAGGCAGCGTGACTGCGTGGTCTGTGAGACACCCCCGACTATGGCAGTTGTCCGCTGAAATGACCCAGTGGTCAAAAAATGCAGGACGTTGAGTGTTAGGGAGAATTCTCTGTTTAGGCTGAATTTCCTAACCTAGTGAGTCCCCCAGCAGCTTTGCCGGATTTATGGAGTTTGTTTTTTTCATCCTGCCAAGAGTGAGACTCTTTTCCTCCCACTCTTGGACATGATTGTGGTTGATTTCTTTGAATGTCAATGTGTTCTATGGGCTATGGGGTCTTTTACTCCATAGGGCCTCATGTGTTTTGCTATGTGTGTTATACCGCACCCTCCCTGCCGTAACACTGGGGTGTCCTAGAGGATCCCCACCATAGACTCCATACCCTGGGACTGACTACTGTCTCACAGGGCATGTAAAGTCACCATTGGCTTTACTAGACCTAAATTTACTAACAGAACTAGTACAAACCATCCTATTGTGGACGTACTGGTAGGGGTAATTCGATTACCCCTGGGTCTGTTGTTCGAGGGGGCACTGTCCCGTCCCCCCTTGTCGAGTTTTGGCTGGTGGCAGTGGATACTACTCTTTATATTCGACCGCAAATATATTCCTATGGGATTCTTCCCATTGTTCAAGGCTAACACTTTTTCACATCAGTCTCTAACATACCACCGGTTTATTTGTCTTAAATAAATCCACCGGTTGGTATTTTCTGCCAGAACTCGGTTTTTAAAATGACGTATGTGTCCGCCTCTGCAACTCCGAACCAAAGGTTGAGCCCTTAGTTCCACTTTTGGCGGGCTTCTGCACAGAAGCTCTCCAGAGTGGTGCCATTCTGTCTGGGTCCCACAGGGGGTGTGGGAGGGGGTTTAGGCACCCTGGACTGAGTTGCCTTGCCAACTCAAGTCGCACTCTGGTGTGATTGGCCCGAGTGGTGAGCCGCCCCGCTCACCACTTAGCATGTTTGATTGACAGCTAGGCTGAATGAATGAGGGTTTTCTGCATAAAAGCAGGGCTTTTGGGACTGGAATTTGAGAATTGGCCACAGGACCTAAGAATCCGACGCGGGTAAAGATGAGCCGACCTGCAACGACGACACCTCTGGTGGAGCCCTGCTGGACTGACTCACCACTTCCCAACGACAGAGGAGATCTCCCTGCTGGAGAGTCTTCTTCCCCTGACTGGTGGGAACAACCAGTCCCTTGCTTTTTCTTCACTTCCAGGACGTCTAGTGGTCAAATTGCCTGTGCTGAGCACCCGGGCAACCGGATAGCCACTAACCACTGTACCGCGACCAAAAGGTGGTGCCTTGTGACTGAGCACTCCGCGGCTGGTCTCTTCCCTGGTCGTGCAACGATCTTCAACTTTCCTCGACGACGAGATCATCTCATCTTCTTGCAAAGCCCCGACTTGCATCCACCACCAGGAACAACTGCCCCCACCGGAGCTGTCTCTTCACTCTCAAGTTACTGTGTCCGCCTGGCTTCCCTTGAAACGGTTAGCGTGAGGTGTCTTAAATCCTTACCTTTCCATTGGGTCGCCTCCAGACCTTCTTAAACTTTCGTTCTAAACTGGTCCAACCTTTCCGTGACATTTTGCTACAAAGACTTGAAGTGCATTTCCACTGTGGTACTTTTGGGGCATACCGCCTTGCCTCTCTCCCAGTGGGCCTGGCCTCAGAACTTTGTGATTTACAGTAGACCCTGCCTTGCTTGCCTTGCATTTGTTTCGTAAAAGTGTTGGTACTGAGTTGGTTTCATACCCTACCTTTTTCTCTCCCTTTCTAACGAATACTAGAGTGCCATCTAGGTTAAAGCATTCACCTCTGTCTGCAAATAAGTGGTGCCGTTGAACCTAGACTTGTCGAAATATTGTAGGGGATTGATATATACTTATAGTAACTGTGATTGAAGTTGTTTGCCATATTAGTGTGAGTGTGTTTTTCATAGATGTGTGTTTAAATAAATAATTATATATCTTTACACCCAAGCTCTGATCAGTGTCTGCTTGTTCTACTGTGTAAATTGCCCTATCTTGTATACTCCAAAAACTGCCTAACTCGTCTTGAGAGAAGTCTGACTGCTCAGCCACAGCTACCAGGTAAATCTGGGTGGTGCAGACTGCTACCAATTGGGTTTACTGCTAACTCCTGTAGACTTAAACTTTTTGCAGTGGTCCCAGAGGGAACTGCACAGGTTTCTGCCTAACATTGTGCACCTTCTCCAAGGGACTCAATGCTTGGGAACACAGGGTGGGTGATGTAAGGTCATCTTCCCACTCCCTGACCAGGTCTAGGATGATATGAGGTGGAAACCTATACCTGCCATAGACCTGGTCATCAGGCATCACAAAAAGGCTGGTCTGAGGCAAAAAAATGCAGGGCCTGGCTATTCTCCTCCTCCTGCGGTGTCCCACGATAAGTGCTGCGACAAATGGGGCATTCATCGTAGCTGTATATACGTGTTTGTTGTTTGTGCGCACTTTTATACTGCGCGAGGCGACGCTTCTGCCTGCCTTCGTGTGGCGGACGTGTTGATGCCTGTGTACGTCTTTTGGTGTGCGCGGGTTTCCCGTATTCGATTCCATGAATACGTGTTGTTCGCGTGCACGTGGGCGTTCCGTCTATTTCCCTGCAGTACTTCCCCAGTTACTCCTTCTTTTTCACGCGTTGTTCCCCATTCCGCGTGTTCCGCCCCCTTTTTGGTGTGCGCGCTAACGTTGTGCGCTTTTGCTGTGCACGTCGCGTATGGCATTCGGGATGTTGCAGTGACGTGTGCGCCCGTGTGCGCCCCGTGCGGATTTGGTGCACATCCCGGAGAAAACACGTGCAGGCCCTGCCATGAATCACACTTGCTTTTTCACGCTTGCGCCGGCTTGCGCCACGATTTTCAGCGCACATTTGTTCCATGAATCGGCCCCTCTGTGTCACAGCTAACACACTCAGCCTCAGGATCATGGTCCCATGTAGGAAAGAAACAAACTTGCAGACTGCTGATTCTTCATTAACCAGGGCACACAATTGAACACATGTGAAGTCGGTTGCATGGTCATGGAAGGGAGAGCCATGAAACACAGTCCAATTTGTATGCTGAATTTCAATCACCCAAAACAATCTCTCTGATTATCAATTGTTTGTAATGCATAAAGGAAAACAACACATAAAAATGATGTAAGCAAATATGTAAGCAAATATGGTATACAGAGCTAAGTACATCTACAATTCACACCTGTATGTCAATTCGTCCACTTGATCCAATACGTTTCACATAACCATATAGCAGTGTACCATGTGATGAATCTGATGGACTCATCACTGATTTCGCCGGCGGTGATCTCCTCCCATGTGGTCGGGGGACGGCATCTGCTACCTGATCCTGACACTGGTGGTGGTTAAATGAGGGAGGTTCACATGAGAGGGGACAATTACCAGGGAGCAGGGGTGATTCCATTGGCTGAGACACAGCATTCCTCCCATGTCCTGAAAGAACAAAGAAATATCGAGGCTGAGTACCACAATTGAAATACACCAATCATGGGCTGAAAAGATACAAATATCTTTTATTACTGTACAGTTTACAAAGCAAAACAGATAGCTATCTGGCTTCCAACACCTCGCAGTGTGTACCAGCCGTCATAGAGAGAAGAGAGAGTCCTGGACATCTAAACACAGGCATTTTTATACATTTCCTACAGTATTGTCCAGCCTCTCTTCACATTAATAATTTGTGGCCTAGAGTTTGTGCCTAGTTCACATAACAGATTTTACAATATTATGCAAAGGATTACACAAGTTTGTACTTCCATGAAAATACAATAGTGATGTATGTTCTTGGATCTGCGGTAAGCCTTATTTCAAGAGTCTCTATAATGTAGTTCAGCTAAAGCATACTCTTGAGGTTTGTTCTTCATTGTCCCAATGTTTATACAAGGATGAGGCTTGTGAGAGCAGACAACCCATAAATGGCAGTTTGTATGAAGCACAAGGTTTCTTTGCTCAGTTTAAACAGTCGGCTCTCGGACAACCTAAACATTAACAGAACTCAAAGGTCGTAAGGCTTGGCTGCAAGTCGAAAACACAGTCCACCATTTTAGAACATAGAACACAAGTGAAAATCAAAATGGCGGACAAATCTTCAAATGGCGGCGAAGTTAACCCAAAAATCAGAACTTTGCAACGCGTTTTTCCATGTAACATAATTGGATTTAGGCCAATATTCCTAATAAGGAGGCCCTATATAATTACGGTTTTAACAGACCCTGGCCAACATCCTATAATACCCAAGTTCTTGATGGCTTGCTGTCACTCCACAGATCCTTCCTATATTAAAAATCAGAAACCCTGTCCTTTCTTTCATTTTAGACAAAACCCAATGGGCCTCATCACAAGTATGTCGGTCCGGAAATAGTGATGCCAGTATATCCGTTTTGGCACCTATTTCTGGACCGGCATTGTCTGAGTTGCGATGCTGGTAACACCGGCATCGCAAGTGACCCTCCGCATCCGGCAACACTGTGACTGAGATATCGGCATGTCGTAAGCAAGTTCACATTCCGAGGTGCACGGACACGTAATCACCAGCATATACATTCCGGCAACAGAGTGAAAACGATACTGGAAACTCGGGCACTGCGGAACAGGCGTTAAGCGGATTCTGGTAGAAACATGCCATAGGTGCTCAAAATCAGGACAGGTGGACCCAATGGGCTGTGCCACAGCAGAAAAGGACCACTCCCATTCCCCACACCCCTTCTGAGACCACAATTTTAGCAGGAGCTAGAGCAGGAGGCCATTCCTGCTGAGCTAATGATTGAAGAGGCCGTGAGGTGGAGGACACAGCAGAGGGGCTTGAGGAGAAGGAGAGCTATCATGGCCCAGCAAATCCCCAATCTCCAGCATATTGCAGCCCGCAACCATCCATCCCTCGCTTAAGGGCCACACCATTCAACCTCACCCCCGCTCAGATCCATACCCTGTACCGGCTAGACAGGGACACCAACACCACAATAGTGGACCCGATACATGATGACCTGGTGAGCCTCATTAATATCTACACAGCCACCCCCCCCTGCTGAA
The DNA here is from genome assembly GCF_040938575.1 of Ambystoma mexicanum. NCBI lineage: Eukaryota > Metazoa > Chordata > Amphibia > Caudata > Ambystomatidae > Ambystoma > Ambystoma mexicanum. The sequence goes on from NC_090932.1 coordinate 1,209,069,192, forward strand.
GGTAGTGTCTGTGCTACACTTCCTTGCCACAGGCATATAGCAGCACACAGTTGTGCAGCTGCATGGGTTCTCACAACCCTGTTTCTCCTGTGTGCTCTTGCAGGTTCTTGATGCACTCCTCAACTACGTAAGGGACCACATCAGCTTACCCCAAACTGCTGACGAGGTGAATATGACAAAAATCGCCTTCCATGCCCTTGCATGCATGCCTAATGTCATTGGTGCGGTGGACTTCACACATGTGGAGCTTGTGGCCAGACATTCTTTGGTGGTAGTGTACCGCAACAGGAAGCTGTTCCATTCACTGAACATACAGATGGTGTGTGGTGCCCGCCACTTCATCACACATTGCTGTGCAAGATTTCTTGGCTCAACACATGACTCCATGGTGCTGCGAAACTCCACGCTGCGCGGTACATGACACGACACGCTGGACAGTGTACCTGGCTGCTGGGTGAGTACAACTCATCTCTGGAGGATAGCTCAGGAGCAACGTGATGGCCTTGGAAGCAAGACGACACGCAGCAACACAGGTTCGATCCCCAGGTCCTCTCTTAGAAACCTCTGGGTTTTAGGCGAGTTATAAATAACCTATCATAGCTACTAGGCCAGGTGCAGTGTTGAATTGGGGTGGGGGGCAGTAACCAGCAGCGCCATCCTGGCTGCTGGGTGATTCCAACTACAAGGCCATGTGCAGTGTTGAATTGGGGGGGCAGTAACCAGTATAGCATACCTGGCTGCTGGCTGAGTCCAACTACTAGGCCATGTGCAGTGTTGAATTGGGGATGGAGGGTCAGTAAACAGCATAGCACACCTGGCTGCTGGGTGAGTCCAACTACTAGGCCATGTTCAGTGTTGAATAACTCATGATGCACAGCCACAGAATGCAGAGGCTAGCACCCCAAAACATCTTTTTTCTGCACACACATGTGACAGGTACAGTTTGCTTATTACTACTGGTTAAATGTCTTCATTACGGATACTTCTTAATTCAATGCATTTATACTGAGACTTGCAAAATGTAAAAAACACTAAATGATTTATCCTCACTAATATATGTCTTTTTAGAGGGGTTTCCCCCAACCACAAGTTGCCAACCCTAAACACCCTCCGCCACATGTTTGTAGATATTAACCTTCACCACACACACACATATATTATCAATATGTGTTTATGTCATATGAGATAGGACATATAAGCATGGCCATACAGAGGATTGGTCATGTAGACTGCATACCGTTAGTACCACAAAATCACACTTGCATGTCTTTTAAATGCTAAGATTACTGTGGTACTAGTTTAATTTAATTTGTGACACATAACTGACATACATCAATCTCATGTGTGTCAGTTGTACAAGAAGTGTTGAAGCTCATGATTTGTATGAATGGTCCATGTGGAGTCAACTGCACAACACACACCTCACATGCATACTGACAGGGTGCCCTTCTGGTACACGAAAATGAACATATGCTACGTACACTAAATGTTTATTTTGCATGTTATTCTACTCAAATGAACGCTATACAGCCTGTGCCAACATGAACCCTGTCAGGCAACCCCAGAAGATCCACGAGCAGGCATACCACCGAGCCCGGTATGTACTTGCTGCACCATTGAGCAGATTTTTGGGCTGTTGAAGGCCAGGTTCCGCTGCCTCCGCAGATCTGTGGGAGCACTGATGTACAGCCCCGAAAAGGTTGGAAAGATTGTGCTTGCATGTGCCATGTTGCACAACATGTGCATCAGACGCAACATCCCACTGCCCCCCGACATGGACATGCTGCCAGCAGAGGCTGAGGAGGACACTGATGATGAGGAGGATATTGCACGGTACAGCAATGGCAGGGATGGACGTGCCACACATGGGGAGCTTACAGATCACTACTTTTCACACACGGCACAGGAAAATGAGCACACTTGGCACTGGGCACTGTACCTGAATAATTGCACTCACACTGAAAGATCAATGTCCAGTCATGTTTTCTTTTTCAACACTGAATATATTGTGAAAAAACTATTTACAATGGTGAAATGCCTTAACACCCTCTCCTATCCCTTCCCACACCGCCTCCCCAACTATCCCTCCCCACACACACCCAATCTGCGGCCTATTTTTGGCCCCTTTTAGGCTGCCGGGTGGTCCCTTCTGCTGGGCGAGTCAGCTGCTCAGATCGACATCTTGGACTGGCTGGAAGGGGACTCACTGGAGTCGAAATTGTGGAGGGAGCCAGTGCTATGGGCATGTGCCTTTGGTCCACTAGTGCCTGCACCAACAACGATATTGACTCCAGCAGGGATGACATGACACTGTTGCCTCCCTCACACGCTGTGCCATATGATAAATGGTTCCTGTCGCTCTGCCCTGTACCCTTGTGGACCTCCGGGAGATGGCCTGAAGTGCCTCACACATGAGCTGGGCCTCATGCAGGTGTTGTTGCACTATTGACTCCAGGGATTCCTGTTGTGCCTCCATCCTGGACAGGCGCCCCTCAATATCCCTGACATTGCGTAGGGGTGGTGGTTGTGTGGGTTGGGGGCTCATTGGGCCCACAGGCCTGAAGCCCTCAGCCTCTGCATATCTGAGATCACTAGTAACACTTTCAACTCCACTGTCATCCCCATTGTTGTCAGGTGGATCCCCTTGCGGAAGGGGTGTACGTGCCTCCTGGTTGGTTGTTGTCTAGGGGTCATGTGCCACCTGGTCGGGTGGTGGCTGGGTGGCAGGTGCCTCCTGGATTGTGGGTGGCTGTGGTGCAGGAGTTGTTGCCCGCTTTTGTCTGCTTCTGGATGCAGTAGTGTCCTGGGCAGACGTGGTGGTGGTCCTGCAACCAGGTTGAAGGGGGTTGGGGCGCCAGCAGGGCTGTACTGGCATTGGGTACGACATACTTGACATGTTGGCCTTCTCATTTGCATACAGGGTACAAGGTGTGTGATCTGACATTGGGCTAACGGGGGCTCACCAGCCTCATCAGATGTTGCACCTCCAGCCTCCGAAGCTCCCACTCCCTCGATGGCCTCCAGTTGCATGATGCTGCTGCATGTTTCTTCCCAGGGCTGGAGTTGGATAGGTGATGCAGGTCCACCTCCTGTGGCCATGCCCTGGGTGCGCTATGCAAAATGAAGTTCTGCAGCCTGAGACTCTGACTCCTGTGCACTAAGGATTGAAATGGATTGTGTTTTGTTAATGGCCGCCGGTACATTTCCTGTGCCAGCAATCACGTTATTTCCATCACGGTAATACCGGTTGCGTTTACAATGGTGCCGGTATCTCTGGAAGCGCAGAGCCGGAATCGGAGTCAGCGGCAGCGAGGGTGCCGGTGTGGGAGTTTTTGGAGGAGTTTGGTGCTGTTACTGGCATGTCGGTACAACCGTTTCCAGCATACCGGAACAGGCGTGCACAGTGACACAGAATCAACCGTTGATTCTGGAAGCTCTGCCACATGGACACAGTAGCACCAGCATGCTGATAAATATGATTTCATTCTGGCTAACTTGTAATGAGGCCCAATGTGTACCTCAAACACACATAAAACATCTTCTGTTTCTGACAATTCTTTATGTGAAATTTTTGAACAACATCATAATGGAACTCCCATTGCATCTATGGACTTCAGCTTCCATAAAGCCCCAAGTACTGAGACGAAGTAGAGGAGGGAAGAGTTAATGTAAACTAAGCAAAGTCCAAAGACTAACATGCAGACTAGTTGTTGCATTCAAATTAATGTGCCTGGGACATTTAAAAATGGCAATCACACTATCCAGCAAAGCAGTACGCGATAGAACCATGGAAGGGAAGGCGGGCAAATTGATGCAATGGCTTATGAACGCGAGTTACAGTTCCTGGCATGGTGTGAACGAAGGAGAGGCAGGCATACCTGAAGGACTGCAGTAGCACCGGGAGGCACAGCAGAGCTCCTGGGAGTAAGGTAGTAGCCGCAACAGCATTCTCTGTTTCAGACCACTAAAAGAAGCTAGCGAGTGACGGTGTAGCTGCATTGGATGCTGAAAAGGCATCTACATTGTGTGAGAATCCAATCTAGGGAGGAAGCTTCACTGCAGAGGCACGTCATAAGCTGGAGGTGCCACAAACTCCCTGTGAGTCGGCTCAGAACCTTCAGGGGCATAATAACAAAGAGGAAATCAAGTGAATAAATCATGTGAGATTGATATCTTAGACAATAGTCAAAGGCAATTTAAATGCAGACAACCTTTAATGTTAACTCCATGTTGAAAAGAAAAAAGATTTGAATACTGACAATAAAAAGTGCAGCAATGAAGCCTGATCACATATATATGCATGAGATGTCAACATGGGGAGAGCTGAAGCAAGTGTTACCCTAAGTAAAGACATTGGACACAACAAAGTAGATGCTGATGTGATATATTGAAAATAACAAGTGAAATCAATAAGGAAGCCCTGGTAAAGAGAAGGCCCCAGGCAGCTGACATTTGGGGAAAGGTACCTGGAAGTGGATTATACCAGGGTATCTGTAATAACCCAAAGAAAAGAGAATTCCTGGCACAGTAGTATACCAGGTAATTCATTGAAGTTCTGGAAATACTTTAAAATTGTGTCACGATACCTGGCAGGGGAGTACACCAGGGGATCTCAGGAGTCCACAAGAGAAGGCCATAAAGAGAAGACATGGCAGTTAAATATACCAGGAATTTGAAGCTACATAAAGAACCTTAACATTTGGGGAAGATACCTTGCAGGGGAGTATACCAGGGAATCCGAAGATCCCCATGAAAGTAATCCTGGCAGAGGAGTATACCAGGTAATCCATCAAAAAAGACATGTACACCAGAAGTCCTGGCAGCCAAATATACCAGGCGTTTTGAATACTGTGGGAAGAGATACCTGGCAGGTAAGTATACCAGAGGATCTGAACTACCCATAGGAGGATTCCTGGCAGAGGAGTATGACAGGCAATTCACCAGAATTGTATATACCAGCAAAACGTTTCAGTTTATAGAACATAAAATCCAATTTAAAGACATTGTTGTTCAAGAGAAACGCTTTTGTTACAAAGGGATTGTTGGATGTTGTAGAAAATTAGAAAATATTGTGCAAACAAAACTTTCTGAATCCAGTGTTAAAGCCTCAAGATATTGTTGGATAAAACAAAAACCTCTTGCAATATAAAAAAACTGTTGTTTAAAAGAGAGATTTTTTTCCATCCTATTAAAAATCCATGGAAGGAACGATCATTCGGATCCAAGGGTTTCTCCTTGAAAAACACTTTTAGGATTTATCTTTCTATTTTGAAAATGAACATATTGCACTAAACATAAGTCAGATACATTTCCTTGCACCCTTAGTAGTTGTTTGTTTCTAGTGTGAGGGTCAGTTTAGAATATGTTGGACAGAATGACGGTTTCTAAGTTACTAACTACTTGACTCAGAATGATTCTTAGTTTCGGTTCCTAAATAGGGAAACTCTTTCTTTCAGGATAGGCCTAGAGAGGTGTTTATACAAGCCATTTCTGGTAAATAAAACGATTAATAATGAGAATATTGCCACTTTGTGTCCACCTCTCATTTTTGACTCCCCCACAACCATCAAACTCAGAGCAACAACATAAGATAAATCGAGGTTGACAGCATCTGAGCTACTCCCAGCTAGATATCATGTTAAATAACACCAACTATCCCTAGCTGTCTGTGACATGTCACAAAAGATCTCCTCCGCCTCATGTTTTTTTACCAATTCATGTAGCCATTGATTGACAGTAGGTTGTGTTCTGTCCATCCAACGTAATGCTATACACTTCTGTAGCAAAAGTAGGGCAAACACAATAAATGTACTGTGGAGGGAGACCTAGCAAACAGGGTAATGTCAGTGCCAGTGATGAGCGCAATCTTGTCTGTGACATCAAAAGAGAATTCTGCGATTTTGGAGCAGGACCATGTCATATGTATAAAATAGACATCAAGTTGCTTACACGTTGGACAGGCTCCAGATGCCGTGGGTCAAACTCTTTCACCTTCAGTGGGGCATAATATGTCTGGTGCGAAAAGCGATGTTGTAACACTCGATGTTTATAATTTCGAGAGATAAACCTCTATTGCCAGCATACCTTATCCCAAATCTGCTCTTCTGTCATGCAATTCAGTGTATTCATCCATTTTGTTTTGATTTCTGAAGTGTGCAATTTGATCATGGGCTGACTGTACCCTGTAGAGATTGGCCTACATGTGGCTTCTGATGACATCGTTTCATAAAGGTACTACATCGTGGTTCTTCTGGGACACATGAATATATAGCCTTCAATTCCCCCTTGACACGTGTGTAAAGTAGTGTGTTTGTCATGTTGTTAGATATTCGTACAAGGAATTTGTTTAAGGTAATCAACCTTCCATCATTAAATAGATCCTCAAATCTAGTGAACCCTCCTATATGAGGTTTGTGTATGATCCCCTTATCAGTAGTGAATGGAATTCAAATCACATTATGCAAAGGAAGTAAAGGCGCATATGGTGGCAGTTAATTACTTTTTGCATGCAGATTTAAAGATGCCCAACTGGTGTTTTCGACCGGGACCAGCACTGTGCAGTGACAAATTTCACTAATAGTAGGGATGACTTCTAAAATAGATGGCCGAGCGAGCATCTTCTCCAACTTTATACGCTGAGGTTTGGGCGGCCCAATACCAGTATATTGAATGGTGAAACATACATACCCACACATAGATCTCAAGATTGGGAACATTCAGCCCACCTCTATGATAGGGCAATGCCAGTGTGTCTCATTCAATGCACAATATCTTCCTTCCCCAGATAAAGTTACTTAGTATTGATCTTAGTGCCCCAAAGAAAGAGGAAGTGAGATGGATAGGCATGTTAGCAAACAGGTACATAAATGTGTGGAGCAGTATTATTTGTATTAGGAAGATACTTGCCATGAAATAAACAGGTAGTTTAGCCCATCTTTCTGCTTTAAGTGTCCTTTCCCAGAGCAATGGGTCGTAATTTAAGGAGTACACAAAGGAGGTAGTATGTGCTAGGTCTATTCCAGGATATCTAACCATTAATGGGGATGATCTAAACCGTGCACAGAACACCCTTGTTGCGTAGAACCCATTGTTAGGAGAATTCTCCACAATTGCTAATTTCCCTTACCTACTGAGTCCCTCAGCAGCTTTGCTGGATTTCTAGGATTTTTTTTTCACCTGGAAAGAGTGTGAGCCTTTTTTCCATCTCTTCCATGTTTTTTGCTGTGTGTGTTTAAATTTTTCTTGTGTTCATAGACTGTGGAGCCTCACCTACTCCATAGGCATCATCTTTTTACTGTGTGTTACACAGCACCTTCAGTGCAGTGACACAGGGTTGTCTTTTAGACTTCCCAACTCAAACTCCATTTTCTGGGACTGACTACTGTCTCCCAGAACATGTAAAGTTGCCATTAACTATATTAGTCTTTTAAATCCACAGACCCAGTACAAACTATCTTACATAGGGTACTGAAAAGGGTACAATACTTATCCCTTTTTGTCTGTTTCTCTTGGAGCATTGTTTCTCTCCCTTTTCATCAAGTCTTGGCTGGTGTCAGTGGTAACTACCCTATTTGTCCTACCGCGGTTATCTTAAATAACCCTAGTAGTGTTTTAGGCTTTCTTGGTAGCCTCGTACTTAAATCCGCAAGACCATATACGTTTTTATACAGTTCTGGCTGGGTTTATTCACATTTCTTTTTGAAAATGTCTTTCTCGTGTTTTACTCCGAGCTCCAAACCATGTTTGGTTCCATTGTTCACTGTCTTTTTGCAGGCTTCTACGCAGAAGCCCTCCTTAGGCGCCTGAAAGTCTGGGTAGGCAGGATGTGAGGGAGGGGTTTTAGGACCCCTGCCATGGGTTCCCTCGGTAACCCAAGTCGCACTCCTGTTTGATTGGCTAGGTGACTGTCCCGCCAGGACAGCCACCCTGCTGTGTGATTGACAGCCAGGCTGTGTGAATGGGGGAAAACTGCATAAAAAGCAGGTCTCTGGGATTGGAAAGGCAGAGTCGCCACTGGAACGAACAAACTGACAAGGAGCTGATGGAAGAGGACCCCTACAACAACTGAACTGCCTGATGAAGCCCTGCTGCAGGTCGGAATCTTCAGACTCCAACAACAGAGGAGATCTACCAGGAATCTTCTTCCCCTGAGCTGATGGAACTAACCAGTTCACCCAAACTGCAAGCCAGGACTTCCTCCTCTGGTCGAATTTTCTGTAAAGAGCTACAGTGAACCAGATAGCCAGGAAGGTCGGACCCTGCTTGGGTTTTACGAAGCGCACCTTTTATTCGTTGCTTTGCTCTGCTGCTGGTTTCTTCCCTAGGCAGTGCAGGACCCTCCAGTCTTCCTACTTCATGTCAGTCCGAAAATTGCTTCAGGAACCGTGAGCCTGCACAAACTGGCAGGAACGTCCGCCTCAGCTACAGCTTCTTCTTCATTTAAAGGTACTGTGCATATTTGGTTGTTCGTTTCATCCAGCTGCGGGGAAGGTGTGTGAAACCTTTCGCCAATCTGAGGGCTTTTCCTTCTCTACTCTTTAAACTAACTTTTCTGCCGACTAACTTCGTGCAGAATTCTTGGCAAAAACCTAACCACGAACTACCCTCAACTGTCTGATCTTGAGCAAAAGACTTTTGTCCTATAGACTTTGGCCCTAAGCCTTTTTGATTTGATTCCATCACTGTATTTCCTCTTTCTTGATTGCCCTGCTTACTTACCTGTTGGTGCTGCTGAATTTTAGTCTTTTCCCTCCCTTTTTAAATTGCTGGAATGCCATTTTGCTCACAATTCGTTTTGAGTTTAACTTGTCCAGAATCTATTGGGAGTGGTGTGGTGTATTACGAGTGTGATTTTTCAACTGCTTTACTTTAGTGAAATGTTTTACAACTGATGTGTAAATAAATGTATATTCTTTTACTCAGTGGTTGTTTGAATCATAGTAATTGCTGTCCTTTGTGTAACTATTGATACTGCTCACTTGCTCTTGAGATAGGTCTGGCTGCTCAGCCATCGCTACCACTTTACTGTGCAGTACAGGCTTGTACCAAAGGTGAATTTGTACTGTCACGTGTAGTCTTAATTGTGTGTGGTGTTCCCAAAGGGTACTGCATATAATTCTGCCTAACAGCCATCAACGGGAATAGTTCTGACTTGTTCAAGTTGATTTTTTGCCAAGAATTCTGACGAAATTCCACTATTTTGTTCACTATAGGAGTAAGGTTTTGTTAGGGCTACATATCCTCCTCAGCAGCCCTAACAACCAAAATAATCAATGCAGTAAACCCTCACCTATCCACTAAAAACTGCCTCAACATCACAAGGGCCACCATAGGTGCCAAACTAGACTACTGCAATGTCCTCCTACTAGGCACCTCTGCCAAAAACATTAATAGACTTCAAGTCACTCAGAATAACGCCTTGAGAGCAGCCCTCAACATTCCTAGGAGGGAACACATCTCCCTAGCAAGACAAAATGCCCACTGGCTCCCAGTCAAAGAGCGCATCCAGTTCAAGACTCTCACCATTACCCACAGATGCACATCCAATTCTGCCCCTAGCTACCTGACAGAACGTATACAACCAGTTCAGACACTCAGACCCAAAAGGAACTGGTACGCGAACCAACTCTCAGTCCCCAACTTCAATAGAGCTAAAGCTGGCGGCTCAAGTTTCGAAGTCCTAGAGCTAAAAGCTTGGAACTCCCTACCGCCCAAACTGAGAGCTGAATCATCCCTTATAGCCTTCAGAAAGGCACTGAAAACCACTCTATTTGAGTGACTCCTACTTAAAATATTACTGCAATGATTTCAATGTATGTAAGATAGAACTGTACCATGCTCACTGTTCCCATGTAACCTCGGAACTTTTAGCTATGTCGTTAAATTATGTAACCATTCATCTCGTGATACTAACCCATGCCAAGTAAACCTTTTTGTAACAGCGCCACGATGCCCGAGGGCAGCTGTGCGCTTTAAAAATGCAAATAAATAAATAAATGGTTGTTTACCAAATACCATAAGGTCATCAGAATAAAAAGACAATACAACAGTCTGATCAATTAGACTTAGGCTCCTGTCTGCATGATGTTCCCTAAGGATCACTGCAAGCAGTTCAATTGATAGAGCAAATAAGCTTAGGGGGAGGGGGCTGCCCCTAAATAATACACAGGGCTCTAACATGATCCCATCCGTATACATCCTGGTGGTAGAATCAGTGTATGATAATGTGACCCCCTTATACAAAATGGCTGCAAGACCATCAGGACTAGGGGCGTTTACTACTTCTTATTCCATAATCACTGCTTTAATCTCTTCCACTTGTATGGGTAAGTTTAGCAGAGCACTTTGTTCTTCATTCAGTCATATCAAAGTAGCCTTCTCCAAATATGCATCCAATTGCACCACAGAATTGTCTAGGCTAGATGAATATAACGTCTTATATTACTGGAAAAAAACGGGGTTAATGTCTTTTGCATGTCTTACATTTGTATTAGTCGTGTCCATTAGAGAAACAATATCAGTGTGACCGTTGTCACATTTAACCTATCCAGCAAGTCACTATCCTGGCTTGTCAGCCTCTGCGTATCTCCGAGCCTGAGGTCTGCGGTTACAGAGCTTAAATTCCCTTTCCACTACTTGTCAGAATTCAGCGAGAGCGAATTTGGAGTAGAATATCATAGTGATTGGTGGCTGTATGGGACTCATAGAGCACATTCAATTGTGCCTCACAAGTAGCGAATTCCCTGCACACTATTTTTTATAAGACACACTCCTCTAATGAATACATTAAATGTCTGCCATACCACCCTATAGTCGGCAATCAAATATGTATTAATCTGAACAAAAATGTACAATCTATTCCCCAACTTCTGTCCTAAATAACAAATCAGTCATAGATTCAGCTTTAAATCCCCAGGTGGCTGCACAGGTGGGGGCTAGCTTTAGCTTGCACGTCTTACAAAATTGGTGCATGGTTAGATAAGGTGCGGGTGAGAATCTTGCATTTGGTTTTGCAACGCAACACAGCCACAAACCCAAACCAAAGTTCCAGAATTAGGCAATAAGCCCTGAGCTGGCGTGCCTCTACCACGTAAGGTAATGCCCCTGGGGCCCATAGTTACCAAAGTCCCCATGGGCATTACCTTATGCGGTAATGGCCTGCCGGTGAGAGGCTTATTGCCAATAGTACCCTGGCCTGTAAGAATGGGGTACTAATGATTTTTTTTTTTTGGTTGCGAGACGTGTTAAGTTTCACAGTCCACGAAAAAAAAAGAGAAAATCACTGCCTGCCGCAAACTGGGATATGTAGTCTGTTATTCCTTTCCGTGGTGGTCATAGTAAACAAAAAATTGGCCACCTTGGACCAGGAGAAGGGACTACAAGTAGTCCCCTCTCCCAAAATGGACAGGAGTAGCACAAGCACAAGCACGTTGCACGCATGAATGTCTCTGGGTTTACCATAGGGTAAGGCTCATAAACGCACCAATCGAAGCGCAGATTTCTGAATTCTAGCATCTCTACTAATATGAGTAATGAGTTATGAACCAATGAGTAGAATGTGTACCCTCATACAGTTTTATTTAATGCCCTTCAGATATCAACCAGACGTAATTACGACCCAGGCGGTAAGTTACCGCCTGGGTCGTACCCTTACCACCATGGTGTAAACTATGTTTACACCATGGTGGATGGCGGATTTACCGCCCCATTCCAAGGTGAGTGGGGCGGTAAATCCCCATTTCCCATTTTACCCTTCCCCATTCCCATTTTTGCCCCATAGAGCATGATGGGAGTGGGGAAGGCGCTAATTACGCCACCGTAAATTACAGTGGCGTAATTAGCACCATGGTCCCTTAGCGCCATGGATTTTAATGCCTGCAAAAAGCAGGCGTTAATATCACCATGGCGCTAAGGGACCTTGTAATCAGGCGTTAAGGGTCGGCGCCGTTTACGGCACCGTTAACCCCTTAACGCCTGACTCGTAATGAGGCCCATAGTGTCTAACAGGACCCACGGATAGTGAGTTTCACTCTAGGGTGTCCATGACCCAGTAAAATGGATCTATCAAGGTTGTCTTGTAATGTAACATTGACGTCCCCGACAATCACCTATTCACAGGTGGCATACTACTACCATTATCAAATAAGGTTTGCAAAAAGGAAGAATTGTCAACATTAGGTGCATAAACACATATTATCAGTTTGTCCACCCAACAGAGTCGTCCGACCACCATAATGTATCTGCACTCAGGATCTATAATTCATTTCTCCAATTAAAAATCAACACTTTTCGGCATTGGAATCATTACCGCTCCCGAATATGTGGAATAGCTTGCATACCAGCAGCAATCTCCCCACTCTCTGGAGAAAGCAAGAGGGGATTGTTTCATCTAATGCGTTTCCTGGAGACACTCAGCAAAGAGAATTAACAATGATGCTGGCCTTATGAATAGAGTGCACCGACAAAAGTAACTTGAAGCCACAAGGAATTTGCGTATAACATATAGGGCGCATTTAACTTTAACCCTAAACCCCCCCCACCCTCACAGGTTTCTCACACTTGCCAGCGGTCTTGCTGTCCCACACCAAAAATATATTTTGAAACACTTTTCTTTTTAAACAACATTGGAAAACTACCAAGAATTACCATTTGGCTTAGTGGGGGTGACTCAGAACATCTGCAGTAACAGCACATGAGCTATGAGCACTGCCCCCTTATCTTGTACAACACAATACAAGGGAATACATGGTACTATTAAATAAACTCAGCGGTGAAGGCATGATACATCTCCCTTCTGTCCTCATTCACCTCTGCCTTTGACATGGTCAACCATGCCATTTTACTCAATCGCCGCTGTGACAACCTGGGTATCACTGATCAGGCCCTGCCCTGGTTGACCTCCTTTCTTAACGACCGCTCTACTTGTGGTGTACCCTAGGGATCTAACTTCTCCCCATGTCTTTTCAACCACTACCTGACACCTCTTGCCCACTGCATCACTATTTCTGCTCCAATTTTAGTGTTATGTGGATGACACCCCACTCATTTTCAGGCTCCCCTCAGCAACTTCCACTCCTTCTCTCATATCAGAATGTGTGGCTGCAAATCACTAATGGTATTCCACCAATTATCTCTGCCTTAATGCCATTAATACTGCGATCCTCCTCAATGGGACATCTGCTCCCTCCTTTTCTCTCTCTCTATGGAGGCCCACTCTGGGCCCTCTTCTTGCTCCTTCCTGTGAGGCTATGAACATTGCTGTCATCTTGACTCTACCCTCTCCTTCTCTTCTTACATCTCTGATGTCTCTAAGAAGTCAAACTATCAGCTTCACCTCCTCAGAGGTATTCTTCCTTTTCTCACTTTCCCCCAGAAACTCACTGTCTCCAAGCTCTGGTTCTCTCTAGGCTGGACTACTGCAACAGCTTCTTTTGAAATATGAGTGCCTCTACTCTTCGACCTTTACAACTTATCAAGACTTGTCCTTGGCCTCCAGCCAAGGGATCATATCTCTCCAGCTCTGAAATCTCTTCACTGACTCTCCATGGTTACAAGGATCAAGTACAAGACCCTCTGCATTGTCCACAAGGCTTTCTGAGACCTGCGACTGCTATACCTCCAACTTTCTCTTCCAAAATATCTTCCTTATCAAGCTATTCACTCATCCACCGCTAACTCTCTCAGTGCCAGACGCTTCTCCATGCAGAGAGTTGGTGGCATATCGCCCTCCTTGGCAGGGGCCTCCCTCTGGGGCAGCCTCCCGGCCTCTCTCAAACTTGAGTACAATATCTGGTTCCGGAAGCAACTCAAGACCTTCCTTTTTACTTCTTTCTCTCTTCCTCTTCCCTGCTGATGTACCTGACCACTCTGCGCTCTGGTCACCTTGATACCCTCTGAACTTGGGCCCAGGCTCCTGCATGTCCAGTTCCCCTTGCACTGCCTCCAGGATCCCCCAGCAATTAAAGGTCTGTACCTGCAACCGTACAGTCCCTTCACACTGCATTTATTGAGTTACCTGCACTTCTTCCTCCCCCAACTCCCTGGCACTTCTCCTTTTCCCTTTTCCCTTTTCCCTCTTCCCTGCACGTGCACAAACTGAATGACACAAGGCCTAGTAAAATCTGTGTTTTGTCCTCCCTTTGTTTCCCCCTTCATTTGTTGTCGCACCTACAAACACTTGTACAGGCGCATTATAAATGCCATATCATATCATATCAAATGTGGTGACACAGAAGTTCCTGGCATCCACTGGGGAAGTGAAAATATGCAACTTATTTGCATGATTGATTTTAAGCTTGGCAGAACAAAGCATAGCATACATGATCTGCTTGTGCCATAAATACGTCCTCACATCAGTGAACATGTTCCTAGTCACTTGCACTGCATGGCTACAATCTTGAAGGTTGGACAATTGATATTGCAAGGATACTTTTTCTCTGGCTGCCTCAAGGATGAAGCCTCTATATCAAAAGTTGAAGATCTTTTCAAAGTATGGTCTAGGTGATAGTCCCAGGGCTAGCCTCGGACCTCTCAATCTGCAAGTGAGATTGTCCATAATAAATGGTAGGTGTTTTCCCCAAAGAATTTCCAAAGGACCTATTGTTGAGGATACTGGCAGGCCAAAAAAATATTGATGTTATTTAATTGTGATCTATTTTCTCAATCATCCTTCTTAGCTTATGCCGCCTTTAGATCAGAGTGCAAGGATTTCAGCACCGACTTGACACCAGCAATTAAGTCTTCAGATTTAGAGATTCTTTGTTGGCCGCTGTTAATCAGTTGCACATCTTTTCAATTTTGTTATTGGAGACTTCCATTTTCAATCTTGTCGCTGCTATTTCCTATGCTCTCCTGCAGAGTGTGCTTGGCTCCCACCACTAGGTTCTCTTGGGTAACCTCACCAACCTCCTTGTCTTCACAATGTCTCTTAGGGTTACTTGGGGTTATGGTGGATTGTATCTTCTTGGTATAGCCATCCAACCTGGCTTGTATTTTAGAGGGGTTAGCCTTATTAACCATTATTGAAAGGGTCAGTATTAGAGGTGTTGCTAGGTCTGGAAAAGATCCGGGGCTACACTAATGTCAAGACTGTGAAGACTCAGGGCTAGCTAGTCTTTTGGTTGTAGCTCCTGAGCTTCTATCCGGGGCTACAACCAAAAGACCGGGCATATAGCCCCCTCAGGCCCCTCCTAGCAACGCCTCCGAACAATATAGAGACTGTGAGCAGAGAGCGAAGTGTCAAGTGACAAGACAACTCCGAAGCACCAGTGCTTTTCTGTACTCTACTAGAACATACGTTATCTGCAGCAGATTCTTACAATGATGTCCCACTAGTGCCATTATGATGTTGTTTGTGGATCAGCAACTAGACAGTTGCACAGATAGTAAGGTCAGAAAGTGACTCAAATAAGATATGGAAATGATGGAACGTGGGGGTCAGTACCACCTGTCTCAAAGATCAAGCAGTCAACAAATAACTGTATCCTGTGGGCTCTCACCTCTAGCATGCAGTCCATTAGTCAGACTCAGTGGTGCAGTTATACATAATAAGTATGTTTGCTCATTCACTTAGTGGGTTCCTGTATTCAGGCTACACAAGGACACTATCACTGCACCGCTCCTCCCAGATAGTGAATGTGCCTGCCCTTTTCTGGATGGCGTCTCAGCACTGTTTCCTTATATCAGCTTCTGAACCAAGCCCGAGCTTCCTGTGGTCACCTGCACCCGCCCCACACCTCTGCTTACCAGGGACCAAGCCTCCATCAACACCACAGCTAAGCAGGAAGTTACACACAACCAACGTGACCCAAGTCACACTGATCCCACCATCTGCACTCTGATCACTACTGAATGTCTCAGTGTCACCCATGGTATTGGAAGCACAGGTGGGTGAAGTGCAGTTACTGCTGTCATCAAGGAGGCTGAGGCGCACAGGCAGTTCTCTGGTCGGATACAGAGTCACACTGTCAAATTTGTCTGAGGTGCACATGGACAGGCTCAGAGCAAAAAAGCCCAGTCAAATGATATACCGGCAGTGCTCAAACTACAGGTTCCCAGATGGATATGATGTGCAGGATCCAGAGCACTAATTAATGGTGGCCATTCTATCAGCCCCTCAACAGCACCCCATCCTGATTATCCAAATTTGAATGTAAGGTTCCTAGATCACTGCTTGCGCATTGTACTTCATCAGGCAAGGTGAGCGCCGACACATGCACCACAGGAAGAGCAGAGAAAGTAAATAAGAGTCTAGCAGTGGGGATGGAGGAGGTGGATATCTGCTCAACCTGGCAATGTGAATCTGATCCTTGCATATATATCCACATGTTAGATTGATCATAGACATAGGATATCCTCACCAGGATTTACTGACAGTACATGAGAATGTACAGCACATCTGATCATTGGCATTGGAAGGATTTCCTATTTGTGGACATAATATATGGATAGGCAAGTCTTCACCTTAGCAAAATGAACTGTTCCTGCAATGCAATCGCTTAACATGGAAGGCTAAAATTCTGCATGGAGCATTGTTCCTGGCATTTGATGATGGTGTGTTGGCATGCAAAGCTGAACTAGGGCTAATGACATTTGTATGGCAGCTATACACAAGTGTTTCCAGGCAACACAAGACAGAAAAGGGGGTGGGGGGAATAGGAAAAAACAACAGTAATGGTTGTACTAGGCATTGTGACATTCTTACGGTGCAAGTGCAGAGACAAAATGTGCAGGGGAGGGTGGAAGTAGGCGACATGGCTGGGATGGGTGATGAGGCGGGGTGAATGGTTGGATAGGGGGACCAGGGGGCTGAGCAAGTGCTGAGGGGAGATAACAAGGGCAATTTAACTTTTGGGAAGCCATCAGCACTACCAACCATCAGGTCTGTCATGTAATGAGTACTGTTCTGCAGTATAGGGATGAAATGTGGCTAAACTGCATACTCAGCCATACACTACTACTAAAGCAATTATTTGAATCAGAAAGATGAATAAGGCACAGTCTGAATGTTATGAGTCATTCACATAGAGTGGTCGTGCCATTCAAGGGCAGCCCGTATCTTCAAGAGGAGCGTAAGATGATGACTGTAGCATGCAAAACAACTTAGGTACAATGATTCTATAATAAAAGCATGTCTAATCAATGTTCTATAAAAGTATGAACTTTAATCAAAAAATGAAATGAGATCAACTGTCTAAAACACTAGCAAAACCCATATCTATGGAGTAAACATAGAACATGCAAACTGTTGTAAAAAGGCTCTCTGAATGAATGGACATGCATGTGCAGGCACATACATAGCACAATGTCAATTTATAAGATTAAGGGGAGCTTTAAAGTAACTACGGTCCAAATAATGAATGTCACAGGGGACAGGGCATTTTCAAAATACCTTATGTTTGTTTTTGGGGGCTGAAAAGCATCAAGACAGTCTTCTGTGAGTTTACAAAGGTGGTTATTCGGTGTCGGGTTGGTGAGTTGGACAACTTGATCGAGCACACAGGGCAGTTCAAGCAACAATGGCAGGTGGCACACAGAAGTTTTGGACAGACAGGCAATTTCCAGGTTGGTGTAGATCATAAACAGTTCGAAGTGGGAATCGGGGCCAAGAGGTGTTCATTGACTTCTGATTGCCAGGAGCAGTGGCATATATAGGCTTTCTGCTGCCCTAGGCCCAAATAAGTGCATGCACCCCACGACCTTACTCCACCTCTGCCAGACTCTTTAACTTCACCAGATTCCGCCCCTTCAACAAACTCTGCCAGCATTGTCCAAACTATGCCCCTTCACCACCATTTTGACTCCATAACTTTATAAGGATGTTTTTAAGTTAAGGTGCAGGGATTAGAAAATGACTGCTTCCTCTCTATTATTTCAAGCATGTCATCTTCTATGTTATCTTAGCTGAAAGAGTGTTTTCAGATCCCTGCTGCCCAAGATTTGGAGAAGGCAGTGTGTTCTACAGTTGAGCGCACAAGAGGTAATTGTTACAGCTAATTGTCTACTTTCGGTTTAGTCCGAAAACAATCTTTTACAGGAAGCGATTAGAACAAAAGCTGTCTGCCAACTGGACACAAGTGGGAGAAGATAGGTATTGGGAATTTGGGATTTTTTGCTAATATCTGTTTTTTCTCACAAATTGCCTGCTGTCACTCTGAGACACACATAAATTGGTTTGCAATATTAATGCAACATAACAAAATGTCTACATCCAGTTTCGTCAGATGGTAAAGTTTATATATGTAACACATGCAAGCAGTACAGGCATATCTTATAAAAAAGGTTGAATAAAAAGAACTCAACCCTCTTCTCATGGTTACAGCTCTGATGTTAGCAGGGGGCAAAATGGAAATAAGGCAAGTTACCTGCTGCAGCTGATATATCTCCAATACCTTGGGCTGGAACACCATTAAAATATGGCAAAATCACAAGTGAAATTTGTAAACTCTGCCGGGGCATAAGGACCTCAGTGGAGTAAAGACAGCTGGAGAAGTTTCTTGAAATCTTTGGCTGTGCATTCTCATGGTGGAGTAATGTTTAAGGGCTACCCTGAACATTCAATTGTGGGAAGCAACAGCATACCTCGTAGCGCACAATGCAGACACCTTTTATAATAAATTAAATAATACCTACTGTTCACATACAGTTTACATTATTGCTGGCTGCACAATTGTTCAAAATATCCCACACTCAAAGAGTAAAGTTGAGCAATGGGTCGGGTGTTTCAACACACAAAAAGGTTTGGTTGTGGTTTAGGCTATGGGTCTTGCCATCTTGCGTTTAAGGTAATTTAAAATGTGTGTTAACTCTGTATAGTCAGTTGGACTGTACAATACACAGGAACATTTTGAGATGTGTGGTATAGATATAGATTTCCTGCTACTAATTCACAGTAAAAGTCCTACCTTATAATTAAAATGTACTTAATGTAAAGATTACTTATAAGCACCACAGGTATGCATTTTGTGACATACTTCAAAGTTGGTTCTCCTGGTACTACTGAACGTGCAGCAGAATGTCATCAAAGACACATGATAAAACCAGCAGGCATGCCATTTGCCTGCTTAGCACTGAGCAGCTTCTGTAAAGATGGCTGAATGGATATATTGATGGGACACCTGTACAGCTGTGAAACAGTGTGTATCTTTGGTACACCGTTTTGTTCTCACCCTTCTATGGCTTTGGGTATCCTTTCACAGGTTTCTCTTTGCCATTTTAACTTCTCTATGAAACTATTTCATGTTTGTTCCTATTGGGCAGCCACAGACCTCTGAAATGTGGAGCTGGGGAGGGAAATGAGTGCTTGCTTCTGAACATCATTTTAGTGCCACATGTGGGAAATCTTTTCTTGACTTAAACATAGTCATATCTTTTATATTGTACAATGATGTATTTTTTATTAACCATTACTTTTCTGAGGGGAAAACTCTCATTTTTGCAACAGTTTAAAATATGCATGTCGTGTATTTCATTATAAAGTGATTGCTTGACACAGTGTGTGTGTATTGATTAGAAAGAACTCCAAACAATAATGCGAAGTGGCACCTGTTTTGCATATTAAAGAGTATTTTGGGGAGACAATGATTACCAAAGAGCTTTATACCTATCATATACGTCTGTGAGAGTTGAATGACTGAATCTTTAAATACCTAAAGCAAGTTGGGTTTGGATCGCGCTTTCTTTTTTTTTTCTTTTTCTTTTTTTTAAACAAAAAATCACCCTAACAATAAAGCTTTTGCAAATATAAAACATACATTCAAGTATGGCCATCAAGGACCTTAGCTGTCAGAGTGGAATATATTGCATTAGACAGACTAAGGGATGCCTGTCAATAATAAGAGAAGATATAATTGGTTGTTTTAGGGGCATGAACCCTAACTTTAGAACCAACTATATAGAGATTTTCCTGAGTTCCTGGGAACTAGTTGAAGGGGTGCTGGCCATTGATCTATGGGGCTACCCTCCAATGAATGTCAACATTGTCCTTAAATCAGTGGAACATCTTCAAATAATCCAAGACAGGCCAGTATTCTCGAGGAGGAATAATAACTGAATAAGAGCAGGGGAGGATGGTGTTGTGTAACTACACGAGATACAAAGGACCAATGGGTGCTATGCACCCCAGTAATCTAGAAGGTGTTGATTGGCTGGACAAGGGGATGAGTATAGTGGGTAAAGGCCAGGACTACACATTTTATATCATGGAATGTAGTGGAATTGGCCAAGTTAAAGATGACTGGAGGTCATATATCCATGAGTTAAAAATAATATTACTGCTGGAGACATGGGCACTAGAACCCATTCCCCATTCCTCTCCAGGGGTATGTAACTTGTACCATCCAGCCGTAAAAGGGCCGAAAGGAAGACCAATGGGGGACTTGAAGCATGGTTTGATGATTGCTTAGACTGGAAGTTGGCAAGATGTAGCACTACATCACCTGATCTACAAATTCTGTTAGTAATTATCGGAGAGGGAGAAGGTATTTTATTGTTTAATATCTATAACAGGTCACAAGGACCTCAGAGAATGACCATGCTGAATAGACTTTATTAACTTACAAGGTTTAGCAATTTGTCCACCACATGTAGTAGTTAAATTGAGGTAGCAGGGGATATGAACCTTCAGATAGAACGATTAAGGGAAATAAATGTTCTTTGGGAAGACCAAGATATGTCTTGGGATATACCTTCCTTTATTTCGGTCCCTCCTAAAAGAACTCATCAACTGGCAATAGAATCAGCCTGCCTAGTATTTAACCTAAACAGTTATTTAAAGACCGACCAGCCTATTTGGCATTCAAAGGTTGTAATGGCTCTTCCCATATTGATTATATTGACTATATTTTCATTTCTGGTACCAAGTAGGGAATGGTCTGTGATTTTGAGGTCTGTGTGCGATCAGAAAGCGACCACTACCTCTCTAATAATAGGTGTGTCAGGAAAAAAGTCAGCTATAGAATTAGCATCAGCCCTCCATAGGAACCAATTGATCACCATAGGGGGGCACGCTAGCAAATCAGTCAAATGGCACCTTATTATCGAGCTGGACACCAAGTCAATCATCTATAGTACTACTACGGAAAATCTGGGCTTAATATGTAATGACGAGCGTACCGTTATCAGTATTCTGGAAGAGATTGGGAAACTTGGTATCCATCTGATTCCCCATATTTCATTACCAGTATTAACAATAAAAAGAGACACATTAACCAAGGTAAGCTGGTATGATGAAGCTTGTGCTGGGGCTAAAAGACGTTAGTGTCCTGTGTCAGATCTAACTCAGGGGTGTACAAAGTCAGGCTATGCCTACTAAGATGTGAGTATAAGAGTCTAACCCTATAAAAAAAGGCAGTTTGTTGAAGATCAGTGATGTGTTCTTGCCAAACCATTAGAAGATGGTGATAATATCCTATTTTGGCAATTGATCACTGCCAGAGACCTGAATGGCAATCAGACGCAGCACTTCTCTATTAACGCAGATGCCTGGCAGTCCCATTTCTCAAGTCTTTATAAAAGCCTGGAGGCCCCAGTGTTGATGATACCAAACAGTATGGATTACACAATCACCACTCTTGACAATCTTCTTATAACCACCCAAAAAGTGTTAATGGCATTGAGGTCCCAATTCAGTGGAGGAGCAGCGGGCCCCGACTTAATACCTATCGAATGCTAAAAAGATGAAGAGGAAACATGGACTCCGTTTTTATGTAAGATCTTTAATTCAGCAATTGCATTATGGACAGTCCCAAAACCCTGGCTTAAACCGATAATAAACCAATATACCGAAAGTGAGGTAGGGATGCCCAGGGTAATTACCAGCCAATATTGCTGCTAGACAGTCTAGGAAAACCTTTTGGGAAAGTGATTCTCAAACACCCCCAAGAATGGGCGGACACAAATCATATCATCAGGGACCTCCAGGCAGGATTTCAAAAGAATAGGGGAACTGGAGATCACTGTTTTCTGCTGTTCCTAATGATCCAGAAATGCACTGTGCTGTGGAATATGAAAATGTACGCTGTGTTTCTGGACCTCAGAACAGCATTTGACTCTGTATCAAGGGATATTTTATGTCACATCCTAACAACTCAGAATGCCCCCCCCCCACACTTAGTTTCTGCCATAAATCTGCTCTATTCAAAGAATAAAGCGAATGCGAGCAATGACACTCGGGGTGAGTAGATGGAACCCTTTGCCAGCATCCATTTATGGCTCAGAGGTATGGGGTTACACCAGCATAGGGACGCTGGATATACTAGAACATAAGATCCTGAAAACATTGATCCTTATCCCTTATTGTGCTCCTATAGCATGGTTGGATGTTACCCTGATTGGTGATCTGGTTGCACTTAAACCCATTTTATATTTGGCGAGGTTCTGGAAAACGGCATGTCTAGAGAACTACCGAGATGCCCTGATCCACACAATGTCACTGGATGTAGGAATAAGCTTAAAATAGGTGACACATGTGAAGAATTCATATTTTGATTTAAGTGTAGGACATTTATGGGATAGCTCGAGGGACCGTATAGGCCTGGGTGTCACAGCATTCAACACAAATGCAAAATTGAATGCAAGAAAAAGCTGCATCCCTAAAATTGCAGCCAGAGTACCTTATGCTCAGGACAATGGTTGGCTTCAACACTAATTTAGATATGATTGCCCCACCATATGAATGATCTTTGTATATGCGGCTGATGCTGGGGATACTGCAAATAGCATCTTTCACACAATCATGTTCTTACTGTGGGTTGGGGGTGCGCCCCAGGTGTGGGACAGCAAGGGAATCCATGACACATTGAAAACAATATGTATTTCAGCCTTAGCAACTTGCTTGGCGAGCTCCTTTTGTCACTGTGAACATATAGTTAGATTTCTCAATGTTGGCTGCATGGAGTCAGTGCTCTTACATTGAGACTGCCCAATGTATTGCCAAGATTTAAATTATATGAGAGTTACCAACGTTCTTGCGCCTCAGGGTTAGGGAAGATGGTCAAGGAGCAGAATAATTGTAGGATAACCCAGCACCGTAAAACCAATTATCTATTAAAGATCTCTGGGAAATAGCTTACATCTGCCTTTGCACAAATTGATCAGTCTCTGCCTTGTGAACAATTATTTAATGAAGGTACAGAGATTATGGATTCAATATGCTAAGAGCATGCTCCTCTACAACAAGTAAAACCCAGGAAAGGGGCCAATCCTTGGTTCTCCCCGGATCTCGCTAACACAATGAGATTGTTGGGATCCTGCAAGAAGAAATGGCGGAAGAGCCACACTGGTGCTAATCTGGAACAGACAAAAAGGATTCAGAGAGCATACAGGAAAGCCGTTTTTGAGGCTAAATCAGAATTTATTATGAGTAATATAGAGGAAGCCATTAATAGACCACAGGAATTGCATTCAGTGATTGCAAAATTTGTTGAGCCAAACTGTGCATCTGCAGTGGAGGAAGAATCACGAAAACCAGCAGATGCATTTAATAACTATTTTTTGGAAAAAATAGATTTGATCAGAGAAGAGATTGCTCACTCTGCCTGTACAGAACCAAATGGACTGCTGGTTGAGACTAAGTCAGATAATCTAGAGACTAAGGCTGCTAACTTAGAGATCCCTCTGACATACAAGCCTTTCCATTTTATGGAAGTCTCAGAGGAGACGGTATGTTCCTTACTCACTAACCTGAAAGCTACAAATGATGTGCAATTTGCAATTCCTTCATTGGTAGCTAAGCGGGTAGCTACGGATATTGCCCCATTTATGACAGACTTTGTGAATAAATCGCTTTCCACAGGTATAGTTCCAGCCGACCTCCACAGGTATAGTTCCAGCCGACCTGAAGAAGGCAGTGGTCACTCCATTGCTAAAAAAAAGCTAATTTAGACCCCAACATGTTGAAGAACTACAGACAGGTGGCAGGTTTACCATTGCCAGCAAAGATTCTGGAAAAAATAGTCACGTCCCAGTTACAGGACTACGTGGAGCAGGAGAAATCATTGGACCCCCTTCAATCAGGTTTTCGAGCAGGATTTGGGACAGAGACGGTCTTATTAACAGTTTGGGACGATCTTTTGGAGACGGCAGATCAGGGGGACATGTCATTGTTGATCATGTTGGACTTGACTGCCGCATTTGACATGATAGACCATAAGATCTTATTGAGATGGCTCGGGGAGGTTGGAAGGGCCTTGGAACAGGTGAAAAAATGGTTTGAGTCATTTCGAACTGGAAGAGAACAGAGAGTTAATTTGAGGGATTTCCTGTCAGACTCTTTCTTGCAGTTGTGTGAGGTTCCCCAGTGTTCTTCGCTTTCCCCACTTTTTTTTAATCTATATATTAAACCTCTTATGGATATATTGAGGAAGCATCAGGTAAAATTCCACTCGTATGCAGATGACACTCAGGTGTTTCTGAGAGTAGAGCGATCAGAAGAGACCTTTGAGCTGGTGGAACCGTGCCTAAAGGAGGTACAAGCCTGGATGCATTCATAATAAAAGTTTGTTGGACTGACAGACTGAATTGGCTTTATATTTAAATAATGAAAACCAGTAAAGTGAAAATAAACTGCAATAAAATGCTGATACTTTGGCAATCTGCTACTCATAGGCCTGGGCCTAGTTGGCCTTGTTGTAAATACATTTATGCTGAAGACCAAGTCTGGGATCTCCAGGGAAAAGGTGAGTGCTTTTCTGCATCCCTACTCAAGAGAGCTTGGCAGGCACCCACAGGGATCATTCACCTCCAGTGAACAGTAGCCTGTTCCCAGTGGCACCTACAGAGAGGCCATAATCTTACAACAGTCACCCATACTGTTCCCTGGGGATGGTTAGGGGAAACAACTCTCCCCTGCCTTCAATGCCTTCTGTCTGCAACTTTGTAGCAGAGGACTTGGGTTTGGACTGAACTGCTCTCCCAAAAGAGGTCCAAAAGTGTATCCATGTTCTTCTCTTGATGGTCCAAATATAAATCAAAACATCAGTGGTGCCCTTCTCCTCTTTAAAGCAAACTGCCAGAAGGGACAGTGATCCAATCTCTGTTGCAACAAGTGACCTTTGCTTTATGGCATCAAAGCCAGAGTAGCCTGATTTCAGGAAATAGAGGGAACTGGAAAGGGGGAGAGCCCTAAAAGAAAGCAAGGCAGGGTCCTTCTCCATGCCTGTTTTCCCTCAGTAGATGCTCGGACCTTACCCCTTCCTATAGCTGCTAGCTTCAAATGAGCTCCAGTTATCAGCACTATTGTGTAAGGATGGTTTTGCTATGTCAGTGCTGTCACTGAAGAAGTGCTCCCAGGAAGCCACCTGGGGACAGTTTCAGTACAACTGGGAACGGGTTGGCCCCTACTGCTCAAATATAAATGGGGCCGCATCCTGTCTATTGTCCCACAGGGCAGCCATGAAGACTGTTACCCTAGACAACAATAAACAGCAGTCGTTCAGAGTTAAGCCCTGCTCACTGATTTTACATTGGTGTGATATCAAATTGATATGGCTTAGTAATTGGGTGTCCTTACGGGAGAACCCTGAAGGTGTCTCCCTAGCTGGTCCCCAGGGATCTGTCATCCAGGTTCCCAGGACACGCCATCACTATTGCATCCAGTTCATGGGGGTGGACCAGTGAGAGATGATCTCCTGGATGAGGGGCCCTTGGGGAGTGGGACACCGATGGGTGAGACGTGGTATCCCCCTTCTTCCAACACCTTTTCCCCATCCTGCTGCATAGGCTATTCCATCCAAAGCAATGCCCCCCCCCCCCTTTTTCCACACAAACACTTTTGCACAGCACGGAAGACAATGGACTAACACCAGAGCCATTTACCTGAAGTGTCCCAATATCAGGGTCAGGCAAAGACAGGCAATTGACCAGAATCACACACACCTGACAGCCCTTTCCATTCCCCACAAGGATAAAACCACAAGGATAAAAGGTGGAGCACAACAGCACCATATGAATATGACAGACTGCACAACGTGAGAGCTAACTCAGCACAGCTGTTCAAGAGGAGGCGAAAGACGGTGCATACTGAGAGGGTGACATGGAGAGAAGCACCCTTGCCCTTTCCAATTCAGGCCCATGAAACCTCTGATGATGAAAGAAAGAACATAAGAATGCAGACTAAGTCCAGCCTGTGTTGCAGCAGTTGTCTATGGTACGCAAGACTCTGCTCCGCTGATAACCAAGCTGGGGAAGGACGTCAGTCTCGGTGGTACCAACCTTGACTCCAAGGATAAAGAAAGGCAATCAGTTCATCACAGCTGGTGAGTCGAGGGGATAATCGATATGAAACTGAAGTGTTGAATGAAAAGTAGCCAACCACTTATTTGAACTTTGAAATTATAAAGAGGGGGAAAACCAGTAACATAGGAGGCCGACACCACGTAGGTGCTTAGGCAGGAAACTATGGACGATTAACCAGAAGCCCTTGGGAAGAGGTGAGGAGAGGTCCAAGTGGTCATCAAGGGGTCTTGTAAAATCCTCTGTACAGTCAAAAGTCTTTGACCGGGAAATGAATACGAAAGAAAGGGACATCAGTCCCGTTTGGTGAAACTCGCATAGGAACTGTGAATTGTCTGTAAAAGTTGGTGAGAGTGAACCCAGCAGAGGTAAGCCAACAACCAGGGGGAAAGTCCAAAGAACTGTTTAAAACACATTAAGATTCCTCAAAGCAAGAAGCATTGGAAGACCAGGGGAAGTGAATTGTCTCCCTTGTCAGTTGGGTCCGCGCCCAGCCGAGGGAGATCCTGAGGTGAAAAGTCATCACCCAAAGTTCATTGGATAAAAATAACTGTTTAATTGTTTTGTTGATTCCGACTGCCCAGAAGAGATGCACCCAGTGGTGAAGCAGTCACCCAAAATATATGTGAGCAGAACCTTGTGTTTGTTTGTTGAAAGCATCAGGCCCTCAAAGGCAAGATACTTTTCTTGGAAACAGACAACCATGGAAGAACCTGATAGCTGGTATGTAATTGTCAACTCGTGCTGAGAAAGCTCGAGTGTGTGCTGTGCTCAGGGGATCCACCTTGTCCCGTGCTCAAAATGTCTGGTGGGAGACCCCTGGAAAACACATCCTGCCTTATTATTTGTGAATACTTCTTTGTTTATTGAACCCTTATCCCACACTCTTTATGAAATTTGTTGTAAGGAATTGGCAATAGTTTTTTTTTAGTATATGCCTTTTTATTTTGATAGGATGCCATGAGGACTGCCTTATTTCCATTTCATTGTGGACGCTGGCTCCCATCTTAGATTTAGGTTTAGGTTAGGCGTTCACACACCATGCTTCTACAGTTTAATGCACACCCTTGTACTGTCATCACTTGTGTCTGTCTTTACTGTTGCCACCATGAGTTCCTTACATATGGTTTCAGGAGTGGGATGCGACTCTATTGAAAATAATTGTGGAACTCTACAATTTCAAAAACATAGTCATAGAGTCTCTAGCCCTTCCATCGCCACCAAGGAATTAATAGGGTTTGACATATGTAGCAGTAGCGAAGCTACCATTACCCCTGGGAAGAGAGAAATGATTCCTACAGACTTGAATTGATACCCCCTCTGGGGTGTTACATTCGATTAGCCCCAAAAACTGGCCTAGCGTGGAAGTTCGGGATAGACATTTTAGCAGTCATTATTTATCCCGACTGTAGGGGGATGTGAAGGTTCTCTTTCAAAACCATGGCGAGATCCCTTTTGAGGTACGTCGGGGAGATCAAATTGTCCAGGGTATTTTGGAATGAGCTCTATATCCTTAGTTTAAAGAAAGTGAACCAGACAAAACAGAAAGAGGTATTTAGAAGGCACATGTGTGGAGTTCCATTTTGACATGGAAGCTTTTGTCAGGGGGTCTAAATAGCAAACCATGCTTTCAGAAACAGAATTACCTGCATCATTTAATTTAATACAATTCAAAATATCCTAGGCTAACTCACCCTTGAAGATGGCCATCCATCACTGGATCCTATTGAAATGATTACAGGTTTCGCAGGACAAAGGTGAAAATCCAAGCAATAAGTATTAGTACCCGGCGTGGGTGTGTCCATGGGATACACGTAACATGATTGGCTCGTTTCTGAGCCATACAGGGTGTAATCCTGTGGATGCAACCAAGGTGCCTGCATTCATTCCCGGCGGATGGCGTGGCACCCCCTTAGCCAATGAGGAGGCTCGAAACAGGGCAATCCCTGCTCCGAGCCTCCCCATGGCTGGAGGCTGCCTTCTTCCCCTGCCGCGGACTAGGGTAAGTTTTTTTTTCCTCCACCCCTTCTTCTGCAAATTATCCTCTCCCCACCCTCCCAACCCCACTTACCTTCTTTATTGTTCTTTTCACAGTAGCGACCGCGCTGGGAACACTTCTGTTGCCAGCGCGTCCGCTCTGATGGCTGCCATGGAAAGGGAAAACTGACTACATTTTCCCTTTCCCAGCGGCAATTTTATTTGACGCGTTTCCGAACAAAAAAATTGCCCTTAGTATCCCGGTCTAAAGGGCTGGGGTAGTAATGGCCATAAGCCCCTCGACAGCAGGCCAATACCGCCCGCGGTAATGCCCCCGGGGCCTCATTAAGTTCCTCGCTATGCTTGGGCCTGTAACTATATTACATGGGGTGTTATTGGCCTGCTGTCTCGTGCTTTATCGCCACAATAATCATTCCCTTCATTTTGTATCCTTAAAGTTCTCAGTGGAGTCTGTAAAGCTACTGTCTGTGGCCTCTATATTTTAATATTTGTTATGCCTATTTTCATATTTCCTTCATTCATTTGACTTTTTCTTATCTTTTTTATCAGGCTTTATTTTCATAATTGTCAGATACATAAAAACAGTACAGTTAAACAAACATTGGCAAATTCATTCTAGTTTCACAGATTACATCTGAAGTCTCAGAATGACTATGGAGTGGCAGTTAATTCCATAATACCATCAAGAATCAACCATGGGCTAAGGGAGTGTAGATTGGTGTAAGCATGAAGTTGATCTGAATGGGGTAGGGACCACTTCCATCAGTGCCCGTGGTCCAGACAGCAAAACAAAGATACAGGGAATATTAGCTATTGTTATATCTTTGCAGTATTTTGCAACCGTCGTATTCCAGGAAACGCCAGATAACCTCATGCAGCAATTACAAAATAGTGCAGTCTGTATTCAGTTATACACCAACATGTGAGCATATAACTCCAACCTTGACTGCTTTCAGTAACTTCCCATCAGAAATAGCACAGCATTTAGAGCATTTGGAGTTGCATCCAGAGCCCACCAAAGCACTGGATCCGTCACTGGGCCGTGCTTGTTCCTCATGTAACTCATCTCTGGGAGTCAAATGACATTACGCGTAGTTGTATCTGCTAGCGGGACCTGTTTCCACACATTAAGTACGATGTGTTATCTTTGACAAATGGTTGACTGTGTTCCACCTGAGTTTTTGTGTCCGGTTAGAACAGTGATGTAATTTCCTCCAGCAACAGAATTTGGGGTGTTTTCAAAATAGTAGCACTGCCTGTCTGGAATATGCAGTTATTATAGCAGCCAAGGGGAGTGTCCTAACTTGTAGACAAGTTAAGGCTGTGACTCCAGAGTTTCCCTCGAAGAAGATTCCGGAAACCAAAAGATAAAGGCCTGATGCTAAGCCTTTGCGAGAAGACCTCCTTTGTGTTCTGGAACCCCGAATACTATTGCAGGGAGGGGACCTCTGTTTAGCGTATTAAACGCCCACTCATGTAGGGATGTATCTGACCCACGCAGGGGACGACATCCACAAAAGATCAGGTTAGTTGATAACCCTGACAGATCCAAAATGATAAGTGCAGTGGTGGTGACATCTATGGTTGTAATGGCTTGGAACCGTCTGTGCCCCTTCACTTTGTTGGTAGACACATTGGGCCTCATTCCGAGTACGGCGCTAACCAATGGCACTATTAACGCCTTGGTTGACGCCGTACCCGGACCGGCAGCGCCTTGGTGGATGGCGGAATTACCGCCCCATTCCAAGGGTGGCGGGGCGGTAATTCCCCAATCCCCATTTACCCTTCCCCATTCCCATTTTTGCCCCATAGGGCATAATGGGAGTGGGGAAGGCGTTAATTACGCCACCGTAAATTACGGTGGCGTAATTAACATCAAGGTCCCTTAGCGCCATGGTTTTTAACACCTGCTAAAAGCAGGTGTTAAAACCTCCATGGCGCAAAGGGAACTCGGAGTATGGCGGTAAGGGATTACCGCCACCGCTCTCGTTAGCGGTGGCCGCTATCCCTTACCGCCATACTCGGAATGAGGCCATTTTGTTGGTAGATAATCTTCTCACGCAGTGAGGCTTATTTGCCGGCTCACATTCATTGGTCATTGCAGGATACCTACACGTGAAAGGTGATTACATTATTTGCAAGCAGGTCCAACCTCACTCAATATGGGAACCTCCACCATCGAATGCATAACTGTGAACACTTGATATTATAGAAAAGACAGGGTGTAATTAAAATGTTATCGCTGAATATGCGGACCAAATGTTATGTTTGTAAAAGCGCTGCACTTTTGTTAATGCGACCCCAGTAGCTAAGTGCATGTAAAGTGTGAGTGTAATTAATCATGCTCTGCTTCCATTTTGCCATTATACAGTATCCAAGTTTTTTCTCACAAAATTACTGTAACTGCGTTATGCTGCATGCTCCTCGCAGTTACTAAGCTGAATTCTTCCACACTCACAGAAGAGTGTTTTGTCCAACGTGCCTGCTTGCCTTGAATAAACAATTTGTATTTACAATTCCGATCCATGGCAGATCATGCTGCAGTCTGACACATCATTTTGTCACATATAATAGATTGTTCAATACTGTTGTTTTACTCATCAAAATGTGTCATGTCACATTTATCGTGCTACAGTAAGTCCAATGCTCCCATCCACCCCAGTTTACAGGCAAATCTGCAGTTGAAGGGAGACATGCTGCTGGTGTGCGTGTCCATAAACTAACATCTCCTTTTGCAAGCTTACCATTTCAGCCTTTTTATCTCTGAAAAAAAAGAAAGCAATGCTGGTATGTGTGAAATTTAACTTGAAAGTGGAAAGAGGGCTTGTGCCCCAGATATACCTTATATTACCTATTTGAAAAGGAGCAAGTGTTTGGGTAGTGCAAAGCCAATCGGATCAAATGAATGCCAAAGGTCACAATGTATAACTTGGTCTGACCAAATATCAAAATAGTGAGAAAATATTGCTACTAGTACCACTGCTACTACTGCTGCAACTATTATTTATGATACAGCTACTGCTACTACTGCTTTTATGTAATACTATGTACTAGTAGCGAGGTGACCAACTGGCATCCATCTTTCTAAATGTGTTGAGCTCAGTACTATCTAATGAGGTGGAAACGTCCTTGTATTATTAACAATGCTTTGATGTGGCAATAGCCTGGTCTACAAAAAAAGTGATATTAATAATCAGCTCGATTGATAGAAAAATGCACACTATACTTCACAATCAAATTTACCCCGCCGGATGACAAATTGATATATAGGGCCTCATTACGTCTGTGGCGGTAAGGCAACAACGCTGTTGTTACCATGCCACCACATTACGAGTTCTGCTCGCGGGTGCCGCTCTGCACGCGTAGTCAGACCAGGCGTGCAGAGAGGCACCCGCGAGCAGAACAGGATGGTAGCAACAGTATTGTTATGAACGGTACCACTGATACCATCCTCCCCATTCCCATTGAGCCTTGTGGGGGCTCAAATGGGAATGGGGACGTACCGGCTCCGGGTCCCGTGAAAGGGAAATTACTGGCCCTGCAAGGTCGGAATGGCCTGGTAATTCCCCTTTTGCGGGAGCCAGACCCGAGTTTGGGGATAGCCGTGCCCTTGTTAAGGGCATGGCTACCTCCAACCTCATAATGAGGCCTAGTCTCTTAGCGGGGCAATAATCGAAAGGTAGCAAAAACTCCTTTTTAATGAACTTGCACAAAACAGTTATAGGGTATCTGGAGTAGTTGAACATTAACCCTAATGATATATTGATTACTACTAAAATAAGTGCACTCCTGAAAAAGAAAGCAAGAGAATATGATCACTGCGCCAATACTGATTATTTGACAAGCTTAGAAATGTGCAGGGAATATAGTAAACAAGCCTTTAAATGAATGACGCCCTGTTCATATCTCACATAAATATGTTCTGAGAAAATCAGTAAGTTCACTATATACTTCCAATATAACACACGAAAGACATATGAACACACAGGGCGCTGGAAAAGTATTCCCTGGGAAGAAAGGTGGTGTCACTCGGGAGGATAGCTCAGGGGCAACGTGCTTGCCTTGGAAGCAAAACTACACGGAGCAACACAGGTTCAATCCCTGGGTCCGTGCTTAGAAACACCTGGGTATTCGTGAATGGTCTGCTCGCGGGTGCTCGTAGTTTGCTGGTCTGGTAACAATGACAAGCTTACCGGTACCTTGTTACTGGACCGGCAAACTCGTAATGAGGCCCAATGTCTTTGTATGATAAATTTGTAATATTTTTAATTCAAGTAATTCAAAATGTTATCATGATAATGATATTGTATGCAATAATGATTTTCTTTTAATCAATTGTGTAGCAGTTGGTAGAAACCATAAACACAAATAAATACATTTTAAAAAAAGATCAAAGCTGCAAGACACTCTTGTGTTGTTTGTGCTGGGTAGTGTAGTTGATCTTGTGCTACTCGAAGAGGTTTTAGGGGCATAACAAGTTTCCCTGTGCTGTCCTGCAACCACATTGCATCTGTGGGGAACAATGTGCATCCTTGTCTCTTCCGCAATTCTTGTTCCTCTGGTGAGGCTTTTCCCTGTAACTTAATGATCTGGGCTATGGGAAATGTAAAAAACCTTCCTTAATTTTCATGTTTTGCGCACATGTGAATTAATTATGTGCTGTGTCAAATTCAGATATTTCAGGAAAATGCACTGCATTTTTTGTTTTTTGGCTTCAAGTCAACGGCCTTGTTGTCGCAAGCAATTAAGTCAGAACCTTTAGTATTTATTTATTTATTTTTACAATTATAAAGCGTGCCAAGCCCGGGGGCTTGAAGCCGCTGTTACAAGAAAAGCTGCATACAGGACAGTGGTATCATAGTAGCACATTTCAGGGAATGAAGCAGCCAGAGTCAGAAGCCTGTGATGTCATTGTCCAAGTGACCTGCCCCCCCTCCCTCTTCCCATATCTCTTCCTGCACTTGTACATTCTGAATGCTCACAAGGCCTAGTAGGACCACACCTTTCATTCTCCTCATTGTTATGTTTGACTTTCATGCCCATGTTCCCTCCCCATTGCTCTGTGGGCCCTTTGAAACACCATTTAATTGATGCATAATCTCCCTACAAATGCACAATAAATAAATAAATGAATACATCCTTTATCACCTCACAATTCCCCAATATACAAACAATTCCCTCCCCTGTTTCTGTTTTGACAAATCAATGCTATACTTACATCTGTGGATCAGCCGAGGCCTTGGGTATCGATCTTCCCACAATCGGCCAGCCGGCTTCCATCCTGCGGGGTGCCCTGCGCTGATCGGGTAGGATTTACTCCAAAGGGGCACCTCTCTACCTTTTCAGTTCACGCGTGATTCAGTGGGCTCCACAGGTCACCTTGTAGTCTTCAGGTCATGGCAGGGAATTTCGACAATACGAGTGCAGCTGGCCAACCATTCGAACCACTGCCATATGTAAAGGTAGACTGGAAAACCCCTGTCTGAGCAGAACAGATAGGTAGGGCTTCCTGTTTTAGGGGTTTATTTTGATTTACTTCTGGGGTGTTTTTCCAGCGTTTTTCCCATTTGTCCCCTTCAAAAAATTATGGGTGAGGACTCTCAGACCAAGATGTTTTGAACACTTTCTGACTTTCTGGAGAATAAAGATGAGTGTGTTAATCCAGTAATATCTAACATCTCTACAAGTCAAAATTATTGTAAATAATGTAATACTTTTTTGGGACTCTTGGCCCATCCTTGTGCCTTGTCTTCGAATGAATACTTTGATTTGTGAAAACGACCTGTCCACATTGTAGAGACTTCTATTTTGAGCAGATTAGGCATAGTGTGATAAAAGGATTTGCCCGGGTACACTCCCTTTGGTGGAGATAAGGATTATTTTGGGTTCTCTACATTTCCGCAGAAGGTTGGGAGGTCACAGTGACACCTACACCGTGGCCCAACGCGATCTTCGTGCAGCTGGCACTTTGCAGCTCTCCTCCAGACAGACACACATACAAATGATCTGTGGCCACAAAAAGACACTGAAAAATCCATGTTAAAGCATTTGTTGTAAATACAAATATTTGTCAGTGGTCAAGGGCTATTTTGAGGAATTCCAGCCAATTTTAATACATGACTTGGCAACCTCCCAACATGTCTCAAATGTGTCTCTAATGCCTCAAAATAGCTCTGACCACGTACAACTACAAATATTTTGTTTTTATATAGATACCAATGCAACATAGAATGTGCAGTGCTTTGAACAAGGTCAGCGGGCAGGAGGGGAAGGAATGGGAGAAAGCAAACAAGCATACATGGGGTGGAGTAGGGCCCCTTTCCTATTGTCTGCCAAGCCCCCTCTCCAGCCACCCCTTCACCCCAAACTTCCTCTCATCCATGCTCACACTAAGGCACCACTGGGATGAGGAGAAACAGTATTTTTCAGTTTAACGCTAGGAGGCACTTTGTCTTCTGGGGGTGTTTTTCCGGTGTTTATCAGATTTCACTCAAAACAGGAAATCCCACACCCAATAACTGAAAAAGTCAGTGTAAATGAAAAAGCCTGCTTTATTAACAATCCACATAAAGCAGGTACAGCATATACACAGATAATTCTCAAAGCTCTCCAAGTTTCTCATACAGAACATCACATTATAAATTAAAAACACATCATAACTGATATCATACTACAATCTTGGTTACAAAAACCTACAGGAAACGGGGATTGGTTTAAGGAATTGTCCACAGAAAATATATGGGTTAGTCTCTCATTGACTATATTTTATCTGACGGCTCCACCTGGGGCCACTTCCAAATTGATAATTGATAATACATGTCATCTATAAAGTCAACTATTGGGTGGTACAGCATGAAGGGTTTTCCTTGGCTGGCCCTTTACTTACCAACCCTGGCAATAACAGGTCATGAACACATGAACTAAAAATGGGAGTAGGGGATGAGAAGTCCATGACCTGCTTTCTTCCAATTAAATAAGACGCTATCCCTTACACCTGGGCCATGACCCAAAATATTCCTTTGTGTCTACCTCCAACCTCATAATGAGGCCTAGTCTCTTAGCGGGGCAATAATAGAAAGGTAGCAAAAAGTCCTTTTTAATGAACTTGCACAAAACAGTTATAGGGTATCGGGGGTAGTTGAACATTAACCCAAGACATTGTTAGGTGTCTTGATTCTGAGAACTCCTAGCCACACACAACATCCACATCCACCAATATGCCAATGACACACAGCTATACAGGAAGATCGACTCTATCAAGGACATCCATAGGCTCAAAACCTTCCTCTCACTGATCCAATCTTGGATGTTCAGTGCATACTTGAAGTTCAACCCCTCCAAGACTGAATTCCTACTCCTCACCAACAATACGAACACCCAGACATACAGACCTGACTATCAAACATAAACTCTGAGGGCTTCACACTTGAGCTCACCTCCTGCGCCAAGTCCTTCAGGATCCACATCAACAAACACCTCTCCTTCAAGGCACACATAGCTAAGAAATCTCAGACAACTTGGTATCAGCTCTGCCTCTTGCAGAGAGTCAATCCCTTCCTCCCTATGGGCAGCTTTAGATCCACCTTCAAGCGCTGGTCCTATTCCATCTGGATGGGGGCACTGCACTCCTCAAAGGCCTTCTGTCATACTCCCTTGGGCCCCTGAGAAATGTCCTACACGCAGATGCATGCCTCATCAAGGGTTTACGCAGATATGACCACATCATCCCAGCCCTCTTCATTCTTCACTGGCTCCCACTGCACGCACAAATCACCTTCAAGTCTTGCTGCATCATCTATAAGGCAGTCATCCACATACCTTGCAGAGAAACTCAGCATCTCTGGCGGACAGCGCACCACCAGAAGCCAGGAAACGGGCAAACTTGAAATCCGCTGCTGCAAAAAGGAAAGGACCATAAAACAAGCCTTCTTTGCCTATGCCATAAGACTATGGAACCTCCTCCCCATCTGCATCAGTCTTGATCCCCATGTTCCTACAATTCAGAAAAGAACTCAAGACCCACCTCTTTGAGAAATCTCTCTACCTCAACACCTAGGCCATCACATCGCTCTTCATGCCACCTGAATCAGTAGATGCCGCCTGCCCCTCTCCTCCCCGCCACCCGTTATGGCTGTATCCCTCCTCTGTGCCGCTATGTGTCCTACCCCACTCTGTTTATCTGTTCTGTTACCTCTCAAAAGGGCTCTGTTATGCATCAGTACTGTTGTATACTTCAGTAAAGTGCTCCATTGCTTCTCGAAGCTAGGTCTGCAATCAATAAATAAAATAATAATAATAATAATAATAATAATAATAATAATAATAATAATAATAATAATAATAATAATAATAATACTGTTTGGGTAGTTGGGCAGGTGCTGGGTCATGTCTGGCTCTAATGAATTGACGCTGTTCTTGAATTATGGCTCATGTTTGAAGAGACCATGTTGTTAGGTATCTCGCCCCGAGAATTTATTGGAATTTTAGCTAGTGCGAACATGAGTGTTATTACTTTTCCGCCAAATAGGGACTTGGTCAATGCATTCCTTGCTATGTTTCGCTTTATACTTAGTTGGCATTCTCAGGATGGTTGTTCTTCAATGAATCTAAGTGAAATATGTCTAGTGCCTTGAGAGTCCTTATCTCATGTTCTCTTCTGGACCATTCATGCCCTCCCTTAATTCTTCCATAAACTTGTCGAGGGGCCACACAGCCACTGCCTGCCCAATCCACAAATCTGTACTTTAGTGGATTCAGCAGTTTGAGTGTTCCTACAGCTTTGAGTCATCTAATCATTTCAAAGCCTGTTACAACTTCCATTTAAAAAAAAAAATTGCAGCCTCTTACTATTGTGTTTCTACATTAGTACATTATATAAGTATATCGTTTGTGTTGCATTTCAGCTTATGCATTGCTTGTGCTATATTCTTCGTCTCTTTATGGCGCAAGCAATATTCTTCCTGTCTAAATGCACATTTGACCTAATGTTTGTGTTTCTTCATGGTGAGTGCATATTGGCTTCATGTCTTTTGCATGTGCATGTGTCAGTTTAACAGTGAGTTTGTTTATTTTCACCATCTTCAGTTACACCAGGTCCATTTCCTCCTGTGTCTGTCTGGGATAAGGCTGGTATGGTTTCCTTAATGCAAACGGTTTCTCACCAGTGTGATATGGGGTCAGGGGAGGGGCCATAGGTATGAATGACATTCATCTGCTTGCCATCAACATCTTTTCAAGTCTGTTAATGGAACAGATTGTATTCCTTTGTACGGTAGTATTGCTTTCCCACACAGACATTACAGAACATTTACCCCTTCTACTCCTGAAAACATTGCTTAGGGGCTAATTGTGAGTACAGTGCAAATAGCAAAAAGAGGCAGCTTTTCATATGCTCCATTTTTACAAATAAATACCCTGAATGATGCCCAGGTTTGTACTTAGCTGGTCTCCAATGTGTAGGGCATTGAATAATAGTGAAGCAGAGTGTTTGTGGTCATCAATCATTCTCAGAGGAGCTGGAGCTACAGTCTTTTTTCCACTTCAACTGCTTGGAGGAGGAGTTTTCCGCTTAAAGCCACTCCACTAACGCCAAGCTTAGTGGAGTGAAGCTGAGTGTTTGTGGTGTTCATGGGGTGAGGTACCTAAAGGTAAGACTCATGGGAGCCTTGAACGCTATTGACATGGCAGGCCCCCTAATGCATCTACCAACACAGTTACAGCACTTAGATCCGACGCGAACATGTGCACAGAAAAAAGTGGTCGTTGCCGTAGTGGCTTCCACACATCCGCAGACATGCCTCCAATACAGACGCTATAATTCAGCAATAGATCAAAGGAGCTATGACAAGCAGCCTACCAATGTATAACAGCCCGTTAATGTGTACATACCCAACATTTTCAAATGATTAAGGAGTTCCTAGCATTTACCTTGGATCACAATCAGTTCTTGTTCAACCGCAAATATTATGTGCAAACCAGGGGCGTGGCCATGGGAGCCAAATATGCTCCATCTTTGGCCAACCTCTTAATGGGGTACTTTGAGTACAATTGCATCTACATGCCTCATAAATTCTCTGACAACATTGTTGTATGGAAAAGGTACATCAATGATATTTTGCTCATATGGAATGGCACCCTAGAATGTTTTGAAGAATTCTCCAAGTATCTGAATTGTAACACTTTTGGTATTGAATTGTATGGACATGTAAGCTCTAACCAGTTGGAATTCTTAGATCTAACAATTAGTATAACAAATGAGTCCATTCATACTCAAACTTTCAGAAAATCAACTGCGGTAAATGCTATTTTACATGCTACAAGTTGTCATAAATGCTCTGTCATACATAACATTCCTTTTGGTGAATTTTACCGTGCTCATAGAAATTGCAGTACTCAAACCACATATGAGAATGAGTGTGCACAGATCAGGCAGAGGTTTTTGGAATGAGGGTACTCCAACAATTGCATCCACAAAGGAATGAAATGAGCCAATTCAATAACGTGTGATTCAATTTTAACTTCTACCAGCACCAAGAAGATCCCAACGTACTCTGAAGTACAGCTTATTACTAAATATGCACAAAACAGTGGCATGTTGTTCCAATTGCTTAACAAACACTGGCACCTTCTCCAACTGGACTCAGATCTTCATTCCAATATTACTGAACACCCCAAGTTGGTTTTTGCCAGGAACTAGACTCTTAGAGGTCAATTATGCCCCTTGTTCCTTGCACCAAAGCCTGTCCTGCTTGACAATATCATGTGGCTTCAATCTAAGGGATTTTTCAAATATGAAACGTGTAACTTTTGGAAATTTACTTTGTGCACCGACCTGTTCACGTGCCACAATGGCCTCAGTGTACAAGTACGCGATTTCATTAATTGCAAATCCAAGTTTGTGGTTTATGCCAATCTATGTGTATGCGGAAAAGTATATGTAGGATCTACTATCAGGGAACTACGAGTACGTATTAGAGAACATTTTGTTCATCTGAATAGCCAAGATCCGAAATTTCCGCTTGCCAGCCATTGGCAGAAATATCACCAACTAGATTCTGTTCAAGATATGCGTTTTATTGGACTACTCCAAGCACGTGTCCACCCGAGAGGAGGAGTATGACAATTATTACAGCGTCATCTCGAAGCACGCACTATCTGCCAGCTTAGATGCACGACATTGGGTCTAAATAAAGACACGGAATTACATGTCTTCCTGTAACACCTGTCACAAGTTGGAATAATACTCGCCTTGTATGGTAACATGTCATTGTATCTTTTCACGTGGTTTACAAAAATCGTTCTTATGATTAGATTTGAACCCTTGTGTGAATCATTTTGTTAGTTCTCTTCCTGTTCACAAACATACATATCATACTATTTTTAAGTTCACCAATCTGTTCATATATTTCATTTCTTATTCCCATTATTTTGTGGTATTGCCATATTAACGAGGTGCATCAGCACGGTCTGGTAACTTTGTAGATCCCTTTTTCTTTTTGGCATGTGGCTAAGGAACATATTTTCACTTATAGATCCGCTGAACACATTTGCATTAATCTCAATTTTTATTTTTCAACATGTTTCTCTATTCAGATAGATGAGAATGGGGTGGAATTTTAATGCAGCTCTTTTCAGAAAACCACCATTAGTGAAACCACAGTCTGCAC
Organism: Ambystoma mexicanum; assembly: GCF_040938575.1. Lineage (NCBI taxonomy): Eukaryota > Metazoa > Chordata > Amphibia > Caudata > Ambystomatidae > Ambystoma > Ambystoma mexicanum. Next base: position 1,209,109,085 of record NC_090932.1, read on the forward strand.
CTACGTTACAGAAATCTGTGGAGACTATTAATAGATATATTGGGCTCTTTTCCAAGGCCGATGCATTATCACAGGACCCGTCTAGCTTCGGACTCGTAACGACAAGACGTAATATCACGTGATGAGCCATGTAACGGCAGTTGAGGTTCTTTTCCGTATTTAGATAACACACGCACTTCCCGCGCATAAGAGAACACAGTGGCAACAGTTGCCGGGACTCGCATCTGGTATTGAGGTAAGTTACTTATCTCTTGCTGCTTGGATTAGATTACATGTGCAAGTGGCACAGCACACTACGTGATGTACAATACATTTGTGTTGCTATCTCCTGGACCTTCCAAAATGGAAGTGACACCGTTATATCTGCTACTTTGCACAGCCTGAATTACGCAGCCAGAGCAGACTTTGAAAGGAATAAGTATCAGGTAATTTCCGTGCCTGCCTTCAGGCAAAATACTAACTGGTAAAAATTCTTCTTGCTTTGAGACGTGGCCTCACAACTTCATTCATGTCTTGCAGAAACGTTGTCTGCAAATGCACACCCACCGCAACAAACACCAACACCAACATTCGACTCTTTAGGTATCAGACGCCAACATTACATCCCCGGGAATTCTTTGGATTATTGCGTGGTTCTGTTTTGAATGGGATATCATGGTGAGTGCCTTGGTGTAGCCATATTGCACTCGTTTCCCCATTTGGCACAAATCCATTATTAGTCTCTGAGCCTCCATAGCATGCAATCCCCCTACCACATCTTTTGTGAACAGGAATTGGTGACTTGATAACATGCTCTCACACAGGGTTTTCTCTACTCGAATTGGAAGGCATATGCGTGCATGAAATAATAAGACACACCTTGGGTGTCATCTAGGAATCCTGTTCACCATGCCAGGCACATGGCCTTGCAGACCTGAGTCTGAACAATGCTGTGAATCCTTTATTGGGGACATGTCCCCTTCTGTTTAGTTCTTTGGTTTTTACTTTGGTTTCATCTTGTGGCGTTATGATGATTTGTCCCTGGTCGCATGAATTGCTTGCTACCTCACCTATGGTAATGTATTGTTTTTATATGCTTTGGTTTGACATTCTGTTTGATGTTATCCCTGGTTTTTGCCCCTTTGATCACTCTCTCCCGTTGACAACAGACACTTCACTTTTTGTTTGACTTATTATGACAATGTATTGCTGATGTTTGCTTACATATTGGCTTTTTGGCATATGTATTTCTGAAAAATGTCATACAATGTGCAATGTGTGCCTTTTCTTTTTGTTGTTCATGCAATGTATAGTCTTGCCTTGAGAAAGACCTTTTTTTGGTCGAAACACGTGTCTGCAGACTTCTTCTAGTCTTGTGTAGAGGAATACAATACAAGATTTCATGAAAAACAATATTGCTTTAGTCAGTACATTATTTGTAGCAACACTGCAATTCATTTGGTTGTATCTCTTAACTTCCATACTAGTAGCGCATCAATTTTCTCTTTTCCTTTGTACCAACATACCACAACACAGCAGAACTCAATCGCAGGACCGCTGTGAGTCATGGAGTTAAAACAAATATGTCACACATTTACCTTCCAGTTTACCCTGCGAATTCCAACTCAGCCGCGGATTGGATTTCCGTGGACACTGAGCGGTGCCAGGTGCCTCGTGTGCTGGCCGGGTCTGCCGAGCTGGAGAGCGGATGGGGAGGGGCCTCGCCTGGCTTTGCTGGGCAGGCGGGGACGGCAGGGCAGGGGAGGACCCGGAGATTGTCACCGGAGGTCGGCTGACGGCTGCTCTGGATGCTGCTCTGGGTGCCGGGGGAGACCTGAAGCACGCCTCAAGTTTGAGCTCGGGTGACGACATGGACGATGAACATCCATCTCCGCCACGTGATCAGAGTGCGAAACAGGCACACCCCCATGTGGTAGTGCCTTCGCTGTGTGAACTATCAAAATGGACACTGGATTCTTCCCAAAGCGAGAAGGAAACAGCCTCAAACTTGCCTAAAATGACACAAACTTCTACTAATGGCAAAACAAATGGTGTAATAAGGCACCCAACGATTGGAATAAAAGCATTAAATTATAAAACTCAATGTGAATGTTTACAGCCCTGCACTCTGCATGCTGAAACTGAAGGAGCGTCATTTGGCGATTCCTTCCAGGAAACTGATAAAGTGCCAACTCCAAATGAGTGTCAAAATTAAGTTTTCCTGTATGCAAAATGACACATACATCCATCTGGAGGTAAAATAAATACTGCTACCACAAATTCCATCAAATCCTCAATAGATGAAGGTAATCCAGTTGTCATTGAGGTTTGAAACCACGCTGCGACCCAAAGGCACTCATTGGGCCTCATTACGACCCTGGCGGTAAGGGGTTAGCGCCATCGTTAGCTGCGCCGACCCCTTACCGCCAATCACGAGTTCCCTTTCCGCCATGGCGGATTTTACACCTGCTTCTAGCGGGTGTAAAAATCCATGGCGGTAAGGGAACTTGGTGTTAATTACGCCACCGTAATTTACGGTGGCGTAATTAACGCCTTCCCCACTCCCATTATGCCCTATGGGGCAAAAATGGGAATGGGGAAGGGTAAATGGGGATTGGGGATTTACCGCCCCGCCAAGGTCGGAATGGGGCGGTAAATCCCCTTACCGCCATGGTGTTAACGTAGTTAGCACCATGGCGGTAAAGTCACGGCCCTGGCGGTAACTTTCCGCCAGGGTCGTAATGAGGCCCATTGTCTGTTGCAGATCAACTTTGGCGAGGCTTGATGCAACTCAATGAAAAAGTGTATAATGGAGGAGGCTTTGAAACACAAATACCATTGAGAAATGATAATAATGCAATGCGAAACAATATCAAGCCTCCAAAATTACAATTATGACACTAACAACCTGAGTAAGACTCTAACAGAACAGATCGGGTTTCCTAGTGGTGAAATTAAATGGAGGCGTTTGGACCTGAGTGCCCAAAGAGAGATAACATCCTCCCAAAAAAGATTGCATTATAATCCTCAAAATGATTGGGACAGAGAAGATGTTATGAATCCAGGTGAGCACAGCAACACCTACAATAGAGATATCAAAAGAGACTCTTCATCTGAGGATAACTCGACCGACTCTTCAATTGCTGAAAGAGCCTTCCCGAAAGTTAGAAGAGTAACTTGCGGGAAAGCCTACCCACTAAAGCATGGCCCTCACTCGACAAGCTCATTAGCCGAGATGATCAGTTCAGAAATGATGCCTAAAATATCATCGGCCATTACAATAGCAACTGCACCGTTCACCAAAATGTATGAACAATTCAATGACAATTACAGAGATCAAAATACACTAATTGCCCTACTAAACTCAAAAACGGTCAACAACGAAATTGAAATGTGAGAAATGAAAATCCAGAAGCAAAATGATCTCTAAGCACTGGAAAAAGCAAATGACCTATTAAAGGAACAACTGCGATGCTCTGCAGATGACAAGAAATTGCTAGCAGGGGTCGCAAGAGACGCTCTCCCAATTCTTAAAAAAACACATCTCTACAACATCTCCAAAGCTACGGGGATTCTGCCCACAATTGCACAAGTCATGGCAGTCCTGGAAGCAAAAGATTATGCTTGTGTCTGAGGGAAAGAGACGATGCACGGACCCGTAGTAATCCAAACATTCAGGACAGAGTCCTAACGATTTCTAGTAATGTGAAGTTGTCTTCTTCTCTATCAGAATCAACGGAGCTAAGAGCATCTAACTTGGAGCAGCAACACTGCTACAGGCCTGTCATCTTCATTCAAACAAGTGTAAATAAATCCATAGACAGTGGGAGTGTTCTGACTTTAAAACCACAAGAAATCAGTGTTGCTACAACAATGGTTAGCAACCATGTAGCCCCCCGACCCAAAGAGAGCACGCTGGTAAGCAGTGTTTCAGAGAACTTGTCCAGAGAGAAACTCCCCTCAACTTCTGCCAAAGCCATCCCGATACCAGAATCTACGGTGGAAGAGACTTCAGTCGAAAAGAGTTCAACATCTTGTCCAATATTTGAGAAAAAAAATCAACTCCCGCACATTCCGCAACAAGAGGTCCAACAAAAACTAGGGAAGTGCAAAAAGAAAACTAAAAATGTAACATGTACGAAATGAAAAAACAGGAATGGATCACAGAAGTTTCTGAGGAATTTGAAATCGCAAAACCTTGTTGTGCACACAGATGGCGCAACAAGTGGAACAACAATAACTGCCAGCACCGAGACAGTGAAAAATGCAAAAACTGCAAAGGGAAAAGAGAGTAATTTGACTCTAGAAAACAATGGAGAAACAATTGATGAATTGATGGATGTATCGGCTTACGAGATAAGTGATGAGGAACAAATCAGATCAGACGGAAGGACAGACCCCCTGGTTGAACCCCAAGCATGTCCTCCAGGTCCCAACAACGAGAATGCAGTGGTGATCTTAAACCACATGCCTTTGAGGATCACAAAATCACAACCTCAAAGATTGTTTGAAATGGAGGCCTCCCCTCAGACCAAAAAAGACAAAAAAACAAATGAGACAGCTTCAAAGTCTGTATGCTTCATTAAGTTCCTAAACATGGAAGACAAATGAAAAGCTGCATAACAAAAAGCTACGATGAGGAAAATTCGGTTGCCAGACATTTCGTCGGAAAAAATTGGTCGACCAGACAAATGGTCGAACCAATTTGGTTGAAAACCAAATGGTCGAAATTTTTTATTTTTTTATTTTAACCCTTTTTTTTTTTTTTTGGGGGGGGTCCCCCCCCCAACCCCCTTTTTTTCTCTAAAAACCCCTTTTTTAACTAAACGAAAACCCGAAAAATAAATATATAAATAAAAAAAAAATTCGACCATTTGGTTTTCGACCAAATTGCGTCGACCAAATTGCAGTCGACCAGTTTTTTTTCGACGAGTTGACTGGACACCGAAAATTCTGTCTTTCGTAGACGTAACATCGTAGATTCAGAACACCGGAGTGGAAACTGAGCCAGAAAGAATATTGAAAAACCTCTTACAGAATCAATCAAACAATTTTAGGAAGTTTCAGAAAACTTCTGACTTGAGCTGGAGAGAAGACACTCGAACAGCAATGCACCAAAAAAAAACTCAAGAAAAGAACGGTGAAAAAAAGATAGCATCCAATTATTTTATTATGTTGGAGAGGAGCAACCATTCCGATGATGGGCTCATTCTAAACAGGAACAACGTAATAGGCCTATTTCATCATATCTCTCAACTGAAATCAGTAGCATCGAAAGCCATAAAAACTGTGGAATTTCTAAATGAAACTCACAACAGTGCCATCAAGGATCAGATACCTGACGGTGCAATAGTTCTGAACCAGATAGGCTTCAAAGTTGCTGAAATATTAATGGACAAAGTACAGGTGCCAGGTACCCTAAACTTGGCAGGAAGTGACTTAAACGGCTGAGGAATTCTTGGCAGAGAACTAAAAATGACTTCACAAAAAGACAAACATCCAATATACCCTGTGTCCCACTGCAACGGACCAGAGAGGCCCATTGAATTAGAAGAGGAACCAACACCAGTCCCAAAAAGACAAATAAAAATCACAATTCCTTGTGATAATAATGAGAATAATAACACCAGAGAAATGGCAAAGCTCAAAGCTAACCAGTCAGCTGAAAACTGGAACTGGATTGCTGGAGCGTTAAACTCAAACAAAACCAGTTAGTGCTCAAGGAACGTTGATGAGGAGTACATAAAAATTGGCTCATGTAACACAAGGGGACACTTTCACCTTTTCCAAGATCAACCAAGGGATCTAATTGACTTGGACATTCTGTGTCTACAGGAAACATGGCTGACAACAACACCTATTGCTGCAGATTATGAAATAGCCATGAACCCTGCCATCAAACCAAATAAGGGTCATCTCATGGCTGGGTTGATCACCTTAGTTAAGAAACGAAGTGGACTGCAAATTATAAGGACTTGTAATAAACCAGCTTATATACAAATCTCAACAATAGCCCTGGATACCAGTCAAATAACACCTAATCAATGGCTGCTAATAATAAACAAAGCCACCGGGACTTGGGCTTTTATTGATGGGTTATGTGAAATTTTATAGATGAAAAAATGTCAATGGTCGAGGGAGCACATATTATCATATGTGGTGACTGGAACTTTGACTTTTTGAATACGACCCCAAGCTCGAATGACAACAAAAAGCTGAAACAAAGAACCCAGCGAAATAACCCTGAGATGATGTCAGATCACTGGCAATGTGAAATGAGCATGAGAGAATTGAGAATGCTAAATGGGAATATTCCTGTTGCCGCTTAACTGACGTGGACTCGTGATAAACAACACTCTGTTCTGGACTACATCATTGCCTCAAGTTGGATTGCCGATAATACAACATCATTAAAAGTAATAAACATGACACAGAGCGATCACAACTTGGTAACTATTGTGATGAGAAATTTAGAGCATCCAAACAGCAAAGAAATTAATCCCCACGATCTGGAAGTTGAACCGTGACGGAACAGCCTGAGACTAAATGGCAAAAAAAATATCCAACATTACAGAGACAATCAAAGGAAATCTCGACATGAACCACACTCCATTGTTAGATCAATATAAAAAAATCAGGGCAAACAATGTAAATCAACAATTTAAACCCTAACATAGCTTTGCCCTTGAAATTGTAACCAAGTAGCATGAGCTACGTCGAAACATCCGAGTACTGAAAAATCAGAACACAGTGTCCAACAAAGATGAGATAAAAAAACTGAAAAGAAAATACAACAATTGGATAAGATCTCACAAGGCAATCATGTAACAAAACAGTGCTGAGTTTATGCAATTAATAATGGCGAACAAAACCTCAAAATAATTTTGGGATATAATAAATAAAACTGTAGTACAACAGCAAGCCTTAACAAGTGTCATGGTAAATGAAGCACAATGGATCCAACACTATACGGATCTATTTAAAAAACATGATGTGTGTGCTCAAGAAAACTTTGTCGAGGATGCCCCATGGAATCTCACCATAACAAGAGAAGACATCTTTGATAACATCACAAGATTGAATTCCTCAAGGGCTCCTGGCCCGGATGGCATGACGAACTGCATACTAAAGCAAAACCCTGAGGAGTGGACAGATTTTTGTGATGTGTTATTTAGGATCATCCTAAGTGAAAAGAGAATACCAACATCTTGGAAAAGCGCAGTCATAGTTCACATTTTTAAAAAAGAAATACGCAGTGAACCAAGGAACTATAGACTGATTGCTCTAGTGGATGTAGTCGGTAAAATCTTTGCCACCCAGCTGCAAAAACAACTAACAGCCTGGATCAAGGAATCAGGCAACTATGACGTCAGACAAACCGGGTTTATAAAGGGCGTATGTTGTAACTTGAACGTACTGATAAACAACATGCTAAAGATGGAGGCAATTAAAAAAAGACAACCCAAATATTTAGCATTTGTGTATCTAACCCACACCTTTGATGCAGTAGACCGGGATCTGCTATGGAAGAAATTAAGGGAGAGAAAATGCCCTGACGGTCTCATCCGGGCAATAAGAGAATTATACTCTGATGCCAACATAAAAATTTGCCTGGACGGCAATGGCACTCTGTCAAAACCAAGAAACACTGATCGAGGTGTCAAACAGGGCTGCCCCTTAGGTGCGGTCCTGTTGAATCTTTTAACATTGTTGGTAATGCATTCAGAGATACAATATCATTTCCACCAAAAACTTAATGGAAACTTGGTAGACTGGATACTCTATGTCAATGACATAGTCCTCTTAGATTTAACCCGGATAGGCCTACAATGAAAATTGTATGCCTTGCAAGAGTACATCGACAAAAATGGTCTTGAAATTAACATCTGAAAGACAGAGATTTTGGAATTGAAGAACCTATGTGGCCAAAAAAGAACATCAAATGAAAAATTCCAATGGAAAATTGGCAGTGAGCATGTGAGGAGAGTCGGTCAGACAAGATACCTTGGTGTAATGATAAGCTCAAGTATTAATGATGATCCCATGGCAAAAGTAATCCATTCTAAAGGAAAACCTTTCAACATCCAGGGAGTAATGATAAACAATAAATACAGAAAATTTAGTTCAAAACCTGTCCTTGACTTTTATAAAAGTAAGGTAGTTCCGGCACTAATTTATGGAGCAGAGACTCTGTTTGGATGTTCCTATGAGGTATGGGAGGAGTGCCAATACACGTTTTGGAAAAAGATCTTACACCTACCTAATGGAACTCTGATGGCATGCATTAGATTTGAGCTGGGACTGACGTCAATAACCGCCAAAGTCATGTGGAACTCACTTTCCTTATATAGAAAAGTGTATTGCATGGATAACATTCCACAATTCCAGATACTGAAAAAATCCCTTCAAAAAGAAGATTGAACGATACAAGAAATGTGGGAGAAGAGTGGTATGGACATGATTGAAACGCTAAACACAACAAAAGGCACGCTATGGTCTAACCCCAATGGGGTCAAGAAAAAGCTCTGGCAATGGGATTGGCTGCTGACAATACAGCAATGAAGCATCCATACATTTATGCAGCTGGTTATGTCTGAAGCGAATGTGTATAATACTTTGGCTAAATATTTGACTACATTTCCAGACAGAACCTCATGGGATCTCTTCTTAAGATTTAGATTGAACCAACTGGAAACAAAAGAAATTCTTAAAATTAAGGAAAACAAATTATGAGAATGATACAACTTGTAAGCTCTGTCAAACTGCAGAAGAAAATCTAAAACATTTAGTGCTATTCCTTCCCGCTCTACGAGATCTGAGAACAACATTGTTGGGATCAGAAATCGAAAGAAAAAAAAATCCACCAGGTGTGGCGTGCCATGGTGGGTGGCCATTTTTGAAGGCGTAAACAATAAACTTACATTTGCCCTGATTTATTTCCTGAAGAAGATACTAAGTACATTACAGACTGAGAGTCCTCTGTTTGGATCTCACATTGCGAATGGTATTGATAGTGCTAACTGAGGCTGGGGCATAGTCATCTATATCTCCGACAGCGCTGCTGTAATACCAAGAATAGTGGACTATAATGACAACCCAAATAACCTAAAGAATGTTTCCAGATGAAAACTGCTTTGTGGAAGAGAGATACAAAATCCTAATAACTGAACTTGCCTTGTCGCTCTGTAACATTGGATCTTCTGTTTTTGTGTCTCCTTTTTTTAAAAAGTTTGTAATAAACTGTATAAAAATAAAATAAAAAATAAAAATAAAAGTCACTAGTAATCTCCAACCAACGGATTGTTCTAAATTGGACCAATGCATCCCTACACTATTACTGCACAAGTCTGGATTCAGCTACCTGATGTTCTCTCAACACATATGTTAAGATGGATTTTCAGAACCAGCCTTGAGGGAGGATTCTGAAGGGCCACCCTTTTTTAGTGAACAGGGAAAAGACACTTAGAGGGTATGTTCCCTGATATCTTCCTGTGACAAAGAGAGCATGGCACTATGTGTGCCAAAGGATAGCAAAGTTCATGTTTTTCATAGGAGAATTCCATCTACAGAGTCTTTGAGACAGGCTTCCCAAAAAGACATTTAGATACTGTCCTTAAAAAAGTACTTAGAACATACAAGGATCCCAAACGTTTAAGAATGTTGGTATTCCCCAACTTAACTTTGATGAAGAAAATGATGATGATCTTTGTGAACAACGGAAAAATAATCTCATTTAGGGATCAGTACCTATCCTTTAATACAACACACAGAAAAGGTATAACAATAGAAACAAAGATTTCTATTCTAAAACAAGAAATTGAAGAATTTAATTCATCAGAAAAAAATAAAAAGAATTATGTAACTTTGGATCAGTAAATAAAGCAGCTCCAAGATGATGTTAATTTGAAAAAACCCAAAACATTGTTCGGGATGAAGGAGACTACAAAGATGAAAGGGCATTGCCATACCAACCCAAATATCATCAAACAGCATGAAGAGCTCAAGAAATGGCACGTCCATAGGACGACCTTCAGTTCAGAAGCAAGAAGCATAGACAGTAATGAGGAAACAGATGTTGGAAGAGTTACAAATCTGGAAAGAACTCCTAAAAGAAATAAGTTAAAAGAGATACAAAAGAGCACACAAAAGACATTAGCAAAGCATGTGACAGTCTGGGAAGACATTGAAGTCTGTACCTGAAGAACAGATATTAAAATGTCAGAAAATAAGGAAAGAGGGGAGTAACATATGAAGGTAGAAAAAGAAAGAAATCCAACTGCAGTAACAAGAAATTGATTATGACAGTACAAGAAACTCAACTAACAGCAAGCATACATATATCACATAGAAATCTGAATATCAGTGAAATTACCATTTTGTCAAAAGGTTTAAGTTGGAGGTGTATGTTCATTCTTTTCATTGTGCAGAAAAATAAATTAAAAGATATCTTTCAACCTAAAGATCACCAAAGATCCAATGGAGAAAACTATACTTTGTGGACACACATTGGCAGACATCAGACATATTCACCTGCTATTATCACTTAAAGAGGAACAAGATTCTACTTTGTAAAATATACTTGAACATTTAAATATTGAACAGAGTTTCACCATACAATCAGAACTAAGGAAGATGTCCATGTTTACATCAACTGTACACACTAGTAATGCAGTAGATACGTGTTTAAACTTAGTTAGCAAGTACATCTTCAGACTTAGGGGACAGAAAACATGTAGGAAGTTAAGTTTCACTTAGAATCTTAGTTTCCTGGAAAGACAGTCACTTAGAAATTTGGAACAAGATGCAACATTGTTATCAAGCAGGCCGATAAGGGTGGCAAAGTTGTGATAATGGATAAGGAAGATGACATCAAAGCGGAATAGAATACATAGTATGTCCGTTTGCTAGAAGAACATTGATTTTATGAAGAATAAAAAAGGTACAAGCTCAATTTGAAACCACAATACAATGCTGGGTTAATAATGGAGGGATAAAAGAAGAAAACAAAATGCATGTGTGGATGCCATGCTCTACAGTGCCTGCAATTTATTTCCTTCCCAAAATAACATAACACATATAAAGACATACCAGAGATTAGGCCCTTTGCATTTGTATTTATTTATTGTTTATATAGCGCCTTAAGCCAAGGTGATGTACAGAAAGAGAGAGCGTACAATAAAATTAATAAGCACAGACAATAAAAAAAAAAACAATCAATCAAGCATATTAGGAAAAATAGAGTTCAATGACTTACGAAATAGAGGATAGATAGACATATAATGAAGAGATTAAGGGAAGTATGAAAATGATATTGAGCGAGGTGCTTCCAAGAGTAATTCAGCACAAGAGCGAAGAGAAGGAGAAGGGGTATAGAAGGATGTCAAGACAAAGAGATATTCAGGAGCAAGTCCATAGAGGGACTTGAAGGCGAGGCATAGGACATTTTTTTTTATTTGAGAGTGAAAAGGTAACCAGCCACGAGTGGCGAGAGAAGATGAGATAGAATCTCAGAAAGAATGAAGGCAGAGAAGATGAACAGATGAGTTAAAGATGGATGGGGCAAGATGAGAAGTTGGAAGCCCAAAGAGAGCAGAGAAGTAGTAAAAGAGTCAGGAGAAAACCAAGGAAGAGATCAACGGTGCTGAAGCTTGGAAAGTAAGAAATGGGCGAGCTTTGTAGATATTGTGTAGATGAAAGCGACTAGTGCATGATGTTAGAGCAATGTGGTGAGCGAAGGAAAGGCTAGTCAAGATAAAGCCCCAGATTTCAAATTGTAGAAGAGATTGGAACCTGGGATGAGGAAAGGAAATAAAAGATGGATCAAGAGAAGGGGGAAGAGTGTTTACTGAAAAAGAGAACCTCTGTTTTCCCAGCATTAAGTGTGAGATAGTGAGAATGCATCCATGATTTGATGGCTAAAAGACAAGCAGAAAGCATGTGGTGAATATCGCAGGAAAAAGATGAGAAGGAAGGAAAAAGTGGACTATCATCAACAAAAAAGTTGTGCGACAGACCAAAGGACGAAATAACTGCAGCAAGAGTGGATGTGTAAATAGAGAATAAAAAAGGGTTCAGGATGGACCCTTGTGGAACACCATTGGCAAGCAAAAAAGATTCTGGTGATTTGCCAGCCCATGAAACCGAGAAGGATCTTTGAGACTTATATGATTGCAACCAGGAAAGGACCGAACCCGTGAAACCAAAGGAAGAGAGGGATGCCAGTAGAAGAGAGTGGTCAACAGTATCGAACGCAACAGACAGATCCAAAAGAATAAGAAGGGATGAAGGTTTAGAATAGAGTGCAGAAGCAGTGGGGTGCTAATAGAATAGAAGGGTCAACATTGGAAATTAGTTGAAAACAGGAAATAGAGGCAGAGGAAGCAGGAGTAAAAGAAGCTGCACGTCCGGGAGAGATGGAAGCTTCAATATCAGATGGGAAGGAAGCTACCTTAGAGGAGAAAAAATGAGCGAAGTAAGAGGCAGAAAGATTAGAACTGGCAGAATAGTCAGGGGTGGTAGGAGACAGAAGACGAGAAAGAATTTGAAAAATATGTCTTGGATGGGTGGACTGTATTTGTAGGAGATCAGAACATTTAGCTGTTTAGCAGAGGGTAAACAGTCATCATAGAGAGCATGATAGGTAAAGTATGAAGAATAATCTGCTGTAGAGTTGGTCTTGAGCCAGTGTCATTCAAGACCATGTAGAAAGCAGTACATAGAGAAAAGATGGGGAGAAAGCCATGGTTGAGAAGGTTTACCAGTGGGTAGAAAGATTGATGTGTGGTAGAGGGACTCAAGAGAAGAAGAGAGAGTTGAAGAGAGAGAGTAGAGACAGTCTCAGCTGGTAGAGTTTCAAAAGAGCAGTGAGGAGGAAGAGCAGAGATACAAGGAGAAGTAAAGAGTGAAGCATTAAAGTTAAGTAAATCACGCTAATAGAACAATGACGCAGAAGAAAAGACAGGGGAATGTGAAGAAACCTGAGGAAAAGGTGACACAGAAAGAAGATGGTGATCAGAAAGATATAGTTGCAGTGAGGAAACAGAAGAGGCAGAAAAGGAAGAAACAAAATATGATCAAGACAGGAACCGGAAATGTGAGACCGAGGACTAGGAAGAGTATAAAGAAAATGGGAGTCAAGAATTGAGAGGAAAGGGAGAGTAGAGTGTATCAACAAGAGGTGAAGTTTGAAGTCACATCAGCAGTATTAGGGGGGAGGCAGAAGGAAGATTATATGAAAGAAGATGCTCAATACCATTACAAAAGGAGTAAAAAGGGCCACGAGATCGATATATAAGCAAGAAGGAAATAGGATAGGGTTTAACAAAGATATTGTAGGAAAATTCAATGGAAAAGTAGATAGGGAGAGCCAAAGGCAAAAAGATGAGTGAGAAAGAAGATTGATAAAGAATGCCAATGCCCCCTCCTCAGCCAATGGGACATGGGCTATGACAAAAAGAGGTCTGTGACGTGTTCAGAGAGGCAGCAACAGTGGTGTTGTATGGAGGCAACCATGACTCTGTAATACAAAGAAAATGTAAATTGTGTCTTAGAAAAAGGTCCAGCACGGCAGAGGATTTATTGCAAACCAATCTGGCATGCAATAATCCAAGGTCAATAACGGCAGCATTGAGAATACGTGGAGGGTAGATCAGATTGTCATAGTTTTGAGTGGCTGAAAGTCAAGCATTAGAAGGATTGCTTTCTGCAGGCATGATGATAAAAACAGGAAAGAACAAGCAATATGTTACCAGGAGCCGATATGGATGTGCTGAGGTACGGGATACCGATAAAGCTGTCATGGCCGGTCAAAATGGAGATCGAGTAAGTCACTTAAAGGACGATGGTGTTGCTACAGGACTGCATCTCATCCGCGGGCAGCCACAGACACTGATGGCCAGCTTTACCGGACTTCGCCTGGGCTTTGTTTTTTAGTCAGTACTGGTTTGGCAGTGTTTTGTGTATGAGTGTGGGGATTGCAGATAGTTTGCAGTTTGCAGTAGCTTCAGGTGTCTACTACTGCAGAGAAATGTGTGTGTTCTGCTTTGGTGTTTGAGGGTGAGCATGAAATTGGAATGTTGTAGTAGGGTTAGTGATGATGGTGGTCTGTGCCCTTCTCTTTGAGTGTTATGCTGGTTTACCATGAACAGAATCTTGTACGTGGCCTATGTTAAAGTGGTTTATTTCCATGGATGTCCACGTTTTGGTCCATTAGGTTTAGATTGTTTGGGGTGTTTCTCTTGTGTTGCGATGGTTATTTCCCTCCGACAGTCTTCTGTTTAGGTCATTCAGTTAAAGAGCCATGTTTTTAGTAATTTTCTGAATGTTAGGTGTTCATCTGTTTTTCGTATTTCTTTCTGGAGTGAATTACAAAGTTTTGCCGAGATGCAGGCGAATGCTGATCCACCAAATTTGAACTTCTAATATTGTTTTGATTTGGGGCGAATGTCATTGCTTAATGTCAGTGTATGGTTTGGTTCGTAATGGCAATTTATTTCCTGTATGAATTCCACTCCTTTGCTGTGGTTTGCTCTGTGGGTTATGCAGAATGTCTTGACAACAGAGGACACCGATTTGGAGTTGTTTTAACGAGAATTAAATTTTCGGGGGAGAAACGACTGAAGATTATTTGTTCGAAATAATCTTCGGTTGTTTCTCCCCTCAACATTCCCGAAGTGCCCAAACCCCTACCCACCCCTCCACCCACACCCCTACACACCCCGCCAATACATTCCCACCCCCTTACTTACCTTCAATTACGTCTCGCTGGTCCCTGCAATGCCAGTTCCCTTTCACTTCCGTGATCGGGAACCTGCACCGCAGGGTGCTTTCCTTTTTTTTTTCAGATCCACCGCAGGGGTGTCCCCCACAACCCCACGCTAACTATACTTTAGAGTATAGTGAGCGTGGGGTTGCGGGGGACATCCCTGCAACCCTTTATTATTTTATGTGGACTGCAGGACAGCTGCAGGGGGCACCCCGGTGACCCCTGCTCACAGTATAGTAAGATGGGGTTGGGGGGAACCCCAAAGCCCCCACAGCCCTAAACTGAATCCAGATGACCTACCCAACCAAAAGTCAGAAAGAAGGTTGAACATTTGGTGGTACCTTTTTTCAGACTTTTAGTCAGGTAGGTCATCTGGATTCGGTCATTTTGGCCGAAAAAGGACACCAGTCACAATGTGCCTGCCCAAACCCATCAAGATGGCAGCTCCCATGGAGTGCATATTTTGGCTTTCCTGTACCACACCAGGGCCTGAAGCGCCGCCAGAGACCAACACCCTTCTTGCCATCCCCAACAGTCAGTCACCAGTGATTGTAGACCCTCCAGGAAGGTAAGCATGGAGTGTGGTGGTGATTGGAAAGCATTACAGTTAGTGAAAATGGCTTTAAAGTAGGATTTACAGGCAGGTATTTTTTCAAAAACCTTTAGTGGAAATGTACCCTTTTGCCATTTGGTCTCCAAGTTGTTGGATTTTTTGTTAGAAGCAAGATCTAGGGTGATTGAGCTTCAGTGTCCGTCTCTGGCTTTGAGAGATATGAAAGGAGCCAAAGAGCCAATGATAGCAATTGGCTTAGATTTAAAGGTGGAAAGGAAAGAGGAGTCTTATAAGACTCATTGTGGAGGGAAATAAGATAATCTGTTGCACCATTTTTCAGGTCAGTTAAGGAAAGTATCCTCTCTGTTGATGGTCCTTGACGAGGTTCAAGATGCAGTATATGAATTTGAATGAATGAAGACAACATTCTGAGCAGACGAGAGTGGAGGTAGGAGATTTTGAAAGGCTTGAATTCATGTTTTCTGATAGGTCTAGACAGTGGTCCCTGAATTGAATTAGAGCTTAGATGGGGCCAGAATTCTAAAGAGTTGGAGGTGTCTAACAACTCTTTAGAGACAGTTCTATAAAAAAAATAATTAAAAAACAGGGAAGCAACACAAAGGAACCAGGAAAGGTCCTCTGGCCGGTAGACAACGATGATGTTAATGTTACTGTCTGAAGATAGTAGGTTTGCAGTACACATGTTGAATATTACATGGCGTGAACCTGCCTACGCAAAAGTGTATACATAATGGGTCCCCTCCAGGAAATGGGGAATTCGAAAATAAACTCCATTGTAAACAACAGATTTTCAAAATGTGGAACATTGACCACAGATTTTCTTTCCATGCCTATGGAATTTATCATTGTGTCAGCACCTCCGCTCAGAGTGAAACCCGACATAATCACACAAAAGGTTTAATTACTAAACCCAAGAAGATGTTGGTTCTGGAATGTTAAAATTCATCTGGTTAATTCAGTTTGATGTAACTTGTTTAGGGAATATTAGCATTACATTAAGAAACAGTGGGCTTCATTACGACAATGGAGGTAGCCATGCCCCTATATGCAGCATGGCTACCCCCATACCAGGTACCGGGTCCGGGTTCCCTGAATGTGGAAATACTGGGACATTCCGACCTTGGAGGGCCAGGTATTTCCCCATGCAGGGAACCCGGACATGGTACATCCCCATTCCCTTTGAGCCTTCATAGGGCTCAACGGGAATGGGGAGGATGCAAACAACGGCCCCGTTAATGATGGGCCTGTTGTTTGCATCCTGTTCTGCTCGCGGGACCCGCTAAGGATGCCTGGTTTTACCAGGCGTCCTTAGCGGGTCCCGCAAGGAGACCTCGTAATGAGGCGGTAGCGGGTTAACGGGGCCGGCAGCTCGACCAGCCCCATTCACCCCCTACCACCAGGGTCCCAATGAGGCCCAGTGTGTTTTCTTAAATGTTCAGCTGATTGTCAAATCATTCCCAGAGAAGTGCACTAGCCCTTGCATACCTGAAAACTGCAAATAGTATCAGAAACACTGAAGAACATTACGGATTCAATATTAGTGAACAGTATAGACAATGTATAGGTATGAAAAGGAGACACACTATGTGAAGTGCTTGCTGAGGAGAACAATTAATGAAATGTAATTAGCTCATTGACACAATTTGCGACACAAAAATCTACGTATCTATATAAAATTCCATAATGTGTGTGCAAAAATGTTAAAGACTACACTACAAGAAAAAGCTAAGGATGTTCTTTGCGAAGCTACCAGTGAATATGCAGGGGCAGAATCACAGACACCTTTACGATGATGTATACTTCAAGTAGACTGAAAGTAAGAGTGAAGTACGTTTAGAACTGGCTGCATAGAGAGACACAAACAGACAATGTAATAACTCCTTGTCCCTTCTTATCAGTGATGATAAGTCTGGTGGTTGGTCCTTAAAGTCTTAGCGTTTCAATTGTGTCTTTTCTGGAACCCTGTAAATAAGCTGACTCATTATCTAATTGAGAGGTAACTAATATAATGACATCCTTAATATTTATGTTGGCTGTGAAAAGAGAGGATCATTTTGAGTAAGGTGTATGTGAGACAACCCATTTTTAGAAACTGATATTAACTTGGAAGTATAATAGAGAGGTCTCCATCAAACATTAGTACCCTGGGTGGGCGCACAACCCAATCAGGGAGCTTGGAACGCAGGTTGTATTCACTAGTATAAGACAGCGTTCTGAGCTCTGCGCCTGCCATTTTCCCTCTCACCCAAATGCCACCATTAGCACCCATGAAGAAGCACACACTGTTGCTAAAGGATACACCAAATTATACAAAAAAGAAAATGGTCTTTTGTGTTCCTGCAGAACACCGCCTCCGTGACATTAGTCCACTTTCAGTGTTGGTTACGTCATACTCCCAGATGCAGCATTTCGGGACCATAGGTAAATCAGTGTGTCTGTTTTAATAATGGGCCTCATTATGACCCAGGCGGTAAGTTACCGCCTGGGCCGTGACTTTACCACCATGGCGTAAACTACGTTTACGCCATGGTGGTTGGCGGACTTACCGCCCCATTCCGAGGTTGGCGTGGCGGTAATTCCCCAATCCCCATTTACCCTTCCCCATTCCCATTTTTGCCCCATAGGGCATAATGGGAGTGGGGAAGGCGTTAATTACGCCACCGTAAATTACGGTGGCGTAATTAACTCCATGGTCCCTTAGCGCCATGGATTTTAACACCTGCTAAAAGCAGGTGTTAAATCCGCCATGGCGCTAAGGGACCTCGTACTCAGGCGGTAAGGGTCGGCGCTGTTTACGCCGGCGTAAACCCCTTACCGCCTGAGTCGTAATGAGGCCCAATGTATTTAGACTTTAGCACATGTGTGCGGTTTTTTGTGTTTGTGTGGCAATATAGACCTCAGCATTGGGCCGACCCTACTGGTAATGGCACCTGTTAAGGGATCCTCGCATCTTTCAGGTGCTTAACTTGTTCAGTGGCTTTTACTGGCATGGTTTGGCTTGTCACTATGGGTTATATCGCCTCATTATACTTATGCTTTGTCTTTTCAGGACAGGCATTGAAAGTGATCACTTGGAGTTCAGCCAAGCAAAGCGTAGAGTGGAGAGACTACATGGACCTACGAACAGCACCTGTATTCCATCTCTATTGAGGCAGAGACAATTTGCTGGCATTCTTTATTGCAAATAATACTTGCAATTTGCTGAACAATGACAATTCTTAGATATCTCTTCTAGCTTGAAATGTATCTGATTATAATTGGTATAAATGTCAAGATTGATCTTGAGTGTTTTCTTAATACCGGTAGTAGGGCCCACTGGATCTAGAAGAGAATCAGTGATAGTGAAGAACCATTGAGGGAGGTCTTGAAAGTTATGATCATATTTTAACTTGGCAGGTGTTGTTGGGCAGAAATATGGAAGTCAACCGTAAGTACTCCCTATGCCAGACTGTTTTGCAGGATGGCAGCACTTTACAATAAATGGGACAGACACTTCAGAGCTGTCCAATAGGATCAGTGTGCAAACCTTTTTTTGATAGAAGGTTGTGTACAAGAGTGCTGTTTCTGTCCCCCTTTCACGGTCAGAATATTGGTTGGAAATCTGTTACCATATAATTATCATCCAGTTGTGCAGCGGGTGTGTTCCTCCTCACGTATCCACTAGCAGAGCAGTTCGGTGAACAACAGTCAATTTGACAAATGAAGAAAGTAATTGGATGTTTGCAAATGCCATGATGTGGGTAAGGGATTTTGGTTTGTATTAATACATACCTGTAACTTTTATAACACTTGGTAGATGACCTGCTTCACCCCCTAGATAGCCCAATAGGTTTATTTTGAGTTAACTGTGTTTTGCACTTGGCTGTAGTTTGGGGATGGGAAACGTGTTGCACTTGGCTATAGTTTGGGGGTAGGAAATGTGCTCTCTTAGATGTATTTTGGTGGGTAAACTAAACACAGCCCTACCTCTACTGCATCACACAGTACAGACTTCACAACACCCAACATGAATCCAAACATGAGTACTTACAAAACACCAGTGCACAATAATAGCTCAACACTACATGACGGCTACCAACCATAAACACAACAACGCTCAGTGATCGGTTTGTCCGAACTCTAGCTGCCAACAACACTTCAAGTCTCTCTTGCTCTTCTCCCTCTCAATCCCACTAACAAACCCACCCACCCCTCCTCCTATTGCATAACCGCCAGTGCACCAAGAGACTACTACTGCAGAAGAAAATCTAAAACATTTAGTGCTATTCCTTCCCGCTCTACGAGATCTGAGAACAACATTGTTGGGATCAGAAATTGAAAGAAAAAAAATCCACCTGGTGTGGCATGCCATGGTGGGCGGCCATTTTTGAGGGCGTAAACAATAAACTAACATTTGCCCTGATTTATTTCCTGAAGAAGATACTACGTACATCACAGACTGAGAGTCCTCTGTTTGGATCTCACATTGCGAATGGTATTGATTGTGCTAACTGAGGCTGGGGCCTAGTCATCTAGTCGACTACTCAAGTGGCAGAAGTTTACGGTACAAAACCACTTAAAATAACGTTCCTTACTTAAGTGGAATATTCTGCTTCTGAGATACACATGTGCAGTTGTACCTTCTTTGTGCTGAGGTAGGCTGCATTTAACCTTAATTCAAAAAGAGGTTTCCTGGAAGCATTGATAAAGTTAAAAAAAAGGGCTGATCAGTGTCAGAAAAACACCATCATTAATGTACATGAAGTTGTGGAATTAGATCCAGGCAATGGCCACTTTAGTGCATTGGATTTTCAACCAGCTGGATAAAGCACAGCAGCTTTAGTAATCCATGTCCTCAAGAATGTGTTTTATCAACGTTAGAGAAGTTGTCTACCATTGCAACATTGCACACTAGAGAGTCCTTTTGGAGATGGCTTTGATAAATTTCGGTTGGAAGTTAGTTTTACATTTCTAACAACTGTAAAATATAAGGTGCCGGTAAAAGAGTTGGTGGAACTTCAAACACAATTAATTAAGAAGCATACAGCATAGCAGTCAAATGGGTTCCCCTTTCAGGTAATAGTGTCTGATCAGGTGATGACTAGCACACCTCCTCTTGCCCAATGTTCTTTGTAGGTTATAGTTTTATTTTTTTTGTTTTGTTTGGTTGAAGCATGGTCACAATATTTGGGTCTGAGGCACTGTGATCTATGATTTTTTACTCTGTGAGGTCATGGATAATGCTGGGAGCAGTTTTTATAGTGGAACAAGAATTGATGAGCATGCAACTAAGGGATTATTAAAGACAGTGGTGTGGACACTTTGTTATTGTGGTTTTTGGAGAAGGGAGTGTTTCCAGAACAACTAGCAAATTATGTTTTTATTACATATCCTGTTCTGGTGAGAACAGTTCGGTGTAATGCTGTGCAATGGTTGCTCATGACTGCAGTCTTGTCTTTCAAAGCATGTGGAAATCATTAAAGTTTGCAGTGGTTTCTTCAGGAAGTTGAAATGCAAACTGTGATTATAATTAATTGGATATCATTTAATTACGCAAATGACAATTGGAAGTGGTTGCTAACATTCTGCACTGCAAAGAGGAGGTAGGCATTTGTGAGAAAGAGCTGAAGGCTTATATGACTGGTGTGACATAGATTATGGTCATAGTCTTCAGTCTCACTCCCAAAAATTGTCTGCTTGATGTGTGACTCCTGCTGGCTTCGCCCAGCCCCCCAATGTGACGTTCTTATTTGCCCTACCTGAAGTGAAACTCACATTGTGCGGCCCATTGCGTTCATACCGTTTGGTGATCACACCTGTCTACGTAGTGGCTCCCACTCGCTTGGCCCTAGCCCACACCCACATCATAAATCTTTCATCAGTCGCACCTTACCTTGACCACAGCTAGCACATACATTGATGTTCATGCTGTTCTGGCCTTGTTTCCTATTCATGACTTGGATCATCTCTCTAGTTTCTTTGACTTCATTCCTATGTACAGTTCCCAACATGATTCTCCACGTCTCTGCTTTGGGTGTCACCACACTCCCCTCTGTGAATTCATTATCATGGCATGCACCTGTCATGCCCCCACCTTGCCATTGGGGTCACTCCTTTCCCTCCAGGTGGGCCTGCTAACGTGTGTAGGACCTCTGCAGCGTGTTCTACGTCCTCTGGGACCTCTGTGCTACTCTCCATTGTTGCAGCCTCGACTTATGGGGGCCACCATGTATGACTGAACCGCGCATGCACACTGGGCCAGTGTCTCCCTTCTGTGCATGCACAGTCCGCATGGCTTGGTCTGTTGACCACAGCAACATGTCTTTTGACGTCAGTCTCCGGATCACATAAATAGTACATTGCTCCTAATCTTTGTTTCTCCTAGTCTCTTTGCTTGACAACCTTTTTATTCTTTATTTGACTCCTGGGATACCTTCAGTCTGCTTGCTTCCTTCTTGTTTCTGTATGCTTCCTTCCTCTAGTGGAGGGTATCTCTTTCTCACCTTGGGCTTCCCACGCCCAGTGCTTTGCACGGCCTGGCACACTAATAATGCATAGACAGAACTTCCCTGTGGTGTTGGGAGAAGGCTCCCAGTTTCCGACTGTGCTCCCATTTCTCAGTCCTGGGACGGGGGTGTGGGGCCTGAGGCGGGGTTAGTTTTCCTCATTGCACACCTTTTGATCGGATTGGACACCTGGCTTTCACCTACTCTGGATCAGCGAAGGGACTCAACAACATGTATGTGGGAATCCTGGGGGGTGGGGGGAGCACATCTTGACAGCACCTAAAATTCCTCCAATTTGTGTGTGAGGAAGTGATTGGGTAATAGTGAGAGGGTCAATTGGTACATTAGAGTAATGCTAGTTAAATACTTCGCAATAAAAATGGTGTCCATTACAAATAAGGAAAATCAGCACTTTTCAATGGCTGCCATAGAAAAGAGTGTCTGAGAACATCATTTATTGTTTACTCAATAACATTTTGTATTACTAATGTACAGGGATAGCATAATCACACACTTAAAATATTAGATAGAGAAGGAGATATGGTAGCAAGCACATGTAACATTACTTAGACACTGATTCCCCTACCAGAAATGTGGCATCCTATCCTTTCCTGCTCAAGTCATTCTGTTTTGATGTCCTTAAAGTGACATATAGCTGCAAACTATCAGGTTTCCCAGGGATCAGAAAGACAATCTCTCACTTGTGAAAATATTTTTGGTGACAACAAATGTATGCCTCATTAGAGAACACATCAAGACAAATCATTTGTTGAAGCTTGAATACCACAAGAGGTTGAATCTTTGGTCACCTACACCCTTTCCTTCTATGTCCAGCTCTCATACAAACGATCTATTTGTACATTGTAGTAGATATTCCCATATAAATATAAGGTAGAGCCACATTAGCAGTAATAGCCATGTCACCAAAAAGGCACAATACAGATATCCACTGTGCCAAAGATTGAGACCCTCACAATTGAATTGCCATCTGTTTATATGTACAATATTATAAAGCAATATGGACTGCCAGAAACAAAAATAGTGTCAATGGAGAGCAGTGAGTTGCAAAAGATTAGAGATTCCCAGCTAAACAATGCAGACAGAGTAGGAATTTTGAACAGCTTTCATTTGTAAATGGACAACCAGTCCTGGGTTGACCCACTGGGAACCTAGGATATTCCCTGATATGCCTTGGGGACATAAGCAAAAACAAAGAGGTGATGACTGGAAGGTTTAGAATGAATCCTAACCTCTGGCATTGCTCTTGGCAACCCTCCAGACCATCGTTCTTCGCCTGCCAAGCCATTACAGTAGGGGAAAGACCATATGCAAATCAGGCTTGGTCCCATCCCAAACGGGGCTGTCCAGCCGAACTGCTAGTTCACTTCTCTTCTGCACGAGACCACAAGCATCCCCAGATATGTTTCGGCCTTGTCGGGCCTCATCAGTGAGGAGTAGCTTGGGTCTCTACAGGATGGTTCCTGTCCAAGTGCGGTTGAAGGGAGAGTCGACGACGATCATAGTGACACTCCCCTGATCCCCCGATGAGTTGGATGTCCCAAACAATAGTCAGTGTCCGTTGGGTTATCCCTGATATTTCTAACATTGCGCGACATGGACCCAAAGTGGGCAACTACACTGAATATCCACAGTAAGTGACCCTCAGCCACTCACGATCCCCACTGACACAGCATCAATCACTATAATTCCAGCTAAAGTCAAAGCTGCACCCACGATGGATTGCCCTGGCATGTCCTCTATGATTATTGTTGATAATACAGAACCGCAGGGTTGGGTGGGGCAGTGGTCAGCAAGAAGCCTGAGGGATATACGAGGTGTGATGTAACACCACTGCAGGTCAAACCCCCAGGGTCCAAGGGTGTTAAGAGTGACACCCAGCTTTGTTCTAGTTCCCCCTGTCAACACCACCCCTTGTAGCAATTTGCACCACACACCCCCAACCTAGCAGCTAAGGGTTCATTAGGAGGGAAGGTGTGCAAGTGCAGTATTGTTTTGTCAGAGTTGATGTCAATAAAGAACGTATTCTTAACCCTCCTTCAGGCATATAAACGGAGAAGGATTATGGAGGAGCAATCAACTTGTCAGGAGGGCCATGAAGAGGGTCCAAAACCACTAGAGGTAATAACACCCACTAACCTCGCTGCATGTTCAAACAAGACTGGCACAAACCAGGCTGGGTTGCGGCACATCAGCAATAGCAGAGAGTCAACCAGGCCCAAAATAGCACTTCATGTCAATGAGCAATTGGACCTTTGTGAAAACAAAATATTTCTGTGCTGTTCCTTGAGTATTGCATACAGTTGAATGCCCTTTTTTCTCCCGCTGTATAAAAGCCTTTGCAGGCATGTCAGTCATGATGGTCTTGTAAAGTACGCTCCCTTTTCTAAGGTATTGCATACATTGTATGCTTTAAGCAGATTGACAGCGTGCCGAGATTATCCCACAATGCCAGCGGTGTGTTTGTTCTTACAGTGATGCATAAATACAACTCTTGTTTAAAGGGTGGGGTTCCTTTTGCAGGTTGTCTAGGGCACCTATTTATTTTCTGGCTACAGGCAGTTCATGTGTTCAGATCGATTGAGTGTTTCTGCGTGCATTGTGCAGGTCCTGGATCTGGGCAGGTTTCTCTGACACCTGTGTGAGTGATACATGTACCATGCGTTGTGCAGGTCCGGGATCTGGGCAGGTTTCTCTGACACCTGTGTGAGTTGTGCAGGTCCGGGATCTGGGCAGGTTTCTCTGACACTGGTGCGAGTGATACATGTACCATGCATTAGCGAGGTGAGATATGTTCAGACTGGGTGGGGAAAATGGTAATCTACGCAGATTTAGAGGTGTTCGCCTTTGAGGTTGACATCTGATGCATGAGTAGAGGGCCACTCTCTGCTACCTTCGTGCTGCATGTGTGGGTGCTGTGTTGCGGTCAGCATTTAGTCTGGCCATGTTAACAGGCATGCTGCTCTTTGTTTAAGTTGTTTGACTGTTATGTTGCAGGCAGTACTCAGCTTTGCCATGTTGATAGATGTGCTACCTGTGTGTTGGGGCAGGGTGCAGCACTCAGTCCAGCCTGACCGCACCCACAACTTCTTCGTCCGAGCAATCAAGTATAGCCTTTGCTGTGGAAGAGGTGTTGCATTGCCGCCGCAAACTGAATGCACTCTCACAGTTGCACTCTGTTGCGAAAGCTGTCATTCAGCCATGGTCGTGCCCTCATCTCCCTTATTTAAATGGAGCATGATTTGAATTACACAATATGTTATTTTAAAGGTTACTGCTGAAGAACAGATTTACGACCCTGCCGGTCTGGAAAGAACAGTGATGGTAAATCCGCTAACCACCATTCTTTCCGGACCGGCTGTTTAAGAGTCCTGCAGGCGGGAGGTGTCACTCCTGGCGGGTTTAACAACACCCGCCTGCAGGCAGACATGGAACCACCGGCTCTGTCATAGACGGAACCTGTGTTTCCATGGTCCCCATCCCCATGCAGTCCTATTGGACTCCATGGGAATGGGGATTAACCGATTTCCGCCTCAGCTGGGTTGAAATGCTCTGGTAATTCCGGCAATCATGGAGGCAGAATGGTAATACGAGTCTGGCGGTAACCTGCCAGAATTTCCGGCACGGTTACCACCGGACTCGTAATGATGCCCATAGCTTCCATTTTAAAACTCTACAGGGAGAAATAGCTGGCCTGTCCTTTCTAAATGTTGCTTCTGTTGTCCATTACTACTTATCACGTTATAGTTGGGTGAGTAGCAGGCATGGGTAGCAGGCAACAAGTGATTGAGTAGCTTTTAGGGAACATCGTATAACTTGGTACAGGCATTTCATTGAGGCCGCTACCACGTCACACAGCATAATCGCTCCAGACAATGACAACAGTTCTCCTATCCAGCCCGCAGTCACAGTAAGGCTTGCTGTCCTCCTCACACACACACATCACTGTGCCAGCCGGTGTTAATACACACACGCTCACAGTGACCCATTTTCAGTCCTTCTCTTTTCACTCTTTCGCCTCATGCACTCCATGCCAGTTATACAGCGTTTCGTAATAGCTCAAATTAGCGCCATGGTTCATGCCAGTAAAATACCGGCACCGCCTTGGTGGAAAGGGGAATTTCTGCCCCATTCCAAGGTTGGCGGGGCGGTAATTCCCCCTTCCACCATTGCCCTTCCCCATTCCCATTTTTGCCCCATAGGGCATAATGGGAATGGGGAAGGCGCTAATTACGGTACCGCAAATTGCGGTACCGTAATTAGCTTCCCTGGGTCCCTTTGCGGGTTGGTTTCTAACGCCTGCAAAAAACAGGCGTTAAATTCCCCAACCCGCAAAAGGACCTCGTAATAAGGCGGTAAGGATTTACCGGTACCGGTAAAATATGGGTACCGGTAAACCCTTAGCGCCATCCGTGTAATGAGGCCCATCCAGCCGCCCCCATGCGCTTATGACCATGGAAGCAGGATGACTGCGGACCGACGCATGTGGCTGCAATGATGAGTTAGGATGGTACCAGACTCCATTTTATGACACGCTCAGACTCCATCTTGAGACAAAACTACTCAGGCCTCACAGACCCAAGCGGCCCGGCTACAGCTTTCCCCTGCTGACCACGCACAGCAAGCCCGGGGCTTCCCTTGCCCTCCTCCCCACTTGGCGTCCCTGCTTAAATCCTGTTCTCACGAGAGAAAAGGCTAGTTACATGACAAACACTGTATCTTTCACCTTCTGCAGTCCATCATTGACCTGCAGATGACCGGGCTGAAAACTGAGACTGGGTTTGAGAAAAACAAGCTACCTCCATAAAACTTTTCTTGTCCTCTCGCAGACCCCACATTCATGACATATGCTCTAGATAACCCCCAACCGTGTTCCCCGTTTGAAGTGCCAGACATGTATGCTAAGGCCATGTGCCACCCTGTTTCAGACATGCAGCTATGCCATCTGAAGGGACTATAAATTTGCTTTGAGTCCCTTTATTCTCATTGAGAAGTGCCCAAATGCTGCATGAATTCCTAGCACAAATCGTAGTTATAAGTCGTTTATCCCTATTATTTCGCTCTATTCTCTTGATATTTTTAATCTCAGCTCTATATAGAGTTTTAGCAGTTCTTAATTTCTCGCGGTACTGGGTTTCAGACAGTTTCAAAGATTTTAAACCACGGATCGCTCTTCTGAGCCCTCTCTTGCCATCTCTGATTTCTCTGTTAAAAGGGGGTAGAGTGCCACCCGTTTTTAACATGTGGCCCTTTTTGGCTGAAGCATGTTGACCTGAAAAGCCCAATATCCAGTTTTCAATTTCGTTTATCGTCATATCATGAAAATCATAAAGGCCCTGTATGGTGGTAGGTTTGAGAGCTTCAGATGCCGCTCTGATGTTTTTCTCTGACCATATAATTCTAGTTCATGAACAATTAGATTGAATATCACCAATATGCGCTAGGGGAGTGAGGGGGATCGGTATAAATATTGAGCAATGCAGCGCAGCATGGTCACTCCATCCATTAGGCTTAACCCACATATCCCTTACTTTGGACTGCATCTCGGGTCTCATAAATATATAGTCTAATGTACTAAGTGATGATCCATTTGCCCAAGTATGCTTCCCTGGTCTATCCCCAAAAGTGCGGCCATTAATCATCGCCAAGTCCCAGGTTTCGAACAATTGTAACCACCCAAGTCCTTCATTCTCCCTCTTGCTATGGGTCATCAAACACTTCACACTGAGACCTGAATTGGTGGGTATATGAGTATCGTCAGACATATGGCAATTAAAATCCCCCACAACAGTGATAGCAACATTACTAGTTCTTAATGTCCAGGTAGACAGTAAATCCTGTATGGCCTCTTGTAAGGTGTCCCTTGCTACTGCTCCAGGAGGGTTATACAGATTAACTAATAGAAACCTGCTACAGCCACTTTCAGTAGGACATTCTACTTCCACCGCCAATAACTGGTCTTCAGCTTTACACTGTATTTTCCGGGACTTGATAGTATTGGTAACCCCCGTCAGTAGGCCACCAAAAGGGCGACCCTTACAGCCTCGTTTCGCAGGTGATTGATGTATAACAAAACCATCTAATACTAAGGAGTCCAATGACCATGTCTCCTGCAGACAAATATAGCTATGTTGCGATAGGAAGGCAGAAGAACCATCTGTCCTCAAAAGATGTGAGAAACCTCTGCAGTTCCATGACAGTAATGATAGATATCAATGACTTTGTAACAGCTTGGGTAAGGAATCTAACAAGGACTTGAGTGCTAGTTGTACTTCTACCAGTAGAGGACTATCTCCTGCTCCTGTATTGCACTCATTTCCAGAAGATGATGTCCCAAATGATTCCTCATAGATAACTGAGAGATCCTTCCCCTGCAGGTCCACATCAATATCAATATCCACCGCTCTCAGTTCTTCTTTATACTTTCTCAATAACTGCACAATATTTAAAAAAGTACAATGTAGGGCAGATACATTAGGATTAGGACCCAACAGAGGTTCAACGAAAAGAAAGTCATCAGATTTTAAAATACGGAGTTGCGGAATGTGGTGTAGCCGAGTTAATAGCTCAGAGCGTGCCAACCAAGAGGTCTTATTCCTGGGGTACAGATTCTTGATGAAGCATAAGCGATTATTCTTGATTTCAGGCACTTGCTTCTGCTGTTCCAAGAGAACATGCTCAGTCGGGTCCTCCGAGGACCGTGTCTCCGGAGCAGGCTCAAGGTGGGAGGGCGTGCTTACTTCACAGACAAGCACCGAGTCCTCCAATGCAGTTTCCTCTAGGTCCATGGCCTGGGACTTATCATCAGATATTAACCAATCTGTAAGCGGACCTTTTTTTGTTGCTGCTCGCAAGGCGGCTCTCGTCAGTCTTTTTCTGGCTTTTTTTGAGCGAGTTTCGAATATAGGTCCTGCCCCTGCCGTAGGAGATAGGGTATGTATTATAGCTGACTTGTTTTTGAGGGCCTTTCTGGCCAATCTACGTTGTTTACGTGTGAGGGGGGTTTGGGGACGATGTTCCAAATCTTGTTCCTCTGTCTCTGTGGGAGTATCTTCAATTAAGATGTTGCTATGAGGTGACCCTTGCACCATTTCCTTCACCTTCTCGTCTGCTTGTTCTTCCATCTCCTCGGCTATTTGGAGAGCGTCCGATAAGTTAACTTCAGCTTCTTCTCGCAGAATATCCTTCGAGTTTAATATCGTGGAAATAGAATTGGTGTTAGATAAGATACGTCCCGTCATCTGTAGCAGTATCTTCAAAGCAAATTGGAGGGAAGCTACAGTCGTTTGAAGCTCAGCTAGCTGTGTAGCATTGGATTGGGAACCAGTGCTCTCCACCATCTCGTGGTCTGGCTCGTCCTCCATTGAGGCCATTGCAAGGTTCGGGGAGAGGGATAGACGTCCCCCTAAATCAATATTCATGTTATTTTCTTTCTGGGGCGAAAAAACTTTGGATATTATCTGTGGCGTGTGTGTCTGCATCCCTCTTTGTATCGTCAAACACAGATCCAAAAGAGAATTATTATCAATGTCATCAAAGTTGGAAGAATTTAGAGAGGTGCTTCCTGTGTTTGCCGGTTCAGTCGTCTCCTCAATTGTAGTTGAATTGGTCTCTGGAGGGGGGTTCACAGGGAAGAACTCCGTAATAGCTCCCTGTGCTACAGGTAGAGCATATTTCGAGTTTTTCTTAGCTTTACCTCCCTTTCTGTGGGTCTCCTTTGGCTCTTTTATAGCAGGGGTCCTGTTTTTCCGTAGGTTATAGATCGAATGCTGCGCTCTTTTTCCCCGCTGCATCTCTGCGTTGTCTCACTCTTTCGAACGGCTAATTACTAAGCCGACTGAAAAGCAAAAAAGGGGGAAAAAGCACTGCTATCACCTGGTTCAACCCTGCAGTACGGAGGGGGAGGATTTGTCCAACGTTACCGCCAACCCTCCAATAAGGGGGAGACCGTTAGCAGTAGATACCGGGTCAAAGGCCGTAGCCCACAGTCCCCGGCTTATATACCCCTTTTCGCTACTTAGTCAGGGCGTGGGGAAGGGGACTTATGGATCTGCGCACCAAATGTCAATCCCCCAGCGCACCCCAACAGGCTCATACACGGAGGATTCCGTCGTACAGACACCTCCGGAGCCCAACACGGAGGCTGAACGGGAGGGAACAACAATTGTCCTCCACCCCCACCCTCCACTCACCCCCTCCTTACTTCTGTATCACCCACAAAAGCAAAATGAGGCAGGTCGATCCCTGCACTCAATAGGCGGGGACACCAACAGGGTAAAAAAAGGGGGGGGAGGGGTCACCCACCAAGATACAGTGAGGCAGGTCAATCCCTGCACTCACTCGGTAGGAACACCAACAGGGCAAAAAAGGGAGGTGCCGCACCCACACCAGGCACCTCCAAGGCCCCTTCTGGCTGTAAGACCTCCTCACCTAATAGGTGCACAGAGCAACTCTATCCAGCTCTGCCCAGCTCGTCGCGGTCCTTCCCCTACACCGCACACTCAGAGGACCGCTCCTTCCTCATGTCGTCCTTCTAGGAGCCGGCAGCGCCCAGAACCGGATGCACCCGCACAGCACAAGGCTCCCTGTACGCTGTGCCACGGAGCACGATTCCGTCTGCTCCTTCGCGTCTTTCGGCTCCGCACGATCAATTAGAGGAGAGAACCAGTCCTGGGTTGACCCACTGGGAACCTAGGATATTCCCTGATATGCCTTGGGGACATAAGCAAAAACAAAGAGGTGATGACTGGAAGGTTTAGAATGAATCCTAACCTCTGGCATTGCTCTCGGCAACCCTCCAGACCATCGTTCTTCGCCTGCCAAGCCATTACAGTAGGGGAAAGACCATATGCAAATCAGGCTTGGTCCCATCCCAAACGGGGCAGTCCAGCCGAACTGCTAGTTCACTTCTCTTCTGCACGAGACCACAAGCATCCCCAGACATGTTTCAGCCTTGTCGGGCCTCATCAGTGAGGAGTAGCTTGGGTCTCTACAGGATGGTTCCTGTCCAAGTGCGGTTGAAGGGAGAGTCGACGACGATCATAGTGACACTCCCCTGATCCCCCAGTGAGTTGGATGTCCCAAACAACAGTCAGTGTCCGTTGGGTTATCCCTGATATTTCTAACATTGCGCGACATGGACCCAAAGTGGGCATCTACACTGAATATCCACAGTAAGTGACCCTCAGCCACTCACGATACCCACTGACACAGCATCAGTCACTATAAGTCCAGCTAAAGTCAAAGCTGCACCCACGATGGATTGCCCTGGCATGACCTCTATGATTATTGTTGATAATACAAAACCGCAGGGTTGGGTGGGGCAGTGGTCAGCAAAAAGCCTGAGGGATATACGAGGTGTGATGTAACACCACTGCAGGTCAAACCCCCAGGGTCCAAGGGTGTTAAGAGTGACACCCAGCTTTGTTCTAGTTCCCCCTGTCAACACCACCCCTTGTAGCAATTTGCACCACACACCCCCTACCTAGCAGCTAAGGGTTCATTAGGAGGGAAGGTGTGCAAGTGCAGTATTGTTTTGTCAGAGTTGATGTCAATAAAGAACGTATTCTTAACCCTCCTTCAGGCATATAAACGGAGAAGGATTATGGAGGAGCAATCAACTTGTCAGGAGGGCCATGAAGAGGGTCCAAAACCACTAGAGGTAATAACACCCACTAACCTCGCTGCTTGTTCAAACAAGACTGGCACAAACCAGGCTGGGTTGCGGCACATCAGCAATAGCAGAGAGTCAACCAGGCCCAAAATAGCACTTCATGTCAATGAGCAATTGGACCTTTGTGAAAACAAAATATTTCTGTGCTGTTCCTTGAGTATTGCATACAGTTGAATGCCTTTTTTTCTCCCGCTGTATAAATGCCTTTGCAGGCATGTCAGTCATGATGGTCTTGTAAAGTACGCTCCCTTTTCTAAGGTATTGCATACATTGTATGCTTTAAGCAGATTGACAGCGTGCCGAGATTATCCCACAATGCCAGCGGTGTGTTTGTTCTTACAGTGATGCATAAATACAACTCTTGTTTAAAGGGCGGGGTTCCTTTTTCAGGTTGTCTAGGGCACCTATTTATTTTCTGGCTACAGGCAGTTCATGTGTTCAGATCGATTGAGTGTTTCTGCGTGCATTGTGCAGGTCCTGGATCTGGGCAGGTTTCTTTGACACCTGTGTGAGTGATACATGTACCATGCGTTGTGCAGGTCCTGGATCTGGGCAGGTTTCTCTGACACCTGTGTGAGTGATACATGTACCATGCGTTGTGCAGGTCCGGGATCTGGGCAGGTTTCTCTGACACCTGTGTGAGTGATACATGTACCATGCATTAGCGAGGTGAGATATGTTCAGACTGGGTGGGGAAAATGGTAATCTACGCAGATTTAGAGGTGTTCGCCTTTGAGGTTGACATCTGATGCATGAGTAGAGGGCCACTCTCTGCTACCTTCGTGCTGCATGTGTGGGTGCTGTGTTGCGGTCAGCATTTAGTCTGGCCATGTTAACAGGCATGCTGCTCTTTGTTTTAGTTGTTTGACTGTTATGTTGCAGGCAGTACTCAGCTTTGCCATGTTGATAGATGTGCTACCTGTGTGTTGGGGCAGGGTGCAGCACTCAGTCCAGCCTGACCGCACCCACAACTTCTTCGTCCGAGCAATCAAGTATAGCCTTTGCTGTGGAAGAGGTGTTGCATTGCCGCTGCAAACTGAATGCACTCTCACAGTTGCACTCTGTTGCCAAAGCTGTCATTCAGCCATGGTCGTGGCCTCATCTCCCTTATTTAAATGGAGCATGATTTGAATTACACAATGGGCCTCATTACAACCTTGGTGCTAAGTGCACCAACTTTACCACCATGGTGTAAACTCTGTTTACACCATGGTGGATGGCGGATTTACCGCCCCATTCCAAGGTGAGTGGGGCGGTAAATCCCCATTTCCCATTTTCCCTTCCCCATTCCCATTTTTGCCCCATAGGGCATAATGGCAGTGGGGAAGGCGCTAATTACGCCGCCGTAAATTACGGCGGCGTAATTAGCACCATGGCAGGTTAGCGCCATGGATTTTAACGCCTGCTAAAAGCAGGCGTTAAAATCAGAATCAGGCATTAAGGGTTAACGGTGGCGTTAACCCTTAACGCCTGAGTTGTAATGAGGCCCAATATGTTATTTTAAAGGTTACTGCAGGCGGGAGGTGTCACTCCTGGCGGGTTTAACAACACCCGCCTGCAGGCAGACATGGAACCACCGGCTCTGTCATAGACAGAACCTGTGTTTCCATGGTCCCCATGCCCATGGAGTCCTATTGGACTCCATGGGAATGGGGATTAACCGATTTCCGCCTCAGCTGGGTTGTAATGCTCTGGTAATTCCGGCAATCATGGAGGCAGAATGGTAATACGAGTCTGGCGGTAACCTGCCAGAATTTCCGGCACGGTTACCACCGGACTCGTAATGATGCCCATAGCTTCCATTTTAAAACTCTACAGGGAGAAATAGCTGGCCTGTCCTTTCTAAATGTTTCTTCTGTTGTCCATTACTACTTATCACGTTATAGTTGGGTGAGTAGCAGGCATGGGTAGCAGGCAACAAGTGATTGACTAGCTTTTAGGGAACATCGTATAACTTGGTACAGGCATTTCATTGAGGCCGCTACCACGTCACACAGCATAATCGCTCCACACAATGACAACAGTTCTCCTATCCAGCCCGCAGTCACAGTAAGGCTTGCTGTCCTCCTCACACACACACATCACTGTGCCAGCCGGTGTTAATACACACACGCTCACAGTGACCCATTTTCAGTCCTTCTCTTTTCACTCTTTCGCCTCATGCACTCCGTGCCAGTTATACAGCGTTTCGTAATAGCTCAAACCTTGCATATCTGCATGTGCCTCTCATCCACATTCACACATTTCAAATGTCACCATGACTTACCCCACTGATTTCCCGTGCTCATCCTCACCCACTCTCACCATCATTCAGCAGTCGTTGCACAATGTCACCGTCAGTCAATAACACCTACACTAGAAAACATTCATGCTGAATGACGATTTAAAAAAGTGTGTTTCGTATTTGAAAGAAATAATATCTTTATGCATTCCTTAATGCCCTAACAACAATGTCATCATGTACCGTGACTACACACCCACCCCATGCTTTGATATTTTGAATGTATGGTGCTAAATGAGGCCCCAAACTCTCAATGCAGATGTTACAATAACAAAAAGTGCACCATGCAAACTTGTTGTCGTTGGCTCAGTGGAGCAACTGATAATCCTACCACTATGGTTGAGCGCCCACAAGGCTGAGCCACTTTGTCATGACACTGCAGGCGCTTTATTGGCATCACAGATCTCATATCAAGTCAACCTTTTTGTTAGTTTTGGCTGAAGTACCAACTGTAAGCTGAAACTATTGCATTCTAGTACAGGTAGTGAGAAATATATGAGGTGGGAAACAAACCGGCTCATTTTGCCGGTATTCCTTCGCTAAATCCACTGGAATACCGGTACTGCCACTTGGTCAAGCGGTATTACCACTGGAGGTATTACCATTGGCAGCAATACCACCTGATTGCAAGTGGTGGTGTAAATCCCCTTTTAATGGAATCTATTGGGCTCTATTGGGGATTTTTGCTGGTATTACCATTGTGGTATTACCAAATGGTAATACAAGCAATTTTTGGTGGTAAAGTGGAGAAGTTACCTGCAACTTGAAGATAATACCAAAAAACCTTTGTAATTGGTGGTGCGGGAAAAATGGGGGCCTGCATGTGTTTTCTCAAAGCAGTCTTCTGAGAGTTAATGATTTAATTGGAACGGTAAAAGTGCTATAAAATGTGTATTAAAATGTGCAATAAAAATGTCTGCCACTCAATATATATGCACTATGCCTGCCCTTCAGCGAAGTCCTGTTAAAAACAAGCATTGGCAACATTTAATCTTCTGTATCAATATTAGGCATTCACGAGGCACTGCTATTATACACCACTTTGCAGGTGCTAGAATCCAGTTAATAACACTACGGCAGTGTCTACACAAACGTCAAAACTGTTGGCATTGCCAATAGTGAGGAAGGATAGCTCAGGGACAATGCTTTTGTTTTGGAAGCAAGACAACATAGAGCAGCGCAGGTTTGAATCCTGATCACATGCTTAGAAACCACTTGCTGGTATTAAGCGCATTATAAAAGAACAATTATAATAATTATAATAATGCGCATTTAAGAATGCCTTTTTTCTATGTGCCCTTCCCAGCTCCAAAATAGGATGAAATGGATTAGGGATGTATGTTGTCTGAGCACCTTTATTACAGAATGAATTTGTTTTTCTCATTTGCAAAACGTGGAACATCCCAGATCATTGAAGATCTACTTTGAGAGATCATGAACTTATTTAACACATTACCTTTTAATCCATATATGTTTAAAACATACTTTAAATGAAATCACTTTGACTAATAGGATTCAACATTTTCTTCGGGGATACTCATAGAAGGATTGGGCTCACGTGCTGTGCCTGCTCGTTGGACAAATTATGGGGCCACTTTTTATAGTCCGAGCCTGTTGACAACCCCTCTAAAAGGATCATAGAGTGTTTTTAGTAGTACTCCTGGGTGTCTGTCGTCAATTTTGACAAATGCGCTCTGAAAATGCATTAACAAGAAGTAGTTGATAATGACTGTATTCCATGTATTATTTTTGCCATGTTTAAATACATCAACTGCTTACCTTCTTCCACCCCATGACTACTTTTTAGGCACTCTACATTTGCTATCTTCATGCACTTACATGCACCTTTCAGTCTATCATCAGCTCTATGGAATAAGGAGACGTGTTGCAATCAATTGACCTCACATACCCTGCAGCCTTGCACCTGCTAGCACTAACACCATCACATGGACAGGTCCAAAGGCACTTAAAGTGCACTGCCTGGCCCATATAAACATTGGAACTATCACATACCCCTTCATAGTCAAATGACTCAGAGCGTCGCCAAAACCACTATTTAAGAGATTGTGCTCCCTCTAAAAGATTCATATAAACAATTATCACCACTTGGGTCATATTGGCACACAGAACTTTCAATGCCCTCATGACCCTCACAGCCATGTGTGTAACTACCCCTATCACACTCTACCTATGGTCATGTGGGATGAATGATATGTCATGTTAGAATCAAAATTCATGCCTAGTTTGAGACTATAGAGTAGGCCTCCACCTGGATTACATTTCCCATTCCCTGCCTTCTACTTAAAGTGTCCGTTTGATCCATTTCAGATCGCTTTACTGTCGACCTCTGGACCTCTGCTTCTCCATCCTGACCTGAACCTTTAGCATCTTTGATCAGGATCTTAGCTGATAACAAAGAAACAACATGGCAAGGATATTTGTCTAGTTTCTGCAACTAACAGAGTCCATTCAATCTTTCATCTAAATAAACTTGGTAGGATGCACATGCTATATGCTATAGAAACAACCACCCACTATTTAAACAGCATGAACATTATTCAAAAGCTTTAAGGAACTAAACTGAGACAAACAATGCAACAGGTAAGCAATTATGTTGTGTAATAAGCCACAAGGAAGCAGCAGAATGGTAGTGGAAGTGATGCATGGATTTCACAGGAAAAGGCAATTTGCAACAAAGCAGAACAGTCAAGTACAGAACATAAAATAGCAGAATAGTTGTAGAGAACCTACATTAATGTAAAGCATTGAAAGCACTGAAAAGTAAAAATAAAGTCCCATTGGGCAATGGTGTGAAAAAAACACAAAACGTTCAATGACATCAACTCAACATTCAGACTAATACACCGTCTTTTTTGCTCCAACAGGTTCTCTTTAAGGTATTGCATGTATGGGAGCAAGACATTTACAGTCAAGAGAAAACACGTAAACTCTTGTGCCTTTTCTTACAGCTGTATGGTAGGAAAGGTCTCCATGGCCCCCCTCCCCTCCATTCTTGCCAAGCATTCAGACTATGGGCCTCATTACACGGATGGCGGAGAACCATGGCGCTATTAGCGCCATGGTTCATGCCAGTAAAATACCGGCACCGCCTTGGTGGAAAGGGGAATTACCACCCCATTCCAAGGTTGGCGGGGCAGTAATTCCCCCTTCCACCATTGCCCTTCCCCTTTCCCATGTTTGCCCCATAGGGCATAATGGGAAAAGGGAAGGCGCTAATTACGGTACCGCAAATTGCGGTACCGTAATTAGCTTCCCTGGGTCCCTTTGCGGGTTGGTTTCTAACGCCTGCAAAAAGCAGGCGTTAAATTCCCCAAACCGCAAAGGGACCTTGTAATAAGGCGGTAAGGATTTACCGCTACCGGTAAAATACGGGTACCGGTAAACCCTTAGCTCCATCCGTGTAATGAGGCCCATCCAGCCGCCCCCCCATGCGCTTATGGCCATGGAAGCAGGATGACTGCGGACCGACGCATGTGGCTGCAATGATGAGTTAGGATGGTACCAGACTCCATTTTATGACACGCTCAGACTCCATCTTGAGACAAAACTACTCAGGCCTCACAGACCCAAGCGGCCCGGCTACAGCTTTACCCTGCTGACCGCGCACAGCAAGCCCGGGTCTTCCCTGGCCCTCCTCCCCACTTGGCGTCCCTGCTTAAGTCCTGTTCTCACGAGAGACAAGGCTCAAACTAGTTACATGACAAACACTGTATCTTTCACCTTCTGCAGTCCATCATTGACCGGTAGATGACCAGGCTGAAAACTGAGACTGGGTTTGAGAAAAACAAGCAACCTCCATAAAACTTGTCTTGTCCTCTCGCAGACCCCACATTCATGACATATGCTGTAGATAACCCCCAACCGTGTTCCCCGTTTGAAGTGCCAGACATGTATGCTAAGGCCATGTGCCACCCTGTTTCAGACATGCAGCTATGCCATCTGAAGGGACTATACATTTGCTTTGAGTCCATGAGATTGATTGTACATATTGAAATAAGATGGCCCTCACCCATCCCAGATCGCAAACAAAACCATGAAGTGTATGATCAAGCCTTTCATTACCAATCAAGGATTACTGTGTTTGCACAATACACAAAGTAATGTATTATACCAATATATACACAATGATGTCCTAAAAATGAACGATTTCAAATGTATTCAATTAAGTATTCCAATATGTATGGTTTTAATGAAATGGGTGCCGACTGTATAATAGAGTGTCCTTATGTAGCATTTGTTTATCCCCTGAGCATTGAGTTATGCACATCATATTGTAACCAGAATGTTGCAGACCCTTCACTGTACCAATGCACACACTAACTTATTTCTACCTGATTTGAATGTAAGCTCTTTGTGTGCCCCTCACAACGTTGTGAATGTACGACCCAACATGCTACGGGGTGGTTTCTCCCCTCACCACTCTCAGGTACCACCGTGTGCACAGCCCCCCACCGACCCTCATCCTCTGGCCGGGCCAGGATTCAAAGCCTCAACCCTGTGAATGATGTGATGGTACAACTGTAACCTCTCATCCCTTTTGCTGAGCCTGCACTAAGCATGCACCCTTCCCTCAGCCCCCCGTAACTCACAATGCTATTATGAATCTGCCTGCCTGGCTCGCCCAGACTCTGGTTAATGAAATATGGGCAGTAAGCCCCTCATCTTAATCGTGATGCTTCTTTGAAGTAAGAGTGCATGCCCCTCCTGAAGTGTACTGCCCCAGCTCACCCCTGACCTCCTGTGTGGCAATATATTTTACTCACACAAACAAACAATAAATAATTGCCTAAGGAGATCTAGCAGAATGATTGGTGAATGTGACAACATAATCCTATGAGTAATTTTGCTACTTGAACCCATGTGTTCTCACTTTTATTGTTCAGGTCAAACGTTTAAGAGTATGTCTCTCATGTGTTAACTTAGATATATGATAGTCAAAGTATGTTTGGCCACAAGGGCAACCGTTATGTAGCATAAATTGTAACAGCTCGAACTTCCTCAGACCCAGCGCTCCACCCAGATGAGCCCAACTGACCCGAGCACCCCGCACTGGCACCACATGGATCTCCGCCAATCATGGAGCACCACCCTTAAACAATGCATAGTATCTAGCCTTTGCCACGCAATCCCCACGACTATGTGCCCCCTATAGCTTACCTCACTGATGACGTTATTTTGTAATAAATATGAATGTCTTTCTATGTCCGGCAGAGCGCTCTCGGGTTTTGCAGAGTTCTCAGCTTGCCCTATATTGGTTTAAGTAAACTTTTACTTTTTGAATTCACCCGCACTTGGTCTGGGTCCCATTCCCATTTGGGGTGTGTCTATTATTGACTCTCGCAGGGAGAGTTTTAAATGCCTTATTGGGGAATGCTCACTTTAAAGTGGTGACCCAGAGGACGTGATTTGTCCTTTCATTCCTTTTGGCACAAGACATCCCCGGCCACAGCCGAGACACACAGCGCGCCCCCTCAAGAGAGCTGCCCACCTACGACAACTGGTATGCTTAGACGTGCACATGCAGTACGGCGATAGGGTACGGGTCCCACTTCACAAAACCCATAGTACCACTTGCCGGAGCCAGGAGCAGCCATTAAGCGTGGGGCAGCGCCTAGATGGACCGGTCCGGAGGGTCTCGGATCAAAATGGACACGTGAGTATCAAGTGCAAGCGACATCAACAGGATTTGGATGTAGAACATAGTATACAAGGTCGGACTAAGTTAAGGAGCTCTTGGGGTACAATAGGTACTATTTCTATTCTTTTTCTTTCTCTGCATATGGCAATTAGGATTAAGTTAAGGAGATTACAAGATGAAAAGGGAAGACGGGAACCTAACTCTGCAAGGGGGTAGAAGGCAGCGCTGCATAGTGCTATCTTGACTAGTACTGGGAATAAGTGGAAAATAGAAAAATCAGTGGGAGTCTCACATAAAGGGAAGACTCGGAGTACAGTTTAGAAACACTTTATTCTTTTCTTTTTCTGATCTACAAGAAGATATTAAGACAACCTAAAGGATAAGGGGTGTAAAGTGCTGGGGTAAGGGAGATCCCTATTAATAGGAGTATTGAGAGAAGACAGGGAGGGTATGTGTTGTATGTGAACTGTCTATTGGTCAATGTCATGTACTGAATTTGTTATGTCTTTTGTGATCACTGCATTTTGATAATGGCTAAAATAAATGTACTGATGTCCTATGAATAAGTGGTCATTGTAAGTGTGAGACTCTTTCAGACTCGGTGTAGGTTCATAGAAGTGGTATATCAATGACACAATACTGGTGTAGTTAGCACTGTAACTACATAACACACACACACCAGCAAGAGGTACAAGGGGGGAAGGAGAACTTAACAGGGGTGCCGAAACACCACTGGCCCATATTTGCCAGAGGCTACCAGGTTATGCAGAGAGAATTACTAAATACCATGATCAATGGATCACAGAATTAAAAGGAGAAGGGCTACCATAGGTATGGCCCCAGGGAGGATCATTTGATAAGAATATACTAGATATGGTGGCCACATGTCTATTTGTAAAATATGAAGGAAAACAATTACAGAATAGAAGGGAGATATTAGACCTATGGAGGTTATTTGAAGAGGTGCCTCCAATAAAAAGGAAAGATCAAATAAAGGAACAGATTGCATCTCCCTGGCAATAGAAAGTAACGGAAAGGAGGGTGAAGAAAAGGAAGGGCCAGTAGAGGTTGTACGTATATACCCCCTCTTAAACAAAGCGGTGCCAGCTGAGGGATACAGTGACCCGGTGTATGTGTCAAAACCCACCTTCCCAACCCCACAGCGACCCACAGCACCCCCACCATACGTGTGCCCAAGAGCAAGTGGACAGGTGAGTACCCCTGCAAAAGATATTAAACAATTCATAGAAGATTTAGATTCAAGGTTATCTTTATCCCGAAGTGAACTAGGCAGGCTAAGAGATATGTGCGAAACAGAGTGGATCAGGTACTTGCAGTGTCGATCCGACACAGAGATCACAGACACCCGAAAGATCCATAGAAGAAGGGTGGAAGAAAGTGGAGATATTATTTCGAATAAATGATCAACTAACAAGGATAATAGAGTTGGAGCAACACACACCTGAGGGAGAAACAATGGGAGAGGGCATGGCATCAAGAGGAGCGGAAGAACTGTGGTGTGACATAGTGGAAGAGGAGTTAGAAGGGAGGAGAATAGAGATTGCAGTGGGAGGAGCACCGCTGAGGTTAGACAAAACATCTGTGGGAAGGGCAACGGAATAAGAATGGAATGGGAGGCTGAGAAACAGAGTGGGGAGGATGGCCGTGTTGGGAAAACGAGGGACAAAGGTGTGTACAGGGAAATTAACAAAAGGAAGGTTACAGCTGCCCCTGATACATCAGGGAGGAGGGAGGCCAAATTATATACCCTGGGCACAGATGGATAAGGCAAATGTGTTGAAATTACTGCCCCCACGGTCATGAGGTGCGAGTAAATGTATATATACATTCGAGAAAAACACTGCAGGGGTTCCTTTGGAAGTAGGTGATGTTAAAAGTTTGCTGGTGTCCGCAGTGGGTGGTCAAGCTAATCAGGTTTGGGCAAAAGCAGGCTTCCCAGGAATAACATTAGATTGTGACAGAGATTATAGTGCTTCCTTTAACACAGTAAGAGCAAGAATCTGGGATACATTGAGGGACACATTCCCAGACACCCCAGACTTACAGTCAGTAATACAATGCACAATAAATGATGAGGAAGATGCAATGGCCTTCATTTTACGGGTGCAGGAGATGTGAAGAGCGGAGATGGGCATGGCCTGGGATCAGTGAACATCCCTGTTTTACTTTATGATAAAAAGGGGGCTCCCGAAAGAAGTTCAGAAAGCGCTCGATAAAATAGCTGGGATTGAGGCCAAAGGCTGTCCCGAGATACAAAGCATCATAGTACACCATTGCAAAAGGATCAAAGAAAGGGAGAAAGAGATAGCACAGAGAAGACTGGCAGACGAACCAAAATTAATTCAGACAAAACTAGTGAAAGTCACAGCAGCTGTAGCCACACTCCCCAGAGACAGGGAGAGAGAGGAGGAGGAAGGGTCAGCAGTAAAACAAGCAAGAATGGCAGCCAATTGGGCAGGAAATGGACAGGAGCAGTGGAATGGTGAGGAACAGTACAGAGGGCTACAGTGGCAAGTGAGGAGTGCCCGTGGAGGAAAAGGTGGGTACAGAGGGCAAAAAGGGGGTGGTCCGGTTCAGGGTATAGAGGGTATGGCCGGTACGGAGGTCCAGGTCCAAAGGGAGGACAAGGGAATTGTTGGAATTGAGGAAGGTGGAGACATTTTTCAAGAGAGTGTAGAAGCAGACACATGATTAATTATCAAAATGAACAGCAGTATGGCCACCCCATGCAGGGAGCCCATATAGGCTGCCAACGGGAGGTGGAGGCAGAGAAGAACAGCAGGATCAGAGATACACCGATGAGCGCAGAGAACCGCTGCGTAATGTTCAACAACACCCACAATACCGTGAACACATGACACATGTACAAGGTAACCCTATCGTCACAACAGCAAATGGTGCACCTACACTCTTTGGTGGAGTGGCAGTGGTATCAGGGAATGTTTTTGACAATGGTGGAACGACAAGGCATCCAGCCTAGGACAGCCCATAGAGAGCACTTGCATGTCCAGTACTATCAACAACCCTTGATCCAGCTGAGGAACCATTGGTGGGGGCGGAGATAGGGAATAAACAATTCATTTTTATGGTAGACTCGGGAGCAGGAAAATCATGCCTACGAGAAGGCAGGTTTCCGTTATCTAATCGTGAATTCGAAACGCAAGGGTTCTCTTAGGCGGTGGTCGAAGTTCCTTACACAAAAGATTTGGATGTAACAGTAGGAGAGAAGACAGTACGAGCAACTTTACTGTACTATGATGATTCACCAATTAACTTGCTGGGGAGGGACCTCCTCATCAAGCTCCATGTGACTATATCGTTCACTGAAAGAGGGATAGTCTGCTCGACCCCGGAGATCTTCCCATTGCGAGTGATGTTGGTAGTACACACACGAGCCACAGCCCTGGAGGTACGCGGTATACCATTTTATCCAGACATGTTCATCCAGGGACGAAAAACACTAGCACAAGTGGGCCCTGAGTTAAAGTGCCAAGAATGGAGAGTGCCCGCAGAGTTTGTTTTCTGTCCTATAGCACGCCCAGAAATAATGCCAGGAACAGTAATGTCCTTAGATTCGCATGCAGTACAGGTGTCATTGCAAAGAATAGCAGTTATAGGAATGGACATACATGGGTGTCAGTGGCAAACAGTATTGTGCATTAATGCTAACATTGCACTCTGAGATTTGTCCGACGAGGACCTTTTTACTGATTCAGACAGCAATGGGAAAATAGTAATGGAGATTGCAATCCCCTACGATATCATGATACAAACAAGACAGGTACCAATATAGTTAATGGCAGTGGTAGGGGCGCCACCTTCCTTTTTCAATGATGACATGCAACTGGTGCCACACAAAGTGTGGACCACAGGACCACATGACGTGGATCTGCTGCGCGAGGTGACACCTGTAAAAATAAAACTCAAACCAGGCGCGTTGCTGCCCCAAGTTAAACAATACCCCCTGCCCAATAAGCAGAAGAAGGGATAAAAGAGACAATATATGCACTGCTGGTGCAAGGAATAATAGTGCCCTTAAATTCACCACGTAATACTTGCATCCACCCCATCAAGAAAGCAAAGGGTGGGGCGTGGAGGATGATCCAGGACCAACGCCCCCTTAATGACTTCATATAAAAAGAATTTCCTTTAATTCCAAATCCTGCATCAATATTGTATAGTATACAAAAAGGTGCATACTACTTTACAGTGGTAGACTTGAAGAAGGCATTCATCTCAGTCCCACTGGACCCCGAGTCACAATATTTGACAGCATTCACCCTGGGAGTGAAAAGATATGAGCATTTTAGATGACCTCAGGGATACTGTGAGAGCCCAGGTATATTCAACAGAATTTTACATAAAGATCTAGGCAATATCGTCACAAAGAGGACGATCATTAAAAATGTAAATGATCTCCTGATTTGCGGGAAAAATGAAGAGTGCAGGAAAGAATCTATTACACTTTTGACATTATTGGCCCACAAAGGTTACAAAGTAGACAAGGAGAAATTACAATACTGTCAGGAAGAAGTGTTGTACCTGGGTCAGTTGATATCAAAGAATGGTAAAGTTATCATAC
This sequence comes from Ambystoma mexicanum, assembly GCF_040938575.1. Taxonomy (NCBI): domain Eukaryota; kingdom Metazoa; phylum Chordata; class Amphibia; order Caudata; family Ambystomatidae; genus Ambystoma; species Ambystoma mexicanum. The sequence continues at coordinate 1,209,153,121 of NC_090932.1, forward strand.
CAGACAGGGCGCTGCAGTACATGCCGTACATGAGCAAAAGACAGTGAAAGAAATGCAGAAATTTCTTGGCATGTGCAATTACTGCCGTGCTTAGATATCAGAATATGCACAATACACAAAACTATTACTGCAGGGACTCAAAGAAGCAAACAGAGAAAACACAGTGAACAGCAGAAACTCATGATGCATTCAGGACATTAAAATAACTGATTTCAACAGCACCAGTACCCGCAAACCCAGTTTATTAATGTAAGTTCTACTTATTCTCACATTGTAATGGGACACTCATGACAGTAGTACTAACACAAAAAACATCATTAGGTCATAAAACTCTGGCGTACTAAAGTGGTACACTAGATTCAGTGATGCAAGGACACGTCGCTTACGAGCAGTCTCTCGCAGCCGCAGCGTTCGCAATAGAGAAAAGTGCAACGAGTGTGATGGGATGTTCTGTGTTGCTGTTTGTGGAACATTTACTATTCACAATATTAGAAAGATCAAAAAGCACACTGACAACACAAAGAGCAACATCTTACGAGATGAATCTATCCAGCGCCAACATGCACATAGTGAGATGTAAAACAGTTAACCCTGCAACATTTATCACAAAAGCATGCACAGTAGAAGACATGCAAACACATGATTGTGCTACATACAGATCAGAGGATGGAGACACAGCCACAGTAAGCGAAAATGCCTTATCTGAAGAAGAAATATATTTTATAGACAGGTCTGCATCAATAAATTCAGAGACAGGAGAGAACCATGTGGGGGTGGCTATTGTGCGAATAGAGGAAGGTGAATATGAAGTTCTTGTCCAACTAACTACCTGCCCACTACTCAGCACAAGCAGCAGAGTTAGTAGCACTCATCGAAGCACTACATGCAGCAAAGGGATGTGCAGTAACAATCTATACTGACTCTGCATACATGACCACAACAGTGCATGGGGGATGCAAACAATAATGAAGTCATTACTTTACCATCATATTTAGCCAAGGGAAAAGCAGGTGAGTGCATATTACAGAAACATGTGGAAGAGTATTGCCCTGATGTCTATAATTCACTGCCCATTTCCCAAATATTAGAATTACAAGAAGTGGTGACAGTTGAGGAGAAGTAGTTGTGGGAAAGAGAGGGTGTAGCCAGTCATCCACAGACCTCCTTTGGTGTCAAAACAATACAAGTAAAGTAGTGATGCCCCATAAGCTGTTAGAAATAGCATTTCAACAGTTCCACTTCCCAGCTCATAATGCCAAACAACACATTGCTGCATAGATACAAGAAAATTGGTTTGCACCAGGGCTGCATGAGCAAATATCAAAAATGGCCATGGAATGTACAGCATGTCAGATATATAATTCAGGGATGACACTGAGAACACTGCAAGGAACATTGCCCAAACCAACCGGTCCATTTAGAGAGCTACATATTGCATATTGATTACGCTGACATTGGAGAAAGATGCAATGGATCAGGCTATATGATAGTGGAGGTTTGCCCATTTTCAAGGTGGGTGGAGGCAGGGACGTGTGCCCACTCAGATACAAAGTGCACTGCAAAAGTTCCTAGTGCGGGAAGTGTTTCCGCGCTGGGGAATCTGCAACGTAATACGCTTAGATAATGGGACACATTTTGTCAATGATCTGTTCAAAGAAGTAACACCAATGCTAGGAATAACACATACATTGTGCACTATTTATCATCTGCAATATAACAGCGTGGTTGAGAAAATAAACAGCCTCCTGAAAGGGAGGTTGTTGAAATTGTGTTTTTACGCTAAAAAAGAATTGGGTGTACTGTTTACCCCTGGCCTTGTTTGAACTGAGAAATCAACCCAGCAAGGACCACCATTTGTCCCCCTATGAAATTGTGACAGGAAGACGCATGCATAGAGCCCACTCCCCACTCCGCAGACATTCAGATGCTCACAGAAGTGCGACAGTACTAGGGGAAGAATTCAATGAATACTTGACGAAGCTCACAAAATCGGCCAGTATGATTGCCAGGCAGCTAGTACCCGCATTCACACAAGAAGCAAAAAGTGATACAATAACACCAGAGGCAGACAGCCTAACAGGTCAGCTAATGCCAGGGGAGATGGTGCATGTGAGAAGTTTTGTATGTCGGTGGAACTCTCCAAGATTTCATGGCCCATATGAAGTGGTGTACTGCACACCCACTGCCATAAAGGTGAAGGGGCTGAGATATTGGATACATTTGACAGACGTACAAAAAGGTGTAACACAGGAGACAGAAATGAGAATGGCAGAAGAAGAATCGCAAAATTAATAGGAGAAAGGTGTAAATACAGAGGTACAAACGTGACAGAAAGAAGAAGCATTAAATGAAAGAATATAATGATGTATATAACAACATTAATGTAACAAAGAAATATTGCTCTCTCTACGTCTTTCTCTTTGTCGCTCTCGGTTCTAAGTAATAATATGCTAACAATAATTGAATAAAAAAAGATTATGGGCCTCATCACGACTTGGGCGGTAATGCGCCGGCGGTATTAGCCCTACGGCCGAACTCCCCGGCGCTAATAGCCCCAGATCACGAGTTTGGCGGTAATGTCAATCCCCATTCCCCATTGAGCCCATTCGGGAATGCCCCATTCCCCATTGGGCTCAATGGGGAAATTGCTCGCTAATACCGCCAGCGGATTTCCTGCCGGCGGTAATAGCGTACATTTTCAGCGGATTTCCCCCCAGCTCAGAGCTGGGGAGAAAGCCGCCGAAGTCCTGCTTTGGCGGACCCATAAATCCGGTGGTAATAGCGCTACCGCCGGATTTAAGGGTTACCGCCAAAGTCGTGATGAGGCCCTATGACAAGAAAAAGAAAGGCACAAAAATGAAAATAAGAAAAAAAAATGTTATTTATGTGAGTTGCTTAATACACTTTTATGTCTCATTATGTAGGAGAAACCATGGCAACAAAGGGGGCCCCCGATTTAAACAACACTAGAATAGATAGAAATGGAAATAGTAACTTTGACTTGCGCAGATACAGTTATGAGTGTGGTCTGTTTGTGTGTGCTGTGATATTTTTTTCAATGATGTTTCGACTAGTAATATATTGGCCAGTAGCATTTATATCAATTGCTATACATGAACGGGGAGGGAATGGGAGGAGCATGATAACACAAGGGACCCACCTCATATGGGATGGCTTTAAACTAATATGGGGGCATGGTACACAGCACAGTGGCACATGGCATACAAATAGTACAAGTGATAAACAGGTATCACCACGCCCCATTGCTGTGTACAATGCCTCTGAATATAACATTTACGAGCTGAATGACCCACATTCTTCTGAATTACCTTGGTTATATGATGACACCACCACCACTGTAACACAAGTATTTGAAACATCTATAGGTGACCTATCCCCCACAAGTGTAAAGCAAGAAAATGCAAAGTCAGCCAAGAGGTTCCTTGCCCTATACAATGAATGCTAAAATGGGGAACAGAAGGGAACACCTTTAACACAGCATAATGTAGAGAAAGAAAGAGTACATCCTAAAGGTAATAAATTATGAAGAAGGGAGGTGGGGAGGGGCAAGTATGATGAATATTCTGGACTGGGATTAGACACAATAGAAGACCCACAACACCCACACCAGTCCAACAAGTGGTATGCAGACATAAGTTCCACTGCATAGCTAACAATTAACGAGAGCTGTTACATGTGCTCTCTCCTCCCCCATGACTCAGGTACCCCCAAGGTGCTCTTACCACAAGAATCACCTATTGCAGATGCCCAGTTTCTCCTTCATCTCGCATTATGCAGAATAGAGAACACCTTCCAGCACACCCAGTTTCTTTTGAAATGCTGCAGAACGAAAAAACATGTTATTCGAGACCAAAGGGGTGGTGTGCCTGAAGGAAACATTTTTAGTGATTAAAGGGTCATTGTATTCATACAATAAATGGCAAGATGATCAAATTACATGCAAGGCAGAAGTGCTACTAGGGTTGGCAGCAGAAAAGTTGCTGTGGAGCGAGAAAACATGTGCTCCGGTATGGACCCAACACATCACAAAGCTCACTTGAGTAACAGCCTTGGAAAAGCCCTTCAAATTGCAAAAAGAAATGACCTACGAACTGTGCTTTCTCGGAGAAGGAAAAATAAACATGGGCACAAATAAGAACTGTAACAAAATGCTCATCATCCCAGACATGAAGAAAGGGACAGCTGCCTTAATACATACGTACTGGGTTTGCGGTAAACAGGCATACTTGCACCTCCCACAGTCATGGAGGGGCATGTGTTCTCTGGCAACGCTGCATTCGGCCCTGATGGTGGTCCCTGAGAGACATATTCAAGAGGGGAAGGGGCTGTCGGCCGTTCAAGAACCAGAGGCTCCACAACCAACCAATGAGGCCCCAGAGTATGCCCTATCCGGGGAGAACATGCAAAGCCCAGTATCCAGAAAAAGAAGGTCATCCAATTACAGATCTAAGGCATCGACAGAACTCTTGGCACAGATTCCAGACAGGTTCCGGTTGTTCAATTTCACTGAAGCATTTTTCGCTCCCTCGTCCCAAGTATCCAGGCGCAAGCTAGTGCAATATGGATCCAAATTATGCGCTGGGAGCTGATCAAGCTGGTCAACAACACAGAAGAAGGATTCAATGTGATCAAGGTGGAGCTAAGGGCCCTACGGCTAATGACACTGCAGAACAGGTATGTCCTAGACCTGTTAACATCCATGGATGGAGGTGTTTGCCGAAAAATCGGGAGCGCATGTTGCACTTTCGTCCTTCTGCAGATGCGGACAATGGGACCCTGTCCCACATTTTCGCAGCTGTGCACAACCTTGGCGAATGGATGAAGGCAGAAGGAGGGGTGCAGCCAAGCTCCTGGTTCAATGACATTTTTTCATGGGTACTTTCCTGGCTCGGGATGACGGTCAAACTATTGGTACCCATCATCGTCTTTTTGCTCCTGATTTTTTGTGTGTGCCAGCTGGGTCTTAGGTGCTGCGCAAATGCAGTCCCTAATGGTGCAATGATGATGGTGACAATGGGCAACGCTAGAGGAGTGGCACAGATGACACATGAAACACAAGTACAAACAGGTGAGGATCTGGGTCCCAAATATAGAATGGTACCATTGTACTGTGATGGGGACATAGTGGACAGATTAAACCACACTACAGTAAAGGAGCCCTGCACACTAGAGTGGTATAAGGAAGTGTGGGTAGACTTGGAGGGAGATGGCGGTGTATATATATGACCTGCACTTGAGATGAATATGCTAGAACGGGGCAGTGTAGGGTGTGGATGCCGCGAAAGGGAACACCGGCCTGGGTTGAAGCAGTAGCTGATGAGGAAGAACAGAGGAGGCTGGGCGAGCTACAATATTCATTACTTAACTAACGAAAGGGGGGAATGTATGGGAGGAAAAGTCTCCATGGCCCCCCTCCCCTCCATTCTCGCCAAGCATTCAGACTAAGACTCGTCCAGCAGCCACTGTGAGTCTTTGGCCAGGGATGCAGGATGACTGCGGACCAACGCATGTGGCTGCAATGCTCATCTGTTAAACTTCTCAGGCCTTATAGGCCCAAGCGGCCGGCAGGGCTGCAGCTCTCCCCTGCTGACCGCACACAGCGAGCCCAGTGCTTCCCTCACCCTCCTCCCCTCGGCATCCCTGCTGCAGTCCTGTTCTCACGTGAGACTAGTCGCAAATTCATTACATGACAAACACTGTATCTTTCACATTCCACAGTCCATCATTGAGCTGCAGATGACCAGGCTAAAACTGGAGTTTGAGAAAAACAAGCTTCCTCCATAAAACTTGTCCTGTCCTCTCGCAGACCCACATTCATGACATATGCTGTAGATAACCCCCAACCCTGTTCCCCGCTTGAAGTGCAAGACATGTATGCTAAGTCCGTGTGCCGCCCTGTTTCACCCATGCAGCTAAGCCATCTGAAGGGACGATAAATTTGCTTTGAATCCATGAGATTGATTGTACATATTGAAATAAAATGGCCCTCACCCATCCCAAAACGCACATGAAACCATGAAGTGTATGATCAAGCTTTTCATTACCAATCAAGGATTACTGTGTTTGCACAATACACAATGTAATGTATGATACCGACATATACACAATGATGTCCTAAAAATGTATGATTTCAAATGTATTTAATTAAGTATTCAATATGAATGTTTTTAATGAAGTGGGTGCTGAATGTATAGTAGAGTGCCCTTTTGTAGCATTTGTTTATCCACTGAGCATTGAGTTATGCACATCATATTGTAAGCAGAACGTTGCAGACCCTTCACTGTACCAATGCACACACTAACTTATTTCTACCTGATTTGAATGTAAGCTCTATGTGTGCCCCTCACAACGTTGTGAATGTACGACCCAACATGCTACGGGGTGGTTTCTCCCCTCACCACTCTCAGGTACCACCGTGTGCACAGCCCCCCACCGACCCTCATCCTCTGGCCGGGCCAGGATTCAAAGCCTCAACCCTGTGAATGATGTGATGGTACAACTGTAACCTCTCATCCCTTTTGCTGAGCCTGCACTAAGTATGCACCCTCCCCTCAGCCCCTGTATGCTACTATGAATCTGCCTGGCACCCCCAGACTCTGGTTAATGAAATATGGCTTAATCGTAATGCTTCTTTGAAGTAAGAGTGCATGCCCCTCCTCAAGCGTACTGCCCCAGCTCACCCCTGACCCCCTGTGTGGCAATATATTCTTCCCACACAAACAAACAATAAATAATTGCCTAAGGAGATCTAACATAATGATTGGTGAATGTGACACCATAATCTTATGAGTAATTTTGTTACTTGAACCCATTTGTTCTCACTTTTATTGTTCAGGTCAAACGTTTAAGAGTATGTCTCTCATGTGTTAACTTAGATAGATGATGGTGAAAGTATGTGTGGCCACAAGGGCAACTGTTATGTAGCATAAATTGTAACAGCTCGAACTTCCTCGGACCCAGCGCTCCACCCAGGTGAACCCAACTGACCCGAGCACCCTGCACTGGCACTACGTGGATCTCCGCCAATCATGGAGCACCGCCCTTAAACAATGCATAGTATCTAGTCTTCGACACCCAATCCCCACAACTATGTGCCCTCTATAACTTACCTCACTGAAGACGTTATTGTGTGATAAATCTGAATGTCTTTCTGTTGTCCGGCAGAGAGATCTCAGGTTTTGCAGACTTTTCTGCTTGCCCTGTATTGGTTTAGATAAACTTTTACTTTTTGAATTCACCCGGACATGGTCTGGGTCTCATTCCCATTTGGGGTGTGTCTATTATTGACTCGCGCAGGGGGAGTTTTAAATGCCTTATTGGATGACGCTCACTTTCACAGCCCACAGAAATATCACACAACCCTTTGAAGACCCACCATAACTAACAGCGTGCTAGTTGAAATACTAAGAAAGAATCATAACCACTTTAAACCTTTTAAGCGTGCCTGGCCAGTCCCAAATTACACAGAGGTTCTGGAGCCAGTACAAACCAGACTCAATAACAGAAATAGACAAAGTGCAAGCCAAAACCCAGATTTATTATCATCAAAATAAAGTAGGGAAAGCATATAAGCATTGCATTCATGGTGCTCTTGCTGGTTACATAAAAAACAATGGTTTATATATTCAACATTTGTCATCATTGATTTCATGCTATATTCTTAGTTACAAAAAACCACCGTAAATGCAGAATGGTTATGATTGTTTATGATATGATCGTTTATTTATTTAGCGCCTATACACAATGTGTTTCAAAGCGCTTCAAGGCAAGGGAGGGAACAAGGGAAAATACAACCACATTCTTACAGGCCATGAACAGTAAGGATGTGAAATTAACTATCGTACTCGGCCTGGCGATATTTCAGATAGTGCAAGAGCGAAGACATAGATAAGGAAGGGAGAGGGAGAGTGGGAAGGAAATGTAAACAGACAGGAGAAAAACAAAAGGTGAGGGAGAGGGGTGCAGAAAGGGAGGGGAGGAACAAAACAAGCGACTATCATACTAGGCCTGATGACATTTCAGATAGTGCTGGAGGGATGGTGGGGGGAAAAAAACAGTAATGGGAGGGTGGAGGAAACAGACGAGGTTGCTATCATATTAGGTCCAGGGACAATTCTGGTAGAGTAAGTGCATAGAAGAAAGTAAGGGGAGGAGATAGGAAAAGGGAGAAGGGAAAGGAGGAGAGAAAAGAGAGTAAGCTGTCAAAAAGAGTGTAGAAGCAAGAGTGGAGAGTGAATGCAATTGCAGAAGTCAGTAGTAACACATAATGTTGCAAGCCAGGATACAAGATGAAGATAGGAACAGCATGATTCAGGGCCACCATGAGTACAAGATGCAAAGGAAGTCCAGCATGAGAGTTAAGAAAGAGTGACACACCGTGAGTGAATGAATGAAGTTCATAAAATTCAAATCCAGCATTGGCCACAAGACAGTGATGGTGAAGGAAGGCACCAGGTGGACGGGGCTTGCTAAGTGGTGAAAAAGAGCAACAGGCAGGAAGTTACCAGATGGGGGGGGCTTAGGCCAGGTGACCTAGATCCACTTGCACCTGCTCCCCATCTGCAAAGGAAAAGAAGCTGGAGGGCTCCTTAAGTAGGGAAACAGAGCGGCAAGCAGAAGGCACCAGGTGGGCATGGCTTGCTAAGTGGTGAAAAAGAGCGGGAAGCAGGAAGGCACCAATTGGGCGGGGCTTGCTAAGTGGTGAAAAAGAGTGGCAGGCAGGAAGGCACCAGGTGGGCGGGGCTTAGGCCAGGTGACCTAGATCCACTTGCACCTGCTCCCCATCTGGTTAATAGAGGTGATTACATATACATTCTGTAGGGGTTGCATTTCTAATTGTGTAACACTTGTCTGCTGGCTCCTGAAGTGAACACCTTTAAATTGATAACAGTTACTAAAAAACCTTGGACAAATGACAGGACATCAAGACATGAGCCACACAGGAGTATGGGAAGAGAGGTCTACCGATGGCTTTCCGTTAAATTCAAGAATTTTCCATCCCTCATTTCTAGGCTGTTAGCCAGGGTGATATCTTATATTTGGCCTTGTATGTGTCTCCTGTCTAGGGATACTTGTAATGAGTAAGGCAAGTGTCCTAGCTGTGTTAGTTGCTAATGAATATGTATTTATTTTATTTATTATTAGATTTGTAAGGCGCGGCTAACTTTTGGGCATCTGGGCACAACAATCTTAAAAACATGGTTACAGAGACAACAACTTAAGAGATTGGTTACAGGTTTGACTTAAGCAAGTGGTTACATGAAATACAGATCATAAATAGGCATGCTTAAAGGATATGGTTACAGGGTAGAGCTAGTAGCCCTCAGGTGGCTAGGTAAACAGACTTAAGGAAATGGTTGCAGAATCAGAATGCTTGAGAGATTAGTTATGGATTTTGGCAGGCTTAATAATATGGTTACAGATAATGCAGATCATAGAGAGGCATGCTTAAGTATATGGTTGCAGGATAGCATGTCAGAAGTGGGTTTGGGCTTAGTGTTGCCACATTGTGTCACTTTAACCGTATGTTTGGAACATGTAGGTGGGTACCGGTCACAATGGGTTACTTAAAGGAGGGAGGGTGTAATTTGATGTGTTGAGTAAAGAACCAGGTTTTTAGCTTTTTGTGAAAGGAGAGTAGGGCTGGGTCCAGTTGTATCTCCAGTGGCAGGGTGTTCCAGTATTTGGCTGCCATTATGGGGAAACTTGAGCCACCTGCTCTTTGTCTTTTGTATCTGGGCATGGTTATTTGCCCGAGGTAGGCAGTGCGGGTGGGTCTGGAGGATTGGTTCCTAGTTAACATACTGGATAGTTAGCGTGGGGCAGTATTGGAGAGACATTTGTGTGTCAGCGTGAGTATTTTAAATTTAATCCGGTCCTTCACTGATAGCCAGTGAATGTTTCTTCTGGTGGAGGAGATATGTTCTGATTTGGGAATGTTTAATGCTGCTCTTACAGCATTATTCTGCACTGTTTGGAGTTGCTGGATGCTTTTGGATGAAGAGCCTGCAAAGATGGCATTGCAGTAGTCAACTCTGGAAAGGATAAGTACTCTTGCCAGGGTGATTCAGTTTTCTACTGTGACGTAGGGTCTACAGGCCATGATGAGTTTGGCTGTGTAGGCAGATGCTGATGTGATAGCATTGACTTGCCGTGTGAGAGTGAGTGAGGAATCGAGATAGACTCCTAGGGTCTTAACTTCTTTGGCGGTGGGGATATTGTTTCCATCTATGTTAAAGGATTGGTACAGTGGTGAGATATTTTTGAGTTTCGCTTGGCTGCCCAGAATGAGGATCTCTGTTTTGTCGCCATTAAGACAAAGCTCATTCCGGCCCATCCATGCTTGGATTGTGTGGTAGATTGCATTTAGGGCATTTGTTTGTGTGATGTAGTCTCCTGTGATTGGAATAAGTATTTGGGTATTGTCCGCATAGTTTGTGTATGTGACGCCTAAATAGTCCACTTTGTTAAGGAGATGCTTTGTAAAAGAGTTGTACATGGTGGGAGAAACACATGTTCCTTGGGGGACTCCACAAGTGACTGGTGCGGGGCTAGCAGCTGTTGTAGAGGAGAAGACTCTCATTGTTCTCTTAGTGAGGAATGATTTAATCCATGCTATGACATTGTTGGAGAAGTGGGCATCGCTGGCTATGATGTTATGATTTACCAGGTCAAATGCCGCTGAGAGGTCTAGAAGCAGGAGGATGGCTAGATCACCTTTATATCTGATCAGATCCATTTGTGCTTTGAGGTCAACCAGGGCTGTTTCTGTGCCGTGACCCAGGCAGAAACCTGACTGTCGAAGTCCCAGTAGATGGTGTTTTTCTAGGTAATTTTGGATATGGACATAAGCTACTCTGTGCAAGATTTTTAAAAGGAATGGTACCGTTGTGATGGGTCAGTAATTAGTAGGTACATTAGGGTTCAAGTAAGGTTTTTTCAAAAAAGGCATTACCCAGGCTTCCTTAAGGTTGTCTGGTACTTTATAGAAACAAAAGAGTTATTTATAAGAAAGGTGATGAACGGTGCCAGGTTAATTGTGCAGTCTTTGATTAAGGTTGCAGGGCAGATGTCACCTTGGCAGCATGTAGGTTTGAGACCTTTGATGATATTAGTAGTTTCCTCTATGGTAATGGTGGAAAACTCAAACTTTGGGAAGGGTTTGGGTGTAAGTTGTTGGGGTGAGTTAAGTTTCAATTTTTAGTTGTTAATTTTGTGCTGGAGAGTTGTGATTTTGTCCATTAAGGCCTTTTGTATGTCCTCACACCAAGCTTGGTCTTTGATACAAAGATCCGACATTTGTGAGGGGGTTTCTAGTTCTCTTAGGACTGAGAAGAGCTCTTTTGAGCTGCAACTGGCATTTTCAATGCACAGGTTGAATGCATTACTTTTGGCTTGATGGGTAGCTTTATTGTAGTCAGAGGATATGGGGGTGAATTGTTCTTTTTGTTAGTGGTTGAAGGTTTTTTTTCTCCAATTATTTTATGCGTTTCTTTTTTGTTGCATAGATCTTTAAGTTCGGTGGTGAACCACTGATTAAAGTGTGCTTTTGGTTTAGCTTTGCAATTTACCGGGGAGATACCATTTCTAGCGCTGATTTTATGGCTTCATTATAGGTGGAGACCATGGACGTAGGGTTGGCTGTCTTTTCGATGCATGTAGTGAGTTGTGGGATCAATGGGAGAATGCTATCAGGCGTGATCTTACGTGAGTTGTGGACCTGTGTGGCCTGAGCTAACTTCATTGGAAGAATAGTTGCTGGGCTAGTGCTGATTGAGAAAAGTATGCTATTATGGTCTGACCGAGGGCAAGGGGTGTTCTTGGAGAGGACTGTAGAGCAGTTGTGGTCCACGAGGGCACGGCCAGAGGATCGTAGGGTGAATCATTGAGATTCAATGGTTTTCGCTACAGTGGAGGCTTGAGTGTCTGAACTGTCATGAAGCCCTAAATTGAAGTCTCCAAGGGCGATTACCTTGGACGTGTGTTTAGTGTCCATGGTAAGAAGGGTGGCTATGTCCCCGTCAAAGGAGGAGACCTGAGGGTCTATAGATGAGATGCAGGATGAGTGAGGTAGTGGCAGAGATAGTAATTTTAGTGGATAGAAGTTCTCCAGATGTAAAAGGGATGTTTGTAATTTGTGTGATGTTCAGGTTCAGTTTGGAAATGAAGGCTATGCCTCCACTTTTTGCATTAGTTCTGTCCTTTATAATAATGGTATAACCATCTGGTAGAGCCAGGGATAGTGATGGGCCAGCTCAGGGTGGCCTTAGGCGTGGGGGAAGGCTTTCACCGTCCGGTTCCCCTCCTGGCATATGAGGACAATGTAGCAGGTTGCTAGGCAACCAGTTGTAAACAAAGTTGAACGTGCATTGCGGCGGCCATTTTAGGGTCCTCAAGGCTTCTTTGTAATGGTCCACGGAGTCACGGCTCCACGTGGGGAAAATATGGTGTGATACCAAGTAGATGTGGGCAGTAGTAGGTCAGCACAGGTGGGGAAGTGCAGATTAGGTGTTAGCAGGCCTCAGATTCGCTTCCTGGCTGATCCTGCAGCACGCACAGCTTTGTCTCGGAACCCTTGCTGCTCCTGCAGTAGACTCGGCTTTGGCTCGGAATCCTAGCTGCTCCTGCAGCTCACGCGAGTACGGGAGGGAGGGGGTAAGCTGCTCCAGCAGCTCCGCTTGTGGGGAGGCTCCTGCCCTTGGTCCTGAAGAGTGTGGAATAGACAGTGTTCTTCAATTATCGGGTCATATGTGATGGGACTGCGTTTGGAAGTTGTTCACCTTTCATTTATTAGGTGTTTAGCTACTATCAATGTTATGTTTTCTCTTGCCACTGGAAACACTCTTCAGTAATTATTCATAGAGTCTTTTGACTTATTGTTGTCCTGCACCTGGCTTACAAAGACTGGTTTTACTTTTATAAAAACTTCCATTAATCTGGGAGTATTGTTCCTGCGTACTGGGAATTGCTATCTTGTGTTTTCACTGCAACATCCTGACCCTCCCTTTATTCGTGATAACCTTGGCTGTGGTTGACAGCTCCTTCGTGAACAGTGCACAGATCTATATTTTTGTGATTTCTGCATTTTGAGTTCTCGTGAATCGTTGAGGCCCTTTGCTTAGTTAGAAGCATGTTGTGGCTTCCATTTTGGAAAAGATGGCTGCCGATTATTGTTGCATTTCTTAGTAAGCTATATTTGCATGTCATTCAAGTTGCATTCAGCTTATACATTGCTTATGGAAGTATTATTCATGTCTTACCAATACTATGTTAATATTCTTCATGTATAAGTCCATATGTTGCCTAGTGTGCACTTTCTTCATGTTGAGTGCCCATTTGCTTTGTATCTAATGAATGTACATGTATTGCCAAAGCTTTAGATTGGTTACTGATTCCATCTTGAGATTAGATGGCGTCCATCTCCTGTGGACCTTCCTGGGATAAGGGCGGTAGAGTTGTCTTAGAAAGTAACATTTCTCACCTGTGCGGTATTGATCTGGGGGAGGGGCAGAAGCTATAGATGACTTTTTCATCTGCCTCTGAACACTCCCCCATCTGGTCGAGTCCTTGAGCACACCCTTACTTTTGCCTTCTATCAGTTAAGGCTCTTTGGGTATCTATATCTTCATCAGCCCCCCTCAAGTAATCCGCATGTCTAACATGTTCGTCCACACTCGAGGTCATATAGCAGCCTTCCCCTTTGGAATCATAATATACCCAGTGCTCGTTGTAATTGAGAGGGTCCTGAGGACAAATACATTTTTATCCTGGAGGGGTGTTAGGGCTTTCCGTTGCTTAGGTATGAGGTTTGAGTATAATAGCGTATGTGATCATCCAGGTTTATTACTATTTTCAGTCCTACTGCCTTTTTGGCAGTCTTTTTGCATTGACTTGTTGCAATTCTTAGAATACAGAAGGAAAATAGTACTAGTACTAAAACGGCCATCAGTACTTTGAATGCATTAGCCAACTAGGAGGAGATCCATGAGAACAGGTAATTAAACCAATTCATCATCAGCAATATTGTTTACCTTCCCCACCATTCTTATGTGTATTTCATTTAATGTGGCTTTGGCCCCTGTGAGGGTTTCATTCTCCTCACTGTGGGCATATGCAGCAAAAAGGCCCAATTTATATGCACACACCATCCTCTATGGCTGTTATCAGACCGAGAACATACCTGTACTGGAGGGTCATGAGTGTAATTGCCCTCAGCAGTGCTCTTGTGGCATTAAAGACTTTTACTGTAGTGTGTATTGCCTGTTACAGCTCCCAGCGTGTTATTTGCAGGCATTTGCATTCATGTTGATTTGCAACCTGGCAGTAAAGAGGGATGTAAAGAATATCTCAGTTCTGACAAACAATTTATGTTTATCTGGTGTGGCGTCATATGCATTTTCCATCTTCATTGAGTTATAGTTGTTCCTCTTTATGCATGCAAGTGAGAGGGTCGTCTGATTTCTTCTGTGTGTTCTCATTTTGGGTAAATCCAATCTGTACTTCACTTTGGGGTACTAGCAAGGCTGATGTACTTATTGCCACCAGTTGGCACCCTTTGTTTTCCCTTGCTTTCACTGTGCTAGTATTCCTGAAACATAATGTGGCATTCTTCCCTGGTATTATGGCTAGGTGTCCTCATCCTCTACCCATGTGAGCAGTTTGGAATACTCAGTGCATTGTTTGAGACATATAACATTTGTAGTATGCAACAACATATGTATCTTTATTGTCTAGCCAATCCTTCACTGGTTTAGTACCCTATTTTAATTGCATCATCTTTGATGCTGTTTTACTTTATAAGTTCATGTAACTGTAATGTTTGCCAGCGCTCTCTCGAGGCAGAAGAGTTCTCTGAATGCCAACTTTATATAAAGCAACTAAATCTTGCAACCTGTTCTCTTAGTCTCATTCCCCTTTGGGTGTCTTATATTTTTTTTGGATATGCATGTGTAAATCGGGGAGTGAGCCTTTACACAAGGTAGGAGTCGGGATACACCGTTACCACCTCTTATTCATGCGCTTCAATAGCCAAAATCAGCGCTATCAATTCTGCCGCTTGAGCTGAGAAATGCACAGGCAATCTCGGACTTGTCACTCTCTCAAAGCTATTATTCTCTTTTGCCTTCACTACTGCTGTGCCAGTGTGCCTTTCTCCAGTGCTATGGTCTATTGAGCAGACCCATCAATAAAGAGAAGTGTCCCCTCTCCTAGGGCACTTTCCTTGACATGTGGTATTTCATCGTGAAATTCAGTGTACTTAGTGCAACCCTGCACATTATCTCCTTCCTTTACTGGTTCTGTTATAAACATGCTGGATTTCCCATTCTGCACCTGACAATTTTAATCAATGGGTTTGATATAATTACTTCACAAACAGAGGCTCTCGTTGGAGTCAATGTGCTTTTGGGTATTTAAAGTATGGCAGATAGAGCATGCTCAATGTATAATGTTACTGTGCAGCCAATAGTAATACTGGCATATTGCTCAATCGCAAAGTGTCCTGCCGCCAATGCTTGCTCGCAGGGATAATGACCTCTCATGACTGGATCTAAAATACCATTCTAGAATGCAAATGGTTTGTGTGCCATGTGGGTTTTCTGTGTGAGGACAGCCATCATCACTACTCCATTTGAATGGGAAAATTAAAATCATTTTTCATTGTAATTGGGTATCCCTAACACAGGAGCTGTACTAATTGCTAGCTTCAATTCATCAAAGTCGTCTATCTTCTCGCCTGTCCAGGCTATATCACTGTTATCTTCAAAGCATCCTTCAGTCCTTTAAAAAGTGGCCTTACATATGTGCTGTAGTCAAAAACCCACACCCTGCAATAGTTGCAAAGGCTTAGAAATTGCTGTAACCTTTCACTGGCTCTGACTTGGATGTCTTCATGATTGCTTCTGCTCTTTCAGGTGTCATTTCCTTCCTTCTTTTAATATTAGCTGACCTATATACAAGACCTCTTCCTGGCATTATTTCATTCGATCTGTGTCAACCTTGTTCCCTTTCTCAGCCAATACTGTCATCAGCTTTACTGAGTCTGTCCTGCACTGATCCTCCTTGTTGCTGTACACTAAAATGTCAACTACATATTGTATTACCTTGCTGTCAAGCTGTACATTTTGCTACTCTTTTCTAAAGTTATTGGATTTTCTAAGTGATCTTCACTTCCAAAATATTTGCTTTGGATGTGGTCTATTTCTTCAAGGAGTACTTTGCCTGTGCCATGTAGGAGAATGTTATTAAAATGTTGAAGTTCTAAAGCAGGACTTTTTGCATAGTACAGTCTCTGGACAGGATTCCATAGAGTAGAATGGTGTGTTGCTAACATTTTGATGTGGTGGTAGGGGCTTTTGCAAGCAGGTCCTGAAATGCAGGCTAATGAATGACAGTGGTTGTGATTGGGTCTCTCCTACTTTAGTGCAAGTCATCTTCATTGTCACAAAATACACAACAATCAATTGGTTATAAATACTATAAGGGACCATGATACGTGGCCCTCTATAATTGATTGTCATGCTTGTACCCTTGTGGAAAATTCCACTTACTAGCAGCACACAAGTTGGCTACCCCAGATGCTGGGGGGTTTGGCCTGGTCATACATCCCCACCCAATTAGCCCAACATCAATCATCACACCTGCGGTCTGCCATTCAATTGGGCTTTGAACTTGGCCTTGCAGAAGCTCTCTGTGCCTGAGAATAAAAGAGAGTTTGGCATGGTCTTATCTTCTGGTTTCGATGTAGCTCCACCCACAGTCTATTTTGATTTGACCATGTGACTGGAGAGCATGTTTTCGAGAACTTTGTTGCATATAATACTATTAAATGATGAACTCTTGACGCCTTCATTGTTTTTTCATTCCACCTCAAACAATGTTTGTTTCTTTCTCACATTCATATAGCTTCCAGCCAGCCTTTCTTGAATTCTCCTTTGCCATCAGCTATTTTCCAACTGTGCCACGCTCAAGCCCTTTCCATTCACAGGGTTCAGGTTTGCTAGAGTGCATTGTGGATCATCCATATTCTATATATTCCTATGTATATACATTGGTACATCACTGCAATCTATTCACCATGTAGCCAGCCTCAGGATTACTTTGTTTACTTGTGTTGCAGCATCAGTACAAGTGTAAAAGGACTTTGCATTTTCTTCAGTGTATCTTTGCATGAACATCTTAATGTTGATCCCAAAATGTTGCTTAACTTCGACACCTCCTCTTCAGAGTTTATAGAATGTTTATGTTCCTTCTTCATTTGTGTCTTTTCTAGGTGCGTCAGTTCTGCTTTTCATGATGTCACCCTTCCTCTTTCTCATCCATATTCATACTTCTTCAGGGATTGTTTCCAGAAGACCATCATTTCTTTGTGAATGCACAAAAGGTTTCTCAGTCGATATCTTGCCTCAAGAATTCTTTGCGGTTTAGGCATCCTCACTGGTACAGCACATGTCGCAATTTCTGGCTCCCAACATATAGGCTACATGGTGACAGAGCTTTTAGTAGGGGTATTTTTCTCTTCCTCTACACAAGAGGTGCTAGTTAACTTTCAAACAGGAGGTAGAATATGTATTCAACATTTTGTATCGATCTGTGGTCTTCAGAATACATTCGTAAAGAGCGGTATTGTGATGGTTTTATTTGTGTGCATCTTCACCCTTTTCCTGTAGGAAAGTGTAGAAGAAAGGCTTGTGCTTCTCTTTTTTCCCATATGCTGATTGGAGATCCTTTGGCTTGACGCATTTGATATGTTTCTAGTGCATCTTCTATGGTGTCCTTGGAGTGTTGTAGGTAAATAGTATACTGTTTGTTCATTTTTTATTTCTTTGTAGTACTCATTGTTCTCTTTAAGATATTATAGGGCTTCTCTAACTTTGTTTAAGTCTACTAGTTGTTCCCAATGTATTTTGTCTTTCGTTGGTACACAATTCACTAGGATAATCACACATTGATCTATTTGCTGTTGCACTCCTAAAGTGTCTACATTTTCTTTAATATCTAATGGCAAATATACTATTTGGCCACAAAAGCCTTTTAGTAATGGAGAAGGAGGCAATTTGGCTGTTTTGGTTTGAAGGTGTATTATAGCTTGAAATGGGTCTACTGTTGGATTATAATGCTCTCATACAAGTTAAGCTGTTGGAGAGGTTTTGGAAGTGGGAATATTTCCAGGTTATTAGTGTTAGCCCATGAAGGCATTTGGTTATTATCAAGCTTCATATTGCAATATCAATATTTGTTTTCTGCTGTAGGATATAGAGCTAATTGGAACCATTGGGATTCCTCATTGTCTTCTATTCTGTACGTTATATCTACAGTTTTGGTGCTCTTTTTATCAAATGTTCTGCGACAACACACACATACTGAATTTGGTATTTCAGCAAATGTGCTTTTAAACTTTGCTATTTCTTTTTTGATCGTGTTTATTAGAAGAACTTGCACATTTTTCCGGCAACCGGGAATGGGCAATTACCGGGTCATTATGGTCCTACCAGACCCGGTAATTGGCCATTCCCGGGCTCCAGTAAAAAATGCTCCCCATCCCTATTGAGACATTCAGAATGGTGTCAGTGCATCCGACATGCTCTGCTCGCGGCTGCCAGTCCACCCGCCAGGTCAGACTGTGCCGTTGAAAAAAGGCACCCCGCAAGCAGAACTCATAGTTTGCCAGCACGGTAACAACAGTACTGGCATGCTTACCGGTACCGCTGTTACCGTACTGGCAAACTTGTAATGAGGCCCACTGGATTTTCTAAGTGCTCTTTACTTCCAAAATATTTACTTTGGATGTGGTCTATTTGTTGAAGGAGTTCTTTGGCTGTGCCATCTAGGAGAATGATAATATTAAAAGGTTGCAGTTCTAAAGCAGGACTTTTTGCATAGTAAAGCCTTGGGACAAGATTCCGTATAGTGGAATGGTTTGTTGCTAACATTGCGATGTGGTGGAAGGTAATTTTGCAAGCAGGTCCTGAAAGGCAGGCTAATGAATGTCCTCACAGTGCAGTATAATTGTGCACTGGACAGGAGTCCATTGTTTGCAATGTTTTTATTCTAATTTTTTCTTCTACTTTCACATAGTGATTGAGGAATTGGTGTAAAGATGTTATGGATTGTTTCCATATGTTACACATTGAAGTGCAGGGCCATTTGTAAGCAGGATGGATTGGAACGGGGGAATGAAGAGATGATTTAAAGTTTGTTGAGTACATTTTTTCAATGATGGTTTCTTGTGCCATAATGGTGTTGTCTACGATTTCATACCGTTTGCCCTACTATGTATGGCAGTTGGGTTTTTCTGCTCTTGTTCTTATGCATCTTCATTGAAATATGGTTCTGTGCTGCTTGTGTGACTCCATTCACCTGCACAGAAGTTTACAAAGGTATCTATGTGACATTGCACATTTTTAAATGTACATTTTGTAGTTTACTGATTCATTTTGTTAGTGTTTTCATTCTGGTTAAAATTAATCTAAACTATTTTCTTTTGAGGAACATTGCAAGGTCAATGAGACCTTCCAGTATTAGTTTTCTGTGGTCATTTTTAAAGGTTGAGTGTGATATCTCTGCTTTTTTTTATAAGATTGTTAAGTACTCTACGGTGGAACATTTTTTGTAAAATTTAATTTTGGGAATGCTTAACTGTGGCTATCTTACAATTGGTAGATGTAGTGTTAGCGCCATTAGTAGTTTTATTATTCTTAATACATTTCTTTTTCTTTTTACTTTTTGTAAGAGGGGGCATAGATTGTTTTACTGTTAGCTGGTTCAGTTTTGCTGATTGACTGTACTAGCTGTTTTGTTTGAACATTTTCTATAAATTCTGCTATAGGTGGATGAGTATTTTAGATGCTTTTAATTCGATCTGCTCTATTTTTTTTTTCTACAGAGTTGCTTTTTGGTAGGCATTACCTTCTATCTGTTGGAGAAAAGGGAATGTTTGGTTTGGACTTAGGTTTGGACTAAGGTAATAAGGGGTATGCCCCCATACATTTGATGATCATTTGATGATCATGAAGGGACCCCAGGCTTTCTGAGACATTGGGCGTCTTCAATCCACACCACTAGGCTGCAGGACCTCACTGTGGGGACCAGTCTTCCGTGCATGGTGAAGAAAGAGAGGTCAGTAGATGCAAGATTGGTTAAAGTTCTGTCTGCTCCCTGGAGGCGCGGTGCCTTGTTCCAGCTGTGTAGTGTGACTCGACGGATCACCACATCGGAGTGCGTCAAGTCCCGCAAGTGTAATTTGGAGGTAAAGCAGGGAGGGAAAGAGGGTTCTTTACTTTTCATTTAAGATGTTTTTGTAAGGGTGCAATTGGAATACGGGGGAATTAGTTAAGGTTGCAGGGATTGCAAAAGTGGGTGTTTTGATGGAGTGATTGAACTGTTCTGTGTTGTGTTTGTGCCCTCCCTATCTTACACGTGCAAAAAGAATAAAACAGACACACCCCGGATGGGGAATAAGGCAAAGAGAGCAGGCTGCGAGAGTTCAAGGCAACGTTTATCTAATGAATGGCATTCAAAAGATCTCTGACAGTGCTCTGACACAACTTATCATTATAGGGTAAATGACGCAACTAACATAGGATACTACGTTGGTCCCGGATTGGTCAGTCCACACGATGCCTCAGGTGTGGGTGGCATCTCTTCCTTCGGGTTGGTTGCTTGTTTGGCAGGAGGATTGACGTCAGTCATCTGTGCTCCGAATGGGTGAAGGTCAGGTCACTCGGAGGCAGGGTGGTCACTATCTAAACTAACATAATATATTCTTAAAAATGCATGCACTAAATAAGCATTGTTCAAGTCTTTCAGTAGTTTATCATGTCTCTATAAAAGTCACACATATATCTATACTATCAATAGCATTGGATTATACAGGTCTTAGGTTAAGGGTCTTGACCACTATAATACACTGGTTGAAGTTAAGGTCTGCACTCATAAGAATCTCTGGTATGTGGCATTTGTTAGTGGAAGGCAATGATATACTGCAGCAGGGGTCTAATGTTAGTTGGGGATCTACTGTGTGGGCATCATGGCGTGGTGGTGGTCTAGCACATGAAAAGAATATCTTGCAGAGACACAGGGTCACACTAGCAGTAAGTTTTCACTGGCGAGGGTGTGGGTGCAAGGACACGTTTGTGGAGATGGACGAGCTATGTGCTTAGCTCATGCTGGTTCACATGCAGGACAGTGATCTCAGAGGAAGAGTGATGTGTTACAGTTATTATTTGTTGCAAGCATCTCCGGCTTCAGCGTGAGAATCGAGCCGCAGAGTTTTCCAGTCAAAGTGAGAACGAGGGTGGGGGCCATGTGCCCTGCACACCTGGCCGCTGCGAGAAAGGGAAGAGAAGCGTTTTTTGTACTATCGCAGTGAGGCCTAGTCACCAAGATGGATTCAAAAGGGGGTAGAAAAATGGATGCCCCGTGTCCTGCTCAGTGGTCCCATCTACGCGAAAGTCAACCAGAGTTAAGATCGCATAAGGGCAAGGGCGAACCCACTACTGGAGGCACTTGGTCTGAGTCTTGTACTGAGAAGTAAAGGATGCGACGGGCCTGATGGCTCCTCGATCCCACAGAGTTGTAAGTCCTTTGTGTATATATATCGTATTACCTAGTTTGTTACTTTAGAGGTGTGAAGTGGTATCCTTAAGAAACTTATAACCTGCGTATTTTGCAAGCTGAATCCAACACGAAGGAGCTATTCAAAATTCTCAAAGAATTTGAATCCCCTTCTCCCATACCAGATACTTAACAAAGATAGCTCTTAGTGCAACAACATCCAAAATGCTCTCCTCTCCAAAATAACCTCCCTACAAGCCAAAATCAATGCCAAACAAAACACTCTCCTTTCTAAACCTCTTGCGCCTAAAACCACTACCACTGTCACCCAGCCCCCATTTAGCTTCCTTCCTCTCACTATCCCAGAGGTTGAAAAAATCATCAGTAACCTTAAACCCTCCAACTGCCAAGGTGACTCTTGCCCTGCACCTATCATTATGGAATCTGCCTATCATTAAGGAATCTGCCCATGACCTTGCTCCCTTCATTACCACCTTCATCAATTCCTCATTTCACTCTGGAATTGTCCCCAACAATCTGAAGGATGCACGGGTCATGCCTCTGCTGAGAAAACCTACTCTAGATCCATCCATACCTACCAATTTCAGACCGATCACCACGGTCCCGTTCCTCCTAAAAATCTTAGATAGAATGGCCTACCTTCAGATAAAGAAGTATTTGGAGACTAACAACCTACTTGACACAAGACAATCTGGCTTCAGACCCAGGCATGGGACAGAAACAGCCTTATTATATCTTAAAACACAAATAGAGGACTTAAAATATAATGGCAAACTAGCTCTTCTACTACTCCTGGACCTCTTGGTAGCCTTCGATTTGGTCAATCACCAAATCCTATGCCAACATTTGAAATCAGCTGCCCACTTTTTGGAAAATGCCACTAACTGGATTAGATCCTTCCTGGACAATAGACACATGAGAGTATTCTCGCCCACCGCATCCGCTGACCCATCCCCGGTCCCCTGCGGAGTTCCTCAAGGGTCATGTGTATCTCCTACGCACTACAATGTATTTACCAAACCATTGTTCGATGTGCTTGACTATCTCGGTGTTACCTACACCAACTACGCGGATGACACCCAGATACTCATCCCCATCACTGGTGACTACATTGTAGGCAAAGCTTTGAACGATGTATACCAAGTCGTCCAAGCATGGATGGCACAACACAAGCTTTGTCTCAATGATTACAAGACAGAGCTCCTCATCCTTGGCACCCAACAAAGACTTAACAAGCTCAACCCGTCCATCAGCGCCTTCAACATTGATGGTAACTCCATCAAAGTGGCCAAAGAGACCAAAACTCTAGGTATCTACCTTGATTCCAATTGTCCCTAAATCGAGAAACGAATGCAGTCGCTGCTGCCTCGGCTTACACATGTAAGTTGATTACAGCCTGCCGCCCATTCCTCTCCACCCAGAACTGCATTATTCTCGCAAGGACATTGGTTATGTCTAAACTTGATTACTGCAACACACTTTATCAAGGCACCAACCAACGCAACCTCAACAAACTGCAGATCTCCCAAAACAATGCCATCAGAGCAGCCCTCAATATCCCTAGATCGGCTCACATCACTGATACTAGGAAGAGCTTACACTGGCTCTCTGTTGCCCAAAGGATATCGCTCAAATCACCGACTCTCACTCACAAATGTGTCAACAACCAGGTCCCTATCTACTTAGCCTCCTGCTTCTCTCAGTACATCCCCTCACGGACTCTAAGATCTGCCCAAGCACACTCACTTACAATTCCCAAATACAACCTACAGACTGCCGGAGGTGTCAGCTTCCCAGTCCTCGCAGCCAAACTTTGGAACTCCCTGCCATTGTCCATCAGAACCCTTACATCCGCCACGCTATTCAAACACAAAGCCAAGTTCTGGCTATCCTCTACATCTCACCTATTACCAGCCTAAGCCACTTGTTCCACTGCACCTGTCCTACTGGCACCTTACTGCTTGTGAATTTAATATGTTTTGCCTGTAACTGTATCAATGCCATTTTTGTACCCTTGTGCCTTAAGATATGCGCCTGGTTGCCCCTTCGCCTAGTGCGATATACAAATAAATAAAATACAAATACAAATCCTACCCGACACACCCACCATAGCGGTTGTCTTGATTCCCCTTAGTTGCTTGTCTGTTCACTCAAGAACTCCTAAAGGTGGGGTGGCATCTTATGGTAAGTCCAACTGTAGATACCTTTCTGAAGTAGTCTTTATGGCGTATCAGCTGTGCTTCTTGGTTAGTCAAAGTAGTGAAGGGGAAATTTCCTGTAGTAAGTGTGGAGAACCACTAAGGACTTGGCTAAGGGTAAAAAGAGAATTCTTTGGATGGACAATTGTTGTGTCACGGGTTTGGCTCGCTAACAGGTTTTTGTGGAGCTATTTTTTGAAAACTTAGGTTGGAGTGTGGCGACTTTGTTGAATCATTTCTGCCATGTATTACCCTGCTATAAGGTGAACATGCTAAAGTATCATAGAGAATGGTTAGGGGAAAGTAAGGGAAAATGATCTATCTTGCCCTTTCGAGGGAACCTATGATAGAGGGATACTGGGGAATTCACATAATTTCTTGACTACGAATTATAAGGGCTTGAAATTAGAAAAGTGGCTAAATGTTTTAGAACTCTGGTGCATGTATGAAAAAGGCGGTAAGGGACATTGGGGGTCATTATGAGTTTGGAGTGACAGCCAGGCTGGAATGAATAGGGGAAAACTGTTTAAAAGCAGGCGCCTGGGAATTGGAAAGCAGAGTCGACCTCTGGAATGAAAGAACCGAAGACAAGCTGAAAGAAAACGACTGCTGCAACTCCTGGTCCACTGGTAAAGCCCTGCTGCAGGTCCAAATTGCCTGAAACTCCATCGACAGAGAAGCCCTTCAAGGTTAACTTCTTCCCTTGAGTTTGGTGGTAACAACCAACTTGCAATTCACCTGGACACCGTCCCTATATTGGTCGCAATTTCTTCAGAGTGCTGTTGAAAATCGGATAGCCAGTGAGAAGGATGCCAGTTTGTGGTCTTTAAGGCACTCACACCTTAAACTGACTTTTTGCTAGGCCCTGAAGCCCCTTCGCATATGTAGACTAATGCACAATAACCATATACCAGTGATACGACAGACACAAGGTTTGATTTCCCAAGTACTATGGTTTATTGCAAAAAATCTGCTCAGTCGGCCGACTGGGTCTAACATCTCACAACGTGTGTCACCCAGAACTCGTGAGATGCAAGAGAACGAACATCATACTAACAGTTAGATATATACAAATAACAGCCTTCAAGGCACATCAGAAAAACCCATAATGTATCTTCTTGAGCTAGGGTTCGCTGATTGACAATTATGACAATTATGAAACATTATGACAAGTTTCTTATCCTTTGCAAAAGTTGCAGACATAGTTCTTTGTTATTAGAGCACAAAGCACTTGTTCAGAAGCATATCGTGTTTGCGAGAGAGACACATTCCAAAGCACGTTATCTATCAGTTTCTATTCATGAACTGGGGGTCAGCCTGTTCTAAGGAAGCTCTGTGAGGGAGGACCGATAGAAAAGTATAATTCATGCTTTAACTGCGTATTGCTGCAGCTGTAGTGAGACAGGCCGGCACCTGGTCTGTTGATTAAATGCCGTTTCTGCTGGCTCTCAAGGACTTTGTGAGGGAGGAAAACAATGTATTTCTGCATTGCTTGGCATTCCTGTCTGGGTTGATCTATCAACATGCAATCTGTGGCCTCGTACCGGTATGAGCTTTCAGAGCATTATACATTTTGCAAAAGCGTTTGACAGAAAGAAAAAAGCAAAATGGCTAATATTAAACAAGATGGACACCCTATGGTTATACTGACAAATCTGTTTTTGCGGTGTTGGTTATGTGATGCGATTGGTTTACGGCCAACATAATGTACCTTCTATACTTGGTTAGGGTTGTTTTCTAGATTTACAAACCCTCCTTTTGGCCGTAATCCAAGAGTATCATTCATACATATTATCTTCATCTGACCATGTATCTAATTCTGAACTACACATGCTACTGTAATCATCATCTTCAATATTAATTGCCATGAATTCCTTCATTGTTTCCATTTCGGTATTTATGTCCTTATCCAACCTGGGAGTTTGTTTTCCTTTTATCATATGTACACATTCATTTGTTATTTCAGAGAAAAAGATTGGCAGACATTGTATGCAGAAACAGCAGCACATGAGGTTCCCAAGTAATGTTGTCAAGATTGCAATTAGCTTCCATCCCCATGAACGCAGCAGTTCCCAAAACCATGGACCTATATTCAAATCCCAACCGCCTGTCGGAGTATGAATGTCAGAACTCAGAATGTGCAATTTCTTGATTGCTTCAAAAATCGTAGGAGAGGAGTCACTTATAAATACACAGCACGCTGAGCCCACGAATTTGCACACACGTCCACGATCAGCCAAAATTATATCAAGAGCCATCCTATTTTGAAGTGTCATTAGTCTAACTGCCTTCTCTTATAATGTCATATTATATAATATATCAGTTGTTCCATTTATCGTTTTTTCTAACACCCTGGACCATGTTCTTATATTCCAGGAATGTATTGCTTGTTCCCAGAATGGTATAAATGATTTGACTCTATCCTCTGTAATTAACCATATATCATCCCGTCATGGCCTGGATCTGGATAATTTGGATATTTCTGACGTTTTGGAAAGGAATACACCAGGAAAAAGGACCCCTAAGTAATAGATGCCTCCCCAATTTCTAGGTAACCAGGGATAAGCTTGTTCCCCAAATATAAAATAAACAGGATCACCAACATATATCGGTTCTTCTTCTTTCTCAAGTACTGCAATATTCATGCATCTAGTGAATGTTCCTACTGAATAAGAGCCCCTCTTTCGTAAGCAAAATGTAACAGTACGTGGACTGTGATTGATTCTATAGGATGGGGGCACAACGTCCTTGTTCCCTACTGGATTCATATGGAAAGTGATTACAGATGATTTATAAGGCACGTAGAGTCTGTCTACTGGTCTAATAACTGGTTTTATTATTCTTGCCCTGTTAAATATGGTACAACGCACTGGTTCCATTACCGCTCTTTCAAACTCATCTATGTTTGTTCCATCCAACTGACCCGTATCACACTTACTCCATTTCCCGAAGAATAGTGCACTCAATGATCCATAACATGCCGTATTAAGGGGTAAAGGCTGTACCTACCAACCCATTCCTTTCCCGCCAAGCTGGGGTAAATGGGAGCAGACCCAACAATTCATTCTATTCAGAATAGTGTGAGTCATATTCATAAACAAAAGCAATGTGTTATTATCATACCCTCTTCTGTGTCTTTCTTCTAATGGAGGGAGAGTATAAGAGAGCACATGGACCAGACTGTCTGTGGCAGGGGTATTGGTAGCAGTCAAAAGAGAGTTCAACGGATGCACAGTTTCCAGATACCATAATATTAGGACCAGTGTAATCAGAAGGCAAAACAGTGTTATAATCATCAACGTATATTTCCTACAGCAAATCCTTCTATGTATGTTTGTAGTCTCTGTTTCTATAATATCATCAGCATTGGTGCAGGAGGGAGCAGGAGTTAGTATAGGCATTGTCTGCAATGTCTATCGTGGCAATATTTGTCACAAAGAATTTCTTCACAGCAGCACACGTTTAAGCAGCAAAGCGTCTATACCAGTTCTCGTTAGCCTCCATGATAAAGGAGTAGCAAGCTCATTGTGACTCTGCACAGTGCTCCAAAAGCATTAGAGCAGGCATCGGTTTCCAGGTAGCACTGGGAAGCCGTGTTCCAGAGCTTTCAATTTGATGCAGATTGATACAGCTCCCACGCTCCACTTCACTAGGCCTCCGATTCCCAATTCATCCGTGTTGGGAATAGAGGCAAAACAAACACGTAGATCAGATCACTTCCGACTTTGAGAATGTAGGTTGTACCTTATTGCTCCAGGTACTGTGTGATCAATGAATAAGGTGTTTTCATTTCCAGTAACAGGCTTAGTGTCAGGCTGTGCTGCAATGGGTGATTGCACTAGAGGCCGGGCAAGGCTGAGGCACCTTTGGCCCTTTGATCCTTGTTCCAATCTCCCCGGGCCCTTCCTCGGGCTTAGAAAGCACTTCTGGCAGAGAACGGGCAATCGTATTTTTGCGATCGAGTGCAGCTGTTTCTCAGCGTTTGGATCAGGCAGCTCTTTCAAAGGGAATGGAATTATTTTCGTATGTGTTGCATGGATCCACGCCTTGCGACCATCTGTGTTGCCAGAAGGACCTGGTAGGGGCCCTTCCACCTCGGTGCAAGTGAAGATTTTCGCTCAAAATTCTTCATCAGCACCAGTCTCCTGGCAGCAGACAATGCCCCAGGCCGGTATATCTGGCAGGAAGAGCCTCCTGCACCTGCTGAGGAATCAAACACAATTTCTGAGATAACAGTTTACAATAAGTGCTGAGCAAAGGGTATTCAATTTCATTTAGACGTTTAGGCTGTGGAGCACTCCAAACATTTGCAGGTCTCCCCATTACTATTTCGTATGGGGAGAGTACAGTCCTTGCCTGTACAGATGTTGGCATGCACAGCAAAGCTAATGGCAGTGCATCAGGTCACTTCAGCTGACTCCCTGAACATATTTTGCTAATTTCGTTTTTCAGAATACCGTTCTGGCGTTCCACAAGACCGGCACTCATCGGGTGTCTGGCCGACTGGAATCTCTTGTCAATCTTAAGGCCTGCACACATCTGTAGTATCACAGTGGCAACAAAATGCGGGCAGTTGTCTGACCATATGACTCGTGGCAGGCCAACTCGGGAGAAGTACTTTTAGCATCACTTTCGCTGTGCTCATTGCTGTGCAATCCTTGAGTGGATATGCCTCCACCCATTTGCTAAATGCACAGACCACTACAAGGACGTAAATGAAATTCTGACACCTTTCCATTTCTATGAAATCGAAATGGATTACTTTAAATGGCATAGAGGGGGGGCCACAACTTCCTAAGGGAGTCGCAATTCCTTTTCCAATGTTATGTTGCAAGCATGTAATGCAGTTTTGGACTAGACTCTCAGCATTCTTTCTAATGTGTGTGTTCTGCCATACTGTGTTGAGATGCTCAATCATTTTCTTAGCATATATGTGTGTAGGGCTATGGGCCATTGTGACCATTGCTGTTACATAGGCATTGGGCAAAATTAATTTTTTACTTGTTTTGTCCAGCCAGCAAGCTTCTATGTCTAGTTCTGATGTACCCTCAGACCAAGCTTTTATTTTGTCTGCAGTTGCTTCTGTTTGCATTTCTTTAACTGTGGCAATTGTTTTCTGCCATGCAGGGTACCTATTGATCTTTCAATACACATTTTCGTATGCAAATCAGTGGCAGTTTGATTTGCAATTTTGTCTGCAAATGCATTTCCTTTTCAAACCTTACATGTTACCTTTTAATGCGTTTACACTTCATTATTGCTAATCTTTTAGGAAGTGCAAGAGCAGACAACAGTCTTACTGTCAAAGAGCCATGTTGAATACTTGTTCCATGTGATGTCAGGAATCACCTCTCAGCCCATAGTCGACCAAAATTGTGTATCACCCCAAATGCATACTGACTGTCAGTATATATGATTACATTTAGGTTTTCAGAAATTTCACATGCTCTTGTTAACGCTATTATCTCTGCAGACTGTGCTGAATTGAATGGGATTCTTTTGCTCTCAACAATACTCTTTAGTGTCGTGATGGCATATGCAGCAGTTGATGTACCATCAGGTAATTTAAAACAAGAACCACCACAAAATAGTTCTCCATCTGGCTCTTTCTGTGGGGTATCTGTTAAATCAATTCTCCCTTTTGTTTCTTGCTCAGTAACCATTAAACAATCATGGGGGAATTCTTTTTCACCCGTTCTTTCATTGGGAGGGGGCATTAACTCAGCCGGATTCAAAGTGCAACATAATTTGAATGTGAGTTGCAAATAGAACTATTTTATATCTCGTCAGCCTGGCTGATGTGAGATGTTGCATCTGTGTTCTATTTAAAAGAACATCTACTGCGTGAGGCACCGCTATGGTTAAGACATTACCCAAAACCATTCCCTCTGCTTGTTTTACTGACAAGGCAGCTGCAGCAACAGCTCAGAAACAGCGCGGAAAAGCATGTGCAACAGGATCCAGCGTGGAAGACAAATAACCGCATGGTCTATTTCTCCCTCCTTGTTCTTGGGTCAAAACAGCCAAAGCACATCCATTGTTTTCATGCACAAATAACTTGAAATTCTTTACATAATTTGGTGTGCCCAAAACTGGAGCTGAGCACAATGCAGCATTGAGCAAATCAAATGCTTCTTGACATTCCATACTCCATGGCAAGGGCAAAGCAACATCCGTTTTTGTCAATGCCACCATTGGTTTCACCATCATGGCGAAATTTGCAATCCACTGCCTACAATATGAACCCATGTCTATTATAGCTCTGACTTCCTTCTGTGTTTTTGGAATAGGCATACCAGATATGCTTTCTATCCTTTCTGGTGTCAGTCTCCTTCCCTCCTTCGAAAGTAGGTAGCCAAAATAGGCCACCTCCTTTCGACAATACTGGAATTTTTTTAATGATGCTTTATGTCCATGTGCTGCTAAATGTGTCAGCCATGCAGCTGTGCTCTGTTTGCAAATGTCTTCTGTGTCTGCTGCAATCAATAGGTCATCAATGTATTTCAATAATACACAACCTGTTGGTAACTCTAGCATGTCTAGTTTTTCCTTCAATGCTCTACTATAAATACTCGGGCTTTCAGTATAACCTTGTGGAATGCGTGTGAATGTGAATTAACATCCTCCTAGAGTAAAAGCAAATAAATATCTGCTGTCTGGATGTACCGGAATGCTGAAAAATGCATTCTTCAAATTGACAACACTAAAATATGATGCAGATGCTGGAATCATAGTCAAAATGGTAATCACATCTGGGACCAATGGAAATTGGGGATCAACTACTTTATTCAATCCGCGCAAATCAATTATGAAACGATACAGTATTTTATTAGCTCCTTTCTTATAAACTGGAAGAATTGGACTATTGCAAGTGCTACCAGTAATCTCTTCAATCACATTTTGTTTAATCAAATCAGAAACAATGCTTTTCAATGCTTTCTCTCCTTCCACTGAAATGTTATACTCTGGAATGCGTGGCAATGTAATTCCTTCCTTTAAAACAATTTTTACTGGCTCTATTTTCAAACAACCAACATCATTATCATTCATCGCCCATATGCAAGTTGGTACACTACTTAATTCAGTCGGTAATGGTCTGGACGAAAATTGTGGTACTGGAGCTTTTTGTGGTGATATAGTTAAATACACTCCATCAGGAGAACAATGAAAAACCGCACTCAATTTTTTCAACAAATTTAAACCCAATACATTTTCCCCTCAATTTTGTGTCAAAAGAAATGACCAAGATTCAGTGAAAGGACATAATGTTATGTCTACTGATTGTTACACTGGACTACTTACCGGTGTACCTGCGAACCCTACTGAGACATTATTCTGCCCTGACAGTGGTATATCTGGAACCAGATGATGGTCAATGGAACATTTCTGTGCACCTGTGTCCACTAGAAAGATGTGCTCCCTATTCAACCTTTATTTCTACGTAGGGCCTTTCTGGTCTGCGGGAATAGACACTGGTTCCAACACCTGTCTCGGGCTGTCCTAGTAAAATAATACATCATCAGATGTAAAATTGCCAGAATAGTATGCATTGGTCTGATTATCGAATACATTTCCATCTCCCACACTATTCTGTTGCTGCTGGTTCGGGTTGTTTTGTGTTGTGGCGCTCTCATATATCTATTCTGTCGTGTTCCCAGGCGTCCTCTATTCTGTCTTCTCCGGAAACCCCCACTCCTATTTTGTATCGGGCACTGTGCTCGCCAGTGGCCTTCTTGTCTACAATAAGCACATTGATTGAGTTCAATCGGACACCCGTGCATGTTGGAAAAGTTCCCTCTTGTTTGTGCGTTCCTGTTATTGTTTGCTACTTGTTGCATCAATACCCTTGTTTTCAAATTCCCTTTGTCCCTTATTTCTTTTTCCTTCTCTGCATTTACTCTATTCTCATAATATTGGGCCATGTGTAGCACTTCACTCTGCAATTTTGCCTGCCATGCACTCTCAGATGTCATTATTAAATTTTGAATTTTTGGTAACAACCCTCGTACATACTTATCAACAAACAACCTCTTCCCGGGTTCAGTACTCAAATGTTAGCCACTATAATCTACTTCTTCAAATCTATTGAAGTAGTCAGTAGCCGGTTCATCTTTACCCTGTATGCAAGCCGTCAATTTATCCCAGATAATGTGTTTTTCAGGTATTAACATTTTCAATTTCAGTACTATTCGTGCTGGCAAGGCTAACATGACCGCGGCGGCTTCTCGCCAGCTTTTCTGTTTGCATCATCTTTAATCAAATGTTCCCATGTATCACCCAAAATATTAATTTCATCTACATTTCTAATTTGTTTTCATATGTCTATAGGAAGAATCACAGGAAATAACAGATCAATATCACTCATTGTGAAAACAGACACTGGGCATCTATTGTGTGCGTGGCAATCCTTGCAGTGGCAGCAACCTCTACTTTCGGGACAAACGTAGGGGACACTTCTCTCATTGGCAATTGCAAACTAGGTGTTTCCTCAGCTATTTGCTTGCCAAGCAATACAGCTAAATGGAGAGAAAGAGCAGCCTTCCCAGTTTCAGGCAAAAATGCTCTTTTGTATATTGTCATTAAATCAGTGGGGCAACATACATTTTTTTCAAACACTTGACTTGCAAATACTCAACCTTTACCTGCAATACCTTCCTTTGCATCTCTAGTGTATATTCACTAAATCTATCATGCACTTCTATCAGGGTAATGGTGATGTCTGTAATCCATCTAAGCGCCTCTCGTGTACAAATGTTCATCTCTTCCCTAACGAGTTTTAATGGAAGCAAAAATTGTTGCTGAACATATGGCACTACCTGTTTCTCTCTCTTCAGTCAATAAATCAAGCTCACTTTTGAACACAAATAGCCGGCCTACATGTTCTTGTATTTCCAACGCACCATCCCGCATTCGAGAAAAAAACATTTATATCTCGCAAATCCTGCGGTGCCAATGTACCAGTCTATTTTTTCCATTCTTCTACCAGATATTCCCCCATGCATTCTAACAATACCTGTTGTTCACCGAGCTTCTTATAGTCATACATGGAACACTGCATGGATCCCTCATGGTTGCCTTCAATAAACATCTCTGCCCATTCTTTCAGCTGTTCTTTCCTCTCTCGTCTAACCATACTACGTGTTACTATGGTGCTTCCTTTCAGTGTAGGCCCCACCTCTGTAGGACTGCCTCCTGCAGCAGCCGCTAACTCTCGCTCTGTCGGCAATGGAGGAAATTGTGTCACATGTACAGGGGGAGCTGGTGCAGACGGAACAACAGGAATGGGGGGTGGCAGCGGAGGTGGAGGAGAAATGGCTAGAGGTACAATAGGGTCAGTAGTACTACCTTGAGGACGTTCATTTCTTCGTTCATTCAGAATTTTGTTTATTAGCTCATCTGATGTATGCAAATCTTGTTGTGGATATATCTTTTGTACACCTATTTGAAATGCCCGGTCCATTCTTCTTAGATCCTCTGTTACTTTAAGCTCATCAAGTTCTAGCGCTTTCTCTGTGTTTGATTTGTATCTACGTGCCTGTTTCTCCCTACTTCTCAGACGGAGATTAGCTTCCTTCCTCCAGTCCCTCACAACATCGAATGCTGCTGGACGTGCTTTCTTGCGTAGCAATACTGATTAAGTGTTCTATACGTGCCAATTCAAAAGTTCCATTGTTCGGCCACTGCAAGTCTGCTTCATGTCAGGTCTGCCTATGCCAAATTGCTTCAAACATTATTGCCCCTATTCCATACTTCACATACATTTCAAATGCTGGCGACCCTACGGGTGGCGCAACCTGGCCAGTTTCCAAAGATTGTCTACCGCAGTGGAAAAATCCCACTAGACAGGAAGACAATTTCCCAGGCATAATTGATCTTAACTCATTTCCTTACCCTGGGTGTTTGATCTTGCAAGAGCAACACTCAATCAATATCAGGGCACTTAAGAATCGGGGCACGACTCACCTGATCAATCAGTTCATCCATCAGTTTCTATTCGTGAACTGGGGGTCAGCCTGTTCTAAGGAAGCTCCGCGAGGGAGGACTGCTAGAAAAGTATAATTCATGCTTTAACTGCCTATTGCTGCAGCTGTAGTGAGACAGGACAGCACCAGGTCTGTTGATTAAATGCTGTTTCTGATGGCTCTCAAGAACATAGTGAGGGAGGAAAACAATGTATTTCTGCACCGCTTTGCATTCCTATCTGGGTCGATCTATAAACATTCAAGCTGTGGCCTCGTACCGTGTATGAGCTTTTAGAGCATTATACGTTTTGCAAAAGCGTTTGACAGAAAGAAAAAATCAAAATGGCGAATATTACACAAGATGGATGCCCTATGGTTATACTGACAAATCTGTGTTTGCGGTGTTGGTTATGTGATGGGATTGATTTACAGCCAACATAATGTACCTTCTATACTTGGTTAGGGTTGTTTTCTAGATTGACAGTTTTGCCAAGTTTGTGGCCTCTTCCCTGTGCAGTGCAGGAATCTCCCAACGTCCTCCTTCTTGTCCCCATGAACGAAGCTCAGGAACAGCGAGATCTGCAGGAACTGCTAGAAACAACTGATTTTATTTTATAAAATAAACAGGATCACCAACATATATCGGTTCTTCTTCTTTCTCAAGTACTGCAATATTCATGCATCTAGTGAATGTTCCTACTGAATAAGAGCCCCTCTTTCGTAAGCAAAATGTAACAGTACATGGACTGTGATTGATTCTATAGGATGGGGGCACAATGTCCTTGTTCCCTACTGGATTCATATGGAAAGTGATTACAGATGATTTATAAGGCACGTAGAGTCTGTCTACCGGTCTAATAACTGGTTTTATTATTCTTGCCCTGTTAAATATGGTACAACGCACTGGTTCCATTACCGCTCTTTCAAACTCATCTATGTTTGTTCCATCCAACTGACCCGTATCACACTTACTCCATTTCCCGAAGAATAGTGCACTCAATGATCCATAACATGCCGTATTAAGGGGTAAAGGCTGTACCTACCAACCCATTCCTTTCCCGCCAAGCTGGGGTAAATGGGAGCAGACCCAACAATTCATTCTATTCAGAATAGTGTGAGTCATATTCATAAACAAAAGCAATGTGTTATTATCATACCCTCTTCTGTGTCTTTCTTCTAATGGAGGGAGAGTATAAGAGAGCACATGGACCAGACTGTCTGTGGCAGGGGTATTGGTAGCAGTCAAAAGAGAGTTCAACGGATGCACAGTTTCCAGATACCATAATATTAGGACCAGTGTAATCAGAAGGCAAAATAGTGTTATAATCATTAACGTATATTTCCTACAGCAAATCCTTCTATGTATGTTTTTAGTCTCTGCTTCTATAATATCATCAGTATTGGTGCAGGAGGGAGCAGGAGTTAGTATAGGCATTGTCTGCAATGTCTATCGTGGCAATATTTGTCACAAAGAATTTCTTCACAGCAGCACACGTTTAAGCAGCAAAGCGTCTATACCAGTTCTCGTTAGCCTCCATGATAAAGGAGTAGCAAGCTCATTGTGACTCTGCACAGTGCTCCAAAAGCATTAGAGCAGGCATCGGTTTCCAGGTAGCACCGGGAAGCCGTGTTCCAGAGCTTTCAATTTGATGCAGATTGATACAGCTCCCACGCTCCACTTCACTAGGCCTCCGATTCCCAATTCATCCGTGTTGGGAATAGAGGCAAAACAAACACGTAGATCAGATCACTTCCGACTTTGAGAACGTAGGTTGTACCTTATTGCTCCAGGTACTGTGTGATCAATGAATAAGGTGTTTTCATTTCCAGTAACAGGCTTAGTGTCAGCCTGTGCTGCAATGGGTGATTGCACTAGAGGCCGGGCAAGGCTGAGGCACCTTTGGCCCTTTGATCCTTGTTCCAATCTCCCCGGGCCCTTCCTCGGGCTTAGAAAGCACTTCTGGCAGAGAACGGGCAATCGTATTTTTGCGATCGAGTGCAGCTGTTTCTCAGCGTTTGGATCAGGCAGCTCTTTCAAAGGGAATGGAATTATTTTCATATGTGTCGCATGAATCCACGCCTTGCGACCATCTGTGTTGCCAGAAGGACCTGGTAGGGGCCCTTCCACCTCGGTGCAAGTGAAGATTTTCGCTCAAAATTCTTCATCAGCACCAGTCTCCTGGCTGCAGACAATGCCCCAGGCCGGTATATCTGGCAGGAAGAGCCTCCTGCACCTGCTGAGGAATCAAACACAATTTCTGAGATAACAGTTTACAATAAGTGCTGAGCAAAGGGTATTCAATTTCATTTAGACGTTTAGGCTGTGGAGCACTCCAAACATTTGCAGGTCTCCCCATTACTATTTCGTATGGGGAGAGTACAGTCCTTGCCTGTACAGATGTTGGCATGCACAGCAAAGCTAATGGCAGTGCATCAGGTCACTTCAGCTGACTCCCTGAACATATTTTGCTAATTTCGTTTTTCAGAATACCGTTCTGGCGTTCCACAAGACCGGCACTCATCGGGTGTCTGGCCGACTGGAATCTCTTGTCAATCTTAAGGCCTGCACACATCTGTAGTATCACAGTAGCAACAAAATGCGGGCAGTTGTCTGACCATATGACTCGTGGCAGGCCAACTCGGGAGAAGTACTTTTAGCATCACTTTCGCTGTGCTCATTGCTGTGCAATCCTTGAGTGGATATGCCTCCACCCATTTGCTAAATGCACAGACCACTACAAGGACGTAAATGAAATTCTGACACCTTTCCATTTCTATGAAATCGAAATGGATTACTTTAAATGGCATAGAGGGGGGCCAAAACTTCCTAAGGGAGTCGCAATTCCTTTTCCAATGTTATGTTGCAAGCATGTAATGCAGTTTTGGACTAGACTCTCAGCATTCTTTCTAATGTGTGTGTTCTGCCATACTGTGTTGAGATGCTCAATCATTTTCTTAGCATATATGTGTGTAGGGCTATGGGCCATTGTGACTATTGCTGTTACATAGGCATTGGGCAAAATCAATTTTTTACTTGTTTTGTCCAGCCAGCAACCTTCTATGTCTAGTTCTGATGTACCCTCAGACCAAGCTTTTATTTTGTCTGCAGTTGCCTCTGTTTGCATTTCTTTAACTGTGGCAATTGTTTTCTGCCATGCAGGGTACCTATTGATCTTTCAATACACATTTTCGTATGCAAATCAGTGGCAGTTTGATTTGCAATTTTGTCTGCAAATGCATTTCCTTTTCAAACCTTACATGTTACCTTTTAATGCGTTTACACTTCATTATTGCTAATCTTTTAGGAAGTGCAAGAGCAGACAACAGTCTTACTGTCAAAGAGCCATGTTGAATACTTGTTCCATGTGATGTCAGGAATCACCTCTCAGCCCATAGTCGACCAAAATTGTGTATCACCCCAAATGCATACTGACTGTCAGTATATATGATTACATTTAGGTTTTCAGAAATTTCACATGCCCTTGTTAACGCTATTATCTCTGCAGACTGTGCTGAATTGAATGGGATTCTTTTGCTCTCAACAATACTCTTTAGTGTCGTGATGGCATATGAAGCAGTTGATGTACCATCAGGTAATTTAAAACAAGAACCATCACAAAATAGTTCTCCATCTGGCTCTTTCTGTGGGGTATCTGTTAAATCAATTCTCCCTTTTGTTTCTTGCTCAGTAACCATTAAACAATCATGGGGGAATTCTTTTTCACCCGTTCTTTCATTGGGAGGGGGCATTAACTCAGCCGGATTCAAAGTGCAACATAATTTGAATGTGAGTTGCAAATAGAACTATTTTATATCTCGTCAGCCTGGCTGATGTGAGATGTTGCATCTGTGTTCTATTTAAAAGAACATCTACTGCGTGAGGCACCGCTATGGTTAAGACATTACCCAAAACCATTCCCTCTGCTTGTTTTACTGACAAGGCAGCTGCAGCAACAGCTCAGAAACAGCGCGGAAAAGCATGTGCAACAGGATCCAGCGTGGAAGACAAATAACCGCATGGTCTATTTCTCCCTCCTTGTTCTTGGGTCAAAACAGCCAAAGCACATCCATTGTTTTCATGCACAAATAACTTGAAATTCTTTACATAATTTGGTGTGCCCAAAACTGGAGCTGAGCACAATGCAGCATTGAGCAAATCAAATGCTTCTTGACATTCCATACTCCATGGCAAGGGCAAAGCAACATCCGTTTTTGTCAATGCCACCATTGGTTTCACCATCATGGCGAAATTTGCAATCCACTGCCTACAATATGAACCCATGTCTATTATAGCTCTGACTTCCTTCTGTGTTTTTGGAATAGGCATACCAGATATGCTTTCTATCCTTTCTGGTGTCAGTCTCCTTCCCTCCTTCGAAAGTAGGTAGCCAAAATAGGCCACCTCCTTTCGACAATACTGGAATTTTTTTAATGATGCTTTATGTCCATGTGCTGCTAAATGTGTCAGCCATGCAGCTGTGCTCTGTTTGCAAATGTCTTCTGTGTCTGCTGCAATCAATAGGTCATCAATGTATTTCAATAATACACAACCTGTTGGTAACTCTAGCATGTCTAGTTTTTCCTTCAATGCTCTACTATAAATACTCGGGCTTTCAGTATAACCTTGTGGAATGCGTGTGAATGTGAATTAACATCCTCCTAGAGTAAAAGCAAATAAATATCTGCTGTCTGGATGTACCGGAATGCTGAAAAATGCATTCTTCAAATTGACAACACTAAAATATGATGCAGATGCTGGAATCATAGTCAAAATGGTAATCACATCTGGGACCAATGGAAATTGGGGATCAACTACTTTATTCAATCCGCGCAAATCAATTATGAAACGATACAGTATTTTATTAGCTCCTTTCTTATAAACTGGAAGAATTGGACTATTGCAAGTGCTACCAGTAATCTCTTCAATCACATTTTGTTTAATCAAATCAGAAACAATGCTTTTCAATGCTTTCTCTCCTTCCACTGAAATGTTATACTCTGGAATGCGTGGCAATGTAATTCCTTCCTTTAAAACAATTTTTACTGGCTCTATTTTCAAACAACCAACATCATTATCATTCATCGCCCATATGCAAGTTGGTACACTACTTAATTCAGTCGGTAATGGTCTGGACGAAAATTGTGGTACTGGAGCTTTTTGTGGTGATATAGTTAAATACACTCCATCAGGAGAACAATGAAAAACCGCACTCAATTTTTTCAACAAATTTAAACCCAATAAATTTTCCCCGCAATTTTGTGTCAAAAGAAATGCCCAAGATTCAGTGAAAGGACCTAATGTTATGTCTACTGATTGTTACACTGGACTACTTACCGGTGTACCTGCGAACCCTACTGAGACATTATTCTGCCCTGACAGTGGTATATCTGGAACCAGATGATGGTCAATGGAACATTTCTGTGCACCTGTGTCCACTAGAAAGATGTGCTCCCTATTCAACCTTTATTTCTACGTAGGGCCTTTCTGGTCTGCGGGAATAGACACTGGTTCCAACACCTGTCTCGGGCTGTCCTAGTAAAATAATACATCATCAGATGTAAAATCGCCAGAATAGTATGCATTGGTCTGATTATCGAATACATTTCCATCTCCCACACTATTCTGTTGCTGCTGGTTCAGGTTGTTTTGTGTTGTGGCGCTCTCATATATCTATTCTGTCGTGTTCCCAGGCGTCCTCTATTCTGTCTTCTCCGGAAACCCCCACTCCTATTTTGTATCGGGCACTGTGCTCGCCAATGGCCTTCTTGTCTACAATAAGCACATTGATTGAGTTCAATCGGACCCCCGTGCATGTTGGAAAAGTTCCCTCTTGTTTGTGCGTTCCTGTTATTGTTTGCTACTTGTTGCATCAATACCCTTGTTTTCAAATTCCCTTTGTCCCTTATTTCTTTTTCCTTCTCTGCATTTACTCTATTCTCATAATATTGGGCCATGTGTAGCACTTCACTCTGCAATTTTGCCTGCCATGCACTCTCAGATGTCATTATTAAATTTTGAATTTTTGGTAACAACCCTCGTACATACTTATCAACAAACAACCTCTTCCCGGGTTCAGTACTCAAATGTTAGCCACTATAATCTACTTCTTCAAATCTATTGAAGTAGTCAGTAGCCGGTTCATCTTTACCCTGTATGCAAGCCGTCAATTTATCCCAGATAATGTGTTTTTCAGGTATTAACATTTTCAATTTCAGTACTATTCGTGCTGGCAAGGCTAACATGACCGCGGCGGCTTCTCGCCAGCTTTTCTGTTTGCATCATCTTTAATCAAATGTTCCCATGTATCACCCAAAATATTAATTTCATCTACATTTCTAATTTGTTTTCATATGTCTATAGGAAGAATCACAGGAAATAACAGATCAATATCACTCATTGTGAAAACAGACAATGGGCATCTATTGTGTGCGTGGCAATCCTTGCAGTGGCAGCAACCTCTACTTTCGGGACAAACGTAGGGGACACTTCTCTCATTGGCAATTGCAAACTAGGTGTTTCCTCACCTATTTGCTTGCCAAGCAATACAGCTAAATGGAGAGAAAGAGCAGCCTTCCCAGTTTCAGGCAAAAATGCTCTTTTGTATATTGTCATTAAATCAGTGGGGCAACATACATTTTTTTCAAACACTTGACTTGCAAATACTCAACCATTACCTGCAATACCTTCCTTTGCATCTCTAGTGTATATTCACTAAATCTATCATGCACTTCTATCAGGGTAATGGTGATGTCTGTAATCCATCTAAGCGCCTCTCGTGTACAAATGTTCATCTCTTCCCTAACGAGTTTTAATGGAAGCAAAAATTGTTGCTGAACATATGGCACTACCTGTTTCTCTCTCTTCAGTCAATAAATCAAGCTCACTTTTGAACACAAATAGCCGGCCTACATGTTCTTGTATTTCCAACGCACCATCCCGCATTCGAGAAAAAAACATTTATATCTCGCAAATCCTGCGGTGCCAATGTACCAGTCTATTTTTTCCATTCTTCTACCAGATACTCCCCCATGCATTCTAACAATACCTGTTGTTCACCGAGCTTCTTATAGTCATACATGGAACACTGCATGGATCCCTCATGGTTGCCTTCAATAAACATCTCTGCCCATTCTTTCAGCTGTTCTTTCCTC
Source organism: Ambystoma mexicanum (assembly GCF_040938575.1). NCBI lineage: Eukaryota > Metazoa > Chordata > Amphibia > Caudata > Ambystomatidae > Ambystoma > Ambystoma mexicanum. The sequence continues at coordinate 1,209,194,027 of NC_090932.1, forward strand.
TCTCGTCTAACCATACTACGTGTTACTATGGTGCTTCCTTTCAGTGTAGGCCCCACCTCTGTAGGACTGCCTCCTGCAGCAGCCGCTAACTCTCGCTCTGTCGGCAATGGAGGAAATTGTGTCACATGTACAGGGGGAGCTGGTGCAGACGGAACAACAGGAATGGGGGGTGGCAGCGGAGGTGGAGGAGAAATGGCTAGAGGTACAATAGGGTCAGTAGTACTACCTTGAGGACGTTCATTTCTTCGTTCATTCAGAATTTTGTTTATTAGCTCATCTGATGTATGCAAATCTTGTTGTGGATATATCTTTTGTACACCTATTTGAAATGCCCTGTCCATTCTTCTTAGATCCTCTGTTACTTTAAGCTCATCAAGTTCTAGCGCTTTCTCTGTGTTTGATTTGTATCTACGTGCCTGTTTCTCCCTACTTCTCAGACGGAGATTAGCTTCCTTCCTCCAGTCCCTCACAACATCGAATGCTGCTGGACGTGCTTTCTTGCGTAACAATACTGATTTTAAGTGTTCTATACGTGCCAATTCAAAAGTTCCATTGTTCGGCCACTGCAAGTCTGCTACATGTCAGGTCTGCCTATGCCAAATTGCTTCAAACATTATTGCCCCTATTCCATACTTCACATACATTTCAAATGCTGGCGACCCTACGGGTGGCGCAACCTGGCCAGTTTCCAAAGATTGTCTACCGCAGTGGAAAAATCCCACTAGACAGGAAGACAATTTCCCAGGCATAATTGATCTTAACTCATTTCCTTACCCTGGGTGTTTGATCTTGCAAGAGCAACACTCAATCAATATCAGGGCACTTAAGAATCGGGGCACGACTCACCTGATCAATCAGTTCATCCATCAGTTTCTATTCGTGAACTAGGGGTCAGCCTGTTCTAAGGAAGCTCCGCGAGGGAGGACTGCTAGAAAAGTATAATTCATGCTTTAACTGCCTATTGCTGCAGCTGTAGTGAGACAGGACAGCACCAGGTCTGTTGATTAAATGCTGTTTCTGATGGCTCTCAAGAACATAGTGAGGGAGGAAAACAATGTATTTCTGCACCGCTTTGCATTCCTGTCTGGGTCGATCTATAAACATTCAAGCTGTGGCCTCGTACCGTGTATGAGCTTTTAGAGCATTATACGTTTTGCAAAAGCGTTTGACAGAAAGAAAAAAGCAAAATGGCGAATATTACACAAGATGGATGCCCTATGGTTATACTGACAAATCTGTGTTTGCGGTGTTGGTTATGTGATGGGATTGATTTACAGCCAACATAATGTACCTTCTATACTTGGTTAGGGTTGTTTTCTAGATTGACAGTTTTGCCAAGTTTGTGGCCTCTTCCCTGTGCAGTGCAGGAATCTCCCAACGTCCTCCTTCTTGTCCCCATGAACGAAGCTCAGGAACAGCGAGATCTGCAGGAACTGCTAGGAACAACTGACCCAGCTACAGCTCTTCTTAACTTAAAAGGTACTGTGCAAATGCGGTCAGGAAATCCTTTCTGCTGCGGTGAAAGTTTGTGAAACATTCCCAACTTCGAAGGCTTGTCCTTCCGTAAACCAACATCTAACTTTTCGTCTGACCAACTACTTCTAAAAATCGTGGCAAAGACTTAACCATTTACTACCAGAACTGTGCTATCCTATCCCAGACTCTGAACAATTGACTTTGGTCCAGGCCCATTGAATTGAATTGCTGGTTGCAGTGAACTGAAACTATTTTCCCTACCTCTGAAAGTATTTGTGCTGTTGATTCTTATAACCTTGTCTTTTTACCCCGTTTTAAAGTAACTGAAGTGCCATTTTTCTTCCACTTCAGGAGAGCTGAACTTGTTCAGAAACTGTCAGGGAAAAGGTTGTTCCACAGTATCGATGCGCTACTAATAATTTATATGTTCCAAATAAAGAACTGGGGGAGACGGTATTAGTTTTGATGAAATAAATATTATGTTCTTGTTAGTTGAACTAAGACTAGTTTGCTGACATGTGTTTCGACCTCTACCAGGTCTTTCTCAATGCAAGACAGGCATATTGTGTTCCTGTCTAAAAACCAAACTGTCTGATACCCTCGCTTGATGCGGTAGATGCGCAAGTGCATCATTGTTCCTGGTAATTTTCCTTTATAAAGCCTGCTTTGGCTAAGTTTGTTGGGCTGCGTGCAATGACATATGCCTCTGTGTCACATCCATATTAGGCGGCCTAAATCCTGGGATCAAATCCAGACGTCTATTGCCACTTCGTCATTTTGTGTTGTTCAGAAACTGATTGGTTGTGTATTGTAGTATATTAGTTTGTGATATTGAGCTGCTCTTGCTAGTGGGATGTTTTTCAAATGACTGTGTAAATAAATGTATATTCATTTACCAAGAAACCTTGAGTAAATGTGTGTTTGAATCAGTGTGATTGCTATTCCTTTGTGTAACCTCTTGTACTGCTCACTTTACTCTTGAGATAAGTCTGGCTGTTCAGCCACTGCTACCACATTACTGTGTAGTACAGGCTTGTATCAAACGTGAAATTGTACTTGTAGTCTTAATTGTGTGTAGTGTTCCCAAAGGGTACTGCATGTGATTCTGCCTAACAAACCTATCTCCCGCTCCAGTAGAAGTGATAGATAATGCACCATGGAATCATAGGACACACCGGGGTATTCGCATGGCCGTATCAAGTTGTAGGGGAGGGATGTGGATGGCCCCAAGTACATTGGGTGTAGCTCAGTTTCTATTACTCCATAATGGGGTGTATTATGTCCTGTGGTCACACATGAACCGGAATAACCTGATGAAGACACTCCCTTCACTCACTGCAGGTACGAGCAAGTGGATTTATGCACTGGAGAAACATTCTGCATTTGTCACATTGGCCATAGGAGACATGAAAAGCCTATTTGCAGCTATGATGGGGGAGCTTTCAGGTGAGCTTGAAAAAAGTGGGATATCCAGGAGTTCCGCTAGACACAAATATCCATGACAGAGCAGCGTTCAATAATTATATTGCAGAGGTTAGGGGGGCCCTGCAAGTTATGTATCCAGATACGCCAGACAAAAACTTGATGAAGACAATGAACTTGGAGGTTGATCCTGCCACACACATACAGTTGAGCCAGGAGATGTGGAGAGCAGTGACAAAAGAAGAGTGGGTGCAAACTGTGGCAATTATTTATCATATGCTGAAGAAAGGACTCCCTAAGGAAGTCCAACATTCTTTTGATAATGTGGTATGAATAAACGCTTAGAGTTTGCCGCAGATTCAAGCACATATTGTGCATTTTTGCAAGAGATGACAATAAAAAGAGAGAGAGATAGAGTGTAGAGCAGACGAGTGGTGTCACTCAGAAGGTGTGGAGGGAACAGCAAGGTGGGGCTGTTCGGAGTGTGAGTGGCATTTGTAATGCCACTCTAAAGCATTGGGTGACACAAGAGGCTCTATCTCAGCGAGAGAGATGCAGAAGTATTAATTTGTGGAAAATGGAAAAGTATTATAGGGTTAGGGTGTGAAAGGGAGGCAAAAGTGGGTGGGTGAGAACTGAAATAAAACATGGTAGGTATTGGTAAGTTAAGCTGTGAGGCATTATCATGGGAGACACTCCCATTATCCATCTGTTCAAAGCATTACCCTAGTATAAGGACACAATCCTTAAATGCCACACACAGTGGGTGTAGAACACTGCAGGCAAAATGTGTATGCCCTGGCCCCAAGAAGGCACTCACTCCAAGGCAGTACAGCAACACATGTGCACCTATTCACATGCTGTGTATCAGGGAAAACAGTTACAGAATCGACTAGCTATTCTGGAATGATGGAAAATGTATGGGGAAGAGGTAGAGGAGCCACCTGTGAGGAAATGGAGGCTTTATCAGCATGATGAATGGGGTATAGCACCCACAGCTTCTTCTCTTCTGCCCAGAGCAGTGATCCGTCTTTGGAATCACAGGGATTATATCTAAAAAGCAGCAGTGGCGGTATAATAATACCACGTGTTTCCACTCACATACTGTAGTGCAGAAATTATAAATTGGGGAAAGGAAGTAAGCAAATACCAGTTTCCACACATATAGAGGAGGATGAGTGCCGCCTCTTACAGGTAAAATTGACAGAAGCCATGGAGGCACTCCAGAGAGAAAGAGGCAGGAAAAACAACAGGGATAAAACATTGATTTTACCAAATTAATGGGTAGGATGCCAGATAATGCTAAAATTAGACGGAAAGGGCTGGACAATTTCCAAGAAAGAGAAACTGAAGTTAGAGAAATACAGGAGCAGGCTGAAGACAACAGAGGGGAGAGTGACAAAGAAGGAATGAAGAAGAACGGGAGAGAGAAAGGATGCAAGACGCAGGCAGAAAAAGGGAGAATAGATGAGAGGAAAAAAGCAAAAATGGGAAACAAAGAAGTGAGGCAAGAGAAAAATAAAGGAAAAGGGAGGAAGAAAGGGAAAGGGAGAGACAAGTAGATGCAGAAAGAAGTAGGGAAGAAGTTGATGATATTAATGGGCGGTGAATGATCCCAGTGTTAGATGCTGCAAGGAAGTGGATGAGATTCTTAAAAAGTATACTCTTCCAGTTGAAGGCTATACGAAGGAGGATTGATAATCTACACAAGAGTAGGAAGGAGGGCACCAGAATCATAAAGGGGATTAGAGGAGGGTCTCTGCAAGATGGGGGCAGGAACATATTGGAGAATGTGATGAGCAGAATGTACAGGGTGAGGCCCCTAAGGAGGGTAGATTCTGAAGACAGAGAGGGTGATGAAGGAAATCACAGTGACAGCATTATGTTAGAAGATAAAGAGAGAGAGGAAAGTGGAAATAAGGAGGCTGCACAAGCCTCTTCTATAAGCATTGGGATAGGGAAAGATCTATCATGGTTAGATTTGGAAGAACCAGTGAGGAGACCAGAGCCCATTGCATTTCCCAGACACCTGAAGATGTGATCAAATAGTTTAGCGGAGAGAACACCATATGTGACTAGACTGAGGAATTTACCAGAAGGGAGTTACTATGACAGATGTGGTGACAATAACTAAGGGTGCCGGTTCGCTCATAAAGGGTGCTGGGTTTACAGAATTCCCTTTATTGGAGAAAGGGGGAGGACTCCTGCAATACATCTCTCGGCCACAAATGGACATGCATTTGTAAATTGTCATTACTAATGTCCGAGGCGGGTAAATAGATCTATGTATTAGAGAGAATCGTGGGACAAAAATATAACTATTTATTATCACATTTTATGTCATAAACTTCTTGGTGAAGGGCAAAGGCAATTGAGAAAAAAAAATTGGAAATGGAAGCAAAGCCATGGGGAGGGATACAACTGATGATTACCATTGTCATTTAAAACAGGAGAAAGACAGAAAGAAAGTTTAGGGCAGGAAGATTGACAAAGCAAAGTTAGTTCTGAAAAAATTGTCGAAATGTTTAGTGTAAGGAGAAGTATTGACAAGTGGAGGAGAACATTTTTAATTCACATGGGACACAGCAGTTACAGCCAAGAGCAAATGCAAATTTAGCAGGAAGGGGAGAGTACAATTATTTTGCACAAGGGCGAGGGTTTGCACCCAGAAGCAGAGGTTTCAAGTTTCAAGCTCCACAAGGAGAAGGGTTTAATGAATGGCTACCTAGTTTTGGAGGACATCCACAACAGTGTTGGACATGTGGGAAGATGGGACACATTTCACACATTTTCTGAAACAGGGGAGGGATGCAAAATAATTGACAGATCCAAGAGAGGGGCAGCATACCCCACCATATAGTGCAGAGCCATCCGAATATTATATCCACAATCACACATACAATCATAAATACAACAGATGCCATAAGGGATGCCCCCCCAAATACATCAAGCACTGATGTAGATATATCAAACACCAATGCATACACAGGCCCTAGCACAACGGAATGCAGTGACACCATGGAGCATGAACATATTGCCACAGTCCCCTACACCTACAATAGGGTGGGGTGACCTTATTGGGAGGGAACCCTCTCACTGGTACAGGACTGAACATGTATTCACATTAGGACAGCCTACATAAAGACTTGATGTGTTTTATCCTGCAGAGTACACCAGAACACAAGAGGAACTTTGGGTCGGGGTGACCATAGGTAAGAGAATATTTTCCTTCTTAGTAGATTTGGGGGGGACTCGATCTTGTGTTAAGGAGGGACGGTTCCCAATGTCAAGCATTGCCATGAACGCAAAATGGTTTTCTGGCACGACAACTACGGTTCATTTTACAGAAGCTTTACCCATTACCATAGGAGAACACAACATGTATATGCCACTTTTGCACTCTCGCAAGACACCAGTGAACATATTGGGGAGAGTCTTGATGAGCAAATGAAACCTAACAATATGATTTACTAACCAGGAGATAATATCCCAGGGACTTATGTTAATGCACAGAAATTCATAACAGCATTCTATTGCCAGGAAACTCAAAGAGGAGTGCACTAAACCAAGAACCATTCCTTTACGGGGTACACATACTGCTAGCATGGATTCCAAGGATACAGGACAGATTATTATGGTTACCCACAGATTTTTGTTTCAAACCAGAAGTAGCCACAGACATGGAGGAAGGGCAGATAATTGCAGTTGGACTCGAAGCAGCAATAGTGAGGGAAGACAGAGTCATTTTACATAGAGTTAATGAGGAGTGGGCAAACTGGAGAACAGTGATCGCTCTTGACGAAGGATATAGATTGACTGATTTAACAGATTAAAGCTTGTTTACATATGATGACTCAGATGATGAAGTGGTGTTTAGTGTAAGTCTTACATATCTGTTAAAAATATCACTAGTAAAGAAAGTAGCATCCTTTCTCCGGGAAGATTTGGCATACATAACGAGCACAGTGAGGACCAGCAGTCCATATGACACTGGTCTATTGAAAGGAGTGGGGGCAGTCAACATTAAATTGAAGCAAGGAGATATTTTACCACAAGTAGAACAAAATCCCATGTCAAAAGAGCAGATGGAGGAATCTATGAAACTATTTCCACCTTAGTGTGACACAAGATATTCGTGCCTTCAGAATCCCCACGTAACATGGCTGTGTCCCCGGTATAAAAAGCGGAAGGAGAGCCCTGGAGATTTAGCCAGGATTTAGGCATCCTGAATAATATTGTTGCAGCAAAATACCCATGGGTTCCAAACCCAGCCACAATACTATGTAGCATTCCATCCAAAGCTAAATATTTTACAGTGATTGAATTAAAGAATGATTTCTTTTCCATTCCATAAAGGTTCACAATATTTTACCTCGTTCACTTACCACAGATTTAAAATAAAATGTACTTGGTTACCCCAGGGTTACTGTGACAAACCCTTGGTCTTTAACAAAGTGCTGCAGATGGACTTGGTTAATGTGCATTAGTAGATGCTTATTGGCAAGAAATGGTACATTGGTGGGAAGTTTCGCCTAAGTGAACAGCTACATTTTGAAGGCGTTGCAGAAGACCCAGAAGGATTCTTCTGCTCTCAATGCAGGTGGGAGGGCATTCAAGTACTTGGCGGCAAGAACTGGGAAGCTAGTACCTCCAGCTTTGACATGTTTGAACTTTGGTTGGGTTGGGTCAGTCTGTGGGAGTATGAAACACTTGTGTGCCTGTTAGAATGAACGTTAGCAATTTTCTAAACCAAATAAGGTAGGGCTGTGTTTGAGATGCACTTTTGGGTGATTGAAAGGAGCTTGAATAGGATTTTTCATTAATGGGAAGCTGAGATGTGCGTGCTTTGATTTTGGAATATTGAGGGCAGCGTGTAGAACATTATTTTGGATGGTTTGGAGTTTTTTATGTCCCGAGGTGACGTGCCAGCGAATAGGACATTGCAATAGTACAGGCTAGCACCCGCCACAGCCCGGGTGATTCTTAAGCAGTTGGCAATGGATAGGAAGTGCCTGGCAGCATAAAGAAGTTTTGTTGAGTTTGCAGGTGCGGAGGAGATAGCACTTACTTGGGGTGTTAGAGAGATAATGGTATTGAGATGGATTCCAAGTGTTGATACCGAGAATGAGACAGGGATCATGGATCCATTGATGTGGTAGTTGAAAAATTGTGGATCCAGCATGTTTAGTGCTGCTGCAGATCCAACAAGGAGGAGTTTGGTTTTCAAATTGTTGAGCCAGATGCCAGGGGACGCCATTCATGATTGTATCCTAGCATACAAGGATGGTGGAATATTTGTGGTAGGACCCTGAAAGTGGAAGGAACATCTATGTGTCTTCGACATAATTAGCATAGGATATGGTGAGAGAGTCTAGAAGGTCAGAAAGGGGCTTGGTAAAAATTGTATAGAGTGTGGACGAGAAGCAAGATGCTTGGGGAACCGTGCAACAAATGGGGGAAGCTGAGGTGCAGGTGTTATAACCAAAGACTTTCATCACCCTTCCTTTGTGGAAGGAGGCTATTCAGGTGGCCACTTCCTGGGAGAATGCAGCTGAGGAGGTCAGATGGTGACATAAGATAATATGATCGACTAGGTCGAAGGTCGCAGACAGGTCAAGGATGAGGAGCAAGGACAATTTACCTTTGTCTCTGATAGCGTCCAACTGGATTTTCAGGTCCACGGGAGCAGACTCAGTATCGTGGCTGGGGCAGAAATCTGATTGCTGGGTGCCTAGAACCTGGTTGGTTTTTAGGTAGCATTGAATTTGTAGATAGGCTGCTCTGTTGAGAGTTTTAATGAGGAATAGTACGGTGGTAATGGGCTGGTAGTTGTTTGCAATGGTGGGGTCGACCGTGGATTTCTTTAATAATGGAAACACCCAGGCTTCCTTGAGGCAAGCGGGTACTACGAATGTAATGAAAGAGGCATTAATAAAGACTGTGATGATTGGGGCTTGTTCAAGGGGGCAGTCTTTGATCAGTGGTGCCAGTCAATGTCCCTTTTGCATTTGGATGGCTTTGTATCCCCCTGATTTTCTCTTTTATTGTGTCAATTTTGGTCAGTAGGGTGTTTTGAATGGAGTTGTACCAGGTAGAGTCTTTGAGGATAACAGAGACTTAAAGGGCTGGAATTTCCAGTTCTTTGAGGATGACAAATAATTCCTTCTTGTCAGATTTGGCATTGGCAATCCTTATATTGGAGGAGGAGGCTTTGGCAAGCAGAATGGCTTTTTTAATATTTATTGGAGATGGTAGAAAAGGCGCACTAGGATGATTCAGAGGGATTTTGTGTCCAACTTGACTCAGCAAGTCTTTTTTCAGCTCTGAGGTTTGAGAGCTCTGGGGTGGACCAGGCGTTAGTTTGAATGGCTGGTTTGTTTTTTTGGCAACAAAAGGGGCAATGGTTTTGATGGCTTTGGTGAGGGTGGAGGAGTAGTGTTGAACTAGGATCTCTGGGTCTTATATCTTCAGGAGTTCAGGATTAAGAGCGTTGAAAAAAGGGGGTGAGGTTCTCCTTGGTGAGTTTACGAGAGCTGTGGGAAAGCATTGAGGAGGTAGAACTAGTAGAAGGTTTTGTATGCCGGCATGCTGGGAGTGAGAAGGTGATCACATTATGGTCTTACCTTGGCAGGGTGAGTTGGTTTTAATGGAGATGTGACAATTAATGTCATCCAACCAGTCTAGCGTACACCTTTTGGTATGAGTGGGATCACAGATGGGTTGGCTGAAGCCACGAGCGGTGAGGGTGGTGGCTAGTGAGGTGGCTGGTGAGTCCAAGGAGTAGTTGAGGCCCAGGTTGATACCACCAAAAAAAGCACTTGGGATGTGAGCTTGAGATTATTATTTAGTAGAAGAAATAGGTCATCTTTGAATGTATGGGTGGAACATGGCAGGCGATAGATGAGGTGAACAGTAATCGTCTTGCTGTGGGATGTGGTCAATTTGAGAGAGCGAATGTCACAGTTGTTATTCAGTGCAGAAGGTACTTGTCTAATGATCCGGTGGCCCTTAGCAATAAGGAGCACGCCAATTCCTCTTGAGTGGGGTCTGTTGCGTCTACAGACGGTATAGCCTCTAGGCATGGTGAAAGATAGTGAGGGTCCGGAAGCAGAGTGCAAGCACATTTTGGTAATGGCTAGTGCATCTTGGTTATTCGTAGTTAAGAGGTCATTAATATTTAGGGCATGTGCAATCAGTGAGCAGGTATTAATTAGAGCTAGATTGAGGTTGTGGGTGGGAGCAGAGGGTGAACTTTGTGGGGTGTTGGGAATGGTGTTCTTGCTGGAGAGGGCAGGGCTCAGGTTGTTGGCATTTTGCATGGGGGGATTGCTAACCTTTGGCATTGGCACAGAGATAACATTTGGCATGGGGGCATTGCTCATCCTTGGCATTGGTACAGAGCTAACATTTGGCATGGGGACATTGCTCATCTTTGGCATTGAAGCAGAGCTAAGATTTTGCATGGGGGCAATGCTAACCTTTTTTTATTGACGCAGAGCTAACATTTGCCATTGACATAGAGCTAACATTTGGTATTGATGCAGAACTCACATTTGGCGTGGTGACAATGCTAACCATTGGCATTGCAGCAGAGCTAACATTTGGCATTGACACAGAGCTAACATTTGTCATTGATGCAGAACTGGCATTTTCCATTGATTCAGAGCTAACATTTGGCATGGGGGAATTCTAACGTTTGGTACTGAAGCAGAGCTTACATTTGGCATTGAAGCAGAGCCAACATTTGGCATGGGATCGATGCTAACACTTGGCATTAAAGCAGAGCTAACATTTGTCGTGGGGGCACTGCTTACCTTTGGCATTTAAGCAGAGTTAACATTTGGCATTGATGCAGAGCAAAGATTTGGCATTGATGCATTGACGCAGAGCTAGTATTTGGCATGGGGCAATGCTGACCTTTGGCATTGAAGCAGAACTAACATTTGACATTGAATCAGAGCTGGCATTTAACATTTATTCAGAGGTAACATGTGGCATGGCGGAATTCTAACATTTGGCATTGAAGCAGAGCTAACATTTGGCATTGAAGTAGAGCCAACATTTGGCATGGGGTCGATGCTAACACTTGTCATTAATGCAAAGCTAACGTTTGGTATGGGGGCAATGCTAACTGGTGGCATTGAAGCAGAGCTAACATTTGGCATTGATGCAGAGCAAAGATTTGGCATTGATGCATTGACGCAGAGTTAGCATTTGGCATGGAGGCAATGCTGACTTTTGGCATTGAAGCGGAGCTAACAATTGGCATGCGGGCAATGCTGACATTTGGCATTGAAGCAGAGCTAACATTTTGCATTGAAGCAGAGATAACATTTGGCATTGATGCAGAGCTAGCATTTGCATGGAGGCATTGCTAACATGTGGCATTTATACAGAGCTAACATGATGCATTGATGTGGAGATAGCCTTAGGCATGGGAACATTTCTGCAGTTCGGCTCAGCAACATTTCTCAGGTTTTGCATATGGGCAATGGTGGGCTAGGTACTATAAGGCTGGCAGGATTGCATGTGGGTGAGGGCAGAGCTCGCAGAGAGAGGGTGAGAGTTGTAGCCATGAGGGTTAGAAAGTCTACTGGGGATAAAGTTAACATAGTTGATGGGTACAGGGCGGAGCAGTGAGAGCGGCTTCCTGCGGATGGCAGTTCTAGAGCTGATGCGAATATTCCTTGCCATTGTGGAGGTGGGTTTGAATCTGTGGTGGGGATTTACCGTAGTATGGCTCGAGAGTCGTGCATTTCGAAGGTGGGCCCAATGAGGTGTCGTGGTCCTGGTTAGAAGCGACGGTGACTCATTGAGGGTGTTGGCGGTGCAGATCTGATGTGGAATATTAAGGGGTCAGATAACAAGGGTGAGGATGGGACAAAGTGAGAGCAGGGTAGAGCAGTGGGAACTGATAGCCAGTATGAGATCGCAGGGTTTGGTACATACCATAATTTTTGGAATGCCTGCATTGCCCGAGCAGGATCCAGAGAGGGACAACCAGGGAATACCACTGGCATTAAGAGTGGGCCTTTGATGGGGGCCAGCAGCGCCAGCCAGCTTGCAGGAAGTCGGGGAACCTTAGGCACAAATGCCCAATCGAAATGCGCTGGAGGCTGGCTGATGCCAGGGCCTACAGGGCCTGTTAAGTGATGCCGCATTTTAGTTGGTAAATTAACTAAAGAGAGGAGTGTAAAGATGCAAGTCCAAAACTCCTAAAGTGGTGTACAAGTATAAGATAAGAAAACTATTTTAGCATGACGTCAGTCCCCTGGTTTGGTTATGACTTAGGTGTCATTTGTTTTCCGTAGTGTAACATTGTATTTAAAGTAGATCTTGTTTTGCCATAATTTAGGTAGCTTTCAGACTGTTCGTCATAGAAAAACATATGCGTAGAAAAGCATTTCCTTGCATTCTTTTTATCACACTCATATTGTTAGATAAGTGTATGCAGTTTGGATTTATTTTGATTGTGCAGATTGAGCTTTACTAAGTGTAGTTGTTAGTTGTTGTATTGAGCAAGCCGTCTGCCATGTTAAAATACACCATTGCTATAGACTGCATATTTTTTCATTCTAGTGAGCTAGGCTGCATTTTGGGAGCTATGGTTATTTAATTGACCTTCATTTTGCTGGTGAGATCGAAAGCTCCAAGCAGCCAAGGTCAGGAAGGAAAGATATGCCAAACAGTGTTCAGCTAACTGTTGCAAAGGAGACATTTTTCAGGTGCCTGAAATGGGACTTGAAACAGTATGTGCCTTTCCAGATGATAGACATATGAATACACAATGGTTGTGAAGGCCACAGGTACAGACAGCAGTATTGCTAAAAGGAGGAGCTAGAATATGAACACAGTGCCTCCACTGAATCCTTTGAACAACTAAACCTGACCCCTGAGTATGTAATGTTTATTTGTGCTCTAACATGAAAATAGAAGTGCCTTTCTTCGTTAAAATGTGTTGTTCATGAATTATTTCCATTATATGTGGGATATTGAAAGGGTCCCTGTAAATATTAGCATATTAGCTTGTTGCATGAAATGTATAATCAAAGCACTAACGTTAGGTCCCATTTATATAAGTGTGAAGTGTGTTGAAGGGTAGTATAAGGTTTAATAGAAATAGATTGTAAACACAAAATGTATGATGTAATATAAAAACTGCACATGCCCGCACTAAGCTACCTCATTTTGAGCTCAAAGTAAATATATGCACAGCATCAAGCAAAAGCAACTCAACAATCAAATGCCATAACCATTATGATTCTCTCATGATAATATATGTTAAGACCTGCATGTAAAGAACCTAGCAACCATAGCTTAATTTAGTACGGATAATAACATGTGCATACACGAGGTATCACTGTGAGTCTTTTAACAATGAGAGCACCCAGCTATACACAGATGATAACGTATTCTAGACAATTATAATCGTAATGTAATAATTATGTGTGAAAAGCCTTTATGTAAAAAAACGTTTCAAGAGATCCCATCCCCTGCTGCAATACAGGACCGTACTCTGAAGGTGTTTCGATTCCTCCCCCATCCTTCATGATGCCAGAATGGACCAGGAGATATTTAATTATGTTTAGACGATTTGCCTTTAACCTCTATAGCAAGACTTATGACCATTGTGGTATGTGCCTTTGTGACCCATTATTTTAATGTGTAATGTAGGCCTTAGATTTAGAGCCCTCTTTGTTGTTGTTAGGCAGAATCCTGTGCAGTGCCCTTAGGGACCACTACACACAATTAAGACTACAGGTGGCAATACAAGTTTTACCTTTGGTACAAGCCTGTACTACTATGTTAAAGTGCTAGCAGTAGCGGAGCAGCCAGGCTTATCTCAAGAGTATATGAGCAGTAGCAGAGATTACACAAAGGGACCACAATTACTGTGACTCAAGCAAAGACTGACTCAAGGTTTCAGGTAAAAAAATATTTATTTTTAAACCATTTGTTATACACACAACACTTCTATTAATTCAAAATCACACGTAAAATATACTACAACCAACCAATTCACTTTAGTACACTCTAACTCAAGGTAAGTACCCTGTGTTGTTTTAACGGACTGGTGTTGCAAAACAAGAGACGTTACCGGGAATATACTTGTGATCACTTTTTGACAGTAATGACAGTTCGGTTTTACTAAAGAAACGCGTATCTGCGGCAAGAATTGTTACTGGGGCAAAAACACGCTTAGCACCTGGGTTAACCAGAGAGAGTTGGGGGCAAAAATCATAGGCAATACTTTTGTCAAGGCAGACAGAATCAGAGAACACTATTTGACAGAAATTCAAGAGTCAATAGGCCGGAGCCAGTGTCAAGTGGAACCGGGTTCCTGTTGTCGAGGATCACACAGTTGGACAGTTCGAGATTCAACGTTGCCAGGAGTACTTAGATATTGTCCACAGAGGAAGCAAAAGTTATAAGAAGGGGAGTAGACAAGAGCAAGCCTTGGAGATGAAGAAAAGGGATTCACCCCAATTCCTCAAGCAGAACACAGTACCTTATTCAATGGAGAAGCTTGTGCCCTGGCAGTTTTTTCCTGTTGGTTTCCCACAGACCCACAGTTCCTGGAACTTCGGTGTGAAGGAGGATGTCTGGAGGGGTCTGCACCACACAGCGATGAAGCTGGCAACAGCGATGACAACAAATAAAAGGTGCGCTCCTTAAAAACAGGAGAGGCTCTTCAGATGGCTATCCGGACCACTACAGCAGTGTGCAGCGATTTTGACCAAGAAGAGGATCCTCTGGCTGTGGAAGATGAGCTGGTTATCCCCACCAAGCTCAAGGGAAGAAGACTCCGGACTGGATCTTCTCTGGTCGTCGAAGGGTAGATAGCTCAGGACTGCAGCAGGGCTTCACCGGGACAGGTTAGTTGCAGCAGCCGTCTTCTTCTCTGCTTCTCTTCGGTTCCTTGTAGTTCCAGTGGCAACTCTGACTTATAGCCCAAGAGACCTGCCTTTTATGCGAAAATCCCCCATTCGCACTGCCTGGCTGTCAATCACGCAGCAGGGGGGTTGTCCAGCCCGGACAACCACCTCAGCCAACCATGGCAAAGTGCGACTTGGGTTTCCTAGGATACCCTGTGCAGGGGGTGACTACACCCCTCCCTCACATTCAGCCCACCTAGAGACCGAGGTGCCTGGAGGAGGGCTTCTGAGCAGAAGCCCACCAAAAGATGGTGAACAAAGAAGGCAAACCTGGTTTGCCGCGCAAAGTAAAACACAAGAAGGACTTTAACAAAAAGAAATGGTGAATAAACCCGACCGCAGCCAAAAGAAAAAGTATTATGCCAAGCGGGTTTAAGTTCGAGGCTAATATAATAGCCTGAAACAATACCACGTTTATCTAATATAATCACGGTATGAAATTTAGGGTTGATACCACTGCCACCAGCCAAGTCTAAATGTTAAAAGAGCGAAACAATGTTCTAGGAGGTACAGATACAAAGGGATACGAAGTAACCCTTTCCAGTACTCCATGGAAGATGGGGTGTACTGAATCTGTGGTAAAATGACTAAGTAAAGTTAATGGCAACTTTACCCTTTTTTGGGGGACTGTAGTAAGCCCAAGAAATGGAGTTGGTGGGAAGTCTAAAAGACAACCCTGTGTCACTGCTCTGAAGGTGCAGTGTAACACACAAAAGAAGGAGACTACTGAAGTGGTGTACTCCAGAGTCCACAATCATTAAAAACAGGTAAAAGACATATGGCAAAACATGAGTAAGAGTGGGGGAAAGCTCACACTCTTACCAAGTCAAAAAAATAAACTCCAGAAGTCCAGCAAAGCTGCTGGGGGACTCACTAGGTGAGGGAAATAAGCCATGAATGAGAATTCTCCCTAACAGTTGTGTACCAGATGGACATTCCAGACCACACCGTGATCTCAAAGTCTTGGCCCCTTAAACAGTATATCTTGTATTACAATAACACTCAGTTAAGCTGCTCACTAATAGATCTAACACTAAGCTAAATAAATGCACTATAACCTATGCACAATGGTAGTTAATCTGCATTTGAGAAATGCCTCTTCTTTGGTGTCAAGATTCACACGTCCTAGAATCTGCCGGACAAGATAGAGTGTAATATTGGATGAATGGGAATGTGTGGCCAGAAGGGCAAATGTCAAGTGTCTATTGATATGTAACACTACACAAGCTGCCAACACCGCATGCCAATCTGATGAGCCCAGCTGACGATTGACCTGAAAAGCATTGTCACCGAACCACGTGAATTCGCACCAACCGCAGCGCACTGACCCTATGGCACCTATAGGTCCCCATCCCTAGTGACCAATCCCAACCCTTCATGTGTCTCTTAGGCCTCCCTTCTACTGGATGACACAAAAGCTGTATAAAAAGACTTGTAAAATGTTTTCCTGCATGGCGCTCTTGGCGTGAGCAGAGTAGATTCTGCTTGCCCTATTTTAGATAAACAATTTTTGATATCACAAGCACTTGGTCTTGGTCTCATTCCCTTCAGGGATGTGTCCTGTTTGACTCTTATTAGGAGAATGAAGTGCATTTTTGGGGACTTCTCACTTTCAACCTTTAAAGACAAAGGAGGGATATACCATCTTGAAGAGGAGAAAGGGTGATATTGTTAGAGAGGTAGTAGCAAGATAACATCTGGGAGAAGAATGAGAGAGTTACCCAGATGCAGGGGAAAGGAGGGAGAGGTCATCCCAAATATGAGAGAGGAGAAGAGACAGCATTTGAGGTTTCTCTTTGGAGAAGGAGGAGAGTCCAGATCTAGGAGGTGACTATTAATGGGAAGAAACAAAAGGAGAAGATTTGAAATTCAGCAGGACTTATGTGGAGCAGAAGAGATACAATCAGATGAGAAAACATTGTTGGCAGGAGTAAGTAAATGGTTATACTTAGGTGACAGTTAAAGTTACTTGGAACTATAGATGGTGCTGAAGTTGCAACTTTCTAGACAGGAAGATGGAGGGAGACCATCCACTTTGGCAAAGAGAATGCGTAGGCTTAGAGGACTGGATTGGTCTAAGGAAGAGAGTAGTGATCGTGTCACTATGCATGAGAGCAGGGAGAACAGCATTGAGCTAGTCTGGATGAGAAAGGGACAAGAGAACCTATTGAATAGAGAAGTGGGCAAGTGTGAGTAGGGTTGTGCTTCTCCACCAGTGGTTCCATTTGAACATCTTACAAACCAAAAATTGCATCCTGCTGCTTGGGTAGCTTACGCTGCTGTACCATTAGAGAACCCCAAGGGAAAGACGGACCTTTTCAGTAGGATTCTGGAAACACCTGTCTGCCTAGGAACAATGGGTCTACAGAAAAGGGAAATCTGTAATTGAAAAAGAAGGTCAGAGGCCAAGACACCTCCTTTCCTACAAGTACTAAAAGCGGTTAAGCACACACATTGAAGTGTTCATTCTTTTGGATTCAATTTCGAAGGGCCTCTGGGACATTTGATTTGTACCCCCTTTTCAAATACTCCGGGTCACAATGGACCATGAACCAGGCTGGTTGTTAAAATATAATATTTATTTATTTATTTATTTAAAAATCAAATGAAATCATACCATTTTTGACATGGGGCAGTTATCACCAATGGGGTGATACTAACAATAGGAATGTACGCAATGCACTTACTTTAACCTTCTGTTGACACATCTACAAAACACCAGGGACTAGGAGCACTTTTTGATTTTAGGTAAGATAACACTTGAGTTAGAATTTCCCAATGCAAAGTTCCCTCAACCCAACAATAATCAATTCTAAATCGATAAACAGAAACAGCAGGTAAACAGGAATGAAAAATAGAAAACCGAATGGAAATCGAACCTTCACTCCCCAAACAATAGAGAAAAACAGATTTTAAACCCTGGCAATGTTAAAAATGACAGTCGGAAATGGATGAATGAACTAATCAATGTGTGCAAAAACCTTGAAACAAATACCATTCGTCACTGCATCAACCGTGTAGAAGTACAAATAATCACAAGCAAGGTATAACCCAGAGCATACAGTTTGACATTTGAGTGGCAGGTTTTAAAACATGTTGCAGCAAATAACACATTGGAGAATGAGCAATTTGCAATTCCCGCCTGAAATTACCAAAATGGTTTTTAATAAAAACTTGTGAAATATGGTAAATCACAATTGTGTTGAGGTGTAGCTATGGATCATGGGTACACTATGGAACTGAAATTAGGTCTCTAGCTGGTAAATTGAGTGAGTTATGCAAGATCTAGTGAGGTTTGTTTTTAGGAAAATAGAGCAGAGAAGCAACAGAAAAACAACTTTAAAATGGATTGCAAATTTTACTTAAACTGGATTTAATGACTAAGAAAAAGAGAATGCTACCCCTGAATCTCCACAGATAAGCAGCCGTTATAACTCTTCACGTGGTGTATCCCGTTTCCTTTATGGAATATTAATTTATTTAATCAAAATCGTTACTAGCTTATGTCCTGGCAAAACAAAGTGAAGAGAAAATTGGTGCTAACACTAGGAATCAAAGGCAGGGTTTTACATACAATGCTGACAATTGTAACAAGATATCGGGGTCAGAATAGCATAGCTTAGAGACTGGAATATGACAAAGCCAGGCAAGGTATACTATGCATTTCTATGGTTCCTATTGATACTCACAGTCCACTTTTTAGACAATCAGCGCTCCGGTCACCACATGGATCTGGTCTAACAAAGGACAGCCGGACAAAATCAGCGGGACAGGATCAGCTGGGCATGGACTGGTTAACGGGTAGCATTTTGGGTAGCAGGATGGCAGCAGCATGCAGTGAGTGGCAGCAAGCCAATCTGGATCAGGATTCCAAATGTACTACAGTTTTCTCCTGGTTAATGGGAGATTAGTGTTTTTTTTTATATTAGAGGCCTTCCTGGAGCAGAATCAGCAATGCTTGGCCTTGTAGTTGGAATCTGGAGTCTGGATAGATGACAGGAACAGGATGCCGGTGCAGGGAAATCAGGAAGAGTGTGTGTCTAGGGTCTTGCCAGGGACCCTTATTTATAGTGCAAAGTGACATCATCAAGA
This sequence comes from Ambystoma mexicanum, assembly GCF_040938575.1. NCBI lineage: Eukaryota > Metazoa > Chordata > Amphibia > Caudata > Ambystomatidae > Ambystoma > Ambystoma mexicanum. Next base: position 1,209,212,953 of record NC_090932.1, read on the forward strand.
TAGAGGCTTGGCATGGTTATCTATGCATGCCCCTAAACTACTTGGATTGAGCAGGGGTGCTAGTCTCCACATTGCTGTTAACTGGTTGGATTTCTAAGGGAATAACGTCAGGGTTATGAGGTGAGTTTTACAATGTCCAGAGACTCCCACATCTCTTTGCAAATTATACACACAGGTTACATATTATGAGCAGCACATATCAGTCCAATCCTCAAGTCTGTGCAACCTTGATTCGCTTTTCTAATACATTTTGGTAATTTTACACATGAAAGATTTGGCCTAAAATTCCACAATTTTATATACAGACGTGAATTATCCCCAGGGATGTATGTACAAAATGTCATGTTTGCAACATTAATACCTTCCTTGGAATCTGTCATATTTTATAACTTCTGTTCCCCATGCAGCAAACAGTTCTACCAAGTTTGGAAAGAAAGCACACACAATAATATTTGAAACTGCAAACTTTTAAAATGTTTACTAATTCTTGCTGCAGAGATAAAAAGTCTTTAAAATGTATTTATAAAATAGTATGTGTAACCAAAAGGCAGTCCATTGTTACTAGATCCCTTTTTGTTTACTTCCTCCAACTGCAAGCTACTGTCATTTCCTTCAAGGCAAGGGGGTTTCCCATCTTAATTGAAGGTTTTATTGTGCCTTACACTTGACAGGTTAGTGTCCCAGGACTTCTATTGTCAGGGTCCCAGCAGAGACAGAAGTCTGTTCAACCCCGTAATTATCAGGGGGTTGTCAGTATCTGCTGAGAGTTTTTATGACAGTACCCTTCCCCTTGGGGGAGGTCTCAGGGCTGGCACTTGAATAACTGTTTTTTTTTTAGAGCTTGCAAATTCAGGCCATGTGTTTTAAACTCTTTAATTTCTTATTTTAGGTCCTGAATTAAAACAAACCTGTGAAAGAAGATAGCCTATGTGTGTATTATCACAACTAACATAATCCCTTCATATTGCTAAGTAGGCAGGCTTGCATTCAACAATTTATTTTTAAATAGGCCATTTTTTCTTCAGTCAGCAAAGCCCATTTTTCCACATGTGTAAAACTGCTAGCATGTCTTCCTTTAAATTCGGTTTGGCATCTGGCTTTCTAGTATGTTTTACAAAACAGTCTGGACAAGGCAAGGGTCTCCATAAAATTGACATGTGTACATAAAGCTCTTGATTCCTTTTCAAACAGTGATTTTGATGCCTTTTAGCCAAAGTTAAGCATTTCTCCGTGGTTGATGCAGTACAGCTTTTGTTGGTTGTCAGGTTTTGGCTGGCACAGCCTGTCGATCTGGAATAAGGTTTGGTTTTGCTGAGGGATAGTGGGGATATGCATGGGCATGGCAGGGCCTTATTAATAACAGTGGTTGGAGGAAGAACAGATGGAAATATTGTCAGAGCAGCATTTTTAAAGGGTGAAAATGTTTCATTTTGAAGGGGAATTTTGGGTTTTCCGCAAAGCAGTGCTGCCATTCAACTTGATTCCATTTCTATGTTTCAAAACACACTGGTATACTTTTCAATGTGTCCCCTTGTTCCATCTTGCCTGAAGTGGGCTTGGCAGGATGGTGCAGCCATCTTTTTTGTTGATGCAAAAGCGTGGTTTTGAGGTCCTGGTGCGGTCAGGAACCAGTGCAGCCAGGTTGCTGTTTCTTGTGCAAATGCAGCTTAGTGATGTGAGGCAATGCCGTTGAGTGGGTCAATATATTCCACAATATGGAGTACTGCTCGATGCACACATACATAGAGGTTATGCCACACATAATGAGTGATTATAATCCTTTATAGCCTTTATTTTCATTAAAATGGGCATTATGCTACCCAGAATGAATATTAATCTCCAAATAGGAAACAATCAAAGGTATCTTAAAGCAGATTGCATAGCATTGAATGAAAACCTACTGCTTATGTACCAGGAACATATTCTAATTTTGATTAAGTAAAGTCTAGCATTGAGAAGGACATGCAGGCAGCCTTTAGTTACCACCAGGTCATAGTCACCATCATTTCTCTTTAACCAGCTAAAGTAAGAAAGAATGTTGATACAAAAGAAAGTATTTTGGCAGAATGACCACTGGCTCAGCATAAAGTGAATTAGAATGACACTTGCTCAAGAATATATGCAAATGGCAACTTTTTATAGTTCTACAGCCCAGAATATGATAATAAATAGCTACCACACGCTCTTAGAATTGTCAGGTTTATGATATGAAAGTGATAGAGTGATATAGATCACAAGATTATTGGATGATAATTCAGTCCGGAAAACAAGACAGAATCCTGGAGTAAGACCAGCATCCTTCAAAATTATATGAATAAGTTTCAAGTATCCTCTAGACATATATTACTGCATTGCCTATCGCAATTAAGGGGTAATTGGTGCCATCGGCCTGTGATTATCACAGTATATAAAAAAGACATACAAGAGATCCACGCAAACATAAGCCACAATCCCTGATAGAAAACGTGGAGAATATTTGCAGAAATGTTATACCAGACTGATCTCATGGCTAAATAAAGGATACAAGGGTGTTGAGCCAAGTGTAAATGGGCTTCAGGCAAGGGTAAAGTAGGTCAATCAGAAATGCCAACTATTTCTGCTGAATTGAGATTACTGTATGTCCACTTGAAAAAAGAACATGTGTATGTCATGTTTATTGATACTCATATTGCGTTGGATATAGTCATCGTTAATGTATTAAGAGGAACACTAGATGCCCTCATCAAAGGTCTAGACCTTCTGTTCACAATTAAAACTCTGCACAGGGAAGTATTTGCCAGTGGTACAGATATAAATGTTAACACATTCTTGTGACCAAAGGTATCCACCACGATTGCATACTGGGTACACTTTTATTTTTACTCTATTTATATTCCGGGAAACATCTTTCTTCAGTTGAATTGACATTAAGGTAATGACGTAATGCAACCAAACCCTTGAAATGTGTCAAGTGTTTCAAACAGCACCACATTAACGCTACATCGTTATAACTCATTTCAGCCATAGAGCTATAGACGTACAACATTACACAAATAAACAAACACCAATAACATAATAAACATTTCATCCATCATACAAATAAATAATGTGCAATTCCTTATAATTCTACAAATGACCCCATTAGACAACAATGGTGTGGAACATGCCAACTCCTGTCTTGACTCACCGGTTAGTCCAAAGGTACATTTCTTTTGGTCCTTTTCACCAGCAGGACTGCTTTAGTCCCAGCAAGTGCAGCTCAACCGGGGCATGTTTTAAAGTGATCAACTAAGTGACCTGCACCCTACACTGAGATTGCAATCATATAATTGGCTGGGGGTATAATCTCTTCAGAAAACCCAATATGAATTTTCCCATACTTGGATCCCAGAAATCAATTTGGACAGAATCATAAAATCCATCTCCCTGGGAAGGCAGCCTGGTGCACTATATGATCTTTTCTCGGGTTACAAATAAGCAAACCCTGACAACCCGGATCCAGCACGTGCACTTGTTCACAAGGGCTTCCTTAGATTCTTTGCAATATCTGGGCAGTTTTGGGACCATATGTAAGAATATTGATCCACCCCCCTACTAGACACTATCCCTTTGCTGTCATGAGAAGTGAAATTCAGTGACTTTGGAAAATAAATGTGGTGGGCGGGGTGATTGTCTGAGTGCTTTGAGAATGGTTGCATTTCCTTTGCACTATGGGGTTCAGGGGCGCCTTGTCATGTGGTGCACTTTCGATTTTGTGGCTTTCAGTGCAACTTGTGCTCCAACTTCTACTAGATCCTGGGCCAGCAGGATTGGGGTTCACAATCTTGGTGGGAACCACAGTGTCGTCGAGCGAAACAGTTGACAAGGGGTTTGAATCTCGCTTTCCCTGTTCCTCCAACAACAGCTGGCAGAGTTTTCTAATTGGCCCTAATTCAGGCAAGACAGGTTTGCACTTGCATGCATGAGCACCAGTATTCTCCACCCCATCTTGGACCACATTGGCCCTATGGGTAGAGGGTTGGAGAGGGGGAGAAGGAGAGGAAGTCAATACCTGGGTTTGGGCATCCATATGCCCCTTTTTGATCTACCATTGTCGTGGGGTTCGCAAACTTCCTTTTGGTCATCATTCAAGAACCCTCCTCCATACCCACACATCCCTGGGATTCTTCAAGTAGTATTACGGTTGGACTAGATTTGCACTTGCTATTTGCCATCTGCGTGACTTCACAGCCCCTGACCAATAGGGCTAAGCCCTATGGTGGCCAAGAAACTGACAGTGTCAAGTTTGACTGGCAAAAGCTGGCTTGGCATCAGATCAGTGGATTATATGGTGCTCAAGGCAGGCATGGGGGCAACTTGAGTGCCATTAACCCTGTTGTCCGTGGCCATCTGTGGGCTGGGTACCTCCATGGGGATGGACATTTTGCAGGGCTCATCGCCAGACACTGGCATTGATGAGACCTCAATGACCCAATGAGGGGATCCGCTTTGATCATCCATAATCCTCCTGTTATGGCCTTGATTGTTACTGGTTTCCTTGGTGGTTTCCTTAGTGGCCTTAACCTTAACAGCGTTGATTTCTTCCTTGATGAAATCACACCCTCCTCCCCATGGCACGAAGCTTACTGGGATGCTCATATTGCTTGTATTGTCCAGGAACTGGTAGATTTTATTGTTGAGGTTATAAGCCTCCCCAACCGAAGTTACACAGACATTAGGCCCAGTCTTTATAGCATCCAGTGTTGGGCAGGAGGGGGCACCGGGAATTTTCCTCCTCACACTAAGGATTTTTTCGTTTGGGAGAACGCAAAGGCATGGTGGGCATGGTGGGCATGATGGACTTGATGGGCAAAAGGATGGCAAAATCAGTAAAGAATTTAAAAAGAAAATTCTAGAAATAACCTTTACATTTTGCAGTCTCTAAAAGTCATATTGGGTCCCAAAAAAGATGCACGCCCAGAGTCCAGTGCCAGGTGCCCAGCAAAATCATGTGAAAAGAACAGGACAAATGAAATAGTTTGCCCATGCTCCCTCCACCACACACAGGCAGCTAACCTCTTCAGACGTGCTCCCTGCATGTATTTAGCTTCTGTGTTAGTGAAATCCCTCAAGGGCAAAAAGCATGTTTGAATCAAGGCTGCTCCCGGTGGTGTCCTCCTGCTAACACCAAACTCCCTGCAGACTAAAACATCAGGCTCTGGCGGAAAATCAAGAGATCCAAAGGTCAGGGGCGCGCAGACATTAGTGCGAAAGTTGGTGATCAGTAGAACAATGAGGCAGTGATGCAATAAGTCAATGAGGCAGGGAGAGCAGGGGGAACAGCAAGAACAGGCAGTTTTGCTGCCTACTTCTCTGTAGCAGCCCTCTTTGTGCCACAAGTAGAGCAGGTGCCACAGATAAAACTACTAATGTAGCATGTCATGAGTGCACTATGTTTTGGGCATGGAGTCGACAGGAAAAGGGCACTCTAGTTTCAGATTACCCCTTTTTTGGACAGAATTACCCTCATCATTCGATTTGTTAATAAAAATCAAAAACTCCAAGGCGTTGCACACTTGCCAGATGGCAATTCCTTACAACTGACTTCAACAATTCATTGGTACCTGTAAAATGCTCTCTTCCCCTAAAACAATTCAATGGTTTGTATGGCGTATGAGTGATCCTGTTCAAACAAGTAGGCAAAGTGCAAATTCCTCCTCTGACCTATTGCTCACAGTGTGCTGAAACAGGCGGTGTTGGCAGCTTCAGTTCGGAAACACTGTTCACTGAGTATAAATGTGATTTTTGGAAGATGGCCTCCATGTGCTGTTATGCAAGATTATGGGCCTCATCACGAGTTTGGAGGTAACCCTTAAATCCGGTGGTAGCGCTATTACCGCCGGATTTAAGGGTCCGCCAATTCAGGGCTTTGGCGGATTTCTCCCGAGCTCTGAGCTGGGGGGAAATCTGCCGAAAATTCGCGCTCATACCGCCGGTGGGAAATCCGCCGGCGGTATGAGCGTGAAAATTCCCCATTGAGCCCAATGGGGAATGGGGCATTCCTGAATGGGCTCAGTGGGGATTGGGGACTTCCATTACCGCCAAACCCGTGATCCAGCGCTAATAGCGCCAGGGGGTTTGGCGGTAGGGCAGATAGCGCCAGCGCTATTAGTGCCAGCATTTCCGCCCAACTCATGATGAGGCCCTATGTGTGGTTTGTATTGTTGTTGTGGTGTTATGAAGTACGTGCAGATTGTGGTGCTGTAGAGATCTGGTTGTGTCAAGTCCAGAGTTTGAGAGGTGCATGCAGAGTAGTGATTTTGTTAGTACGGGTTGTAGGTGAAAGTCCTGGAAATCATCCAAGTGCACCATTCCCCCACCCCCGGCATCAATCCAAGTGCATCACACATCCCCCCTGAAAATCCATCCAAGTATGTCACATCTCCCACCCCTGAAATTCACCAGACTTTGCCATCTCTCCCACCCCTGAAATCCCTCCAAGTGCATCACACCTCCGACCCGAGGAATTAATCCGGGTGTGTCACACATCGCCCCCTGAAAATCCATCTAAGTGCATAACATTTCCGAGCCCTGAAATGTGTCTAAGTGTGACACATTTCCTACCCATGAAATTTATCTGACTGTGTCACCTGTGGTAGTTGTGATCTTTCTCTCCTCCCTAGTAGCCCTTTCTGGGTTTCACCTTGTCACCTCAGCTGTCATGATTCCTATGCTTCTCTGGAGTTCAAAAGGGGGCTGAGCATGATTGAGGGAGACCCAAAGTACAGTAAACTTGGGGAAAGGAGCTCTGCCTCGCAAGTTTGTGTTGATCTGTGAAATGAGAGTTCTGAGCCAGATAGAAGGAGACCTTTGTGAACTGTGTTCTTTATGTGACAGCCCGACATAGGGGGACCTTAGTGAAATGTATGCTGTAAGGTCTGAGCCCAGCAGAGAGGGAGCTTATGAATTGTGTGCTGTATGGTCTGAGCCTGGCAGAGGGGGACCTTTGTGAACTTTATGTTGGAAATACAATTTTGGAAAGTCAAGAAAAAGACTTTAATGTGGAAGGCCAGGCATGCCTCAATCCACGGTTTGAAACTGCTTACAGTGTTAGAAACCGACTCAGAGTGTGTCACCATGCCTACAGGGACAACCTTACACTGTGAGGTGTAACATGAGAATGAGAGCTGGTTCAGCTACCTTCATTCTTGTGAACACTGATTTATCCTTTTGCATACATTTCTCCTTTACAATGTTTGTATAAGAGTGTTAGGCAAAGTTTGCATGCATTACCCTCTGGGACCACTACACACAACCATGACTACAGGTGTAAGTAAAACCAATCTTTGGTATAAGTCTGTACCACAAAGTTGTTGGTAACGAGCTGAGCAGCGAGGCTTATCTCAAGAGGGAATGTGAGCGTGTAAGGGTGTTACACGGAGGTCTACAATCACAAGTATTCAGATAGAAACTTATACTCAAGGTTTCTTGGTAAAACACTTCTTAGTTTATTACACAGTCAGTTAGAAAATGTTCACTAAAAGGAGGCAATCATATCATACAAAAATATACTAGAGTACTTCACACTATCCGGTTCTGTGACATTTAAACTCTTTTGAAGGAGGAGCAAAATGGCATTTAGAGCGTTTGAAGTAGTAGCAAAAAAGCATGAGATAGTAAAACGAATATTACAGTTACTCTTAAACAGTGCAAATAGTTTGAGTTCACCAGACAAGTTGATTCAATGCAATAGGTAGGCCAAAGTCAATGGACTAGAGTTTTGTATGGGTAAAAACGGTTCTGGTAGTTAAACGGAAAGGTCTTTGCCACGGTTCTCAGAAGTACTTCATAGAAGAAAGGTTCATATGTCTGGTCACAAGATGACTAGGGCTGCAAGTTGCCAAAGTTTCACGCACCTTCACAGTGAGAAGTAAGTTCTCTCAGTCGGGTTTTCACAGTACCTTATATTGAAGAAAAAGATGAAGCTGAAGACTTCTGTTCCTGGCAGTTCCTGCAGATCTCGCTCTTTCTGAGCCTCAGTCATAGGGACAAGAGGGAGGATGTCGGGGGACTTCTGCACTGCACGGGGACTGGTCACAAAGCTGGCAAATTGGCAAATGTTCGATTGCGGTAGCTGTCGTCAAGCACACAAAATGGTGTCCTTCTCCCTGTATATTCAGTTTCCTGCAGCACTCTGAGGAAGTATGCCATGATGAAGTCATCCATCCCATTCAGAACTTGATTAACTATCATTTTGAATGTAGCAGGTGTATTTGTTAGTCCAAAAGGCAGTATCTTAAACTGGTAGAGGCCTGCTGGGATCAAAAATGCAGTTTTCTCCTTGGCATGGTCTGTCAGGGCTATTTGCCAATGGCCCGACGTTAGGTCATAAGTACTGAGGTACTTGGCTGAACCAAGTTTGTCCACCAGTTCATCTGTCCTAGGTAAAGGATGACCATCAGTCTTTGTGACTGCATTTAGAGCTCTATAGTCCACACAGAATCTCAACTCCTTGGATCCTGCCTTTGCCACTAGTACCATTGGACTAAACCATGGACTGGTAGATGGCTCTATTACCCTGAGACCAAGCATCTTGTTGACCTCCTCCTTTATGTGGGTTCTTACATGGTCTGACATCCTGTAACATCTGCTTTTGACAGGTAAACAGTCACCAGTGAGAATATCATGCTGGACCGAGTGGTCAAGAATGGTGATAGTGAAAACAGAGGGGCAAACTGATTTAACAGAGATTTGCACTCCTCCTGTTGTTTGAGTGTCAGATTAGAAGAGAGATTAACTCCTTCTCTCTTCCCATCTAAAGGTTGTCCCCTGAGGAGATCAGGTAGAGGTTCACTCTCCTCCTCCTCGTGAGCAGAAGCTGGAAGCAAAGCTCCAACTTCTATTTTTGAGACATAGGCTTTTAGACGGTTGGTGTGAAAGACCCTGGGGGCCTCTTTAGGATTGCCTAAGTCCACCAAATAATTGGGGCCCAATCCATTTGTCCTGTAGGCCCTCTGCCTTGTAGTTATCATAACTAGAACTTGCTGGTCTTGAGTAAACTCAACCATGTTGGCCTTTTGGTCATGCCAATGCTTCACCAGAGCCTGACCTGCTTTCGAGTTATCAGATGCTTCTGTCATCATGTTTGTCATTCTCCTCTGGAGACCTAGCACATAGTCAGTGACTCTCACTGGTTTGGGAGAGGAGCATTCTCCAACCCCTCCTTAATTAGTGTCAAGGGGCCTCTTACTGGAAGACTTTAGAGAAGCTCACATGGAATAAATCCAACTCCTTCCTGAGGGACTGCTCTATAAGCAAAGAGAAGGCATGGCAGTAGCAGCACCTGTCATGCTCTTCATAGTTCTGTTAAACCTCTCTAGCAACCAATTCATCTGGGGATGGTAGGCAGTTGAGAACGTGTAAGTCACTCCACAGTTTTTCAACCTGGCTTGCATGTAATAGGACATACAGTTGCATACCCTGTCAGAGATGACTTCCTTAGGAAAAACCTACCCTGGTAAAAATACCAAGTAGGGCCTTAGCAACAGCCTAAGCTGTAACAATCCTCATAGGTATTGCTTCAGGATACCTAGTAGCATGATCTGCAACAACCAATATGAATCGATTGCCTGAAGAGGTTGGAGGGACCAACAATGTTGATTCCTACCCTCTCAAAAGAGACTCCCAGTACTGGGAGAGGCACCAAGGGTGCCACATGCTTGGCTCCACTCTTGCCAGATGCCTGACAAGTGTGACAGCTCCTACAGAATTTATCTACATCCGACCCCAACTTAGGCCAGTAGAAATAAAAAGATAGCCTTTCCTTGATCTTCTTAAAGCTTAAGTGACCAGCCAAAGGAATTGTCTGGGCTAATGGTAGGAACTGTTGTTTTATCTCAAGAGGCACTACAAGTCTTCTGTAGTCCCCTGGTATAGACTCAGTTGGTTCACGGTAGAAGAGGCCATTTTCCCAGTACAACCTGTGCTTCCCTGGCTCTTGCCCGTTGTTAGGGAGAATTCTCCAGAATGGCTAATTCCCCTTACCTACTGAGTCCCTCAGCAGCTTTGCTGGATATCTAGGATTTATTTTTTTCACATGGTAAGAGTGTGAGCCTTTTTTCCCCACTCTTACATGTGTTTTGGTCTGTGTGTTTAAAATGTTTGTGTTCATAGGCTGTGGAACTTCACCTACTCCCCATGCATCATCTTTTTACTGTGTGTTACACAGCACCTTTAGTGCAGTGACACAGGGTTGTCTTTTTCAGACTTCCCAACTCCGACTCCATTTTTCTGGGACTGACTACTGTCTCCCAGAAAATGTAAAGTTGCCATTGACTTTATTTGACTTTTTAAATCTACAGACCTAGTACAAACTATCTTACATAGAGTTCTGGAAAGGGTTAATAGTTATCCCTTTTTGTCTGTTTCTCATGGAACATTATTTCGTTCCCTTTTCATTAAGATTTGGATGGTGGCAGTGGTAAATCCCCATTTTTTCCAACCACTGTTATTTTAAATAGCCTTGGTATTGTTTTAGGCTATCTTAGTATCCTTGAACTTAAACCCGCTGGACCATATTTACTTTTATACAGTTTCGGCTGGGTTTATTCGCCATTTCTTTTTGTAAAAGTCTTTCTTGTGTGCCAAACCAGGTTTGGTTCCTTTGTTCGCCGACTTTTGGCGGGCTTCTGCACAGAAGCCCTCCTTAGGCGCCTGAATGTCTGAGGGGGACAAGATGTGAGGGAGGGGTTTGAGACTCCCAAGGAGACCCATGTCGCACTCTGGTATGATTGGCTGAGGTTACTGTCCCAACGGGACAGCCACCCTTCTTTGTGATTCATAGCCAGGCTGTGTGAATGGGTAAAACTGCATGAAATGCAGGTTTCTGGGATGAGAAGGCAGAGTCACCACTGGATCGAGAGAACCGAAGAGAATCTGACAGAAGAGGATCTCTACCACTACTGAACCTCTCTTTGAAGCCCTGTTGCGGGTCCGAATCTTCAAACTTCGACAAGGAAGATCTGCAAGGAATCTTCTCCCCCTGAACTGATGGGACCAACCAGATCACCAAACTGCAAGCCAGGCCTCCCTCCTCTGGTCGAATTTACTGTGCACAGCTACAGAGAACCAGATAGCCAGGAGGATCGGACCCTGCTTGGGTTTTAAGGAACGCACCTTTTATTTGTTACTTTGCTCTGCTGCTGGTTTCTTCCCTGGGCAGTGCAGGACCCTCCAGTCTTCCTACTTCGTGTCAGTCCAACAGTCACTTAAGGAAACGTGAGCCTGCAGGACCTGCCAGAAATGTCCAGCCTCAGCTACAGCCTTCTACTCCATTTAAGGTACTGTTCAAATCCAGTCGTTTGTTCCGTCCTACCGCAGTAAAAGTGCTTGAAGGCTTTTGCCAATCCTAGGGCTTGTCCTTCTCTATTCTTTACAGTAACTTTTCTTCTGACCATCTTCGTTCTGAGCTCTTGGCAAAGCCTCAGTCGTGGGGACAAGAGGGTGACGTCGGGGGACTCCTGCACTGCACAGGGAATGGTCACAAAGCTGGTAAACTGGCAAATCTTTGATTCCAGGAGCTGTCGTCAAGCACACAAACAGGTGTCCTTCTCCCTGGCTATTCGGTTTCCTGCAGCACTCTCAGGAAAATACAACTAACTCCGAGAATGGTGTCCAGGTGGCTTACAAGTTGATTGGTCCCACCAACTCAAAGGAAGAAGTCGTCCTTGAATGGCTTCTCTGTTGAGATGAACTTGGCGATTCAGACCTGCAGCAGGGCTTCATCGGGCAAACCAACGGTCCAGGGGTTGCAGCAGCGGTCTTCTTCCAGCTCGTCTTTGGTTATTGCGTTCCACTGGTCGACTATCCCTTCCAAGCCAAGAGACTTGCCTTTTAAACAGTGTTCTCCTATTCATTCCCGCCTAGCTGCCACTTACCCAGCAGGGTGGCTGTCCTTGCCGGACAGTTAGCCAACCAATCACCCAGAGTGCACTTGGGTCTACTAGGAGACTAAGCACAGGGAGTTTCGGGCACCTCCCTCTCTTCCTGCCCACCCCAGATACTCGGGCGCCAGAGGCGGTCTTCAGTCCTGAAGCCCATGAAAGGCGTATGAACAAAGGGACCAACCATGGTTTGGAGCGCAGAGACAAACTCTAGAAGGACCTTTCCAAAAGAAATGGCAAAAAAAGAAGACCGGGACCTGTTTAAACAAAGGGGGCTCAGACGCCATCTTGAAAAACCTGGCTCCTGCGATTTTTAGCTACAGGTGTTCGCGGTCGAGCAACATCATGGTAGTTTGCTGTAAACCCACTGCCACCAGCCATTTCAATAGGAAAGGGTAGCATTTGACTGCTAAATAAGTTTCTAGACATAGGGGATACTAGGTAACCCCTCCAACACTCTATTGGAAGATATTGCATGCTGGATCTAGTAATTTAAAAAGACTAGTAAAGTTAATTTAACTTTACATTCTCTAGGAAACAGTAGTTTATCCCAGAGAAGGCTGTTAAACCTTGGGAGAGCCTAAAGGGCTTACCTGTGTCACTGCACTGAGGGTGCTGTGTGACACACATGACAAGATGATGCCTATGGAGTTGTCTAAAACTCCATAATCAAAGAACAAGAGTAAAACACACATCAAAATACATGAGAGAGTGGGAGAAAAGGCTCACACTCTCTCCAGGTAATAAAATCAAGTCCTCAAAATACAGCAAAGTTGCTGGGGGTCTCTAAGTTGAAGGGAATTAGCACATTTATGAGAATTCTCACTAACAAAAAGATAGGGCAGGCATTGGGTTTTGTTAGCACAGGCCATTTTGAGTTGACTGATGCCACTAGGACTGTTTTGTTTAAAGTTTGATTGTCAACACTACTCCCATCATAGTTATAGGGCAAATGAGGCATTTTTTGAACTTTTTCAATAAAGGTTTTACAAATTGTATCCATTCTGTCAGTTTCATACTTGTGATACCATGCCTTCCCTACAATACACTATGGGCCTTGTCTATTGTCTATTGGGGAGGGTCTGGTGCATTACTCCTGTTCACGTGTTGGTCCTCACTGGGGATAAGCCTAGGATGAGGGTCTCCCTTACCCTGATTTTCCCTTCCCCGCTTTCCCTTGAGCCTCCTTGCCTGGCCTCATGGTATTGGGCCTTGCAGCTTCTCCTGTTTCTTAGTAGTCCCTTTTTAGGGGGTAGAAAGATGTCTCTCTTCCCAGTCCTATACCTCATTCCTCTATTGTTTTTGGGCTACTTTCCTTTTTCAGTATTTGGCCGGTAAAGAGGCATGCGGGCGGTGTTAACTTGGTTTCATTGTGTTCGGAGCTGAAGAGCCAGGTTTAAAGAAGTTTTCTGAATTGTGTATGGTCCTTCATAGTTTGTATTTCCCTGGGAAGGGAGTTCAATAGTTTGAGGGCTATATGCTCACCTCTGTCTTCAACAATGTTTCTGGCAGCCCCACATTTTTTCAGCCTTTCCCCAAAGCTGTTGCAAATAAATTCAATTCAGCTGTTTGCGTTTGAGTATATATTTAATCAAGCAGCCCCTGCACATTTATTTAAATCAACATTCTGAGGTGCCAGGAAGACAACGTGAAATCTCTTAAAACATCCCAAAGGCTAGTCTGCTTTTCGGTGAAATTCAGATTTCTTTTGAGTGCTGATTCAAAAAATAAGAAAATAATATTATTTTATGTTGAGCACTTGTTTAAATCACCCTAAGCAAGTTCCTTCCTATACTGTTCAAAGCACGTAATGCTAGGATGTTTTCAGAGTCAAAAAGCCGTACCTCAAAATTAAAATAAAATCTTCCAACACTCACACAGAAAAAGACCCCTAAATCTTCCTTTTCCTTTTAAAATGTTGATTATTTTCATCTTTCACTATACATGTATTAAATGCACAAGCCCAAAAAGCTCTGCCTAGAAAACAAAGTTCAATACTCCAAATCGCAACAGAAAGAGACACCAGTCCACACTACTATGCTCCCTCTCCGAAAGATACCTAGTGACTGCTGAGGAGCTCCAGCCAGCATCTTCCCTATATACAGCCAGGAACATCAGCCTGCCCAAACTCTTCAAAATGCATAAAGATTGGCGGATCACAAATAACGTAAATATTCAGTTGATCTGGGTTTCGTATGAATAATTTGGCCCATGCTTAGCCTATATCCACACTGGCAGTCCTAAAAGCTGACCTCATGCATCGGTTCTCCCATCCAATGTAACTGCTCCATCTCTAGTCCAGCAAAGAAGCTTCACAGGACTATAATCCTGTGCGCTGAGGTAGGCCTGCTTTGGGGCCGAGTCCAGCATTACTCTGGCACAGCAGGAAGCGCACATTAACAGTACAACTCCCCAAAAAAAGCCTAACTGCATCTTGACCTTGTGGTTGAACCAGACTATAGCACTTAGTGACGAAAATGAAATGCTTAACCCTAGATATGTCTGACATTTTTCTTAACTTGCTTTCTACTGCACATATCAATTTAATCACTCTAAAAGACATAACACATATCTAAAAGGTACCTGTATTTGATCTCCCCTTTTAATCCTCTCATTCGGAACTAAAGGTAGGGCTCGATCATTAGGCCATGAGGACATTTACTGGGCAAAAAAGTATTTCTTGCCAATATCAGGAAGCAAACCCGAATGCTTCTACTGTAAAACTCGTATTGGTGGAAAAACGGACACTGGCCAATTGCTTACCCTATTGGAGCTGTTATTTATCCTGCTGCTCCTTGTTGGCCTGATGCACAGTGCAGCCACCAACTTCCGCAGTAAGTGACTTCACAATACACAACGGTATTCTGTTCTTTTAAGGCTCAAAGAATTCAATTTTGGAACCTTGTAAATGTTTCATGGTTGTGCCTGGAAAACAGGTGTCCTGTGACTGTGCTGATAATATTTGGCCATACAATGTTTTTTAAAAAAACTGCCGTGGAGAACATTTCATTTAATTTGCATTGTGGAATCTACAATTCATGTCTGTTAGTTTTATTTTGTATTGTTATTTAATGCGTAGAAATACATTGTTTCATTTTTCAATTGGACACCTGTCCTCCATAGTCCAAAAACTGAAATGTCAGAATTGAATTCTAGAAACCGTTTACAAAGTAATTTCCAAAAGGGAGGTCGGTCTTTTATATTAACATGTGTGTGGTGTCTGCATTGTCTCCACTGGCGTGTTGGCAGCCTATTGAGTGAATTCTAGTGTTCCTTGTTTCCACTTGCTTTCTTTCAGGCTCGCCTGCTGCTAGAGGCATATTTCCAATTAAACTTCTCTACAATGATGCTTTATTTGACCTTTGTTCAGATAACTTCCCTTTACTGTTTATTCCGATGTAATGTTGCATACTGCTTCAGTTCACTATGTGATGGCCTTGAGCTTGTTTTAGATCCTTGCATGATAGAAAAGTAAAGCATTACTATAATAATTATAATCAAATAATTCCAAAATCTTTTCCTCTTTTTGCCTTGTGGCGTTATGGCCTGGCTATCTCTAGCGCTGACGTACGCTTCTCTCATAATAATATTGTGTGAAAAGCTTCTGCCACGATGTGTCAAAATATAGAATCTCAGCAGCAACGAGCCTCATTCCATGCTATTCTCTAGAGTAGCCTGTCTTGGGCTCCCGCCTTCCAGTAATGCCCTCCGAGTCACGAGCGAGTGCTGATGGGGTGGAAAATAACATCCATCACCAGAGCATGCTATGGGTCAGGGTTCTGCTCACAAATGGCCATTTCTAGCAGACGTGAATTAGAAACATGTGGTTTTATGCTGGATATATATAGGAAGATCAGGGTTTCTAAAATCACACTATAAGGTGCAAGCGGGGCATGTTCGACGTCAGACACAGATTTCCACCTGGGAAATAAAATGTATGGGCTTCAACAAGCAGATGAATGTTAGGGATCTACATAGTACGTAGGGGTGTGTCCACAAAGGTCATTGTTTCATTTACTTGTCGAAAATATGCAACACATATTCAATGCAACCAAATGAAGAAACATTCTTACGTGGTTATGGAAGCAATGTCCAGATTAATGTCTGAAATTTCAAATCACAACCCCCATCCTCCCTCTGTTGTCATATGTTTAGGCATTTGACAGATATTTTCACAGCCACACTTACTATATATTTTATCCGAACACGTGGATGCCCCTTGGTTCATTTGCCGTTTTACAATGTAATATTCTTTACACTGTTTTCTTTAAAACGATCTACATATTTCATCAGGGAAGTCAATTCACCAAAATGCCAGGGTTAGTGAAGTGACATCACATGACCCTTGACCTCTGATTTCATCACAGGAAGTGATGTCATTTGACCCCACCCAAAAGTGACATCACGGCAAGCGATGGAACACAACCTTTCACCACTTGACAAAACAGGAAGTGGCATCATATAACATTGTTCCTCAATACACTACAATAAATATAGTTACAATATCACTGTAATGTGATATTGTCATGATGCCTACCCCCGGGGAACCAGACCAGGTCTAGCAACCCCGGAAGCAGGCATCAAGTTATTTTGAGCAAGCCCAAAAACCCCAGCTAGGGGCTGTTTGGGTGCGGTCTTGGTGCCTATGGCTCCATGCTCATAGAGTAGAACTTACCTGATGCAGACCATGCTGCAAGCTTACCTGATGCAGACCATGCTGCAGAGCTCCAAGCCAAATGAAGCTTGGAAGGGACTATTTTACCTAGGGACTATTTTTTACTCGGGTAGGGATGGGGAGGAATACTTACCTGGGACTACTTTGGAGGCTATTTAAACCACGTCCGAAGAGCAGCACATGCTTCGCGTTATTCTGCATCCAGCAGCTTAACGCTCACCGTGGCTGCAAGCCTACATCCAGTCTTCTGCCAAGCCCGCCTCGAGTCTGCCTCTCCTAGAAAAAGGGAGGAACAGAAGAAGAGGTTAGAATAAGAGCAAAACCTTCGATCCTTACCTGAATTCCGGATCCACCGCGCCTTCGAGCTGGAAGAAAGAAGCATTTTACACGCACCGCCTTGCCTGCTGCAGCGCCGCGCTGAACTCACCGGCCTTCGCAGCATCCTCACGATCCACTGCATCCTTCTACACGTTCCCGCCGCACTCTGGCACCTAAGGGGAACACAAGAACAGCAAAGGTGAGCCAAGGGAATAAACAGAGGCAATAGTAACTACCCCCCATAGACTTACGTGATTACCGCCGGAGGTACTATTCCTCTTCACGGGTCGGCGCAGTCTCCATTGCATCCTCACCGTACCCCAGCCCCTAAGGGGAACAAAAGGACAACAAGGTGAGACGAAGGGACAAACAAGGGGAACTCTTCTCACCACAATAGACTTACCTAATTGTACCGCCGGAGGCATTATACCCCGAACTTCATATTTTCTCTCCACACCTGAATAAGGAGCAAGCCACAGGTTACATTCTGGCCTTATTTTATTGAACTGTGTAGGATAAGCCAAATCCTTACCTGAACTTCGTCAGCTACCACGAGGAACTCTTCGCTGGGGTCAAGCTGCAAACTGCAAGGAATCGGACAAGAGTGAAAGTCAGACATGTGAACTCTTATGAACTACATACTTTTCGGAGTCAATATTGTTCTGGAACTCACCAATTCCTTCGAGCCAGTGAAGCAAATGGTTATCAACGCGCCCCTGTGCTCAATGTAGGATGGAGAGCTCCTCTTTTCAAACCAAAAGGTGAGACTATAAGAGGGGACATGAAAGCTGATCTGTGGGGAGAACAGCGGGGTTGGGGGGATTTACGCTCAACCCCACGGGTGGTTAATTCCCTTTCTCCATTTACAGATGAATATTCCTACAGGCCAAGCAAACGAAGCTAGGTGGGCCGGTCCAGTCCGTCATCTTGGCCCTACGAGTCACATTGGTGGAGACCGCAGTTGTCCAGTTCAGATCGACGCCTCTGTGGGAGCCAGGTGAGCGTAACAGAACGCAAAGCCTACCCATAAATTCCCACCCGGGAGTTATGGATACCTCAGGGACTGACCAATTGGCCCAATTACTAGGGGAACTGAGGGCTGAAGTGCATTCCGCCCGTCAAGAAACCAATGCTCTTAGGAGAGAACTGATTTTGTCAAAGGAGCGAACTGATGACCTTGCTAGGCAACTATTGAAAAGCCAGGCTGGACAAGCACCCCTACCTGGTTCAGAGGGAAATCCAGCTCCTGTGTTATCGAGTAACCCTGTGCAAATAAACCTACCAGGAAATATTCCATTAACCCCACCCGAACGCTTTGCCGGAGATCCCAAAAGGTTTGCTGTGTTCATGAACCAATGCCGCTTGCACTTTTTATGCAGACCTGGAGCCTTACCAAACGATCAAGCCAAGGTAGCCTTTGTATTGTCATATCTCAGCGGCAGTACAGCTGATTGGTCAATTCCACTAGTTACTCAGGATGACCCAATTCTTTGGGATTTTCAGGGCTTTCAAACTAGCATGGAAAGACTATTTGCCCGACACTCCCAAGGACAGACCCTGGATAACAAACTTTTGTCCCTACGACAGGGTAACCAGGACCTTCTATCCTACATCGCAACCTTTAATAGGTTAATAGTGGAAACTGGATGGCCTGAGGTAAAACGAATCACGTTATTTCATCGAGGGCTTCGAGGGGAACTCAAGGATGTCTTGGCTCAAGTCGTGAACCCACCTCAAGACTGCGCTGAATATATAGACTTAGTGGTCAAGTTAGATCACAGACTTCAGAACAGAAAGGCTGATCGAGCCAAGTTTGAGAATCGGGTATTGGTCAAAACCCACGCTTACCCCAAAGGAGCAGATGCTTCAGAACCCATGCAAATCGGAGGGGTTAAAGGACCCTTAACCCAGAAGGAAAGAGAAAGGAGATGGCAAATGCAATTGTGTCTATATTGTGGAACTTCTGGACATGTTCTACAGGATTGCCCTATAAAACCACCCAAGAAGGTGGTAGGAGCTGCTGATAAAAGCCATATGGAGTCAGACTCGGGAAATGACCACGCCTGACAAGCGTAGAGGTCCGCTTGCCGAGCTTGAAGAAGGATACTCAGACCTCGCATTTCATCATACCAATGGTCCTCGTAGATCCAGGGCAGCCGTCGCGTATGCACGCAGTAAGGGCATACATTGATAGCGGGGCCATAGGAAACTATGTGGACTATGAATTGGCTTCCAGGATGAATCTACCTCTCTGCCGAAAAACCACCTCAGATGTCATCACCACAGTCGATGGAACTGAAATTGCCTCTGGGCCTGTAACTCATTCCACCGCAGAGATGACACTAATGGGTCAGGATGGGCATCGAGAGACTATTGTATTTGATCTAATCAAAGCCCCACAGTTCCAAATAATACTGGGCATACCTTGGTTGGAAACACATAATCCTTGTATTGATTGGCGAGAGAAGAGAATAACCTTCCCGCATTGTGCACAAACCTGTTACCCAAAGAAAAATCAGAACGCAGGCCTGGCCACAGTAACCACAGCAGTCTTGCAACTACCTCCAGAATACCAAGAATTCCAGGATGTCTTCCAAAAGGAACAGGCAAACACCTTACCTCCTCACAGATCGTACGATTGTCAAATCGATCTCATACCCGGTGCACAACCCCCTTGTAGCAGGATCTATGCCCTTACGGAACCTGAGAACCTTCACCTACGACAATACTTAGACCAGTACCTTGCCAATGGCTTTATTCGCCCATCCAAGTCCCCTGCATCATCAGCATTGTTCTTCGTACCCAAAAAGGAAGGTAACCTCAGAACGTGCATAGACTACCGCGCATTGAACCAGATAAATGTTAAGAACCGATACCCGTTGCCTCTGATCCCTGAACTACTAGACCAAGTGAAGGACGCTTGTATATACACTAAATTAGATCTCCGGGGGCATACCAACTGGTATGTGTGAAAGAGGGTGACAAATGGAAGACTGCTTTCCGCACTAAGAATGGGTTATTCGAATACCAGGTGATGCCTTTCGGGTTGTGCAATGCACCAGCAGCCTTCCAATACTTCATGAACGATGTCCTTCGTGAACTTATTGACGTTTCTGTTGTCGTGTATATCGATGATATTTTAGTGTACTCCTTTTCAGAATCTGACCATGTGAAGCACGTCCGAGCAGTCCTTGAGAAATTGCGCCAGCACAAACTATATGCAAAACTAGAAAAATGCGTTTTTCATGCCACAGAAGTTGAATTCCTTGGTTTTATCCTGACCCCAAAGGGAGTCCGAATGGACTCACGAAAGGTGGACACAATCCTTAAGTGGCCATCACCAAGTTCAGTTAAAGGAGTACAAAGCATGCTCGGCTTCGCCAATTTCTACCGCAGATTCATCCCAGATTTTTCACATGTCGTACATCCCATCACAGCACTCTTGCGAAAAAATAAACGCTTTATGTGGACTGAAGAAGCTGAAATTCACGTCTGCACCTGTGTTAAAGCACCCGCGCCCTGAACTTCCATACATAGTGGAAACTGATGCATCCAGTCTAGACATGGGAGCTGTCTTGTCTCAAAAGGACCCTGAAACTGGCCGGCTTAACCCAGTAGCATTTTGGTCCAGAAAGTTCTCGGCACCCGAGTTAAACTATGCGGTTACCGACAAGGAGTTATTAGCCATTAAATCTGCCTTCAAGGCTTGGCGGCACTATCTTCTCGGTGCCAGGCATACCATTACTCTGATCACCGATCACCGGAACTTACAGTATTTAAAAACAGCCAAGGCCCAATCGTCACGTCAACTCCGATGGGCATTGTTCTTTGCCGAGTTTGATTTTGTGATAACCTATCGACCAGGTTGTAACAATGGTAAAGCAGACGCCTTATCCCGAATAGGGATGGGAGAGGCAGAAGTGAACCCAGAACCAGTACCTATAATTTACGAACAAAGGATTCTTGGCATGACTACTCTACAGACACTAGAGGACATTCAGGTAAAGATCCAGCAACTCTTTGATCCTACAGCCCTGCAGGACTGGGTAAAGAAAGGCCCGGACTACTCTGTCACCAATAATCTGCCTTATTACCAAGGGCGGCTATTTCTGCCACACAAGGAACTACAAGAGCTAGTCATTTCCCGTTATCATGATACCCTAATGGAGGGGCACCCAGGTATTGCAGTATTGCAAAAACTGAAGCTAAAATTAAAAGACAGTTCTGGTGGCCCACCTGGCGAAAGGATATTAAATCATGTGTGATGTCTTGTGGCATTTGCGCCCAAAACAAAAGTCAAAAGAAAAAGCCAGCTGGGCTCTTACAAACTTTAGACATTCCACCTACACCATGGCACACCTTATCGTTAGACTTTATTACCGATCTACCTCCTTGTAATGGGGTTAGCACCATTCTAGTTATTGTGGATCTTTTTTCCAAGATGGCCCACTTTATTCCTTTAAAAGGACTACCTTCAGCCTCAATCCTGGCCAAAGAATTCCTCGAAAACATTGTTCGCATACATGGATTTCCGTCCGTGTTGGTCTCTGACCGGGGCAGTCAATTCATTTCACATTTCAGAGAGAAATGTTGTCAATTGGTGCAAATCGACGTGAGATTATTGACCAGTCACCACCCCCAGACCGATGGTTAAATGGAGAGGACCAACCAGACTCTTGAACAATACCTGCGTTGTATGTTACATCAGACAGAGAGTAATTGGAAGGACATTCTTTGGATCGCCGAATATGCATACAATAATTCAGTACATTCTGGAACTGGACAAAGCCCCTTTTATACCCTATATGGGCACCACCCTCGAACCTCAGACCTTGACTCACCCCAACACTTAGAAATGCCTGCAGTGGACCATCTACACGCTACGATTACACAAGCCTTTAAAGAGGCAACTGCACATTTAAAACAGGCGAAGGAGAAATATAAGAAAGATGCTGATCGGCATAGAAGTGATACTCCACAGTACCAGATAGGGGACCAAGTATGGTTGGCCACAATACACATACCTCTCAAGGGAACGCAGACCTTTAACCCTAGATATTTGGGACCTTACTCTATTAAGGCCATTTTCAACCCGGTGGCCGTCAAGTTGAACTTACCTGCTAATATCCGAATTCACCCCGTCTTTCATGTGTCACTTTTGAAGCCAGTGCAACCAGGGACAAGTCTAACCAAGCCACCAGACCCCATCCTTATAGACGGGGAACCCGAATTTGAAGTTAAGAACATCCTGGACTCCAAGATGGTGAAGTCAAAACTTTTTTATTTAATCGACTGGAAGGGTTACGGACCACAGGAAAGGTCTTGGGAACCTAGTGGCCACGTGCATGCACCTCGATTGGTGAAAAGATTCCACCGAAATTTCCCAGACAAACCAAAACCACGGGGAAGAACGACTTTAGGAGGGGCCTTGGGAGGGAGTGCTGTCATGATGCCTACCCCCGGGAACCAGACCAGGTCCAGCAACCCCGGAAGCAGGCATCAAGTATTTTTGAGCAGTCCCAAAAACCCCTACTACGGGCTGTTTGGGTGCGGTCCTGGCGCCTGTGGCGCCAGGCTCATATGGAGAGTCAGTCCTGGCGCCAAAGGCACCAGGCTCATAGAGTAGAACTTACCTGATGCAGACCATGCTGCAAGCTTACCTGATGCAGACCATGCTGCAGAGCTCCAAGCCAAATGAGGCTTGGAAGGGACTATTTTACCTAGGGACTATTTTTTACTCGGGTGGGGCTGGGGAGGAATACTTACCTGGGACTACTTTGCAGGCTATTTAAACCATGCCCGAAGAGGAGCACACGCTTCGCGTTATTCTGCATCCAGCAGCGTAGCACTCACCGTGTCTGCAAGCCTGCATCCAGCCTTCTGCCACGCCCGCCTCAAGTCTGCAGCTCCTATAAAAAGGGAGGAACAGAAGGAGAAGAGGTTAGAATAAGAGCAAAACCTTCGATCCTTACCTGAATTCCGGATCCACCGCACCTTCGAGCTGGAAGAAAGAAGCATTTTACGCGCGCCGCCTCACCTGCTACAGCGCCGCACTGAACTCACCAGCCTTCGCAGCATCCTCACGATCCACCGCATCCTTCTACACGTTCCTGCTGCACTCTGGCACTTAAGGGGAACACAAGAACAGCAAAGGTGAGCCAAGGGAATAAACAGAGGCAATAGTAACTACCCCCATAGACTTACCTGATTACCGCCGGGGGTACTATTCCTCTTCGCGGGTCGGCGCAGTCTCCATTGCATCCTCGCCGTACCCCGGCCCCTAAGGGGAACAAAAGGACAACCAGGTGAGACGAAGGGACAAACAAGGGGAACTCTTCTCAACACAATAGACCTACCTAATTTTACCGCCGGAGCCATTATTGTTACGCTCACCTGGACCCCACACGGGTGTCGATCGGACCCGGTCAGCTGCGGTCTCCTTCAACGTGATGCGTAGTGCAGAGATGACTGTCTGGACTGGCCCGCCTAGTCTTGTCTGCTGGACCCGAAGAAGTATTTCCCTGCAAGTGGAGACAGGGATTAACCACCTGTGGGTTTTAGTGATGGCCTACCAACTGTTCTCGCTCTCCCCCACTAATCACCTCTGATATCCCCTTAGGAACCTCACCTTATGTTCGTAAAAGATGAGCTCTCCATCCTGCGTGTCTTGCAGGGGCGCGTAGATACCAGTTACTTCACTGGTTTGAAGGCGTTGGGAGAGTTCCGGGAAGTATTGACTCTGAAGTCCCTGGCGGGATTGGTAAGTATCAAGTTGAAAGAGTTCAATGTGCCCGATGTTCACTCTTGTCCCCTTCCTTCCTTAAGTTGCAACTGAGTTCGTGAGAAGAAGGTCTCGTAGCTGCTGCTGGCGTTCAGGTAAGAGTCTGTGTTACCCAACGCTGTCCGGTAACTATTGCATGCGTTAACGTGTTGTTTTTTCTCCCTCTTTACAGATGCGGCATATGAAAATGTGGAGAGTTATGGAATAATACCGCCGCTGGTATGTCTATGGTGGTAAGAGGTTGTATTTGTTGATTCCCTTGGCTCACCTTGTTTTATCTTGTGTCCCCTAGGTGCCGGATTACGGCAAAGAAATGATGGAGACAGTGCCAGATCGAAAGATGCTGTGAGAACTGGTGAGTATGGCGCCGTGCTGGAGCAGGCGAAGCGACGCGTGCAGGACTGATGTACTTTCCAGGTCCGGAGATGAAATGGTTCCGGAATTAGTTGAGGAATTTGAAATAAGTTTGTTTTCTAACCTTGTCCCTTTCTTCTTCTTTATTCTAGGAGCTCCGGATTCGAGGTGGGCGTGGCAGAAGACTGGATGCTGGCTGCAGGCACGCGGGCGTGGCAGAAGACTGGATGCTGGCTGCAGGCACGGTGAGCGTCACGCTGCTGGATGCAGAATAATGCGAAGCATGTGCTGCTGTTCGGGTGTGGTTTAAATAGCCTCCAAAGTAGTTCCAGGTAAGAAGTTCCCTAGAGCCACGCCCAAGTAAAAAATAGTCCCTGTAACAAAATAGTCCCATCCAGGCCTCATGTAGACTTGGACTCTTTTGCAGCATGGTCTGCATCAGGTAAGTAAAGTCTATGAGCCTGGTGCCTATGGCGCCAGGACTGATTTCTACGATGAGCCTGGCGCCTAAGGCGCCAGGAATGAACCCAGACAGCCCCTAGCTGGGGCTGCTGACGTTTAAACAAATGTCTGGATGCCTGCTCCTGGAGCTGAGGGCCTTGGTTCTGATGCCCGGGGGTAGGCATCATGACAGCTATTCCCCGAACTTCATATTTTCTCTCCACACCTGAATAAGGGAGCAAGCCACAGGTTACATTCTGGCCTTATTTTATTGAACTGTGTAGGATAAGCCAAATTCTTACCTGAACTTCGTCAGCTACCACGAGGAACTCTTCGCTGGGTCAAGCTGCAAACTGCAAGGAATCGGACAAGAGTGAAAGTCAGACATGTGAACTCTTATGAACTACATACTTTTCGTAGTCAATATTGTTCTGGAACTCACCAATTCCTTCGAGCCAGTGAAGCAACTAGTTATCAACGCGCCCCTGCACTCAATGCAGGATGGAGAGCTCCTCTTTTCAAACCATCAGGTGAGACTATAAGAGGGGACATCAAAGGTGATCTGTGGGGAGAACAACGGGGTTGGGGGGATTTACGCTCAACCCCACGGGTGGTTAATTCCCTTTCTCCATTTACAGAAGAATATTCCTACGGGCCAAGCAAACGAAGCTAGGTCGGCCGGTCCAGTCCGTCATCTCGCCCCTATGCGTCACATTGGGTGAGACGGCAGCTGTCCAGTTCAGATCGACGCCTCTATGGGAGCCAGGTGAGCGTAACAGATATGCATTTTATATAAGAATTAATCACCATATGTATCGTTAATATCAGTGTGCATAGGGCCATATTGTGTAAATGGTCCCTAGATACCGAGTGTCACAGAAGGGAGAGCGAGCCTTCTTTGTGGCTGGCTAAAGCCTGGAATGATCTCCCCTGGTTTTACGGGGACTGTGGTCCAGTTCAATTTTCGCCGGCTATTGAAAACCACGTCATTCTAAAGCCAGATACACCTTAAAATCTCCTATTCATGCTTTCAGTGACATGATGCCTTTGGGCTTAATAAGTTCACATAACATAACATAACATATTACCAAACTACAGTGAATGCAAGCAAATGTCCAAGGCCAATTGATAATGATGTGTTATTATATAGCACTTACACTGAAGCGCTTTATATTGAACAAATATACATACATCACCCAACCTGTGTTGGTACTCATTTATAGACCTCAGAAATATGAAAAGGCTGAGTTGGCATTGGCGGGATTCGAACCTGAAACCCGCAGATCACATACCCATCACAGCAGCGATTGCTCAACCCACTGAGCTATTTTACCAGCTATAGTAAAATGAGCAATTAAATGTCTGAATGTTCTCAAAGTCAGAAAGCAAATTAGAGTCTGTAGTGGATGCCAATAAACTGGTAACCAAGATTTAACAGCAGGCCAGTTCATCTGTAGGTCTGGTGCAAAGTTGGCCACATGTCAAGCCTGCATGGATCTACTTTTCAGGCTTCAGAGGTTGGCACAATACATACCATAGGAGGGTTCATAACTGTGTACTAAAGACTTTAAGAGTAGAGCAGGGAAAGCAGCACACACACACACAGCATCACGTACTCTGGGCACTCGTTACCTCATACATGCAAACAAACACCCTGAACAGCATGTCAGGAAAGATAGGCACATTACAACAAAGCAGTATTTGTGGCACAATGAAATCAAGGACCACTTGATGTGCTATTGTAAAACATTTCTACAATGTACACAAGCTTTTAGGCGAGGGGCATATAGCTATTAGTACCCTGGCCCGCAATATCTGCGTGACTGGAACACTAAAAGCATTGTTTTATGTCCTGAAAAACTACCAAGAAACTACCAAGAAAATGGCCACTGGTAAAGGGAAAACGGAGTCCGTTTTCCCTTTCCATGGCGGCCATCGGGAGCGGACGCACTGAGAACAGAAGTGTTCACAGCGCGTCCGTTCCCAAAAGAAGACAAAAAAAGAAGGTAGGAGGGGAGAAAAAACAAAAAAGGAAAATAATAAAAAACGTACCTGGGTCCCCGGCGGGGGACAATGGCAGCCTCCAGCCATGTGGAGGCGCAGAGCGGGAATGGCCCTGCTCCGAGTCTCCACACAGCTGGAGGCTCCCATCATCCACCACCGGGCACAAAGGAGCAAGAAGGTAAGTGGGGTGGGGAGGGCAGGGAGGAGGGAGGAAAGGGGAAGGAACAAAAAAAAGAGTTACCTGAGTCCCCGGCAGAGGTGCAAGGCAGCCTCTCAGCTGTGGGGAGGCTCGGAGTGGGGATGGCCCAGCTTTAAGCCTCCTCATTGGCTGAGGGGCTGCCACACCCCCAGCCAGTGTGTGGGAGCGAGGGGCCAGCAGGCCCCTCGCATCCTTTACTTCTCAGTACAAAACTCGGACCAAGTGCCTCCAGTAGTGGGTTCGCCCCTTGCCCTTATGCGATGTCAACTTTGGTTAACATTCGCGTAGATGGGACCACTGAGCAGGACACAGGGCATCCATTTGTGTACCCCCTTTTGACTCCATCTTGGTGACTAGGCCTCACTGCAATAGTACAAAAAGCTTTGCTTCCCTTTCTCGCAGCGGCCAGACACGCAGGGCACATGGCCCCCACCATCTTTCCCACTCTGACTGGAAAACTCTGCGGCTCCATTCTCACGCCGAAGCCAGAGGTACTTGCAACAAATAATAAATGTAACACATCACTCTTCCTCTGAGATCACTGTCCTGCACGTGAACCAGCGTGAGCTAAGCACATAGCTCGTTCATCTCCACAAACGTGTCCTTGCCCCCGGACCCTCGCCAGTGGAAACTTACTGCCATTGTGACCCTGTGCCCCTGCAAGGTATTCCTTTCATGTGCCAGACCGTTGACCATGCCATGATGCCCACCCAACAGATCCCCAACTAACATTAGACCCCTGCTGCAGTATATCGTTGTCTACCACTAACAAATGTCACATACCAGAG
The DNA here is from genome assembly GCF_040938575.1 of Ambystoma mexicanum. Taxonomy (NCBI): domain Eukaryota; kingdom Metazoa; phylum Chordata; class Amphibia; order Caudata; family Ambystomatidae; genus Ambystoma; species Ambystoma mexicanum. The sequence continues at coordinate 1,209,240,413 of NC_090932.1, forward strand.
ATTCTTATGAACACAGACCCTCACTTCAACCAGTGTATTATGGTGGTCAAGGCCCTTAACATAAGGCCTTTATAATCCGATGTAACTGATAGTATAGATGCATGTGTGACGTTTATAGAGACATGATTAGTTATTCAAAGACTTTGAACAACTATTAATTAGTGCATGCATTTCGAGAATATATTATGTTAGCTTAGCTAGTGACCATCCTGCTTCACAACGACCTGACCTTCACCCATTTGGAGCACAGATGTCTGACGTCCATCCTCCCGCCAACCAAGCAGCCAACCCGGAGAAAGAGATGCCACCCACACCATGGGCACCATATGGACTGTCCAATCCGGGACCAATGTAGTATCCTATGTTAGTTGCGTCATTTGCCCTATAAAATGTATTGTAACATTAAATTTGGTCAGAGCGCTCTCAGAGGCAACAGAGATATTTGAATGCCATCTACTTATATAAACCTTGCCTTGAATTCTCGCAGCCTGCTCTCTTTGCCTCATTCCCCATCTGGGGTGTGTCAGTTTTATTCTTTTGCATGAGAAAGACAGGGAGGGCACAAACATTTGGTGACCCCCTGCAACGTGATTTGGAGAGGTGCCTCGAGGCCCGCACCATGCGGCGAGATCCGGGACGCTCCCCAGCAAAACCATTGCCTCCGCGGCCGACCAGCGTGTGCGCACTACAAGAAAGGGTCAAGGGTTCCCGGTTGACGAATACCCAACTGAAAAAGCTGCACGCCGAGGCGGGCCACGGCTTGGTTGGGGTGCGGACCTGACTGGGGTCAGACTGTGAACGGTGACCCTCGGATTACCTGACTGAACACATGAGTGCCGGTTGCGAAAGATCCCAAGGAAAGGTAAGGGGGAAAATAAGGGTACAGGGGAACAGGTGGTAGTGGGTTAAAGCCAAGAGTAGGGGCTGTGTAAGTGATGTTGAGGCTTTTCTGATCTATCCTTTATATGGCCATTAGGTTTTGTGAGAAGTAAGAAGAAGAGAAGAGGTATCCTAGCCCGAACGGGGTAGAAGGCAGCGCCGCGTAGCATTGTCTCGTCCAGTGCAGATAAATAAGTGAAGATAAAGAGAAAATAGTAGGGGTCTTGTATATTGAGTGAACTCGGAGTAGTTATTTAGAATATTGTTTTTCCGCGTGAGCAAGAATTCTTGGGGAAGAGTAAGAGGGTGTAAGAGGTGGGGAGTGAATGAGAAGAGTAGCCAGCGGGGGAGGATAAAAAGTGTTCAGTACCGGGAACAAGGGGGAGATAAAAGCTGCGCAGTTAGTGCATGTTATGTGTTATATGTCTTTTTTGTCCATTATTGTTGCGTATGTTAAAATGTTGTAAGTGATTTGTTGGTAAGGGGTTATATATGCGAAAGTGAACTGTTGAAATGGGAAATGCAATGATTACAAAGGTAACGTTGAATATTGAGGCACAATAACTGTCAGTAAGTTAGAAACGCTTAATATATTGTTGACCTATAAAAAAGAACGGTGGTTGAAGGGTGTGATTAGAGGAAGGATCAAGTGCAAGTGCGCACACAAAGCAATGGGAGAAACATAGTCATGGGGGGAATAACACCATTAGCTCACATTTGCCAACATCTCCCACTATATAGTGACAGGATACAGAAATACCACGATCAATGGGTGACGGAGATAAAAGGGGACAGCGTGACACGAATTTGGGCAGAGGGAGGTTCGTTTGACAAAAGGGTGTTAGATTTAGTATCCACACATTTATTGGCAAAATATAAGGGAAAACAGTTGCAGAACAGAAGAGAGGTATTGGACCTGTGGCGAATGTTTGAGGAAGTTACACCTACAGCAGAGGTAAATACAGAAAAAACAATTGAAAAACAGAAAACACAGGAAGAGGTAAGCGGAACACCAAAGGGTGAATGCACAACAACCACAGCTGAGAATGATACAACCAAGATATACCCCTTAATGACAAGACCAACAGTAGGATACAGTGAGCCTCTCTATATACCAGCGTGCCCCAACCCCACTCCCTCAAATGGAGCGGTAGCCATGGCGCCACCATCATACGATAAAGGAGGCCTTTATAGCCCGACAAGTGCGCCCCCTGTATATTTAGCACAACTAACCGGAGAGTTAGACCGCCAGTTAGCACATGCACAAATAGAAATAACACAGCTAAGAGCCCTGTGTGACAGGGGACAAATGCTACCAGGGGGAGGGGAAGTACCACCATTGTCCATATCAGATCTCACACCCCCGCTAAGTGCAGCAGGGGAGTTAGCCCCAGCGACGACAGAGCCAGCGCAGTCCATATATCCTCAGGGAACACCCACATCAGAGGGGTGAGAGAAGGAATGGCGATTGGGAGAATTCCTGTTCCATCTGAATGATAAACCAGTGAGAATAATACGCCCAGCCACCCCAGAAAGCCAGCGAGGGGAAGAACAAGAGGAGAATGGCGAGCAAGAAGAAGAAATAGAAGAGGTGTGGAGTGATCTAGACGAATACGAGGAAGGAGTGGCAGCTGTAGGATCCCCACTGCCACATCATTTCGATGACTTAGATCCACGATCACCCCCATGATGGCAGGGTAGATTAAGGCAGCGAGTAGGGAATATGCTGGTAAGTAAGACAAAGAAAGGGACGGTAAGTAAAACAGGAAATAAGCATAAGTTGCAGATGCCGTTGATACATAAGGGAGCAGGTAGGCCACACTATATTCCGTGGGCCCAGATGGACAAAAACAACCTGTTGAAACTCCTCCCCCCACTTGCGGGAGGAGCAGATAAATGGATACATGCGTTCAAGAAGAACACGGCAGGAGTACCGTTAGCGATAGGTGATGTAAAAAGTTTGCTAGTGTCCGCTGTCGGTGATCAGGCAGACGCTGTATGGGAAAAGGAGGGGTTCCCAGGAGTAACAATGAGTTGTGACCGCCAGGATGGATCCCCCTTCAACAATGTTCAAGCACAAGTATGGGACACATTGCGGTGCACATTTCCAGATATTCCAGATTTACATTTAGTAATGCAATGTACAATGGAGGAGAACGAGGATCCTACGCAATTCATCTGCGGGTGCAAGACTTGTGGAGAAGCGAAACTGGTACGGCGTGGAAGCAATCCACCGCCTTGTTCTATTTTATAATCCAGAAAGGGCTCCCGAAGCAGGTACAGAAGGCCTTGGACAAGATAGCTGGCATAGAAGCCAAGAGTTGGCCTGAAATTCAGAGCATAATTGTGCACCACTGTAGGAGGATCGAAGAGAGAGAAAAGGAGATAGCACAAAAAAGTCTGGCAGACGAAGCAAAACTGGTACAGAATAAATTAGTGAAGGTCGCCACCATAAACGCCAGCGTAACAACAGATATAGAGGACAAGGGGGATGAAAGTGCGGGAAGCAGGCCAGTCGGAATAGCAGCGCTGTGGGCAGCAGGAGAACAAGGGCCGTGGAATGGAGAGGAGCAACACAGAGGACCACAGTGGCAAGAAAGGCCGGCAAAAGGATGAGGTGGGTACCGTGGCCAGAGAGGGGGGTTCGGAAGCATGGGGAATAGAGGATTCGGTGGCCAAGGGATGAGAGGAGGACAGCAAGGGGGGTTGGAACTGTGGGAGATGGGGACACTATTCAAGAGATTGCAGAATGCGGCCCTCAGGGTATTTCCAAGGGCAACCACCCATGGACAATGAACAGGTATGGGGATGCCCACACCCAGGTAGCACCTATGGATTACCAATGGGAGGGGGAAGACCACAGGACCAGTGTTATAGCGAACCTCAAATGCAGCAAAGACAACCACCCTCACAACCACATCACAGTGCATCACAGCACATGACAAGACAAAACACTGTAGGAAGCGCCAGCAGCAACCCTTTTGTGACAGCTGCACATGGTGCACCTGCACCGTTCCGTGGCGCAACAGTAGTTGGAGATAATGTTTTCTAAGTGCCCAGACACGAAAGGTACGCAGATTAGGACAGCCTATCCACCACCCTACGTGCAGAAGAGGAACCACTAGTGGGGACAGAGATAGGAAATAAGCAGTTTATCTTTATGGTAGACTCAGGAGCGGAAAAATCATGTCTTATGGAAGGGTGGTTTCTGCTCTCAGGCAGGAATTTGGAAATGCAGGGGTTCTTTGGGGCTATTTTAAAAGTTCCTTACACCAAAGATCTTGATATAACGATGGGGGGAAAAACAGTGCACGCACCCTTACTGTACCACGAAGACGCGCCAATCAACTTGCTGGGTAGAGATTTACTAAGTCAATTGAACATGTCCATTTCGTTTACCGAGCGGGGAATAGTGTGTTCCACCCCAGGAGTATGCCCAGTCCGAGCAATGTTAATGATTAGCACGATGATGAATGAAGTTGTGGTGCAAGAGATACCCATTGACATAGGCATGTTTATCTATGGCATCAAAGTGTTAGCCCAAGTAGAACCTGAGATAACGAGAAAAGAATGGAGGACACCATCAGACTGTATATTCCACCCAATTGTCAATACGGATGTTGTGCCAGGCACTATGATGTCCATAGACATCGAGGCAGTTCAGGTATTGAGTAAACGTATTGTGGTCATAGGCTTGGACATGCATGGATGCGAGTGGAGAACTGTGTTATGCATAGATCCAAACATAATGCTAAGAGATCTAACTGACGAAGAACTATTCACTGACAACAAAGATGATGGAGCAATAATAATGGAAATAAGCATACCGTGTGACATTATGATCCAGTACAGAGAGGTACACAACCCACTTATGGCTACTGTTAATGTCGCACCAACAATATTTGAGGAAGACATGGCAAAAGTAGTACCTGAAATTTGGACTACAGGCCCCCATGATGTAGGGTTATTACATGAAGTAACACCAATAAAGATAAAACTCAACCAGGTGCCATACCGCCAAGAGTGAAACAATTCCCAATATCAAGAGAAGCAGAGGAAGGGATTAGGGAGACAATTAATGCACTCCTGAACCAAGATATAATAGTGCCATCAAACTCCCTGTGTAACACAGCCATCTTTCTGATTAAAAAAGCAAAAGGAGGGTCGTGGAGGATGATCCAAGATCTCCGCCCACTTAATGACGTCATTCAAAAAGAATTCCCACTAGTGCCTAACCCGGCATCAATACTGTGCAGTATACCCAAAGAATCTACATGTTTTACTGTGGTTGACTTGAAGAATGCCTTCTTCTCCATACCACTTGACCCAGGATCGCAGTACCTCACAGCATTCACACTGGGAAATAACAAATATGAACATCGCAGACTCCCACAGGGATATTGCGAAAGCCCAAGTATTTTTAACAGATTATTACGAGAGGACATTGGAAATATAGATGTAGAAAGCACCATTATACAATACGTAGACGATCTACTTGTCTGTAGCAAAACAGAAGAAAAGTGTAGAGAAGACTCTATAACACTGTTAAACGTGTTAGCTACCAAAGGATACAAGGTTGTTAAAGGGTAACTACAATATTGCCTTGCCGAAGACAGTTAATATCGAAAGATGGAAAATTAATACTCCCTGACAGGGCAGCTGCTATACGTAACATAATAATACCAAAGACAGTGAAGGATATGCAAACATTCATTGGCATATGTAACTATTGCCGAGCATGGATCCTTGATTATGCAGCATACATACGCCCATTATTGTAAGCATTAAAAGAAGCGCAAAAAAGTAGAGCCCCAATAAAATGGACACATGACATGATGGCTCAGTACTTCAGACTGAAAGACCTTATCGCTGGGGCTCCAGTCCTTGCAAACCCAGATTCTGAGAGGGAATTTTTCTTGTTCTCACACTGCAATGGAACACTGATGACGGCAGTGTTGACACAGAAAACATCATTAGGCTACAAACCACTGGCCTACTACAGCGGAACACTGGATGCAGTGATGCAGGGTAACTTAGCGTGCAAACAGGCCCTCGCAGCCGCGGCCTTTGCCATTGAAAAAAGTGCCACAATTGTAATGGGTTGTTCAGTGACATTGTATGCAGAGCATTCATTATTTGCAATTCTTGAGCGGTCAAAATCAACACTGACAACACAGAGGGCAACCGCATATGAGATAATAATTTCAAGCCCCAAAGTGCACGTGGTCAGGTGTAAAACAGTAAACCCAGCAACATTCATTACAGAGCCATGTACTATGGAGGATATGCAGGAACACGACTGTGCAACCTATGAGGGGGAGGGTGATGATATCCCCAAGGTGAGTAAAAACGCCCTGAAGGAAGGAGAAATATACTTCATAGATGGTTCTGCATCAATAAACCCAGAAACAGGAGAGAAGCATGTAGGGATGGCAGTAGTACGAATGGAGGAAGATAGCTATGAAACGATCATCCAAAAGCGTCTCCCGTCCCATTACTCCGCACAAGCAGCTGAACTAACTGCATTCATTGAAGCATTACGTACAGTCAAAGGATTGCCAGTGACTATATACTCAGATTCAGCATATGCAACTACCACTGTCCATTCAGGGCTATCACGCTGGCGTTGAAGAGGGTTCAGATGAGCAGATGGCTCGCCAGTACAGCACGCCACACTGTTGAATGAATTAATAGAGGCGTTGGCAGAGCCATCAGTAGTGGCAGTGGTAAAATGCCAAGCACATACCAACAACACAAATGCGATCTCATTGGGAAATGCGGCAGTCGACGCAGCAGCGAAGGAGGCCTCGTATTTCAATATAACACCAGCGGCTGAGTGCATTGTTAAAGCCGCCACCTTCGAACTACTAGAAGAGGCCTATAGTAACACACCCATAACACAGCTAATAGAGTTACAGAGGAGAGCACCATTGGAGGAACAAGAATTATGGAGCAAGCGGGCATGTAAACAATCAGCCACAGACCTCATTTGGAGGCAGGAGACAACATGGAAGGTAGTGATGCCGGTAGAATTACTAGAGCTAGCATTCAAACAGCTGCACTTTCCAGCCCATGTAGCGAAACAACACATCACTGCAGACATTCAGGAACATTGGTTTGTCCCCAATTTACAGGAACATTTGTCAAAATGTATCATAGACTGTACAACATGTCAAACATACAATTCAGGGATGACATCGGGGGCATTGCGAGGTACTTTGCCACGAGCGGCAGGGCCCTTCGGAGAACTCCACATAGATTGTGCAGATATGGGAGAGAGATTTAATGGGGCAAGATATCTAATTGTGGTAGTATGTCCTTTCTCAAGGTGGGTGGAGGCGGATCCATGCCCCCACCCAGACGTGAAGTGCGCGGTGAAGTTTCTGGTGAGAGAAGTGTTTTCCCGGTGGGGAATATGTGATGTGATACGGTCGGACAATGGCACGCACTTTGTGAATGACCTCTTCAAAGAAGTAACGTCACTCTTGGGGGTGAAGCACAAACTGTGTTCCATTTATCATCTGATGGCTAATGGAGTGTTGGAAAAGATCAACTGTCTGCTCAAGAGTAAACTATCAAAATTGTGTAATACATTAAAGAAAAACTGGGTGTATTGCTTGCCCCTAGCACTGTTCCAACTCAGAACGCAACCATGCAAGGACCACCATTTGAGCCCCCATGAAATTGTGACTGGGAGGTGGATACACACGCCACTCTCCCCGATTAGGAGAGCATCAGATGCACACAGGGCTGCCACAGTGCTGGGGGAGAATTTAAGGAATACTTGACTAAGCTGACGCGCAGTACTGTAGGGTATTTTGTGGAGATTTGGGGCCTGACGGTATTTTATTACCGCCGAAAAATAACTTAGCAATAATCACTCTTTGTATTCAGATTTGGCCATGTGCAACAATAATACAGTGGACATGCATTATTTCAGCACCCAGACATGCATATTTGGTATACGTGGTTGGTATGCGTGGTTGGTGGTATTTTGGTGAGCATAATTCCCTTGTTTTATTTGTGGCCCCAATGTCCAGAATCCCTTATCTTTGCTTAGATTTTTCGTGTAATCACTAGAGAGACCTCAGACCTACATTTTAGGAATACCACATTTTCAGTGTTAGTGTTAGTGTGCCACCATGGGCGATCTCACTGACTTATTTACGACAGAGAGCTATATGTGGTAATTTTGTGGTAATTTCCACTACCTTATATACGGTAGGGAACTATGTTCAGAGAGTCCCTCTTTCCGTTGGCTCATGTACCTCCAACGAGCTATGCTACAAACAATCACTCTCAACTCTCCATACTGAATATGATCATGCACACATCTGTCTTAAAATGACAATTGCATTGTTTAAAAATCTCCCCTCATCATCAGCACTGTATTGGTAAATAGAAGACACACCACCCGTCTGCTTTCAAATATTTTTCTGTATTATAAAAGTTGCATTTAAACACGATCTCACTCTTTACAGAAATAAATAAAACAGCACATTAACAGCATTGTCTGTAATACACTGAAAAAAAACTGGCGGAGAACAGAACACAATTTGCAACATTAACGTGTGATTAAGGCACCAGAATCTCCTTTCCTACTCTGACTGAACATTCTCGTCTCGTACACACTCAGCTCCCACACTTATGTAATTACCTTATCTGTTCAGTCAAGTTTTCTTTAGCTGTTCTCTTTCTGAATGTGGCTCCCTTGAAGATTAACCCCAGTAAAAAGGATCGCCTTTCCTTCTCAAACCGGGGTCATTGCCTGGAATTCTCAGCTTTTGCAGATAGGAATGCTCCAACCAGGAAAAAATAGGTCCTTCTCCCAGCTCTGCCAAATCTTGACTGTCCTTCTCTCTCCTCCAACTCCCCCCAGCAAAACTCTGATCACTCCCTCTAGCATGATACTTGCTATGTCGCTGCTCCAATCAGAATCAATCATGCCATCTCCTCCTTCTCTACACAATGGCTCATTTTTATAGTAATACTTTGTAACCAACTGATTTCCTGTTCTTTCGAGCCCTTTTGCTTCCTGAATTTATGTGGACAGGGCAGCAGAGAAAAAAAATGGATGTGCGTTTAAAAGTTCACTTTCAGAATAGGCCTAATTCTGCAGTGGAGACACATTTTTATTAGTGGATTATGTTTCATTAGTCAGGTTAGTTATAAGTAATGTTAGTTATTATTTTCAAATGTGTCTCTCGCACCATAGGCATTTCAGGTGAAAAATAGTGTGCATTTTTTAATGTGCACGTGTGCTTTTAACTGTAAAAATAGATTTGCATCTTATATGTTAAAATCGTTTTTGACTGAATGGCCTGTCTTTCCTTGTTAATCTGGTAACACATATAGCAATGCACCGCACCCTTGTGGTGGAGCTGCAAAAAAAAATTGCTACCTGTGCAGTAGTGCTGTACTCTGTGCTGTTTGCTACCTGTGCAGTAGTGCTGTACTCTGTGCTGTAACACGCCAAATATCCTTACATACCCTCCTTTTGTTTTTTAGAATCTGGCTACGATCCAAGCCAATTCCTAAAAACAATTTGTTCTTTTTCTTCTTTTCACAATATATCAATCCAATAAAATGAATATTCATGTGCATCAATGAAAAAGTTGCAATCAATACAGTATTCATCTGAGTTCATTAGTTAATGAACAAATATAACAAATTAAAATATTAATTAAAATAATAAATACGTGGAACTCCATATGTCAGCACTCTTGTCTGCCTCTGATATGTCCCGACCAGCGATGTTATTTGGTTCATTCGAGTACACTTTCATCTTGGCAATCTTAGATCCATAGGAGTCATATTTTTTAGCATTCTGGTTATCTTGTCTTCACCTCCACCTGGAGGCAGGCATCTTTTGGTCTTCATCCAGGGGACTCCAGGACTCCATCGTCTCCCGTGGCCTCTGATCCCGGAACCTCCGACCAAATAATGTTAATTTTCTAAATCAAATAGAAAATAAACAAATTAAGTACATAGCACAATACTAACTTCACCCTTTTGCCAAAAATAAAACATGCTTGGTAAAAATATTTCTTTTTTTTTATTTTCTGAAATTAAACACAAGTTAAAAGAAAACAAGCACACATAAACAGCATTCAATATTTAATACATTTTCTCTCTGCACACCAACCATGAGCTTCCATTATATATTTATTTATTTGTTTATTTTATATTATATATTTTTACATATATTACAGTGTTTATGTGCCATTATAACAATCAACGTTTTAACTTCTTTGTCACTGCCTCCTGATTACACCCATTTATTTCCTCTTTTTGTGTTCAAGGGACTTTATCTGTTTCTACATGCTCAAGCTGCCTGATCTCATGTCTGGGATGGCATGGTTTGATTTGATTTACATGGACAAACTGCTCTATTGCTGTCTCACCTTCATTTTTCAAAATGTTATACACTACAGGAGAGACCTTATCTATAATTCGAAATGGCCCCTGCCAGGCTGCTAGAAATTTAGAATGTTTCTGTTTACTTTTTCCAAAATGAAACTTGTACACCTGATCCCCTACACTGTATTCCTTTACTGATGTCTTTTTATCATAATACGATTTTGCACTGTCAGCAGCTCTTTCCAGATTTCTCTGCACAAAAGCAAATGCATGTTGCAAATGCCTCCTCAGTTCATCAATATATTCATGAACTGTGGATGCACTCACAAGGGTTTGCTCATGTGTTCTGTATAGTAGGTGTTGTGGTAACACCATTTTCCTACCTGTTAAGACCTCATGGGGGCTAACACCTGTTGCTTTGGCAGGAGTCGACCTGATTGCCATCAAAACCAATGGTAAACGCAAATCCCAGCTGGAACCTGCTTCTGCCACAAATTTCTTTAAAATATCCACAACAGACCTATTGCTTCTTTCAACTGTACCTGAAGACGCCGCCCGATATGCGATATGTAGTTTCCTTTTCACACCTAGTATTTGCCATACCTTACTCATTAGAGTACTTGTGAAATGACTTCCTCTGTCTGACTCAATTCTTTGTGGCAACCCAAACCTTGAGAACACATGGTTCACCAGCAATGTGGCTGCTGTTTGCGCACTACAATCCGGTGCAGGAATGCATTCAATCCACTTCGACATCAAACATACCACACTCAAAATATAACGGTGTCCCCTGCTCGACCTTTTTAAAGGACCTACATAGTCTATTTGCAAATCTGACCATGGGAGAGTTAGGCCTCTTTTCATCAATGGTGCTCTATGCATTGGTGAAGCAGGTTTAAATTGGGCGCATACTAGACATCCTCTAGTATATAATTCCACATCTTGGGACATATGTGGCCAGTAAGCATAATCTTTTAGTATTTCTATTGTTTTTTGTGAACCTCTATGGCCTGCGGTTATGGCATCATGTGCATGGTGTAGCATTAGTCCTCTGAATGAAAGGGGTACTACCCACTGTATTTGTCCTATTATGGACTCTCTAATCATGAGTCCATCCTGTAATCTAATTCGTGTTTTGTTCTTTAATAACACCCTCAACTCTTCTTTTCCCATACAATCATTTTCTGTTAAAGGATTTTGTTCGGGGTCTATCAAATGATTATAATAGATTCCCAAAATTTGATCATTCTTTTGTGCCTCAATCAAATCTTGGTCTGGCGTGTCATGACTCCACTGCACCACCGGTTGATCTACCTCCTTTGGTGCTTTAGAACGTGTGACTGCATCAATTTGTATTTCACCCATTAAATAATCAATAGGTAGCAATTCTCCCATCACAGCCCCAATCTTAGCCAGGTGGTCTGCCTTATCATTTCCCTCCTTATCCTCTCCTGGTGTTTTTAAATGCCCACAAATTTTTCTCCAGTATATTGTTAACTCATTCTCTGACACCAATTTGTCTATGGCTTGTATCATTTTTCCATGCTTAAGTGGCTTTTTGTTATATGTAACCATGCCTCTTGCTTTCCAACCAGGCAAATACTCCACAAAGCTATTCCGTGCATAGTCAGAATCAGTCACCAGGACAATTTCACTGAACTTTTTATCAACTGCAGTAGCAATTGCTTTATAAATGGCTGCCAATTCCGCCACCTGACTGCTCCTATCTCCAATCCTCATCCCTATACTGGGAACACCTTCACATTTCAACCAAACATTTCCTATTCCTGCCACTAACTGTTTATTACTGTCATTTTCAATGTGAAAAGCACAACCATCCACATATACAGTTGGCAAATCCCTGCATGTTTTTTCATCAAAAGCTTTGTGTGGTGATTGTTCAAATTCCTGTAAACTAGTTTCTACTTCCATTTCATTTGGTATTTGTTCAGCTGCACAGTCATGTAAGTCAGCTAACCCTTGAGCAATTGGGTTCTTTTTATTTTGTCCATATCTCACTTCTACGGGAAAACCTTGTAATGCCAGCGTCCATGAAGTGATTCTGGATTGCGCTAGATTACCTGATCTAATTCTTTTACTCTCTAAAAATTGCAAAGGTTGATGATTTGTTTCAATAATTACCTTTTCTCCCTGAACAATGGGGCGGAAATGTTGTAGCGCCCACACAGTGGTTAATAGGGCCTTTTCACATTCATTAAATTTCATTTCAACTTGGGAAAATGCCTTACTTGCATATGCAATGGTTTTGTGATTCAAATCGTGTTTTTGTGATAACACTGCTGACATACAATGTTCAGAAAAACCTATTTCTATAAAGAAATCCCTGTCCTTTATGGGGTATGCTAAACATGGTGCCTTTACAAGACATTCCTTTAATTTAGCCACTGCATCAGACTGCCCCTTTTCCCATTTCCAGGGAGTATTCAGTTTAAGCAGTTTAGTCAATGGTTGAGTGATTTCTGCATCATTTTCAATGAACTTTCTGTTATAGCCTGTCATCCCTAATAAACTTTTTACTCCTTTCACATTTTTAGGATCTTTTAATCTTTGTATGGCCTCTATTTTCTTCTTTTGTGGATTTAGCCCATGTTCAGTCACTTCATGTCCTAGAAAGTTCACTTTTTTCTTGCACCATTGTGCTTTTTGCAAAGATACTTTGGCGCCTGCTTTCTGCAATTGGCCAAGTACATGTCTTATTTCATCAAAATGGCTTTTCAGGCTTTCATTTTTTATCAGGACATCGTCCACATAAACTATTGTTCCTCTTTCCGCTGCATCCGGCATGGCCTTTCTCAAAAATATGCCAAATTCACTCCCACTATTGATGTACCCGAACGGAGTTCTAAGCCAGGCATATTGAGTCCTGTCAAATGTAAAAGAAAATAAATGTTGTATCTCCTCTGCCAATGGCACGCACCAATATCCAGAGGTGAGATCTAATGTGGTAAATACATTTGAACCATGTACCTGAGCTAGGCCCTGATCAATGAATGGCAGTGGCCATCTAGATATTGGTACTCTTTTATTTAACTCTCTCAAGTCTGCACACAGCCACCATTGACCATTTGGCTTTAACACACCTAAAATAGGTGTATTGGATGTGCTATGAATGGGCCTGATGATTCCCAGCGATCCAAATTTTTAATAATCTCTGCCAATGATTCTAAACATGCCAGCGGTAGTCTATACTGGCGCACAAACACTGGATTTCTGCTACACCCTTCTGGTAGTGTGGCCACATGTAAATCAGTTAAACCACAATCATAAGCATCTTTTGCAAATACATCCTTAAACTCCATAAATATCTCCCTCAGATTGTCCCTCTCTTCATTGCTTTCACATGCATCCGCTAAGGAGATCTGCTCTTCTACCATTTTGGAAAATTCTGGAAAATCTTCTGGTAAGGGAATCTCGGCGCTTTCCTCTAACTGTGTGGCTGTGTCTTTTTGTAAAGCTGCCACTTTTAAATATTTTGGCATATCAGCTTCCACTTCAATGGGCTGATTTTCTGTTTCATTTTCATTTTCATTTAAATTAAATATTATGCAATCCTCTTGATGGCAGCACACTGTCTCATTTGAATCATAAGGATACACAGAATGAATTTTAAATATTCCTTTGGGCTGAGAGTCCAGGTGTTCTGGCAACTCGCCCTTGGCATCTACATATTTTTCAGGAATATTCCCAATCACCATGTTATTTAAATCTGCCGTATAATGCGATTTTTGTATGGCCATTCCTAATGGGGAGTTTTCCTCTAAATGAATATCCTGACAACCTTTATTATTTACCATGATTTTTACAGATCCCTCACCAATGTCTACCAATGGAATGTATTCACAATCCAGGCCTTGCTGTTTTATGGATTCATTCAGTCATACAAATGCATCAGAGCCTTTCATCTGCTGTCCATTTTTGCATTTCAGTGTTATTGCAAACTGTTTTGTAAATGCAGGAATAATAGTATTTTTCCTCATTTGTAATTCGATTGCATAAGGAACCAGTTGTGCACAATGATAAGCCCTTCTTTTGTCTTCAAATTCAGGTGCCGGACCACCTAGGCGTGACCATATTTTTTGATTAAGGAAATCTAACACCATACACATTCTGTGCATGATGTCATTTCCCATGTAAAATTCATTTTGTGCTCCACTCACTATCCATACATTATGGTAAATTGTTTTCTGCCCAATGCTAATTTTAAGCATGCATCTGCCTGCAAATCGGTTTTCAAAGTCTGGACTGTCCAAGCCAGAAACATATTAGTTTTTAATCCTAAATCTCGGGATTTCTTCCCTTTCCATTATTTTTTGCAACAATTACTCATTAATGAAACTCCTTTCATGTTCAAGCGCTAAAGTGGCTTTTATTGTTTTAAAATAATCATTTATACCAACATGAACCCATGGTTGCTCATCTTCCATGTGTATTTCTGCCAGAGTGGTAATGTGTTTTTCTGAATCTGTTTTAGGAGCAATATTCTGTTTGCACGTTTTCTCTTTTAGATAAAAACATAATGTGTGCTCATCTATGGCAGTCTGCCAATCTTTCCTTGGGTCCAAGTATATTTGTACAGGTAGTTTTTCATTGTCGCTCTGTATTTTGTCTTGACACATTAATATGACAGTGACACTAGGTATGCAGCTATTCTGGAGATATACCTCCACAGCATCATTTGTTTTGGCAACGGTGTGACTTTCATTTATATTGCTGTTTTGTGATTTTAGTTTCTTAGACCTCAATGGTTTTTTGGTTAAGGACCACAGCACTCCATTCACCCCATCTATGAGAGGAGACAATCTATTCAGGCAATCTGTCCCCATCAGAAATGGAATTTCACAAATAGATGTGATCAATACCTCTTGTTTCATTCTGTGCTTTCCTATTTTTATGTCAATCTCAGTTACACCTATGATGGGCACCTCCTCCCCATAAAAGTTATGCACTGGGCCTTGATTTTCCTTCACTGTGATCTGACTCTGTGGAGGTCTCCCTTCATTGATACTCTTTACCAGCTCCTTGGACATAATTGGGCCTGTGCGCCAGTGTCAATCATAGCAAAGGTGTGGCATTTTTCTTCTACAGTGATGGGTGCATAATATCTGTCCTCAACTTCCTCTAATACACATAAGAAATGTGAATTCTTACTGATTTCAGGGCTCACCTTTCTCAGGTCTTTTTCACTTTTGGCTAAGCACATTGGTAAATGGAAAGACATTTTTCCCTCCTTTTTACCCATTTCTGCGTGAGATTTTTTATTCATTTCTCCATGATCAGAGGTTTTTTGGAGTGTGGCCACTGTTCGCCCATCCATCTGGGTAACATCAGAGACCACATTACAATCCTCCAACTGAACATGTGTAACAACATCATTCAGCAATTTGTCATTTTTTAATTCTGTGCATTTGTGATCATTTAGTGTGATACCAGCCCTTTCAGCCTCTTCAAAAATATGTGGCTCAAAGAATTCTTCAGGTGATTGACTTGTACCCTCCTTGTGAGTATTTCCTTTTTCTGTCTGCGTTTGGTCATTGTTTAGCTTGCCCAGGGAAGGAGCTATAACATCCCCACTTACTCCCTGTTCACTGGTATTCCCCATGCATGAATCATTTTTCTTAAATCTGTCCCTTTGTTCTTTTGGAATTCCTAATGTTTCTTTTTCATTTGTGCAAATCTTTACTGTTTTATTTAGCTCTAAGTTAAACCGTACCTCTTTTTTAGAAGTATTTGCACTTTCTGTCACAAATTCATTTACTGGTACTTTCATTTTTAATCCATTCAGCATCTTAGAGTCGTTATGCAAAATTATATCAGAGCAATCTGTCATTTTGGCACTGCAGTTATCATGAGTACTTAGTCACTTTTCGGAAGCCCCCAGGTCATTGCTATGGCCATCAGCCCCCTCTTTGGAAGGTTGTTTTTGCGCTGCATAGAGCTTTCCTATTTGCTCAGCTAACATTTTCACTTGGGCCTCAAGGCACTGGAACCTTTCCATCTCTCTAGGATCCTCTTTCTGTGGCCTAGGTCGATATTGGTTGTTTTACCCCTGATTGGATCTATTCTGATACCTCTCAGGTGATTGATGACGGTTGGGATGGTTTCTGAACTCTTGATTCATTTGTGGAGGGGAGCGGGTTGCACCCATCCTTTGATTATAGTCCCCTGGTGGGGAATCATTGTACTGGCGTGGACTGTAGTTCACGTTTTGCCTCATGTCCTGTCTCTCAGATTGTGGGTACTGGCCCCTATGTTGATTTCCATTATCAGTAAATCGATCCACATATCGGGGCCTATCCTGATTACCATATATCATGGTGCTGGGATCAAATCTGCTCTGTGTCCCCAATGACTGGTAGGGACCATCATTTCTTTGATCTTGATTTTGTCTCTGGTTATTGTTCATACCTGCCATATCAGGCCGGTATCCTACCTGGGGTCTGTCCCCTAAATACCTAGGGCTGATGTAGCTCTCTCTATTACTAGGATCATGTGATTGGAACATTGGTACAGGAAATGGCGATCTTTGTTGTTTACCCCTTTGTTCAGGTGTCACATTATTTTTACCTTGGCTTTGAGCAGACTCAAGGGACATTTTGGCTGACCTGATTTCCATTACTGTGGCTGAGGGTTCTTTAGATTTAGGTCTAATATCTTTCATTTTATCACTTTCTCTACCCTGACAATAGAGTACCTCATATAGTTTTGTGCTTTGATGTACAATCCATTCAAGGGACTTGTCACGGTCAAATTCACGGACCAATTGGGATATGATGTCTTTCTGTAGCCCATAGAAGTATGCAGTTTTAAACTCATTGGAATTTGAGTCAAAAGATACATCAAAGCGAGAAAATGCTCTTTTTAAGTCTTGTAAAAATTGGCGAGGGGATATATTAGGTCCAGCAGTAATTGTGTACGCGACTTTCTTTGCCTCCTGCAATGACTGAAAAGGAGAAAAATGACGCCTAATTTCTTTTTCAAACTCCAGCCATGTCATATTCTGCTGTTCATTTAATCCCCTTATGATGCTGGCCGTCGGGGCATCTAAAGTTAAATGAAAATATTGTCTGTACTGTTCCTTAGGTATCTGGAGTGCTTTAAAAATGTCATGCACCGCTTCTAAGTGATCTTCAATGCAGCATTCACCTCCCTTTTTAAATGGTTTGATCAGGGCTTTAATGGATTTCATTATTTTTATGGGGCTACTTGTTGCAATGCATGGAATTGCACTATTGTGTGATTCACTCCCGTTTTCAGGTGTATGAGATTGGTGGCCGCCCCCAATGGGAGTATTAAATCCCCCAAGGGCGCTGCAACCAAGTTCAGTCACCGGCCCAGTCACTGGAGCACTAGCTCTTTGGGCAGAGCTAGAATTCACCTCCACTCCATTGAATGTGGTACCCTGCCGCCTCTCCTGGGACCTGGGAATGCACATTTGCTGTTCTAAGTCCTTACACTTTTTAAGGAGTCTGTTGGCTTCATCTTGCAAATAGTTGTTTTCACCATTCATTTTATTAATCACCTCCTGCATGTCGCACATTTGCATTTGGCATTCATTGAACTCTTTATTTCTCTTGTCTCTTTCTTGAATCATTTTAATCATTTCTTGTTCTGCACTCTGGAGATCACCTTCTTTTTCACAATGTTCTTTTTGTAAAATCTGCATTTCTGAAACAACCTCATCTTTATCCTGCCTAATGTGATCCACTAAGGCTTTTAAGTGTGCCAGTTCTTGCTCACTATCTTCAAATTGTTTCTTGCTTTTGGATAACTGAGTATCAAAGTCTCTGCATTTTAATTGCATGTCTTTTTGGCATACATCCAATTCTGGTCTCAACATTTCCTGATTTTTACTTGCCCCCTCTAATTCAGTCTTTAACCTGTTAATTAGCTGAGTATCATTCTCTTGCATTCGCAGGGACTTGTTTAAAATAAACCATATTTTGCCGCATAGCCGTATTAAACAGTCTTTCTCTGCACTTTTATCAGCTGCATTCAATAATCTTGTAAGGCAGACCTGAATTATGCTGCCTTCTGCAAAAATATTGTCTAGTTTTTCTTTCTGCACCTCACCCTGAATGCGGCTACTCCATTCTAACGTGCTATTTGACGACCAATTCCCATGTGCAAATAACTTTGCCTCTAAATATTGCACTAGATCTGAGAATGTGGTTTCCCTTTGTGACATTCTGAAATTCGTTTTTAGTGGCACACTGTTATTATAAAATGGGTTCCCTTTAATGTGCAAATGGCAGTGTGAGACATGCTTGCCACGCCCAGTAGGTACTCTATGATCACTTTCCCGGCCTGCAACGCACCATAAATATGTAAGTTATTTTGTGGAGATTTGGGGCCTGACGGTATTTTATTACCGCCGAAAAATAACTTAGCAATAATCACTCTTTGTATTCAGATTTGGCCATGTGCAACAATAATACAGTGGACATGTATTATTTCAGCACCCAGACATGCATATTTGGTATACGTGGTTGGTATGCGTGGTTGGTGGTATTTTGGTGAGCATAATTCCCTTGTTTTCCCTTGTTTTATTTGTGGCCCCAATGTCCAGAATCCCTTATCTTTGCTTAGATTTTTCGTGTAATCACTAGAGAGACCTCAGACCTACATTTTAGGAATACCACATTTTCAGTGTTAGTGTTAGTGTGCCACCATGGGCGATCTCACTGACTTATTTACGACAGAGAGCTATATGTGGTAATTTTGTGGTAATTTCCACTACCTTATATATGGTAGGGAACTATGTTCAGAGAGTCCCTCTTCCCGTTGGCTCATGCTCATTTTTCCATGCTTAAGTGGCTTTTTGTTATATGTAACCATGCCTCTTGCTTTCCAACCAGGCAAATACTCCACAAAGCTATTCCGTGCATAGTCAGAATCAGTCACCAGGACAATTTCACTGAACTTTTTATCAACTGCAGTAGCAATTGCTTTATAAATGGCTGCCAATTCCGCCACCTGACTGCTCCTATCTCCAATCCTCATCCCTATACTGGGAACACCTTCACATTTCAACCAAACATTTCCTATTCCTGCCACTAACTGTTTATTACTGTCATTTTCAATGTGAAAAGCACAACCATCCACATATACAGTTGGCAAATCCTTGCATGTTTTTTCATCAAAAGCTTTGTGTGGTGATTGTTCAAATTCCTGTAAACTAGTTTCTACTTCCATTTCATTTGGTATTTGTTCAGCTGCACAGTCATGTAAGTCAGCTAACCCTTGAGCAATTGGGTTCTTTTTATTTTGTCCATATCTCACTTCTACGGGAAAACCTTGTAATGCCAGCGTCCATGAAGTGATTCTGGATTGCGCTAGATTACCTGATCTAATTCTTTTACTCTCTAAAAATTGCAAAGGTTGATGATTTGTTTCAATAATTACCTTTTCTCCCTGAACAATGGGGCGGAAATGTTGTAGCGCCCACACAGTGGTTAATAGGGCCTTTTCACATTCATTAAATTTCATTTCAACTTGGGAAAATGCCTTACTTGCATATGCAATGGTTTTGTGATTCAAATCGTGTTTTTGTGATAACACTGCTGACATACAATGTTCAGAAAAACCTATTTCTATAAAGAAATCCCTGTCCTTTATGGGGTATGCTAAACATGGTGCCTTTACAAGACATTCCTTTAATTTAGCCACTGCATCAGACTGCCCCTTTTCCCATTTCCAGGGAGTATTCAGTTTAAGCAGTTTAGTCAATGGTTGAGTGATTTCTGCATCATTTTCAATGAACTTTCTGTTATAGCCTGTCATCCCTAATAAACTTTTTACTCCTTTCACATTTTTAGGATCTTTTAATCTTTGTATGGCCTCTATTTTCTTCTTTTGTGGATTTAGCCCATGTTCAGTCACTTCATGTCCTAGAAAGTTCACTTTTTTCTTGCACCATTGTGCTTTTTGCAAAGATACTTTGGCGCCTGCTTTCTGCAATTGGCCAAGTACATGTCTTATTTCATCAAAATGGCTTTTCAGGCTTTCATTTTTTATCAGGACATCGTCCACATAAACTATTGTTCCTCTTTCCGCTGCATCCGGCATGGCCTTTCTCAAAAATATGCCAAATTCACTCCCACTATTGATGTACCCGAACGGAGTTCTAAGCCAGGCATATTGAGTCCTGTCAAATGTAAAAGAAAATAAATGTTGTATCTCCTCTGCCAATGGCACGCACCAATATCCAGAGGTGAGATCTAATGTGGTAAATACATTTGAACCATGTACCTGAGCTAGGCCCTGATCAATGAATGGCAGTGGCCATCTAGATATTGGTACTCTTTTATTTAACTCTCTCAAGTCTGCACACAGCCACCATTGACCATTTGGCTTTAACACACCTAAAATAGGTGTATTGGATGTGCTATGAATGGGCCTGATGATTCCCCGCGATCCAAATTTTTAATAATCTCTGCCAATGATTCTAAACATGCCAGCGGTAGTCTATACTGGCGCACAAACACTGGATTTCTGCTACACCCTTCTGGTAGTGTGGCCACATGTAAATCAGTTAAACCACAATCATAAGCATCTTTTGCAAATACATCCTTAAACTCCATAAATATCTCCCTCAGATTGTCCCTCTCTTCATTGCTTTCACATGCATCCGCTAAGGAGATCTGCTCTTCTACCATTTTGGAAAATTCTGGAAAATCTTCTGGTAAGGGAATCTCGGCGCTTTCCTCTAACTGTGTGGCTGTGTCTTTTTGTAAAGCTGCCACTTTTAAATATTTTGGCATATCAGCTTCCACTTCAATGGGCTGATTTTCTGTTTCATTTTCCTTTAAATTAAATATTATGCAATCCTCTTGATGGCAGCACACTGTCTCATTTGAATCATAAGGATACACAGAATGAATTTTAAATATTCCTTTGGGCTGAGAGTCCAGGTGTTCTGGCAACTCGCCCTTGGCATCTACATATTTTTCAGGAATATTCCCAATCACCATGTTATTTAAATCTGCCGTATAATGCGATTTTTGTATGGCCATTCCTAATGGGGAGTTTTCCTCTAAATGAATATCCTGACAACCTTTATTATTTACCATGATTTTTACAGATCCCTCACCAATGTCTACCAATGGAATGTATTCACAATCCAGGCCTTGCTGTTTTATGGATTCATTCAGGCATACAAATGCATCAGAGCCTTTCATCTGCTGTCCATTTTTGCATTTCAGTGTTATTGCAAACTGTTTTGTAAATGCAGGAATAATAGTATTTTTCCTCATTTGTAATTCGATTGCATAAGGAACCAGTTGTGCACAATGATAAGCCCTTCTTTTGTCTTCAAATTCAGGTGCCGGACCACCTAGGCGTGACCATATTTTTTGATTAAGGAAATCTAACACCATACACATTCTGTGCATGATGTCATTTCCCATGTAAAATTCATTTTGTGCTCCACTCACTATCCATACATTATGGTAAATTGTTTTCTGCCCAATGCTAATTTTAAGCATGCATCTGCCTGCAAATCGGTTTTCAAAGTCTGGACTGTCCAAGCCAGAAACATATTAGTTTTTAATCCTAAATCTCGGGATTTCTTCCCTTTCCATTATTTTTTGCAACAATTTCTCATTAATGAAACTCCTTTCATGTTCAAGCGCTAAAGTGGCTTTTATTGTTTTAAAATAATCATTTATACCAACATGAACCCATGGTTGCTCATCTTCCATGTGTATTTCTGCCAGAGTGGTAATGTGTTTTTCTGAATCTGTTTTAGGAGCAATATTCTGTTTGCACGTTTTCTCTTTTAGATAAAAACATAATGTGTGCTCATCTATGGCAGTCTGCCAATCTTTCCTTGGGTCCAAGTATATTTGTACAGGTAGTTTTTCATTGTCGCTCTGTATTTTGTCTTGACACATTAATATGACAGTGACACTAGGTATGCAGCTATTCTGGAGATATACCTCCACAGCATCATTTGCTTTGGCAACGGTGTGACTTTCATTTATATTGCTGTTTTGTGATTTTAGTTTCTTAGACCTCAATGGTTTTTTGGTTAAGGACCACAGCACTCCATTCACCCCATCTATGAGAGGAGACAATCTATTCAGGCAATCTGTCCCCATCAGAAATGGAATTTCACAAATAGATGTGATCAATACCTCTTGTTTCATTCTGTGCTTTCCTATTTTTATGTCAATCTCAGTTACACCTATGATGGGCACCTCCTCCCCATTAAAGTTATGCACTGGGCCTTGATTTTCCTTCACTGTGATCTGACTCTGTGGAGGTCTCCCTTCATTGATACTCTTTACCAGCTCCTTGGACATAATTGTGGCCTGTGCGCCAGTGTCAATCATAGCAAAGGTGTGGCATTTTTCTTCTACAGTGATGGGTGCATAATATCTGTCCTCAACTTCCTCTAATACACATAATAAATGTGAATTCTTACTGATTTCAGGGCTCACCTTTCTCAGGTCTTTTTCACTTTTGGCTAAGCACATTGGTAAATGGAAAGACATTTTTCCCTCCTTTTTACCCATTTCTGCGTGAGATTTTTTATTCATTTCTCCATGATCAGAGGTTTTTTGGAGTGTGGCCACTGTTCGCCCATCCATCTGGGTAACATCAGAGACCACATTACAATCCTCCAACTGAACATGTGTAACAACATCATTCAGCAATTTGTCATTTTTTAATTCTGTGCATTTGTGATCATTTAGTGTGATACCAGCCCTTTCAGCCTCTTCAAAAATATGTGGCTCAAAGAATTCTTCAGGTGATTGACTTGTACCCTCCTTGTGAGTATTTCCTTTTTCTGTCTGTGTTTGGTCATTGTTTAGCTTGCCCAGGGAAGGAGCTATAACATCCCCACTTACTCCCTGTTCACTGGTATTCCCCATGCATGAATCATTTTTCTTAAATCTGTCCCTTTGTTCTTTTGGAATTCCTAATGTTTCTTTTTCATTTGTGCAAATCTTTACTGTTTTATTTAGCTCTAAGTTAAACCGTACCTCTTTTTTAGAAGTATTTGCACTTTCTGTCACAAATTCATTTACTGGTACTTTCATTTTTAATCCATTCAGCATCTTAGAGTCGTTATGCAAAATTATATCAGAGCAATCTGTCATTTTGGCACTGCAGTTATCATGAGTACTTAGTCACTTTTCGGAAGCCCCCTAGGTCATTGCTATGGCCATCAGCCCCCTCTTTGGAAGGTTGTTTTTGCGCTGCATAGAGCTTTCCTATTTGCTCAGCTAACATTTTCACTTGGGCCTCAAGGCACTGGAACCTTTCCATCTCTCTAGGATCCTCTTTCTGTGGCCTAGGTCGATATTGGTTGTTTTACCCCTGATTGGATCTATTCTGATACCTCTCAGGTGATTGATGTCGGTTGGGATGGTTTCTGAACTCTTGATTCATTTGTGGAGGGGAGCGGGTTGCACCCATCCTATGATTATAGTCTCCTGGTGGGGAATCATTGTACTGGCGTGGACTGTAGTTCACGTTTTGCCTCATGTCCTGTCTCTCAGATTGTGGGTACTGGCCCCTATGTTGATTTCCATTATCAGTAAATCGATCCACATATCGGGGCCTATCCTGATTACCATATATCATGGTGCTGGGATCAAATCTGCTCTGTGTCCCCAATGACTGGTAGGGACCATCATTTCTTTGATCTTGATTTTGTCTCTGGTTATTGTTCATACCTGCCATATCAGGCCGGTATCCTACCTGGGGTCTGTCCCCTAAATACCTAGGGCTGATGTAGCTCTCTCTATTACTAGGATCATGTGATTGGAACATTGGTACAGGAAATGGCGATCTTTGTTGATTACCCCTTTGTTCAGGTGTCACATTATTTTTACCTTGGCTTTGAGCAGACTCAAGGGACATTTTGGCTGACCTGATTTCCATTACTGTGGCTGAGGGTTCTTTAGATTTAGGTCTAATATCTTTCATTTTATCACTTTCTCTACCCTGACAATAGAGTACCTCATATAGTTTTGTGCTTTGATGTACAATCCATTCAAGGGACTTGTCACGGTCAAATTCACGGACCAATTGGGATATGATGTCTTTCTGTAGCCCATAGAAGTATGCAGTTTTAAACTCATTGGAATTTGAGTCAAAAGATACATCAAAGCGAGAAAATGCTCTTTTTAAGTCTTGTAAAAATTGGCGAGGGGATATATTAGGTCCAGCAGTAATTGTGTACGCGACTTTCTTTGCCTCCTGCAATGACTGAAAAGGAGAAAAATGACGCCTAATTTCTTTTTCAAACTCCAGCCATGTCATATTCTGCTGTTCATTTAATCCCCTTATGATGCTGGCCGTCGGGGCATCTAAAGTTAAATGAAAATATTGTCTGTACTGTTCCTTAGGTATCTGGAGTGCTTTAAAAATGTCATGCACCGCTTCTAAGTGATCTTCAATGCAGCATTCACCTCCCTTTTTAAATGGTTTGATCAGGGCTTTAATGGATTTCATTATTTTTATGGGGCTACTTGTTGCAATGCATGGAATTGCACTATTTTGTGATTCACTCCCGTTTTCAGGTGTATGAGATTGGTGGCCGCCCCCAATGGGAGTATTAAATCCCCCCAAGGGCGCTGCAACCAAGTTCAGTCACCGGCCCAGTCACTGGAGCACTAGCTCTTTGGGCAGAGCTAGAATTCACCTCCACTCCATTGAATGTGGTACCCTGCCGCCTCTCCTGGGACCTGGGAATGCACATTTGCTGTTCTAAGTCCTTACACTTTTTAAGGAGTCTGTTGGCTTCATCTTGCAAATAGTTGTTTTCACCATTCATTTTATTAATCACCTCCTGCATGTCGCACATTTGCATTTGGCATTCATTGAACTCTTTATTTCTCTTGTCTCTTTCTTGAATCATTTTAATCATTTCTTGTTCTGCACTCTGGAGATCACCTTCTTTTTCACAATGTTCTTTTTGTAAAATCTGCATTTCTGAAACAACCTCATCTTTATCCTGCCTAATGTGATCCACTAAGGCTTTTAAGTGTGCCAGTTCTTGCTCACTATCTTCAAATTGTTTCTTGCTTTTGGATAACTGAGTATCAAAGTCTCTGCATTTTAATTGCATGTCTTTTTGGCATACATCCAATTCTGGTCTCAACATTTCCTGATTTTTACTTGCCCCCTCTAATTCAGTCTTTAACCTGTTAATTAGCTGAGTATCATTCTCTTGCATTCGCAGGGACTTGTTTAAAATAAACCATATTTTGCCGCATAGCCGTATTAAACAGTCTTTCTCTGCACTTTTATCGGCTGCATTCAATAATCTTGTAAGGCAGACCTGAATTATGCTGCCTTCTGCAAAAATATTGTCTAGTTTTTCTTTCTGCACCTCACCCTGAATGCGGCTACTCCATTCTAACGTGCTATTTGACGACCAATTCCCATGTGCAAATAACTTTGCCTCTAAATATTGCACTAGATCTGAGAATGTGGTTTCCCTTTGTGACATTCTGAAATTCGTTTTTAGTGGCACACTGTTATTATAAAATGGGTTCCCTTTAATGTGCAAATGGCAGTGTGAGACATGCTTGCCACGCCCAGTAGGTACTCTATGATCACTTTCCCGGCCTGCAACGCACCATAAATAAGTAGGGTATTTTGTGGAGATTTGGGGCCTGACGGTATTTTATTACCGCCGAAAAATAACTTAGCAATAATCACTCTTTGTATTCAGATTTGGCCATGTGCAACAATAATACAGTGGACATGTATTATTTCAGCACCCAGACATGCATATTTGGTATACGTGGTTGGTATGCGTGGTTGGTGGTATTTTGGTGAGCATAATTCCCTTGTTTTATTTGTGGCCCCAATGTCCAGAATCCCTTATCTTTGCTTAGATTTTTCGTGTAATCACTAGAGAGACCTCAGACCTACATTTTAGGAATACCACATTTTCAGTGTTAGTGTTAGTGTGCCACCATGGGCGATCTCACTGACTTATTTACGACAGAGAGCTATATGTGGTAATTTTGTGGTAATTTCCACTACCTTATATACGGTAGGGAACTATGTTCAGAGAGTCCCTCTTCCCGTTGGCTCATGTACCTCCAACGAGCTATGCTACAAACAATCACTCTCAACTCTACATACTGAATATGATCATGCACACATCTGTCTTAAAATGATAATTGCATTGTTTAAAAATCTCCCCTCATCATCAGCACTGTATTGGTAAATAGAGGACACACCACCCGTCTGCTTTCAAATATTTTTCTGTATTATAAAAGTTGCATTTAAACACGATCTCACTCTTTACAGAAATAAATAAAACAGCACATTAACAGCATTGTCTGTAATACACTGAAAAAAAACTGGCGGAGAACAGAACACAATTTGCAACATTAACGTGTGATTAAGGCACCGGAATCTCCTTTCCTACTCTGACTGAACATTCTCGTCTCGTACACACTCAGCTCCCACACTTATGTAATTACCTTATCTGTTCAGTCAAGTTTTCTTTAGCTGTTCTCTTTCTGAATGTGGCTCCCTTGAAGATTAACCCCAGTAAAAAGGATCGCCTTTCCTTCTCAAACCGGGGTCATTGCCTGGAATTCTCAGCTTTTGCAGATAGGAATGCTCCAACCAGGAAAAAATAGGTCCTTCTCCCAGCTCTGCCAAATCTTGACTGTCCTTCTCTCTCCTCCAACTCCCCCCAGCAAAACTCTGATCACTCCCTCTAGCATGATACTTGCTATGACGCTGCTCCAATCAAGAATCAATCATGCCATCTCCTCCTTCTCTACACAATGGCTCATTTTTATAGTAATACTTTGTAACCAACTGATTTCCTGTTCTTTCGAGCCCTTTTGCTTCCTGAATTTATGTGGACAGGGCAGCAGAGAAAAAGAATGGATGTGCGTTTAAAAGTTCACTTTCAGAATAGGCCTAATTCTGCAGTGGAGACACATTTTTATTAGTGGATTATGTTTCATTAGTCAGGTTAGTTATAAGTAAGGTTAGTTATTATTTTCAAATGTGTCTCTCGCACCATAGGCATTTCAGGTGAAAAATAGTGTGCATTTTTGAATGTGCACGTGTGCTTTTAACTGTAAAAATAGATTTGCATCTTATATGTTAAAATCGTTTTTGACTGAATGGCCTGTCTTTCCTTGTTAATCTGGTAACACATATAGCAATGCACCGCACCCTTGTGGTGGTGCTGCAAAAAAAAATTGCTACCTGTGCAGTAGTGCTGTACTCTGTGCTGTTTGCTACCTGTGCAGTAGTGCTGTACTCTGTGCTGTAACACGCCAAATATCCTTACAGTACGCAGCATAGCGGGACAAATAGCAAATCTTTTTCTGAAACTGTGGCAACTGATACTACCATGCCAGCTACAGATAGGCCAACTGGGCCGCTGATGCCAGGAGCACAGGTGTATGTGAGGAGTTTTGTTAGAAGATGGAATTCACCAAGGTTTCATGACCCATATGAAGTGATTTACAGTACGCCCACTGCAGTGAAAGTAAAGGGACTGAAATATTGGGTGCACCTCTCAAATGTGAGGAGGGCACACGATAGTACACTCCCTCAGAGTGAACAGGAATGTGCAAGTGGAATTACAAGTGAGGTTGGGAAGCAATGACAACCTGATCAAATGAAACAAGGAACTTGTAAGGAGCAAAAACAATGATGTGCCTTCTGATTTGCCTTGCCCTACTTCTCTATCTTTCTCCCTTTCACTCTCTTTTCATCACTATATCTTCCACCTGCTATAAAAATGCAAAGTAAAAAAGAGGATAAAAGTGAAGCGAATAACAGAAAGATGTATAATAATAAGTACAGCAACCATAAACGAAAGAAATGAGTAAACATGATGTGTAAATATTAATAATGTACATATACCGGTGACTTAACAAATTTGTATCGTCCCTCCAGGTGACAAAATGGCCCAACGAAGTGCACCCCCAGAGAACACGTTAATGTTAGATAGCAATAGGGATGCCATTAGGGCTAATAAGTTTAGCAATGTTGAATGTGTTTTGAAATGTGCTGCTGTTTTGCTTTCTGTGATGTTGTTCTTCATGGCCTGGTATTACACTCTCTTATCTCTGGTTAATGACATACATAAAGGGGGACGCGGGGCTAAGCTGATACAAGAAGGGTCAAGCCTAATATGGACTGGAGTAAAGACAATATGGGGAGAAACATATATCATTGGTATTAACGATACAAATGTAACACAAACTTCAGAGCACGCTCCTGCTGATCCAACAATTGTCTTCTTGTAACATCCGGGCATAAATATGAGTAATGATTATGAATCAAATGAAGTATGCATGCACAGACAACCATAGAACCTACCTCATATTACGCTGCTGCTACTAACGAGTATACACATGCCATATTCAACAGCAATGATACTGCCTGGGCTGGAATGTTCCCAATACATTATCAAAAAGTGAGAAGCTATAAGGAGGAAGGGAAAAGGAGAGAAAAAAGGGGGGCAAGAAGGAAAAGATACGACATTTATCATGACCTGGGGTTAGATGAAATAGAAGACCCCCGCGAACCTGATCTTCCCCCTAACATACATCTAGGTGCAACATATTTCCTTCCACAATTCAGTACAATGTCTAACTATGAAGCTCAGCAGAATGGCTGACTATGGAAGATAGCACAATTCAACACAATTGCTAACTATGGAGCGCAGCCCAGTTCACAATGGTAGTAGTGTAAGAGTGGCCAGGTTATCTGGAGTACAGTAATGTCTCTGCTGCCTGCCTGGATCACCTGACGATGGCTAATTATAGGGCACATCAGCATTCAACACAAGCTAACTATTGGGTGGAACACAATAGTTAGCTATAGATCAAAGCATTGTTCAACACAGTGGCTTAACCATGGGCACAGCACAGTTGAACACAGTGGTGCAGTGCAGTTCAAACCAGTGGTTAGCTATAGAGTGCAGAACAGTTCAACTCAATATAATAATGTGGCAGGACACAGTTCAACACAGGCTAGCTATAAGGTGCAGTGCAGTTCAGCCCAGTGAATAACTATAGGGCGATGCGCAGTTAAACGCAATGGCAAAATTTAGATCACAACAGACCTCAACTTAGTGGCTAGATATAGGGTGCAGCACAGTTCAACACAATGGGTTACTATAGGGCACAGTACAGTTCAACACAAGTGAACTATAGTGTGTGATACAATGGCTAACATATAGGGCGCAGCACCGTCCGACACAGAGGCTAACAATAGGGTGTTGCACAGTGCAACACAGTGACTAGCTATAGGGTGTAACACAATTTCACCCAGTGACTAACTATAGGGCCCTTCACCACAATGGCCAATTACAGGGCACAGCACAGTTCAACATATGCTGACCATGGGGCGAGACACAGTGGCTACCTATAGGGCACAACACTGTTCAGCACAATGGCTAGCTGTAGGGCGCAGCACAGTTCAACACAAGCTAACTATGGGGCTAAACACAGAGGCTAGCAAAAGGGTGTGGAACACCAAGAGTTATCTTTCAATTTTGAAGTACAATGAATACCAGTTACGTAATAAGGCTAGACACATGTAGGAGTATGAAGTTAGGTATTAAGAGTGGTGGGGTTTTACTGGAGTACAGTAATGGCTGCACACCCTGCACACACCACACTTACCTTATCAGTCGCTGTAGGTAGTCTGCGTCAGGTGTCCCAGGCGAACATGGGCAAACATGGAGTGGAGCTGCTCAGTAGGGAGTTGCCCGTTGCCTCTGGCCCTTAACTGGTTGCCCAGTTAAGGCTGTCCTGGGAGGAACTCGGAAATGCAGCTGTTCCAGTCACGTTGGGTGAACACGAAACAATGAGAACCAATTGGGTGGGCAGATGGGAAGTGGAGAGGGAGGGTTAGAGAAAGGATGAAGTGGATGGGAGAGAGTAGAGGAAGCAGGCCGCCAGGACAAAAACCTAAGAGACACCTGACTGCCCTAGCCAATTGACCAAGGGTTGGGTGGAGAAAGGAAAAAGACAGAAACAAACAAAGGTCTACAGCAAAAAGACAGGACACTCTAGATCAGCTAAAACAAAAACAGGAAAACACAATATAAGCTCCTCAGAAAACCATCAATCAGCCCAAAAAAAAGATTAAAAAATGAATACAGGTCACTCGGAAGATAGCGAAGTCAGGCCAAAACATGGATTTCAAATTAAAGTGAACACTTACAAAGCACCAAAAAGGCCCTAGGACAGCTTTCCAAGTGGGTCTAGTGCATGATGGCTACATATTACAGCCAGGAAAGGCAGAGGAAAGAGGAAGAGGTGACTTCCAGGATAAAAAGCTACGAGGCACCTGACTGCCTAAGCCAATTCCTAAGGGGTTCGGTGGAGAAGGCAAAAAGCCAGAAACAAACAAAGTACTGTAACACAAAGACAGGGCATTCTAGATGCAGACCAGCCCAAAGAACAGATTGGAAATTCAAGGAAAACTTTAAATAAAACCAACCAACCAGCCCAAAAATTGATTAAAAAACTCGGACAAGTCAGACTGACAAACAGTGCCCAAACTAAGCCAAACAATTGATTTCAAATTAAAGTAAAACACCCGCAAAGCACCAACCAGGCCCTAGGGCTGTTTACCAAGTGTTTTTAGTCCTGGACATTTAAAATAATAATGTTGCCAAAACACTTCACAATCAAACTGAGTGTGAGACAATACTTCCAATAGCTCAGGAATAAAGACCAGGGCTAAGTCCTGGAAAACACTCCCACATATTAAGCTCTAATGACAAGAAACCCCCTAATTCCAGTGCATGTGGAACCACCATGTAATCAAGCATTTAATAGTCTTTATTTATATTGGTGGGGTGGGGAGGGTCATTCTCCCTAATAGAAAGCATTTAATCGTATTTGCAGCATGCAGTATTGTCTTGGGAAGATATTATGATCGTGCCAAACTGTCTCTTGCCAAATGCTACCTAGGTTACTGGCTTAAAGAACGCCTCTAATGATGGCACTTCCATTGTTTTAAAGCATAATCTAATGCAATGCTTTGTTTAATGCAATACGGTGTGCATGGACTACTTATGGATGATTTCTAAAATTGACAAATGTCTATTTCAATACTTGAAAGTATTTCCAATATATTGCTGTTTTACCTTATGAAGATATGAAAAAAAAACTATACAAAGACCATTCACACAATCAGCAACTCGTGCAATCAGAAATCACTTTGAAAGGTGCAAATTCACAAAGCAACCTTTTCAAATGTTCACTCTACGGTACTGCGCCACCTAATTGCATGTCACATTATTGACAATGAGGCTGTCTATGTCTTTCATATATGGGCTGGGGCTAAATTACCTCCTCCCAAGCACCAATTCGTCCTACTTCTTCTGCTGCATCAGTCCACATGTCTCTTTCAGCAACGTCACCTATTGATCTGGCTCCCAAACATTTGCAGCTTAGCTACCCTGTTCTCCTGTGAAGCAGTCTACACCACAATCAAAGGTTCTGCACCAATGACCCTCTCTTTCCTCTCCTCTCTTTTCAATCTCTCTCTCAACATTGATCTCGCCAGTCTGCTACAAAGTGGCAAATGTTGTAACCATAATACAAAAAAACCTACACTACTCCCAAACAGCCTGCCTCTCTCCTCCCACACTTCTCCAAAATAAATCGTGAATCCTGTTGTGTTCAAACTAATCCTGACTACACACAAGCCCTCAATGGAGACACGACGGACATATGTTTCCAACGTTCTCTCAACAACAGCCCACCACTCATGACTCTCATTCATTCGTATACTACTCATCATATCTGACATCTTTGATACTGTCAGCCCCGGAAGGTAAATCTGTAAGATTCCAATCAATTTGGTGCAATATGCCATTCTGCCACCCCTACATATTGAAAAGAGGGGGTCAAGTTTCTCATTCCGCTGCAAAACCCTAGTTTGGATCACACACAAAGATGTACAGATGTCACATTTGTATAGCGCTCACAGGGGCTTCGAGGCGCTGTAAGAGGAATATGTCTTAGTTGCGTATTTGTAATGCGCTTAATACCCAGAGGTATTAGCGTGGACCCGGGAATCGAACCTCTGCTGCTTCTTTTCGTCTTGTTTCCAAGGCGTGCAGGTTGCTGCTGAGCTATCCCTCTGGACGACACACAAAGATGTGCACATTTTCTCACGCCACTGTGCCAAACTAGTACAGATCTAAAATAAGCCTGCAAGAAGTTTCTCATGCCGCTGTGCAAAACTAGCACAGGTCATTTCTCGTGCCATCATGCAAACCGAAATGAGCCATGCAAAGTTTCTCGTGCAGCTGCACGAACCTAGCATGGATCAAAAAGAGCATCACGCAGTTTCTTGTGCTACTGCGCAAGCCTAACATATCAAAAAGAGTGGCACAAAGTTTCTAATGCTGCTGCGTGAACCTAACATGAATGGAAAAGAGCAGAACACACTTTCTCGTGTCGCTGCATGAACCCAGTACAAATCGAATAAAAAGCTGTGCAAAGTTTCTCATGCTGCTGGTCCAAACTAGTACGTATTGAAAATAGGCCCTTGCAGAGTTTCTCTTATCGCTGCACATAACTAACGTGGATCGCAAAAGACCTACACAATGTGTCTCTTGCAGCTGCACGAAATAAGTACGAATTGAAAAAATACCTGCACAAAGTTTCTTTTGACGCTGCTCAAACATATCACATATCTAAAAAACAGTGCAATGTTTCTCGTGTCACTGCACAAAACTAACACGGACTGGAAAAAAAGACAGTGTGAAGTTTCTCCTTGTGCTACATGAAACTAACATGGCAACGAAACACCACGCACCACGTGGAGTCACCCAAAAACGGGTGAAATATTGGTGACGGGCAACCAAAATGCTGATTTTGCTGCACGGATGGAAGCAGATTCCACACTTTTTGCTTCACAGGCAAAAATGTCCCTCACGCTTACTGTGCACCACTCCCTATTTCTGCTGAGTCTCTCCAAACAGGCTTCTAACGCTAAGCACTCAAATGTATTGCCTCTTATGCATGTGGTTATGGAAAGTATCTATAGAGTGCAATCCTAGTTACAAAGCAATTGATCACATTACATGGAGTGAATAATATGCATAGGGCTGATAACCATGGTGAGATATGTGATGTGCAGTGTAATGAAAGTAAAGGGTTCCCACAAAAGGCAGAATGCCAGAAGTATAGTTTTGCGAGGTATATTTGGACAATTTTTAAAGTTGGCCAAAATAAAACTTTAAGGCTTCAACTAGAATGTCTCACAGAATTGTGGGGTGTCTCTCTCCATCACACTGAGTCTTTAGGCAAAGATTCCCTTCCTTGAATGTCCTTTTTGAGTTGCCTCAATAGATTGTAGGGTGCTCCCACAAGGATATTGGGTCTGGAGTTGTCTGGGCTCTCTGGATCCATGGCAAATGGTGAATCTGAGCTGATTTACCTCTAGGCTAAGAGATGTAAGGAGACAGTAGTCTACCTTATAGGTTCTACTGAATTCTGACTAGGCATCTGACCACCTCCCTCTGAAAGGGTCCTTGAAATAAGTTCTGCCAGCCCACTCTCTCTCTCTCTCTCTTGTCAACTTCTCACCACATGCATATACCTATGACACCTTCCCTTAGTCTCCTCCACTCCTTTCTGTTCTCATGCATGTTCAACTGCACCCACTCTATGCGTTGCATTGTGCTTGTTCCTCTAACCATTCCAGGTTCATCTTTGTTAGTTTCAGTGTTTAACCTTCTACACACTACTACCTTATACCACTTTGGGCAAGATGTGCCCTTTCCTATAAACCACTTTCTCTCTCTCTGAATATATTTTTTCTCTTGTTCTATCCACCTCTAATCCACTTTCACTCTTATCAACTCCTTTCTTGCCGACCTGATCTTCTCCTCTGATGTCATCATTTCCTTTTTCGCATCACACATTCTCCTCCTCCTCTCCTCAACACCTAATATCCTTCATCTCCGCTTTCTTTTTCTGCTCACCCCATCACCTTTTCTCCAACTCATGATTTTCGACCTCGGCTCCTTTCTTCTCTTCTCAACATCCTCCTCCTCTCAACCTCATGAGTTTTCTCCTCTCCTCCTATAGTCTGCTCTCAACTTTTTATTCCCCCTCTTTTCCTCAACTCTTGAAGTTATTCCCATTCTACATTACTATCTTCTCTCCTTCCACTTTCACATATCTCTAATGCCTAGCTTCTTGTTATCACTCTGTCTGTTCTCGCCCCAATCCTTTTCTAACTAAACTAAATACACTTCTCCAAAAGCCCACACAACTCTTTAAACACCCATTTCTACAGCCAATTCTATAATAGGAGTCTGGAACCTCTCCGGGAGCCTCTTTGCAGTTAACATACTTCAGATGTGGTTGCTTATTGGGACCTCAATATGATTGGCTTCTCAGGATTATGTTAATCCATGCACCTGTGTGTGCTCCTAAGTGGGTGTGCTATGAAACAACACTAACATAGGCTATATGGTCTATACGAGGCTTACAAGCTATTTCTTTTGTTTTGTGTTGCTTTTACTCACTGACTCATCGTGGAGCTGTCCAACTGCAGGACCTTTGTTCCAGGCTGTTATTGGTGGGAGTGGAATGAGGCAGCCATGCTCAGCATGTCCTGCCTACTTTCCAAGCCGGAAGGTGGCCTATATTTCAAGGCTTTAATACTGCTTAAAAGAGCCATACCCAAATCTAAAGGTTGCAATGCTTTGCAACCATTTAAAGGTGTCATTCATAAAACAGCAAGTGCATTATGGCGATTATTTGTATTTATATTGTGGCATTGGCCTCATCAGGAGTTGGGCGGTATCCCAGCACTAATTGCGCTGGATCACGTGTAGTGGTAAGGCTGTAAATCTCATCCCCATTGGGCCGATTGGACCAAATTGAGTTAGGGTGGCGCAAAAAGTTGGCGATAAAACTGACATTTTCTGCCAGCCTCATGATTGGGAAGGAAGAGGATTCAGCCTAGGAATCCTCCCGTCCCCTGCACACTTTCAAATGTACGGACCAAGTCCACTACTGTTCTTTTAACACAAACAAGGTGTAAGGAGATAATGTAGATACTATTTGTAAAAACAATCAACAAGCAAAGTTCTATAAGACCAAAAATATTTATATCAAAGCAATGTAGTTCAATTCTTTCAAAAAATTATTTACAAAAATAAAGAAGCAAAATAGCATCAATAGATCACAACAAATTTGAAGAAACCGTGAAGTCCAATTCAATTGGCGCCGCGTTTCGAGGATGTTTTCCTCTTCTTCATATGGCTAGAGTTGGACTCTTATTGCAAAGAAAAGACATTTGTTCAGAGACTTATTTTGTTGACACAGACTGTAATCTATACACAGTATATAATACCTGTTCAATTTAAATGTCTATTTTCCATATTGAGCTTAAATAGTTCCTCATACCCTCTGATAAAAGGACACAGGTTCACCTAATGTTCATGTATATTGTCATCCATTAGGGGTTGTACACCCTTTGACTAACCGGAGCATCAATGCTCGAAGATATGCATGGTTACCAGGTAGTCACCACTCTGTAGGCTTGACAACTATAGGACCCTATTGCTGCCATTAGAATCCCGGGTTTAATTAATCTGTTAGATGAGTCAATGGTAAGCGTTAATTTCAAAGCGGAGGGCAATATAAGAAGGCATAGTTACCAATGAGGATATAAAATCCAAATCTCGTGGTGCAGGAAAGGTGAACAAAAGTGTCATGCGTTTCAATGAGCCATCGGAGGTGCATTCCTCAATGTTGAGAGCATATGTACAAAATTTCTATAAAATCAAAGGAGACAAGTCCTAAGAGAGACAGAGGCGCTCAATTAAATAAAGATAATAGCATGTATAGAAAAACAAAAATAGAATCAAAATAACATACCTAGTGTGTGCCTATATAGTTGTGGATTGCGGGTTGATAATGTCAAAATAATAGATGGAGACCTCTAGTCTCGGTTTCATGCCTGCATTAGGCGGCAGCACTCGTAAATGCAGCCTGCGAGTATAAACTAATGCAAAAAGAAAAGTCGGATCGGGTTTTAAGCAATAATCTGAGACTAGATGTTCTGGAATGGTTAAATATGAAATCGCTTTGAAAAATATCTTGGCAATGTTATATGAGCAGCAGGATGGCTAAGGCAAGTCAAGATTAGCGGTCGTGCTGTAAATGCGATCAGACAGGCGAACATAAGCACGCCGGTCTGCGTGTCTTTACAACTGTGAAGTAGAAAAATGAGAGGGAACGGCTTAAAAATGAGATACAATCTATCTAATATATCCCTACCAAGGGGATAATGTGAACCTGCAGGTGCTTACCTGAAGCACGAGGTGACCGTTCTAAACAGGGTCTGCTCCACGGCTCTGCGTCTTCCATTGAAACCATGGAAACGGCACAAGCCCTGTGGAGTCTAATCAAAGTCCAGAAAGTAAAAATATAAAGAGGATTTAGGAATCCAGGTCGGTGAGCGGCCATATTTAAATGGTCAATATAAACAAAAACGTAATGTCTTAGAGGCCATATGACCAAATAGATAATCAATAGAACAATGTAATTAAAGGATAATCAAAACGAAAAAAAAAATATAAAAATAAAGGGGGCAGTCTAGATGGATTCGGGCAGGGTTCGCCATGTGGGTGCCTCAAACAGGCACGTGGGACATATGTAAAGCAGTTCTCATGCCATCCCACTCGCAATAAAAGAATAGAAAAAATGAAAGAGTATGGTAATGACATGAAATGTATCCTTTGATGTCAAAAGTGATCATCAATGGTAGCTAATCAACTATGGTATATAAAGTCAAAGAATAGACACAAACCTATACATGGCCTTTATCAAGCCGTCAGAGTGAAGAGTACTCTGGCTATTAGTCAGCCACAAGTATGGCAGCGTTAAGCCTCAAAGTTCATGATGTGTAAAGTACAATGATTCTCATTATAAAACATACAGTAACCGTGATCCTGGGTCATACACATCTTATTGTTAAACATAGTGCAACGGTTCTTTTCAATGCCATTGAACACCATGTAAATAAATATCAGGGGAAGTAATGTCGTTAAATTCAGTTCACATGGTGACATACCGACGTATATAATTCAAAGTGAGCTTTTAAGGACACATTTAGCTCTCCCTAAAATTACAAGTCTGACACTAGCATTATAGTAGGTCAATCTGTTTTTCCATTGTGTTCATTTAATATCAGATAATCCCTTTTGAATACTTCATGATCACAAGAAGCAGTTTAAGTTAAAGTCCTCATTTAGGCCCCAAGGCTGTCAAATAATCTCTTTTTGTACTTGGAGGGACTGGTAATCACCTCCTCTTGTGGGTCGTTTGACAATTTCAAGTACCTGGAATTTTAGTTGTGCAATTGAATGTTTCTGAGAGTTAAAGTTGGGAGCCACTGGTGAGTATTGGTTGGTGCCTCTTATATTTGACTTATGTTCAGTCAATCTCAATTTTATGGGTCTTTTTGTCTGACCTACATAAACCTTTCCACAGGGGCACTTCAACAGATAGATTACTCCCGATGATAGACAAGTGGAGTAATCTCTAAATGTAATCTTTTGACCATTTCTCGGGTGAGTTACCACATTGCCTTTATTCACATTGTTGCAGTGTGTACAAAAATTACATGCTAGTACACTAGACACTGATGTCCAGAATTCTATATAATGGCGGTACCGCAGGCAGTCTATTCAATACGTATAGCCAGCCGTTATGATTACTTAATCTACTTGTGGTACAGCATCTGTACAGTTATAAAATGTCTTGTATTTTCTGTAGTGCTCTTCACTTGTGCAATCTTCATTCCGCATATGAAAGTCTTCTTGATTCTTTACTTCGTCATCAGATTCTATAAGGTCTATGCATCTTCTTCTTTGACCATTCATTTCAGTGTGTCAGGCTTATTTCTTGTGAAGACACCAGTCTCTTTTCCTCTCATCTTCATATTCCTTCGGGGACCTCCTCCAAGAGATTGTCATCTCTGCCAGGGTACATCAAATACGGTCTTCTCAATGGATATCTTGCCTCAAAGGCTCTTTGTGGAATAGGCACCATCACTGCCGTTGCGTATTTAGCAATTTTTGGCCTCCAACATATAGGCAGAATGGGGGCTGGACTTCCTGCAGAGGCATTCATCTGTTCCTCTACAAACTGCAAATCCTTCAGAATTCCACAGCCAGGTTGGCCAATGGTCCCTCTCGGCATATCCCTTATTGAATGCCCTGCATTGGTTTCCCATGGTCAAACATATCAAGTTTAAGGCCCTCTGAATCGTTCATCGGGACTTTTACAAGACTGAGCCAGAATATTTTTACATTGGAGGATGTTGTTGGTGCATGCAACACTGGATCTTTTCAGGGAAACTGCCTGGAGAGAATGTACATTTCCGGGGAGTCAGGAAAATGCTTGGTAGTATAGGAGGGCCAACGGTCAGGAAAAACATTGGCATGAGTGGTTCAGGCAGAGAGGCCCAAAATAATTATAGAAATGCTGAGGGACTCGGGAGGGACCCTACATCACATGGACCGTGATATTGTTATGGAATTTGTTAGATTCTTGAATAGGCATTACACATCAGTGCTGTGAATTACTCTGCTGCAAGTGGAACAGTATTTATATCAGGTCTCCCTGCATGGTTCTCATCCTAAGAAAGGGAGGTGCTAAATGACTTGATT
This sequence comes from Ambystoma mexicanum, assembly GCF_040938575.1. Classification (NCBI taxonomy): domain Eukaryota; kingdom Metazoa; phylum Chordata; class Amphibia; order Caudata; family Ambystomatidae; genus Ambystoma; species Ambystoma mexicanum. The sequence continues at coordinate 1,209,279,339 of NC_090932.1, forward strand.
ACTGCATGGGAGATATGTGCAGCAATATAAGACCTTCCCAGGGGTCTATCTCCAGAGCTGGATGGTCTTTAAGCAGACTTTTATAAACCATATGCATCGACCCTAGCACCACATTTCCTACAGTTATACCGGCAGGCTGTTGTAGATAGTGGAAGGATACCAGACTTGATGAGGGAGACGGTGATCACCTTACTCTTGAAGCCGCAAATGATGCCACAGCTTGTTCGGTCTATAGGCTTTTCTCTCTCATCTATACTGATGATACAATCTTTGCCAGATTCTTGGAGAACAGACTGACACCTTACATGACTAAATGTGTAAAGGTGGACCAATTGAGGATTATCCCAAGTAGGTCCACATCGTATGGCATCCATTGAATATTTGGCCTAATGCAGGCCATGGATTCAGAGCTGCTAACACTCACAGCCCTCTTGGATGATGAGAAGGCCATTGACTCTGTGGATTGGCCCTTCATGCTAGCCATCCTTTGGAGGGTGAAGGGATCTGGGGGAGGGATCTGATCCTTTTCCTGGTTTGTATGTTGTACATGCAACCTGCTCATAGGTTACCAGTTAATGGATGCCTTTTGGAAAATTCTCCATGGGAAGAGGCAAGATAGAAGGTTGTCCCCTCTCTTTCCTTTATTGTTTGTGCTGACCATTGAACCATTGAACCACTGGCAAATCCCATCAGGGAGCATCACATACACAGCAGTATTATTTTGTACTTGTACAGGCTGATAATTTTGCTTTTTGCTGATCACATGACTCTCTTTATCAAACATTATTGGGGCAATTTGGAACTGGTGATGCAGGACATATTAGTATTCAGCCATTTCTCTGGCCTTTGGATTAATACCCCTTAACTGATCAAACTGTACAATACACTGACGGCTTGGGATTTCAATGGCATCCCATAAAAACTAGATATCTTGGAGTGGAGATAGCTAGGAACCCGAAGTGCTATGGCAAGAGAACTAGGGGAAGACTCTTGAAGAAATCAGAAGTGCCACCCTGAGATGAAGGTTTCTACCACTGTCGCTGTATGGGAGAGTATCCTTATTCAAATAATCCTGCTCCCGAAGCTACTCTTTCTCTTCTTAAATGTACCCCTGATACCACAGAGCAAAGTTTGTATGTCCTTAAGGAGTCTACTTAAAGTGTTCATCTGGTCGGAATAATTAGCTAGGATTGACTGGAATAGGTTGGTTCTGACATTGGTCAAAGGTGGTCTGGCTTGAATTTGAAGATTATTTGGCAGTGCAGGCACAGTTCCTGTCATATTAGTACTCCCCCAATCCTGACACAGTGCATGTCCAGGTCGAGAGAGCTATTGCGACCCCATCACTCCTTAGGTCAGTTATTCTGAGGGGCACTCATAGGAAGGGCTGAAGTAGTTGATGTGGTCACTTGTACCTGCTTGGCTTGGGCTAAGCTTGTGGATAAAATACTACTCTCTGACACTGTTTTTCATTCACATACCCCGACCAGTGAAAAACTCTATTCTGTGTATGGAGAGGCTAGGCCTGTCTACATTTTCTGACTTGTTCCCTGCTAATCAATTTGTGTCCTTGAATAGGCTTTAGACATCGTCCTCTACTTTTGGATGCAAAACATAATGAAGAATCTTTTTAGGTTGTAACCGAATCAGCCACAGACCACACAACTGTTACATGAGGTCATGGAACGAGAAGGTGAGGGTCGCCTGACCTCTTGCCTCTATGTTATGCTTCAGGGGAAATTTATTGGGTGGTTAGAGGAAGCACATGGACTGTCAGATAGAACGCTGCAGCAGTATATACCAGATAAAATGTGGAAGTGCTGTTGCACAAACACAGAAATTATCTCCATCAATAGTAGTTTTAAACTTCTACATTTTACATTCCTGTATCAGATATACTACATGCCTACATCAATTCTGGGTGTACCAAATGTATGCAGGAGATGTGCCGATGCTGGGAATGTAATGTAATTGCAGCCTTTTAGTCTGAGGTCTTCCAGAAACTCAGTGAGATAATTAGTAAGTCACTTGAGATCTCCCCTCTCATTGCACTTCTAAGCTACAGAAGGGGCATTCCAGAATATAAGAAACTTTCGAAGGGGTTTATTATTGGTGCTGCCCAAGTGCTGGATTGCAATGGTTTGGAGAAGGGTCCCTCCACAATCCAAACAAATGTGGATGCGGGATATTGTATATTGTCATGATATGTAGGAGTACAGACACTTAAGGATGGTCTCTTTTTGAGCCAGGGATATGTGGGGACCTTAACAGAACTATTTAATAAATAGACCCAACACGCGGCCACAAGGAGAAGTGAACTCCAGAGAGCCAGGTACAGGGATTTTACCCATTTACTTGTCACAACATAAGAACATAATATGAAAAACTCAAATATATCTTATCTTGTTTACTAATTGGGTAACTCGCACTAACAGAACTACAGACCCAAAAGTTCCCTTCACTTGCATCCAGTTGATTCAGACTCCTTCCACCTAGGATCCGCCAAACCTAGGATCCTTCTACCTAGGATCTAAGTCCTGTCTGTAAACGGAGCTGCAAACTGGAAAATCAATCATCCCTAGCAAGACCCATCCCCCTCACCTGACGTCCCAGAACTCCTCAAATAGTCCAACCACGCGCCATTGCGCACGCTGTTGTGAAGCCCTGTGTGGAAGGGCTGTTTTGCGGCTGTGAAAGTCTTTCTTTCGCTCATATTTGAACAATTGTAACTGTGTTTTCATTCTACTGTGCAACGTTTTGGGACCATTGACTTGTGGTAGACCTTACTTGTTATTCTCTTTTCTATTCTGTTTGCTTAACTTTGCAAAGGATTCTTAAAAAAATATGAACATTTTTGGTATCACATGGGTAACATTTGTTCATTATTGCAGGTAACTCGCACTAACAGATCTACAGAGACCAGAGTTCCCTTCACTTGCATCCAGTTGATTTAGACTACTTCCACCTAGGATCATTCTACCTAGGATCTACATCCTGGCCGTAAATGTTATGATTTTATATACAAACATTTTCGTGGACTAAATGAAATGCCATCTGTGCTAGACCACTAACAGTCACATTTCTTATATTCTAGGAGCTGCAAACTGTAAAATCAATCAATCTGGAAAATAGTGCATTAGTGCAGGATCGGAGAATTCCAGTGAGATACCGCCGCAAAATGCAGCGACCCAGAAACTTACTGAGAATCTTATAAAAGCCAACAATAGTGACCAAGTAAAGGAATCAATTCCATTGATAATGAATAAAGTCCTCTCTGAAGACTTTGTTCGTACAGTAAATGAAAAAATATTCAGTCAGAAGTTAGATGATGATAAGACCAGATCAGGTGCAACTCAGATGGTCGTGTCATTGGAAATAACAACACTTAACCGAATCTCAAATGCAACTGCAGATAATCCAGTTGATACTGATTTTTAGGGTTGCAGGGAATGTGATATTTGTGCTTGCGATGAAAGAAAGGGTGGTCCAAGCTATCAAACTGGCTCTACGATCAATAATAAAACTGAAGAGACGTGTCAGGAAAGTCTTCCTCCCACAGATGATAAGCGCTACTATAACGAGATTCCTAGCTGTCTATGTCCTCCTGTGTATCCTAATGACCCAAGCTTAATTATGTACTGTGTGTTTGAAGACGGTGGCCCCTACTCATTGAACAGGCCTTACATTTTAAGTTTACTCTGAGATATTCCAGAACTTAACTTGATCACATTTAGTAATCCACTTATTTTGGATTATGAAAAGAAAACACGTTATCGGGAAAAGGGACTCCGGCACCTCTTCGGTCTCGCTTAGGACTCGCCGCATGAGCATTTCACATGCGGCTGCTCTTCCCCTTCCTGGTTCTTCCGACACTGATGAGGACCTCATCAAGTGTGCTCAGCAGTGTTCTATCAGTCATTCAACAGACGATCAAGTGAGTACAGCACCAGACAGCATTGGTAATCTAGGGACCTCACAATAGCTATTTTGCAATTATCGCTTGAACAAACAACTGAAAAGCATGAATACTGTCTCTTCATGCGCGAGTCACACAAACATGTCCAACACCAGTTTTTCATATATGGATACTCCCCCGATCATTGGTACATGTGAAATTACTCGACTGAGTTTTTTCCAACACCTGGATGCTTCAATTCAGTGTTCTGACATCTACACACATAACGCATGTAATGGCCCTAGACAGGATTTAGCCAATAAATCTGTAACGTATAATTTATCGAATAAAGTTTCAGCGCATGATTTACTAAATAACAGTGATACGGACTCATCTATTCTCTCAGAACTGAAAAAGCAAATAAGTGAAATTATGATGGTGCTCACTGCCATGCCCGAGATGTGTGTTAAAAGCATGGCAAGTCTGTATCCTGGAACTACAGGATACATACTTCCTAAATATCTTCTTCTCAAGCTCTTCGCTCATTCGCCTTCAACTCCCTCAGGGACAATCGCTTCTCCAAGCAATGAGTTGGTGGTAGATCTCTTTCCTCAGCTGGTGCCTCCCTCTGGAATACCCTCCCTGCCTCCCTTAAACTTGAGGAGAACCATCTCCGGTTCCGGAAGCACCTCAAAACCTTTCTCTTTGCTTCTGATTTCTATCTTCCTCTCGTCTGCTGACCTCCTGGCTGTAACTGGTACTGCACTGGCTACCTGGACACCCTCTGTTCCTGGGCCTAGGTCCCTCCCCCACCAGCGTCACACACCTGCACTGCCCACCTGGCAACCCCCGCACTTAGGACTGTTTCTGTATCCCTACAGTCCCCCTACCAGCTCCTGATAGCTGATGTCTGCACTTACCCTTGCACTTGCCACATGCTGGCTGATATTTACTTATTGTTATTATCTATTCCCATGTACTGCACTTTCCCTTCCCCCCTTCCCACGCACTTGCACGTTCTGAATGACACCTGGCCTATTAGGCTCATTGTCCGTCCTCCATTTGTTCCCCTCCCTTGCCTCGTTGCACCTCAAAACACTTGTGGATAGGCGCGTTATAAATGGCAGATCATATCATATCATATCATACAGTGAGTGTATTACCTCCAAAAAATGTAATGGACATATTGACACTTCCCGATACTCCGGTAATTGTGGAAGCTAATAGAGGTCCAACGGAGGTTGAATCGAAATCTCACGATAATCCTGGGCCCAGTGTCTCCGATGTGATGGCTCCAACCGATGTAAAGGATACGTCATCACAATTCACCATAAAAATATCAAAGAAAAAGGAAATAAAAAATAGACATAAACAAATACAGACACAAAGGGCAACCAATTTATCTTCTCACAAGTTTTTGAGAGAAAATAATTTACGTGATTTAATAAGTGAGACTCAATCAGAAAGCAAGGCAATTCTTGTATCGGATTCTCCTGTAAAAACATCGGAAGATACCATTACATCGTCATCAACAGTACACAAGGGTTACCTGGTACACGGAACAGTGACACTCATTGCGAGTACACTGATGGTGAAAAACAGTTGTCCTTGTCCGAGGCCCTAAAGAATAAAGAAACCTCTGCCAGAATAGGCAATCACTTTAGATCAATAGAAATGGGTGTTCTAGATATATTTGACATATTCAAGAACTCTGCTGCGATTTCACATACAAATACACCAACATCTGAAGTTAAGTTTGCCACAGATATTCCAGCCTTTTTTGGTTGGCTACCACTATCTGAGTCAAAGGTAGTTCCTGTTCAAGCCAACCATCTGCAAAGTGTTCCTACTCATGAGAGTTACTCGAAAAATCAAGAAACACCAAACCCTAGGAATGTTCCATTTAGTGCATTAGTGCAGGATCATAGAATTCCAGTGAGATACCGCCGCAAAATGCAGCGACCCAGAAACTTACTGAGAATCTTGTAAAAGCCAACTATAGTGACCAAGTAAAGGAATCAATTCCATTGATAATGAATAAAGTCCTCTCTGAAGACTTTGTTCGTACAGTAAACGAAAAAATATTCAGTCAGAAGTTAGATGATGATAAGACCAGATCAGGTGCAACTCAGATGGTTGTGTCATTGGAAATAACAACACTTAACCGAATCTCAAATGCAACTGCAGATAATCCAGTTGATACTGATTTTTAGGGTTGCAGGGAATGTGATATTCGTGCTTGCGATGAAAGAAAGGGTGGTCCAAGCTATCAAACTGGCTCTACGATCAATAATAAAACTGAGGAGACGTGTCAGGAAAGTCATCCTCCCACAGATGATAAGGGCTACTATAACGAGATTCCTAGCTGTCTATGTCCTCCTGTGTATCCTAATGACCCAAGCTTAATTATGTACTGTGTGTTTGAAGACGGTGGCCCCTACTCATTGAACAGACCTTACATTTTAAGTTTACTCTGAGATATTCCAGAACTTAACTTGATCACATCCTCTGATATAAAATTGATAGACTTTATGCATCCTCATACATGTGATTACATTCGTATGGTGATACCCTCACTGTTGGTGAGATCATTAATATTGAAAGAAGCAGGATCACTACAGAAGAGAGGTGTAGACATATTCAGCTATCATGATCTAAAGAAACAACGACTAGCAACGCAATTCGATCACACAAGACCCAATGTAGTAAACTCAGTTAATGAGCCAGAGAATAGAAATAATGCCAAAGAAAGATCAACCCTTAGTGATATGCTGAAAAGCCGATACTTAGCCCTATCCCTAAGGGAATCGATACCCCAGCTGAAAAATATGGGAAAGCCTCTTTAGCGAAGTAAACACTTACAGCTTAACATACTGAAATTCTCGAGGTCACTCACATTTGATACTCAATAATAGATTATGCAATGACCTTGAGAAGTTTGATTTTGTTCTCATTCAGGAAACCTGGGCCAGAGGCCTGCTGATGCGGGATGGCTTTGGAATTATGTGTTTGTCTGCCAGTGGAGGAACTAGAGAATGCCCAAAGGGTGGCCTTGATCTCGCGTTTCACAAAGACCAAGGGATCATTATGTTAACAGAAAAGACTATTAACACCTCTACCGTATTAGCTATTTTTAATGTAAAAATTCTAAATGATACTTTACCGCTAATGTTGATAAATATATATTGGAACACAGTGGATTACACCGATGCTCAGTTGGTAAAAACGATCAAAGAAATAAATGATATGAAAGAGGATTGGCTCGACTTAACTCTGGGTGGCCTTATAATTCTTGCAGGAGATATAAATGCTGATTGTAACCTGACTAGTTGTGAGATGGAATGGGCAATAACCTCTTTGGGTGACCACAGTTCCAAAACTGGTAACAAAAAGTATAGAGGAGCTTTATGGCTGTGTTTTGCTAGATCCTCAGGCTTGAAACTGCTGTACAATGACAAACCGACTTGGTACGTTCGTGGAGAGTCATCTATCATTGACTACATGTTCGCAAGTGAACAAATCAGCGACTGGTCCGCTAATCTGAATATACAATTAACTCCTCATAGCGACCATGCCTTGTTGTCTATCAACTTAAAGTGAGAGAAAGCGGCATCATGTAAGAATGTTTATTGTGCCACGTCTGAGGTCAATGTTAGTGGAAACCGTGTGAAATGGAACCCCTCAAAGACTATTACATTTAATAACCTGATTATTCATGATTTTACTCAGAGTACTTTAGAATGTAAAATGCATATCTACTCTGTTGATACATTCAGTGGGCACTTAGAGAATACACTGCATAAATTATGCATGCCTGATTCCAGGCAAACTTCCCAGAAAATTATACCTAAACACATATTTGACATAGAGCCACTACAACATAAAGCTCAGCTGAAGAGAGAAATTCGACAAGAAGGTCATTGCATCCACTCAAACAGTCAAAATTTAACCAGAGTGTGTAGGCAACACTATAAGAACTGGTTAAGTTATCACCGCTGCGCGCAGCAAAAAAAATACGGTGAGTCAATGCTCAGTGCAATGAGAGGGCACAACTCAAGAAACTTTTGGTCATTAATAAATGGTACTGAAATTTCCCAATTCCAGCTTACCATAAACCCCATAAATGAATCAGTGTGGAGCAAGCACTTTCATACACTCTATCGCAAAACAATATCAAACCCAATAGAGTGCCCAATTATACAAGTACCCTGGGCCTTAGATATGTCAGTAGGAACCATAATGCACTATATTGGGAAATATAAGTCCTCCTCTACTCCAGGCCCGAATAATCTATCATTTGCAACGTTAAAACAGGATGCGTCAATGTGGGCCAAAATACTCCATCTAATATTCAGTAATGTGATTAAAATAAATAGAATCCCTGACTCCTGGAAAATATAATTTGTCCTGTTGATATTTAAAAAGGGTGATCGATTGAAGCTAGCAAATTATCGCCCTATATCACTGATGAATGTTGAGGCAAAGATCTTTGCATCCATGGTATTGGACAAATTGGTTTGCTGGATTGAAGAAAACAAAATCCTAGACTCAAGACAGATAGGGGTCACAAAGGGCATGGGGACTGATGCACGGGGTCTATTGGTTACAACTTTGCAGAATAGTGCTCGGAAGAAGAGCCAACTTCCCTTATACATTGCATCAATGGACCTTTCAGCGGCCTTTGATATGGTCGATAGAGTTAACCTATGACATTGGTTAATTAAACTTAACATTGAAAGGGGTCTCTTGGACATGTTGATAAATCTCTACTCTGGCACAATTATGAGGGGAAGACTGAGTGGCGATGGGTTAATGTCCAATTAAATAAAGGTGATGAATGGCCTTCAGCAGGGATGTGCCTTAGCTGCAATTGTATTTAATCTTTATGTCTCAGGAGCGGGGAATTTCCTTGATGGTTGTGGCCTTGTTGCAACAAAGATAGGTCCTACAAAATTAAATGGGTTGCCTATGCTGATGTGTTTTTACTTTTTGACTGCACCAAATTCGGTCTGCAAAGACTTATTAACTCCTTTGTGCTTTTCATATCAGATCTGAAGCTAAAAACCAATGCTCAAAAAACAGTCATTATTAATTTGGGTCAACGCAATAACAAATCTGTTAAGCCAGAATGGTTCTGCGAGGGAACAAAGATCAATTTGCAGAAAGCAATTTGGTACTTGGGATATTCATTCTCCAGTGGAATGACTCATAACCTTCTTAAAAACTCCCTCATGATGAAGGCAATAGATGCTGGCAACCAGATAAGATTGATAGAAAAGAATGTCTGCCTGTAGGGAGTTTTACTGCCTGAATGTTATACCGAAACTTGCGTATGGTTTAGAGTTGTATCCAGTTGTTTTATCACCCTACTTAAAAATCATAGAATCTATCATATAGATAAAAGTTCTGTTTTCTTTACCAAAGTTAGTACCAATGGAAGCAATAAGGTATGAACTTGGCTTACGTTCATTGAAAAGCTGCATGGAATGTAAAAAACTAACTTTATACAGAAAGTGTTTAATCAGTGAAAAAAATACAATGTGCAAGGTATTATGAGCCAATATGACAGAGAATTTCATGAACATGCTTAAAAATTATGTTGAATTGATAATCTCTAATTTAGGTCTCACAATAGAGATGCTTATTAAAAATCCAACTAAGGTAAAAATGCTAGTAAAAGCATTTGATTGGGTCGAGAACAACGCGGTAATTCTAAACTCGAAACTGTATTCTCAAATTGTATCAGCTTGGAAGTGGTATCCTGAGCCGGAGAATTATATCGTAAAATATCTCTTGTGTCAGTTTAGGAATATTATGATGCGATTCCGGTTTAATGTAACAAACACGCAAGAAATATGCTATATTCGTACAACTTCTCTTGATGAACAGAAAGATTGTCGATTCTGCCTAATAGTCGGTGCAAAAGAGTTTCTGATGCACCTCCTATTCATTTGTCCGAATTTGATTAAGGAAAGGATTTAACATTTTTCGCAGTTTGTTGAAAATTTTTCTAATGTTTATAGGGATCAAGTATGGTATGATATGCTACATGGTTCTTCTTCCATAGCATTGAAAATTAGAGTTAATGCATTTTTAAAGAATATCTGTAATGTGACATAGTCTGTTTCAAGATGAACTTTGAATTTTGAATTTTAACTGTACATTAATGAAACTGAGTTTGATGTGGAGAAATGATTCATGTAATTAAGTTGAAACTAACCTTTTTGTTATAATTTGTGTACATTTTAATTTATGTTTTAACAATTCTTCGTAACTTTTGTAAAGGTTTAAATAAACCAATATACAATAAAAAATAAATAATAAATAAATAAATAAATATAGCCCTGGTGAGAACCACTGGTCAGGAACCTTATAATCACCAATACAAGAGGAAAACCCCTTTCTGTTGGGTACATAGGGTTCAACAGTAGCCTTATCACGCCTCAACTGGTGGTACCCAGTGACTGAACCTAACTGGTTGCAGCAGAAGGTGTATACAATAAAAGGGTGATGGGGAGAATATGCCTATCAAGTTACTTATAGGGTTGGGGACTTTTCCTCTCTTTCACCTGCTCCCTTTTCTTTTTCAAGTTGCCTTCTTTATGGTGGAATCATGATTAGATGTGATGTGGCTGGACTTTCATTGGTATATATATTTTGAAACAATAAACAATAAAAAGAAATGTTAAAAAAAGAAATATCAGAAGTTAAGCACAATAAGAAATTAAGCATACTCTAAGAACTCAAACGTGTTAAATCACCCCAAGAACTAATGTGCACAACCCTGAGAACAAGAGAACAAATTATATTATTGCTATACCATACTACTACACTAAGTCAAACTATGCCACTACAATCAACACTACAAGATAAACAACGAAAACACAACTTTACTCAAAGAAACAAAAGGGAAAAGGCACAAGAGGAAATGGCAACATTGTATTCCCTTTTAATATGGTGAAACTGCCAAAGCACTAAAAACATAGTGGCACAACAAATGGCAAGATCAACACACAAGAGGCTAACAACTAGTACTACAAACAAAACAAAAACGCTAAATCTCGATAGGACTCCTACACCTTGTTTCAATGATCAAGAAGCCCTCTGAAGACCCTCCCATTGTGAGCCTGCCATGTGTACTTCTTTCTGCACAGAATAGCAAAACCCAGAAAGGAACAAAAAATTATCTGGGCCTTATCAGAGGGTGGAACATTTAAATGTCTGGTGGGATTTTGTTCCACAGTACTAGGGCATACAATGAGAGTGCCTGCTTTCTGTTTTCCCTTTTGCAGACTTTACTGTTTCCAGCCTCACAATACAATGGCTTTGGAAATTATGCTGGCTTCTGGAGATGGTAAAATGTTCCCTCTCTAAGGCCATGCTTGATTTGACACAGCCTTATGTGTATTTAGAACTTTTATAAAGATGATCTGGGCTGGTATCAGCCACCCCTGTAGCTCCCTGCCAGTGGCATATATAGGCTGAAATCTTCTGATTCTCAAAGTTAGTCTTACTGTGACATAGTGAATTGCCTTGATTGCCAGGAAATCGTAGTTGGAGGTGCTTGAGATGAATGCATTTCCCCCATCCGTGAAAAACAGTGCTAGGTTTTGGATTGAGGTCCTGAAGTCAAAGGGCATCAGAACATTTTTTGTGTGTTCTGCAGTCCTGTTTGTTGAAACCAGACCGTGACGTCTTTTTTTCATAATGTCATGATTAAATGAGGGGTTGTCTGGATAAATTGACACAGAAACTCAGCATTAGTGGGGATGAGTTTATGAGTTTTAAGTATGTTCTTGAAATCATTGCTGAATATAATCAACATAACATTTTAGCCATGAGATGTTTTCAACATGTCTGACATCCAGTTACATCAGTGTGACACATGGACATTGATACACAGAGATTTTGGGGTCATTGAGGGGATCTCCTAAGGGTTCCATGTATGGACAAAAGATGGCTGGCAATAGGATTGATGCTTTGGGAACTCCTCAAGTGATTGGAAGAACCAATGATCAAATAGGCCATATCTGGAGCAGTTGGTGTCTGTCCAAAAGGCAGGAGATAAACCAAGGGAGCATGCAGTCTGTCAAGCCCATCAATGTGGCATACATTGTGAGAATAATTGTGTGGTTCACTGTGTTTAAATCTGGGGAGAGGTGGTTGGACAAGAACTGTAAGAAATGTTTAATGTTAATGGGTGTTATACTGCGCACTTCGCCACTTGCGTGGTCTCTTGGCGCTCTGGTGGATCTTCAATGGAATGAGGGTTGTGGAGCATCCGGTGTGATTGTCAAGATGCTGTATAGTTGCTCTTTTGATGCATCATCTTGGTCTGTACCTGATGGGTAGCCATGTAGCAGGCTGTGGTTATCAATTCGGGCCTTACATAGACTTTCCTCAGTAATCGGGAAGTTTGATAATGGTGACAAAATGCCCTTTGCACAGGTTAGTAATCGCATGTTTTTTCTTATATTTGTAAAATAAAATGATGGTGGTAACTGTATGTCGATAACTGAGCTCTGCTAATCAAATCTCACATTTTAAAATACTCCACACTGAACAAGTATAGTGCACATATACTCACTTGATTGGACCCTGTCTACTGACGTATCGGCCTCAGCCACGTAGTTTGCCAACATGACAGGAACAGATTAACATGTACCTTCTTGGCAAACAGCCTACTGGAATCTAAATTAACTCCAGCCATGGGATCCCTTAGCAGTGGGCTCACAGGATCCAAATTACAACTGAGTGTATAACCTCAAAGGCTTGGTGTCAGATCGTATAAATATAAAGCTATGCCTATACCTGTTTGTATCTAGCTTCCTGCGAGGAGATACCTTTTTTATTTTATTTTTATTTCCAGAAACCCATTTGATGTATTTTATTCAACTGGCTTGCCAGTGACCTCTTCAACTGTCAGAGATGTTTGAATCACATTGTGGGGATGGGTTTGACTAACAAAAGGATATAAAGGTGTAGCTCTAGAGGATCCATCTGTTCTTTGCTGAAATGGCTTGATACCTTCTCAAAGGAACAGGCTCAGCCCCGGGGAACCAGGTAGGAACGAGTGCTTTGAATAAAGCTCTGCGAGCACAATGGCAATATCACTCAAGTAGGACAGTGACTGGAGTGACCTTGATGTAGGACAGACATGTGATTGCAGAATTTAGATGGATAGGGGAGTTGTTCCAAAATGTAGCCATCCCCTAACGTCCTGTAGACAACAACGTCTGAGTCTGACATCACCTGGCAAGGACTCTTATCATAGCCGGTGATCTGCAGGTCGCAGGTCACAGGTTTGAATCCCGTCAAGGCCAACTCAGCCTTTCATCCTTCTGAGGTCTATAAATGAGTACAAATTTCGGTTGGGTAATATTGCAGGTAAATATGTACTGTGTAAAGCGCTTTGGATTAAGGCGCTATATAAACAACACATCATTATCATCATTATCATAGGAGCCTGGAAAGGATACTTAGAGCATGCCTGAAATGAACTGTGGCAATATGCACTTACAAGGTGGTAAGACATCCCCTCCCAAAATGGAGTCATCTTGGGACACCAGAAGAAGAAGGACTTCACTGGAATTATATTGGGATACAGTTTTCCTAAAGTTCCCAGCAATTGAAGTGAAGATAAAGCTTTTCCAGGAAAAAAGCAAGCCATCTCTCCCAGCCACTCAAGGGGTGCATTTGGAGTGATCTGCCATTTGGACAAGTCTGTCAGGGTGCCTGGATACTGGTACACAGACCTCTGCCTCCTGGAAATGACAGCCCCTTCAAGTGCTCTCTGGCAACCTGCCTGGCTGAGAAAGTCAGAAGGACTATCATGGACCGAGCGCATGTAGCACACAAACAGAATGCACATACATTGGCTACCCTGTAACCAGCTAGTACAACTGTGAAGGCATGAGCAGCGGTCAGAGGATAAGGAAAGGGACCACCAAAGTCATGCACACTGAGCTGGGAAGATACAGGACAGATGTCCTACAAGAGCTTGAACTCTTGCATGAACGTGTACTCTATGTGGCCATTTTGAACTCAGCCGCTATATATGCATGCACATCCATGAATCGCATGTTTAGTGCCACTAAAGCTAATGCAGTCACAACCTCATGTGACCCGCGCTACTACCTCACATCATTGCCTTACCAACTCTGGAGCATCCATCATGGACGTATCTGGGGTATCCTGTGATTTCTACCTCTTGTGAGTCTTCACTCTTGTCTTGCATCCTAGTCTGACCTATGACCTTACCTGAAGATCGCAGAATGCCCAAACACCCAATGGTAATGCTTCTTTTCATCATTTATGATATCAAAGAAGAAATATGACCAAATAAATTGGATTTTGTAAAAATGCGGTTTTGGAAACACCACATACTGACTGGGTATTTTTATTTCACAACCATGGTACACAGGATACCATAGTTGGGAAAATCAAGTAACATGTTTTTCCTAATGAAGGCCATCACAATCTAAAGCTCAAAGTCTCGGGAGGATAGCTCAGGGGCAATGTGCTCGCCTTGGAAGCGAGACAACACAGAGCAACACGGGTTCGATCCCCGTGCTTAGAAACCTCTGGGTATTAAGCACGTTATAAATAACCTATCATATCAAAGACACGAGAACGTTGAATCACTGAGTATCGACCCACAACATATCATTATAATAACAGCTCATAGAACAAAAATGTGAGTACAACAAAAAGAGAAATGCTCACACTTTGTCAGAGAATAGAAGTGGCCATGAAATAAACACTCAATAATCTGAATTTCCAAATAATTGAATAGCTCCTAGTCCTGTGTATGAAAAACAAGCAATAGGGAGCAACCATTGTATATATAGGTTTAATTGGTGTATGTATATGTTTGTTGTCATGTTGTGGAGGTGTCTGTATGACTAATGTACTGTTATGTAGGCTGTAAGATAGTTGTTGTGTCTGTGGAGGGATACAAAACAATGTTTGTACATGCATCACACTTTGGTGAGATATTTTAAATGTTTCTGAAAAGATTTTGTGTTGATTACATTCTCAGTAAACATTCTCAGTAAACAATATAACATTAAGTCAGAGTCCAAGCTGTGCTTACCAAACCCTTTACCTGATAGGATTACACAGCGGCGGCGAACTCGGCAGACAGGATTTCTATTCACTGTGCATCGATAGAGGTTGCACTGGAGATTGGGGTCTCGGTAGGGTGCAGACTGTGGCCTGTGCTCCATGCATCCCTGAAGTTGAAGCAAATTGCTTCTGTGTGCAGTGTGATGTGCACCTCGTATCAAGGTCCTTTCCTCTGATTACTCAGCGTGCTTCGCGCTGTGTCCAGTGGCAGTCAGGGCCCATAAAAACATGAAACGTAACTGAGGCTGTTGTTCTCTCAATGGTCTACTTAAGTACTCATGTTCTAGAACCCTGTCTCTGGCAGGAATTCTGCTCCATATTTGGAACAAAGTTTCATTCAATTGCATAGTTAATTAGGTTTCTTTTCTTGGCTAGTGTTTTCCCTTTTTATGATTTTGAAAGAAGTATTTATTTTCTTATAAGGATTCCATACAGATTTAGGATACCAGTAAGGAACTGCACATCAACAGGTAATGCTGTACTCAGTGCATTGGTTAGGTGTTAACCCTCTTTAGTATCGTATGAAATCCCAAATTGATACTTGTGTTCCCCTGTATCTCCAGTGCCTCTCTCTGTTGGTTCCACAGAGGGGGTATATCAAGTAGCACACCTGTCTTCCGGGATAGTGCCAACTCAATTGTGTTATTAAAACGTGATCGACATGCCCATCCTTGAGAGTAGGAGGATATTATCTTCTGTAACTTCTGAGGATTCTAGAGTCCATCTGGGACCTGTCTTCAAGCCTGACATTACCCTGATCAGTGTGTCTGTAGAGAAGATATTGTCTTTCAGGCCCACCAGTGGGAAAACTAGAGACTTTTCTTTGTTTACCTGAAACCCTGATAGTTTCCAAAAATTGCCTAGTACCTCTATGATCACCAGGATGTTCTCCGTGGGTTGTCTATGAAAAGTAGCATATCATCTGTATGGAGCGATATGTTGTACATTACCCCGCCTACCTGTATGCCCATTTTCACAACGAGAGACCGAAAGAATCTCACCAGCGGCTCCAACGCTAAGACAAATATGGTGGGAGAAACCGGGCATCCTTGGCGTGTACCTCTCTCTAGACCCCACCCTCCCGAGACGCACCCTCCTGTTTTTACCCTGGCTGTGGGGGTGTTATATAACAGTCGTAGCCAGCTTAGTATGCCCTCGCCTAGGCCACATGCTTCCAGCACCTTAAACAGTGATGGCCTCTCCAGAGAATCAAAGGCTTTCACCACATCAATCGTCACCAGAGCCAATTACCTTTGTGAGTCTTTAAACAGGTCCATAACATGGTGTACCCTACAAAGGTTCATCCCAGTGTCCGGTCCCCCACAGGTCCGAATTGATCTGGGTTTATTAATCCTAGTGTCACTCTCGCCAATCTGTTTGCAATCACTTTCCCCAGGATTTTTTGTGTCTATATTTAATAAGGAAATGGGCCTATATGAGGCACACTGTTGTGGGTTCTCCCTCTTTTTTAACAGAACAGTGATCACCTCTTCCCTCATTCATTCTGGGAGAATCCTCTTCCTGAGAGCGTGGTCGTAGACTGGCTTCAGCTGGGGGACTAGAAGATCCGCAAATGTTCCATAGAATTCCACCGGGAACCCATCAGTGCCCAGCGCTTTGTTAGTCTTCATTGACTTGATTCACTCCCGAATCTCCCCCTCTTTTATAGGCATATCCCAACCTTCACTGTCCTCCTCGCTCAATTTGGGCATGTCTACTATCTCTTGCAAGTCTGCAGCTTCTTGATCTGAGTATGTCCTTTCCGACAAGTACAGTTGTTGGTAGTACCTCTGGGAAATCCCATTGATTCCCTGTTGTGTTGACACCAGGTTTCCCTCCAAGTCCCATGTTTGTGTAATTGAGCTTCCGGTTTTATTAGCCAAGCTAACAGCTGCCTGGCCTTGTCTCCCTCCACATGGATCTTGGTCGTATTCGTCCCCCTGTCAAACTGCTCTAATGAGTTCAGGGCACCCTTGTCTAGGCTGAGTTTCTCTGCTCCCCCACCTGACGGCCCCCTTCTTGTTCCTCTTCCAGTTGCCTTATCTCACCCACCAGATGTTTAATTGTGTTATCCAGGGTTCTCCATACACCCACCGCACAGACAAACCCCTCTCAATGCCTGCCACTGTATTCCTACGTCATCCACTGATCCCTCATTGATCTCGAAAAAGGATGTGATTGCTTCTCTTAGGGTCTGTA
Organism: Ambystoma mexicanum; assembly: GCF_040938575.1. Taxonomy (NCBI): domain Eukaryota; kingdom Metazoa; phylum Chordata; class Amphibia; order Caudata; family Ambystomatidae; genus Ambystoma; species Ambystoma mexicanum. The sequence goes on from NC_090932.1 coordinate 1,209,296,560, forward strand.
CATTTGCTGTAGTCCCCCAGTAGTTGTGATTTCAGTAGAGCAAAGTCTTCTGCAGATTGCTCATACAGACACATGGTGTTTTCTACTTCATTCATGGCTGATTCTACCTCATTTGCAAGGAGTAGTTGTCCAAGTGGTTCTTTGCTTCCTGTCATAGAAGGTTGACTGCTCTCAGGAGTGTCTATATTTTGTTGTGTTTGAGGTTCTTCTTCTTGTTGGCGCTCATTGTCCAACTTTTTTTGTACTGCATAAAGTTTATATCTGTTATAGTGATTTCACTTGGACTGAAAGCATCTCCGTAGGAGGCATGGGTATCTAATACGTCTTCTCCTTTTCTCTATGGTTTAAAAAGTTGTAGTAGGGCCATGTAGTACAGTTCTTTATGTTGAGAAGTTTTTAATGATAGCTTCATATGATTAATCAGGCTGCATTTGTTAAGTTTAACCAGCCTGCCTTCACAACCTTTGACTATGTGTTTACCTTTTTTCTCATCTGATTCAATATTCTTTTTTTATGAGAAGTTTTGGGCTATATGGTATAGGCACATGGTTTCCAAGGCAGTATTCCTGTTTGGGTAGTGTGCGTCTGATACATTGTTTTTCAAAATGCCCTGGCTGTTGCGATCGTTTTTGGCTATTGTTTGGCATGATTTGAGAACTCTTTTTCTGGATGCAGCAGGACCAAGGCTTAGCCACATTATGTTTTCAGATTTATCATACAAGGCGGTGCCAGTTAAACGGTCTGAGGCTTCGTAGCAGCCACATTCTCTATGGGAGAGCATTTTTATGCTAAAACTGTACAATTTCTGTGACCATGTTTTGTCCTCTGAACAAGAGTACCAACAACAACCCCATACATGTGTTTCAGCCTTGTTGGGCATCATCAGTGAGGTGGAGCTGTACCTCACCGAGAACAGTGAGTAAGGGGTCTGGGGTTGCTGTTGGTACTCTTGTTCAGAGGACAATTGCCTAGCATATCGGTGCTGGACTGCCACTGGGCAGGACAAAGATGATATGCAGGGATATGTCTTATCTGTGAAAGGGACAGTGAGCTAAAGACTTGGTTGAGACTTTCCCAGGGGCCATCCACCCAAGAACAGGTCAATGGGCTGGGTTTGTGCTGGTAGAGACTCCCAAACCCCTCTTTCTTTTGCTTTGTATAAAAAGTTCTGCAGAAACACACACATACTTGGTTCGGTACTTCAGCAGATGTGCTTTTAAACTTTGATATTTCTTTTTTGTATGTGTGTAATACAAGTTTGACATCTGCAAGGGTGTTGCTACTCTTTTGTAAAGTTACTATATTTTGTAAGTGCTTTTCAGTTCCAAAATATTTGCTTTGGATGTCTATTTCTTTGAGCAGTTCTTTGGCTGTAGCATGTAGGAGAATGTCATTTAAACGCTCCAGTGATAAAGCAGGACTTTTTGCATAGTACACATTGTGAACAAGATTTCTTACAGCAGAATGGTGTGTTGCTAACATGTTGACATGCTGGAAGGTTCTTTTGCAAGCAGGTTCAGAAATGCAGGCAAATGAATGTCCTCGTAGTCCTGTGTATTTGCGCACTGGACAGGAGTCCATAGTTTGTAAAAATGTTATTTTCACTTTGTCTTTGGCTTTCACATACTTATTCAGGAACTGCTGCAAAGATGTGAACGATTTTTGCCACACTTTACACATTGGTATGCACAACCATTTGTAGATGGGGCGTATTGTTCAGTGGCATGGAGAGTTGATGCTAAGTTTTCCGGGGATTTCTTGAAAGCAGTGTTTCTTCTTCCATAATGGTATTGTCTACCTTTTCCTACCCTCGCCCACTGCTATGTATGGTAATTTGGTTTGTTTGCTCTTGCTTTTATGCATCTTCATTGAAATATGTCTCTGTACTGGTGGTGTGACTCCACTCACCTGTTCAGATGTTTCTAAAGGTATCCATGCTGATATTGCATTTGTTGCATAATACTTGTTGCGGTTTACTAATTCATTTTGTTAGTGGTTTCATTATGTTTAAAATTAATATAAATCATTTCCTTTTGGACTAGCATTGCACTGTCTACCCAAGCTTCCAGGGACCGTTTTGTGGAGTACGTTTTAAGGGTTGAGTGTGATTTCTCCTGTGTTTTCATAAGGTTCTGAGGGACTCTGTGATGGAACATTTTTTGCGAAATTTTTTGGAATGCTTTCTTGCGGCCACATTACCATTTGTAGGTGCACTGTTAGCATCAGCGGTAATTGCAATCTTAGTACATTTCTTCTTACTTTTACATTTTGAAAGAGGAGTTGCAGTTTCTTTCCTCTTAGGTGCTTCAGTTTTGCTCAGTGACCATATCAGCTGTTTTGTTTGAACTTTTTGTACAAATTCTGCTAGAGGAGGGTGGCTATTTTGTACGCTTTTAGTTTGATCTGCTCTATTTCTGCATTGTTTCTACAGAGTTGCTTTTTGGTAGGCTTTCTTTAGTGTCTTTGTTTAACAAAAAAGAAAAGCGTGGGTTTGGAGGTTGTGCAATGTATATGTGTGCACTGGGCATGAGTGTCTGAATATGAGGGTATGCTGATATATAGAGGTGTGTGATTGTGGAATGGGCTGTTACTTCAGATTGGGAAGGCTGTACTGGTATGTGTGTGTTACTATAGTGACGTTCAGATGACAATACAAAGTGTGCACCTGCTGAGGTGCAATGAGTAAGAATGAAGCAAAATCTGTTGGGTAACTAGACTTCTGTAGCCTACAATACAACAACACTGTACTGTCTCAGTAACAGGTAGAACAGTATGACAGTATTGCGCTTACTTTGTTGGATGTGAAGAGTAGGTTTTCCTCTGGGTTCTATTTTCCACTTGAGATGCCACTGGCTTTCAGAAGACTGTTAATCACTGTAATTGTGAAAGAAGGAAGTTAGTACATATGTGTGTTAATGGCACAGTAATTGCACTTGGAGAATACATTATTTAAAATTGTAGGAGGATTTGTTGGTAGGAAGAGTTACTGTGTGTGTGAAATTGCACAGCATTGTATATGAATGGGGACTTGGGAGCATCAGCATCATTACTATGTGGGCCAGTGGTGTAGTTATAAGTGTGTCCTATGAGGTGCACTTTTGCAAGTGTGCGAGTTGATGTTGTACTATTTGGTTTTGAATTGGATTAGTGCATTTTGTAGTAGGATGAGAAAAAGGTTTAGAAAGATATACAGATGAGAAAGGAGAATGTTTCTGTCTGTGGAATTCCATTAACTTTCCTGCACATAGATGCATGCTTCATGAGTGCAGATATCCTTTCTGTTGTTTGATTTATTTATCCACATTTACAAATGGCATTTCTTTGCTTTTTAAGCAATGGTGCGTTTTGTGAATTGTGTAAAGTATGTACTTGCTATGGTTTGTTAGCATACATGCAGTTTTCATTTTCTTTGTGCATGCTGGGCATGTCACATAGGACCTGCCACTTTAATTTGCTTTAAAAATGTCTCCAATGTGGTATTTGTTTGTTCATTTACAAATACATCAAAGAGAGTGGGCATTACAACAAAGGTTTGCAAGCACATTGTATTATCAGTAAGTGCCACTTGGCGTTTTCTGTGTGCATTCTAGGCATTTTATAGTAGGTGTGTTAGTGGTGGAAGTGGTTGTAAAAATGACAGAAGGAAAGAAGAGAATACAAGTTTGCACATTACAATGGGTGATATGGGTAAAAGAAATTGTTCAAAGCACAAAGCATTGTAAGTGCCACTAGATGGTAGGAGATGGGACAAATGAGAGCATGTTTATTGAGTAGGTTATGCAGGATAAGTGGCAGGCACCCTGTTCTTATGCATTTATAAAAGAGTTGCAAATGTACTGTACAACATATAGGCATACCTTTGGTTTGTGTTGATGGATGCAGATGTGGATGAATCTGGAAGCAGAAATCTTGAAGAGTTGTACAGTACTTTTTGCTGGAGGTGCTTTGTAATCACAGGAGACTTGAACAGTAGATGTAAAGTGTTGAAATGTGATCACAGAGTTAGATGTAGAGTTCTTGGATGTGATTGGTGGATGGTTGTGTAACTGCTTAACAGTAGCCAATCAGGGAGTGGTACAGAGAGTAAAATGGAAAGGGAAGAAGGGCTGCCACTGTGCTACAGGGTCCGCAGACACCACGGTAGTCCGTGTACAGGGCGTGCCACATCCGGGTCCTTTCAGGATGCCTGGCATGGAAAGGGTACTGCGGGGATTAGCCAATCAGGTGTTGTGGTTTTGCTTTGTAGGGAGAGAGGCTGTGTGTAGTGAAGATGGCAAAGGTGCAGAAAGTCAGGGTGTTGGTGGTTGGAGATCTATTTGTAAATATTTTAGAGATGTATGCTAAATCTAGAGATGTGGCTGCCAATTTTGGTTTTGAAGGAGTGGAAGTTTTGTGGTCAACTGTGCCTGGCTCCAATATGCAGGCAGTGGTTGGAGTTTGTAAGAGTATGTCCATTTGGAACAGTCCACATATATTAGTACTGCATTGGGGTACTGTGCATTTGGGATATATCCATGGTCCTACTTTGTAGAGTCCTCTACTAAAATTTGTTGAGGCAGTGATGGTGGTTCTTCCAAATGCTAAGGTTGTTTTTTCTGAGATGCTACCTATGGTAGCATGGGACAATTTTAATGTTTTTTTTTCTCAGCAAAATGGTCCAAGGTGTTTGGTTAACAAAGGCATGTATGGTTTCTCGGTCAGACCTGGGATGTTCTCTTGTAATAATGAGAATATCGATTCTGTTAATGTTAATTATTTCAAAGCAGATGTCATTTCTTTATCTATCCTGGGAAATGCCATGTTATCTCACAATATAAGGAATGCTTTACAGAGGTTAATGAAATGTGGAAGAAAATAAGTGGAAAAAACAAAATAAAGTTTCTTTAGAAGCACCTTTTAAAAAAATAAAAAGCTCTTTTCAGAGCCACCACTAAAGAGGAAATCTACCCCGTTTGAAATTTCAGTCCCCACCCGCATGAATTGCACGATATGTCCGTAGACACTACGGTAGTACGCGGATTGCACCTGCCACATCAGGGGCTTTTGAGGATGATAGACATGGAAATGGGACTCTGTAGGCCGGGGATTGGTCAAAAAGATTTCCTGGGTGTGGTGTGTAAGGCGAGACTGTGACAGAAGTTCTGTTTGATGAGAGGAGTGCAGATAGCTAAGGTTATGGCTGTGTCTTTCGGGAGGCAGAGTGACTGGATTATAGGAGACTCTTGGATACATTGGTTGCAGGTGTATGTAAAACATAGTGGAGTGGCTGCACATTTTGGATTCCATCATATGGATGTGCACTGGTATGAGGTGCGTCCAATGAAGTGGCTGGATTTGGTTCCTCTTTGTGCCACTTTGGTGACACACCATCATCCATGCCTTATTATTATTATTCATTGTGGAGGGAACAGTTAGGGGCATGTTACCGGAAACCTCACAGCAGTTTGTGGTGAAGGAGGCCCTTGGGAAAGTCAAGGACATGTTTCCAAAGGCCTGAGTAATTTTTTCTTGCATTGTGCAGAGACAGATATGGCTGCGCTCTTCTTCATTTGGTCCGCAAATGGAGAAAGCGAGGCGCAATGTCAACAAGGCTGTTTGAGCCTTTTCGAGAGATGTTGGTATGTCGTCTTTCCACAATTAAAATATTACATTTCGTAGCAAAAACAGTTTCCGCAGAGATGGAATCCATCTTACTGATGCTGGCAGTCAGCTTTTTTCAGCGAAATATCCAAAATGTATTGCAGCCCTTTTTGCTAGTATAGCAAGCATTTGTCCAGTTGGTGTTGGCCACTTCAACCCTTTCAAAAACAAACAAACACCACAAAAAGGCTTTTTCAGTTCCACCACCTTCTCCCAGAAAAGAATGCAATGTTGTTGATGGTGCCACCAGCCACAATTTTTGGTATGTCTGCGGACTACCCGGTGTCCTCGGACTTTACAGGATGCGCATGGGCTTGCATTATTTCATTGGCAATTCTATTTTTAAACTGTGAAATGTGGCTCTGAAAAGAGGCTTTTTTGGGGGGTTTGTTGTTTTGTATTTTTCTTTGGTGTTTTTGTACACGACACAGAAGGAAAGAAAGGGAAGGGAAGGTAGGGAAGGGGCACCAACCACGGGGATAAGAAAGGGCAGGTGGAGAGAGGAAGATGTTGGGTGGGCCTCACTTAGGTAGGTGGCAGTTTTTCTCATGCTCCCAGACTGTAGCTTCAAAAGCACTTCAAAATTGCAGTGCACCTTGTTTGCACAAGCTTTGGGCATGTCTCCAATGGTGGTAAAGAGCCTCCACACCCAAGACTCACACTTGGGTAAGCTATGCAACCATAACTTGAGCCACCATGGTGCACTGCTCAGACTAACATCCAGGACAGTAAAGATGACATCACACATGCCATTGATGACATCACTGATGACATCACATATCTGGGTCACTTGTTTTTGTTCACTGACATATCTAGGCGAGGTGGTTTTGTTCACTGAGAGTCAGAATATCACAATTCAAAAGGTGATTTAGATGTTAACCGTGTCATATTTTCTTAAAGTATTTTCCTTAGGGTTTGCTCTCAGCTCATGGTGCACATGCATGGGACAATAAGCAGGCCTCAAACACACAATTCAATTATATACATGAAGATACACTTTACTGTTACCAACATTTTCAAGATGCTGTTTCTTTCTTCTTTAATTTAGTTTCCCTGATTTGTATGCATTGTGTATTGTTTGTACTAGCACAAGTGTGTATTAAGTTTTGAAATGTTAGATAGTTATTACTCAAAACTCTGATAAGGTAGTATAAGGATGAAGGGAGGTATTTGGAGTAGCACAAAGTACGTTTATTTCAATAGGGGCCCGGCGTGCCCATCCACTCAACATCGCCTCCAAAGGTTCACTGGGTCACGCGAACCAAGCTCTGAAAGAATACAAGGAGATTGGTTTGCGTGCCCCAACATTCCAAGGACATCTCTACAGACCTCCCTCCTTAAAGAAAACAAGAAACCTTTTCAATAAAATTAATGAAGCTAAAATTAACATTACTACTTTAAACGTAGAATAGAGAATAACCACATATGAAAAATTTAAACACAAATATAGCTCCTACGCTTGTATCAAGGTGATACAAATAACCTTTGTCAACACCAAAACAATTTACAATTTAGGCACGGATGACCCGCACACTCTTTCAATAAGATGCAGTCTTTCATCCACACAGGTTTAGACCTGGATCTCTGATCACTACCGGAACTGTCATGAGCACCTCCACCTTGAACTCTTTCACAGGAACTGTCATGAACACCTCCACCTTGGTCACTTTCACTCCCCCTTTGAACACTTTCACCCTATTCATCACTTTTCTCTTTGCTGTTGTGATTAGACTAATTAGTTTTCACTCTCCTATCTACGCCATGTGCCTTTGCAATTTTTCCTTTAGACCTCCTTCTAATATAACCACACCCTTCCTTACTGCAGAAATTTTCTTAGGACCCACACATTTGCTGTCCAAACATTTGTTCACCAGTCTAGGATTCTTTATATATACTATATCCTACCTTCCACCCACGCTCCTTCACTTTCTCACGAGCATCAAAACACATTTTATTTCTCTCCTGGCTCTCCCTGATGCATTTCATTATCTGTTCTCTATCCACTTGAACTACTCCTGCTACTCCCAACCACCCTGGACACAATTTAGTTCCTGGTTCCCTTCCCTTGAGAGAAAAAAATGGTGATATCTTTGTCACTGAATGTGGGGTAGTGAGATAATTCCACGTCATTATCTTTAACATCTGCTTCCATGGCTGCTTTACCCTCATGGCTAATTGCAAGCCTTCTTTCAAAAAAACGGTTGACTCTCTCCACTAGGCCATTGGCCCTTGGGTGATATAACGCAGTTCTAACATGTCTAATGCCATAACTGCTGAGGAATTTCTTCATTGCCAATGAGACATACTGAACCCCATTATCCGAAACAAGTTCAGTGGGCACCCCCTCTCTAAAGAACATTTTCTCTAAGAACGCTATGAGCTCTCTAGCTGTGACCTCTCTTACTGCTTCCCATTCAATCCATTTCATGTGAAAATCCACCAGCACAAACAAAAACCTCAATCCGTCTCCCAAACCCACAATGGGTCCCATAATATCCACAGCAACCTTAGACCACGGCTGCTCTGGCACCGTGTTAGAACACAACGGGGTCTCCCTTGTCACCTTAGTTTTGTCACTCATTTGTCACTCATTTGACATTCCATGCATTCCTTCACCCACCTTTCCGCCATCTTGCGGCCACCAGAAATGTTGCTGCAGTTTCCTCTTCATTCCACCTTCCCCTGGGTGACCCTCATGAGCCAGTTCCAAAAGAGTCTGCCTGATCGACACCGGAGGTACATAACATCGTCCTCTCCTCAGTCTGCCCTCAAGTATGTTCAACTCCTCTTTGACTTCCCACCATATGTCAAATCTCCTATCCAAACTATTCTTGTGGGGCCATCCCTTCACCGTCCATTCTTTGATCAACTTGAGCTCTTCATCAGTATCTTCTTCCTGCAACCACTTTTCTTGAGCAACTGCCTCATTAATTTCAGCTACCACCGATTCTTCCACTGTCTCATCCTCCAACATCTCAGTTTTGCTTAAAGGCATCCTCGATAGGCAATCTGCCACAACATTCTTCTTCCCAGGCAGAAAACTCAGGTCAAAATTATACCCTTGAAGACCTAAACCCCGCCTGCTTATCCTTGGCGAACCTAAAGCCCACCTTCCACTCTCAAACAACTGCACTAATGGCTTATGATCAGAGCGAACTACAAATCTCCTGCCCCACAAGAAAAATTTAAAATGCAAAACAGCCCAGAACATGGCCAAAGTCTCTCTCTCGATCACTGAATATTTGACTCCGCCCCCCTCAATGCTCTTGAAGCAAAGGCAATAACTCTCTCCTTATTCTCTTTATCCAATTGTACCAATGTGGCTCCCAACCCCATCAAACTAGCATCTACAATCAGAACTGTTTTATCTATGGGATTAAACCTCCCAATACACGGTGCTTTACTGATTGCTTCCTTGATACTTTCAAATGCCCTACCACACTCTGGAGACCACTCAATCATCGACCCCTTTTTAAGAATCATTCTTATGGGGTCCGACACTATAGCAAAATCTTTCACAAAACGTTGGTAATATTCTGCAAGGCCTAAAAAAGACCTCACTTGGTCTTTGTCCGTCGGCACAGGGGCTTTTTCCACAGCTTCTACCAAACACTTTTTTGGTCTCACACCCAGTTCATCAATCTCATGTCCGAGATACTCCACCTTCCCCAACGCAATCTTACACTTGTCCCTTCTCACAGTCATACCGCCTTTTGACAACCTTCCCAACACTTGCCTCAAAACCTCATCATGCTCAGACTTAGAATTTGCAAACACAAGCATGTCATCTTGGAACACTACAACATTCCTCACACCCTTCATAACTTTGTCCATCACTCTCTGAAATACGGCCACTGCTGAGGCAAGACCGAATGGCATCCATCGATACTTGAAAGTTCCAAAAACTGTAATGAACACCGTCAAATGCTGGCACTCTTCCTTCAAGGGGACCTGGTGATAAGCCTGAGAGAGGTCAATCACAGAGAATACTCTGGCCTTACCGTCAAATGCTGGCACTCTTCCTTCAAGGGGACCTGGTGATAAGCCTGAGAGAGGTCAATCACAGAGAATATTCTGGCCTTATCGAGAGTCGACAACTTGTCACTGATTATCGGTAAGGGGTGCCTGTTAAACAAGAATGTTCCTGTTGATGCCCCTCATATCAACACAAAGTCTTATATCACCATTTGCCTTGGCTGCCACGACGACTGGTGATAGCCATTATGAACTCTCACTTTCTTCAATAATCCCTTTCTGTAATAAGGACTCAATCTCAGTCTTTAGTCTCTCTCTCAGGTTATGAGATATCGGCCTCACTTTATGCACTTTGGGGACTGCTCCTGCTTTCAAGTGAATCTCATGTTCAAAATCTCTAACCATCCCCAATTCTCCCTTAAAAACTGTCAGGAACTCTTCCTCCCACTTGTCACGAATCTCAGCCACTGAAACTGGCTCTTCGGCACTTGCTTGTATCCTGATCCAGAGTTTGCGCTGTTCCTCCCAGCCTAACAAGGACGAGCCTTCCTGTGTGACAAATACCTCTGAATCACAACTCCTGCCTTTATACTTAATTACTGCTTGGAATTTGCCTAACACGTCTATCTTGACATTTCCATAGGCATATGGCTCTATGCCGTGCTCCTTCAATTCGCCCACTCTTCTTGGCAAACAAACTTCATATGTCTTCCTCGAAATCAAAGTCTATGGAGAGCAACTATCCACTTTCAACGCCACCACTCTTCCGTTCATCATAAATACATTGGTTGGTGCACTACGTTTGCCGGACACTTCTGAGACTTCCAGCACATGTTTGGCCTGAGTTAGTTGAGCAACATCTGAGTTTTCCTCCTGCTCTGAGATTCTTGCACTTGACCCAATGTACTGCACTTGTCCTGATTCTCTACACACTCTGGCGAAATGCCCTTTCTTCTTGCACTTCAAGCAGAAAATGTTCTTTGCAGGACAGAACGTGCTCGTAGAGATATGGCGATTGCTGCCACATTTGTAGCATTTGACCTCCCTACTCAAATTCATTTTCTTGAATGCTCTCACAGCCGCTACTTCACCCTCTGGCTTCTCACTCTTCATCGTGGACATGATATGATATTATATGATATGATATGGTATTTGTAAGGCGCCTATACACAAGTGTTTCAAGGCGCGACGAGGCAGGGAGGGGGAAAAAAAAGGGAAGGTAGACAACGATCCTACTAGGCCTGGTGTCATTCAGATCGCACAAGTGCATGGGTGGAGGGGAAGGGAAAAGTGCAAGGGGAAAGGGAAGAGGGGAAAGTGCAGTACAGGGGTAGTGAATAACAAGATAATTAAGGGCCAGCTGCTGGCAAGTGCAAGGTAAGTGCAGATAAGTGCTGGGAAGGGGGGCTGTAGGGATACAGAGACAGTCCGCAGTGCAGGGGTTGCCAGGGAGGCAGTGCAGGGGGAGAGTGGCAGGGCCAGGGACCGAGATTGGTGAGAGTGGCCCAGTTGCAGATTCAGTGCAATTTCAGTCAGGAGTTTAGCAGGGGAGAGGGGGAGAGAAAGCAAAATCAAAGAGGAAGGTTTTGAGGTGCTTCCGGAACCGGAGATGGTTCTCCTCAAGTTTCAGTGAGGCAGGAAGGCTGTCCCAGAGGGAGGCCCCTGCCGCGGAGAGAGATCTACACCCAAATCGTTGCTTGGAGAAGCGACTGACCCTATGAGAGTTGGAGGTGGATGAGCGAAGAGCTCGAGAAGGAAGACATCTAGGAAGAGAGAGTTTAAGGTATTTTGGCCCCAGGCCCCAGAAGGCTTTGTGTACAATGCAGAGGGTTTTGAACTTGATCCTCGCAGCCACTGGAAGCCAGTGTAGAGATTTCAGTCCTGGAGAGATACGGTCCCTGGGCTTGAGGCCAAGGACAAGTCTCGCAGTCCTGTTCTGGATGAGTTGCAGAGGGCGGAGAGTAGAGGCAGGAAGATTTAGATAGAGGCTGTTACAGTAGTCCAGCTTAGAGAGAACCAGGGCTCTGGAGACAGTGAGCTTCTGGGGGAAGGAGAGGAAAGGAAGAATACCTCTGAGGAGGTGCAGCTGGTAGTGTGACTTCTTAGAGACATCAGAAATGTGAGGAGAGAAGGAGAGTGTGGAGTCGAAGATGACCCCAAGGCTTTTTGCCTTGCAGGTAGGAGCAGGAAGAAGGCCAAGAGAGGCCGGCCAGAGAGCTGCAGGGAAGGAGGGAGTGGGTGTGCCGATGATTAGAATCTCAGTCTTGCTGGCATTAAGGCAGAGGTCATTGGTGGCACACCATTCCTGGATAGCAGACAGTCAGAGATGAGGGAAGGAGAGGAGGAGTCTGAGGGTAGCCTGAAAATGAGCTGGGTATCATCCGCATAGTACTGAAAGTTGGGGCAGAGAGCGGCGATGCGGTGGGCAAGGAGTGCCAGATACTGGTTGAACAGCCAGGGAGAGAGGTTAGATCCCTGGGGGACACCACAGGTAGAGAAAAAGATGTCAGAGAAGAAGGACCCCAGTTGGACCTTGGAGGGTCGATTGGAGAGGAAAGAGGTCAGCCATGCCAGGGCCTGACCAGTGATACCCAGGTTATCACAGAGACGGTTGAGCAGGATGGCATGGTTGACAGTATCAAAGGCAGAAGAGAGATCGAGCAAAATGAGAACACACGGAGTGTTGGAGTCAAGGTTGGAAAGCAAGTCTTCACGGATGTTCAGGAGAGCAGTTTCCATGCTTCTGGCATGTATTCATGTATTTGTGTGTCTTGTCTGTTCCATGCCCCGGGGAATTTCAATTGCTACTTCCAGACTGTCATGATGCCTACCTCCAAGGAGCCAGGTCCGACCCAGCAACCCCAGAGGCAGGCATCATTTCCCCCAGGGGAGTGCCAGCGGGCCCAAGCTGGGGCCCTTTGGACGCAGTCCTGGCGCCTTAGGCACCAGGCTCATGTTAGACCCCTGTCCTGGCGCCTTAGGCGCCAGGCTCATAAAGCTAGACATGTGTTCAAGTGTTTTAATGTGCACTTACCTGATGCAGACCATGCTGCTACATCCAGGCCCTCTTGAGGCCTGAATGGAACTACTTTACCTGTGGGACTACTTTCCACCCAGGTGTGGTCCGGGAAGGATACATACCTGATCGGTGGAAGGATACACACTTGGAACTTCTTCCAAAGCTATTTAAACCACACCCGATCAGCAACTCACGCTTCGCGTTGTTCTGCTCCTCGCAGCTGGACGCTCACCGTGTCAGCTCCTGCATCTGGACCTCAGCCACGCCTGTCAGTATCCTGGGTCACCTGCAAAGGGAGACAAAAGACCTTACCTGCTAATTCAGCACCACGGAGACATCACACCGACGATCCTGAAAAGGAAGACATCATTTTTAAAAGCATTTCGCTACGATCGCTGCAGCGCTGCATTTCTCTCACCTATCCTGGACGCCTCCATCTTCAGCAGCGATCATCCGGATCCAAAGCCACTTCCCAGAGCCTAGAGAGAAAAAGACAAGAACAAGGTGAGAGAAGGAAAGGAATAGGAAAAGCTCAGTTTCCTTCTAAGACTTACCTGTTGGGTCATTCCCATTTCATTTCGGGTCTTGCCGCTCCAGGCATTTTCCGGACCCCGGCCCCTATGGGGAAAAAAGACAAAGACATTGAATGAGCAAATGCAAAGACATTACCCGAGCGCTCATCCATAACTTACCTGTCATTTACTGGAACTGCACGTTTCACTTCGGGTCGGCGCCATATCTCCGGCATTCCGAACCCCGGCCCCTAAGGGGAAAAAGACATAAGCATTAGCGCTTGCTGCAACAAGACAATGAACATTATTTTTAAGCTTGGACTTTTGAACTTGCAGCAGAACATTTACAGCGCCTTACCTGAATAGTCAAGCTTACCTGAACTCCCATCAATCGTCAATCCAGTGAAGTAACTGGGTTTCAACGCGCCCCTGCATCCGAAGCAGGATGGAGAGCTCATCCTTCCTGACCCTAAGGTGAGACTTCACAGGGAATCGTGGAAGGGTATTGTGGAGGGTTGGAAGAGAGTGGGAGGCTTGAGCATAACTCAGTCAGTAGGTAATACTCCCTTTTCACACACAGGGGAATATTCCTGCGAGCCAGAGAAGCCAGAGTAGAGGGGCCCTTCCTGTCCATCTTCAGAGTCCTGCGCTTCACCATTGAAGAAGCATCAGCACTCGAAGCCAGACCTGCGCTTCCGTGGGAATCAGGTGAGCGTTACACAGAGACACATCCTTGGTCAACAACCTTTCCTGTATCTTCATGTTGCTAGTGCAACGTACTACTTGATCCCGTATCAATGAGTCAGTCAGCGCCCCGAATTCACAGGTGTGACTTAAGGATCTTAGCGCTGCCACAAAGTTTTCCACTGGCTCCTGTGGTTCTTGAACTCTCTGAAAGAATTTGTGTCTTTCAAATTTTATGTTCTTTTTTGCCTCAAAGTGGATTTCCACTTTTCTTTCAGCTATATTGTACTGGTCCATATCCTCTTGCCCCTCTAGTGGGGGCTGAGGCAAGCCATCATAGACACTACGACCTTCAGTGCCTAGGTTGTGCAGGAAAATCGCTTCTTTCCTTCCTGCAGCAAATTTTTCGCCCCCAATTGCCACCAGGTAGGTATCAAAAATCTTCTTCCACCTGTCCCACCTTATGGGCGGTGCTCCCGGCTCAGGTAAGAAAGGCAGGCGGGGGCAGGGCCATGCTAGCTGCAGCCATGATGGATGGATAATGTCACTAGCTCCACCCAGCAAACCTTAAGCTTACTTATCAGTCCCACCTGACCACTTTGCAATTGTCTCCTAATAGCCTTCACTTCAGGCTTCCTTGTCAGCATGCTGACCAATGTTCGCAGCACTGTTCCTCCTCTATGCACTTCCCTACACGTTCATGCACCGTGGCAATGCCCGCATAAAGCTCCCTGGCTTCAAATCTTCAAATCCTTTTTTTTTTCTTTTCAGGGCCGGTTGGGCTTGTTTTCCCTTTGTGCCGAGGGTGGATCCGCTATTCTTCTTGAGCCGCCACCCTGTGTCCGCCCCTGCCTCCCCTCCTCACCTCTTTCGTGTACAGCCAGGGAAACGCAGCAGAGTCCACAGCCCTGCACGGCTTCAATTGCGGCTCTGGCGGCTCCAGCAGCGCTGCGGCTCCACACAGCCCCGGGCCTCCAGCCGGCCGCGCTGGCGAGGCCCTGAAGGGAGTGGCTGGAGTGGCACTGCAGCCGCTTACAGCGAGTCGGCTTCTCGCTCGCCGTGGAGCACGTCCGAGTGCCGTTGCGGGCCCCCTCACCTCGTCGCCAATATAAGGATGAAGGGAGGCATTTGGAGTGGCACAAAGTAAGTTTATTTCAATAGGGGCCCGCCGTGCCCATACACTGAACATCGCCTACAACGGTTCACTGGGTTACGCGGACCAAGCTCTGAAAGAATACAAGGAGATTGGTTTGCGTGCCCCAACATTCCAAGGACATCTCTACAGGTAGCATTCATTATTGTACTATCCAACATTACATTATTATAAATGGTGTACTTCTATAGTGCATACTGCAGCCATTGCCTATATTGATGTATGATTAGGCTACTGTATTAACAACACTCCAATCCAATGTTGTTTAGATGAGTACATTCTTTAATAGATTAAGTAGTTCATGATAGGTCTCCAGATCACCCCAGACATCTTGCTACCAACATTATAAACACAGCAAATTAATTTCACATGTGATGTCATCTGTGATGTCATCAATGACATTTGTGATGTCATCTTTGATGCCCTTGGTGTTAGTCGTAGCAGTGCATGGTGGTGGCGTGAGTTATGGTTGCTTAGCTTACCATAACTGGCGAATTTCTGAGGTTTTTCAGTTTTACTTGTAACCATAACGTCCCTTAACAATGTTTTTTCAGTGAATTTTATAGGTTTTTATTAGTGCAACTTAACCATAAAGTTCCTTTTGCAAAGTTTTTTTCAGTGAATTTCATGGGTTTTTACCAGTGCATGCTATTTTCCTACAACTTACTAATGTCATATGTACCCCAATACAGAAACATTTCTGGCCAATTTACAATGTTTCACCTTAAAAACACAGCCATTTCTCACCTTCTAGCACCATTTTTAACAGTTCTATACATATTTTGCAACTTTTTGCACGTTTTTGCTTCAGTTGTTGTATGCAAACGTCTTACATCATTGCAGACTTTCCGGACAGTGCCACATGACCATGCACTCGCACGCGGCATGGTTACGTGTCCGCAAACACGTCTGCACTTCGCGATCAGGTCCGTGCACCGAGGACAGTTCGGAACTGCACTTTCTACTGATCTAGTAACTTTCAATCTCAAAATATACCATTGCACGGCTCCTACAACTAAACTTACTCATTATCCATTAACAATCTAGTACAAGGCACATACTTGGAAGAATATCAGCAAAACTGCTATTCATCTTAACAATGGCATCTGCTTTTTCCATCCCTCCTCCCCAAGGTCCACCACCACCACCACCAGCTGGAGGACCTACACAACAAAAAAAGCACAGTACTTTCAAAGACAATGAAGATGACCAAAAAGATGAGGTAGAGGAAGTGCCCACCTTTAGCACCCTGAGAGAAACATGGGTGTGGCAGTTCTTTACCACTTTTGGGAATGTACCAAAGGCTAAAGCTACCAAATCACTGAGTGCAACTTTGAACTCAGTCGTGGACTACATGGACAGTACTCTAAAGGACCACCTCAGTGTACTGCCACACCAAATCCAAACAACGCAATGCTCTCAGAAAGGTTGTTCCTTTCTTATCAAGTAGTGGGCTGTCTTCCTCCGCCTCATCTTCCTCAATCAATACTGTAACCACACAGCCTACTTCTATGGGACACAAAATCCCAGCAGCTACCTTGCAAGCAATAAAAGAGGCTGTTGATCCATATCTTTCGAAGACAACTGTTCTCTGTACATACTGCAACAACGACTCTGCAGGGGGAAGCAATTTTGAAGTGCTTTGGAAGCTGTAATCAAGGAGCATGAGAAACACTGCCCCTACCATAGAAGTAACACAGGAGCAACATCTTCCCCTGTCCACCTGCCCCTCCATATTATTGCTTGGTGCCTTTTCCCTCATTTCCCTCCCCACCTTACGTTCTAACCTCAACTGCAAAAAAACAAAAAAAAAATACTTCAAACAACAACAAAAGGAAGGTTCCCTCAAGATCCACCTTTTACAGTTAAAAAATAAAACTAAAGAAAAATCATATAGACTCTTTATACTTTACATTTCTCAGTAAAGTACATAGACTCAATAAGATTTTCCAACATTTTCATTAGCATTTTATGTTATGCTAATGGGAAGAATGTGGCATTCATCCCCCATTCCAGGGACTGGAATGGGGTATAACGGCCCGGCAGGCCAAGTTATCGGCCCAAGCCAAGCGACGGCAGATAATGAGGGCTCAGGACTGTTATCCCCCATTCCATCCCTGCAATGGGGGATGAAGATCATTAGCACCCCAGGTTCCCAAAGCGGTAACCCTGGGTGCTAAACAAAATAAAGGATTTTTTTTTCCTACACAGGGATGCCTGTGGCGTCCCGTTGTAGGAAGGAAAATCTGTTTCCAAGATGGCCACCATGAAAGGGAAGGCGGGGCTCCGTACAGTGCCCTCTTCCCTTTCCATGACAGCCTGCAGAATCTGAGGTGAGAACCCTATGACCATATTACCACAAGCACAATTTTATTTCCCTTTCAAGCCTATCCCACTTTGGAAATAACCACATAGCCGGTCCCAGGTGGACATGGCCACTTTAATCCCATTTGTCGTCCCTCATAGTCATGGCCAGTAGACAGATTGTCAGGGTCATGACCTCATGCCATGACCCAGACAATCTGGCCGCTGCCCATGGCCACAGACTATACCTCAGTCACCAAAAGTATATCACTCATTTTTGTACCTACATCATGACACGACCACATTTGCAAAACCATGATTTAAGGTTCTTGTCAATGCTCCTTACATGATTTTGCTGGAAATCCGCCCCATATTTTATTTTTTCAAAAGTGTCAACATTAATGTACGTACAATAGTCACATAATTTAGCCCCCACTTGACAAAACCCATGCAGACTTCACACAAACATTGGGTCTATAATCTTTCTGGAAACTTGTGTCCACATTCGTCAAACAGCAACAAAGTTATACGATATTTAAAAATGTTGAGAACCCCCTCTAATTTAGCCCCCTCTTGACAAAATGCCACCAAACTTTACAAAACTCTTACATCTA
The DNA here is from genome assembly GCF_040938575.1 of Ambystoma mexicanum. Taxonomy (NCBI): domain Eukaryota; kingdom Metazoa; phylum Chordata; class Amphibia; order Caudata; family Ambystomatidae; genus Ambystoma; species Ambystoma mexicanum. The sequence continues at coordinate 1,209,314,461 of NC_090932.1, forward strand.
GATCTAAAATGTTTTTGCAAACTTTTGTGTAGATTCATCAAATTACACCACATGTATAAGCCTTTACAATATTTTGGGACCCCCCCTCTAATTGTGCCCCCTCCTGACATTGCAAAAACATTGCAGAACCATTCAGAATCAGGTATAGAATACAATTTCACAATTTCATGCAGTTTCATTGAGTGGCGCCAAAGTTATATAAGCCATTCAACAACTGTTTTTGACCAACCCTGTATTGCAGAAATAGGCCTAGATGCCCTCAAACATCTGAAGTATTTGTGAACATACAGGACTATACCCGAACATCCAGACTGTTAGAAGACTTTGGGGGTGAAGACGCCAGTCTTTTGGCTTCTTACGGCCATATCCCATCCTATCCTCATCACCCCTCACTTCCCAAGAGATTGTTTGATAAGTTTGACAAGTGCAATGTGGTGTTATTTTGTATGTTTTTACTGCCGTGTCGGTGGACACCGTCCGATGTCCGCCAATTCAACTTGGCGGGTGTTCCAAAAATCTGTCACACTTCACGTTTTCACCGTCCAATCAGATATCAGATATCCACAGATATCACGTCGCCCTCTAGGCCAATCGGATGCCCGTCCGCGGACCGAACAGGGAAGTGGGTCCGTGGACCGAACCCAGGTATCACTATTTTATTTGTATCTGCTTTTAGCCCATTTTGAAGAAAACTTCTGGACCGATTTACACCAAATTTACAAAAGCACACTTTCGGGACCAAGCCTCCACTCTTGCCGCAAATTTGGTGAAAGTCCATCCAGCAGTTTAGGCTGCAGGTGTGAGCAACATTTTTTTCCCATTGCGTCTTTTTTGGGAATGCTCTATAACTTTGCCCCCTTTGACGAAACCTCACCAAACCTACCAAAAATATTTGGAGTGGGCAATATACCTTTTCTACAAAGTTTGATACGTTTTCATCCAGTGGGAACAAAGTCATAAGCCGCCCAAAAAGTGCTCCTCCTATAAGATGAGCAACTTAACCCTAACTACAAGGCTGCCGCTACCGCAGGCATACACAATGGTGTTATATTCAAACACCACAATCAGAGTGAGATTAAATAAACAGGGTCTCTTAACGGATGAAATCCAAACCAAAAGCGGAGTTAAACAGGGTTGTCCATTGGCAGCACTCCTGTCCAAATTGTATATCTCAGATTTACCAAAGGCATTAAAACAACCAAAGACCTTCCCGACAAAAATCAATGTCAAAACCATTAGTTGGATAATTTATGCCAACGATATTGTGCTCTTAGATCAGACGCAAATAGGTCTTCAAAGACTTCTCTCTGCACTACAGCATTTTCTAACGGAAAATGATCTCGAAATAAATGTAGAAAAATTGAGAATAATATCCCTAGGTCGGAAATCTCAAGCACATCATAAAAAATTCCATAGGAAGGTAAACGGAAAAACGATCGAACAAACCAACACAATTCGATACTTAGGAATTATGTTTAATACCTCAATTGAGGAATGGTGCTGGAAACAACATTTGAGATCAAGGATGCAGATGTTTGCCGTTCAAGGGTCAAAATTACATGCTAAGTTTGGCAAGTACACATTGTCCCCAGTCCTAACCTTCTATCTACAAAATGTATTTCCAACACTCACCTTTGGCAGTGAAGTTGGTTGGAAAATAAACGCAAAATTCTGGGACCAAATGGAAGCATTATTCTGGCGAAAGGTATTGAAACTACCTCCAAATGTATCAGTGATTGCCATTCGACATGAATTGAGCATAGAAGCCCTATACAGCATAGTAGTGTGGAAATCAATAAAAATGCCACAAAAGATGTGTCTACAACCGTCAGCTAAACTGTATGAGATCTTAAACAGCAGAGCTGTACACCTTGAAAATGATCTACTAAAAATATGGGAAGACAAGTTAACAACAATATTAGAAGAAGCTGATATATCCATAGAGCAGGTGCTGCAGATGCCTCAAATTGCAAAAAAACGGATGCGTCGATGGAATTGGATTACCAACGAAGAAGAGCGGATACAAATAAAGACAGCTTGTGACTTCGGTCTAGCGACTCACGAAATTGGCATGCTCCCGAAATATCTATCTAAATTCCATTCACGTTACCACAGAGATCAATTCATCAGATTACGACTGAATTTATATAAATCTAAAGAGATACTTACATTGAAACGAGATCCAAAAACATCAGACAATCTATGTCGTTTCTGCAACAAAGACATCGAATCGATAAAACATTTGATAACCAGTTGTCCAGAAATTTCAGCAGAAAGGTCACTGCATATTGGGAAATATGCATCAAAAAATGACAACATGGAAGACTGGTGGAGCTATCTGATCTCTGGCACAAACCAGCAATTGACGTGTGGAGTAATACATTTAATGGACAATATTCTTTCAAATCAATCATGATAAACAAACTCCCGTACAATTAACAGACATTACAAAAGTAGAATTGTTACTCTGTGAGAGTGACAGTTAGAAGTACATGTGATGAAAATTAAGTTGAACGGTTACGCATATTGTTACATGGACAAATGTTGACAAAAAGTTAGTATTTTTCTGCTAAACTAAGTCAAATAAAACAAAATATATATATTTAGCATCCATGTAGTTATGGTTAAGTTGGTGTTTCCATAGGAAGAACATTTTTTGGGTGGCTTATAACTTCGCTCCCTCTGGACGAATCCTCACCAAACTTTGCAAAAAAAGTATATGGCCCGCTCTGATTGTGTTTGCAAAGTTTGGAGAGGTTTGGTCCGGGGGGGGCAAAGTTATCGGGGGGGTCCCAAAACTTTTGTTTTTTCCTATAGACATAATGGGAAAAAATTTTGCGTACGCCTACAGCCCAAACCGCTGGACGGATTTACATCAAATTTGCGGCAGGAGCGGGGGCTTGGTCCCGAAAGCGTGCTTTTGCAAATTTGGTGTAAATCCATCCAGTAGTTTTTTTTTAAAATGACCAAAATGTAAGGCAAAAAAATGTGTGATATCTCCGTTCGATCCGCAAACGGACTTCCCGGTTCGCTCTGCAGACAGTGCCCTGATTGGCCGAGCGGCTTGCGTGATGTCTGCAGACATGCAACGGAATCGCTGATTGGACGGCGTGGTGCGTGAAGCGCGTCAGATTTTCTGTGGCGCCCACCATCTTGCATTCGCCGATGACAGCGGACAGCCCGGTGAAACTTGGATTAAAAATTGTATTTAGTGGAGTGTGTTGTGTGTAAGAGTGTTTGGGGAGGGTGGGGGAGTATGAGATAGGTTCAATGTTCTGTTTTTTTATGTGCTAGACACTTTTGTTGTGTTCGATTTGTCTGCGGACAACACGGCTGTTCTGAAATTTTCTATATAAACTAAATGGTGGGGTGTTCTGAGGACAGAGTATGTGTCTGTTTTGTTCACAAGCAAGCTAAAATTGAGCTAAGAACACTTAATGTTCGTAAATAAACAAAATGGGGGTGTCCTGAGGACGCTGTCCATATTGTACTCTGGCAAGTTGAATGTGTTCTAAGAACACTCGCGGTGTCCTGAAATGCTCTGATTACTTACCGGTAATCTTCATTACTCCTAGTCCTACTCTTCCTCGTCACAGTACTGACGACCCTCCTCACCCTCCCTGCGGGGAAGGTCCCATGCTCCGGCTTGGTAATATGAAACTGAGTGATGTGGATGTGGGGGAGGAGTTATAGGAATTTAAAGAAATAGAAGAAGGTCCTGTGTCGGAGGCAGGGGCCTCATGAAGTAAGTACTGGGACGAGGAAGCGTGGACGTGGAGGTAATGTTTGCAAATAAACAAAATGGGGGTGTTCTGAGAACGCTGTTTGTATTGTTCGTTGTCAGGTTGAAAGTGTTCTAAGAACCCTCCTTATGTTCGTTGACATTACAATTTCCTATGGGCCTTACCCGACTTTCTGTCCACTGAACAAATGATAAAACAGGCTGATCTGTGCCGACATTATGTGATAATCCTATAACTTGCCCCATCGACCTGGCTGACCTGCTTTTGCGACACTAAATCATATCTCCCGCCCCTAAGCCTGACATTATCAAAGCATTCATATTCCCCGTCTCTCTCCGTGACGTTACAGGGTGCGTAGCCAAACGCGCCCAGTCGTCTCCAGTCCTACGCGACTTTACACAGAACCCAGAAAACAACACAGATCATCTCACAACACAGCGCGCCACAATTCGGAATATGAACCTGTGATCTAAAAGCAAACAGCAAGATTGTACATTTCGTAAAGTACTTTTATTTGACATCAAATGTTTAGAGAATATTCAGCGATTTGCATTTGTCTTTGCTGTCGATCCGCAAAAGTTCATCTTGAGTCATGCGCTGTTCCTTTGCGGTACACAGGGTGTTGGTTTATGATAAAAGAAGCACTATGGTCGCACTGATAATCGGAAGGCTGGTCCAACAACGATGCATCAGACCACCATAATGGTTGGTATGTTGCTTCTAGCCGCTAGTACCGCGTAAGGCCCAGTCGTCTACAGTCCTACGCCACTTTACACAGAACCCGGAAAACAACACAGATCATCTCACAACACAGCGCGTCACAATACGGAATATGAAACTGTGATTTAAAAGCAAACAGCAAGATTGTACATTTCGTAAAGTACTTTTATTTGACATCAAATGTTTAGAGAATATTCAGCGATTTGCATTTGTCTTTGCTGTCGATCCGCAAAAGTTCATCTTGAGTCACGCGCTGTTCCTTTGCGGTACACAGGGTGTTGGTTTATGATAAAAGAAGCACTATGGTCGCACTGACAATCGGAAGGCTGTTCCAACAATGAGGCATTAGACCACCATAATGGTTGGTATGTTGCTTCTAGCCCCTAGTACCTCATAAGGGCATATTGGTCCTTGGCGATTGTCCCATAAAATGGTGAGGGTCATGAAGTTGTTTAGAAATAGCTGCACCAGGCAGTTAAAAAATCCGTCAGCCGGGGTCTGAAAATTGTGGCATTGACAGTAGGGAAGGATGTACCTGTTTTAAAACATAAATTAGTCTCACGAGCCGATCTTCATTAAAAATATTCATTTTATTTATTAGGGAGTGAAACTATTTGCTAGCGAGGATAGTGCAACGGAGTATGTTAACTTATTCCCACTAACCCACCCTCTCTCTTCTGCCTTTTTCAGAGCCGTCTGAGCGCCAGGGGACCACTTCGGCGGTGATAGTGCGCGGTACAAAACAATATGCCACATTGAACGAACAAGTACAACTTAACCATGCTTTAACGCCACGCTATTGTTATAATATTCCGGTATAAAATAATCTACAGGGTTACTTACATTATATTGGCATTTTCCATTGTCTACGTGTAATGCAGTCCCTAAATACGACTCCGTCTGTGCCAACGATCTTTCTCATAGTGATATAATCTATAAAAGCGGTTTAGTTTCAGAAATTTCATCCTTATCGTCTCTTACGTTTTTGCACCCCTCCTTCAAAAGAAGTCCTTTGGGACGATCCCTGTCTGTCAAGGTCAAAAAACAATAGAACCTTATAGTTTGAGTCGTGGGCCACTCCGGCCCGCGAGCAAAAAATTGAAGCAGCTGACCTTCAGTGTGAACGAGCATAAATTCTTACTTTGCAACATTCTGTGTAAAGCCATCCCTGAGAAATTGTTTTTTACACTCCATCTTTGTATATTGTCTGCATGCTAATGAAAAAAGTTTGTTAAAGGGAGTTTATGGTTAACTTGCGCTACTAAAAACCTATTAAATTCAGTAAAAAAACTTTGTTAACGGGACGTTATGGTTACGTGGTGCAAATAAAAACCTATGAAATTCAGTGAAAAAACTTTGTTAAAGGGACGTTATGGTTCCAAGTAAAACCGAAAAACCCCTGAAATTCGCCAGTTATGGTAAGCTAAGCAACCATAACTCGCGCCACCTTGTGCACTGCTAAGCCTAACACCCAGGACATCAAAGATGACATCACAAATGTCATGGGAGATATCTCTATAATTCTAGGGGCACCCCCTTCTCCGTCAAATATTTACAAAAGTACTGGATGCAATAACCCCAGACCCACAAAGGATTGCGAGTCAACACTTTGTGGCAAAGTTTTTTTGTACCTTGTGCAATTCCATCCAATTTCTTTTTCTTGTGCGCTCAAGCTAAAATATATCTTTTATCTATGGGAAAATGAATGGGGACTACGCCAAAACTGTTTTTTATTTGCTTAATAACATTTTTATTTTTTAACAGATCTTTCCCAAAATGTTTCAACAGCTTTTAAATGTGGTGCCATTTAATGAATCTGTGTACAAGTTTGTAAATTGATTTTAAAATCAAATTTTTGCAAAATGTTTGCTATGTTTGGTGGGATTTTGTCAATGGGGGCAACATTTAAGGATGGCCAAACATTTATAGATAGCTTATACTTTTGGTGCCATTTGACAAATCTACACAACAGTTTGCAAAATGATTATAGACCCAACTTTGTATGTATGTGCAAAGTTTGAATGGATTTTTTCTAGTGGGGGCTATATTATCTCACTATTTCTGTACCTTCATTAAGACACTTATCAAATAATAAAACACTGACACATTTGCAAAACCATGCTTTTGGGTCCTTGTCAATCATCCTTGCACGTGTTTGCTGCAAATACACCCATGTTTTATTTTTTGATAAGTGTCTTAATGTAGGTACGAAAAATAGTGATATACCTTTGGTGACTGATGTATAGCCTTTGGCCATGGCCACTGACCAGATTGTATGAGGCATGGTCATGTGTTTAAATTGGGCATGGCCACCAGTGACCGGCTATGTGGTAAGGTTTATTGAAATCAGGATAGGTTTGAATGGTAAAAAAAATTCTGCTCTTGGCTACAGCCGAAATTACTGGACAGGATTGCACGAAGAGCATCAGCAAGGACTTGCCTTTCAAAGACTCCTGTCTTTGCATGCCTTGCCATCCGGGAAGGGCAGGATCGCTCACCGTCACCCACCGTCAACAACAACAATGAGACCATGTCTAGAAGCCTTTGCTTAGCTGCTCCGATGTCGCCCTGATGCCTACAATGGTAACGAGTCAGCTGTGCTGGTCTGATATCCTTTGTCAATACCAGTAAGCACTGTGCTCCCAATCCGACACTTTTGGTATTACAGATGCCCTCCATATCCCTCACGATCAACCACGAGAGTCGGAGCTCTAAGATGGCCGCTCCCCATGATTGTTGATATGGTTGCCTAGCAACCAGGAACGAGAAAGGGCAGTCCGCTCTGATTGGGCCTGTGTGCCTTTACTTCTATAGGCTCCCGGCAGATGGCTTCCGCCTGCCTTCTTGCATAAGGCCTGAAGAAACAAGGCCGACTCCTGTCTTTGCCTGTCCTTGCCTAACCGGCCTAGGGTTGGCACCCCTGGCCGTACTACACCCCACCCTTCACCGGTAAGATACTTGAAGATTTTGCCATATCCCTGCTGCAGGCTGTGGCCCAGATACTATTCTCTACTCACCAATTACGCCTCGTCATCACGTGGCGACACGCCTGCAGACCCTGCCTCACACCAATCAGACTTCTGCCATGCCGAACGTTCTCTAGGCTCATGGTCTCCGTGGCCGCTGTTGCTACGCCCCTTCCAAGATACTTCCATAGCTATGGCCAAACACAACGTGTCCCTGTAATGTGCCCTGGACTTGATTGCCTTTTCACCCACTTGCAACATTGTTTTACTGAGTTCAACCCGCAACCAACTGCACTAGCTATCCAATGCCTCGCACATGCATGCATGTTTGCCTCTTATGAAAACTCTGGTGCTAATTTTGATTTTGGTACTAGCACATTACGCTCTGTGATGCGTGATATATGCTCTCAGCACTAGTATAGAATGATATGCGACCCACTATCAAATCCTATTGCACAATTTCCCATTCACCACTTATAGCACACTACAAATGCTGACCTTAAATGCTCTTTCATCTACTACACACAGTAATTAAGCATGTATACTAATATGACGCTTCTTGAATATTTGAACACAATAGACCAAATGGAAGATGATTGGACCCTTTTTACACTGGATGTACAATCACTTTGTACCTCAATACCACATGAAGAAGGATTGGAAGCCCTAGAGTGGTTATTGTTGAAACAAGAATATTTTCCATCAAGCAAAATATTTGCTATTGAATTAGCCAAAATTATACTCTACAATATTTTTTTTTGATTTTAGGCAAGTACTATCTTCAAATATCGGGCACGTCTATGGGCTCAGTGATGGCCCCTTCCTAAGCAAATACATTTATGTTCCACTTTGAGTCAATGTACATACTTGACAATCCAACATGGTCAGATAAACTGGCCACGTGGAGAAGATATATTGATGATATATTTGGGATTTGGAAAGGTCCTAAACAGGAACTTGAAGCATTTTTAAAGTACTTGAATGAATGCAACCAGATGATCAAGTTTACCCTGGAAACTGGAACACCAGCAGTCAATTTTCTTGATGTACAAATCTATCCAGAGAACCACAAGTTATAAACTACAATTTTTAGGAAACCTATTGATGTAAAAATAGTCTATTGTACACCAGTCAGCATTCACAACATTTAAAAAACAACTTACCGCTGAGTCAACTTCTGAGAATCAAACGGATTGTATCAAAGGACGCAAAATGCAAAGAAGCGGAAGACGAACAAATTCTATGATTTCAAGAAAGAGGTTTTCCAAAACCAATTTTATCTGAAGCTATGGAGAAATGCCAATCAAAGGAAAGAACTCAACGTCTTAATCAACAGAAAAGAGTGGATAAAGACAATCCCCCGTTGATTTACTTATCTCAGTATTCTACGAAAAGCTCCCAAATTAAAAGGATACTGAACAAAAATTGGAAAATCACAAGACTTGACCCACAATTGTGTACACATTTTCCAAAACCACCAATAATGGTCTACAACAGGGGTAGGAATTTACGAGATTCTCTGGTGAAAGCAGAAAGAACCAATACATTAAAACAACGATTTCTTTCAAAACCAAAGAAGGGTACATTCCCCTGTCTAAATTGTTGCCACTGCAACAACGTACAGAAAGGGCCACTCACAAGACACCCCTACACAGGTCAAAAGATTAACTTACAAGACTATGCCACATGCAAAAGCAAATGTGTCATATATGCATTGATCTGCCCATGTTGGAAATATTATGTTGGGGAAACAATAAGGTGTGTCAAAGACAGAATCACAGAACATAAATTGAACATAAGGACTGCCAATATGAAATCCCCAATAACCAGACATTTTAAAGACCAAGATCATATGATCTTTAATTTAGTGTTGTGATTCTTGAAACAGTAACACGACCACCAAGCGGATGGAATTTACAACAGATACTATCAGAGAGGGAAATGTTATGGATTCACAAGCTAGAAGCTTTGGAACCCAGTGAGATGAACAAGGAATTCTCGCTGAGTGCCTTTTTAAGATTTAGCTCAAGAAAATTGGAACTTGTACTGAGAGTGTTCACATTGAAATACAATTTGTTGAATTGCAAATAAACACAATTTGATATGATACTAGGTAATCAGGAAACAGCGATACTAATCCTACAATCCAAAATCTACATGTACACAAAACTGTATAATGAAAATGGGGAATGCTAAACATGAGATTGCTGTTAATGTCATTATATTATAACTATAAATTCTAAATGTATTTATAGAATAGCATTGGCAATCTAATGACATCCAGGTATTTTTTAATTGAAGAACAATGAAAGTGCATTATCAGTATCATTATAATACAATTGGTATACTCCAAAATGGTGTTGTGACATAATGGAATGACCATCTTAATGAGCGATAATATAATGGAAAGAATCAACATCATGATATAGCTAGTACATACTTCATTGAGGATGTAATTACGAGCATCACATAAAAGGCGATCATAATCACTGACATATGAAAATGGTTAAATCGTTTTATTGAAACAAAGATATATTCGATAGCATTTTTTACTTTTGGGTATGTCCACATTGCGATGGAAATTGATTGCACGTATAATGACACAAATCCTCTATAAACACACTACACATAGATTTCACAATATAATTTACTCCAATCATGTAGGGATTATCGTACATTTGATTAACAGCTCATTCGGGCTATACAAATCAGATTACTTTGATTGAATGGAATGGAACTATGTTTCCCAGAATCACAAACAACACGTGACTGATTTGGACAAGTCACGTGACTGTAGCTCATAACCACTGCTGAGCAATAGGATCGAACAATTGATATGGTCACAACCTCATATTCTACAGCTCAATTAGAATGATGAATGCGCAGGTGATTAGTAGTATATTTTGACTAAGAATGAGTAAAGAAATTAATCCGATTCAATGATTAAGAACTACGGTTCCTAGAATTCTATTTATCACATGACCAACAGGGTCAAATCACGTGATTTTATAACCGTTGCTGAGCAACGAGCCGACACTGTAGTGGAATGAGGGACACAATTAGAATCTTCGTAACACTGCGTACTCGCAGGAATCAGATTGTGACATAGAGGTAAGCGCAGTGAGGATGACCATACACATTTTTAGAACACATATCATTCCCTTACTCTAATGCTATACTAACTCTTACAGACGGAATCTTGGGCTCGACACAGAGACCCCACATGCAACTCTCTCAACACCACATGCACTCAATGGTGAGTATTCTCATCATTTATTTGGAGTCCAACTAATTGAATAGACAATCACAAACAGGGATACTTATGATGTATTCATTGTTTAAAAAAATCACAGGTGCAGGTTTCAAACCAACTAGAAGGAATTGTTGGGGACACACTTACCTTGTTAGCATTGGAATGAAGGAAGACCTCTTCCAGCCACTGAATGCCCAGAGGATTTACGCGTGCACAGGTACTGACTAGACTATGGTTTTTCTCTAGTGATTACAACATATATAATAGTATCTAATACTAACATATACACTATAATTTTCATATTACCACCACCAATCGAACACTGAGGCCAATAGATGACGTTTCCATGATTTCACAACGAAATTGTACAGTGAATGGATGAACCAAATTATAAAACTGTGTTAACAAGAAAGATCTTTTGAGAAAATATGTTTTTAATTTGTTTTGATCCTGAAGAAGAGAGACTATATCTCTCGAAACGCATAGAGCTCTGTACTTAATTGTTTGACTTGGTTATTTTAGTTGCTGATCCCTTATAAAATTTAATTGATAAAATGTAACTTATTTGTAAAAAATCTAATGTTGAGATTTAAGTGGATACAAATAATGAAGTGAACAAACTACTGAAACTGAGTTACTTTGAAGAATGACAATATTTGATGCATTTACCTTTTCTATTTTTTGAATCGTTAAATTTAATAACTCCTAAACTACCCAGGAGACCGTTGAAATTTGATTGGAAATATTTTGTTCCATTATTTTATGGTGTGCAGCGGACGGGAGTTCCTATTATCGATAACAATTCTAGTGTGTTCATTATTGTGCTGACTCGTGATACAAGGGTATTTTGTTTTCTCCCCCGCATCATTTACGCTTAATAAGATCTGATGAGCCTTAGAAGCTCCACAGTACTTTTCCTAGACAAAAAGGGTGTGCTTCTTCTCTTTCGTTTTTTGTACTAATATGACTCTGCCGTCTCCATAACGTTATTTGATGTGATTTTCCGCTGAATGCTACACAGTCTGATAACTTGCCTGTATTACACACCACTGTGTCTATCTTGATTTTAGTCCACTACGAGTACATAGATTTCAGCCTACTTAAACTGATTGATTACAGTGCCTATGCCTAATTTAGCCTACTGTGAATAAACTGTTTTTAGCCTGATTTTGAAATCTAGCACACAGTGCCTATGCATATTTTAGCCTAATGAGGTTATCCTGATTTTAGCCTAATTTTGAAATCCAGCACGCAGTGCCTATGCTTAATATAACCTACTGTGAATAGCCTGTTTGAAGCCTGATTTTGAAATATAGCACACAGTGCCTATGCTTCTTTTAGCCTATTGAGAATATCCTGTTTATAGCCTGATTTTAAAATCCAGCACACAGTGCCTGTGCTTCTTTTAGCCTAATGTGAATATCCTGATTTTAGCCTACCTAGACTTGATGTGACCTTGAAATCTAGCACACAATGGCAATGCTCATTTTAGCCTTCAGGTAACCATCCCAACTTTAGTCTATTGTGACCATACTGAACCTCGCCAATTCCGACTATACAGAATCTGTTCTACCTACACGGCCCATGCTGAACCTAGCCTATGTGAACCACTGAGACAAGTATTTCACATATAAACTGCTGTAAACCTACTACACGCACCCTGACTCTGGCTTGACCAAGCAGTCAACTTACCACTAGTTACAGCCCTCCCAATCCAATATATTCAAGCCTATAACAACTGTAGTACAATGTACATCAGCAGAACATGGTTACTATCTGCACTATTGCGGATCACACAAATACTCTTGCTAACCATGGATCAAATTAAATATGCATCCTGTCTCACATTGAACAGAAATACCAGGCTCCGAGCTAGACGCCCTTCCTTCTACAAACCTAAAATGACTAGCAACATTTATTCAAACTGCCGTACCAACCCTAAATACACCATTCCACATACTGCGCATGCACACATTCAAAATAACTCAGGTGTCATAACGAAAGAACACACACCTTTAACTTTGAAATCCCAGAGATTACCTAATACAACAACGATAGCTGGAGCATTTATCAATGCCAGATCTGTCGTGGCTCACGCCATAGAACTAGATGATATTCTAACATCAGACAACCTCAACCTCTTAGCGGTCACGGAAACTTGGTTGCATGAGGCAGCAGGCCCAGCGCTCACATTAGCGATACCAGAAGATTATCAACTCTTAAGTATGGACAGACCCAATTCTAGAGGAGGTGGCCTAGCCATCATTACCAAAGCTAACCTAGACCTAAGACTATCTATGTTACCCCCACTAAAATCCTGCGAATTACTTGTAGCGAAATTGCCTATTTTTCCATGCCGTAGCCTAACCATCTACCTTATATATAGGCCACCAGGACCCATAAGCACATTTGAAGAGGACATATCTAGCCTCTTAGCTAACAACACTAAAGACTCTGGCCAGATAATAATCTTAGGGGACCTCAATTTAGGATTCAATGATCCGGATGACAAACAACCCCAAGTGATAGCCACCATGCTTGAAGAACATGGCTTCACCCAAAAAGTTCTCTCCCCTACCGATGATAAAGGCAGGACACTAGATTGGGTAGCCACCCTAAACTGCTCAACCACCATCACTAAAATAACACCCCAACTTTGGACTGATCACTACTTAATCGACTTCAACTTAACACTCAACAAACAAAAAGATAAAGACAAAATTATGGCACCCTCTCTCCCCACTAGATCTAAGAAAAACATCTCAACTGACAACCTCCTACCTATCATCCTTCCTGTGATGAATGCCCTGCCAAGCAAATCTGACCCAGATACTCTGGTGGACACCTACAATGACATTATGGCTAAGGCCCTATATACTATGGCCCCACTTAAGATACGCAAAAGTAAACAGCAGACTCACCTTAATACCTGGTTCTCCCCTTACCTTAAAAAACTTAGATTGGAAAAAAGGAAATTAGAAACTGATTGGCAACATTCCCCAACAGAGGAAAATAAACTAAAACTAAAACTGTATGCCAAAAACTACAAGAAAGAAATTATCCAAACGAAAAAAGAAGTCTACAATGAAAGAATACCCAAAGCAGGTTCCAATACTAAGGAACTATTTGCGATCCTTCGGGAACTAGAATCACCCATACCATCACCAGATAACGCACCCAAAGACATACAATGTTGTACCAGCATTCATAATGCCCTAGCTAATACAATAAAAACACTACAAACTAAAATTACAGCCGAAGAAGCCTTGCTCTCTCTCGCTGAAACACTAACTACCACCATTCCAAATGACAAGTTTGATTTAGTCCCCATTCAAACTCTGCAAAATGTCCATTCTGGAAACTGAAAAAAATCATTGCCTCCCTAAAACCATCAAACTGTAAAGGTAACAACTGTCCAGCCCAAATAATTTGGGTTGCGGCCAGAGATCTAGCCCCTTTTATATCCAAACTCATCAACAAACATTTTCACTAATAAAAACCTATAAAATTCCATGAAAAAAAGGTTGTTGAAGGGACGTTAAGGTTAAGTTGCACTAATAAAACATATGTAATTCACTGAAAAAAAAACATTTTTAAAGGACATTATGTTGCAATGTAAAATAAAAAAACAAAGAAATTCACCAATTGTAGTAAGCTGTGTAACCATAACTCACCGCACCACCACTGTGCACTGCTAAAACTAAATCCCAGGACATCAAAGAGGACATCACAAATGGCATAATTGATGACATCACTGATGACATCACCTATCTTGGTGGTTGTTTTTCTTCAGTGACAGTGAACTTTTTAAGAAGATGATTTATTCTGGTTATACTGCATTGAAAACATGATACACATACTCTAAAGGTGCTGTATATGTAAACATTAAACTTGTGCTATGTTCTTAAGGTACTTTCCTTGGGGTTTGGCCTGAGCTATACGGGACAATAAGCAGGCATAAGACAGTCAATTCATTTTTTATACATGATGATGTCATTTCTGGTCATGGTGTTTCTTTCCGCATTGAAGTTATAAGCTGACGAACTCCTCTTCCAATGGGAAAGCAAACTTAGCCATAAGTACAGGGTTGTTATTGCTGACCTTGTAATATATTATAGTGCGGGAGTCGCCGCATTATAGTTAAGGTGTGTAGTGAGTACCATAGAAAATTTAAAAAAAATTACTAATAACTTTTGATTTGAAATTTTTAGACAACTTTATAGATACAGGCCCTCCCAGACGTGCCATTTTGGGAAGGATTCATTAAGAAATAAAAAAGGTATTAAGAAAACAAAAATGCTTTCGGCCTCGTCCTCTATTAATTTTCTCATAGATAAAAAAGGTCAATATGTGCCAGACGGCACAGCGAAAAACCCTGAATGGAATTGGACCAGGTCCTAAACGACATGGGCACGAAGTGAAACTTGCAATCCTTTTAGGGTCTGGAGTTATGATGTCGAGTATTTTTTTAAATACTTGACATAGAAGAGGTACACCCTCTCCCCCCCAAAAAAAACGAAATATCCCCCATGTTGCTTTGCAGGATAGGCTTTTTAGAAATGAAAAAGCTGCCATCTTTTTTTTCCAATAGGAGAGATAGCTGCAGCTATACTCCGAACATCGGAAAAAGAAAAGAAGAAAAAAGGTGAGGGAATGCGCCAGGTGTGATCTGGGAGTTGGAGGTGGGCTATGGACTGAGTTTACAGCCCAAAGTGTTCCTGTAGTCGTGGGTATTCGGTCTGATAATCGTGGCTACCAAAGAAACGGGATCAGTCAATGAATGTGTGTCACGCAGAACAAGTGTTTGAGGGATTATGGAAGAGCGATGGGGCGGAGATGGGAGTTTGTGGGAGTAGGAGGACCTGGCCATGAGGAGAGGGGCACTTGGTGAGTGAGAGGAGATCCAGGGCAACATTTTTTATTCTGCTGTTTGTTCCGATAATCACGCTTATTAAAACAACCCATAATCGAAGCTATATGTAGTACATTGGTATTATAGGTGCAGTCATGGAGAAAATGTCAACACAAAAAAGGACATCTATGCACTTGCACAGTTCTTGTGTTTTGTTAATTTGAAAAGGTGCGGAATGTAGAAGGTTGAACTATCATTTATGCAGCATATGGTAGTTGCCTTCAATGATGTCTTGGCTGTGACCCAGAGGATATTTTTGTGTACATCATACTAATTAAATGTTGCTAAATGTCCAGCAGTCTCATGGTAAAATTGACTAATGCGCCCTTTTATTTCTATTGTATGTATGTATTGTGTAGTACAATCACATTTAAAGCGAGATGATCAACCAGAGCCACTCAAGTCACTGCATGAGCATTGTGGTGTCTCCCATGCTGTAGAGAAAAACACACACAAAGATGCACAAGGATCCCAGCAACAGGGAGCAGAGGCAACACCGCAAGCTACCTGTCAATTTTTTATTGCCAGTTTGATGTCTAGAAAAGTTTAGGTGTTTACGGAATGTATGAACATGTTTATCATTATTGCTGGAGCTTCTACTGAATGTCCACTCATGTTTCAATTATTAAATGTGTCGTTATTGTAAAAGTGCACCCTCTGCGATAGTTAGAATCCAAAGCCACCTCTTTTTGCAAGGCGACACGTCGGAACACGCATTGATCATCATCACATGGCTGCTTTCTTACAGAAGATGAACACAGAGCTACCTGCGTGCCTGGTCCCAGAATAAAAAGGAGAGGAGGAAGTAGAAGAGCGCTTTGATGTGCATCATTATATCCTGGCTTCTCGCTTCATTCTGAATGACACTTTCACGCAGACCGAAAGAGCATGGCTGCCCTCTGTGCGTTCTGCCCCTTTCCCTCCACCCACTGAGTGCTTTGAATCAGCGTCATGACTGATGGACAAGAATAGGTTGATTGTGCTGAAAGACAGCCGCCGCCTCGCTCAAATGGCCTGAAAGTCTCCATTGCCATTTCGAGAGGGTGCAGTGTAGAAGTGTAATTAGGGTCTTTAACATGTGCCTACTTCTCAAACTTGCTTCAGCTTATCGCTCACCATTGAAAATATGCTTCTGCCGAAATATAAAATACAGCGGCATTGAACTAATATGTGCATTTGCAAATGGAACCATTTTACAGAAACGTGAACGACTTGTGACTGAATCAGAGTTTACTCCAATACGCTTTTCCTGGGATGCACATTTGGTGATATTTTTAGAGCCCAATTAGAGCATTCCCTTTCTTTGTTTTCTAGAAAAAGGTGAATATTATTTGTTTTTGAGAGTAAACTAATTCTAAAAAAAAAACATTTTTTGACTTTTACCAATCCTTAATATAATTGGAGTTTTCATTGAATCATGCGTGTCTATGCAAATTGAAGACATATGTTTAGCCAGTTGCCCAGTGATTCAGGGATCCACAGATGTATAGATTTAAATTAATGTGGATTCTATTATAATCACATTGAAGAATGCATTTACGGCATTTCATGTTTTTTTTTCTTCTGGGGATCCTGTTAAAAAGTAAAATTTAAAAAAAAAGTTTAAAAATAGAACTCGAATAACGAGACACTTCAAAAAGAAGGACAAATGAGAAAATTAGGGAATAATGACGTTATGTGTCACGCTGATGTCATTTCATTGGAACCTCGGTAAGAATGGTGTCTACTAAGTCCTGCAACTAAATTATTAAAGACAAGAATATATGTGAGTCACTCGGCTTTCTAGGATTCGAAAAAATGTGCCCTGCTAACCCTTTTCAGCGTGTACGTTTTCGTCTGTTTGCTTTTCTCAAAGAAGTCTGATTTCAAGCACCAATGGTTTGGTTTTGATTCGGAAACACGTACAAAAACGCTGCATCCAACCAATTTAAGCAACGCTGTTGCAAGGCAATTGTCGGCAGCACACAATCCTACAGACAAGCCAAATGCAATTGCCTTATTATTTCAGCGATTTATAGAATGTGGCGCAGAAAAGTTGCAAGCGCTGTGTGCCGAGAAGGATTGTGCATAGGAATGATTGCGCGGCACGCGTATTCATGGATTTTCCGAAGCATCAGTAGCCGTAGTGCAAGGATCAGCAAGCTGCACCAATAACGTCCCCAACACGTCCCCACAAGAAGTAAAAAGCAAGTGAAATGCCCAACAAGGAGCAAGCCTCCGGCCCCTACCTGGGCCAGCATACAACCCCCCTTGCGAAATTGTGTGAAAACTATGCGTGAACCCCGGCCACACCCCAGCATAATTGCGCAAAACCACCTCACAATCCACGGCCACACCTCAGCCAAATAGCCTGAAAACTCAGCGTGATCCCCAGCCGCACCCCAGCGTAACCACGTGAAAACACCTCACAATCCCCAGCCGCACCCCAGCCAAATCATGTGAAAACTTTGCACGATCCCCAGCCGCACCCAAGCGTAATCGCTTGAAAACACCTTGCAATCCCCGGCCGCACCCCAGCCAAATTGCATGAAAATTCTGCGTGATCCCGGCCGCACCCCAGCGTAATCACATGAAAACACCTCGCAATCCCCGAACGCACCCCAGCCAAATCACATGAAAATAGCGCGATCCCTGGCCACAATCCAGCGTAATCACCCAAAAACACCTTGCAATCCCCGGCCGCACCCCAGCCAAATTACATGAAAAATCAGCGTGAGCCCCGGCCGAACCCCAGCCAAATCGCGTGAAAACTTCATGGTCCCGGGCCGCAGCCCAGTGCAATCGTGCAAAAACACCTCGTAATCCCCAGCAGCACCCCAGCCAAATTGTGCGTCTGCACCTCGCAATCTGCGGTAAGCAGACCCCTCCTGATGGGACACCCCTACCCAAGCCCCCATCACCTGTGAACCCACCCTGCAAGCAGCCCTCTCCACATGGGACACACCCACCCCTCCCCCATCACCCATGACCCCACCCTGTGTAAGAGGATTCAATTCAACACTACAGCTAAGTCAATGCCTAGTCTGGGATACTGAATGGAAACCCTTATTGATATATCTTTACGTCCAGTTCATGCGTTCTGGATGACTACCCCTATATAACACCCCTCTCTTGGAATCCCCCTGACCCCACTGAGCCACGAAGTAGTTCTGTTTTGCAAGTTTAAATGGTTTATTTGATAATTTAAACAATATATATATATATATATATCACACTTTATAATAAATTAATAATTGAATATCACACTTAATCTGAGCAGTAATCAATAATGGATAGTCCGGCACTAGCACACTTCTTTATAATCAATGATGAGTGGTTATAGGATGGATACGATAGCAACAATACTTTTATGGTTTCAAATGGATGCAATGTGGAATGAAATGCAGTACAGAAAATAACTTGATAGGATTTCAGCAAAAGACAATGTAATCACTTTCTTGGACAATTCACCCCCCCTTTTATGCACTGTAAGGAGATGAAGATGACACAGTTCTTAGGAATGCAATCAAATAGAATTCAGTTCAATTCCCCCCCAGCAGTTTATACAACAGATAGGAGTTTTGAAACACAGGCAAAATGCTTTGAATATGGTGACAATGCAGTGAGAAATATGCTGAAAATGGTTTTAATTCCCTTTAGGAGGTTATGGGTGAGTGAAATATACTTGGGATGAGTTCAGGCTCACTTTAGCAAGGATCTAGGAGTAACTAGCAGGTTAAACGAATTTTGGCAAAGGAAAGCAATGAAGCTGCTGTTCTCACACGTGGCTGGATTTTTAACCAAATTGCAAATCGCGGTAAAATTCGCGAGTGCGAGAATCGTAATTACGGCAAAAGTATGAGGAGTAGGAAGTCGGTTCTAGGCTTGTTGAAAAGCTGAGATTCTAAGCTTTCAGAGGAAAGTTCCTAGCCCAAACGGTTCCAGAGATACGGACGATTAAATAAAGGTAGTTTTTCGGATTTGAAATTTTAAAAGTTCAAAGCGACAGGTTACAGCTTGCAGCTAGAAAATGACAAGTGACAGCTTTGCAAATGACAGGTGACAGTTAGGAGGCAGTGCTGGTTAGATTAAAATAGATTGAATTATATTATTTTAACTAAGAGATTGGTTCTGCACAGTTCTGCTAGGTACTCACAATATAATTTTAAAAGGAATGGGCCTCGCCACGGATCTGGTCAACAGGTTTTCTTCACTCGCCACGGACGGTTTCTGCGCACAGCGTCTGGGTCAGCTCTACTCTGCTGGTCTGGTCTGGGTCTCTGGTTCTGATCAGGTCTGTGGGTCCGGATACAGAGGTCTCCGGTTCAGCTGGTCTCTCTCTGGATACAACACTGCTCTCTGGCAAATGGCAAGAGTTCTTGCAAAGAATTCAAACAGCTCGCCTGGCTGTGAATAGTGGCAATGATTTGAGGCCTGCTAAAGAGGGATTTAGCTTGTAGTTGACCTCTCTGCTACAAATTCTGAAGTAAAGTCTTGGTCTCTGGAAGGTGGATAGATTGAAGTCTCTATGTTGGCTCTCTGGAGGTTGATGGAGGTAAAGTATGGATTTTCCTGGCAGAGCGTCCCGCAGCAGGTGGAATAGAAATCTCCTCTCTAGCTTCCAGTGGCTCTTTTTATGTCTTTTGAAAGTGGGTGTGTGTGCAGCATCACTAGCCAGCCCCTCTCTCAAATGCCCATTGGTCAAGCTTTCCTTTCTCTCTTGATTGGGGAAAAGAAGTGGAGTGTCAGAGCGATGTCATTTAATGGCTTGCAGAAAGGACACTCCCCTGTCAAATTACACACAATCTATATTTGACCTAAAGACATATTTCATAGATACACAGAAGTTTGAAATTACATGCACCCATCACATATCACATGAGGTATACCCTGTTCAAACTCTGCTCTTCCTGGGGGCTTGGGTTCAAAAATGGCAACATATTTCACTTTTTGGTCGGGTTACCAATATTGGATTTGTCCCCGCATTTACACCAATGTTCGCAAAGCATGTGGGCATTAGGTGGTGGAGTGTCAGATTTTTAACATACATACATTTAGAGTAATATCCTCTTTTCCGCTAAAAACCCCCCTGAACATACCACCGGGTCCTAACACGTCTTCAAATGTGCACAGAAAAATCACAAGAATAATGATATCACTTATAACATTTTCACAAGTCCGCTCTATGAATGATCCATCTTTTTAGATTTATGTTCTGGCCCCAAAGGGGTGTGGTTTCCCAGGTCACATGGTGTAGAAACCAGTTTATCCAGTTTCTGCCAAGCTCAGAGACCCTGCCCCTCCCAGCTTCTGCCAAGAGGAAGCTATTTTACGGTCCCCCTAATAAACCATCTGCCTGGGCCCTGGAAGGCCCATTGTTCAAAAGGAAGCCATTTACGACTACCCTAATAAACCATCTGCCTGGGCCCAGGACAGGCCTTTGTTCAACTCCCTGTAGCTGCTCCACCCCTAATCTAATCAGAGAGGTGACAACTCCTTTTGGCAAGGGGAAGAGTGGCTGAGCAGGTTTTAACTCCTGTGGGGGTAGATGTCAGGCAGAATTCAGTTCCTTAAGCCAGGTCCCAGCTAATGTCACTTCTAGTTACCCAGTTTTCTGCATTCAAATAAACTAACAATTTTTACACATGCAGCTAGAATGCTGATTCTAAGTTTAAAACTATGACATTTAAACAATTGAAACCTATGTGACACTCAAAAGTAGGTCACTCATTTCTTTTAAACATTTAGATTTTTAGTGTCTTTCAGTCCAAATTTACTTAAACTGCTGAAATCCACAGCTCAGCCAGTTTTGCTATGAACATTATTTTAGGCTCATCCTCTTTCCAGATTTTGTATGCCCACAAGACTTTATTCTGTCAAATGTCTGCTGGTGTTCAGTGAGATTGTTGGATATTCTGCAATGTTTGAAATGGGCATTCTGAGCTTGCCTTCAGAGAAACAAAGGGTGGCTTTTAAAGTGCTTTCTAGCGAACAGGCACTGCTGTTTTTCTCTTTGGCACCCCATTTCACTCATGGCTCTTCTGACCCAGCACACCCGCACCGGGGGGTGGCAAGTCAGGCAACCATTTTGGTGTGCGCACAAACTGCGCGGTTTTCATAGATTCTGGCGCACATGTGGGCTTTTTCGGCCATCTTGGATTTCCGAAGCCCACAGCACCAAATGTTGTAGCATAATAGTCCAAACGTGGGTCAGAACACCCAACACCTGCAGGCAGCCCCCTCCACATGGGACACCGCAGCCCCCATCACCCATGACGCCCTCCTGCAGGCAACTCCTTCCACATGGGACACCCCAGCCCCCATCACCTGTGACACCATCCTGCAGACAGCCCCCTCCTGACTGGACATTACCTGCATACTGGACGCTGACATAGTGACACATCATCACTCCATCGATGGTGTGTTGTGCACCTTGACTGCCGTGTTGTGACACCACCCCAAATATCCACTGGAAAATGTATCCTGCAAACACAAATAAATGCATACACCCGGCCCACAACCATAAGTGTGGCAGCTGCTGAAACACAATTTCTGTCCACAACCATATCCCAACATACACATGTAACAAGTTAATGGTACAGTGAGGCACTGCTGTCCATATGAAAATGTCATGTCACAAATCCCCATGGAGAAAAAGTCAGACAATGACAGAATAAAAATAAGCCTCTATGTGTGCCACATGAACAAACACTGCCCAGGTGTGTCAAAACCTGAGACTCGATGTGCTGCTATTACCAGAACAGATTTCCTAATAAACACATCACTGTTCCTCCCATGTATGAAGGGTATGATATGAAATCAGATAAAATGATATGGCATTCATAATGCGCCTATACACACGTTTTTGAAGATGCAACGAGCCAGGGGAGGGGGAACAGGGTGAAGACAGAGACACTGATCTTGCTAGGTCAGGTGACATTGAGATGGCGCAAGTGCATGGAAGTGGGGAAGGTGAAACGTGCGGTGGCAAGGGGAGGGGGCAGTGCAGTACATGGGAAGGACATCATAACAAATACAATAACAATGAAAATCATCAAAGTGCAGCCAGCTGGTGGCAAGTGCAAGGCTAAGTGCAGACATCAGGTGTCAAGTTCAGGTAGGGTGCTGTAGGAATACAGAAAAACAGTCCAAGTGCTGGGTATGCTAGGGAGGCAGTGTGGGTGTGCAAGTGGCTGGTGAGGGGTCCTTGGCCCGAGGTCAGAGGATGGCCAGGTGACCAGTGCAGATACAGACAGGAGTTCAGCAGGGGAGAGGAGACCGAATGCACAAGCAAAGAGGAATGACTTGAGATCTGACTGAGTACATGGCAATTAGACAGTGAGCCATGCACCGAGACAGCTGCATTGGTCTGCCGATGTGTAAATCCAAAGTAATGCCAATATTGCGTGGCAGTGCAAGAGGTAGACCAACACCAGAGACAATGATAACTGCACAAACTCATGCTGGTAAAGGTGAAAGCACGGCATGTGTGTTACAAAGCATTAAGCAAATCATGTGCCAATATCCTGAACATGTAACACTCCCAGTCACCCCACCCACTCCCTCACAAACACAGCAAGAGCCAATACACAGAGATGCTGCACATGTGACAGCAAGTCCCATTTTACCATGCACACCCAAACTCCCCCTTCATATTCCTCCACCGGTCAGTCACATGTGTATATTCACCATGCAAATGGATACCAAACATGACACATGCATGCAAGTAACCACACACATGACCAACGACGGTCAGAAACTAAACAGACTAACAAACCGGCACACTGGCAAAAAAACTGTGAGAAACAATGGCCCTCATCACAAGGTTGGCGGAATGGGTTTACCGGCACCGGTAAAGGTGCCAGTGCCAGTAAACCCATTCCGCCCTACCACGTGGTCTCCTTGCGGGACCCGCAACAGGCCCGTTGTTAGCTCCATCCCCATTCCCATTGAGCCCTATGGGGGCTCGAATGGGAATGGGGATGGACCGGGTCTGGTTTCCTCGGATGGGGAATTACTGGGTCCGCCAAGGTTGCGATGGCCGGGTAAGTCCTCATTTGAGGAACCCGGGCCCGGAATGCGGTAAGGAGGCAACCATGCCGCTAAAAGCGGCATGGTTACCTCCAACCTCCTGATGAGGGCCAGTGACTGTAAGTTAATCAAATAAGTTATATTGAACAGTTGTATTGTGCTCATACACAGTGTAAATTAAAGACCAAAATATGTACATGAAAAAAAATGAAAAAATGCAAACATTTCCATATCCATGAAATTATTTACAATACCATTACAAATCAAAACATAACCATTAACGCATTGGTGAAAAAAAAAGACCAATAAAACTATTTACACAATAAACATGGAGTAATGTCCAAAGTCCACTCCAAATAATAAAATAATTAAAAAGGAAACCCACACATGAAGAACTATGTACAAACATGTAATATCCCAAAGCTCCAAATAATGAATAAAGTCAACAGAAACTTATACCTAAAAAAATAATGATTTACAAAGGCAGGGGGCTAGTCCTTCTTACCAATCTCACTCAATGTCTCAGCCAGGTCATCATCGAACAATGCATCCAATTCCCCTATCAGGCCCCCGTTCTCTACACGAGAGCTTGCAAGGACTCCAGCATGGTCCTCTCCATCCCCTCCCACTCCCTGTAAGTATCGTCGAGGACCTCAGCCCGCCTCTCTGCTCGATGCAGTGCAATCTCCGCCCTGGTTATGGTGAGTCTGGCATCCCGAGCCCGCTGTCTCTCTTCCCCGATTTGCTACCCGTACCGCACCAACACGGAAGACATCCTTGTGTGAAGGTCCAGATTTGTGTCTTGCCTGTCGCCTGATAACTGCCCCCTTTCAATGGTACGCCCTGAGTCAAGGAGCCTCCTACTCAGGCTGATGAGATAACCAGGGGCCGTCTGGCACGTGCCCTGATCCAGAGTGCCTGCACTCCCTCCATTGCCATTGCTCCTGTCATTGCCTCGATCGGCGTGGAGACCACCTCGGCTGATCTAAAGTTGACTCCCAACTCAGGCAGGGATGTGATCTCCACCATACGGGCCGACGTGGTTGGGACAGGTACACAGGAGGCCTTTGTGGTATCTGGGCTGGAATAAGCCTCGCAGGACGACTGGCGCACAGAGGAGCAAGACGAGGCGGGGGTTGCATAACTGGACAGCCCACACAGCCAATTCGAAACCAGGAACATTGCTAGCCAGTTCAGGAGATGCCAGACCTCATTGTGATGATGTGCAAGCCCACAATTGTAAACCTGCACATCATCACAAATGGCACCTGTACGCCTCGCGATACCAGCTAGCTGGGATTCCACTCTGACTCGAATGGCCAGATCCGCAGGCATTGGCATGTCAGTTGTGTGGAAACATCCAACACCTGCTGATAGGTCCGGCAAGGGGCATGCCAGCAGGTGCATGCTGGTGCAGGCGCTTGCCCAGGGGCAGGATTTGGCAAAGACTCCTCCAAGGTGACCTGCATTGCCTCCTGCCCCTGACTCTGGACTGAACCAGTCACACCCACCTCAACACTCCCGCCGGTCCCCATGGACTGGGCTGATATGGCCTCCTCCTCCTCCCCCGCCAACCTAGATGCCCCCCCAGCATCTTCCGCAGTGGATTGCCCCTGTGTGTGCTCACCTGTCCCCCCGCTGCCAAGGGGTCCATATCCACCTTCGCCCTCTTGGACCCCTCCTCAGCAGCTGTGGCCAATGTTTGAGACACGGCACCAATCTCCTCTCTCCCTGATGATGTTGATGCCAGGGGGGGTGACTGGGCCTTGCTTCTCTGCCTGGTGGAGGCATCCCTGCTGCCTTTCTCCCCAGCACTTACTCCGCCCTCTTCTTCCAACACCACTGTGGATAAGGAGACATAGAACACAAATATCAGGGTACTGCACCTACGTCTGTTTGGCACAAAACATATGTGCATGAAGTACACGGCCAAAGGTCACAACCATCATCAACCCTCCACAACACACAGGTACATGCAATTTACATACATGCACATACATGTCTGTCCTTCACATCCTTGGACATGGCACTGTCACCACTTACAAATTGTGCATGCTACACACACACATGTGTAATGGGACATACACATGTCATGCGCACACATCACCTGACAGTGCTGAAGCAGTGCACTGAGCTATCACATCAGAGTCCCCTCCACATCAATCAGGCAACAAGAGTAGGCCACACATTGAAATGCACCAGTTACATCCATCCAGGAGTGATGGCCAGTCACACAGTCACATCTCAGACACATACACATGTTGACGACAACACCGATGTTTCACACCTCTCACAGAGGCACGTCTCAGACACATGTAAGAAACCACTTGCACCTCTTAATATGCTGCAGTACAACACACTTTGCAAAAGTAACACCGTTGGAATCACGCATGCTTTATTGAACACATGTGCAGCACTGTCTGGGATATTTGCCGTAAGGGCAAGGTGCACACTTATTTATTTTTTATTTATTTATTTCCATTTATAAAGCGCGCATATGCCCTAGGGCATCGTGGCACTGTTACATCATATTCACTTGGTTGCAGGCAAAAGCAGTGTACAGTTCTCCGTTCAGGGTCATACATATTAGGCGACAAAAGGGTCATACATATTAGGCGATAAACAGTTCCTTGGTTATAGTGGAACAAACAGTTAGTTGAATAATATGGTTTTCAGAGCCTTTCTAAAGGCTATGAGTGATGTTTCCTTCCTGAGTTTGGGGGATAGTAGGTTCCAAGATTTTGGTGCCAATACTTCAAAGCTAGTACCGCCGGCTTTGGCTCTGTTAAAGACAGGGACCGCGAGTTGGTCAGAGTAGAGTTCTCGCTTGGGTCTGAGTGATTGTGCAGGGTGTATCCGATCAGCTAGGTATCGGGGCGCTGATTGGGAAAGACATCTGTGTGTGATTGTGTGCACCTTGAACAATATGAGTTATTTGATATGGAGCCAGTGGGCATCTTGTCTGGCCTGGGAGATATGCTCTCTCCTGGGGATACTGAGAGCAGCTCGGAGAGCATTATTTTGCACAATTTGTAGCCTGTTAATGTTCTTGGCAGATGTACCTAGCAGAAGGACATTGCAATAGTCCAGTTTGGCTCCTATGGTGGCTCTGGCAATTTTGAGACAGTTCTTGGCGGAGAGTTAGGGTTTTACCGCGTTGATGATTTTAGTAGTGTGAGCTGCTGATGAGGAGATGTAGCTAACTTGTCTATTCATGGAGAGGGTGGAGTCAAGAAAGACTCTGACTGTTTTCACTGCAGCTGAGACTGGGATGACAGTGTTTTCAGTGCTGAAATTGCTGTATTTGGTGTCCAGTTTTTTTAAGGTTTCCTTGGGTCCTACAATTAGGAGTTCCAATTTATCCCCGTTAAGGCATAGGCCGTTTGCTGCCATCCAGGCCTGGATGATTGCATATGTCTGCTGTATTGTTCTGAGGTCTTTCTCGTAGTCACCAGATAGAGGGAGAAGTATTTGTGTGTCGTCGGCATAATTGGTGAACGTTATGCCAAGAGATTCCAGGTCATTAAATAATGGTAGGGTGAAGAGGTTACAGAGGGTTGGCGAGGTGCATGAGCCTTGAGGCACTCCACAGCTGATGGGCGAGGGAGTGGCTGATGCCTGGTCTGAGAAGACCCTCATGGCATGGCCCTCTAAGAAGGAAATTATCCATTTAGTGGCTTTGTGAGAGAAGTGGGCAGAGTTAATGAGGTGGTTTCCTAGTGTACACTCCCACCATACATCAACATGCACATGCACAGTGGAGGACAGCAACACATGGGCACGCACCTGACGATTCCAGACAGTGCTGCAAATCACTGACCTGGGTGTGCAGCGCCGGGTAAAACCTCTCCAGGACCCACATCTACATGGTGTTGGCACCAGCCTGGAGGAAGCAATGGGGCTTGTTGTGGGTTCTGGACTTCAGGTCCTCCAAGAGCTTGTGCACATGCTGGTAGTCATGGGGTGCCACCTCCTCCGTGTTGATGGCACCCACAATCTGATCCCAGATCAGCTTCCATCCTTCCTTGCAGACTTGCGTTGCAGGGTTGAAGAAGGTATCATAATGCCCCAGCACATGCTCCACCAGGATGTCAGCTTCCCTGGC
Source organism: Ambystoma mexicanum (assembly GCF_040938575.1). Lineage (NCBI taxonomy): Eukaryota > Metazoa > Chordata > Amphibia > Caudata > Ambystomatidae > Ambystoma > Ambystoma mexicanum. The sequence continues at coordinate 1,209,342,170 of NC_090932.1, forward strand.
TGTGAAGATGACAACCCTCTGCCTCGCTGCCATGGGTTTGCCACTTCTTGCCTCTGGAGATGTTTGCTCAGACATGGCAACCCACGAGGCAGGTGTGGGTTGGCAAGGTGGTCCTGGGGCTGGGCTGTGGAGTGGTGGTGAAGTTCTGGCATGTTGGGAGTCTTCTGAATCAGCTGAGGTGGTCACAGGGATGAGGTCAGGAGCACTGGCAATGGCTTGACAGCAGGCACACACAGTGGGCAGGCAGCAGCAAATAACTCGTAGGAGGCAGCTCAGGGCAGTAGGAGGCAGGTAAAATGGCTCATAGGCAGGAGTGTGTGGGTCGTCCGTGTTACTCGCGTGGGCAGCCGGAAACAGAGTGATGGTTACTTTGCATGTGCAAAATTAGCACGTATACGTGAAATCAGAGGAAAGGGCTTAATTGCGTAAGTTATAAGACACACAATGGCCATTGGACGTTGGCATTCAGATTCAGGATAAAGGAGTGCGTAGGAGAATATCACACAGCTTGTGCGAGTTGGAGCGGACGGACGTGTGGACTTCGGAGATTTTTGGGGTGCCATTGCATTTTGTTCACTACTGTGACAGTGCAAATTTCTTATTTAGGTGGGGGATTTGCTTCTGAGCACACATGCGTGTATTTTTATTTTTTTGAGGCTAACGGTGAGTCGCGTATGCATTGTTCATACTCTGGCTGCACCTGTGTATCACGTACCCCCATTGTTAACATCACAGTGGCTTTCATAGGCTTTGTGTGTGCATTTGTTGTGTTGCTGGGTACCACAGCATACAGCATAACACTTTTTCCTTTCACATGAGCTACCAAGGGGTCACGTACACCATTTTATGATATTTGGGATACCTGTGCATTACGCGTCCCGTTTATTATTTCACATGGTGTAATATTGAGCGTTGCTGGGCCATACTAGTCGTTTTGCATCACATACCCTACCCCCTCACTGCAGTTGTTCAGGGCAATTGCTTGAGTGCCTCCCATTGTACTAATCCATTTATACGATGGTTGGCAAGGCCCCAAGAGGGAAAGGTGTCAGATGTGACTGAGGTGGCCAGGGTCGGGGAGGACCAGGGAGAGCTGTGCAACACTCCCAACAGAGTCAGAGAGCTGCAGGTGATGCTGCTGTGACCTGCACCCTGGGTCAGGGAGCTGCAGGGACATCTTCTCTCCCCGGCTCCCAGGTTGAGGCACCTGCAGGAGCAGCTCCTGTCCCCAACAACCAGGGTCAGAGAGCAACAGCAGTATCTGTTGTCACCCCGCCCCCCCAGTGACACAGACACACAGGGGCAGCTGATGCCTGTGTGTCCAAGGGGAAGGGACGGCAATGCAAAACATCTGACCCCAGCACCCTGTGTCAGGGAGCTGCAGGGTCATCTGCTCTCCCCTGCTCCCAGGTTGAGGCACCTGCAGGGGCAGCTCCTGTCCCCAACAACCAGGGTCAGGGAGCAACAGCAGTATCTGTTGCCCCCCATCAGGGACTTGGACACGCAGGACAGCTGATGCCCATGTGTCCAAGGGGAAGGGGCAGCAATGCAAAACACCTGGACCCAGCTCCCAGGTTAAGGGACCTGCAGAGCCAGTATCTGACCCAACATCAGTGGGTGATGCCATGGCCCAGGCCACTAGTGGTCCAGCCCCTTATGCTCTGAGTGGTCCCAGCCACAAAGGGTCCGCTCCACCTTCAAAAAGGCAGAAGCATGCAGAACAGGGAAAGGCTCAATCCCAAAGCACGGCAAAGGAGACCACCACGTCGAGGAAGAGGGAGCACCCATAGGCCTGCTCAGTGTATGGTCCACTGGCAGCAAGTCACGGATGGCATCAATGCCTTGGGGAATGAGAGGCGCATGGCTCGTGAGGTCATGAAGCAGTGGTATGACCTCCACTGTCAAACCAAAAAAAGCTGCGTGCCAACCTTGCTTCTGCTATGGTGACTGGAGGTGGGTCACTGCAGGAGGTGGAGCTCACTCTGCATGAAGAGGCCATGAGCAAGTGGATTCATGTGGATCAGGTCCATGGCATGGGAGGCCTGCCAGATTATGCATGCAAGTAACCACATACATGACCAACGACGATCAGATACTAAACAGACTAACAAACCGGCACACTGCCAAAAAAACTGAGAAACAATGGCCCTCATCACAAGGTTGGCGGAATGGGTTTACCGGCACCGGTAAAGGTGCCGGTGCCGGTAAACCCATTCCGCCCTACCACATGGTCTCCTTGTGGGACCTGCAACGGGCCCGTTGTTAGCTCCATCCCCATTCCCATTGAGCCCTATGGGGGCTCAATGGGAATGGGGATGGACAGGTTCCGGGTCCCTCGGATAGGGAATTACTGGGTCCGCCAAGGTTGCGATGGCCCGGTAAGTCCTCATTTGAGGAACCCGGGCCTGGAATGCGGTAAGGAGGCAACCATGCTGCTAAAAGCGGCATGGTTACCTCCAACCTCCTGATGAGGGCCAATGACTGTAAGTTAATCAAATAAATTATATTGAACAGTTGTATTCAGCTGATACACAGTGTAAATTAAAGACCAAAATATGTACATGAAAAAAAATAAAAAAGTACAAACATTTTCATATCCATAAAATTATTTACAATACCATTACAAATCAAAACATAACCATTACTGCATTGGTGAAAAAAAAAGACCAATAAAACTATTTACACAATAAACATGGAGTAATGTCCAAAGTCCACTCCAAATAATAAAATATTTAAAAAGGAAACCCACACATGAAGAACTATGTACAAACATGTAATGTTCCAAAGCTCCAAATAATGAATAAAAACAACATAAACTTATACCTAAAAAAAAATGATTTACAAAGGCAGCGGGCTTGTCCTTCTTACCAATCTCACTCAATGTCTCAGCCAGGGCATCATCGAACAATGCATCCAATTCCCCTATCAGGCCCCCGTTCTCTCCATGAGAGCTTGTAAGGACGCCAGCATGGTCCTCTCCATCCCCTCCCACTCCCTGCAAGTATCGTCGAGGACCTCAGCCTGCCTCTCTGCTCGATGCAGTGCAATCTTTGCCCTGGCTATGGTGAGTCTGGCGATCTGAGCCCGCTGCCTCTCTTCCCCGATTTGCTACCCTTACCACACCAACACGGAAGACATCCTTGTGCGAAGGTCCACATTTGCGTCTTGCCTGTCGCCTGATAACTGCCCTCTTTCAATGGTATGCCCTGAGTCAAGAAGCCTCCTACTCAGGCTGATGAGATAACCAGGTGCCGTCGGGCACGTGCCCTGATCCTGGGTGCCTGCACTTCCTCCATTGCCATTGCTCCTGTCATAGCCTGGATCGGCGTGGAGACCACCTCGGCTGATCTAAAGTTGAATCCCAACTCAGGCAGGGATGTGATCCCCACCATACGGGCCGACGTGGTTGGGACAGCTACACAGGAGGCCTTGGTGGTATCTGGGCCGGAAGAAGCCTGGCAGGACGACTGGCGCACAGAGGAGCAAGACGAGGAGGGGGTTGCATAAGTGGACAGCCCAAACAGCCAATTCTAAACCAGGAGCATTGCTAGCCAGTTCAGGAGATGCCAGACCTCATTGTGATGATGTGCAAGCCCACAATTGTAAACCTGCACATCATCACAAATGGCACCTATACGCCTCGTAATACCAGGTAGCTGGGATTCCACTCTGTCTCGAATGGCCAGATCTGCAGGCATTGGCGTGTCAGTTGTGTGGAAACATCCAACACCTGCTGATACGTCCGGCAAGAGGCATGCCAGACCTATCCGGCATGGTGCAGGCGCTGGCCCAGGGGCAGGATTTGGCACAGACTCCTCCACGGTGACCTGCACTGCCTCCTCCCCCTGAGTCTGGACTGCACCAGTCACACCCACCTCATCACCCCCGCCGGGCCCCATGGACTGGGCTGATATGGCCTTCTCCTCCTCCCCCGCCAATCTAGATGCCTCCCCAGCATCTTCCGCAGTGGATTGCCCCTGTGTGTGCTCACCTGTCCCCCCCATTGCCAAGAAGTCCATGTCCACCTTCGCCCTCTTGGACCCCCCCTCAGCAGCTGTGGCCAATGTTTGAGATGCGGCACCAATCTCCTCTCTCCCTGATGATGTTGATGCCAGGGGGGGGGTGACTGGGCCTTGCTCCCTGCCCGGTGGAGGCATCCCTGCTGCCTTGCTCCACAGCACTTACTCCGCCCACTTCTTCCAACACCGCTGTGGATAAGGAGATATAGAACACAACCATCAGGGTACTGTACCTATGTCTGTTTGGCACAAAACATATGTGCATAAAGTACACTGCCAAAGGTCACAACCATCATCACCCTCCACAACACACAGGTACATGCAATTTACATACATGCACATACATGTCTGTCCTTCACAATATTGGACATGGCACTGTCAACACTTACAAATTGTGCATGCTACACACACATGTGTAATGGGACATACACGTGTCATGAGCACACATCACCTGACAGTGCTGAAGCAGTGCACTGAGCTATCACATCAGAGTCCCCTCCACATATTGAAAGCCATCAGTTACATCCATCCAGGAGTGATGGCCAGTCACACAGTCACATCTCAGACACATACACATGTTGACGACAACACCCATGTTTCACACCTCTCACACAGGCACGTCTCAGACACATGTAAGAAACCACTTGCACCTCGTAATATGCTGCAGTACAACACACATTGCAAAAGTAACACCGTTGGAATCACGCATGCTTCATTGAACACATGTGCAGCACTGCCTGGGATACTTGCCGTAAGGGCAAGGTGCACACTTATTTATTTTTTATTTATTTATTTCCATTTATAAAGCGCGCATCTGCCCTAGGGCATCGTAGCGCTGTTACATCATATTCACTTGGGTGCAGGCAAAAGCAGTGTACAGTTCTCCGTTCAGGGTCATACATATTAGGCGATAAAAGGGTCATACATATTAGGCGATAAACAGTTCCTTGGTTACAGTGGAACAAACAGTTCTTTGAATAATATGGTTTTCAGAGACTTTCTAAAGGCTAGGAGTGATGTTTCCTTCCTGAATTTGGGGGGTAGTAGGTTTCAAGATGTTGGTGCCAATACTTGAAAGCTAGTACCGCCGGCTTTGGGTTTGTTAAAGACAGGGACCGCGGGTTGGTCAGAGTAGAGTTCTCGCGTGGGTCTGAGTGATTGTGCAGGGAGTATCCGATCAGCTATGTGTCGGGGCGCTGATTGGGAAAGACATCTGTGTGTTATTGTGAGCGCCTTGAACAATATGCGTTCTTTAATAGGGAGCCAGTGGGCATCTTGTCTGGCCTGGGAGATATGCTCTCTCCTGGGGATACTGAGAGCAGCACGGAGAGCATTATTTTGCGCAATTTGTAGCCTGTTAATGTTCTTGGCAGATGTACCTAGCAGAAGGACATTGCAATAGTCCAGTTTGGCTCCTATGGTGGCTCTGGCAATTTTGAGACAGTTCTTGGCGGAGAGGTAGGGTTTCACCGCGTTCATGAATTTAGTAGTGTGAGCTGCTGATGAGGAGATGTAGCTAACTTGTCTATTCATGGAGATGGTGGAGTCAAGAAAGACTCCGAGTGTTTTCACTGCAGCTGAGATTGGGATGACAGTGTTTTCAATGCTGAAATTGCTGTATTTGGTGTCCAGTTTTTTTAAGGTTTCCTTGGGTCCTACAATTAGGAGTTCTGTTTTATCCCCGTTAAGGCATAGGCCGTTTGCTGCCATCTAGGCCTGGATGATTGCATATATCTACTGTAGTGTTCTGAAGTCTTTCTCATATTCACCAGATAGAGGGAGAAGGATTTGTGTGTCGTCGGCATAATTGGTGAACGTTATACCAAGAGGTTCCAGGTCATTAAATAATGGTAGGGTGAAGAGGTTATAGAGGGTTGGCGAGGTGCATAAGCCTTGAGGCACTCCACAGCTGATGGGCGAGGGAGTGGCTGATGCCTGGTCTGAGAAGACTCTCATGGCACGGCCCTCTAAGAAGGAAATTATCCATGTGGCGGCTTTGTGAGAGAAGTGGGCAGAGTTAATGAGGTGGTGTCCTAGTGTACACTCCCACCATACATCAACATGCACATGCACAGTGGAGGACAGCAACACATGGACACGCACCTGACGATTCCAGACAGTGCTGCAAATCACTGACCTGGGTGTGCAGCGCCCGGTAAAACCTCTCCAGGACCCGCATCTACATGGTGTTGGCACCAGCCTGGAGGAAGCAATGGGCCTTGTTGTGGGTTCTGGACTTCAGGTCCTCCAAGCGCTTGTGCACATGCTGGTAGTCATGGGGTGCCACCCCCTCCGTGTGGATGGCACCCACGATCTGGTCCCAGATCAGCTTCAATTCTTCCTTGCAGACTTGCGTTGCAGGGTTGAAGAAGGTATCATAATGCCCCAGCACATGCTCCACCAGGATGTCAGCTTCCCTGGCTGTGAAGTTGACAACCCTCTGCCTCGCTGCCATGTGGTTTCCACTTGTTGCCTCTGGAGATGTTTGCTCAGACATGGCAACCCACGAGGCAGGTGTGGGTGGGCAAGGTGGTCCTGGGGCTGGGCTGTGGAGTGGTTGTGATGTTCCGGCATGTTGGGAGTCTTCTGAAGCAGCTGAGGTGGTCACAGGGATGAGGTCAGGAGCACTGGCAATGGCTTGACAGCAGGCACACACAGTGGGCAGGCAGCAGCAAATGACTCTAGGAGGCAGCTCAGGGCAGTAGGAGGCAGGTAAAATGGCTCATAGGCAGGAGTGTGTGGGTCGTCTGTGTTACTCGCGTGGGCAGCCGGAAACAGAGTGATGGTTACTTTGCATGTGCAAAATTAGCACGAACACATGAGCTCAGAGGAAAGGGCTTAATTGCGTAAGTTACAAGACGCACGCTGGCCATTGGACGTTGGCATTCACATTCAGGATAAAGGAATGCGTAGGAGAACATCACACAGCTTGTGCGAGTTGGAGTGGACGGACGAGTGGACTTCGGAGATTTTTGGGGTGCCGTGCATTTTGTTCCCTACTGTGACAGTGCAAACTTCTTATTTAGGTGGAGGATTTGCTTGTGAGCACACATGCGTGTATTTTTATTTTTTTGAGGCTAACGGTGAGTCGCGTACGCATTGTTCATACTCTGGCTGCTCCTGTGTATCACGTACCCCAATTGTTAACATCACAGTGACTTTCATAGGCTTTGTGTGTGCATTTGTTGTGTTGCTGGTTACCACATCGTACAGCATAACATGAGCTACCAAGGGGTCACGTAAGCCATTTTATGATATGTGGGATGCCTGTGCATTACGCGTCCCATTTATTATTTCACATGGGGTAATATTGAGCGTTGTTGGGCCATACTTGTACGTTTTGCATCACATACCCTACCCCCTCACTGCAGTTGTTCAGGATAATTGCTTGAGTGCCTCCCATTGTACTAATCCATTTATACCAGGGTTGGGAAGGCCCCAAGAGGCAAAGGTGTCAGAGGTGACTGAGGTGGCCAGGGTCGGGGAGGTCCAGGGAGAGCTGTGCAACACTCCCAACAGAGTCAGAGAGCTGCAGGTGATGCTGCTGTGACCTGCACCCTGGGTCATGGAGCTGCAGGGACATCTTCTCTCCCCGGCTCCCAGGTTGAGTCACCTGCAGGGGCAGCGCCTGTCCCCAACAACCAGGGTCAGGGAGCAACAGCAGTATCTTTTGCCCCCCCCAGGGACTTGGACACGCAGGGGCAGCTGATGCCCATATGTCCAAGGGGAAGGGGCGGCAATGCAAAACACCTGGACCCAGATCCCAGATTAAGGGACCTGCAGAGCCAGTATCTGACCCATCATCAGTGGGTGATGCCATGGCCTAGGCCGTTAGTGGTCCAGCCCCTTATGCTCTGAGTGGTCCCAGCCACAAAGGGTCGGCTCCACCTTCAAAGAGGCAGAAGCGTGCAGAACAGGGAAAGGTTCAATCCCAAATCACGGCAAAGGAGACCACCACGTCGAGGAAGAGGGAGCACCCATAAGCCTGCTCAGTGTATGGTCCACTGGCACCAAGTCACGGATGGCATCAATGCCTTGGGGAATGAGAGGCGCATGGCTCGTAAGGTCATGAAGCAGTGGTATGACCTCCACCATCAAACCAAAAAAAGCTGGGTGCCAACCTTGCTTCTGCTATGGTGACTGGAGGTGGGTCACTGCAGGAGGTGGAGCTCACTCTGCATGAAGAGGCCATGAGCGAGAGGATTCATGTGGATCAGGTCCATGGCATGGGAGGCCTGCCAGATTATAAGGAAACGTCCGGTGAGTTAAGAAGCGTGTGCACCCAGAATATGTGTTTGTAGATTGAATGAATCGGTATGATTGGGTGGCACTTCTGCCTGCATTTGTATGACTGCCATGGGTGAACCATGTCATGGTCTACTGACTCATGCTTAGTGTACTGCAGAGTGCATAGAACACATGTGCTTCACATCGGTTGAACATGGCTTTGTGACAGTAGTCATCCACTGCAGTCAGATACTAATACACATTTCCAGCATGCCAACACAACGTGGCATCTGGCTATGTACATCAGTGATGTTAGTGACTCAGCTAGGCCAATCAAGTGCTTGTGTCTAAAGCACGTGATATTCATCATGTAGTAGAGGTTCCATCCACACATGTCCGTAGGTGGCTTCGTGCTACACATACCTTCCATGCACACTGTCAGCATGCTGAACTTTGTGCCATGAGTGTCCTAGCATTTTACTACACCGTGAGCTATGGCCAAAGCTATGGCACTGAAGTATGGCTGAAGCTATGGCACTGAGCCTCTTGTAAGAAATCAGTCTGGAGTCCTCCATGTTGAACTGCCACACTGGACACCCTGCCCCATGGGTGCATTGTCCTGTCCCTCTTGTGGTTCACTATCCCCTCTTCATTACTGAAAGCATATGTCTCTCCACATCACACACCTGGGACACCACACACGTCTGTTGGGAATGTCTGCAGTGCTCACATTGTCCGGGACATGGGATGTGGTGGGAAGTCTGCAGGGATCTTTGTACATAGTGTATGAATGTAAATAATGGCATGTTAACATGCATTTAAATGTGTTGGAGGATAGCATTGTGATGACAATGCATGTAGTAGAATCAATTAACATGATTCTTCATGTCTTTATGCGTCCATGTGCAGGTGGTGAGCCACCAGATTCAGGGGAGGAGGTAGAGGAGGAATGGGAGCCTGAGCCCTGAGAGAGCACCAGTGGAGGACGGGTTGTGGCAGTCCATGAGAATCCACTTGTCCTACAGTCCATCTGGGGCACGACTCAGTATGAGTCCACCTCCAATGATACCAATGGCTCTGGTGGTGAGCCGGTCCTCCATTTCCCTATGCTGTCGGAGGTGAGTGCATCAAGTGTTGGTGCTGATGTAGCCCGTGCATCTGCAGGGGGTAACGTCCCCTCACAGGGCCAGTCACTGTTGCCATGTCAGTCTGTGGTGGTTATGGCTGCAAGGACATACTCCACTCTATTGGCTTCTGGTCCTGGCACGGATGACCATGGGAGGGATCCAGTCCTGCTGCCACAGACAGCAGCTTCACATCAAGGGCCATGCACCCTTGGGTCCAGCAGCCGTGGGCACACACACATTGTGGACGTGTCGTGGCTGGGGAGAATGTGTGGGAGCAGTCAATGTTGTGTGTTGCACGGCAACAGGGTGCTTCCTATGAGATCTTGGCTCAGGGCAAGGATAGGGAGGCCAATTCCACGTTCTCAACAAAAAAACAGGTAACGTGCCAGCTGGAGGCATTGCGATCCACATGCCGCTCACACAGGCTGCACATGGAGACCAGCAACAGGAGCTGATGGGCCGAACTAAGGGCTCTGCAGGCTTCCCTGCTTGCAGAGGGTCGGGCCCACAGGGCAGCCCTGAGGCGAGAGTTACTGGGCCTCAGAGCTTCAATGAAGTGCAAGAGGCAGCCCGCAGTACACAGTGCCAACAGCAGATGGAACAGTTGAATCATACCATCTCGGAGGAACTCTGTGCATTCCGTGAGGTGTTGCATGTGGACCTCCGAGGCTTCATGTTCCAGATGCACTCATCTGGGTCCCACCTTGCCGCTGCCATGGAGGACCAGCAGGCCAGGGTCTTACGTGGTCAACCTCCCTTACCACCACCACCTTTGCATTCTACACAGGGAGGTGGTGACAGCCATCCCAATACATCATAGCCATGTGGTCCATGTACCCATGGAGGGAATAGTGTTTTCAAATTTCACAAATGTGGGCCTTGATGTGCACCCTGCCCCTCCCCACTCCTGGGTGGACCCCCTCCACCCCAGTCCAAGATGGACATTTTTCTTTCTTTTTTCCACCCCCCCTGACCAGATGTTGGCATGTCATATTTTGTTTTACCCTTTCCTGGTTGTGGTCTTTGTTATTATTTACATTGATTGCCCCTGAGGTGTGCCATTGACTCCTCAGGGACTATGCATGTGCAGTGGTGTACGTGCAGTCATGCCTAGTGAACTCATCTAGCATGTTTGCATGGGGGCGCACCGGGTGGCATGTGCAGGTAATCATGGCTTTTTTTGCTATGCCACGTGTGTGCTGTGCCAATTGTACTGCAGAATGTGTGTTTTAATATGTTTGCCCATGTTGTTCCAGTGATCCATGATGTGGCCCTGACTCCTGTCTCGACTGAGACATCCTGCACCATTCAAAGTCCAAACTCCTCATGCCCTCCACCAGACAATGTTGTCCTTAACAAATTATGAAACACACTTACTGGTGAAGGTTGTGTGGGATTGCCAACATTCAGACACAGTTATTTGGTAAGCATTTGCACTGTCTTGAATGTTGTGCATGCTTCATTGTTGGTCATCTTTGCTGCATTTTCCGGTTCTCTTATATGTCCTTTGCATACGCAGATAGTGTTGTGGTAATTTGATATGTTCATGCCACTGTGTAAGCTACCTATCTGGATGCCACAATGGGTGCACCAACAGTGCTGTGCAGCATGTCATTATACATCGGTAAACCAGGCCATGGACCCCTTAATCTGTCATTTCCTTGTTATTCACTCTCTGTGCCACTCTCTCCCTCTCTCTCTAGTGTGGTACGCTGTACTCCTGTACATATCAATGACCATTCACCCTGTGTTGATCCTGCACTCTGTGTTGTATGCATATTTTCTTTCTGGTGTGAACTGTGATCATGTATGTGCTCTTACTCTACATTTCATTCCACATAGGTAGAGTGTCTCCCGATGGGGTGCATATCGTATGCAAGGCAGGTGAGTTCCATGGACAGGTGAGTGCATTGCATTTGCTGACACTTTGGTGGTGTTTGCATGGGCACTGTGTGCATGCCCCACCCCCAATCACCTGTGATGTTGTGTATGCCCCCCGGTCACCTGTGATGTTGTCCATGCCCCACACCCCTGGTCTCCTGTGATGTTGTGTATGCCCCCCACACAGCCCTGGTCACCTGTGATGTTGTGTATGCCCCCCCGCCCCTGGTCACCTGTGATGTTGTGTATGCCCCCCACAACTCCCTGGTCACCTGTGATGTTGTGTATGAGTCCCCCGGTCCCCTGTGATGTTGTGTATGCCCCCGGTTCCTGTGATGGTGATGTTGTGTATGCCCCCCCTGTCACCTGTATTGTTGTGTATGCCCCCCATGGTTGCCTGGGATGTGTATTCCCCCTGCTTCTTTTACTCCTCCTACCCTCTTCCCTCTCCTCCTAGCCACAGCCACCTAAATTGACTTTCTGCATTTGTATGTGCTGCCATGCTGCAACATGGGGCTAGGCAACATGTATGTTTTGACAAGCACTTATGAACTGAATAAGCCTTCTATGTGTGTATGTAGGCCCCCTCCCCTCCATTCTGACCCGCTTGCACGTTATGTTCACCCAATGGCTACCCATGCGCCTGTGGCCAGAGGCATCGGATAGTCGCGGGACAACCCATATGGATGCAAAGCGCCGCCATAAGGCTGAATATTGACCCCATTTTTGACCAAACCCCTACTCTATTTTGTACATGTTAAAGCAGGACCTGTTGGGCTGCAGCTCTCCCTTCGAGATTGCACACAGTAAGCCAGTTATTTCCCTCACCCTCCTCCCCTCTGTGTTTGCAGCAGCTCTGTTTTCACCAGATACTAGATGCGAACAAGCTACAAGACAAACACTGTATCTTTCGCCTTCCTCCTTCCATCACTGACTTGTAAATGACCGGGCAAGAGTCTGGGAGAAACAATCCATCTCCACAAACATGTCCCATCACTTGCAGACCCTACATTTAAGAAATATGCTGTGTATAACGCCCCGACCTCACTCCTCTTTTGATGTTACAGATGCATACCCCATGCCTCTGTACCACCCTGTTTCACCCACATTGCTAATCCCGCCTGTAAAGGCTGTAAATCCCCTTCTGCGGTTATGTGTTAAGGAGCTGAATCTATGAGATATAACAAAACAATCCTTTATTATCATATCTAAATCAATTGCACTGAGCACAAAGTTATGATCTATATGTCTGGATCCTATTTTGTTGATTACACATCATTCCCTACCAAAGACCTACCTTAATGTATGATATGCCAAATAGCTTGCTCGACATGATGTCAGATATATAATCCACATGCTCACTGTTTTTTTAAAAATATTATGTATATTCACAGACGTGTTCAGATAGTATAAGATTCTCATGTGTACAATACAAATGGCAAGGCCACGAGGCTAATGTAAATAGAGTCATTTTGCAGCACAATGATCATGGTAAATGTGAAGGAATAGCATAAAATGTAACAAGAGCGTGTCTATTATTTGTTGTACATGAAGTGGCAATACCCTAGTTTTACCTCATCCTAATGATTCACATATAATCCTACAAATCGAATGAGACCAAGCTTAACAGGCCTCAAGGCCTTCTCTCCCCTCTCTGGCAGCGCCGCCCATTCAACCCCCACCATTCTCCCTCTCATGATGGGCTGGCGGCGTAAGGTTTTTGTCTCACTGATGCCCTGATGCTACAAATGTAACCTCTTACCCTTCCACTGAGCCCGCACCAAGTATCCATCCTCTCCCCAGCCCCCTGGCACACAATGTCACAATAAATTTGCTCAGCACCCCCCAACTCTGGTTAAAGAAATATGGGCAACAAGCCCCTCACCCCAAAGCCTTTTGATGTAACGGCTGCATGTCCCTCATTGGTGTACCACCCCAGCTCACCCCGGTCCACTAATCCTATGTATGCCATATATTCCCCTCACGATAAAAAACAATAAACCATTCTTTCATAGGATCTAAGGGAATGGTTGACGAATGTGAAAATATAATATTGTGAATAGGCCAGGCACCTGGACCCATGGAGTCTCATTTTTATTGTCCAGGTCAAATATAACTCTTATATGTCAAAATGTATACATAATGTTCAAGGTATGTGTGGCCACAAGGGCAAATGTTAAGTAGCTTGTATCTTCACCACTTGGACATCTCGCCTGACCCTGCACCCCATCCAGATGAGCCCAGCTGACCCACGTGCTCCATGAAGTAACCAGTTGTATGCCTGCCAATACAGGAGCACCACCCCTACAGCATGGATACAGTCCTGTACCCTTCATCCAATGATTTCAATATAATGTATCCCCTATAGCACAAGTCATAGATGACATGTAATATAATGTGTATTTTCTGATGTTTGGGCAGAGCGCTCTCGGAGTTTGCACAGTTCTCTGCTTGCCCTATTTGGTTTTAGATAAACTTGACTTTTTATCTTCACCCACATTTGGTCTTGGTCTCATTCCCTCTTGGTGTGTGTCCATTACTGTCTCTCATTGGGGAGTTATCACTGTATTTTGGGGGACGCTCACTTTCATGTGACAGCGCTGCGATGGCCAAGGTCTGTTGTGCGCTTTATATATGCAAATGATATTGGAAATGAATATGGGACATTTTATGTGACACACAGGACATTGGATTGTGGAATCAGAAAATACAATATTAATGCTTTTACACCATGCAAAGAGAAATACACCAACACAGGCTTGTAAAGATTCCCAGAATCTTTATTGCAATACTGAACAGTTTAAGAAACAAAGTACACAAATAGCTATTTGGCCGTCAGTACTTCACAGAGACCACCAGAAGGTTCAATGTGAGCAGTGAACATGAATTGCTAGCTGGACATCAGCATATTTATACAGTTTCTTCATAACGATGTCCAGCCTCCTACAAGTTAATCATGTTGGGCTAGGGTTCGTGCCAGGTTCATTCCTAATTTACATATCTCGTGCATGCGGTTTACTTCTTAATACATTTACTAACTAGCACTATTATTCTCTGGGTTTAACTTTACACTCTTTACACATTTGTTTCAATGCAGGTCAAACAGACGTTTCGCATGTCATATCTAAATAGCGTTATTGTTCTTGTATACTTGTAGGTTAACATCACTGATTCAAGTAATCACCTGATCCCGAGGTTAAGCAAGAACAAGAGAACACAGGTCGGCCATTTTAGGCCATAGGGTGACTTTGCACGACTAACTAAAATGGCGGCTTTAACCTAAAATGGATGCTCGATTAACTTTAGGTTACGACCTTGCGATGTGGATTTCCTCGCAGAGCGACTGGGCATAGCCCAACACATACAATGATGACGAAACAATATTATATCAGTTTTAACAGGATGTTTAGTTGTGCATGGTGGTAGTGGCATAGTCCCTCATCAATGTGTTTCTTTTGGAACGCCAAAAAAATATATAAGTTTAAGTTCTAAGGGATGCACCCAATGTAGCACTTCCAAGGACACATTCTCAGGGTGGTTTGGTGGGCACAGATGATTGCCCCTTTGTCATCATTGAATGCACTTGGAATTTGTCAGGGCTGTGCGCACTCCACTGAGGTTGAATTTTAGGTGAAAAATTGTGCCACAAGCTGGGTACGGGCAGCCTTGCCACGTGCCCTTTGCCCTACCAAGCGCAAGCGACATGCATGTGGTTGGGGATGTGGGGGCACCACCATGTCCACCGGTACACTGCGCTGTGTTGCAACACTGTGCAGGACATATGCTGCCACAATGATCCTCACACGAGGGGTGGTGCATATAGCAACTCACCACTTGAGTGGTCAAGGGAGCGGAAACGTGACTTGAGCACTCCAAATGTGCACTCCACTATTCCCTGAGTTGCAATATGGGCTGTGTTGTATCTTACCTGCGGTGGTGTGGCAGGGTTCCATATTGGTGTCATCATGTAGGTGCTCAGAGGGTAGGCACTGTCCCCTTTAGAGGTTAAAATGTTTGTCATTGCTGTGTATTTGTCTTTGTGTGACATGCATGCATGTGAACTGGCATTTATACTCACCAATGAGCCATGTGTTGCCATGCCTCCCAGCTTCCAGGGCCCGGTTAAGTTTGACATTCTGAATATGAAGCTATCATGGGTGGACCCTGGATAGTTTGCATATACAGAAGTAATGAGACCCTTGGCACCACATACAACCTGCTCGTTGATGGAATGCCAGTGCTTGCGATTGCGATAGATGTGCTCTTAGTCCCTAGGTGGACGTAGAGCCACATGGGTGCAATCAATCGCACCAAGCTTTTTAGGGAAGTGCGCCCCCCCATAAAAATCCTGGACCCCGGCCTGCCTTTCTGCATGTGTTCAGGGCATGTAGATGTGCCTGCGGACTGAGGGGCATGCAGTCATGTTTGCCAACACCTGGTGTATGCAGCGTGACTACGTGGGCTGTGAAATGCCCCCAACTATGGCAGCTGTCCACTGAAATGAACCTGTGGCCAAAAAATGCAGCACATTGAGGAGCTTTTCTAAGGGGCTCAGTGCTTGGAAGCACAGCGTGGGTGATGTAAGGTAATCCTCCCACTCAGTGGCCACGTCTGATATGATATGAGGTGGAAACCTATACCTGCCATAGACCTGGTCATCAGGCATCCCAAAAAGGCTGATCGTAGGTAGAAACATCTGTGCCCTGCCCATCTTCCTCCTCCTGCGGTGTCCCACGATCACTGCTGCAAAAAAATGGTTCATTCATCATAGCTGTATATGCGTGTTTGTTGTTCATGCACCCTTTTTATGCATTTGTTTTACTGCGGGGTGACGCTTATGCCATCTTTCGCGTGGAATACTGTTTCCGGATTTGCACGTCTTTTTATACGCGATGGAGAGCCCTGTTCAATTCCATGATTACCAGTTTGTAGAGCGTGTATGGGCGTTGCAAGGATTTTACTTTGGTACATCCCTCGTTACGCCCATATTTCCGCTTGTTGTTCCCCATTCCACTTGTTCCGCACCCTTTTTAGATGACTGCACAGAACCCAATGTCCCTTCGCTATGAGTCTCGTGCAATGTGTTCGTGGTGTCGCAGTGACGTGTTGGACCGGCGCGGATTCCGCGCAAGTCCCTGGTAAGCCCCGCGCATTGTGTACCATGAATACACAAAATGGCGCTTGTGTGCGATTTCACGCGCATGCCCCCTATTTTCTGTGTAAATCATTCCATGAATTAGGGCCTATATCCTTCTACGCATGTATTGCAATGCAGAACTCCCTGAGTCGCAGTACCTTGCAGAACGTTTAGAAACGGTACTCTTGGTAAATGAGCAGCCTTGCGAAATAGTAGATAAAATGTGTCCACTGTTTGTGTGCAGGCCTGCCTACATTTGATAATGACAGGTAGGTGAGCTTAAATGTGCATACTTATTGGACCTGTTTTAAATAAATGTGATATAGCATATTTAGCGTCGACATAGAGCAGTTAATATACCTTACATCACACAAGCAATTGTCTCTAGTCTGTTTCAATGATCACTGTTATTTTAGGTCAATCCTTTGGTGCCCTTTTGTGTAACTTCAGGACAATGACAATCTCTATGCTCCCGGTTCGATTTTCAATCTTAATACAGAGTGACACACCTAAATGCCCAACATTCACAGGCACTTTATATTGATTACTACATAGAAAGGCATTTCTCGATTTCTTTGTTTAGAACACATCAGTGCTAACATCTGCAATTCCTTGCCTGAATAGCTAGTGCCGCATTTACAAATGCCTAACACCTTACAGAACTGCTTAACCTAACTTATCAAAAAGTTTGTAGTAAAAAGAATGACACTAATGAACCCTTAGCAACCACACTCCCTGGCCAAAAGCCTAATTGATGATAATAGCCCCACTTACTTGATTGTCACCCTAGACCCCAAACAAGCATCAGCTTTTCCACAAGGACTCTGGAAAATGTTTATCTGGATCAATTTAGATTAGCATGAGAATTGTATGATTGGTCCTTTTGAGTATTCTGTTACTAATCATATATTAGAATAGAAGACCGGCCCATGTCCCTATAAATCTATTGGTTGCAAATTACTTTATGTACCCCACCTTCCTTAAAAAAGAAATATCTGGATGGGAGTAGAATTTTTCTCCTAGAATGGCTGAGTTGTTTCCTTATGAACCACTCACATATACATATCATTAGTCTACAAAGCATCCCTAATGCTTACGGAGCCTCATTACTTTCTGCCTGATTCCCTCAATGCACACGTTATTCTTTGAGCCAGAAGAGGTCTGCCTTTCTTTACACTCTCAATCAGCAGATCCATCGAAAACAATTTGATGGAACCATCTCAGGTGCCAGATGAGAGTCCTAATTGTCCAAAGACATTTTCTTGATGTGTTTACTCCACCTCTCTGCAGCCTTCGACACGGTTAGTCATGACACCCTAACCAAAAGACTAGAGGACTTAGGCATAACAGGCACAACACTACTCTGGACTAAATCATTCCTAGCAGACAGAACAGAAACCGTATGGATTAAACCCTTTAAATCCACTCCAAGAGTTAACGACTGTGAAGTGCCACAAGGATCCTCACTATCACCACTGTACTTCAACATCTATCAGACTCCGGTTATCAGAATCTTCAAAAAGTACAACATTACATGCTACAACTACGCAGATGATACTCAAATCATCTTCAAAATCAAAGACACCCAAGCAGATCATTCAAGCCTAATCAAGTGTCTAAAAGAAGTCTTCAACTGGATGACTGCCAACAACCTGAAAATCAACC
This sequence comes from Ambystoma mexicanum, assembly GCF_040938575.1. Lineage (NCBI taxonomy): Eukaryota > Metazoa > Chordata > Amphibia > Caudata > Ambystomatidae > Ambystoma > Ambystoma mexicanum. The sequence goes on from NC_090932.1 coordinate 1,209,360,226, forward strand.
CAGGAAAGACAGAAATCATGATCATATCCAAAGACGAAGAGAACGAAACTGACATTGCGTGGCCAACGGAAATGGGAACTGCAGTATCACCATCTAAGGTAGTAAAACATCTGTGAGTCCTGATGGGCAACACCCTAACCTTAGAACCACAAGTCAATGCAACAGTCAAGAAATGTTTTTTCCTCCTCCACACGGCAAGAAGAATCCTACCTTTCCTCTCCTTCACGCACAAAACACTCACTTTCGTCGCCCTCATCATGTGAAGAATCGACTATGCAAATAGCCTCTACCTTGGAATACCAGAATACCTCCTGAAGAAACTACAACAGATCCAAAATACAGCAGCCACACTACTCCCCAAACTATCAAGAAGAGAAAACATCACTCCTCCCTAAAAACAGTACACTGACTCCCAGTAAACCATTGCATCATCTTCACAACAATGTGCATAACGCACAGGGCAATCAGTGGACAAGTAGCAGAATTCCTACAAAAGAAAACAACAATCTATAAGCCAACAAGACTCCTCAGGTCAAGCAACGAAATCCGTGTGGAACCAAAACCATACCTCAAGAAGGAGGCACCTCCTTCTACCACTTAGCCGCAAAAACCTGGAACAACATCCCAAAAGAAATAAGAAACACCAAGAATCACCTAAAATTTAGGAAATTACTAAAAACCTGGCTCTTCAACACCACAGACTCAAACTGAAAACCGAAACAGAAAGGAAAGGGATGGCTGGACTGGAGTGGTCACGCACAGCTCCCAGAACCGACTGTGAACAACTCCCTATGTGGAGAAGCTCCCACGGCACCTGGACGAGGAACAGCGGGTAGAGTGGAACACAGGCAACACCCATGGAGACGGAGTCAACAACCCCACCCATAATCCCACCAACACCCGCAGTCGCCCCTTAGTTGCCACCAGGTACCACAGTGTTGTGGAATTGTCGGAATATTAGCAATCACCACACTAGCTGAGCTGTGGACATTGGCAGGTACACTAGCTGTACGAGTGGGAAGGGAAGACAGGTAGAGCCGTGAGGGAGGCTGGGAGAGGAGGGGGCCAGATGTGAAAGGGGCCTTGAAGGCCGGACAGACCCAGATCATGACAGAGATGCAAGGGTGCTCCAAAACCGCACCTGGGGAGATTACAGAACCCTAGCTCCTCAATTCAGGATAAAGATGTCAACTAACCAATTGCACTAACAATTTCCCCCTCTGCATACATCTCTCAAGCTCATAACCAAACACAACCACAAACCTACAGCACAACAAACCGCACAAACTTCACTACATTGTAACAACAAAACAAAAACACACATAGACTCTCACAACAGTACACAACGACTACCAGCCACAAACACCCCAGGCCCAGCCAACGGACCCACCGGGCTGAGGCCGCCAACAGCACACCACTGCTCTCTTGCACTTGTCCAGCTTCCTCCCACTAACCCCCCTCCTCTCCTTTTTCAGAGCCGCCAGAGCGCCAGGGGACCACTCCGTGGTGATAGTGCGCGGTACAAATGTCCTTTAACATTAACATTAACATAACCACGTTCAAACAAAGAGTACCACATTATCTTTAGTGCACATGAACTAACATGGCTACAGAAATGCATATATCTGTTGTAGCAATGTCTGAAAGCTTGCAAATTAACCTAATACATTTGTCATGTGATGTTACATGTCCCATTTTCCTAAGCCCTGTCATATGTTTAAATAAGGAAAGAACAAGTGTTTGTGAACATTGTGAACAGCCAATTGAACAGCATTTGCAAAAAAGTCACTATGAGTGACTGCGAGTGTGAGGAATTTGCCCATCTGCATGGTGGGTGTGCACTCGCCTGGGCTTTTTTGATATTTTTTAAGAAATTGAATGATGGTAGATCAACCTCAGAAAATGTGTGGGGCTAATCCGCACACATTTTCCTATGCTCACTGCATGACAAACCTGTAGACCTGTGTATTCTGTGTGGAGACAGCCTACATGTACAGTCCTCCCTGTCACATTTAGTTGGAATGTGACACCTAGGAACACATGAAGGCATCTCAAAAGGGGAGGGCAAAACATTCCTCCTGCCATGGCCAGGCGAATTAAATATCAAAGGCTACCTGGATCCACCCTGCCCATTGTCAGTCTAGTGGTGGCAGCACATATTGATGAGAGTTAATTGAAGCAGGCCTGCGAGAGGCCTGGAAGCAGAGCTGACAAAGGGCACAGGAAACCCAACACCTTTTTGATATGCATTTGTGTCAAACTGAAGTCAGCTCCCGCCCCTTATTAACAAGGGCAGTGAAATGTAATGTCTGGTGCATGTGTTTTCAGTAGGCAACCTCCACAGGGGGTCCCCCTTTGAGAGGGTAGATGTATGTGATTTGATGAAGACAGAATGTCTGTTCTCACCACAACTTCAAGGGGGACACGTGCTTTGATCAGGAACCATAGAGAGCGCAATTAACCTGAGAGACTGACAGGAAGATGGGTGGGACTTAATAGTACATTTTTTCACCCCTTTACCTTTCCTGTTGAAAAGCACTCAGGTTATGACCTCACGCAAAACAGAGGATCATTGGGGTGGACCCAGGATTGGTTCATCACGGTAGGATCAGCCTGTACCAAGCACTGGGGCCCATTTGGCTTCAAAAGAAGGATGAGCCCATCTCTTAGCAGATCATCTGACGACTTTGCATGGAGTAGAAAGAAGAACTCATTGGGATCCTGGCTGAAGGTACAGTCTGTTTTACATCTCCCACCACTGACGGAAGGCCAGGAAATCCAAGAGGGAGGGAAGATCCCTTTCCCAAACATCTCCCAGGGAACAGAGGGAGATGCTGAATCCAGAGGATACTTCAAGTAGCTCCAGAAACAATACCCAGCCAGCACACAGTGTGCCCTGCTAGGCTCTGCAAGTATGCTTCCTAGGTATGGAGTGCCAGAGAGTCTCTGAACCAAACAAAGGACAAAGTTGTTGCCTGCAACACTCTCCTAAGCTTTGGGCCATTTTCCTTAAAGGACGACACAAGCACAGCAAAGAAGCTTGGAGGAGTGCACCAACAAGCATCAACCAGGGTCCACTTGTAAGGACATTTTCAAGGCAGTTGAGACCCTTAAGCAGCAACCGACTGCACCACTGACCATTGTCACGGCGCAGTTGCTCACACTGCCCGAGATGCCTCGACCAGTTCTTCAGACCCGCCAACCAGCACAGAGACAATGATTCCTGACCCTGAGCTGCTGTTTAGACCAGCCTGTAGCCATCCATCCAGCCTTGCTCGCCGAACTTCCTACTGATACCTGCAGCTGTCTCCCATCTTAAATTCTGTCACAGAACTGACTCAAAGCTGTCGTGCACCAAGAACTTCTACGGCCCCATGGTACATTGTGGTTCTGCCCCCATGGCCCTTCTCCGAAGGCCTCTAGTGAAATATGATGACCCATTTCTCCCTTTGTCTTGCAACATAGTGTCCTTGAACTATTGCAATTAATTATTTTACCAACTACCCTCCTGTCAGTATCCAGAGTGCGTACCCTTTCCTTCTTGAAACTGTCTGTCCTCTGTATTCTTTACAGGGTGGGTTGTATTTTGTAGTGTGCTAGAACTGCCGGTTGTGATAATAATAAAGTACATATTTGTATACAGCCTTGACTGAACAGTCACTTTTACAATTGGGTAATATTTGTATTTTTGCTGTGTTGCAACTAACCAACTATCCACAACCTTGCGGAGGTAAGCCTGCACTTCTGTCCACGTTACCAAAATTGGAAAAGGAGGTTTATAATTTACTTGTGTTTCCAATCTGTTCGGATCCCTTCTGGTGTAATGGAGGTATGGGGCTGATTGGTGGTTTAGAAACTGATATTCATCCCTGGACCACTGGTGCCCTGTGAAGTTGATTTGTCACAGTGAGCAACTACTGGAGAGAGACAGTTCAATTCAAACAATCTCACAGATAGTTGTAGCTCTGACTTACTGTAAGGTTGGAGCTGCCTCACAAAGACATTACCACAAGTGGTGTCAAGTTACTCCTGCAGAGCTAATATTCAATTATCTTTAAATGTATCTGCAGTAACTTTGCCTTATGTCTGAATGTATTTTTCTTTACCAAAGTAAGTAACTTCTTCATGAATCAGCTCCATTGTAGTAGGTAAATCAATGACTAAATAAATACATTTACACATTTGTTCATTTTTTAGCAGACTTCTGGTTGATGCAGCTTTATTCAGCCACTTGCTTGTTCATAGGTCATTTACAAAACTGTGTGTATGGGTATGTGTGCGTGAGTGAATGTGCATTGTGTAGCATTACTCCTCCAAGATTTATCAATATGGTGGTTTGTACAAGAACCTAACACATTTCAACAACCTGCTCCTGTACTTCTACTTTTCTTCTTCCAGTCCTGACTGCAGGATGGATTAGAGGCAATCTATCATAGGGTTATTCCATTCCACAAAATACCACAGTTCTGTGGCATGTGCAAGTTTTTTATGATTTTGCACTTTTTTACTTAACAATATAAATGTAAGTAGTGTGACATTTGATAGCAATATATTGCATATAATGCAAAAACCTGGGTAAATAATGGGAATATAGAGCAACTGGTGGATTTGCCAGGAATATCTGGCATAAGGGCTGAGAAAGTGAGCATTTGATAGCCATGTCTTAAGTATCCCAATCTAATGTGACTGCTGCAAATCAAATGTAGATACCAAGAATAACACTAAATAATGTTACATAGCTTGCCCAAGAACCTTAGTTAAGAACAACTTTCAGAGTCAGCACATAGAACTCCATCATCAGAATTCCACCTCAATATAATGTAAACAATACAATCTGCAGCAATACATGGCATTTGATGTGAATACCTGGCCAGACAAAGGCAAAACATGGACAGTTAATGGCATTCTCTGTCAAATAATCAGTGGTGTGTCATGTCAAATAATCATTGGTGTTACATCCATTATGAGTGTTGAGGTTACATACTGTTACATCATCCACTCACCACTGTCCACTTCCTTGTGGCTAGTGGCGTTATCCTCTGTGTCGCCTGGGCAGTGATGCTGCCTGGGGTTGTACAAGACCACTTCAGCTGCGTCCTTCTGCATGAGTTCTCCTCTGTATGGGGCCTGACTTTACTCGTCTTGAATGTGCATGGAAGACTCTTGTCAGTGTTCCCTGCGTGAGATCTTCACTGCACGTGGGCAGTTGCCATGGGTGATACCTGAAGCAAGGCAGAGCCACACATTCACATTGGTTTCTAACAAATGCACTGGCAATGATTCATAGAATGCATTGCAATGCTTTTCAGTCCTGTCTGGTTTCTCTAATTCTGACGCTTACCTCTTTTTTTGCCTCCAATCTAATTGTGCCCCTCTTCTTCACTGCTTCCCATTGCCATCCTGATTCACCTGGAGTCTCTGCTTTGTGCATGTGCCTCTGGCCTTCTGCACCTTTTTGGTTTCTTACTATCAGTTATCATTTTCCCGTGCCAAGTTGTGCAGGATTGTCATCTGGTTTATAGTTTGTATAATAATAGTGGTATGGAAAACACTAAGTTTCTATCGGAAATGTCTTGAGGAAAACACTACGGATGGATTTAGGGTGTTGAAAAAAGCCCTAAAAGATCAATGCGATGTAATCCTAACAGACTGGCAAAAGTCATGTCGAGGGATCCTAGTGAACCTCAGCGAGTCAGAGGATGATTTATGGATTAACCCAGACAAAACTAAAAAGAAACTATACATGGCAGATTGGATCGAAACCCAAGAAGATAACTGTAAATATAAAGGTTACGAAGACTTCTGGGCCCAGCCACGAAAACTGAATCAGATCTCAAGCTATCTGACTTTATTCCCCAATTGGTACTTCCGAGACCTTTTCCTGAGATTCAGATTGAACATTTTACCAACAGGAGAAATATTACAAAGAAGAAAAAGGCTGGACATCAGGGAAAGCTGCAGAATGTGCAAAAAAAAAGGAGAGATAGAATCTCTGACACACCTCATACTACAGTGTACCGGTTTAAGGAAAGAGCGAGAGCAGTGCTTGGGGGACATCCTTAGAAGCTACACGACAAGGAATGTCGATGAGTGGTGGAGGACTCTTGTAGAAGGAGAAAAAATGAAAACGACAGTAGCACTCATAAAATTAGTGATTTTAATCCTTAGGAAACCAGAGGAGATCAACAACATAACCCAGGACTAATAAGATGCTACCAAGCACTGCTACTAAGATACTGTATACCAAACGAAGAATCATGATGAAAGAACGGACATGCTCAGGTTAAAGGTTTCAAATAAGGAAACCACACAATCTGTTTAAATAAAATAAAAAATAAAAAATAATCATAAAATGATGTGGGTAATCCCTCTCAGAAAATTTGGTCTGCTAAACAGACAACCCTTTCATTAAACTCCATGCCAAAAGCATAATGTGCACATCCTTATATGCATGGCAAAGTCACTTCAGCTCAAAGGCTGCATTTCAGCTCAGACCCTCTTTTCCAAAACCACATCATTATGATGAACTATCACTGTACTGCCAGTTTAATGTAAAAACATAAGCCATACCTCAGTTTGGGCTATGGTGGCTCTTAGTTCACAGAGTTGTTAACGGCACACCCAATTTGTATCATACATATGCCAACACTGTGAGCAAGGCTATCTATGGACAGATATAGGCTGCATGTATTCTCCATAGACTGGATGTCTCTGATGCAACTAGCAGATCCATAGCAAGTGGGAGATGCATCTCTTTCATCATTTTGAGTTTGGGTAACACCTCTCTCCAGCAGGACTTCCCTCAGCAGGAGCTGTAATGGGAAACATGATTCAATGGCAACCCCTAAACAAAAGTTCTAGTCTTACACCAGAGTGTTGCATCCCAAAGGGCCTTGGATGATATGGATCAGAAAAGGGAACAGAGTTAGTGTAGTTAAAGAGTGCAGCATATCTGTGGAAGCATTCCGCCATCTAGATACTCTCTGCACCTCCCCTCCCCTCCTGTGTCCTCCATTTCCTTTAGCACAAAGGACTTTACATGTGATGTGAAACAAGGACATGGAATTGACCCCATAAAGCAGGCTTGCTTTGATCCAACCCCATGGGGACTTTTGCTTATACAAGAGGGGGTCTCTCACCCCTTCTTTGATTCACATTTTGACCATCCAGGAATTAACACAATAGCTAATGTTGACTTCTTTTGGGAATGTTGACGTCTCCAAAGTCCTCTAGCATTGAAGTGATGAGGAAGGGTTCCAAGGCAGAGGCAAGCTGTGCTCCCTGTCCCCACCCCAGTCCTCAGGGCACATTGGAGGTGATTCTTGCTGAAGGTCTAAGGCCTGCTACTCTGCTTGCAAACCTCTGTATGCTGGCAGATCAGACCCTGAATGGAAAACCTTGTACTACAGCTCCTGGTAGTAGGTCTCATAGCATCATGAGAGCAAGAACAGCCAGGATCACTGTTTTCACTTCATCAAATCACATTTGAGTCGTTTTCCCCAATTCAAACCAGAAGTATCCATGGGTGCAATTGTTGGCATTCTCTCGAACTCTGAACTGCTACTGCTGCACCTTTGAACCGGCACACCGCCACATCATACCAAGTGCAGCCTATCACCTAGTCATCTTGAACAGCCAGCTCACCGTGAGCGACTTCAAAACACAGCGGCTGGAAAATCGCCTCAGACCATCAGAGTCACAGCTTTGAACTGCCGGACTACAACTTGAACCACTGGAACTTCACATCACCCATTGATCTCAACCAGAGGTTGCCAAACCTTGTGAACCAACCCAACCTGGTGAGCCTTCTAAAGGTCATTATTCGACCGCCGTCTTCGAACCACACCAAGCAACTCCTTCTAACTGACTCAATGGCAACTCCCACTTGGACCAGCATGACTTGCCGTACCCACACTTTATTTAACCCGCATCTGCAGCACCTCGTACCCTGGTTCAACACAGTTGAGTCACCTAAACATATGAGCAGGTACTTTAAAGAGACCCTGTTGGCCTGGTCCATTTCTGGAGCCTTAGAGACGAGTTAAGTCTCTTTTGCATCTTTATTTCTATCAGGCACAGATCCTTTTTGAATTCCTTGTTACCTTTCTTGCCTATTTTCCTCCCGTCTAAGTTTCTAGAGTGTTGCTTTTTTATGGCCTTCATTTCTCTATCTTCCATTTACAGGTAAAGGTTTTTAAAGTGTTTGGGATATTTAAGTGTACTGTTGACTCTTGTACTAAAGTATACATTTGTATCATAGACCCTTGGTTGGATATTCTTTTATTTTTTAACTGTTGTACTATTGCTGCTTGAGGTGGCTCTGTTAAGCGGAAACCCGTGCAGTTCCCTCTGGGACCACTGCAAAAGATTTAGGCCTACTGGTGTTTGGCAGTAAACCCACTAAGTAGCCGTCTGTACCACACAGATTCACTTGGTAGCTGTGGCTGAGCAGTCAGACTTCTCTCAAGAAAAGTTAGGCAGTATGTGGAGTATACAAAATAGGGCAATTTACACAGTAGAACAAGCAAACACGGAACAGAGCTTGGGTGTAAAGATATATAATTATTTATTTTAAGAACACATCTATGAAGAACACACTGGCACTAATACGGCAAACAACTTCAATTACAATTACTATAAGTATATCAATCCCCTAACAATATTTCGACAAGTCTAGGTTCAACGGCACCACTTATTTGCAGACAGAGGTGAATGCTTAAACCTAGATGGCACTCTAATATTCGTTAGAACGGGAGAGAAAAGGCAGGGAATGAAACCAACTCGGTACTAACACTTTTACGAAGCAAATGCAAGGCAAGTAAGGCAGTGTCTACTGTGGATCACAAAGTTCAGAGGCCAGGCCCACTCGGAGAGAGGCAAGGCGATATGTCCCAAAATGTATCACAGTGGAAATGCACTTCGAGTCTTTGTAGCAAATTGTCACAGAAAGATTGGACCAGTTTAGAACAAAAAGTTAAGAAGGTCTGGAGGCGACCCAAGGGAAAGGTAGGGATTTAAGACACCCCACGCTAACCGTCACAAGGGAAGCCAGGAGGACACAGTACCTTGTAAGAGTAGAGACAGCTCCGGCGGGGGCAGTTGTTCCTGGAGGTGGATGCCTGTCGGGGCTTTGCCAAGAGATGAGAGGATCTCGTCGTCGAAGGAAAGTTGAAGATCGTTGAACCACCAGGGAAGAGACCAGTTGCGGAGTGCTCCGTCACAAGGCACCACCTTTTGGTCGCGGTACGGGCTAGTGGCTATCCGGTTGCCGGGGTGCTCAGCACGGGCAATTCGACCACTACGCCCTGGAAGCGAAGAAAAAGCAAAGGGACTGGTTGTTCCCACCAGTCAGGGGAAGAAGACTCTCCAGCCGGGAGATCTCCTCTGTCGTTGGGAAGTGGTGAGACGGTTCAGCAGGGCTCCACCAGAGGTGTCGTCGTTGCAGGTCGGCTCAGCTTTACCCTCGTCGGATTCTTAGGGCCTGTGGCGACTTCTGAAGATCCAATCTCAAAAGCCCTGCTTTTATGCAGAAAACCCCATTCATTCAGCCTAGCTGTCAATCAGAACACGCTAAGTGGTGAGCGGGGTGGCTCACCACTTGGGCCAATCACACCAGAGTGCGACTTGAGTTGGCAAGGCAACTCAGTCCAGGGTGCCTAAACCCCCTCCCACACCCCCTGTGGTACCCAGACAGAATGGCACCACTTTGGAGGGCTTCTGTGCAGAAGCCCGCCAAAAGTGGAACAAAGGGCTCAACCTTTGGTTCGGAGGTTCGGAGTTACAGAGGCGAACACAGACGCCATTTTAAAAACCGAGTTCTGGCAGAAAATACCAACCGGTAGATTTATTTAAGACAAATAAACCGGCGTTATGTTAGAGACTAACGGGAAAAAGTATTAGCCTCCAACAATGGGAAGAATCCCATAGAATTATATTCGGGGTCGAATATAACAAGGAGTTTCCACTGCCACCAGTGAAAACTCGACTAGGGGGGACGGGACAGTGCCCCCTCGAACAACAGACCCAGGGGTAATCGAATTACCCCTACCAGTACGTCCACAATAGGATGGTTTGTACTAGTTCTGTTAGGAAATTCAGCCTAAACAGAGAATTCTCCCTAACAGGCTCACATTCAAACCTCTTTTGAGAGTATAGCCTTTCCTCGGCCCACCTTCCCGCAAAAGGCGACTCAGTTATAGCTCTTAGCGGTGCACGTTTTACCTTTAAGATTGGGATCACTGTGGGGGCGTGGCTACGAGAGCCATGTAAGAGGACGCATCCCGGAAGAGCTCCCGAGATCCTGCAACGATCCGGGCAAATATGTGCGGTACGACGTATCGCTGACCACCGACGATACACAGGATGGTGTGCGAAGGTATTGGCCACGCATTGTGAACTTTTGGAGAGAATCGGATTAACAGCGACGGAGATCGGTGGCTATGTGTTAAAAGACTCCGCGAACAAAGGGCGACTCAAAATGGCCGACCGGGGCCCGGGACTGGAATAGAGGCGAGTTGTGCGGTGGCCTAGCTGTGACGGTGCACTGTACACAAACTTGCTACTTTAGCAACCGATCGATTTTCTGAGCCATGTCGAACAGGCCGGTGCGGCCGAAGGGGAAACAGCCTACCTTAGATGACTTCACTAGAACTCCCCCGAGCCAGGACACTACCAAAAGTAAGGAAGCGCTGGCTGGGAGTGGCACGACATCTTCGTGCACCAACCAAGAAATCCTGGCGGCGATTGTGGAACTGAGGGCGGCCTGGGAATCCAAGTTGGAACTGGCCGTTACGGAACTGAAGATTGCACTGGATCGCAAGGTTGGAGAGGTCCAAGAGGACGTTAATCTGCTACGACAAGATGTCAGGACCCTGGCGGAGCGCACGGAGGCCCTCGAAAAAGAAGTTGGCCCGAATACAGCAGATTGCGCCACTCACAAGGCCGATTTGCATGCCCTGACACAAAGGATGGGCAACCTGGAGAGCAGAGCGGAGGAGGCTGAGGGACGAGCCCGCCGCAATAACATCCGCATCGTGGGCCTACCGGAGGGGATGGAGGGCCGTGACCCTACGGATTTCATCGAATCCATGCTCTTACAGGAGATATCTGGAGGGGCCCTATCTCAAGGATTTGCGGTAGAAAGAGCACATAGAGCCCTAACTAGGAGGCCACCTCCCGGGAACCCGCCTAGGCCTGTGATCGCCAAAATCCTTAATTACCGCGACCGGGAGAGGATACTGGAATACTTCCGCAAAGGAGGGACGATCACGAGAGGAGCGGCAAACATCACGGCTTATCCAGATTATACTTTGACTGTACAGCGTAGTCGCATGAACTTTGGGTCTGTAAAGCGGAGGCTGAGAGAAGCGGGCCACAAATATATGTTACTCTATCCTGCAAAATTGAAGATCTTCCATGCACATAAAACCTTGTTTTTTGAAACTCCGGAGGATGCCATGGGATGGCTCGATGCGCATGGATGCCCCCAGGAACCAGAAGCTCGGCCCAGAAAGGACTCGGAAGAGACACGGGAATCATAACATGGCGTCGCAAGATGGCGTGGCTCGTGGGACTTGAATATAGTCGGTGTGACACTTTCGGTAAAGAAGGTCAGATGACACTATTTGTCAGGACACTGTGAACTCTTATTTGATCGGGAGCCTTACGGGGCGATACTCTCTACCCCACAATAGTTTTAGTTGGGTGACCACTAGGGTGACCTCACCCTACTGGGCTCCGTTCGCCGATCGGTGTTTGCGGAGCTAGATGTGGGGGTGCCTGAGCTCTGAAGCTGGAGCTGGGCAGCAGTTGGGGTGTGTGATGTTGGGGAAGGCACGGGTGGGGGGAGGGGAGTTGGGGTTTAGTTGTGTATATAGTTGAAGGGAGTTTGAGCTTATATGAGGAGTTACTGGACCAAAACGCTATCTGTGTCATGGGGGCGGTTGGGGGTCGCTACATGGGAGGCAGGGGGGAACGAACTTGCCATGGGAGACCTTAAGATTGTCACCTGGAATGTCAGGGGACTTAATAGTTATTTAAAAAGGAATAAAGTTATGTTGTACCTCAAAAGGCAGAGGATTGACATCGCACTATTGCAAGAAACACACCTGAACCGACACAAGTTAGAACTGGTTGAGAAAAAGTGGAGTGGCATGGTGGTGGGCTCCCCGTACTCTGCCTATGCTAGGGGAGTGTTAATCTGGGTAGCACCTCACGTTCCGTTCAGAGTCACGTGGCAGGAGGTGGACACGGAGGGCAGGTTGGTTATGCTCAGAGCCCTGGTGGAGGATAGAGAGGTTTGTATTATTAACACATATGCCCCCAATCAGAATGCTGCTGCATACTTCAGGACCCTATGCACCCGTCTGGGCACATGTGTGGGGGGAGCGATCATTTGGGGAGGGGATTTTAACTGTGTTCTCGACCCAAGGGCTGATAGGTCCGATGATAGGATTGATCGGCCCACCCCGGCGGCCAGAGTACTACAGACGTTACTGGGCGACTTTGGGCTGGCTGATGTTTGGCGACTGAAATACCCTGTTACCTCGCAGTACTCTCACTACTCTGCCCCACAGCGCTTACACACGAGATTGGATTATTTTTTTGCCACGTCAGAAGTGGTGTTGGCGACCACTCAAATTGAATATAAAGCAAGGGTCCTATCGGACCACTCGCCCTTAGTGCTGACCTGGCAGTATGGCCGCCCTCGTGCACGAATACCTACATGGCGCCTCCGTGCGGAGGCGCTTAAGGACACGGTTTTCAGGGAGGACATCAGGGAGGCGATCCAGCGGTACTTTGAGGTTAACACGGGCAGTGTAGATTCGGCAGGCACACTTTGGGAGGCATTCAAGGTAGTGTTACGGGGGGACGCTATTTCCAAGTCGAAGGGCCTGCAGGGTGGGGTTCTGATGGAGTTAGAGAAGGCGGAGAGACAACTGGAGCGCGAATGTAGCAAGGCAGGAGGGGATGCAGACCTAGTACTTGAGCTGCAGCAGCGGTGTTCGGAGCTTTGGGAGAGGCTTTGTAACCTTAACTATAGAAAATATGTTGAGAGGCAGCATGCGGGTGGAGACAAAACTGGCCGCCTACTGGCATGGCTATATAAGAGAGAAACCCCTAGGCCCCCGATTAGGATGATGGTTAGAGAGGACGGAGAGGAGGTGGACACCCAAGAAGGAGTTAATGCAGCCTTCCTTGATTACTATAAAGCACTGTATGAGGACATAGGGGGAGAAAATCAGGCAGAGATCAGAACTACACTGGAAGACATAGAGCTGCCCAGGATTAGTGAGGAGGAAAGAGAGGAGCTGGACGCGCCTATTACACTAGAGGAACTGGAAGAGGTAGTGAAGGGATTGCCCACTTGTAAGACCCCGGGTACGGACGGACTCCCTAGTGAGTTTTATAAAGTGTATGGAGCAGAGGTACTCCCCCCGATGCTAGAAATGTTCAATGAATCTTTCGAGAAGGGTCGGTTACCGCAAACGCTCAGAGAGGCGCTGATAGTGCCGCTCCCCAAGCCTAATAAACCCCGACAAAGCTGTGGATCTTATAGGCCGCTGTCGATGCTGAACCAGGACAGCAAGATCCTTACGGCGGTCCTGGCCAACAGGCTACGTAGGGTCATCAGTAAACTGATACACCCGGATCAGACGGGCTATGTCCCCAACAGGAACATAACTCACAATCACAGGCGACTTCACCGAGTGATTGAAGAGGGGAATAGAAGCGATGAAGAGATGGTGGTGGTGTCCCTAGATGCAGTTAAGGCATTTGATTCAGTGAGGTGGCCGTGGTTGCTGGCGGCCTTGGAGAGGTACGGGTTTGGGCCTGGCTATGTGAGGTGGGCGAAACTGCTGTACAGCGCGCCACTGGCCAGGGTGCGCACGGGATCTGCGATATCCAAAAGGTGGCGACTTAGCAGAGGCACCAGACAGGGATGCCCCTGGTCCCCGATGCTGTACATATTGGCCCTGGAGCCCCTGGCGGTGTACCTTAGACAGCAATATGACCTGGTTGGCATCGAGGTGGGAGGAGAGAACCATTTGATATCCCTATATGCTGACGACCTGTTGTTGTACCTGAGGTGTCCGGAGGAAAACCTCCAGTACATTTTAGAGGTCATGGAAAAGTATGCGGAGCTGTCCGGCATAGCGGTTAATCCCAGCAAATCAAGTATGTTTCCGTTGGGGAGCTTTATTGGAGTCCCTCTGGAACGGTTGCCGGTGTTGCCCGTGCCCTGGGCGACTGAGTCTTTCCGCTACCTCGGAATTGATGTATATCATGCTGTGAAGGAAGAACACTTGCACAATGCCGAGGCGGCGGTAAAGAAAATCCGCGAGAGTATGCGGTTTTGGGAGAAGCTGCCGCTGGCAATGGTGGGCCGGGGGGCGATGCTTAAAATGGTGGTCCTGCCCAGGCTTTTGCACTTTTTCAGTAATACACCATATTTCATACCCAGGAAGTTCTTTGTCAAACTTGATAGTGTATGCAGGGACTTCCTGTGGCACGGCATCCGCAACAGGGTAGCCTTGTGGAAACTTCACAATTTCCACGATAGGGGAGGCATCAAGCTGCCAAACTTTGAGGCCTATTATGTGGCCAGCCAGCTGCAATACGTGACCAGATGGCTCTCAGATGAGGAAACTCCTGAGTCTAGACTGGTTGGGAGAGACTGCGCCCCGTTTTATTTAAAGGAGGTCGTCTGGGCCCCTAGGTCGGACTTGCAAGGATGCCCAGGTATGTTGCTGCTGGGGTGGAGAATTTGGCGTAGAATGTGCCAGCTGATTGAGAGCCCACACCCGTGTTCCCCGCATGTGCCATTGGTCTCCCTAGCTATGGGGGACAGCCAGCTCAGGAAAATTATCAGGACGTATTGGGAAACGGTTGGACTGGCCACACTGGGAGACATATGGCAGGATGGGGCCATTAAAGAATTCGTAGACCTGGGTGAAGAAACAGGGTTGCACGGGGGCCAATATGTTACATACCTAAGGCTAGTACAGATCATCCGCAAAACTTGGCCGGAGACGGTGCTGGCGGAAGATCCGGATGCACTGATCGGAACGATATATGATATATCAGAGGGCGGGCATGAGATCTCTAGATTATATGAGGTGGTGATGACCCGGGTGGGGAAGGATTTGATGGATCTGAGGCTTGACTGGGAAGCGAAAGTGGGGGTACAGATGACTGATGGGATGTTGGAGCGGGCCATGGGATACCATAAGAAAGTGTCCAGGAATGCCAGATTGCAGCAAATACAGCTGTACATCACGCACAGAGCATATATGACCCCGAAGAGAATAGCTAAGTTTGCGAACGCAGGCAGACAAGCATGCCCGAAATGCGATGAAGTAGACGCAGGCATGACACATATGTTCTGGTCCTGCCCAGTGATTGAAGGCTTTTGGGGGGAAGTGGCACAGAAATTGGCAGATAAGGGGGTTCTGCTACGCATTGACACGGCCTGGGCCTGCCTCTTGGGAGGGTTCCCTAGACCACGGAACACCAAACATCTTGGGAAACTGAGAGACCTGGCGTATGTACTTGCTAAGAGAAGGATAGCTATGAGTTGGAAGCAACGCCATGGGCCAAGAATAGAGATATGGTGGCGGGACCTGCAGAAGTGGGCGGAGGCTGAAACGGGGGTATGGCAGGAAGCGTGTGGTATTTGCGGGGAGGAAGAAATGGGCAACCTGGCAGCTTGGAGAATGTTAATCACGGGACTCTTTGGCGCGGAAATGGACCCTGCTGCTTCCGGGAGGGGCGGCGCCCGGCCGCACCAAGCGTACACAGAACTGTAAGGCTGATAAGCTCTCGGGGGAGGGGGGGGGTTTAAGTGCAGTAATACGGCATTAATTGATGTTTACAGTTTGTAATGTATAATGCTGCAAGTTTGGTTTGTATTGTATTATTTTAATATAAAAAATTTAAAAAAAAAAAAAAGATTGGGATCACTGTTGGTTTGTTGAAGTGTGGTGGCTGAGCAGATGTTTTGACCTCTACTCACCCTTTTACACCTGGAAAGCCGCAGTCATTCAGGCACTGTGGCAGTTCATCTTAATTGGGTGGTTTTAGAAAAGAGGCAGAATTTAAATCCAGCATCTGTGCTGAAGGGAATTTAGGGTCACCCCAGCTGTCTGGCAGGGCACCTGTAACATGTGAACCAGTTCTGTTCCACTGGAGAGCAGGTGCTGCAGATTAGGAATTAATGCAGTAGGACACATGTGTGCACTATGTTTTTGACAGGGAGTTTAATGCAAGGTGGTCCGTTTAGCAGACCACCATTTCAGAGATGGATTACCCACATTATTTTATTAGTATTAAAATAAAAAATGCCAGGTCTACACTGTTTCTCTTGAGGGAGACCCTTCTCTGAATTGCTATTTTTTATTTCTCTAGCAGGTGGAGAATATGTTCGGCAGTGTACATATCATTCAGTTTCTGATGTGGGCACAGGCTTTTTCCACTTGCCAGATGGCAAACCTTCACACAAGCACTGTCACATCCTCTGGTGATCCACACTAATCATCCGTTTCTAAGGCTTGTACTGCCCTAATGTCACATAGGTTGTGGGTGGCTGAAGTAATATGGTGCTGGAGGGCCACCCATTCTCCTCATCCAGGATGTTTGATACCTCCCATGTGGATGGGTTTTTCCACGCTGCCCACCTACTAGTGCAGATTGATGTAGCTGTGGAAGCCTCAGACCATTCCCGGACACAGATCTCAGGTATGGAAGGTATGGAAGTATGTAAGTGTGGAAGAATGTCCACCCCTGAGTGAGTTGAAAATTAAATAAATAGAAAACTAAGCTGATGATGGAGACCGGTAAAATTATAAAATGAGAGAGCAGTTTCAGGAGGGATTTCCCTGACAAAGGAAAACATGAAAAATGTGCTGCTCTTCATGATGTCTCCTCTGTACCCTTGTATTACTTTTCTTTAAATACCAGTGGGTATTTGCCTCCTACTCCTACTGGCAATAGGCATTGCTCGTTGCTATATTATAATCTGCACATGCACAGCTAAATCACTGACAATAAACATTTTGCCGAACTCAGGTGACTGGGGCAAGACCACCAGCATCGTAGCACTGGATCGCACAAGACTAAACCAGTGCAGACAATAGTCTGTAAATCTACAGTGGAAGATGGAATGCAGGTGGATGCCGTAAACCCCAGGGCCTCACTCCTTAGGAGGATGCGACTAGAAATGCATGTGCGTCACCATGATTCACCTGGAAGAGGGCTGCCATGTGATGACTTTTGTACATGGATATGATGTAGGGAGTAGTCCCTTAAGACAAACACCTTCATTGTTTTAGGTACGTCGGGAATAATATTCTGAAAGTTCGGTGGGTGCCTTCCTATATTGTGGGGTCTAGCATCTGTTATGTATCAAAGGATCAATCCTGGAGAGTGAAGCAGGTTAATGGTTAAGGAATAGGTTTCTGCTAAGATGTTGTTGGTTTGTCTTGCAAAACTCGTAATAAATCCTTTTGCACATCTCGTTGCCCAAAATTTTGACTATTCTTTTTTGATGTTCACAAAAGGTGCAGCAAAGGGTGCAGCTTGCCCAATTGTACTGCCAACCTACCAGTACAGAAGATTGGATGGATACCTTTCAAGAGATGCATGACAAGCTCCATGTTTTCCACACTGAATTTGCTGACCTCAAAGCAAAATTAAAGGAGTACTTGTATATAACCACTAGAGGAGCACGGTGGATAGTTTATTGTGGACATCTTGTCCCATGACATATGATGGTGACCTTAGAAAGCTGACAGAGTTTTTTAATCATTGAGCAGTGCAGTTCATGTTTCGACCAATACCTTTCCTCTGGCCACAAGGAAAAAGAGGAGGCAGGAAGCCTTCGCCCTGGCTCCAAGGACAATTTGGCAGGTGGAGCCAGCACAGAGAGCTTAACCCATGGGCTGCAGCGATGAGGCTCACATGACCTTTTTATATGAGTGAAGGAAGGAGGAGGCAGGAAGTCTTCTCCCTGGCCACAAGGACAGCATGGAAGAGGGAGCCAGCCCAGAGAGCACCGCACACAGGCAGTGGCGGTGAGACTCAGGTGACCCTTCATGTAAGTGAAGGAAGATGCACAAAGCCTTCTCCCTTTCCACAAGAACATCGTGGCAGAAGGAGCATGCCAGGAAAGATGCCAGTGAGGCTCACATGACCCTTCACATGAGAGAAGGAAGAAGGAGGCCGGAATCCTTCTCCCAAGGCACAAGGACATCACAGCAGGAAGCGCCAGCCACCGAGCACAACCCGTGGGCCATGGCAGTGAGGTTTATGTGACCCTTCGTGTTGTTTATCTTTCTGAATCACTAGTGTGTCCCTAGCTGGCCGATCAGTGAAGGTCAGTAAATTAAGGACAATTATACTTCTTTGTCTGTTATAATGCTGTTATAGCAAGTTGGAGACACCTCACTGCCCATTATTTCAATCACTATTCATTGCCTTTGTGTGTTGGTCAGACTACTTTTCACCCATTCCTAAAAATGGATTTCATTCTTATTCTAAATTCTCAAGGCCTTTTGGAAAACTGAGACTTAATCTTGAAAAGGTGATTAATGCCCCCTTGTATAAATAAGTCTTAAGAAAAAGGTAATGTTGAACACTGCTCTGTTTCATTCGCCTTTTTGAATTGTAGATCTGCTGTTACCAATTCAAATTAAATAATTCAGTAATGCAATTAATTAAAGACTTAATTTCATAGTGACTGTTTTCCGTACTTTGATGATATTCTAACCCAAGATTATTTAATGTTACATTTAGAGAGAGCCAAAAAAGGTGCCACAGTCATTTATTTGAATACTGTCAAATGTAAGACATAACTGT
The DNA here is from genome assembly GCF_040938575.1 of Ambystoma mexicanum. Taxonomy (NCBI): domain Eukaryota; kingdom Metazoa; phylum Chordata; class Amphibia; order Caudata; family Ambystomatidae; genus Ambystoma; species Ambystoma mexicanum. The sequence continues at coordinate 1,209,379,081 of NC_090932.1, forward strand.
TCTGAAACCTATCTCATTTGAGTATTTGGCTATTTCATGTTACTTGTCAAACAAATGTACTGTTGTTTTTCATCTAAGATACCACTCTCCCAATTCATCTGCTACTTTCTAAGATGAATATACTAGTCTATTAAGTGATGTGGTCACTTCTCGCACCTTGAATATCTTTTTTGGGTGATTTCAAACCAGTGGCTCTACAGTCTCTTTTTGATTCTTTATCTCAAACTTGATTAAATCTAATATTAATTGAACATGTTCCGTCATCAACTCACATTAAAGGGAATGCAGTCAATTTCATTATTGGAGATTCCACGCTTGTGAATTGTGGGTTTCCAATGCATCTTGATTTGTCCGGCAACTTTTTAATTCGGTTCTCTATATTGATTTCCACAATTTCATAATGTGGTTACAAAAAACTACCCATTACAAGTATTTATAATTTTCCTTGTGTACCTAACTTAGAAGAGCTTATTCTTTCAAGATCACAACTCTCACACCTTTGTCGTTCAACTAATGAACTGTTGGAAGGTTATCATACAATATTGCAGAATGCTCTAGATGAGGCTACTAAAAAGATCAGACAAAAACATAAAATGCATGGTACACTTCAGAGTTAAATGTCAATAAACGTCTTATTCGTAACCGTGCAAAGATTTGGCATTGTTCTGAAATTGACTTCTCGCATTTAAAAACTATGAGATTAAATGGCTTATTAGGGAATCTAAAAAACATTGTACTCTAACATCGTTATCTCAACTAATTTTAACTCCAAAACTCATTTTAGCATGGTTCAGAAATGCATGAACCCTGTGAAATCAGCCATTCTGGGTTCATCTATGGAATTATGTGAGAAATGTAATCATGTTCTTGTTGATAAGGTGGAACTAATCTGCACGGAGTTCAGGGATCAGCTATTAAATGATTATAGCTACATATGCAGGAAATCACCAAATCTAACTTGGGACAATATCTGTCTGCCAACATTCTGGAATGTAATAAACACTAAACTTTTTATGGCAATGATTTATTGCCAGCAAACAATGTTAAGCCGCTATCTGTAAATGTACTGGACGTGCCATTACACATTGCAGGTCCCTCAATTAAAGAGGGCATGTTCCCTGATTAATTACAAACAGGTATAATTACCAAATTTTTGAAAACATGTAATTTGATCAGGAGTATACAAAAGAACTACTGTCCTTTTAAAAACGTACCCTTTCTAGTGAAAATGTTGGACAAACCAGTAGCATTGAATTTGAATGATCACTTTCATGAAGCAAACTTACTTCAATCATTTCAGTCTGGCTTCAGAGCTAATCAGAGTATTGAATCAGCACATGGTGGACAACATCTTCCATATTACTTATGGATGTGGAGTCTGCCGCTTGGTATTAACTGTATCTCTCAGCCGTGTTTGATACGGTGGACCACTGTGTGTTCCTTAACATCTTGGGACATCACATGGGAGTGGGTGGAAGGGTATACAATTGGTTCCAATCATTTGTGTAATAGACACCAAATTGTCAAGATGGGAACCATCTTTCCTGGCTATCTCCTGTTTCCACAATGTCCCTGTGGCAGGGGAGAAGACTTTGTGCCTCCTCCTTCCATCACTTATGTAGCTCCCCCTATTGCACTGTCCTTTCAGCCGCAATTTACTCTGCATTTTTCTCTGCATCCTATGTTTGGGGTGAGGGCCTGGATACTTTGAGAGCCCCTGCTCTGATTTTAAACCCGTCTTTTTGTTGTTATGCTAAATATCTTCCTTTTGCCACATTGCGGCATGTGTACTAGGTAAATCCCCTTCCCTCTTCCTGCTTCCTAGTTTCCCTCCCTCCAACTCTGCCCCCGACCCCTGATTGGGTCTGGTGCCCAAATTGGTAAAGAAGGGAACCATCTTTCCTGGCTATCTCCTGTTGCCACAATGTCCCTGTGGCAGGGGAGAAGACTTTTTGCCTCCTCCGTCCTTCACTCATATCAAAGGTCATGTGAGCCTCACTGTTGGTTTCATTGATGGCATTTTAATCTGCATCCCATGTTTGTGGTGAGTGCCTGGATACTTTGAGAGCTCCTGCTCTGATTTGAGCCCGCATTTCTGTTGTTTTGATAAATATTTTCCTTTTGCCACATCGCAGCTTGTGTAATAGGTAAATCCACTTCCCTCTTCCTGCTTCCCAGTTAACCACCCCACCCGACCCCTGATTGCACACCTAGTGCCCTGTTGTGGTTTGTGTTAGAGGGGTCTTCTCTTGCAGACGCTTTGCTCTGTATTTTACTCTGCATTTTACTCTGCATCCTATGTTTGTGGTGAGGGCCTGGATACTTTGAGAGCTCCTAGTCTGATTTTAAACCCGTCTTTTTGTTGTTTTGCTAAATATTTCCCTTTTGCCACATTGTGGCATGTGTACTAGGTAAATTCCCTTCGAGCAGTGACAGATAAGGTTAGGGTGGTTGGGATAGCGAGTTCAGCAATTATTGTACTCAATTAAAAATCTACCCCTCTTATTACCCTACATAACAATGCACACCCATGTCAGTCAGCTAGATAACAGTGCATGATTCACTGATGTCTCTGGATTGTAGTTGTTTATCCATTTACTGCTACATGATATGATATGATATGATATGGTATTTATAACGTGCCTATACACAAATATTTCAAGGCGCGACGAGGCAAGGGACGGGGAACAAAGGGAAGACAGACAACGATACTACTAGGCCTGGTGACATTCAGATCACGCAAGTGCATGGGAAGGGGAAAGGGAAAAGTGCGGAGAGGAGGGAGAGGGGGAGAATTGTGGTACAAGGGATAGTACAATAAAATAAGATAAATAAAACGGCCAGCAGGTGGCAGTGTATGGTAAGTGCAGAACATAAGTGCTGGTAGGGGGGCTGTAAGGGCTCCCTCCAATTACCCCTGTACGCATACCCTCTCTCTCATATATTTCTGACCCATCCCACTCTCCACCAGCCCCACTTCCAAGAAACCCTAGCAATGCTTTGACAGCAATAACCTACCCACACCACTTCTCACCTGTGCACCATCCGGCCTAACATCCACTTCACCTTCCCTGCCCACACCCCCTCCCACACACATGCCTCTTCTTCCTCTCCTGCCCACCCCCAACCTCCAACTACAGGCCACCCCCGACAAACCCTTTCCCCTCACTCAGCATGGCACCTCTTGTCCTTTCCAAAACCATTGCTTCAACCCCTTTTGCCTCAGACCCCCCTACCCTGTCTCACACACCTCTTGTACCCAAACACTCAAATCTCAGTGGCACAGACTGTCCCTCGCCCTCTACTCTTCATGCCTCGCCACCCCTGCATCCTTCCACCAACCCCACCATTCCTAGCACCTCTGGCAGGACCACCCTGTAAGCCATCCGCCCATCTCCCTTTCCCCACTACATCTACACCTCTCCCTTCGCTGGGTACAAACTCATTACAGCACCATTACTGCACCAAACTGGACACCACCCACCATTCCAGCTCTGCTGACCACCCACCCTCCAACCTCTGATCCCCCGCCATTCCACTTGCGCAAACTGACTACCAGCCATTCACTCTTCTCACTCCCAATTCACCTCCCACACTCTTCAATCCCACCAACAGAAATCCTCAACCGAACCATCACCATCCTTCCAGTGACACACAACGATCTGGTCCTACAATTCACACCAACGCTCCTGTGCCTTACACCTGCCCACCAGCTACTCTGACCAACCAAGTCCTTCTGGCCCTGGAGACCCAGGCAACACCACACCATGCCCATCAAGTCACCTAGCTCCATTTCAATGCCCTCTCCGTGGCCAAAAACAGACAGATCATCTTTGACCTCGTAATCTCTGACAATCCTGATCCCATTTTCATCACTGAAACATGGTTCTCGAACGATTGCAAACCAATCGCACATGAAGCGTTCCCTCCCGACTACTTGCTCATATCCCACAGACCCTCCAGACGAGTAGCCATCCTCCACAAACCCGAAACTCAGTCCTGCACAGCTAATAGCAATTCCCTCGTAGTGAACCTCTCTCTGCTGCCCTCTCTCTCACACAATGCCCTGCTCATCTACAGGCCACCAACCCAGCACTCACTCTACTGGGCGACTTTAATATCTGGTTTGATGTGCCCAACAACTCCATGGGCCTCATTACGACCCAGGCATTAAGGGTTAACGCCGTCGTTAACCCTTAACGCCTATTCTGATTTTAACGGCTGCTCTTAGCAGCCGTTAAAATCCATGGCGCTAACCTGCCATGATGCTAATTACACCACCGTAATTTACGGTGGCGTAATTAGCGCCTTCCCCACTCCCATTATGCCCTATGGGGCAAAAATGGGAATGGGGAAGGGAAAATGGGAAATAGGGATTTACCGCCCCACTCACCTTGGAATGGGGCGGTAAATCCGCCATCCACCATGGTGTAAACATAGTTTACACCATGGTGGTAAAGTTGGCGCAATTAGCGCCTGGGTCGTAATGACCCCCCATGACTCAATCCCTGGTCAACAGACTAGAGGCACTCAACCTTTCCCGGCATCCCATAGGACCCACCCACATTGTAGATCACACCCTTTAGCGATTTTCTGCTTCTTCGTGCTCATTTCAGTAACCACTTCTAAACCCTTCATCTGGGCTGACCACTCAGCAATAACTTTCTCTCTCTGCACACTTCCCACGCATGTCTCAAATGCTGTAACCATTACTACCTTACCTTGGTGAAGCTCTGCTAGGCACCCTCCCTGCACTTCCTGCACTCCCGGACACTGATTGACACATACCATCGAGTCATTTGACTCCTGGCTTAATGACTCACTCCTTCCGCTCACCTCCTCCAGCTCTGCTCCCTTCTGCAAAGGACCAAACCCCAAGTGGTTCACCCCCCACCTGAAGGTGTTCAAAACCCAAAACTGGACCCCAACATCCCAATAAATTATTAGCCTATCACTACCGTACCTTTCCTACTAAAAATTCTGGACAGGGTGGCCCACTTGCAACTACAAAACCACCTAGAATCCAACAATCTCCTAGGACTTTGTCAGTCAGGCTTTAGAACAGGGTATGTGACCGAATCATCATTGTTAGATCTAAAAATCCAAATGGACTAAATCAAGGATAAAGGGAACCTAGCACTCCTCCTCCTATTAGATCTATCGGCTGCCTTTGACCTGGTCAACCACAATGTTCTATGCTTTCACCTCACCACAGCGGCACACTTCTCTAAGAAAGCCTCTCAATGGATTCAATCATTCCTCTCTAACAGAATAATGAGGGTTTTCACCCCCTCGGTATCTGCCGAGCCTGCTGCAGTCGACTGTCGAGTACCACAAGGTTCCTGTGTGTCCCCCACCTGATAGAACCTCTTTACAAAACTTCTGTTTGACTATTTGGATAACCTGGGTGTCATCTACTTACTATACAGATGACATACAAGTCCTCATCCCCATCACAGGATTGGCATCATCACGAGTCTGGCGGTAACCCTTAAATGCAGTGGTAGCACTATTACCGCTGCATTTAAGGGTCTGACAGATCATGGCTTTGGCGGATTTCCTCCCAGCTCTGAGCTGGGGGAAATCCACGGCAAAATTGCCGATTTTTGGCACGATTATCGCCAGAGGGAAATCCGCTGGCGGTAATAGTGCACATTTTCCCCATTGGGCCCAATGGGGAATGAGGAATTCCCAAATGGGCCCAATGGGGAATGGGCAATAACCCTTCTGCCAAACCCATGATCTGGTGCTAATAGCTCCGGGGGTTTGGCGGTAGGGCTATTAGCGCTAGCGCTAATAGCGCCGGCGTTACCGCCCACCTCGTGATGAGGCCCAGTTTGAAGCAACTTAATGGAACATATCAAACTATTCAGGCATGGATGGCTATCCATGGCCTGTGTCTTAATAATTGGCCTATCACTATTTTACCTTTGCTACTAAAAATTCTGGACAGGGTGGCCTATTTGCAACTACAAAAAAACCTAGAATCCAACAATCTCCTAGGACTTCATCAGTCATGCTTTAGACGAGGGCTTGGGACCGAATCAGCATTGTTAGATCTAAAAATCCAAAACGACGAAATCAAGGATAAAGGGAACCTAGCTCTCCTCCTCTTATTATATCTATCGGTGGCCTTTGACTTAGTCAACCACAACGTTCTATGCAATCACCTGACCACAGCTGCACACTTCTCTAAGAAAGCCTCTCAATGGATTCAATCATTCCTCTCTAACAGAATTATGAGGGTTTTCGCCCCCTCGGTACCTGCTGAGCCTGCCCCATTTGGCTGTTGAGTACCAGAAGGTTCATGTGTGTCCCCCACCTGATGGAACCTCTTTACGAAACTTCTGTTTGGCCACTTGGATAACCTGGGTGTCACCTACTAACTATGCAGATGACACCCACATCCTCATCCCCATCACAGGATCCTAAGACACCGACTTGAAGCGACTTAATGAAACGTATCAAACTATTCAGGCATGGATGGCTATCCATGGCCTATGTCTTAACAACGATAAAACTGAGTTAATCCTTATTGGCTCGTAAATGCTACCGCCTCTGCAGCTGAATAAACAGAAAAACGTATCAAGGCCTGCAGACCCTCCCTCGCGTCAGACAGTTGTATCACCCTGGCTAGGGTCCTCATACTATCCAGACTTGACTACTGTAATGCCTTGTACGTCGGGACTAATAGTCGTAACCTAAAAAAAAACTCCAGGTACTGCAAAACAATGCATTGACAGTAGCTCTCAACATACCTAAGTCAAACCATATATCGTCCATAAGACGCAATGCTGGCTGGCGGCCTGTGAAGGACAGGATTGGTTTGAAAACATGATCTCTAACACAAAAGTGGCTCTCGAATACATCTCCTAAATACCTAACTAACACATTTTTAAAACATTGCACCAATAGACCTATCCGGTCCACACAGGCTCACCTGCTAAACGTACCTAGATTTAAACTACAAAAAGCAGGAGGCAACAGATTCCCAGTACAGGCTGCAAAACATTGGAACTCCATGCCCTTGATATTAAGAGCAGAACCATCCTACTGGACCTTTCGAAAAAACCTGAAAACGTGTCTTTTTGTACAGGAGCGATAACCTGCTTAAGCTCCTTACTCTCTATGAACTGTTTAGCAAGAATGCACCAGATACTAATGAGTTAGGTGTGCTTTATAAATAAATCTAATTAATTGATTAATTAATTAAAAACCTGCTTCCTCGAGCGCAAATGGTGAGCCCCCAGAATCCCTCAAAGCAAGTCAGTTCTCACCACAAACACTGAAACTGATAATAAAAATCCTGATATGCCGCAGCAGCAGCAAAGAGCTCCACAGGATCATCAAAGAATTCCTGAAATCCTCTGCCACCTCAGTCCCAATGGGCCCCGATTTTAGACCCATCTCCAACAGCCAATTCTTGGCAAAGCTCATGAACCGCTCTGCTTACTCTCTGCTCTGCCTTTTTTACAGAATCCAACAACCTCCCAGACCCCGCACAATCAGGCATGCATCCGCGCCACGGAACAGAAACTACACTGATCTCGATCTGGTTTGACCTCTGAGATTCTCTAAACCAAACGAGAAATCTACAATGACAGAATCAATAAAGTGAGATCAAGTACAAAAGAGCTCTTTGTAATCTTGCGAGGGCTTGAGTCCCCAACCTCGCCAACTGATACATGCATCAAGGACAAGACCTTGGGCACTAATATTCAAACTGCACTGCCCAACAAAATTCCCCTTCTTCAAGATAAAATTGAAACCAAAAAACTCCATATCTTGAACTCCACCCTGTCGCAAGAACATCGACCAGACCTTACTAAACCATTCAACCGATTCAAATTTTTCCCGGGTTCAATTGGAGAGGTAGAATAGATCATAACCTCCCTCAAACCTTCCACATGCCAGGGAAACACATGCCTGGCCGCTATTATCAAAGAAGTGACTAGGGACCTAGTCACTTTTATTGCAACCTTGATTAATGCCTCATTTGACTCTTGCTCAGTCCCTAACAACGTCAAGAACGCCTGTGTCCTCCCAATATTAAAGAAACCCTCCTTAGACCCAGATATCCCAACCAATTACAGACTCATAACCACGGTCCCATTTCTGCTAAAGATCATTCATAAAGCTGCATATCTCCAATCTGGCTTCATCCTAAACATGGCATGGGAACTGCCCTAGTGTACCTAAAGAACTAAATAGATGACTTAAACGAGGAAGGAAAATTGGCCCTCCTCCTCTTACTAGATCTCTCTTCCGCGTTTGAGTAGACCATAAAGTGTTTCCAAAGTATCTTTCTACAGCAGCACATTTCTCGCTGGAGGCGACAGCTTGGATCCGATCCTTTCTTGACAGTCATTCTATTAGAGTCTTCTCTCCCACTGAAGCAGCAGAGCCAACTCCAATAACTTGTGGAGTCCCACAAGGCTTCTGTGTATCGCCTACAATGTACAGCATATTCACAAAGCTGTTATTGGATGATCTAGATAATCTGGCTGTCACCTATACAAACTACGCAGATGATACCCAGATCCTCTTTCCAATGTCTGGTGATTAAGAGGCCGACTCTGCCTTGCTGAACAACATTATTCCCTTCATTCAGACCTGGAGGGCCTCACACAGCCTCTGTCTGAACGATGAAAAGACCTCCTGCTCATCGGTGCCACACCCAACCTCAACAAATTAAGCAACCAGTTCTAATCCTTTAACATTGATGGCATAGACATTAAAGTCGCTAAAGATGTAAAAACGTGGGGCTTCCATCTTGACTCAGCTCTTAATCTACAAAGGCAAGTGAATGCCACTGCTTTGGCTACTGCATAATGCGTAAACTCATCCACGCCTGCAAACCGTTCCTCTCCACAGACAGCTGCATTACACTGGCTAGAGCCCTATTTCTTTCAAAACAAGATTATTGTAATGCTATATATCTTGGCTCCAGTAAGCAAAACATTAACACACTACAAATCTTGCAGAATAATGCCTTAAGAACTGCATTAAACATCCCAAGAACACAACACATCTCAAAGACTAGGCGTAACACCAAGTGGCTGGCAGTCAATGACAGAATTCACCTTGAAGCCTTAACCCTTACCCACAAATGCCCTGTCAATGCTGCACCAAAGTACTTGGTGGATACTTTCATTAAAAACCTATTTACACGACCAACTACGAGCACTTACTCTGCCTCAAAGTCCCCAGATATAACCTTGAAAAGGCTGGTGGAAGTAGCTTTCCCGTCATGGCAGCACAGCTCTGGAATTCCATGCCTTTAGCCTTAAGATCAGAACCTTCTTTCTTTAGCTCCGGATCCAATACTAAAAACTGACTCCTAGCTAGGGATTTTGTACAACTCTGTTTTTCTCATTGTTAATTGTTTGGCTCTAACTGTGTTTTTCCTCATGTATTTGTGCCTGTAATCTTGTATATGCTTGTACCTTGAACTTTTGGATTGTAAACAGTAAAAAGTATTTTTATGCAATGTCTAATGCGCCCATACACCTCTGGGTTGGCAGCGCTTTATAAATCAATAAACAAACAAACAAACCAACCTCAAAGTCTCGGCAGAGTCTGATGGATGCACAGCACTTCTTGACCTCACAGCAGCGTTTGACACCATTAACCACAGAATCCTCCTTGACAGACTACACTCTCTAGTAATCCAAGATTTGAAGTTCAACTGGATTGCCTCATTCCTCAACAACAGGCAGAAAATCACTTTTCACCCCCCTTTCCTCTCCACCGCACACCCAGTGAACACTGCGGTATCCCAATGCACCTATCTCTCACCTCTTCTCTTCAACCTTTACGTGACCCCTCTGCCAGAGATCATCTGCTCTAACAACCTCACCTGCTATAACTACGCCAATGTGTCACAAATCATCCTGAAAATTCACAAATTGAGCTCCGATCCTCACCCAGACCTAGCTGCATGTCTCACAGATATTGATTTACGGATGACAAGTAACTATTCTAAACCCAGGGAAAACAGAGATCATGGTGTGTGAGAATACAGCTCTATTCCCACAACTGTACCCATGGCCACTCCCCCTCAGCATCCCACCCCCCACCACCACCTCCACCACCATCAAAAACCATGGCCGCAAAATGGACTCCGACCTAACCCTGTCTCTCCACATGAATAATGTAATGTATCCAAATCCTGTCACTAACACCTTAGGCTTCTTAGGCGCATCTACCCTTACCTAATAGACTGGCTGCAATTATGTCCATTATCATGTCCAGGCTACACTATACAAACTCTATCTATCTGGGTGCACCAGCCCCAACTTAATAAACTCCAAATAGTCCAATAAATGCGGCTGCAGGCCCCTTCTTGCACTGGGATGAAGGGATCACAACTCACCTGTTCTCCGTACCCTCCATTGGCTCCCAATTGGACGAAGTGGGCCCTATAAACCTTCAAAAAAAGATTATGCCCTACCTCCCAATCCACACCCTATGGACAAGCACTGCCCTCCTCCTAGTGGTTCTCATCTCCACCTTAGCACAGAGATTAGTTGAGGCTCTTAAACAAAGACAAATATGTGCACTGAGAACCATAATGAGAAGAAGAGTAGGTGCACCGTTTTTTGATTCTGAGTGCAGGGAGGCAAAATTGAGATCTTGTGAGGAAACCAGGACCAGGGTACTGAAGGCGGGTGAACTGTATTCTTTAAAGATGGGGCACAAAAGTCTATGTAAAGGAAAAAAGCAAACCATATAGAAAAAACAGTGTGACAGTTTGGATTGAATGGTTTGAGAACATATTATACAGGGATTCTGGAGGATGGTAGCTAAAGGGTCAAAATCACATACCAAGTATGACGCTAGTCTAATTAAGACTGAAGTATGGAGCTCTCATTTTTCAGGCATTTTATTTCTTCCATCACTGGTTGGAGCACCTAGGACAGGGCTTGGAGCTCCTGCCCTTGTTAGTCTGCAATTTTCAGAATAAGAGGTTACAGCCTCATTGATGGCAGCTAGGTGTGGAAAATGACCAGGACCAAATGGTATTAACATTGAGGTCTTGAAATAGTTCCCTGTGTGGTGGGTCTCCACCCTTACAAGGGTGTTTAACACTGCAGTGAGTTCTCAGATACTTCGGTCGTCATATAAAAAAGAGTTTAATTGTCAAGATTTTTTAAAAAGGCTCTTGCAGTGATCCACATTGTTATCAGCCCATTTCTTTGCTTGATAGAACGAGCAACATAATTACAAAACATATTTTTACAAGATTAGAAGAAGGGGCAGAGATCAATTACATGCTCCCTGAATCACAGGCAGGTTTCAGAAAAGGATAGAGCACGCTGGATTACTGTTACCTGTTGAACATTGTTATACACAAATATGTTAAGATTAGTGTGTCTTTGTTGCATTTCTAGATTTGTCCAAAGCATTCGATTCTTTATATAGGGAAACTCTGTGGAAAAAGCTGAATAGGCCGGGGTTGCCTGCCGGATTACTCCAGCTAATCCCACTTGTAGACACAGAAACTTCAGCTATTGTAAGATGCCCAGGTCTGGTGAGCTATTCCGGCAAGGTTTCTAATAAAGGGGTCAGACAAGGGTACCCCCTTGCCCCACTATTGTTTATTTTATTTTGATCAGGCTTTAACCCACACAATTCTTTAATGAAGACTAATCCCCCGGGTTATAAATTGGACGACATATGGGGCATTAATGTCTGCCGAAGACACGGCTCTACTTGATTTAAATCACAGGAGTCTCCAACAGTCTTTAAATTTTGCAGCCTGGTTCTTAGGGAACACGGTCTTGAACTGAATTTAGGAAAAAAACAAAGATGTCCCATTTAGAAATTATAAACTTAACTTTTTATGGGCAATAAACAATGTAAACATTTCAGTGGAAAATAAAAACAACTATCTAGGCATTTTGTTCCATCGGAATGTAACCTGGCTCCATCATATTAAAAGGACAGTAAAATAAACTCAAAGAGGTTGTAGAGGTCAGAGGTGTTTTTATCAAAATTATGGAGGCAAGAGAATGGATAAATGTTTAAGGGTAATGGAAGCCAAAGTGCACGTGTCTGCATTATGCAACTGTGAAATATGGGGCTTTTCCAACTGCACAAGATTGGATGTGGTACAAAATGAATTCCTGAGGAACATACCAGGGTTGGCCCCAGCCCACCAGGGGAAGCTTTACAAGCTGAACTTTGGGTTAACAGCTTTGCTGTTCTTGATGAGCCTAATTGTACCTTAAAACTAAGAAATCTGACATTCAAAACACTATTATGCAAAATGATGTGCGGGCAATGTTCTTGTCTCCAGCCACAAATATGGAAATAGTTTGATGAATAAGTGGGCGATTGAACTTAATCAAATTAAACGCCGAGCTGAAGGGAAAATTGTTCTCAGGGATAGGCTATTAGGCAGGAATCTTTATACATGATGAATATCACTTATCCTCGTTACCGTGTATGTCACTTTATGTTGCATCCAGCTAGAGCATTACTGAGAGACGTGTTGTAAGCTCCTTGAGATCCCAGGACCAGAGACAAATAATATTGAGGGGCCACCTAAACACCTTGCTACTACCTGAAGAATGACCTGGCTAAGGGGTCGTAAAGAATGCGGCTGTGGCCTAGGATGTGAAGAGAATTTTTACACATCCTGTTGTGTCCCATCGTTAAAACTATTAGAAGACATTGTTTTAAAAATGGTGTTGTTAAGTTTGGTATCAGGGACATTACGAATGCAATATGTTTATGAATTTTAACGATTAGAACTTTATATCAGATGTCTGTATTTTTGTAAAAGAGGGACTCAACGGTATGGTAGACCCTTTTTATAACAATAGTGTTATTGGTTTTATATTTTACTAACGTTTTATGTATTGCTGTGTAATCAATGTTAATGGTTGACGCTGAATAACGTTTTTTCTTTCTCTCTCCAATTCAGCCAAGATTTGAGGGTCCACTTACTCAAACTGGCACCAACACTGTGGAACTCACTGACGCCACACATTTGACTCAGCCAAGACTACAAAGCTTTCCAGAAAGCACAGAACACCTAGCTCTTTCGCTAACTCATGTAAGTGACTGTTTTGGGCCATTCAACCCACCACCGATGGGTAGAAAATTAGCAGGAACTGCATCAAAATGGGAAAGTGAGAACAGTCGGGACACGGAAGCCGGCTCTAGGGATCAGCCTGTTTTAACGCAAGGAAGCTGCTGGCTTGGCAACAATGGCTAGCTGCTCCCTTGTACCAATAAGCTGATCATGCCACCCCTAACCACACTAACATCTTACTGCCCATGACTCCAAACCCGAGACACAACAATACTATGATCAGGCTCATTCATTGTCCCCAAGCAAACATGCACAACACTCTAAGACCAGTAGAAGTTTATCTGTATCTACCTGGAAACTGATACCCTGACTCCAAACCCAAACCCTAATAGCAGTTATGTTCACTGCCCACGAGCTAAATCATCATCTTCCTCCAAATATGCACTGTGTTATAAGTCCAGGAGATCCCAACCTCTGTCAATCCTACTTATGCACAAAATAATGCACACAACTACAATCATGGAGTGCAATAGCACCATTGTTTAAACATTACGAATGTGCCTGTTCTTGTTAACCTGTGTCAATCTTACCTATCTGGGAATTAATGCACAAAACCACAATCGCAGAGCCTAATAGCAGTTGTGTTTCATACATTAGGACTGGGCCAGATCATGTCATCCACCGGGTACAAAAGGCAGTCTCTTATCAAGTCAGATTACCCTTACCTGCCTAGGAAATGATTCCATGAATTTCTCACCCGGGGCGCAGTATCAGCTATGCTTGGTTGAACTTTCTCTTTATCTCTTGAGGATATGCACTATGCCCTCACTAACACAGAAGCAGGAGTGTAGTTTGGCAGCCATATTATTAAAAATGGAAGCCGCAGCACGTCTCTGAATGAGTAAAGGCCTCAAATCCTCTGGAAAACTCAAAATCTAATCCGCAGAAATACATATCCATTCAGAGGTTAGACAGTGCCGGGCAACTAGAGGCACAGTTACAGTGAAATTAGGGAGCATCGGTATGGCTGAACAAGGGCATGAGATAGTAATTCCCAAGACCCAAGCAGTATACACCAAGATGAATTAAAGTTTTATAAGAGCACACCATCCTTACTCAGGTGCAATACAAGAGTTATCCAAAAGACTCAATGGAGAATATCTTGAGAGTGTCCCCAGTGGCAATAGAAAACACGACACAAACATTAATATTAGCTGAAATCTTAAAACATAGAAGGTATATCTATTCCAAACACGGTCACATCATATGTGACCGCTAATTGGAGAACACTGGCCATTCATTAGAAGCAACACATTTAGAACACCAGCGTACTTCCAAAATGCGCACGTAGACATGAGGGGCCACACAAGGCCAAGTACAAAGGGATTTATCAGTATCGTGGCCTGACAATGAGGGAAGGACACTTTTAATTTAAGGAAGAATGTTCCGTGGGCATTTCTCCCCCCACTTTATATCTGACTCATATCCTGACAACCTGTCAAGTGTCCAATGTTGATTAGCAAGGTGCCAACCTATCAAAATCCTTAGAGACATTTCGCCCATCAAGTAGAATGCCAACCAACCCCTTGCCATGAAGATGATGTAGTTTAACCTTTATCAATATAGGGGTAGTTCCAGGTGGAGCCATCAGATATGTGTAACCCAATACAATGTTTAACACTTATGGAATGTATACGTATACAAACCCACTAGCTTATCCCCTTTTCCCCATAGGTTTTATAAACTGATATTATGTTATGACGTCATTGATTACACATTTGTAGTACTTAGGCAACTGTTTTTGATAAGTATGTTAAGAGTGACAGGTTTTCAATGCTTGCATGTTGTCCCAGTTTTGTTTTGATGTGAATAAAGTTGGCTTACTCCTGGTCTCGAGTGTCAAATCTGTTTTGCTGTTATGCCCCAATATGCTTGTGATTTAACTTTTATTTGCTCCTTATGGGCCTGTAATTTTTCTGATTGGCATTTACTGAAAGTGCTAATAGGTAATAATGCCCCTTACGATACGCCTTTTCAGTACGAATGGATAGTTAGCACTTTTAGAATGGACGGATCATGTCACCCTGATGCTGCCATCTAGATGGTGTGGGAAGGTAACAAGGGGATGTGTGATGGGATATTTTAATTTTAAACACATATATAAAATAAAGGGACAACTGGGATGTTGGCATACATGGGGAAACAAGAGGAGAAATAACATGTTGAATACACTTTGATCTGGTTTAACTGGGTACGTGCTGAGCTACCCAATGCTAATGACTGTAATGTGAAATATCCTAGAACTGTCATAGTATGTGTTAAATATTGGGTGGTGGGCACATGTGTTTTAAATGCTTTTCAGATTGTTTTGCTGTTTCCTGCTTCTTAAATTGTTCCTTCTGGCTGATATGCTCATCACTTTTGCTGCCTAGCAGGTTTTCTCCTGTTCACCTGTACCCCTTCTGTGTATGGGTTTAATTTGTATTTTATTTTTTCATTTTGCAATTTTTTGTCCCTTTGAGATGGCTTTGCAAACTTGTCATATTTGAATACCACAAGATTGGACCATTTGAATTTTTTTTATGGAATGTTAATGGTCTGAATAACCCAGTTAAACGTGCAAAAGTACTGTCATGTTCGAAATCAAAATAGCCATGCTTCAGGAAACACATCTTGATTAAGCTGAAGCTGGTAAACTTAAGCGAGGTTGGGTGGGACAGACATATTTCTCAACATTCACGTCAAGTAAGAGAAGGGTTTCAATATTGTTTAAGAAGAATTTGCCTCTAAAGGTCATCTCTTATAATTCGGATGCAGAGGGTAGGATTGTATCTGTGAAGGTCTGAATCCAAGACACTGTAATTCTACTATGTTGTGTGTGTGCCCCTACTACTGTAGACCCTCTTTATTTTCATGAACTAGCACAACACATTCAAGACAGCAAGGTTAGCTCTGTTATTTTGGGGGAAGACTTTAAACTCTTAATGGATCCGATGCTTGACCATTCAAATAGTGAAAGGCATAGAATACCTTTGCGGAATAGACAGTCATTGAACAATTTGATTGATGAGCTTCAACTATCAGACATATAGCGCCTAGAACATCCAACAGAAAGCTTTCATTCAGCAAGCCATGATGTTTATTCAAGAATTGTTTTCTTTCTTACTTCTGGGCGTGTGACCTCGAGTTGTTACGCCTCTGACTTTGGTCTCATCGGAATTACTGACCACGCACCAGTGTTGATGCGCCTCTCGCTGTGCTATACTTTAAGATGTTCTTGTGGCAAATGAATATCTCTGTCCTACATAATGAGCAGAAAAAGGAAGAAGTCATAAAAGAAATTGATAATTCCATCGCAATAAATAAAACAGACAAACTCTCCATTCATTCTATCTGGGAATCACTGAAATGCTATATGCCTGATGTCAAGGACTGGTCGGTTCAGGAAAGAGAAAGAGATGAAGAGACTCACCATGGAAGCTGGAACGGAGCAAGTGAGTAAGATCATTTCTGATAGAGCAGACTACGCATTGTTCAGGAGTAAGATTAATTACTTTGAACATGGTGAAAAGGCTGCGAGGCTGCTTGCCCACAGAGTAAGGGTGGCAGAAAGTGAGAGGACAATTGTGGAGGTGAGGGAAGACTCCGATATCCTACTGTTGGCACACAAGGACATTAACGTTATCATTAAATTCAAAGAATTTTACAAGCACTTATATGAGTCTGAATCAAGGTATGAGGCCGAGACAATTGCCTCATGTCTATGTCAGATCCAAGTTCCCCGACTGTCAGAAGATCTTGCTGCCCCATTGAAAGCCCCAATCTCTGTGGAAGACATCCAGACTGCAATCTTGAGACTAAGGGGTTACAAAACACCTGGGGTAGATGGTATTCCTGCAGAATTCTACCGGATATTGACCGAAAGTGCAATTGAATTGTTTTGTGATGTATACTCTGTATCATCGGCGAAAGAAATGTTACCAACCTCAATGAGACATGCATTGGTGACTGTCTTGCTGAAGAAGGATAAGTCTACCATGAGGTGTGCAAACTATAGACCAATTAGTTTGATAAATACAGATTGAAAATTGGTAGCGAAAATCCTCGCTAAAACATTGGAGTCTGTTGTGCCAATATTGATACACGAAAATCAAGTTGGATTTGTAGTTGGGCGATCTGTGGCTGACAACATGCAGAAGCTAATTTTGACCATTGAAGAATATAGTAAGATGAGGCATCGGTAGCCACAAACTCACTTGATGCGGAGAAGGCCTTTGATAGGATTGAATGGCCGTACTTATTTGAAAGTCTGAAAGTGATGAGTTTTGGACCTAAATTTTGGGTTGGGTGAGACAACTGTATGCAAGTCCAACTGCAAGTGTGCTCACTAATTGATTAAGGTATCTTAGGGTGAACGTGTGCTGTACATGTTTCCTTAACAGAACATAACAGAACATAAAACAACATAACACATAACACAACATAACATAACATTAGTCTCTGTGTCATTTCTGCTGAGAAGGTGGACCAGACAAGGTCTCTTTCTCCATTGTTGTTTATCCTTTCAATGTCACCACTGGCTATAATGCTAATGGCCAACAAGAACATGTGTGAAATTGGATGTGCAGATTGTTCTGGCAAGCTATGGCTTTATGCTGATGACCTGTTGGTGGTTGTGTGTGATCCTGAAATAAGTATGTCTTATCGGATGGATGACATCCAGATCCAAGTTAAATATTTCCGAGACTGTAAAGTGCTCATCCACCTCACACGCAACCACCAAATCCACCTTTCTTTCCGTCTTATTTACAGACCACCATCATAAAATCCATCTTTTGCAGAACATTTTACAGATGTAATTGCTAACCTAGTGAGAGAACACAAACAGTCCTCAGAGACTTTAAGATTGGGATCGATGAGCAAGCAGAATCAACACCCAAATGATTCAGCTCCTACAAGGCCAGCTTTCAGCTCAAAGACATGGTCAAAAGGGTTACAGACACTGCAGGCCACACCCTTGATGCAATATTGTGTGAATCAGGCCTGATTACCACCTCCCCACCCCTTGAGCACCCTGTAATGATCATCTAATGATTCCTTTTACAATCAAAATTCAAATGCATCAGCTCCCAACTCCCAAAGGACAAACAAGCACCAGTGACAGAAGCTGAAAATCGCTAAACCTGGAGGACCACCACTATCTTATAGAAGTGACCCAAACCAGAACTCTTAAAGCTGGAAGCAATGCCAATGACACTAGAGAACTAGATTGTCAAAGTATTGGACACACTCACCTCACTAAATTACATCACCCTTTCAGAAAAAAATATTTCAGCAAGATGGTTAACACCCCAGCTACAAGCACTAAAAAAAGAAATTGAATACTTGAAATAATATGGAGGAAATATTACAAACTGACACACAAAGATCCCCTACCAAACATAGATACGCCCCTACAGAGCTAAAATCCTAAAAGTGAAGCAAGTTACTATTCTGAACAAGTAAAAAATGCACCCCAGTTGAGAAAGTACTTTACCAAATCATTATTGAGATCAGAAACGTTGCTTCCTGCAGCAAAGTTATTTCAACTACCTAAAAACAATGTGATGATATCACCAACCATTTCTGAAGCAAAGTACCACACAAAGAGCAAGCCATTAATGCAGCAATAAGGAACAGAATTGAAGCAACCTTCAAACCTTGTTCAATGACATTTGGCCTACAACTACACCGATAAACAGCTTTTAAACCAATGTCCAAATTGGACTTCAAATAATTGCTTGAAAATTATCAACACAGCAGGCTCTCTGATTGACTTCTGGCCCATGAACATCTTCAAAAGGTTCTTAACAAGCAAATACCTGCTTTGTACTTTTGAAAATGTATGAACCGCACTCAAAACAAGAATGGGACCAAATGTTTTCAAGACCGCCTACATTTAACTACAAATAAAAAACACAGTTGGAGAGCCAGAAGACCCTTTGAATTGCTGTCCTACTTCACAAATACCATACCCTGCTGAAATTATAGAGAACTATGCATAATGCCAAATCTTGGAGCATGTAGAGTCTAATAACTTACTAGATTGCTCATAAGTCAGACTCACGAGACACACTTAATCAGTACTCATTTCCATTTGGGATGACCTTAAAATTGCAGCGGATGGCATCATCACCTCAGCACGTGTACTCCTCGACATTCCAGCAGCCTTCAACATGGTTAAAAACAATACACTAATTAGAAGGCTTGAAGAAACCTGACTACATAAAAGCAGTCTACAATAGATCAGTTTGTTCCTAGTGGACAGAACAGAAATCACCTGGCTACCTCCTTGCTTGCATTTTAAATCTGTGACCGCTTATGAGGAGTCCCTCATGATTCAAGCCCCTTGATGCTCCTCTTTAATAACTATATGACACCGTTGATGAAGATACTAAAATCATATGGGCTCACCTGGTATAACTATGCGGATGACATAAAAATCATATACAAAATGAAAGACGATGTAAACCACAGCACCAACCTCAGCAAATGCCTCTCATTAACACATTTATTTTATTTATGCATTCATTTATTTATTTATATACACGAAGGAACAATTCTCCTTTGATGACAAAAGAACATACAATATATAGAAAATCAGGTTTGACGGGAAGCTGTGGGTTTAAGTGACATTCTGACCAGATCGTGGAGGGCAGTAAATGGAACCATTATCAAGTACAATACATCAGTGGTCTTACAAAGATTAAGGACAATCAACATTAGACATTTTTAAGTGCAGGTAAGCAGTATGGCTAGCTCTGTTAGTGATGTGACCATGATGGAAGACGTTCTAGAGTAGAGGCAGAGAAAGTGAGGGGCAGAGGCAGAATAGAGAAAAGGGGACTATATCAGCTAGGATGCAGATGAGAGGTAGGTTAAGAAGGGAACTCAGAGGCGAGGGGGGTGGATTTTAGTTTGTACTTTTTAATAGATGGATGATGGCCAACTACCTAAAACTCAACCTAGACAAAACAGAAATAATGGCACCCTAACCACACACCACAAATGAGACACCTCTGGCATAACCTTTGGAAATTGGCAATTGCCCTAAACCATCTAAAGTGATCAGGAACCTAGGCATATTGATGGACAATGGACTAACACTGGACCCCCAAGTCAATGCAACAGTCAAAAAGTGCTTCTTCCATCCCTACTCTATCATCAGCTTATGCTCTAAGTCTATTTCGCACATAGAGGGCTGAACATCAACTCACGGATTCTTTCAAGAATTAACTATTCAAACAGCATTAACCTTGGTATGCCAGACTACTTCACACAAAAACATCCATAGTTCCAATCTAAACCATTCAGACGCCAACACAGACTTACCAGGATCACACACAGCTCAGGTACGTTGCTGGTGCGGAGGGAGTTCTTGTGTAACGCTGTGGCAGCTGCAGAGTCTAAATACACCCCAGGAGAGCTGCCTCAGCAATGAGGAGAGACAGAACTAGGAACTTACTACAGAATCCTGAATTGGTGTTTTGGACTTGCATATGTTTAATTACATCCGCTGCTCCTCTGTGTAGTGACATCTTAAAGGGAACATTGGCGTTGTGTTTCTTTAGACTTGATCTCCCTCTCTAGCTACTATTGAAGCTTGTGGGATGGTTAGTTTGATTTTTGTCCGACATGGATACATTATTCCTGGACTTTTATTTTCTCTGTTTTTCTGTTTTATCATTGCACTTCTTCCTTTTTGGTTTCCTTTGTTCCTTTTCAGGCTTTTATTCTTCTCTGTTAAAGTATGCCATCATATCATGTATTGTACTATTTCACTAATTTATTGTAAAGCGCCTTGGTGTGAAGAGCTATAGAAGCAAAATAAACAAACAATAAACAGGAGAAAATACATAACACTGGCTCTCAGAGCTATCCATTGGCTTCCAATAAAGAAAAAGATCCAGTTGAAGGCCCTCTGCAGCGCACGCTGTGCTACTTGAATGTCAAGAAGCAGCATTCCTCCCAAGCAAAAACTCACCTTACCAACCAACAAGAGACCTAAATTGAAAAAAACAACAAAGACGCTTTGGTGCCCTCCAAAAAAATATTTTTAGTTTTGTATTTTTGTTTGAGCTCTGTATTGCATTCAAACAGGATATTTGTACAGTTGTTCAGAGTTCTTGACAATCTTTAAACAAATGTTGCAGTCCTTGTATTGCCATTTTTACATTTGATAAGTTCTGTATTGTATTCATACAGTGTTTTTTACAGTTGTTCACAATTTCTTGCCGTCCTCAAGCCCAATTCTTGACAATACAATTTGAAAACTTTGTGCCAATATACACAATGAAATCTTGATGCCCCCTCTTAACTCCCTCTACACGTGTTTCTCCATCCCTTCAGATGGTTCATCAGGAGGGTTTATTGGTCTGTTTTTAGTTGTTGGTATCATAAGCTACTTGTCTTCAAATATTAGTTTCATTTGGTGGAGGTCTGTTATTTTGTGCCCATGGTTCGGGTATTGTTTTTGGATCTTATACTGCAATAACATTTCTTGGGCAAATATTTTGTGCCTATAGCATTTTCTTAGCGTTAGTTTGACATCTTTAGTATGTATTTCAATCGGTTCCTTTTTTCTTTTTCTTTACTTGAGCCGCATAAAAGATCCGAGCAAGGTGCTGCAAACCAAAATACACAAAAACTGTGAATTTTCTTTATTAGGAAACTCGCCATAGTTGTTTCAGACTGGACTTAACTGACATTTCTGCAACAAGAAACCTAAGATTGAGAAACTACATACTTTTAGTAACCAGATTATTCTGTTGCAGAGATAGGCACAGAGGTTCCACCTCTTCCACTATGGTGGGAAAATGCTAGAACTTGCTATGAAGGGAAATACGCACCCTAAAGGACCACCTGAAATTCAGGCAAACCGGGCTCCTCAATGCTTAACAGAAAACAAAATAACCTACAACCACCAAGCAGTGAAAATGAAACTCCCAAATAGTTTGATTTTCATGTGCAGACAGAACGACAGGGGAGAGTATACTTTCCACCCAGACCTTCTGCCTAGAACACATTGCATGTCACTGAGGAAACTAAAAGAAACGTTAAACATCATATCAAGGCACTGAAGAAACCCTAACAGAGAGCCTTCACTGTCTCCTAGAATATCTAAACGTCAACATAGGACATCCTCATGTATCAACCATTAAAGCCAAACACTTCTCTCCATAGTCAACTGACAGCATTGCAAATATCCTCAACTTTTGAGATAGGGAAACCATACTAAAATACTCCAGAGAGGGGGAGTGATAGAACGAGACAACTCCAAGATCGCCATCTACCCCAACTACACGCCCGCTGTGCAAAGAGCGAGAAATTTGTTTGTCCCAATCAAAGCCAGGCTCAGACAACTAAACCTAAAGTACATGTTACTATACCCATCCAGGCTGAAGGCGATATACAAGGGCCACACAATATTCTTGGAAACCCCGGCTGCTGCCACCATGTGGATGGAGCACAAGAACCTAGCAGAAGGAGAGACACCCTCCCAAGGAGCCCGAAGCTGAAAATACGAAGCAACAAGGAATAGCATCTGCACCCCAACTTTCAACTATGAATCCAGAAGAAAACATAGAAGCGACAGGAACACCATAAATCCAAAAAACAGCAGAATGGTTACGGAACTCGCCCGGCCTCCTCAGTTGAGCACACAGCATTAACCCACGAACACAATAGAGCAGGCCTGTTGCCAGCACAACCACACGGCCATTCAAAACCCAGGATGGGACAAGACAGCGCGAGGGCGCCTGAGCACCGCGATGGAAATGCAGTCGCTGGCCACACCAGTTACAGTTATGCTTTTTGTTTTGTTCATAAAAAAGACCTCGACCTGCAAATGTCAAATGAAACAAAAGGAATGAACAGCGTTAGACACGGATCCAAAAAAGAAGCTGGACCAGATGAGGGAGCCGAGAACCAGAAGAGGCGACCAACCCGAGGACCCAACTGGGGCCGAAACATAAGAACCACCAAGAACCAACAATGGCCAAACAAGTAAGGGTAATGACATGGAATGTGAGAGGAATGGGGACATACTTAAGGAGGAACCGAATCCAATCCTTCTTACGAAGAAAGAAGATATCGATCGCATTACTCCAAGAGACCCATCTAACAGCGGAAGCAACGGCAAAGCTAACTGAACGCTGGGGAGGCATAGGAAGAGGTGCGCAATACTCTAAATACACACAAGGAGTATACACATGGGTGAACCCAGAAACACAATTCCAACTAATAGGAATGGAAGTGGACAAAGAAGGCAGATACCTAATAATGTGGGGCTTAATGAAACACGTCAAAATATGCATAGTGAACCCCTACTTCCCCCAACATGGCATACCTATGCACCTCAAACAACTATGTGCCAAAATAACCCAACACAGAGACAGAACCTTTATATGGGGGGGACTTCAACTGTGTTAAAGACAGATCCATCGACAGATCTGAACTGCCACAACAACCAAAAAATACAGCATCACACGCTGACCACCACGATGGACCATCTAGACTTGGCCGATGTATGGAGAGAATTAAACCCCTCCAAAAGATGCTACTTTTTATACTTTTTATACTCAGCTCCCCACAGCCTACACACCAGAATAGATCATCTGTTTATTGTCAGAAAACAAACTAACGTACGCAGAATCTGCCGACTACCTAGGCAGATCGATCTCAGACCACTCCCCCTTACTCATGCAATGGAAGATCAGGGGCCCACGGCCCCCGATCCTGATGTGGAGAATGCCCACTGAGGCACTTACCGATCAAGCGTTTAACGAAAACCTTGGAGAAAAACTCAAAGAATACATAAACATAAACAGGGGAACAGTGGACAGATGGAGTACCCTATGGGAAGCTATGAAAGTGGTAACGCGAGGAGAAACCATAGCGGGAGCCGGAGGTGTCCGGAAACAACTAAGAAGAGAACTAGAGGACATGGAAAGCAAGATGAAAACTACTAGAAGATAATCCCTTGAGCACAAGTGCGAATGAAGAAAAACTATAAGAGATCAGAAACAATTGCTGAACAGCCTGGGAGAGACTATCCAAGTTTGATTTCACAACACGCACCGCCAGAGCACACAAAGAAGCTGACAAACCAGGTAGAGCAAACGGGAGCATCCAAGACACCTGCCAACCGAGATCAGAGACAAAAATGGAGTATCACACAGGACACAATCAGCGATCAATGACTCCTTCACTGAGTTCTACTCCGAGCTCTACGCGCATGACACAACTGTACCAAGAGAAGGCATGAAGGCCACCCTGGAAGAGATAGAGGTCCCCAAATTAACCAAGGAACAAAGAGAGGGGCAGGAGGAGGAGATCACTACAGAAGATGTATCAGAAGCATTCAGATCCCTCGCCACATGCAAAACCCCAGGGAGCGATGGCCTCCCGCTGGAATTCTATAAAGCTTAAGAAACAACCTTAATCCCAATACTGCATGAAGTATTTCAGGAAGCATACAAGATAGGAACCCTACCAGGAAGTATGAGAGAAACACTTATAATCCCAATGCTCAAACCAAACAAACTTGCAAGTGACTGTGACTCCTACCGCCCTCTGGCAATGCTAAATTACGACAGCAAGATCCTAACCACCATACTAGACAAGAGACTTGTCAGGGTAGTGGGATCTCTAGTCCACGAAGACCAAAATGGGTTTGTGCCAGGTAGAAATACCACAGCTAACCTGCGGAGACTCCAACATGTCATGGCACAGACGCTGGGAAGCAAAGAAGACATGGCGGTGCTATCCCTGTACGCCATCAAGGCGTTTGACTGTATATTCTAGGAATGGCTAATCGAGACCCTGAAGGGTATCGGGTTTGGCAAAAGCTTTGTGAGATGAGTCAAAGTACCATATAACGCCCCTATGGCAAGAGTGAAGACTGGAAACATGGCGTCGAAGGCCTGAGCAATACAAAGAGGCACTAGGCAGGGATGTCCTCTATTGCTGATGCTGTACAGTCTGGGGCTGGAGCCAATAGCCATCTACTTCAGGAAGCAACTCTTCGACGCAGGAATAAAGGTGGGCACGAACTACAATATAATCTCATTATACGCTGATTACGTGCTACTATACCTAAGGGACCCCCAATTAAATGCTCCAACATCACTCGACATACTGGACAACTTAGCATGCTACTCAGGGATACAATTCAGCAAACAGAAATCTTGTGCTTTTACACTAGCTAGACTCAGAGGGGTAAAAGAATCAGACCTACCCAGAGTGGGAATCAAGTGGTAGCCAGAAACGTTCCGATACCTGGGGGTCAACATAAAGCATGTGCCCAAGCTCACACACGACTGCAACACGGAGGCAGTGATGAAAGAGCTACGTAACTCCATGAAATTCGGGTCCAAGCTACCGCTATCCATGATGGGCAGAGCCTCCATTACAAAGATGATAATACTCCCAAGATTCTTGTACTACTTCACAAACGTATGCTACTACATCAAACCACCCTTCTTCAAGAAGCTAGAAGCTCTGCTAAAGGAATTCTTATGGGGTATAACCCATCATAAATTACCCCTCCATATACTGACACTATTGCACAAAGAAGGAGGGATACAACTACCTGATTTTCAAAAATGGTATCTGGCGGCCCAGCTCAGCCATGTCATGAAGTGGATGTCGGACGAACCACCAGCTGAAATAGGGCTGCTACAACACTAGGTAGCCCCAACGTTCCCCAAAGAAGCATTATGGAGCCCTCTGATTGACCCACTAAGCATTCCCGTGATAGTGAGACTAGGCAAACAAGAGTGGAACAAGACCAGCTTGATGCTCAATTGCACCATTCATATTCACCTGAAACCCCCATAATGGTGGATGTATGCACAAACCTCAACAACCTACAGGCGATGAGAAACTGGGAAAAAGTGGGACTGTACACCTGAAGGGACATGTTTAACGATGGAACCTTCAGAGACTTTGAATCACTCCGCACACAGGAAGGACTAGGAAAAGGCCAGTTTTTGTGGTACCAGAGAGTCAAACACACTGCAAAAAATAAATGGAGGATATGGCCTGAGGAACCACTACCGAACCCCCTACTGCAAGAAATGCACGGCCTAAGTGACGGATGGAAACCCATATCCAGATTATACAATCAAATAATGGACAACCCAATCCCTGCAGCACGCCACTGAAAGAAAGATGGGAGAAAGACCGGGGCACCACTATGACCGAGAAGGAATGGGAGAGAGCACTGGTATACCCAAAAGAGGTGTCAAGAAACGCCAGATTCAGACTCATACAGCTAAATATCCTATACAGGACCTATATGACTCTGCATAGGGTACCCAGCTTCAACAAACAAGCCCGATCTCACTGTCCCTGGTGCAGTAACAAAGGTGCAGACATGATCCACATGTACTGGACCTGCCACACGGTGCTTGGCTTTTGGACCAAAGTTGAACAAATATGCAGGAAAGCGTTAGTGAACAGGTTTGAATGGCCCGAAAGAATGGTTATTAGGACCATTGCCCAGACCAAGCAAACACAAACACATTATAAAACTAATGGATATGGCGTGCATCCTTGCAAAGAGAGTGATAGCGATGGCATGGAAATCGCCTAGAGGACCGAGATATGAAGCTTGGATCAAGGAGATGGAGAGGTGGACGGAGGCAGAAACCAGTGCCTGGAACTCAGGTATCACCAGAACAGACAGGGACATAAACAACACTCTGAAATCATGGAAAGCCCTAAAAAGAGACATAAACTTCTCGACAGATCACAAACCCCTATGAACTCATTAGCACTGCAGAATAAAACCGCAGCACAAATTGGACTACACATCCCAAGCAGACGCTCCCAAACCAGAATTCCCAAACCTTGTAATATCACGCCACCTTAAGGAAAAGCGGGAAAAGAAGAAACAGGAACCAATACAAAAACAATGCAGCCAGAGGACAGTTACTGTTAAATATTGTTTAATGTTCATATATCGTTAGTTAAAGAATAATTAACACTGCATCATATTCACGCTGTAAGATAACACATATGATTCTGTAAACTTGTTAAGAAATGCCAATAAAATACTTTAAATAAAAAAAATAAGTCAACTGACTGCATGGCCAATAATTTGAAAGCCCTGCATGAACCTAGAGAACACTCCTTACCTTTAGACTAACCCTCAATGTCTCTCCAGCTTTCGAATCATACACATTACAAGCTTACATCGCTAGAACTGACATAGTCAGTCCCTGGGAAACACACCCACACTACGGGCCTGAGATCACCCCTCTCTACAAAAAACAGTTGATCCCTCTTACACTTCACACCTAGAAAGCTTACAATCTTTCAGAACTCAAGCTATTTCCGATCTGCAAATGCAACACAAAAACACTACATTCCTGGCGTTTCCTGTCCTAACTAACCAAACAAACCCACTCTCTTTTGGATCTGTCATATCTCATGGCATACTTATCACTGGATCAACCCCCTCAAAAACTACAGGCTAGAGGGCCCCAATGGCAGAAAGACTTTTATGCCTCTTCACACTAGGAAAGGTTACGATCGCACAAAGCTCAGGGTTCTTCTGATTTGCAATCTCAATACAAAAGCACTAGAATCTTGCATTTTGCTCTCCTCTCATCTAAACAAACCCATCCGCTCTTACCCATATCCGCCTCAGCACCCGGATACGATGCAATAGCAGTGATGCATGGTACAAATCCTAATAACATAACATATAATATGAGTACCTGGGATTTGTTTGAAATTCCTTGCATTTGACGGAAATATCGAGGCATTTGATGGCAATGCCTTTGTTTATACCAAAACTATCATGTCAGAAACGTCCAGTAAATACTCAATACCTGAGCATATCATAGCAATATAAGGCACCAAAGACAAATCTTTCAAAGTAAACCAAAACTGCAAACGGGTTACTTTCCCGATTCTTATTTTGAGAATGCTGGTATAAGTTAAAAATGAGAAAACACTGATTGATGCACAAACTGCATTTCATTGCCCAATGTACATGCAGACTTGCACATAGCAGAGGGGACTGTTATTTCAGTTTATCCGAATCTGCCAGCTCACATCCGTTTGAAGATCGAGGGGTTTGACATGCTGACACTCTTGAACTGAAGTGTGCTTAAGACACGTTGTAAACTGAAAATAGGACAGTTTCTCATGTTTTTCCAGCATCGAATGGCATCAAAATCAATCACAGAACATGACAAAACGGAGAGCAATGTATGCACTGTGACATTCCATGTGAAATCCCAAAAGAAGTCATGCTAGTTTGTGGGAAATTGACGTGTTTTTTCCGATAAGTAACAACTCTTTTTGTGTCACATTGTCTTATTATTTCTGTAAGGACGTGATATCAACAGTTTCAAGATGTACAGGACACTATCAGCTGTTAAACATATAGGGGTCGATTCATGGAACAAACGTGCGCTGAAAATCCCAGCGCGAGCAGGCACAAGGAGGCGCAAGCGTGCGATACAAGGAAGGCGCTGCGCTAGTTTCCCGCTGGTCATGCGCCAAATCCATGCATGTCGCACACGGGCACACACGTCATCAAACGGCGTGCACTACGTGCACAGCAAAAGCGCACATAGCGCGGCGCACACAACAAAAGTGGGCGGAACAGTGGGCGGAACACGCGGAATGGGGAACAACGCATGAAAAAGAAGGCGTAACTGGGGAAGTACTGCAGGGAACTACACGGAACGCCCACACGCACGCGAACAACCCGTATTCATGGATTCGAATACGGGAAACCCGCGCATGGCAAAAGACGCGCACAGGCGTCAACGCATCCGCCACACGAAGGCAGGCGGAAGTGTCCCGGTGCACAGTATAAAAGTGTTCGCAAATAACAAACACGTATATACAGCTACGATGAATGCCCCATTTGTCGCAGCACTGATCGTGGGACACCGCAGGAGGAGGAGAATAGCCAGGGCATGCATTTTCTCACCACGGACAAGCCTTTTCGGGATGCCTGACGACCAGGTCTACGGCAGGTATAGGTTTTCACCCCACATCATCCTAGACCTGGTCAGGGAGTGGGAAGATGACCTTACATCCCCCACTCTTTGCTCCCAAGCATTGAGCCCCTTGGAGAAGGTGCTCAATGTCCTGCATTATTTGGCCACTGGGTCATTTCAGCGGACCACTGCCATGGTGTGGGGGATCTCACAGGCCACGCAGTCACGCTGCCTACACCAGGTCGTGGCAATCATGACAGCGCACCCCTCAGTCCGCAGGCAGATATACATGCCCAGAACACCCGCAAAAAGGCAGGCCGTGGTCCTGGATTTTTACAGGGTGGCACACTTCCCCAAAGTGCTCGGTTCCATAGATTGCACCCATGTGGCCCTACGTCCACCTAGGGCCACTGAGCACATCTACCGAAACCGCAAGCACTGGCATTCCATCAACGTACAGGTGGTATGCGATGCAAAGGGAATCATCACCTCTGTCTATGCAAACTACCCCGGCTCTACCCATGACAGTTTCATAAACAGAATGTCTGCCCTGAGCCGGGCCTTCGAAGCTGGGCAGCACTGTGACACATGGCTCCTAGGTGAGTACAAATGCATGTGCACATGCATGCAAGTCTCACACAGACAAATACCCAAACCCTAATAGTCTCAACTATAATCACCTCCCCAGGGGACAGTGCCTACACTCTGAGCAACCACATGATGACGCCAATCTGGAACCCCACCACACCACCCCAGGTAAGATACAACGCGCCCCATATTGCAACCAGGGCCATAGTGGAGCGCACATTCGGAGTGCTCAGTCACGCTTCCGCTCCCTTGACCGCTCTGGCGGGCAGCTACTCTATGCACCCCCAGTAGTGTGCAGGATCATTGTAGCAGCATGTGTCCTGCACAATGTTGCAACACGACAGGGCGTACCGGTGGACATGGTGGTGCCCCCACATCTCCAACCACAGGCACAGGCACTGCCCATGGGAGGGGATAGGGCGTGTGGCGAGGAAGCCCGGACCCAGCTTGTGGCCACATTTTTCACCTAAACTCCCACCCCTGCGGAGTGCGCACAGGCCTGGCACATACCAGGTGACAATCGATGATGACAAAGAGACAGTCAACTGTCACAACCTTACCACCCTGAGATTGTTGCCATGGAAGTGCCACATTGTGTGCATCCATAGCTACTTAAACACAAGCTATCCTGTGTGACCAAAAGGCACACATATGATATAAGATATGATATTATATGGCATTTGTAACGCGCCTATACACAAGTGTTGCAAGGCGCAACGAGGCAGGGAGGGGGGGACAAGGGAAGACAGACAACGATCCTACTAGGCCAGGTGTCACTTAGATCATGCAAGTGCAGGGGTAGGTGGAAGGGAAAAGTGCAAGGGGAAGGGTAGGAGGGGGGTGCAGTACAGGGTAGGTAGAATAAAAAATAAATAAATAGGCCAGCTGGTGGCAAGTGCAAAGGTAAGTGCAGACAAGTGCTGGGAAGGGGGGGCTGTAGGGATACAGAGACAGTCCCGCAGTGCAGGGGTTGCAAGGGAGGCAGTGCAAGTGGAGAGTGGCTGGGCCAGGGACCGAGGTCGGTGAGAGTGGCCCAGTTGCAGATTCAGTGCAGTTTCAGTGAAGACATTAGCAAGGGAGAGGGAGAGAGAAAGCAGAAGCAAAGAGGAAGGTGTTGAGGTGCTTCCTGAAGTGGAGATGGTTCTCCTCAAGTTACAGGGAAGCAGGAATGCCGTTGCAGAGGGAGGCCCCTGCCACAGAGAGAGATCTACCCCCAGCTTGTTGCTTCGAGAAGCGGCTGACCCTGACATGCAAGGTGTGAATCACACACATCTGCAAAACAGGCCATGACCATCACTGTTATGTCACTCAAACCCTCCCAAACCACAACATGACATGGCAAGCAATAGCCATACACCAACACAGTACCAATAAGGTACACATTGACATGTGAAAAATGTAAATTGGCATCAGACAATGATGCCTGACATGGACTCAGATGAAATGACTGACCAACAACCTCCCACCCAAAATAAGTCATTCCCAAATGCATCACAAAAGTAGTAGCCGCAACATAACAAAGAATGCCTGTCTACATGCACATTGTGCATTGCAAAATCAACACTGCAGCTTCTGTGTGCTGTGTCCAACTCCTGCAACACACTGCTCAGCGCACAGCACAGTGAACAGCCATTGTGTGTGATGCACACCCTGAGCATCAATCACATCTAAGCGACAAACCACATCAAAAAGCAAAATAGGCATGTGCAGGATCCATAATTGGTCACAAAACATGTGCTGCAGGGACACAGTGGGCAGCAGAAGGCAAACAGAGTGTACATGTGGATATCAAAGGGTGGTTGTACATGTAGTGCATCATAGTGCGAGTGTGCGCATCAGCAAGGACATGCACTCAACATATGCACGTGCAATCAATTGACCATCAGTGTCCTCTACACATCACATGTGAACATTCACCATGTGTACACCCCAGCATGTCAAACCACAACTATCCCCTCACACCTGAAAGGTAAATACAACACATGAACATGCATTGATCAGCAGAACACATCATGTACATAGGATACCACAGTTACAATGTCAGGGTTCCCATCACACTGCAGGGCAAGGCAACTATACAAAAATACCCCCCCTCCCTCACAAATGACCATGACCCACTGAACAACTGCACCTGGGTCATGGAGCCTTCAACCCTCAATTTCACCTGGCCACAGGATCCCCATTCCCCTTCTTGACCATCTCCCACCTTGTGTGTCAAAAGTTGCCTGCACCCTCAGAGTCCACCTTCATTTGCAAAGACACAAAATCCAAGGCAGAAAAACGAACCAGAACAGCCTCCAGTAGATGACTTGAAGTAGCAGTACCTCACCAAGTCCAAGTACTACCACAATGATGTAACAACCAAGTAGCACAGTAAAACAATGTCACAACAGGATGTGAACCGTGTGTGGTACATAACATAGAATGATGCACCACGAACAGATGTGTACTGTCACAGCTCCCGTGCAAAGGTGCAGGAGTGGCACAAAACAACCAACCCCACCGTGGCCTGGGTACCTGCAAGGTCAAACTCACACAGGCCTCTGAGACCCTGGTGGGGAAGCAGGGTCAGGGATATGCAGTTGGGACAGCCTTTGGCATACTGGATAACTGGAATGAGGGGCAGGAGAGGGGAGTATGAATGACACGTGAAAGTAGGGAATGCACTAAAATGGAGTACTTGCATTAACACATACACAATCATAACAAACTTATACATCATTGTCAGGGCCTTCTGGAGTCCAGGCGCAGGAGTGGCACGAACCAACCACCCCCTCTAGGGTTTTGGCACCTGCAAGCTTGGGGCTTGCACAGGCATCCGCAACCCCAGTGGGGAAAGAGGGTTAGGGAACGTTGGTTGGATAGGTACGGGAAGCAGGAACACCGGGTAGAGGGTACAGGGTTTAGAATTGGATAGGATTATGGAGAAAAAAAAACATACCAAATTGAATTACAGATTCATCCATGCAACAGTGCACCCCCCAGCAAGCCTATGTAGAGCAGATTGAAAGAAAAACAACAATACACTCAGCTCTGGTTTTGAGTGCTGGCCTCCTGCCTGCGCACTTTCAGGTCCGGTTACAGGAGCACTTCAATGCTGTAAAGAGAGCCACAGTAAATAATCTGTGCGTGCCCATAACACACAAACACACCACCAGATATGCCCCATAGCAACAAACTACTCTACAAACAGACAATCTGGTGTGGTTGCTTCGTACCCATACGTAACATTACCCCTGTGATGGTTCATACACAGTCAATGCAGTAAGTCAGGCACCGGTGGGTGCGTGGCAAATGGAACACCAATGTGTCACGATTCACACAACATGCAATGTTCCCTGGGTAAGCAGACAGACGCATATAGCAAGGTTTGACTTCAGAAAAAGTCGTGTCCCACCATGACCGTAAATAAACAGGCAATGCATGTTTCAAAATGTACATGGAAATGAAATGCACTGCACCCAAGTCTGTCCCTTGCTGTATGTCCCTGTGAGCTGCTCCTTTCCATGTCTCGGAAGGCAGCATGGGTGATACAAGTGCCTCAATGGCCCATGGTGGACCGATGGGTATGTGCCACTGCCCCTGCAGGTGCCCCAGACAACCTTACAATCAACTAGCCATCAGTCCACCAACACATCTGAGCTGTATTGTGTGCTTCAACACCAATATTCGTCCAAAATCACCCTCAGTGCTGCTACTAAGCCTGCATGTGCAACTGGCCTGGTGGAAGCTTTGCTGTGCTGCTCACCTTGCCTGGAGTTCCTTGGAACACGTCAGCAGTTCTAGGATGTATGTCTGCAATCCCTGTGCCTCTGCTTGCACACACATGTGCATGTGGGCACCAACAAACGTGTCCAGAATCCAGACGTCCAATGGGCCATGTCTGCTGGCAAAGGTGGTCTGGAGGCTCGTCCCCCTGCAGAAAGGTCATGAAACACATGATTAATGCTTTAGAGTCATCTGTGTGTGTCTCTTCAGGCATCTCATTACTGGACCATGTCAGAGACGTACATCAGAAATCACACCATCAGTCCATCTTTCACATCCAAAGTGTGAAACACACTATCTACGGCATGAATTGCAACAAGCACGTGTACAGTAAAGATAAGAAACATACTACACAATGCATAGCAATGAATGTACACATTAATCATGAAACACCCCATCTAGCAAAAGCAGAACAGTGGTCAATAACACCGCAATCATCCCCACTAGGGGTGTTAACACAAGTTACACAGCACCAGACATGCCACAGATATGACAGTCCAAAGCCCTTGTGTAATAGGCTGTTACACCGAACCATCCTTGCGAGCCCATGGATAAGGGAGGCAGGAGTGGCATATGTGAGTCAAGGACCCCAAGCAGCAAACACATACACAAGACAAGCCTGAAGGGCCCAGCTGGAACAGACAGTGGATGCTTTCAAAAGCCACAAAGCACCGCACCGTCACACGAAAGCACAATAAACAAGCAATTTTAAACTATATTAACTAATTACACTAACTATGAAAAACCTACATTACCTAATTAAACTAACTATCAAACAGAAACTTAACTAACTAAACTAAAAGAAAAAGAAAAAATGGCCACATACGACCCGGGGGGAGGGGAGGCACCCGGAAGGGGGGAGGTACAGGGTGCTGCTCAACACCCACATGCAATGATGCTGAGCCAAAAAAAAACCCTCCATGGGCTCAACGCCTGCACAGCCCGACCTATGTGGGAGATAGATGGTCGTCCGAATCTGGCTCATCCTGGAAAGGAGGACGTGGCACCGTAGCCTGGCCATGCCTAGCCGCAGCTTGCCCCTCGATGGCAGCAACTCTGCCGGACGGGTGAGCCTGGTTCTGTGTGGAGATGTGACGTAGGTCTGCATGCAGAACCTCACGTGATACACGTGCTTCCTCTTGCAAGGTAGCACGTGTAACATGGAGTTCCTCCTGCAAGGCCTGGCAGGACAACCGCTGCACCTCCCGGCAAGCCTGTAGCTCAGCCGAGATGGTTTGCTCAAGCTGTGCAAACCTCTCCTCTGCCCGCTGCCTCTGGGACATCATAAGGACACCCAGAGTGGATTTGAGGGAAGCATACTCCTCCCTCAGGGCATCCATGTGCGCCTCTGCGTGAGCAGCAATTGCTTGGCGCAGAGACGACATTTCAGCCTGGCGTGCCCTGTCTGAGGCCGCCATGCCCAGCCTGAGCAAGCGGGACGTGGACCGTGCCGCCTGCTGCTGGAGAAGCACCTGCCCAGCAGGGGGGAGCACAGATCGGGCCACCCGCTCCATGCTCTCAGCGATGTTCTCCATTGCTGCCCCCTGCCGTTCTGAATTGGCAGTCATGTCTTGCTCCTACTCAGTATACTGCAGTTGCGCGTGGTGACCGTGTTGCTGGGCTTGACCCCTGCGGGACCCAAGGACCGGGTGTCCTCGCTGTGTTGGCACCGCCCGCGGCTGCACGACTACATGCCCCCGTCGACGTGATGTCCCAGGCACATCAGTGACTGGTGTGGAGGGTGACCCTGCATCCCGATCCACCACGGGTGGAGGAACCAAGACTGTCTGACCCCTCAGTGCATGTGTCGTGGACAGAGGAGTGTCCACATCAGAATCACTCACCCCTGACACATCGACTTGATGCTCATCCAACTCGACATGGGCGTCGCAGTCGTCATCAGGACTGGACTCATAGGCAGCCAGAGACAAGATGGACTGTAGCACTTGGGGGTTTTCATGGCCTACCACCCCAAGACCCCCACTTGTGCCGGGTTGATGTAGTGGTAACAACCCTGTGTCTGGCATGACAACACCATCCTCCGCCTCCATTGCATCATCACCTGAAAAATAGAGAGAAAAAAGGTCACTACACATCTCAGAAGCACACAACACACACACACACACCAACAACAAACACATCAAGCAGACATGTGACACACAAAATAGAACCTGGCATGCATGTTGGGTCAACTTTGAATTGC
The DNA here is from genome assembly GCF_040938575.1 of Ambystoma mexicanum. Lineage (NCBI taxonomy): Eukaryota > Metazoa > Chordata > Amphibia > Caudata > Ambystomatidae > Ambystoma > Ambystoma mexicanum. Next base: position 1,209,414,686 of record NC_090932.1, read on the forward strand.
TTCTGTGATCAGACCTGTTGAAAGGTGGCAGTTTGCATAGAAGTGGGTCTATGCAGTGCAGCAAATGTGGATGTCACTCACTACCTACATGTACAAGGACTCCATGGTGTATGTCAGGAAATGTGAAGGCAGTGCAAGGTCAAATTCAGGCATCACGTGCACTGTGCATTCAATGGGTAGCATATCTACAAGCAAAGCACCCCTCCACCCAAGTACAAAAGCAGGGATGCCTAACATGGTATCAAAAGGATGACCATAGACCTGTGTATTGACAGGCAGTGTTGACTGGCATCAACAGCTTAATGTGATTCAAGTGACAACACTGCAAATGATGATGGGACAGTAAGCAGGACACATGATGAAAACTCTGGAGGCCGCCCATGTGTGAAGAAGTCACTACAACAGTCGGACAGAGTCATTGGCCATTAAACAGGCTGAGGCCTGTGACCCACACATATTGTCAGACCCTAAACATGTGTGCAACGCAGCACTGAGCCACAGTTGACATGGGAAGGCTGATGAGATGCCATGCAATGTATGTCACCCAGGACTTGTATTACAGTGATCATCCAGTCAAGGACACATAGGGGCATGCGTGCAATGCACATGGAGAATGAATGGGCACTCATGTCCCTGCGGGGCATCTAACCTATGCACAGTACAAGTGAGATACCCTGCATCAAGTACTAAGGCTGTACCACACAGCATATGTCTGGCAGATTGTACGCTGGAAGTTAGCATGTACACAGGATGCATGAACAGGAAAGTACACAATGGCAAGATTGAAGGAGACCAGTGCAAAGGTGGAACTGGGGTGCAGAGTGGCGGAGGAGGGGCAAGGGAGCATGCCTACATGGAGTACCCGCATGCAGGCAGAGGACACATGCATGTCAGTCATGCTATAACATTGTGCCTGGGCTGAGAGGAAGGTCACCCCACGCCACATGCAGAAGCGCCAGTGAGCTGGAACATGGACCGGAGGGGTATACTGGTATCCAGCATGTGAGTAGGGTGCAATAATGGTGATGCAGACAGTCCCCGTCTGCTCCACATGTCCACCATCCAGCAGAGCAGACATGCATCACGGAAGCATTGCATTACTTGCACATCAGAACCATGTACATGTCACATGTAGTGACAATCATTCACAACACATCCCACAAGTAAAACGCACACGTCCTCAACAAACACGCATCAACACTCACTGGACTGGGCATCAAAGTCCAGCATTTATCCCACTCCTTCGACCGATTTAGGTGGTATGAACTCTGCAACGAGTGACTCATGCGGAGTGAGCTCTTCCTCCTCTGGTGCAGGCCCACCGCCAGTCACCAGAGTCAAGTTGTAATTTGAGGCATGCTTAGCCTTAGCGCTGTGTTTGAGGTCATTCCAATGCTTTTTGCACTCTTGCGCCGTGTGCACCTCATGGCTGAATGAACTGACATGTTCCGCAACATGCTTCCAGTGGGTGTCACTGTGGGCAGCCGTAGTCTGACTATTGGCACCCACTACCATGTCACGGCTGTGGCCCCGCACGTGGTCCACGAGGAAGTCCATTTCCTGCTTGCAGAAAGGCTTCTTCCTGAACGTGCAGGAGGTCGTGGCTGTGTGTGGGGTCCCAGTCTGTGCTGCAGGTGCAACCTTCCTCCTCTTGGACTGTGGCGCAGACCCTGGCTGGCTAATGCCGCCCTGACCAGTATGGCCAGTGGGTTCGGTGGATTGAGCCAAGGGAGTGGCAGGTGGAGGGACGACCAAAGGCCTGACTTGTGTCAGTGGCAGCTGGGTGTCCTCTAATGGACCCTGCGCAGCAACATCCGCTGTGGCAGGGTCATTGACCGCAACGGTCCTGGTTGGCAGACTCACAACCGGGGTGTTGTTGGGTGCATCTGCCCCTGCACTTGCCAACACCCGGCTGTTCGGGGCAGCAGATGACATAACTGCCCCAGGGACACGTGTCTTGGTCAGAGCAGCCCTGCATGCCCCTATGGTTTCCCTCCTGGGCTGTTGTAAATCTTCCAAGGGCTCCTCAAGTGCCAACGCAGCCTGCGCTGGCAGACCCTGAGCCTGGGTGGCAGTGTCCACAGCTGCACCTGCAGCTACCACTACCCTTGGGCCCGTGGCAGTCGATGGAACGGACTGCCGGGTCACACGGGTGCCAGTGCCAGATGCAGAAGCTGCATCTCCCGGAACCACAGGGGGTGGTGGCATGACTGCACCGACACATGGCACAACATTGTGCTCAAGTGGCGCACCCCTGCCTCTTCCCCCTCTGGGGTCACCCTGGACACCCTGGAGTCCCCCTACTCCCTGGTCACCACAGCCACGTCCCCGACCACGCCTGCCACGAGGAGTACGCCCAGCTGTGGCGCCCCTCACATTTGCTGGCCTCCCAACCATGGCACAGATGGAGTAGTGCCGGCACAGATGGAGTAGTGCCAATGGGAGGTGTACAGCACAATCGACCTGGGCAATTGGGGTGAAGGGGGTGGGCAGCAAGATGTTAACAGCTCCCCTGCACCTGCAAGGCTGTATGTGACCCCGGTGATGTAGTGACGGGTCACGCAACGCTCAGCCACCCCAAATCTGCAGTAAAACCGTGCACGCAACCCTGCAGCCTACGTGCGTGGAATCAACCTCCCGCAATACACGGTGGCACCCAGTAACATGAATAACGGGTACTCGTGGGACACGCAGGCTACTATGACCTCGAAAATGTGTGCGATACACAGGGGCACCCGCAGTGGGAAAAATAGCATGTGCGACTCACCGTCTGACTAGCGCGATGCAGAAAAACACGCGTAGCCAATACCCCTGCCAAAAGAAGAGATACGTCCTTGATAGCTGTGAAGTTGTGATGGCGCGCGAAACAACAGGAAGCAGCAACACATGTCGGTCTCCAAGAAAGGCACGTACAGCGAACTGCTGCCCCCGCTCACCTTTAACCCATGCTGAGGGAAATGGCCATGCGCGTCACGTCACTTACACGCATGGGCCCTTTCCTCGGATTACACGCATTCACACGCGGACATGCAGTTTTTTCACACGTGCTGAACCACTATGCTAATGTCACGAGGGAAGCGCCCACGCGCACCCCCGTGCGCGCCACGTCACAGAGGCGCTTACGCTTGAAGGGCCTTTGGTCCAATGAAAGCGCGTATGAGTGCTGACGCGCTTACGCGCTAGGGGCCTTTCCTCGAATCACACGCTGACGTGCACATTTTTCACATGCCAAATCACTCCGTATCAAGCTGGCCACGCGTTCACACACGGAAGACCACGCTCCTGCACAAAAGGCCAAATCACTGCCCCCCGGGGCCCCCAGCATGCTCCCACCTGCCATCTGCTGCTGCCTGACTGCCTGCTGCCCACGTGCCCTGCTATTTGCTGCCTGCACATCAGCCAGGGGTGCAGTTGCTGTGACCACCCCTGCTGGAACAGAAGACTCCCGATTGGGATACCATCGCTCCACAGCCCAGCCCCAGGACCCAGTTGCCCACCCACTCCTGCCTCTGAGGTTGCCATGTCGGGCACTATTTCCTCTGGCACCACTGGCAACCCCCAGCCAGAGAGGCAGAGGGCCACCAGCTTCACTGCCACCGAAGTTGGTGTCCTGGTGGAGCAAGTCATGGGGCAGTATGATGCCCTCTTCGGAACATCGCCTGCCAACAAGGAAGGACGGGAGAGGATCTGGGACGACGTAGTGGTTGCCATCAACGTGGAGGGGGTGGCAACCCGCGACATCAAGCATGTCAAGAAGGGTTGGGAGGACTTCAGGTCCAAGACCCTCCACAAGGCCCGGCACCTCGCGGAGGGGGGCCGGGCACGCCTGAGTGCCATCCAGATGAGGGTCCTGGAACGCATAGGCCCAGCGTTCCACGCCCAGATCCTTGGGAGGCAGACCCGTCTGGAGTTGAGCGGTGAGTGGCCAAGCATTGCTGTGTGAGACAGGGCATGTTGCAGTGTGCTGGTAGTCTGATGCTTGCCTGTATGTGCGACATAGGCCATGTATGGATGTTTGTGTGTGCAGGGACATCATGGTCATGCATGTGAGACCGTTTATGTGTGAGCCATATGGTTGGTGCATGTGTTTTAAAGCAACATGGGGAGCTCTATGTGGAATGCACACATGAATGCATGGCTGTCTCTGTTCCTGGACATGGAGGGGGGGTGAGAATTGGGTGCTGATGTCATGTACATGTATGGTGCACATGTGTGTGTGTGTGTGCCTGAGAAGTGTGTGTGTTACTTTGAAACGCCATGGATGCATGTGACTTTGAAGGCAACATCTTGGTTTACAGGGGCCCTTCTCCATGGATGTTGATGTTGATTGCAGGCGCCCAGACTGTTTCTGCATGTGTGTTGTGTGCATTCACCCATGTGTTGTTGTCATGATCTCTGCTTCCAAAAGGTCAGGGTTTTCCCAACTCCCTTGGAAGCAGATCCATAACCCAGGTTCCGAGTGCCAACCAGTCCCAATTGGGACCTTTTGGACCCAGTCCTGGCGCCAGTGGCACCAGGCTCATAAATATGCCCAGTCCCAGCGCTGGAAGCGCCGGGCTCATAATGCTTGGGTGGACTTACCTGCAGCAGACCATGCTGCTTACTTGCCTGCCAGTTGAGTCTCTGATCCTCTTCTGTTTGGAACTACTTTTCCTGTTGGGTGGGGCAGGAGCCACTCCCTAGATTCAGAACACTGGAACTCTTCTGGAAAGCAGGAACTCTTTTCTTAGGCGTGGCTGTGGAAGGAGACACCTAAGCACTACAGGAGGCTATTTAAACCACACCCGATGGATGAATCTTGCTTTGCGTTATTCTGCATCCTCAGCAGCAGAACGCTCATCGTGTCTTCTGCATCTGATCCTGGGCCTAAGGAAAAAGGCTTACCATTCTGAATCCAGTCTTCAGCAACACCTATAAAGACAAGAAAGAACAGGTTAGCATTACGGTCTTCAGTGACAGCTCTTCACTTACCTGGTCCATCAGCTGTCACCAACGCCTCGCGCTGCATTCCGGCATCTGAAAGACAAAGGCTTACCTACTCTTCGTGCGCTCCGGAGGTCTTCACACTGCATTCCGGCATCTGAAAGACAAAAGCTTACCAACTCTTCGCACGCTCCGGAGGCCTTCGGCGCTGCATCCCGCATCTGAAAGACAAAACAAGGTGCGTTTAAAGACATTGGGGAACTTTAATACTCACGTGCCATTACTCCTTTCCACATCTAACCCAGTGGGTATTCCGGCACCCTGCAGCCGCCCTGAACTTGTACCTGCAAAATAAAAAGACAGTTAGAGCGCATCGTGAAGCAGGCAACAAGGGCTTACTTACGTGCTTCCAGGCGCTTCTATTCATCACACAGGCTCCATCTTCAACTCACTTCAGCCCGCCATCCGCCATCGCCGGAACCCTGCAAAACAAGAGACATCATTACTAAAGACTTTAAAGACATTAGAATTACTCGAAACTTACCGTTCGTGCAGTAAACGACGGACAGCAGTCCTCTGAAGTCAAGAGGCCTGCTCCCCTTATCCAGTGAAGAAACTGGTTACAGCACCCTGCCTCGAGGCAGATGGAGAGCACGGCGTTCACTTACCTAAGGTGAGAGCGTTAACCTTTGGGGTTCTACAGGAGAAGAGAAAGGGAAGAAGAGAGAGACATTCAATAACCCAGTTCATTAATCCCACATTTTCTATCTGCAGACATCTTACCCTTCGAGCCAGACATACAGTGCACAGAGGTCCAGCCCAAAGAGCCAGCCGTGTGTTACACATCACCTTTGAAGATACAGTATACGCCCAGTCAAGACCGGCGCCTCTATGGGAATCAGGTGAGCGTTACAGAACGCAAAGCCTTCCACAAAACTCCCGTCCAGGCGCTATGGAAACCTCGGATACCGACCAGCTAGCCCAGTTACTTGGGGAACTAAGGGCAGAAGTGCATGCAGCCCGTCAGGAAACGAACGCTCTAATAAGGGAACTGATTATTTCCAAGGAGCGAACAGATGATCTCGCTAGACAATTGCTACAGTCACAAGCCGGACAGACCCCGTTACCCGCATCTGGGGGAAATCTTCCTTCTACATCCTCTATGAATCCAGTGCAGATCAACCTACCTGGGAATATACCTCTGGCTCCGCCCGAACGATTTTCTGGTGACCCAAAGAGGTTTGCAGTATTTATCAATCAGTGCCGGTTGCATTTCTTATGCCGGCCAGCAGCCTTTCCAACTGATCAAGCTAAAGTAGCTTTCGTGCTTTCGTACCTTAGTGGCAATGCGGCAGACTGGTCGATCCCTCTAGTAAATCAAGATGATCCGGTCCTCCATGATTTTCAAGCTTTTCAGCTCAGTATGGAAAAACTGTTCGCAAGACATTCACAGGGGCAGGCCTTGGACAATGAGCTTCTTTCGTTGCGACAAGGTAATCAAGACCTTTTGGCTTATATTGCGTCTTTCAACAGACTGATAGTGGAAACTCACTGGCCTGAGGACAAAAGGATTACGCTGTTTTATAGAGGTCTACGCGGAGAGCTCAAAGATGTGTTAGCCCAAGTAGTGAATCCCCCACAAGATTGTTCGGACTATATAGACTTAGTCGTTCAAATAGATCACAGACTGCAGAACAGGAAGGCCGATCGTTCCAAGTTTGATGCTCGAGTATTTTCCAAACCGCCAACTCCTTCCAAAGGAGTAGACTCCGGGGAACCCATGCAAAAAGGGGGTCTGAAAGGTCCTCTAACACAAAAGGAGCGGGAAAGGAGAAAACAGTTGCAATTATGCCTCTATTGCGGAAACTCAGGGCACTTTCTTCGAGACTGTCCGGTGAAACCTGCCAAGAAGGCAGTAGGAGCTGCAGTTACCAAAGTTACAAACTCTGAGCAGGGAAACGACCGCGCCCGACAAGAATAGAGGTCCTCTTGCCGAGCGTGAAAACCAGTTCCGTGACCTCGCATTTCGTGATACCTATGGTCCTCATTAGCCCTGATAATCCGGATCGATTACATGCAATTGAAGCTTACGTCGACAGCGGTGCCATCGGCAATTATGTGGATCATGAAATGGTTTTGAGGATGAATCTAACTCTTTGTCCCAAGGCTGTAAAGGACGTCATTACTACGGTGGATGGTACGGAGATAGCCTACGGGCCAGTAACGCATACCACTCAAGAAGTGACGCTAGTAAGTCAAGATGGACACCATGAGAAGACCGTGTTCGATGTGATCAAGGCCCCTCAGTTTCAGATTATTCTAGGAATACCTTGGTTAGAGAAACACAATCCTCTGATCGATTGGCGAGCAAGAACGGTCCAGTTTCCAGAATGTGTCTCTACTTGTCACCCTCCACCTGGTGTTGCACTGGCAGCAATTTCTTCAGAGACTCCCCAGTTACCTCCCGAATACCTAGAATACCAAGATGTTTTCCGGAAGGATCAGGCTAACTCTCTACCTCCTCATAGGTCTTATGACTGCCAGATCGACCTGATACCTGGATCTACTCCTCCTTGTAGTAGAATTTATGCCCTCCGCGAGCCTGAGAACCTTCACCTTCGACAATACCTGGATCAATACCTGGCAAATGGGTTTATTCGTCCTTCCAAGTCCCCTGCTTCTTCAGCTTTGTTCTTCGTTCCAAAAAAGGAAGGAGACCTTAGAACTTGTATAGATTATCGCTCCCTGAACCAGATCACCGTTAAGAATAGATATCCGTTACCTTTGATCCCTGAACTCCTGGACCAAGTCAGAAAAGCATGCATATTTACAAAGCTGGATCTTAGAGGAGCTTACCACTTGGTACGAGTAAAAGAGGGCGATGAATGGAAGACGGCCTTCCGCACCAAGTATGGGCTATTTGAATATCAGGTCATGCCCTTCGGACTTTGTAATGCCCCGGCCGCCTTTCAATATTTTATGAACGATGTCCTCAGAGAGCTCATAGATGTGTGTGTTGTTGTTTACATTGACGACATCCTCGTTTATTCTTCATCGGAATCTGAACATCGGAAACACGTGAAAATGGTCCTCGAAAGATTGCGTCAACACAAACTTTTCGCTAAATTGGAAAAATGTGTTTTCAACGTGACTGAAGTTGAATTCTTGGGATTCATATTATCACCTGGCGGAGTGCGTATGGATTCAAAGAAGGTCGATGCAGTTCTCAAATGGCCATCACCATCCTCAGTAAAAGGTGTGCAAAGCATGTTAGGCTTCGCTAACTTTTACCGCAGGTTTATCCCCGAATTCTCTCGAATAGTCCAGCCCATCACTGCCTTGTTAAAGAAAAACAAACGTTTTGAATGGTCTACCGAGGCGGAACAAGCTTTCCAGGATTTGAAGACTAAATTTATCTCTGCACCAATCTTAAAACACCCTCGCCCCGAACTCCCCTACATCGTGGAAACTGATGCTTCAAGCCTTGCCATGGGGGCAGTTCTATCACAAAAGGACCCGGTAACCAATCAGTTGCATCCCGTGGCATTTTGGTCCCGCAAATTCTCGCCTCCTGAAATCAATTACACGATTACTGACAAGGAACTTCTGGCTATCAAGTCTGCCTTTAAGGCTTGGCGGCATTATCTGCTGGGGGCCCGACACACCGTTACTGTGATTACGGATCACCGAAACCTGCAATATTTGAAAACCGCAAAAGCCCAATCCTCTAGACAACTCCGTTGGGCATTATTCTTTGCCGAGTTTGACTTCATAATTACCTATCGACCTGGTACAAAAAACGGTAAAGCTGATGCCCTTTCTCGGATGGGAGTGGAAGAACACTTGATCAACCCTAAACCTGTACCAATCATTCCCGAACAAAGAATTCTGGGTGTAATCGCCACAGAATCCATAGAGGAAGTTAAGGATAAAGCCAGGCAACTTGTAACTCCAGCAGACATACAGAATTGGCATCTGCAGGGAAAGGACTTTGCAGTAAAGGACAACTTATTGTATTTCCAAGAACGATTATACCTACCCAGCACAGATTTACAGAAAAAAGTAATCTCTTGTTATCACGATTCTTTAATGGAAGGACATCCCGGTATAGCCAAGACCTCAGAAAAGATCAAGCGCTACTTCTGGTGGCCGTCTTGGAAAAAAGATATCAGAGACTTTATAATGTCCTGTGGAGTATGCGCCCAAAACAAGAGTCAAAAGGAAAGACCAGCAGGCCTCTTACGCCCTATTGACATCCCACCTCGCCCTTGGCATACGCTTTCTATGGACTTCATCACCGATCTATCTCCATGCTCCAGATACAATACGATTCTAGTAATCGTGGACTTATTCTCCAAGATGGCGCATTTCATTCCGCTCAAAGGCTTGCCAACAGCAGCAACTCTGGCCCGAGAATTTCTCGAAAACATCGTCCGACTGCACGGTTTTCCTTTGGTTCTAATTTCGGATCGAGGTAGTCAATTTATTTCTCATTTTTGGCGAAGTTGCTGTCGGTCGGCTCAAATTGATGTGAGACTATCGACCAGTCACCACCCTCAGACCGACGGACAAACCGAGAGGACCAATCAAACTCTGGAACAGTATTTACGCTGCATGCTGCAACAAACTGAAAAAACTTGGAAAGACATCCTTTGGATAGCCGAATATGCCTACAATAACTCTGTCCATTCGGGAACTGGGAAAACCCTGTTTTTTCTTTTGTACGGCAGTCACCCTCGAACCTCGGAGTTGGATCCCCTCCAAGATCTTGAAACACCAGCAGTAGACTACCTGCATTCTACAATCACCCAAGCCTTTAAGGAAGCTGTTTCTCACCTTCAAAGGGCTAAAGAACAATACAAGAAAGGAGCAGATCAACATCGGAAGGAAGCCCCTCAATATCAAGTAGGGGATCAAGTCTGGTTATCCACCAAATATCTACCTCTGAAAGGGCCACGCACATTCAACCCAAGATACCTTGGTCCCTATTCCATCACTACCATAGTAAACCCAGTAGCGGTCAAGTTGGACTTGCCCCCGCACATGAAGATACATCCGGTCTTCCACGTCTCTCTATTAAAACCCGTGCAACCTCAAACCCGACTAACCAAATCTCCAAAACCTATCCTAGTTGATGGAGAACTCGAGTTTGAAGTCAAAAGCATTCTGGACTCCAAGATCTCCAAATCTAAACTATTCTACCTAATTGACTGGAAAGGCTACGGCCCCCAAGAGAGATCCTGGGAACCTGCTGAATATGTCCACGCTCCTCGCCTAATCAAAAGATTTCACTGAACATTTCCTGACAAGCCAAAACCCCCGGAGAAGCCCGGTTTGGGAGGGGCCTTGAGGGGGGGTACTGTCATGATCTCTGCTTCCAAAAGGTCAGGGTTTTCCCAACTCCCTTGGAAGCAGATCCATAACCCAGGTTCCGAGTGCCAACCAGTCCCAATTGGGACCTTTTGGACCCAGTCCTGGCGCCAGTGGCACCAGGCTCATAAATATGCCCAGTCCCAGCGCTCGAAGCGCCGGGCTCATAATGCTTGGGTGGACTTACCTGCAGCAGACCATGCTGCTTACTTGCCTGCCAGTTGAGTCTCTGATCCTCTTCTGTTTGGAACTACTTTTCCTGTTGGGTGGGGCAGGAGCCACTCCCTAGATTCAGAACACTGGAACTCTTCTGGAAAGCAGGAACTCTTTTCTTAGGCGTGGCTATGGAAGGAGACACCTAAGCACTACAGGAGGCTATTTAAACCACACCCGATGGATGAATCTTGCTTTGCGTTATTCTGCATCCTCAGCAGCAGAACGCTCATCGTGTCTTCTGCATCTGATCCTGGGCCTAAGGAAAAAGGCTTACCATTCTGAATCCAGTCTTCAGCAACACCTATAAAGACAAGAAAGAACAGGTTAGCATTACGGTCTTCAGTGACAGCTCTTCACTTACCTGGTCCATCAGCTGTCACCAACGCCTCACGCTGCATTCCGGCATCTGAAAGACAAAGGCTTACCTACTCTTCGTGCGCTCCGGAGGTCTTCACACTGCATTCCGGCATCTGAAAGACAAAAGCTTACCAACTCTTCGCACGCTCCGGAGGCCTTCGGCGCTGCATCCCGCATCTGAAAGACAAAACAAGGTGCGTTTAAAGACATTGGGGAACTTTAATACTCACGTGCCATTACTCCTTTCCACATCTAACCCAGTGGGTATTCCGGCACCCTGCAGCCGCCCTGAACTTGTACCTGCAAAATAAAAAGACAGTTAGAGCGCATCGTGAAGCAGGCAACAAGGGCTTACTTACGTGCTTCCAGGCGCTTCTATTCATCACACAGGCTCCATCTTCAACTCACTTCAGCCCGCCATCCGCCATCGCCGGAACCCTGCAAAACAAGAGACATCATTACTAAAGACTTTAAAGACATTAGAATTACTCGAAACTTACCGTTCGTGCAGTAAACGACGGACAGCAGTCCTCTGAAGTCAAGAGGCCTGCTCCCCTTATCCAGTGAAGAAACTGGTTACAGCACCCTGCCTCGAGGCAGATGGAGAGCACGGCGTTCACTTACCTAAGGTGAGAGCGTTAACCTTTGGGGTTCTACAGGAGAAGAGAAAGGGAAGAAGAGAGAGACATTCAATAACCCAGTTCATTAATCCCACATTTTCTATCTGCAGACATCTTACCCTTCGAGCCAGACATACAGTGCACAGAGGTCCAGCCCAAAGAGCCAGCCGTGTGTTACACATCACCTTTGAAGATACAGTATACGCCCAGTCAAGACCGGCGCCTCTACGGGAATCAGGTGAGCGTTACAGTTGTGGAATGACAGGATGGAAGTGACATTTGACAGTGCCACTCATGTGTTACTGCTTCCTGTCTAGGGTATTTTGTACTGTGCCCTGATGCTTGTGTTCTATGTCTCCCTCTACGCAGCGTCAAGTGAAGAAGAGGGTGGAGACGGCGCTGTAGAGCCAAGCAGCAGGGATGCCTCCACTGGGCGGCGACGCAAGGCCCAGCCACCCTCCAAGGAATTACCATCATCCGGGAGCGAGGGGACTGGTGCTGCGTCTGCCTCAACGGCTGTGGCGGAAGGACCGGGTGAGCCCCCACAGGGGCTTCCAATGGCGGAAGACGGTGTGGAGACATCCAGGTTGGTGGTCTCCACAGAGCAGGAGGAGCCTGCTACTGAGCCGTATATGGGGCCTGGTGGGGGTAGTACCACTGGTGCAAGTGGTGCAGTCCAGGGTCAGGGTCAGGAGGCAGCACAGGTCACCGCGGAGGGGCCTGTGCATGTCGCTGTCCTTGACCCTGTGACTGCACCACCATGCACCAGCAGGGAGTCCCCGTCCCAGGCCCGTCCGCAGGTAGGGGAGAGTGCCATATCACCTGCCTCTCCACTACCTGCGGATGAGGGGTCCCGCGACCGTATGGGATCGGTCCTGGTGGGTGTCACGTTGCGCATGCATGTCATTCGTGATGACGTGCGTTCTTCCTGGGCAGAGAACGCACGCCATCAAGAAGAGCAGTGTCGTGACGTGGCACTGCTGGGAGGGGGCCCTGGTCAGAGGGTTCCTACATGTGACGCACACTCTGGCGGACCTCTCCTCCTCTGTGGGGGCTATGCGCCAGTCGTTCTCCACATCGTCTTCCGGCCCAGATTCCACCAGGGCCCCCTGTGGACCTGGCCTGAACAACACAGCCAGCTTGGTGGAGATCCCATCCCTGCCACAGTCGGGAGTTGGCGGTCCAGCAGGGGTGGACACCACAACTGGAGACCAGCAGATGGAGGATGTGCAGGCACCATCGGACAGGGCACATGGACAGCAGCAGCAGCAGCAGGAGCAGGCTGTAGGTGGGAGCAATGATGGCTCGGGGCCATCAACATCGGAGGGGCAGGCATCGGCCGGAGGGCAGGAGGACCCTGGACGGGAAGTGTCTTCCGTGTGGCAGCGGTTGGGCCATGCGATAGATGCGGAGCGGCAGCGGACGGAAGAGGCACGGCTCACGATGGTCAGGGCGGAGAACTCCATGCGTAGGTCCCTGAGGCGGGCCGAGTGCCTCGAGGCCATTCGCAGGGACCTGGAGTTCCAGATGTCATCGTCCCTGCGAACCCTCGGGGCCATGGAAGAGGACCGCCTCCGGGACATCGAGCAGGAGTTCGATGATGCCCTGGCCCGGGACATCAACATGTGAGCCGTTGGACTTGCCCACTGCCCTTGTAAATAGTTGGATAGTATTAGGTTTCCTTTGGTTTTTTTCTTTATTTTGGACCTTTAGGACAATGGACCACATTTTTGTATATAGTTTCTTTTATTAGGTAGGAGTTTTTGATAGGTTTCATTTCTTCATTTGGGATCATGGACCCTGGATTGTTCATCTGTATATAGTTCACTGTTGGATTCTACTTTTTTCTTTGGATTTCCCCATGGAGCAATGGTTTTCACTTTTGATTTGCCCTTGGATTTCATTTTTGGAACTGTGACTTTGGACACCTTTCCTTTGGATTATGATTTGTTGTTTTTCATTATTTTACAGACATGCAGCTTTTCTTTTTTAATTTCCATTGTCGTTTGTTTGATTTTAATTCCATTCATGTTGCTTTTAATACATTTTTTTCATCCAACTTCGATGTGTGGTTTCATCTCATTGTTTTCATGCATGTCATGATATGGGTTTTGACATTCACTTGCACCCATTGTGTGTGTGTGAGGGACATGTCTTCATTTACATACTTGCCATTGGGGTTGTGTCATGTAATTGGCATGTCTATGTGGGTGGATGAAATACTTAGGTGGGTGTTTGGCATGGGGAGGCTGCCCATAAGGGCCAGGGATCGAGATTGTGATGACGTGTTGCCTGGGGGACATGTGTCGGGGCCTGTTGGCAGGTGCCCCGTACTGCTGGGGGGTGGGGGTGCAAGGGGACATTAGTGGGACATGAGTGGGTGCCTGCTGGCAGGTGCCCCGCACTGCTGGGGGGTGGGTGTGCAAGGGGACATGAGTGGGGGCCTGCTGGTAGGTGCCCCTCAGTGCTGGGGGTGGGGGTGCAAGGGGACATGAGTGGGGGCCTGCTGGCAGGTGCCCCTCAGTGCTGGGTGTGCAAGGGGACATGAGTGGGGGGCTGCTGGCAGGTGCCCCTCAGTGCTGGGGGGTGGGGGTGCAAGGGGACATGAGTGGGGGCCTGCTGGTAGGTGCCACTCAGTGCTGGGGGTGCAAGGGGACATGAGTGGGGGCCTGTTGGCAGGTGCCCCACACTGCTGGGGGGTGGGGGTGCAAGTGGACATGAGTGGGGGCCTGCTGGCAGGTGCCCTGCACTGCTGGGGGGTGGGGTGCAGGGGGACATGAGTGGGGGCCTGATGGCAGGTGCCCCGCACTGCTGGGGGTTGGGTGTGCAAGGGGACATGAGTGGGGGCCTGATGCAGGTGCCCTGCACTGCTGGGGGTGGGGGTGCAGGGGACATGAGTGGGACATGAGTGGGGGCCTGCTGGCAGGTACCGCACACTGCTGGGGGGTGGGGGTGAAAGGGGACATGTGTGGGGGCCTGCAGGTAGGTGCCCCTGACTGCTGGGGGGTGGGGGTGCTGGGGGACATGAGTGGGGGCCTGCAGGCAGGTGCCCCGCACTGCTGGGGGGTGGAGGTACAAGGGGGTAATGTGTTGGTGATCACTAGTGCAAGGTGACATGTGGCTTGGTTGGGGGGCATGCCCATGGTTGTTGGGCTGCCTGTGGGACATGCCCAGGGGTGCAGGGTAGTCCCCTGTGGTGTGGTCTGCCTGCAGGGGCCGTGTAGTGTGTAGAGGGAACACCTGGGAGGGCCCACACTTCCAATTCACTTGTAGGAATACCCTGCACCCCTGAAATAAACGTACCCCACTCGCACAGGGCCTATCGCTTGTGGAACTTCCCGCGCACCCCAGAAATACACGTACCCTGCTGAAATTGCGTGTTAAACTTCCTGCGCACCACAGAAATACATGTACCCTGCTGCAATCGCGTGAGGAACTTCCTGCGCACCCCAGAAATACACGTACCCTGCTGAAATAGCGTGTTAAACTTGCCCGCACCCCAGAAATACACGTACCCTGCTGAAATCGCGTGTGGAACTTCCCGCGCAACCCAGAAATACACGAACCCTGCTGAAATTGCGTGTTGAACTTGCCCGCACCCCAGGAATACACGTACCCTGCTGCAATCGCGTGTGGAACTTCCCGCGCACCCCAGAAATACACGTACCCTGCTGAAATGGCGTGTTAGACTTCCCCGCACCCCAAGTATACACGTACCCTGCTGAAATCGCGGGTGAAACTCGCGAAACCCAGGAATACACGTTCCCCGCTTGCCTTGTGCTGTGTGGCGGCCCTGTATACTGGTCCAGGGTTAGCGCAGCCCTTTGCGCTGGATTGGACATTTTGATGGCTTTTCCTTGCGCGAGGGGCGTTCTTGGGGGCATTACTGGCGCTGCTGCAGGGTCGCTGTGCCACCCTGCACGGCGGCTGCTTTTCTTGGCTGAAATCCATGAATACGCTGTGCGCCGAAATGGATTTTGGCGCATGCGGCTGGCGCAGACTATCGCACACGCACACTGTGCGCCAGCTGCGTGCGCCACTTGTGCGCTTAATTCTATGAATTAGCCCCATAATGATGTTTGCATGATTAGAAGAATATACCTATTTGCAGGTATTACACAACCACAGTAGTGGCTGTGTAGTTATGGTTAAGTTGCTAATCCCATAGGAAAAGCACTTTTTGGGTGGCGCATAACTTTGCTCCCTCTGGACGAATCCTCACCAAACTTTGAAAAAAGAGTATATGGCCCACTCTGATTCTTTTTGCAAAGTTTGGTGAGGTTTGGTTTGGGGGGAAAAGTTATAGGGGAGTCCCAAAATTTCTTTTTTTCCCATAGAGTGAATGGGGAAAAAACTTTGCGCACGCCTACAGCCCAAACTACTGGACGGATTTTCACCAAATTTGCGGCAGGAGCAGCGGCTTGGTCCCGAAAGCGTGCTTTTGTAAATTCGGTGAAAATCTGTCAAGTAGTTTTTTTTAAAACAATCAAAAAGTAGGTCTAAAAAAATTAGTGATATCTATATCCACTCCGCGGACAAACACTTCGCTGTTCGCAGGACACCGATTGGCTAATCGGCTCGCATCATGTCCGCGGACACGCAACGTGTCCGCCGATTGCCTGGAATGAGGCGTGATGTGCGTCAGATTGTTCCGATGCGCCCACCATCTTGGATCCGCCAACAGCGCGGAGGCGAGCAGAGGAGAAATGCAGTTTTGGGGAGTGTTTTGGTGTACAAGTGTGCTTGGGGAGTTTTGGGGAGTAAGAGATGGGTCAAATACTGTATTTGTTTAGGTTCAGGTGCTACTGATGTATTCACCATTCCCACGCTGTCCAGGACATGCACCCAAGACCGAAGTTATAAGTACTGAAGTTATAAGCACCATGGGTGTGATATGCTGCAGTGGTTGTGGGTGTGATATGCTGCGGGTGGTTGTGGCCAGGGCCTAGAGTTTTGGGTGCATGGCCAAATGCCATGCACCCAAGACTGAAGTTATATGCACTGAAGTTATAAGCCAACATGGGTGGCTTATAACTTCGCTCTCCCTAGATGAATTCCCACAAAACTTTGCAGAAAGTGTGATATGGGTGGTCCCATATAGACAATTAAAATGTTTGATTCTATGGGTGTGATCTATGGGTGTGATATGCTGGAGTGGTTGTTGCCAGGGCCTAAAGTCTTGGGTTCATTGCCGTAGGCCGTAGGCCATACACCCAAGACTCTAGGCCCTGGCCAAATCCACCGCAGCATATCACACCCATAGATCACACCCATAGAATCAAATATCTATCAAATGTTTGCAAATCTACAGTTTCTGTTCTGTTTGATTTGTAAAGTTTGCATGTGAAGTTTTGGCTATGTCATGTCATTAAGATTGTAGAGTTTAGTAACAAGCACTGTAGTATAACATATCAATGGAAGTGAACATTTTGTATTGTGATGTATGGTTAGATGTTTGCTTCAATGGTTCTGGTATGCAGCAGTATTTATGCGTTCTATTAGAATATACCTACTGTTTGATTTTTTGAGATTGGATATATTTTTTTCATGAGTTGGGTAACTGGAGCACATATTCTTTTCAGTTTCTGTGATAAAAGAAAAGAGCATGTTAGTGTATGCATTTTATAAAGACTTATTACATTGCATAATAGACATTTCAGTTTTTTTTTTTTTTACCCTCATATTTAGTAGTTTACAAACCAGTGCACTGTGCAATTTGCTCAGTTTCTGTGTTTGTTTTTCAAATCAATGGGTCTGTGGAAAAAAAAGAAATCCATGTCCGATTAAAAAAAAACTTTTTTTGTTATGCTACAGTCTACTTGTTTGTTTGTTTTCAGTGTTCACTTGTTGTTTCTGGCTAATGTTCTATCTGTTGTCTTGTTGCAGATTTTTGGAGCTGTTAGATACCTGTTGGCATATTCTAACTGTCTATTTTTTGGTTATAATTTAGTGCTATTGATTTATCTGTTTGGTTGTTGCAAAATCTTTGGGCATTTAGATACCTGTTGGCGTATTCTAACTGTTTATTTCTTGTTATAATTTAGTGCTATTGATTTATTTGTTTGGTTGTTATAGGATCTTGGGGCAGTTAGATACCTGTTGGCGTATTCTAACAGTTTATAGTTTTTTAATTGAAGTTTTGTTAATATCCAAGTACAGATTAGTTATTAAATGTTGCTTTTAAGAAGATTAAATAAGTGTTTGTAAGATTTGCTGGTAATCTCTGCTTTAGAGTAATGGTACTATCATTACATTCGAAGCATCCATATTTCTTTTTTATATATGCAGTGTAGTGACCTGCATTGGTTGTGGCTCCTGTGTGGTAGATTATACTTATTGTTGTGAAGGTTTTCTTTCTAAGGGATACTTGACGATGTGTGAATCCAGTCAACTTGCGTTGTTTTTGGTACCATCTGCATTGTAACGTGGAAGCATTAGTATTACGTATTTACTATGTGTTTGTATTAGTAAGGTGGAGCGATTATCTGAATTGCAGGTAGTATATCATCTACCATGGTTTGGATTTTGTACAAGGTGCTGAAATGGAACAGATTCACAATTAGGTATGGATACATACACAAAGCACTCATTAGGGATTTGTTCCTGTGTCACATTCTTGCAGAGAGTGCGTGTATGTTTCAACATGTATAAAATCTGAAAAATTTCATTTATAGGTATGTTTTTGTTTTCCAGTACTTGTATTAAGTACATTACAAATTCTTGTGGATCTTCTTGTGAGTTTATAGTGAATTTCACCATTCCAGCACAGTAGTCCAATTCTTATCTTATTCCATGAACACTATACTTGTTGTCAGGATTGTTTGTTGCGTTTCTATGAAGTACTAACATTTGCAAACACAATTGGTCTGTACTGTGTAAGTAAATGTTGTCAACAATTGGTGGCAATTGAAATAGAATATTTATTACTACATTTGTATAGCAAATTACACCAGTTATATTTGAAAATTTGAATGGACCAGATAGTTCTGTGTCCAAGTCATTTTTTTGGAGTGTGTGTTGCTTCTTTGAAGAAGTATCTGAGTTACTTTGTGTAATAGGTTCTTCTTTGGTTGTGGTAAGTGATGAAGTATTAGCTTCTTTTACTCTCTTTGGAGGATTTGCAGTCAGATCCTGTTGCATTTCTGTTTGAATTAGTTTTCTTTTACAACTTTTTCCTTTTTGTGGAACAGGATATGTTTTTAGATGGGGGTGTATAGTGAACGTAGTCTATTGTATTCTGAAATGCAAGGAATATCAGCGTTTACTTTACTTGCATCAAAGTTGATTAGAAATAGACCGTCAAGTGTATGTAATCGTGATAGTGCTACGTAGCTCATGCCTTCTTTAAAGACTTTTTTACCAATATCTATCAATGCTTCGGCCCTCATTACGACCCAGGCGGTAATCTGCCAACATTACCGCCATGGCGTAATGATCGTTTACGCCGTGGGCCGATGGCGTAAAGAGCGCCACATTACGACACATCGCGCACGAGCATTACACCATAGCAGTAATGTAAATAACGCCATGGCGGAAAAGGCCCCTACCGGAATCGTAGGGCGAGCAAGGTGCACTTCCGCCACCGTAAGTAGCAGCCACTGTAATTAGCGGCCACCGTAATTAGCGGTGGCCGCAATTAGCGGTCACCGTAAAAAGCAGAACCGGAAATAGCGTCATTGCGGCGGAACGGGAAACAGCACGTCGGCCATCTTTAAAAATACAATCCATTGCCATCCTTCCGAACAACACCAGATCCAACCCTGACACCTGTCCCAACCCATCACCCACCCATCCAACCACCCAAAAATGCCTAAAGTTGTTAAGATGGCATGTGACCGCCAGCGCCAGGAAAGATTTACCTGGGAGGAACTCTGCATGCTTGCGGAGACCCTGCAAGACAATGCAGCTGTCATTTTCTCGCCGGAAATGACCAGGCCAGCGATATCAAAAAAGAAAGCCATATGGGCCCTGGTGGCCGAGCGCGTCAGCGCGGTGGGGCCCGTACCCCGCACCCCACAGCAGTGCAGGAAGCGCTGGGATGACCTTCGCATACGGGTCAGAGCCGTCATCTCTGCGAACCGCAACCTTGCCCTGGGTATCGGTGGAGGTTCGGAATCCCCACTGAAACTCCAACCGTGGGAGGAGATTTGTGCAACCACGATTGGCATGGAAGGCATTGAAGGTGTCGGAGGGATGGAAAGGGGAGTTCCGACATCAGGCGATGAAGGTAGGTGCCTCAAACAAGACATGCCATAGTCACTGCAGTCCATTCATGTGTAGCACAATGTTGCCCTAGAGTGTAAATGCAACACATTAGCTCGACACTGCCCATAGCCACATGCGAGCTCCACCCTGTATACACTGCTGGCACCCACATACCTGCATCCACATACCACACAAAAAGGAGACAACCTGCATGGCCCTGCCTGAAATCTGCCTCATCTACTGACCAGATTCATGTCAATCATTGTCATTCCAAAGTCCGCAGACCCATCAATAACGCCCTCCCTCCTTTGCTCCACCACAGGCACAGATTCACACCCCGAGGACCAGGACACCCCTGCAACGAAGAGAGCCAAGAAGGCCAATAATACCATCCCCGCACCCTCAACCTCAGCTGCAGTGAGGCAGACCCCACAACAAGCAGAATCCACTGCAAGCAAACCGGACGGCCCACCGGCAAGCACCCCAGTAGGCAGCAGGCCAACAGCAGCAGCTCCACCTGTACCAACATTGCCTGCCACAGAAGGCACTGGGTCTGCGGCCAGCAGCAACATGGGTGAAACAGCTGCAATTGCTGCATGTTCAGACTCTGACATTGAGGAGCACGAAGTCAGAAGCCCCACTGACCTTCTACATTCCCCCTGTTTGTCAAATGCCAGCCCCCATGAGGATCACACACAGGGGCACACAGAGGAAGAGGAGTGGCCTTCTACCCCATGCCCAGTCCTCAGTCCACAGGAGGGGAGCAGCCCCTCCATCACACCACCAGCACTGGGCATGGCCCAGCAGGGGCAGCAGTCCCTCGAGGACATCATAGAACGGCAGCAACATCTGTCCACGATGCTAACTGAGCATGCTGCGGAATGTGTGGGGGCTAGGGCAACCATTGAACAGGCCACGGAGACCCTAAGGGCCGAAATAGAGCAGAGCACTGCCACCCTGAGGGATGCTATGCAGGCCATGTCTAGGGACACTTGTGGTGAACTTGCCGGGTTGCGTCGTGCGCTCACTGAGCTCACCCACACCCTACAGGATGTGCATGCACGGGGGCAGGCAGTGACATCCTCCGCTGCCAGTTCTGCACAGAGCAGCCCCGTCAGACGTTCCGGACGGAACCTGTGCTCCACAGCCTGGGGTGCCCCGGGGGCTGGGAGAGGGGGCTTGTAACAGCCTGTGGCCACTGTCACAGGCATCTGTTGACACTTACATGGGGTGTGTTGGGGTGTGCAGGGGGGAGGGGGGAGGTGGGAGGGGGTGTGTTGGGGTGTGTAGGGGGGAGGGGAGAGGTGGGAGGGGGTGTGTTGGGGTGTGCAGGGGGGAGGTGGGAGGTGGGAGGGGGTGTGTTGGGGTGTGCAGGGGGGAGGGGGGAGGTGGGAGAGGGTGTGTTGGGGTGTGCAGGGGGGAGGAGGGAGGTGGGAGGGGGTGTGTTGGGGTGTGCAGGGGGAGGGGGGAGGTGGGAGGGGGTGTGTTGTGGTGTCCAGGGGGGGAGGTGGGAGGGGGTGTGTCACAACGTTTTATGATTGAAATACACTTTTTGCTTTTCCGAAATGAAATGTGTGGACATTTTCATTGCATATGTGTGCTTTATTGGTGTACAGTCCACAGTGTGCATGTCCCAGAGACACACAGTGCCCCAAGTGCAGTCTCCATGTGATACACACCAGCCGTGTGTGCTAAAAGCAGTGGTCGATGATATTTTGGAGCATTGCACGCCCCTCCTATGCATCGCCTCCTCCATGGGGTGCCGCACCATCTGCACCCCCCTCATCCTCATCGTCAGGTGGTTGCAGTTCTGCATCAGGGGGCAGGGGCACATTCCGTCTGACGCACTTATTGTGTAGCATGACACATGCCATGACAATCTTTGCCACCTTCTCATGGCGGTACAGGAGTGCCCCACCAGACCTGCTGAGGCATCGGAACCGTGCCTTCAATAGGCCCAATGTCTGCTCTATGACCACACGGGTACGTGGATGTGCACGGTTGAAGTCCTCCTCGTGCTGGTTCTGCGGGTCCCGGACTGGTGTAATGAGCCACCTCTTCAGGGGATAGCCTGCATCACCTGTATGTAGGCGAGAATGTATGTGTCAGTCATGACGTCTGATCAAGAACATGATGTGCCACCATGGCTTGCATCCAACTGTTACTTTGGCTCACTTCTACATGCACTAATTGATTCACACAATGCAACCAGTATATGCTCATGGCTCCCATGGCCTGTTTTGCATGCCATCACCCAATGTATGCAGAGGGGTGGAGTGCATTGTGAGTGCCCATCCACTGTGTCCGTTCATGCCGTTTGGTTAGTTGGCCTGGCACATGTCCTGTGATGGCAATGCGCACATCATTGCAACATTGCTGTGGGCCTCATCATGACCCCAGTGAGCAATGCTGATGTAGACAGGGACATTTTGGGGGCCCTGCTGTCTGTGTAATGGTGTGTTGATGTTTCTGTCCGTCATGTGCCTCCTTCGTGGGCAGTTATGGGGGACAGGCCTATCGGTTGATGGTGTTTGGTGACGTGCATGTAGGTGCTTTTCATTGTTGACAATGTGGTCTGAATTGGTAGAATGCACTTGCAGATGGTTGTGTCATGGTTGGGACACAACCTTATTCACATGGTAGGGCTGCATACATTGGGTATTGGCTTTACTGGTGTTGGGTGGAGTTTGGGTTGCTTTAGGGTATCATCTGTCTCCGTTCTCTCTGCTACTCACAGCCAATTGGAGTATGCATCATTCCCTACCCCTTTCAGCCAGGTGGATTATGCATCATTCCCCCCCTTTCAGCCAGTGGAGTATGAATCATTCCCCCCCCTTTCAGCCAGGTGGAGTATGCATCATTCCCCCCCCTTTCAGCCAGGTGGAGTATGCATCATTCCCCCCCCCTTTCAGCCAGGTGGAGTATGCATCATTCCCCCCCTTTCAGCCAGGTGGAGTATGCATCATTCCCCCCCTTTCAGCCAGGTGGAGTATGCATCATTCCCCCCCTTTCAGCCAGGTGGAGTATGCATCATTCCCCCCCCACTTTCAGCCAGGTGGAGTATGTATCGGTACGTCATTCACCTACCCACTTCACATTTCCATGGTCATGACATTGGACTCACCGAGTAGCCAGGATCTTGGGCCTGCATGTCGCTCCATGTAGCGTGGTATTGTGGAGTTCCTCAGGACCATAGAATCATGGGTTGATCCGGGGAATCGGGCACAACAATGTGTGATGATCTTGTTGGAGTCACAGACCATTTGCACGTTGATTGAGTGGAACTGTTTCCTGTTGCGGTACGGTACCTCCATGGCACGTGGAACCACCAATTCCACATGGGTGCAGTCGATGGCACCAATGCAACCAGGTATGCCGGCTAGTGCATGGAAACCCACTTTGGTGTTTGCAATCTCCTGGGCAGTCCGTGGTAATGAGATGTGGTCGTCTGTGTGCTTGAGGAGGGCATCGAGCACTTGGATGAGTGTTCGTGAGAATAATGGTTGTGAGATGCCATGCAAGTGCCCAACTGTGTGCTGGTAGGTGCCTGTGGCCAGGAAGTGGAGTACAGACACTACCTTCAGTCGGGGTGGGATGGCGGTTGGAGTTTCTATCATGCTGACGATGTCGTTGTGTGTCATGTCTACGATGGCGGTGATGTTGTCCCGGTCCAAACGGTACAGGGTGTGGATCTGCTCAGCAGTGAGGTTGAATGGATTGGCTCTGATGCGTGGGATTGGGGGCTGCCTGCTTGGTGGCACTGGCTGTGCTGGTGGGGCTTACTGGGCCTGCCTTGCCCTCCTTCTCCTCCTGCATCTCCTCTGTGCTGCCTTTTGTTGTTGTTGCTGTTGTAGCACTTGCATTGCTATCAGGTCCTCCAGCCCCAACATTGCTAGTCGTATTGGTATCATTGTGGAGTGTGACTGGGTGTGGGAAGGGGTGGGGTGTGCTCTTTTTGCACTTCCTGAGTCTGTATTGCCTTCACCTGTGCTGTTTCTGTGCACCTGTGGCAGCTGCATTCACTTTACATGGCCATTTACGGTTGGTTCGCGATGGCGTAATTAGCACCATGGCGGTAAGGTACTTAACGGGCTGGGTGATGGCGTTAGGTGCATGTCCGCTTGGGTCGGCATTCGCGTACCTTTCCGCTATGGCGCTAAGTACGGTGTGGGAGGTCGCGTGCGCGCGCCCTTGGCGCAGTTAGCGGCAGCATTAACTACGATGCCGCTAATGGCATCGTAGTTAACGGTCACGGGTCATGATTGGACCTAGCGGAAAACGATGGCGGTAACCATTTACAGCCATCGTTTTTCACTTAGCGCCAGGGTCGTAATGAGCCCATTTGTCTAGGGTAAGACCTTGTGATTTATGAATGGTGACTGCGTATGCTAGAGTTAGAGAAAATTGTTCTCTGCGTACATACATGTCTTTGAAGAGAAGGAATCGAGCTGTTGAGCGCCCTATCCTTTTCTACTTCTGAAAGTTTGTCAAAGAGAATATTGACAAAATGAATGTTGTTGTCACGTTGGTAAGTTTGAAAGCCAACAACTGTACCCAGTGCTCCATTAACTTGTCCTTGCTCCACGTCAAGGTTACGTTTAAGCATTACTCTACAGTTTAATGATCTTTTTAATATTTTCTCCAAACCAGCTGTGTTGGAAATTTTCTAAGGTATTTAGTCTTGTTGTGGCTTGTTGACACATGGGTAGTGTCATACCATGTACATCCAGTTTGTGTGTGGAGAAAATTTCAATTATTGGTTGCATTTCTTTTTTCAACATTGTTTCATTGAATTTGGAACAGCTTGCAAGAGTTGGCATTAAGGACATACAGTTGACATTTGTGTGCGCTAATTGTTCCATAACATCAGTAGCACATGAGTTATGGCCATAAAGTGCATGGTTGTGCCGGGTTGTTAATATTGATTGTGCTTCTTGAGATAGTACACCAACTGTAATACTTTTTAAAATGTTGGCGTAAGTGAGGTCTGCAGGTTGGCGCATGTTTTCTGTTAATTCTCTGTATTGGAAATGTTGCCAAAGGTTGACATTTCCTATGCTGCCAACAGATTTACGGCAGAGTTTGTGTCCTAAGGTTTTAAAAATAGGTTCAGCTTTCACTGGTGTCAATTGAAGAAGATCTCTGAAAACAATAATGTGTTTTCCTCCAAATAGCTCCTCATAGTTTATTTTAAGTACTTCTTGCAATCTGAGGTGAATCAAAGGTTGGAGACCATGCTCACTTCATCTATTAGTAGCATTGTCATTTGTTTTAACACTCTGTGTAGTTCCATTGCAGCTTCTGTAGAAAGTTTGTAGTATTCTAATTTGTTTTGGTGTTCTACTGGAAGGAGTAGTAATCGGTGTAAAGTGACACCACTTATGTTGTAGGCAGCTAAACCTGTGAGGGCAGTTACAATAGCTGACAGTTTGTTGTTTGTCAATTGTTGAAGGAACTTGCTGATGATTTTAATTAAGAATGTTTTTCCTGAACCAGCTTCACCGCTGATGTATAGTAGTATAGGTTTGTAATTTTGGCAGGTACATTCTTTATTTTCATGTGGTATACCATGTGCAATTTCTTTTGTTACTTCTTGAGAAATGGTGTGCTGCTCTTTGTTCAGTTTTGATTGTACTACAGTTAAGTCTTCTGTATCTTTTTCATAGTGACACATGGTGTTCTCTACTTCTGTCATAGCTATTAGTGGCTGTCCCAGTGGTTCTTGACTTCCTGTTACAGAAGGTTGACTACTGTCGGGAGTGTCCTTATCTAGTTGAGCCTGGAGTTCTTCTTCGTGTTGCTGTTCATTGTGCAACATTGTTTTGTACTGCCTAAAGTTTATATTGGTGATAGTGCTTTCATTTGCTTTGAAAGCGTCTTCATAGGAGTCATAGTTCTCTAGTATCTCTTCTTCTTTTCTCCATGGTTTAAAAAGTTGTAGCAGGGATATGTAATATAGTTCTTTCTGTTGAGGAGTTTTTAATGATAATTTGATATGCTTAATTAAACTTTGTTTGGTAAGTTTCACTAAGCTGCCTTCACAATCTGTTACTCTATATCTCCCTTTTTTTCATTGGGTTTTGTATTATTTTTGTATGTGAAGTTTTGGGCTATGTGGTATAGACACATGGTTTCCAAAGTGGTACTCCTGTTCGGGTAGTTTGTGTGTGGTAAATTGTTTTTCAAAATGTCTTGGCTGTTGGGATCATTTTTGGCTATTGTTTCTATGTCCTCATATGATTTGAGGACTCTTTTTCTAGATTTAGCAGGACCAAGACTTAGCCATACTATATTTTCAGATTGTCCATATAAAGCAGTACCAGTTAAACGATCTGCAGCTTCATAGGAGCCACATTCTCTATGAGAGAGCATTTTTATGCCTAAGCTGTACAATTTCTGAGATAATGTTTTGTCTGATGATAGGTCATTCCAGAGGTCTTGAAGCTCTCTTTTTTCTGCTTTTGTTAAGTAGCCTGCAACATATTGTGCAACTGCAGTGGAATTGTCTGCAATGCACTGCACATCTATGTTTGCATTACATAAGAGGGTAATGATTGCATTGTAATCATTGATGTATTTTGATTCTTCTGTTCTTTTTATGTAATACGTGTTATTAGGTGATTTACCTTTAACACTATGTCTAACTGAAGACATGAAGTTGTTCACTTCACCTGTTTCTGTAACTGGACTAGGGAAACCAAAGCGGCATTTGGTGTAGTATTTCCCTTTGTTTTTGTATTTGCAACAACAATATTTGCCACATTTGTGTCTTCGAAATTGTACAATTTGTGCATGAAGATCACTATTTATTGCTTTCGATGGAATTTCACAAGTGACATATTTTTCGATAAACTGTAAAACAGTGGAATCACTGTCTTGACCAAATTTAGGAGCACTTTAATCCATAAAAGCATTTGGATATGTGGTGCTCCTCTGGCTTGGCATTCCTTTCTCCAAAAGAAGTGTTGCACTTCTCTGAGGGGAGGAACAGTTTTAT
The DNA here is from genome assembly GCF_040938575.1 of Ambystoma mexicanum. Lineage (NCBI taxonomy): Eukaryota > Metazoa > Chordata > Amphibia > Caudata > Ambystomatidae > Ambystoma > Ambystoma mexicanum. The sequence continues at coordinate 1,209,441,374 of NC_090932.1, forward strand.
TACAAATAAAGTGTAGTATAGCAATGAAAGGATGATGGAAATATCTTGAAACATTGACAGGATCTATAGAGCAAAGTTCTCCAGGTGTGAGTATGTCTATGTTTGTTTTGTTTTTGTTTGATATGCGTAGGAAATCATGTAAATCTTCCCATGCATATTCTGCACAACTTAATGTAAGAAACCAAGTGGGTGGGCCAAGGTTTCTTATCATACAACGTACATTTCCGTGACGTCGGAACCAGTACTCTTTTGTATCACGCATGTTTGCTAACAGATTTGTAATGCTTGATTGTAAAACCTCATCTTTTTCTTGCACTTTTTGTATTCATTGTGTAGCTGACATAATTTGAAAGTGGTTTCCTGATTTCAATATGTGTGCAACTCCGTAACATGGAGTTGCTAGTTCACTTTCAAAGAGTTGGTGGAATATGTATTAAACATAAGTCTACGAGTTGTTGCCAAATAGTTTTGTCTTTTCTTGGTACACCATTTACTAAGACAATTAAAGATTGCTCTATTGAATGTTGCACTCCCAGAGTGTGCACATTTTCTTTCAGATCTAATGGTAAATACACTACTTTGCCACAAATGCCTTTCACCAATTCAGAGGGAGGTAATTTTGCTGTTTTTGGTTGAAGGCGTATTATTGCTTGAAATGGGTGCACTGTTTGAATTATGATGCTCCCATATAAATTGAGTTGTTGCAGGGGTTTTGGTAGTGGGAATAATTCCAAGTTATTTGTGATAGCACGTGAAGGAGTTTGGTTGTTGTCAAGTTTTGTAGAGCAGTAACTGCAAAGTAATAAGGGGTCAGTTATTTCATATTTGTTTTCTGCTATAAGGTAGAGAGCTAATTCAAACCATTTGGAATCTTCATTGTCTACTATTTTGTATGTTACATCTATAGTTTTTGTGTTACTTTTATAAAAAGTTCTGCAGCAACACACGCACGCATGGTTTGGTACTTCAGCGGATGTACTTTTAAATTTTAGTATTTCTTTTTTGTATGTGTGTAGTAGAAGGTTGCTATGTGCAGAATTGTTGCTAGTCTGTTGTAAAGCTATTGCATTTTGTAAGTGGCTTTCACTTCCAAAATATTTTCTCTGTATATGGTCGATTTCTTCGAGTAGGTTTTTGGGTGTACCATGTAGAAGAGTGTTATTTAAATTGGCTAGTGCTAAAGCAGTACTTTTAGCATAGTACAGTTTATAGACTAGATTTCTTATAGTTGAATGATGTGTTGATATGATTTTGATATGATGGAAGGTGCTTTTGCAAATAGGTCCTGAAAAGCAGGCTAATGAATGTCCTTGTAGCCCTGTTTATTTTCGCACTGGACAGGTATCCATATTTTGCAGCACTTTCATTTTGATTTTTTCTTTGCCTTTCATATACTGATTGAGGAACAGGTGTAAAGATTTGAAAGGTTTTTCGGGACTGTTACACATTGACGTGCATGGCCATTTGTATACTGGGCGTTCTGGTTCAGTCGAATGGAGGGGTAATTCCGAGTTTTCTGGGGATATTTTTGTTAGCAGTATTTCTTGTTCCATTATGGTATTATTAATGTTTTCATAACCCCGTCCACTGGTATGGATTGAAATTGTGTTTGTTTGGTTTTGTTTGTATGCTTCTTCATTAAAATATGGTTCTGTGCTTGTGGTGTGACTCCATTCACCTCCACAGATATTTAAGAAGTTATTTTTGTTGACATTCCGTTTATTGAGAATTTGTTTTTGTAATTTAGTAGTTAGTTTTGTTAGTGCTTTCATTCTGTTTAACACTAAAATGAATAACTTTCTTTTGAGAGGGATTGCACTGTCTATTAAAGCTTCTAAGATAAATTGTCTACGGTAGGTTTGAAGGGTTGTGCATGATTTGTCTCCAGTTTTTATAAGATTCTGAAGGACTTTGTTGTGGAACATTTTTGCTAAAATACTTTTTTGATATGGTTACTTGCTAGTATATCAAGATTTATAGGAGCAGTTTTAGCATTAGTGGTAGCCGAATTCTTGTTAAGCATTTTTTGTTTCGTTTTACATTTTGATAGAGGAGGCAAAGTTTCTGTACTGGAAGCTTGTTTTGTTTTGCCAAATGACTGTATGAGCTGTTTTGTTTGAAGGTTTTGTACAAACTCTGGTAGAGATGGAAGCTTATTTTGGGCACTTTTATTTTCATTTGCTCTGTTTCTGCAAAAAAGAAGGTATTGGTTGGGCCGTTCTGCAATGTATGTGTGCTGTGTGCATGAGTCTCTGAGTATGATGGGAAAGATGTTTGTGGTGGTGTGTGATTGTGCATTGGGCAGTTACAATTAGTTGGGAAGGCTATTCTTCTATTTGTGTGTTACTAAACTGCAGTTCAGCAATGAGTAGAAAGTGAGCTAGCAGTGAGGAGAAGCATTAATAGTAAATCTAATGGTATAAAATTAAAACAGTTCTTTGTTTTGTAGTACTAACATTTTAAGGGTTGATTATGTTATTTGTGTCCAAAACAACAGGGATTTGTGGGCCATTCTGCCTGCTAATCTTTGTTTAATAAATGGGGATTTGTGGGCAGAATGGTTCAGAAATCTCAGTTATTTTGGTGTGCAAATTACATGAATGAACCACACAGTGTGTTTGAGGAACAGTAAGAATATTAAGGTAGTATTGTACTTTTCAGGAGAGTGGTCCTCACTGCAATTGTAAAAGAAAGAAGTTAGTAATTTTGTGTGTTTATGGCGCTGATGGTCATGTAGACGTTGATTTTTATGTTTTTGTGGTGTATTCTTGTTCGATATCTGAACATAGTGTATGCATGCATTTCATTTGACTATGTGCAGCCTTTATATGTTATTTACAATATGTTAGTTCAACATGCTTTACAAATTAGTAGAATTTTAAGTGCATGACATTCACTTGGTTTTTAAGTGACAGTTGATTATAGTAGATGGGAAAAATTTCAATAAGTTCATTTTATAGGTAGACATGTCAACAATCAGGAGCACCTGAGAGGGAGATTTCACCACAGCAATTGGAAACATTTATTTTTCTAATAGGGTTGCATTGGGATTAGCATTAATTTCGGTGGGAGACAGTAAAAAATAGTGCGATTTTTCAATGAAAAAATCAGGAGTCTCGCGCCTAAATTGGGAGGGTTGGCATGTATGTATAGGCTATGCAGGTTTAGTGGCATTACTCTGTTTATATGGATTCATAACACCAGTACATCTACTGTGAATAAAATATGCATACCTGTAGTTTGTATTCATGCATGTGGATATGAATGCAGCTGTAAGTAGAAATCTTGGAGACTTGTAGAGTAGTTTTTGTAGTAGGTGCTTTCCAATGATATGAGACTTGTACTCAGAGTGATCAACAGTACATTTGAAGTGCGGAACTCTGATGATGGAGTTAGATGTAGAGGTCTTGGATGTGATTGGTGGATGATTGTGTGACTGCTGTATCCAATGAGCGAATGGCACAGAGAGTGATGTGGAAAGGGTAGAAGGGCTGGCTAAGAGTTACGTGCCGTGCGGACAGTGCGGCTGACCGCGGGTAGGGCGTGCCACATCCAGGGTTTTCCAGCAAATCCAGTATGGAAAGGTGACTATAGGTATGAGCCAATCACATGTTGACGTTTTGGATTTGTGTAGGAAGAGAGTGTGTGTAGTGAAGATGGCAGAGGTGGAGAAAGTCAGGCTGTTGGTGCTCGGAGAAATGTTTGTCCATGGTTTACAGCACTATGCTCAATGCAGGCATGTGGCAAACAATTTCGATGTTAAAGGAGTGGAGGTGGTGTGGAGCGCTGTGCCTCATTGCAATGTAGAGGGAATTCTGCAAGTTTGTGAAGATATGCGCAGGATGAACAGTCCCCTTCTGGTAGTTTTGCTTTCCATTTGGGCTATGTCAGTGCCCCTACTTTGTTGGCAGATTTGGAACAGTTGGTTCAAGCTGAAATGAACATCCTTCCAAATGCTAAAGTAATTTTTTCTGGATTACTACCTAGGGCAATATGGTACAATAGTTCTTTTTTTTTGTCCTCAGCAAAACATTGCTAGGTGTGCAATCAATCGAGGCATGTGTGCTTTCATGCTTAGAGCTGGTATGTTTTTCTGTAATAATGACAATATTGATTCGCGTAATGCTGTTTATTTTGAAGAAGATGGCATTTCTTCATTTTTTGGGGGGAAATGCCATGCTGTTTTGGAATGTAATGGTTGCTTTGGAGAAGGTTATGTGAAGATTTTAGTTGTAAAGTAAGAAGAAAAAAACACCAAAAAAATAAAAAGAAACAGGTGTCTGTCAGGCATCTGCAAAAAAACCCAAAAAACGGCTCTTTTCAGAGCCCACCTCATAGGGGAAATGGGGCACACTATTTAAATGTCCAAGATATGCACCAGGTTGCCCTTGGGCCTGGTGCGCTATACAAATAAAATAAATACAAATACATTCACCATGCTCAGATTTTCGATATGTCCGCGGACCTGGCGGTAGTCTGCAGACAGCGCGTATTACATACAGGGATTTTGGGGTGGAGAGGCATGCAAATGACAGATTATCTGAATTTTGGGAGACTCATGGATACATTTGGTGGAGGTGCATGCAGAACACTGCGGAGTAGCTGCAGATCTTGGATTTCCTCATGTGGAAGTGCACTGGCATGGAGTGCGTGGAATGAAGTGGCTGGACTTGGTACCTCTCTGTGCTACTTTAGTGACAGAGCATCATCCAGACATAATTATAATTCATTGTGGAGGGAACAGTTTGGGACATGTGTCTGGAATGTCTTTGCAATTTGCAATGGAAGAAGGACTTGAGAAGGTCATGGACATGTTTCCAAATTTCCAAGTAATTTTGTCTCGTATTGCACAAAGACAAATGTGGCTGTGTTCTTCTTTATTTGGTCCACAAATGGAGAAAGCGAGGTGCAATGTCAATAAGGCTGTTTGTGCCTTTCTAAGAGATGTTGGCATGTCCTCTTTTCACAAGGAAAATATTATGTTTCATAGCACATACATTTTTCGCAGAGATGGAGTTCATCTTACTTATGCTGGCAATCAGATTTTTCTGAGAAATGTGCAAAATGCATTGCAACCTTTTATAGTCATCTATTTTGCAGTAGATGTTGACGATTTCAACTTTTTCAAACACACAAAAACACCTCCAAAAGGCTCTTTCCAGAGCCACCACTTCCTATCAGAGAAAAGTGCATTGGTTTTGCTAGGGCAGCACCCTAAAATGTTATATGTCCTATGAATGTCTGTGGACTTCCAAAAAATGCACAGGGCCCTGCACTGTTGATTTGCCACTCTATTTTTAAACTGTGAAAGGCGGCTCTGAAAAGAGCTTTTTTTTATTTGTGTTGTTTTGTATTTTGTTTGTTTTTTTACACACAACACACTAGGAGAGGAGGGGAAAGGAGGGTAAGGAAGGGACACCAACTACGGGGATAAGAAAGGGCAGGTGGAGAGAGGAAGATGTAGGGTGGGCCTTACTTAGGTAGGTAGCAGGTCTTCTGGTGCTCCGTGACCGTAGTCTCGAAAGCACTTCGAAGACTCTCCCCTCTGCAGAGTACTGCGTCGCAGTACATACACAATATTGTGACCCTCGAAAGGTAAGGGTCAGCAGCATTGTGAATGGCCTGTGAAGCATATGGAGGGATTCGCTCTCCCACAGGAGAGTCTCTTGTGGTGAGAGGAGCAGAAACGGAGGATACTGTAAAGGAACTCAACCTACTACGTTTATCACAAGGTACAACCTTGCAAATGTCCGCACTGTGGAACGACGTTAGGTGTCGCTTCATGGATGTCGTACCAAAGCTGTATGAACCACGTCTCCCACGGCTCATCACCATTTTGTACTGGTTGCAGGTGACCTTTTTGCACATGCTCTTGGTACGTTACCATGAATGGTAAACAACCGCCAGTCCCAAGTCTCCCGACAGGTGCTGGTAGTAGGGAGTTCCTCAACCTCATTCTCTTCCTCCTCTTCATCCTCATTCTCTACATCCTCACATGTGTTCCCCTCTGCAGGCCCTTGGGGAGGTGGTGGTGGTGGAGGGTTTGGGGGTGGTGCTGAGGCAGATGTAGCAACAGAAGCCATGGATGCCATCAGGGTTGATGAGATAATCTCAGCAAGAGCAGCAAAGGCAGCAAACGTCAATCTGCAATAGCCAGAAGTACAATGAAGATCAGCTCTGGGGTGTGGCATTTTATAGGGATGGAGGGGTGCGCTTTGCAAACAGATCTAACACCCAACAATGTCCAAAAAGTTACAAAAAGTATGTGGAAAGCCAGGGTCATTGTCTGGTACATGTGCAATGGTGAATTTTTACTGTAAAATAATTTGGATTGTCTGAATAAGTTCTTTTAAAATGTTGGGGAACCGGACAGTGTCCGCAAATTAGGACACACGCTCAGTGTGGTTGCGGTCACATGATGACGTTGGGAACATGTCTGCGAAGGGAACGGGTGTCCGCAGGACACCAAATGCACAGGAACGGTTGTGCGCATGTGCGCAGGTGTTCTACGGACAGTGTTCGGGTCCTCAAACAAATTAAAAGTGCAACACAAGTGAGACGGACAGTTACGGACAGGCGCGATGTTCGCAGGAATTACGGGTATGGTGCGCATGTGCGTAGATGTTCTGCAGACTGTATGGACAGGTATAGTGTCCTTAGGACACCTCCATTTTGTTTGACTACGGACATTCCGGATACCGGGTGTGTTCTTAGGACAGTTTCAACTTGGCTGCTGATGGTACGGACAGGTATAGTGTCCTTAGGATTCCTCCATTTTGTTCACTTACGGACATCTCGGACACCAGGTGTGTTTTAAGAACAGTTCCATCTTGGTTGCGAATACTACGGACAGGTATAGTGTCCTTAGGACACCCCCATTTTGTTCATTTATGGACATCCCAGACACTGCTTGTGTTCTAGGAACAGTTCCATCTTGGCTGCGAATGGTATGGACAGGTGTAGTGTCCTTAGGACATCCCCATTTTGTTAATTACAGACAGCCCAGACAGACATGCTGTCCGCGGATATTCTAACTGCTTTTTATACAAAAAATAAGACACAAAGGATTGAATTAAAAGCACAGAATATTTCTTTTTTTATTATATACAGATACACAATTTATGAAAGACATGGAGACTGGGACATGGAGAGGGGGAACAGGAACATGTGGGACAATGGTCATTTAATTTTTTCTTTTATATGGTCCTCCACTAACTGTTTCAAAACATTGACATTTTCCTTGAGCATGTCCATTTTCTGTTCCATCCGTTGCAGTCTTTTCCAATGTGTATTTTGGTGTATTATTTTCAATGTTTGTATGGTCTGTTAAAAAAAACATATATATGTTAAGTACACATAAAGTAATGTAATGATTATTAATTTGGTTATATAGAGAAGTGTCTACCATTATTGTCACTGTCTTCAGACATTTCCTCACGTGGAAAATTCTCCTCAAGCCATTCCAAAGTACTGCACATTTCTGTGTAAAAAACAAAAATATATTAATTGTAGTGTAACTAATACAAACAGTTTAGAAATATATAAGAAAAGTGAAGTTTACTTACTAGTTTCTGGTAAATTGTATTTGTACTGTTGTGTAGGTCTACTGTTGCTTCAGTTCTGCAGTTTCTGTGAGGTAATTATGTTGGAGGAATATCTTTTTTGTTTTGGTATATTCAATTTGACTACATATGGTATTTAAATAGATAGTTGATGTGTTAGATATATAGGTTTCACTGTTTATTTATTATTACATATAATGAGTTTATGTGCTGCTTTTTGAACTTGTGCAGTGTTTATATGGTATGATAGAACCATTTAAGATACCCCCTGAGTGTTTGGGTAGTGTTGACGTCGTCTGCGACCGTTCGCGGACATATGCACAGTCCGCAGACATCAAAATCTCTAGCTGGGGGTTCAGTATGGTCTATGTTACATGTATATAAAGTAAGGGAATCCTAGTAAACATCTATCAAATTCACACTATGAAAATGTATATTCAGTATTTGTGCTACTAAAAACCTATGAAATCCAGTAAAAAAACTTTGTTAAAGGGACCTTATGGTTCCAAGTAAAACTGAAAACCCCCTGAAATTCGCCAGTTATGGTAAGCTAAGTGACCATAACTCGCGCCACCACCGTGCACTGCTAAAACTAACACCCAGGACATCAAAGATGACATCACAAATGTCATTGATGACATCACTGATGACATCACATGTGCATTTACTCTTCATGTAAACTCTGTACAAGGGATTCTTATTATAATGTTGACAAAAAAGTGTCAATGATCATTGGAATAAATACCATGAGCTAATTAGTGCATTAAGCAATGCATTGATATAAATAGCATTCTATTATGATGTTCTATCTAGTATACTAAGCTACTCATGCCCAATCATAGGCAGTGTGTGCATCTTACATGATGAAGGTGCAATATTCATTATCTTGCCATGTTGAATAGTGAAATGATAACTGCTTTCTTATTAGAGTGTTGCGTACTGTGAAACATGTAATAAGTAGCTAATAAAACCCACTTACTACATAATTGCATTATTACAGACAAAACACAAAGAGACAACAACTCATACAAATATGAGTCTATACAGGGAAATGAAGTAAGCCAAAAAGCAGAAGTAGTAGCAGAAAGAGTTCATAACCTAACTGATTATCTTTATGCAGAGAAATAATTGCTCTGTTTCAAAGCTGCTATTTACTCTATGTATGTGTATGACATGATGTGACTGGACCGTAAGGAAAGTAGTGTGAGTACAATGTATAGAAATATGAGCATATACAGGGAAAGTACAGAAATAAAAATAAAAAATAAACTATAGGAAAGTGCTGATAATCCTACTGATTATCTTCACGTACAGAAAGGATTGCTGTCTTTCAAGCCTGTGTCTTCCCCTATGTATATGTTTCATATGATGTGACTTGACCCTAAGGGAATTACTGTAAGGACATACTTGAAGTATAAGTCTACAAATATAGTACCTTTTCAATTTTTTGTTCCTGACTGTTACTGAACAAAACCATGTGGCCTAGATATCACAAAAGGAAAAAAGGGGGAGCCAGACATGTGATGTCATCAGTGTTAGTCTTAGCAGTGCACGGTGGTGGTGCGAGTTATGGTTGCTTAGTTTACCATAACTGGCGAATGTCAGTGGTTTTTCGGTTTTACTTGGAATCATAAGGTCCCTTTAACAAAGATTTTTTACTGAATTTCATAGGTTTTTAGTAGCGCAACTTAACCATAACGTCCCTTTAACAAAGTTGTTTTACTGAATATATATATACATAGATTTCTTTTGATCACTTCATGACTTTTAACCACGAAATGTAGTTGAGTGGTCATTTAAAATCCCATAGAGCACAGATACAGGTGACAAAAGCAGCCTTAACATGAATGGAAAGTGTAAAAGCCTTGAGGAAGGCATTAATGACGCCCATTCATGCAATGGCTCATTTCCAAGCGTTTGCATGGCAGAGTGGAGGGTCAAAATGCAACTTGCATTTCCTCCGCTGCCTTCTTCTCAACTATACAGATGCTCCAGCATCTGCACCTTCATGGATTTTCATACCAGCACAAATGCTGGAGATCCCTATGAGATTGGTATCACCCCATTACTTTACTTTACTTTATTGCATTTGTAGTGCACAGCCACAGACCCGTGGGTGTGAGGGCACGGACAAGACGGACATGACATGAAAACAAGCAGAAGCTGTTCTAGGACAAGAGAATACCATAAGGGGGTGTCAAGGAGGATACTAATTAAAGAGGAAGTTTTTTAGTCCCTTCTTGAAGTTGCTCAGGACTGAGGAGTCTCTCAGGTCGCTGGGCAGAGAATTCCATAACGATGGATCCACAAAAGCAAAGGCACGATATTGCGCTTTTTTAGTTTTGAACCTAGGCTGGTGGAGAAGGTTATGGTTGTTAGAGCGCACATTTCTAAGGCAATATTTTTTTCCAATATACCTTTGTAAATAAGGGGGCATCATTCCGATAAGACATTTCAAGGTAATGACAAGAAGTCTGAAGTAGATGCGAGCTTCCACAGGGAGCCAATGCAGGGTTTGCCGTGCTTCAGAGACATGGGACCGATAAGAGAGGCCAGCTACAATTCTAACCGCTCCATTCTGAACTACCTGAAGTCAATTAATGGTAGATTTGCTGGAGCCTGCCAACAGACTGCAACAATAATCTAATTTGGCTCCTACAATGGCTCGAGCAATAGACTCAGCATTCAGTTTGGAGATGAACGGTCTTAGGTTGGCCAGCAATTTAATACAGTAGGTGGAGGATACGACTGTGCTGGCTACGTAGGGCTTCATGTTATGTGACTGATCCAGAACCACTCCCAAAATGTTTACTTTGGGGAGGGTGGAGATTTGAACATCCCCTAACTGGAAGTGCAGAAAAGCTGGGTCAAGTTTAGCTAAGATGCCCTTGGAGCCCACAACCATGAGTTTGGTCTTAACCATGATTAAGTGCAAGGTTATCTAACATCATCCACTGCTCAATGATGGAGAATATGCGATTAAGTTCACTCTCATCTAAGTCATGCTGACCATTGAGAGGGATGACACATTGTTTGTCATCTGCATAGTTAGAGAAAAGTATACCCTCTTGAGCGAGATGAGCAAAGAAAGGAGCCATAAATATATTGTAGGTACATGGTGATAAACTGGCTCCTTGCAGAGCTCCAAAGAGTACCTGCATGGCAGGTGCCTTCGCACAGACCATCATTGCAAAGCCCAAAATATTGAATTTTCTAAGCCGCATTTCACTGTATATACATATGTGGGGGGATGGGTTAAGGCGATAATAAATGGTCAGGGAAAAGGGGGCTGTAGGGGTCTCATATATACAGTGAAATGGGTTAAGAGATGTTTCTACATAGATCAATGGGGTCTGCTTGCTTTATGCACATGCGCAAACCAGGTAGGTGGCTGGGCATGTACAAGGTGATGAACACTGTGTACAACTCAAAGGGTTATGTCTTGATTTTCTTGTTTGGAACATATATATATATATATTACATGGCCACGGTAGTGGCCATGTAGTTATGGTTAAGTTGGTTTTTTTGCAAAGTTTGGTGAGGATTCATCCAGGGGGGGGAAATTTATAGGGGGGGTCCCAAAACTTTTTTTTTCCCCATAGACTGAATGGGAAAAAACTTTGTGCACGGCTACCGCCCGAACCGCTGGACGGATTTACACCAAATTTGCGGCAGGAGCGGCGGCCTGGTCCTGAAAGCGTGCTTTTGCAAGTTTGGTGTAAATCCGTCCAGTAGTTTTTTATAAAATGACCAAAACATAAGGCAAAAAAATTAGTGATATCTGTGTTCGCTTCGCGGACGGACTTCCCTGTTCGCTCCGCCGACAGCACCCCGATTGGCCCATGGCCTTGCGTCATGTCCGCAGACATGCGACGTGTTCGCTGATTGGACGGCGAGGGGCGTGGAGCATGTCAGATTTTCTGTGGAGCCCGCCATCTGGTATTCGCTGTCGACCGCATACAGCGCAGTGAAACATGGATGAAAAATTGTATTTAGTGCCGTGTGTTGGTGTGTAAAAGTGTTTGGGGAGGGTGGGGGAGTATGAGATAGGTTCAATGTTTTGTTTTTTTATGTGCTAGACGTTTTTGTTGCCTTCGATTTGTCCGCGGAGAACACGGCTGTTCTGACATTTTGTAAATAAACTAAATGGTGGGGTGTTTAGAGGACAGAGTATGTGTCATTTTTATTCGCAAGGTAGGTAAAAATGAGCTATGAACACTCGCGGTGTACTTAATTGTTCGTAAATACACAAACTGGGGGTGTCCTCATGACGCTGTCCGTATTGTAATCTGTCTAGTTGAATGCGTTCTAAGAACACTCGCGGTGTCCCGAAATGGTTGAAATTACACAAAATGGGGGTGTTCTGAGAACGTTGTTTGTATTGTTCGTTGTCAGGGTGAAAGTGTTTTAAGACCACTCCTTTTGTCCGCTAGTAGTACAATTTCCTATGGGCGTCAACCGACTTTTTGTCCACTAAAGAAACGATAAATCCGGCTGGTGTGCGCCGACATTATGTGATAATCCTATGACTGGCGCTATTGACCTGGCTGACTTGCTTTTGCGACACTAAATCATATCTCCTGCCCCTAAGCCTGATATTATCAAAGCATTCATATTCCCCGCCTCTCTCCGTGACGTTACAGGGTGCGTCATCAAACGCGCCCAGTCCTCTCCAGTGCTAAGTGACTTTACACAGAACCCGGAAGACAACACATATTATGTCACAACACAGCGCGCCACAATTCAGAATATGATACATTTAAAAGCAAACAGCAAGATTGTAAATTTTGTAAAGTACATTTATTTGACATCAAATGTTTAGAGAATATTCAGCAATTTGCATTTGTCTTTGTTGTCGATCCGCAAAAGTTCATGTTGAGGCACGCGATGTTCCTTTGCGGTACAGAGGGTGTTAGATCAGCTTACAACTCAGTGCGCCACAATTCGGAATATGAAACGGTGGTTTAAAAGTAAACAGCAGGATTGTACATTTGGTAAAGTACATTTATTTCACATGAAATGTTTAGTGAATATTCAGCGATTTGCTATTGTCGCTGCTGTCGATCAGCAAAAGTTTATTTTGAGCCACGCGTTGTTCATTTGCGGTAGATAGGCTGTTGGTTTATGATAAAAGCAGTAAATGGTCGCTCTGATAATCGGAAGGTTGCTCCAACAACGAGCCATTAGACCACCCTATTGGTTGGTATGTTGTTTGTAGCCGCTACTACTGCATAAGGGCATATTGGTTCTTGGCGATTGTCCCATAAAATGGTGAGGGTCATGAAGTTGCATATTTGGACCTGCACCTGGCAGTTGAAGACCCCATCCGCTGGAGTCTGTAAATCGTGACATAGGCAAAATGGGGCCACATACCTGTTTTAAAAAACATAAATTATTCTCACCAGCCGATCTTCATTAAAAATCATCATTTTATTTATTAGGGCGTGAAACTATTTGCTATCGAAGATAGTGCAACGGAGTATGTTAATAATAAAATAATAATATTTTCCCATTCATATAGCGCTAAGAAGCGTGAGGTATCTAAGCGGTGCTTATTATTAACCCCGGTGTGTGGTGCTCATTTATCGACCACGGAAGGATGAAAGGCTGAGTTTGGCCTTGCCGGGATTCAAACTTGCGTTAGCAAGCTGTGCACGGATGTCAAAGCGAGCGTTGTACTCGCTGTGCCACTTGACAGGCTACAGTGAAGTGGCACAGCGAGTAGAGCACTTGACCGCCTACAGACCGGTTAAATTATTTCTATTAACCCACCCTGTGTTGTCTGCCTTTTTCAGAGCCCTCTAAACGACAGGAGATCAATTCGGCGGTGATAGTGCGCGGTAGAAAACATTATGCCACTTTCAACGAACAAGTTCAGCTTGAGCGGTCTTTAATGCTACGCTATTTTAATTATATTTGGTATAAAATAATCTAAAGGGTTACTTACAGTACAATTGCACTTTCCATTGTCTACGAGTAGTGCAGTCCCAAAATACGACTCCACGTGTGCGAACGATCTTTCGCATAGTGATATAATATATAAAAGTGGTTTCGTTTCAGAAATTTCATCCTTATCTTCTCTTACATTTTAGCAACACTCCTTCGAGAGAAGTCTTTCATCACAATCTCTGTCTGTCAAGGTCAAAACACAATACAACCTTATAGTCTGCTTCGTGAGCCTCTCCGGGGCCCGAGAAAAAAATGTAAGCAGCTGACCTTCACTGTGAACGAGTATAAATTCTTACTTTGCAACATTCTGTGTAAAGCCATCTGTGAGAAGTTGGTTTTTGCACGCCATGTTTGTATATTTTTTGCGTGATATTAAAAAAAGTTTGTTTAAGGGACGTTATGGTTCTAAGTACAGCCGAAAGACCCCTGAAAATCGTAAGTTATGGTAAGCTATGAAAAATAACTTGCGCCACCACCGTGCACTGCTAAGACTAACACCCAGGACATCAAAGATGACATCGCAAATGTCATTGATGAAATCACTGATGACATCACATGTGTATGTACTTTTCATGGAATTTGTGTACTAGGGATTTTTATTATAATGTTGCGAAAAAAGTGTCAAGGATATTGCAATAAATATCATACCGTTATTAGTGCTTTGAACGATGCATTGATATAAATAGCATTGTATTATCGGATTCTATCTAGTATACTGAGCTACTAATGGAGAAACGTAGCATTGTGTGCAGAGTACAAGATGAAAGTATAATATTTGTAATGTTAATATGTTGAATAATTAAATGATAATTGTCCTGAAATGTTCGAAAATTCACAAAATGGGGGTGTTCTGAGGACGTTATTCGTATTGTGTGATTGCTTAGCTGTATGCAATGAGGGAATGGCACAGAGAGTAAAGTGGACGCTGTACGCGGACACCGCAGCTGTTCGTGGACAGGGCGTGCTACATCCGGGTTTTTCCAGGAAATCCAACATGGAAAGAAGACTGTACGAATCAGCCAATCAGATGTCGAGGTTGTGGATTTGTGTTGAAAGAGACTGTGTGTGGTGAAGATGGCAGAAATAGAGAAAGTCAGGGTGTTGGTGCTTGGAGATATGTTTGTGTATGGTTTACAACAGTACGCTCAATGCAGGCATGTTGCAAAGAACTTTGATGTGAAAGGAGTGGAGGTGGTGTGGAGCACTGTGCCTGATTGCAATGTACAGGGAATTGTTTGTGAGGATATGACCACGATGAACAGTCCGCATGTGGTAGTTTTGCACTATGGTGCTTTCCATTTGGGCAACGTCAGTGCCCCTACTTTGTTGGCTGATTTGGAACGCTCGGTTCAAGCCGAAATGAAGATCCTTCCAAATGCGAAAGTAATTTTTTCTGGATTACTACCTAGGGAAATATGGGACAATAGTTCCATTTTTTGTCCTCAGCAAAACATTGCTAGGTGTGTCATCAACCGAGGCATGTGTGCCTTCATGCTTAGAACTGGTATGTTCTTCTGTAATAATGAGAATATTGATGCCAGTAATGCTGTTAATTTTAAAGAAGATGGCATTTCTTTATCTTTTACGGGAAATGCCTTTCTATTTTGGAATGTAAGGGTTGCTTTGGAGAAGGTTATGTGAAGATTTTAGGAGTAAAATAAGAAAAAAAACAAGAAAAGAGAGGAGAAAAGAGGAAGCCAGACATGTGATGTCATCAATGGGTGTTAATCTTAGTAGTGCACGGTGGTGGCATGAGTTATGGTTGCTTAGCTTACCATAACTGGTGAATTTCAGGGGTTTTTCGGTTTCACTTGGAACCATAACGTCTCTGTAACAACATTTTTTTCACTGAATCTCATAGGTTTTTAGTAGCGCAACTCAATCATAACATCCCTTTAACAAAGTTCTTTTCACTGAATACAGATATAGACAAAATACATTGGATAAATGTTTCTTAGGATTCCCTTACTTTATATGCATATAACATAGAACATACTGAACCCCCTACCTGCGCTCGTAGGGCTGATGTTTGCTGACCATGCGTATGTTCGCGGATAGACTCGGTTAACATCAACACTATCCAAAAACTCAGGGACTATCTTACATTGTTGTGTCATGCAATAAAAACACTAAACATGTTCCAAAAGCAGCACATAAATACATTACATTCAATAATAAACAAGAAGTAGTGGAAACTGTATATGTAAGACACCAACCTTCCAATTGCATAACAAATGCAACATAATGTAATATACCAAAACAAAATAATTGGGGGTAATTCATGGATTCTTTGCACAGAAAAAAACGGGATTTGTGCGCCATTACGCCCGCAAATCCCCATTTGTTAAACAAGGATTTGCAAGCAGAATTGCGCACAAATCCCGTTTTTTTTTTGGCGCAAATAATCCATGAATTACCCCCAATTATGCCTCCAACAGAATTACCTCACACAAACTGCACAGCAAAAATCAGCAGCACACCTACGCAGCAGTAACACCAAAATTTAGCAGTAGACTACATTTATTTTATATATTTATAAACTTTCTGTATTAGGTACAGTAAAAATAACATATATATTTCTTTTTACACAGAAATGTCTACTACTAGAATGGCTGGAAGAACATTTTCCTCGTGATGAAATAAGTGAAACATTGATACTAATTGTAGACACTACACTTCTCTTTATAAACCAATTATTACCCATTACTTTATGTGTACTTACCAAATATTTATTTTTAAACACACCATACAGACATTAAAAATAATACAGAAACAGACCTTAGAAAATCATCTGCAGCGAATGCAGCAAAAAATGGATCTATTAAAAGAATAGTGCACTCAGCAATATTATTTTCCCAAGTGTTCGGGCTTGTGCTTCTAAGCATACATTGATTGATCGTACAAACATATCCTATGCATTTTACCGTAATTTTCCTCTTTTTTTACACATGTGAAATCAGGCACCAGGGCATGGCTATCTTGTGATAATCCTATCCGTTCCCGCATCACCCAAGGTGGACTGCCCTGGCGGCATTAATTCATATGCCCCGCCCCTGAGGCTAACATCACCAAACCTAGTGATAGTCTCCACCTATCTCCAGTACATTACTATACAGCGTAGTAAAATGCACCCAATCATCACCTACGTGACGGAATATCAACACACATCATCTCACAACACAGCGCGTCACAATTTTGAATATAAAAGCATACTTTTAAAGGAAATACAAAACTGTACAATTTGTAAAGTACTTTTATTTCACAATAAACGCTCCGAGAACATCAGCGTTAGCCATATTCAAGCAAATAGGTATTTTTCTCTTCGTTCTCGTTCCACAAATGTTTATCGTGAGTCATGCGGTGTTCCTGTTAGGTATAAGAAGCGCATTGGATGGACTGTGAATCGCAAGGCTTTGGCATGAACTTGGTGCTAGGCCACCGTAAACGATGTCAAGTTGCTCCTTATCGCTGGTACGGCATAAGGGCATATCGGCCCTTGGCGATCATCCCAAAAAAGTGTCACTGTGATGCACCAATTCACGTGTATCTGTAGCTGACGGTTAAAAAAAACGTCAGTTGGTACCTGGAATCCATGACAATCACAGAAAGCCAAGATGTAGTTGTCTAAAAATAGATAACAAAAATGTGCCTCAGTAGCCAATCTTTATTACAGTTTATAATTTCAAACATTAATTTGGCCCCCTGTTACAACTATTGATAAACACGGATGTGAAACAATGGGAACTCAGACAAACCAATGTGCAAACTACTCTTGAATTTGCTTCAGAAGTTACTGCTATGGAGTATGGTCAGCTCGAAATGGGTTGCAGAGGCTGACACTTCAATCAGGGAGCAAGATAAAGTCAAAAAGAACACATAGACAGAATTTTTATTAAACATTAGCGTTGAATTACGCTTTTGTGGAACCTGGGGGAACGCATTAGTGGACTAGACGCATCTCGATGCTGGACTGCCCATGTGCCCAGGACAAAACCAAGTACGCACACAAGTTGTAAGTGTGTGTCATTGCAATATGCCACGCACAACAAACAATACAATGTTACCCACTAATAATGGTCAGTGAATAATGATTTGATTAGTTTGTCTATAAAATCGTTGAAAAAATTACATAATATTCAGCATTTCCATTCTATCGGCATAATGCAGACACTCCGTTCAGGTCAACGAATTTTCATAAAATTAAATTACATGTTCCTTTGTCCAATTATTTATGGTGAACATAATCATATTTGAAAGTGTCACATCCCTCCCTTCATGCATTCCTTTTCGGAATCCTTCCTTTGTTACAAGGTCGAAAAACAATTGAACCTTATACTGTGTACCATGCGAGGGTTTGCTCATCTAGGAAACAAAAATTTAACAGCGCTGACCTTCACCCAGAATGGGAGCCGATAGCCCTTCAGACCACAGTGGCATTACAAATATTTTAGAAAAACATATGAATTGTTTGCTACCATTCACCAATGCAGGTGGCATTTCTATGGATTTATTTTGTTCCTCTGGAGAACTTTGCACTCTCCCAGTGACTCCCACAGTCAGGCAACACCACCTGTCACCTCATCCCATCTTCTCTTCACACAGTAAATCACATAAACATTTTTCAAAGGAGCAAGTCTCGAGCCCTGACAAAATGTGCTTGTATGAGAATGTCTGAGAAAACTCTGCTGCAACCCCCTCCAGCCATGCCGCGGACCCTGACCCCAATGACTGCAGTTATATATTAGAGGTCTATATATTGCACATGTGTGTTTGTACTATCCCACTTTCGGTCACTAGAGAGATAAACAGTGTGGGCGTCTTGCCACCTTACAAATACAGACACATAGTAAATACGTAATAATAATGCTTTCACGTTAGAATGTAGATGGTACCAAGAACAACTGCAAGCTAACTGGATTTACACATGGTAAACTATCACTTGGTAAGAAAACCTTCACAACAGTAGGTATAATCTACCACGCAGGAGCCACAGCCAATGCAGGTTACTACACTGCATATATAGAAAAGAAGTGTGGATGGGTCAAATATAATGATACCAACATTACTGTAAAACAGAGAATGAGAAGGTCTGCAACCTACCTCAATAAACCGCACCCTACATCTTCCTCTTTCGACCTGCTGAGGACAAAAAACACAACTATTGTCCAATAAACCAGAAAAAATAACCTTAACATTTGGAAGTATTTTCATTACTGCCTGAACCAAATGTTCCAAATCTGCCAACAAAGTAGGGGCACTGAACTACCCCAAATAGAAAGCACCACAGTGTAAAACAACTACATCGGCAATGTTAACCCTGCCCATATCTCCACAAACTTGTACAATTCCCTGCACATTGCTCCACACCACCTCCAATCCTTTAACATAATTTTTTTTTCACTTTCCAAAATTTAGCATACTACTCCAAACCATGCACAAACATATCTCCAACCACCAACACACTGATTTTATCCACCTCTACCATCTTCACTACACACAGCCTCTTTCAACACAAACCACAACCTCAACATCGGGTATGCTGATCCCTACAGTCTCTTTTCCATGCTGCATTTGCTGAGAAACTCCAGATGTGGCACGCCCTACCCGCGTACAACCGCATGTCCGTGGAGCACTTAACACTGGGGCAGGCCTTCTAAGTTTTCCACTTCACTCTCTACACCATTTCCGTATGGGCTACTGTTAAACAGTCACACAATCATCCACCAATCACATCCAAGAACTCTACATCTATCTCTATCATCACAGATCAGAACTTCAGATATACTATTGATCACTCTCAGTACTGATAGTGATCAATTTTACAATGTGGCTGTCACTGCAACAGACCTACAGCAACAACTACTATAAAACTCCCCAATATTTCTAGTTGCAGATTCATGCACATCCACATGCATGAACACAGACTACCGTTATGAATATTTTGTACACAGTACATGTACAGTTCTTCTAGGAATACATATAAACAGAGTAACTGCCACATACCCTGTATAAACTGTAAAATGAAATTACCATAATTTCTCCCATCTGCTATGATGAACTGTCAATTGCAAACCTGTCTGCTCTCCAAATTTTTGTTTACTCACGCAGCTATCTAAAACTTTTTTATTTCATATTAAAAGATGGGAGAAATAACTGTATAATTATGAAAAAGACTGTCCAGTGTGTTATAAAATTACACACAGCCAGGATGAGTACATGCATCTTC
Source organism: Ambystoma mexicanum (assembly GCF_040938575.1). NCBI lineage: Eukaryota > Metazoa > Chordata > Amphibia > Caudata > Ambystomatidae > Ambystoma > Ambystoma mexicanum. The sequence goes on from NC_090932.1 coordinate 1,209,461,111, forward strand.
ATTCACACACACACACCGACAATATCATTATAAAGGCTCCCAGCTCAAACAACACCACTGCCTCTAGAAATCCTACTCCTTTATTTCCCACACCTTCACAAATGCATACATTGCATGCTTTTCTGTACAATCTCTGCCATTTACCCTGTATAAATAACAAAAAATGCATATGATTATTTCTTCTACCTCTTACCATCCAATAACATAACATTGAAAAAACAAGTGTGCTCTATTCATTTACTATTATACTCATTTGTAAAACATATTCAACTAACAGATTCTAAATAAAATATACAGGATGACCATAGGCAAAGGAAAGTGCATATGCATACTATGATCAGTTGAAAGAAAACACTACTACTACAAAAACAAAAAAAACAATGTCTACATTAACAAAAGTGCTATAAACACATATATTCGCTAACTTCTTTCTTTTACAATTGCAGTGAAGACCACTCTCCTGAAAAGCAGCAGCAACTGAAGTACAAACAATGACTTAGAAGAAACCTACTCTTTCCATACAAAAAAGTAAGTACATTACTAACATACTTTTCTAACTGTTACTCAAACACACTAGCATTTTAGTATTGTAGAACAAAGAAGTGTATTAACCCTTTCCCATTACATGTAGTATTAGTGCTTCCCCTTACCAGTTGCATACTTTATATTGTCATCTCAAGCCCAGTAAAGTAACACACAAATACACAAATAACCTTCCCAACTTGATGTAGCTGCCCATTGCACAATCACACACCTCCACACTCATCCTTACCATCATACTCAGACACTCAAGCACAAAGCACGCATACACTGCACAACAGCCCAACCACACTTTCTTTTTTTCTCCAACAAACCCCAAAGAATGTCTACCAAAAAGCAACTCCGTAGAAAGCAACACAGAAGTAGAGCAAATCAAAATAAAAGTGTCCAAAATAATCATCCATCTCTAGCAGATTTTGTACAAAAAGTTCAAACAAAACAGCTAATACAGTCATTAAGCAAAACAAAACAAGCTTCCAGTACAGAAATGTTTCCTCCGATGTAAAAATTCAAAGCGAAGCAAAAAGTGAATAACAAGACTTCAGCTACCACTACTGCTAATAACGCTGCACCTATGCATCTTGATATACTAGGGACTAACCATACAAAAAAAATATTTTACAAAAAATGTTCCGCCACAGAGTCCTTCAGAACCTTATAAAAACAGGAAAGAAATCATGGACAACCCTTAAAACCTATTGTAGAAAAGTAATCCTAAAAGCTCTCATAGACAGTGCAATCCTTCTCAAACGGACGTTATTTTATTTTTAAACAGAATGAAACCACTAACAAAACTAACTAATAAATTACAAAAAAGACTTCTCAATAAACAGAATATCAACAACATTATAAACATCTGTGGAGGTGAATGGAGTCACACCACGAGCACAGAACCATATTTTAATGAGGAAGCATATAAACAAAAACAAACAAACCCAATTGCCATACATAGCAGTGGACGAGGGTATGAAAAATGTAATAACACCAATATGGAACAAGAAACTCTGCTCACAAAAATATCCCCAAAAAACTCAGTATCACCTCTTTATTCTACTAAACCAAAACATCCAGTCTACAAATGGCCGTGCACATCAATGTGAAACATTGCCAAAAAATCTTTCAAATCTTTACGCCAGTTCCTCAATCAGTATGTAAAAAAGAAAAGACAAAATCAAAATGAAACTACCACAAAATAAGGATGCCTGTCCAGTGCACAAATACACAGGACTACAAGGACATTCATAAGCCTGCATTTCAGGACCTATTCGCAAAACCACCTTCCACATTATCAAAATGATATCAACACACGATACAACTATAAGAAATCTGGTCCATAAACTGGACTATGCCAAAAGTCCTGCTTTAGCACTAGCCAACTTAAATAACAATCTTCTACATGGTACAGCCAAACAACTACTCAAAGAAATTGAGCATATCCAGAGAAAATATTTTGGAATTGAAAGCCACTTACAAAATGCAATAGATTTGCAACACACTACCAGCCACTGTACAGGTAGCAACCTTCTATTATACACATAAAAAGAAATACGGAAGTTTAAAAGTACATCTGCTGAGCAACCCAACCATTTGTGTGTATGTTGCCGCAGGACTTTTTATAAAAATAGCACAAAAACTGTAGAAATAACGTACAAAATAGAAGACAATGAAGATTCCAAATGGTTGCAATTAGCTCTCTATCTTATAGCAGAAAACAAATACAATATTACTGACCCCTTAATACTTTGCACTTACTGCACTGCAAAACTTGACAACAACCAAACAACTTCACGTGCTATCACAAATAACTTGGAATTATTCCCATTACCAAAACCCCTGCAACAACTCAATTTAAATGAGAGCATCATAATTCAAACAGCGCACCCATTTCAAGCAATAATACACCTTCAACCAAAAACAGCAAAACTACTTCCCTCTGAATTAGTGGAAGGCATTCATGGCAAAGGAGTTTATTTGCCATTAGATCTCAAAGAAAACTTACACACTCTAGGAGTGGAGGGAGAAAACCTGAGGGAAACCACTGAAATAATTCAAGAGTCATCATAAACTGGTCAATTTGAACTTCTAGAACTTGCTGCCGAATCCAATATGTTAGACCATTATACAATTCACCTATTACACTCTAAAGACGCCATACATGATGCACTGGAAACGTACCAAATGCGACAAGCCAAAGGATCTCCAATCAGCATATGGGCAAAAAGTATAGAAGCACTTGCCTTTCCTCTAATCTTTTCTACTGGCAAAGGAGGAAGGTACAATGATAAACCCACAAAAATGATAGCATCAGAATACCACTCTTTAGGAAAGTTTTCTGAAGACGCCGGATTCCGAAAAAATGTGGAGTACATATTCCAGCTCCTCTTTGAAAGTGAACTAGCAACTCTATGCTACGGAGTTGCACACACATTGAAATCAGGCACACATTTTCAAAATATGTCAGCTACGGAATTACTACAAAAAGTGCATGAAAAAGATTAGATTTTACAGTCAAGCATTACACATCTTTTAGCAAACATGGGTGGTACAAAATAATACTGGTTCCGATGTCACAGAGATGTACGCTGTATAATAAGAAACCTTAGCCCACCCACTTTTGGTTTGTGACATTAAGTTGTGCAGAATATGCATGGGAAGATTTACATGATTTCCTACGCATAGCAAACAAAAACAAAACAAACAGATATAAAAACACCAGGATAACTCTGCTCTCTACATCCGGTGAATGTATCAAGATATTTCCATCATCGCTTCATTGCTATGGTACACTTCATGTGTAATAAAACTGTTCCTCCCCTTGGAGAAGTGCAGCACTTCTTTTGGAGAAAAGAATACCAAGCCAGAGGAGCACCACACATCCACATGATTTTGTGGATTAAAGATGCTCCTAAATTTGGTCAGGACAGTGATGCCACTGTTTTGCAGTTCATCCAAAAATATGTCACGTGTGAAATCCCTTCCCAAACAACACATAGTGACTTTCATGCACAAAGTTCACAGTTTCAAAGACACGAATGTGGAAAATATTGTTGTCGCAAATATAAAAACAAAGAGAAATACTACACCAAATGCCACTTTGGTTTCCCTAAACCAGTTTCAACAACAGGTCAAGTAAACAACTTCATGTCTTCAGTTAGACATAGTGTCAAAGGTAATTCACCTAAGAACACATATTGCATAAAAAGAACAGAAGAATCAAAATACATCAATAATTACAATGCAATCATTGTCCTCCTATGGAATACAAACATAGATGTGCAGTACATTGCAGAGAATTCCACTGAAGTTGCATGATATGTCACAGCCTACTTAACCAAAGCAGAAAAAACAGAGCTTCAAAACCTCTGGAATGACCTATCATCGGACAAAACACTGTCTCAGAAATTGTACATTTTAGGCATAAAAATGCACTCTCATTGAGAATGTGGCTGCTATGAAGCTGCAGATCGTTTAACTGGTACTGCTTTCTATGGAAATGCTGAAAATATAGTATGGCTAAGTCTTGGTCCTGCTAAATCTAGAAAAAGTGTTCTCAAATAATATAAGGACATAGAAACAATAGCCAAAAATGATCCCAAGAGCCAAGACATTTTGAAAAACAATTTACTAGACACATCCTACCCAAACAAGAGTACCACTTTGGAAACCATGTGTCTCTACCACATAGCCCAAAACTTCACATACAAAAATAATATTAAACCAGATGAAAAGAAAGGTAGATACAGAGTGCAGCAATGGAGAAAAGAAGAAGAGATACTGGATACATATGAATCCTATGAAGAAACGTTCAAAGCAAATGAAAGACTATAACAGACGTAAACTTTACACAGTAGCAAATAATGTTGCACAATGAATAGAAACACATAGAAGAACTCCAGGCCCAACTAGATGTGGACACTCCTGACAGTAGTCAACCTCCTGTAACAGGAAGCCAAGAACCACTTGGACAGAGACTAATAGCAAATGATGCAGAATTAGCCATGACAGAAGTAGAAAACACCATGTGTCCGTATAGGCAATCTACAGAAGACTTTGCTGTACTGAAATCACAACTAAACAATGCTAAGCATAGCATTTTCAAAGAAGTAACAAAACAAATTTAACATTGTGTGCAACATGAATATAAAACTGTACCTGCCAAGATTACAAACCTACACTGCTATACGTGAGTGGTCAAGCAGGTTCAGGCAAAACATTCTTAATCAAAATCATGAGCAAGTTCCTCCAACAATTAACAAACAACAAACTGTCAGCTGTTGTAACTGCCCCCACAGGTTTAGCTGCCTACAACATAGGCAGTGTGACTTTACACCAATTACTACTCCTTCCAGTAGAACACCAAAACAAATTAGACTACTACAAATTTTCTACAGATGCTGTAATGGAACTATGCAGAGTTTTCAAACAAATGAAAATGCTGCTAATAGATGAGGTGAACGTGGTATCCAACCTAATGTTGGCTTTAATTCACCTCAGACTACAAGAGGTCCTCAAAACAGACTAAAAACATCTCTTTGGAGGAAAACACATCATTGTTTTCAGTTATCTTCTTCAATTAACACCAGTGAAAGCTGAACCTATTTTTAAAAGCTTGGGGCACAAAATGTGCCGTAAAACTCTTGCCAGCATAGGAAATGTCACCCTTTGGCAACATTTCCAATACACAGAATTAACTGAAAATATGCTGCAGTCTGCAGACCTGACATACGCCAACATTTTAAAAAGTATTAGAGTTGCTGTACTATCTCAAGAAGCACAAACTATATTAAAAACTAGGCACATCCATGCACTCTATGACCATAACTCATGTGCTACTGATGTCATGGAACAATTAGCACACAGAAATGGCAATTGTATGTCCTGATGCCAACTCTTGCAAGCTGTTCAAAATTTTATGAAACCATGTTAGAAAAAGAAATGCAAACAATAGTTAAAATTGCCTCCACAGACAAACTGGACGTACATGGTATGACACTACCTATGTGTCAACAAGCCACAACAAGGAAGAACACGATGGACAACTCTATCTCTAACACAGCTGGTTTGGAGAAAATATTAAAGTTATCTTTAAACTGTAGAGTAATGCTCAAACATAACCATGACGTGGAACAGGGGCTAGTTAATGGAACACTTGGTACAGTTGTTGGCTTTCAAACATACGCACGTGACAACAACATTCAGTTTGTCAATATTCTCTTTGACAAACTATCCGAAGTTAAAAGGATAGGACACTCAACAGCATGCTTCCTTCTTTTCAAAGACATGTATGTACGCAGAGAACAACTTTCTCGAACTCTAGCATACACAGTCATCATTCACAAATCACAAGGTCTTACCATAGATAAAGCATTGATAGATATTGGTAGCACAGTCTTTAAAGAAGGCATGAGCTATGTAGCACTATCAGGCTTACGTGAACGTGATGGACTATTTCTAATCAACGTTGATGCAGGTTAATTAAAAGCTGATATTTCTTGCAATCTAGAATACAATAGACTGTGTTCACCCTACACCCCCCCCATCTAAAAACATATCCTGTTCCACAAAAAGCAAAACATTGTAAAAGAAAACTACTTCAGACTTAATCTATGCAAGATCTCACATCAATTCCTCCAAAGAAAGTAAAAGAAGCTAATACTTCATGAAGGACCACAACCAAAAGAAGAATCTACTGCTCAAAGTAACTCAACTACTTCTTCAAAGAAGCAACGCACACTATCAACAAATGGCTTGGACACAGAACTGTCAGGTACATTCAAATTTTCAAATACAACTGGTGTAAATTGCTACGCAAATGTAGCAATAAATATTCTATTTCAATTGCCACCAATTATTGACAACATTTACTTACACGGTACAGACCAATTGTGTTTGCAAATGTTTGTCCTTCATAGAAATGCACCCAACAATCCTGACAACTGTTACAGTGATTCTGGAATAAGGCAAGAATTGGACTACTGTGCTGGAATGGTCGAATTCACTATAAACTCACAAGAAGATCCACAAGAATTTCTGATGTACTTGCTACAAGTACTAGCAAACAAAAACATACTTATAAATGAAATCTTCCAGATTTCATACATGTGGAAACATACATGCACTCTTTGCAAGCATTTAGTACAAGAAGTTCCTAATGAATGCTTCATGTATGTATCCATACCTAACTGTGAATCCATTCCATTTCAGCAACGTGTACAAAATGCCAACGGTGGCTTATTATGTACTACCTGCAATTCCAATAATCGTTCCACCTTACAAATATAGACAAATAGTAAATACGTAATAGCAATACTTTTATGTTATAATGCAGATGGTCCTAAAACAACTGCAAGCTGATTGGATTCACACATGGTCAAGAAAACTTCACAACAATATGCATAATCTACCACGCAGAAGCCACAACCAATCTCAGGTCACTACACTGCATATATAAAATATAATTGTGGATGGTTCGAATGTAATGATCGTACCATTACTCTAAAGCAGAGATTACCAGCAAATCTTGTAAACGCTTACTTAATATTCTTAAAACCAAAATTTGATAACTAATCAGTGTATGAACATAAACAAAACTACAACTTCAAAAGTATGACCAGTTAGAATACGCCAACAGGTATTTAACTGCCCCCAGAATCTGCAACAAAGAGACGGATAAATAAATGCCACTGCAATTAAACAAGAAATACACAGTTAGAATACGACAAAAGGTATCTAACTGTCCCAAAAATCTGCAACAAGCCAACAGATAGATGAATACCACTAAAATGGAAAAATGTATAAACAAATAGACTACACCAACTGATATCTATTTGCAACAGTACTACCACCACTTCCAAATGAAAAAACATGCACCTATACAATTCCTCCTATTGAAATCAATGAAAGAAATATATTGTGTCACAATGTAGAAAGGTTTTTTTTTAAAAAAAATCCAGCTGGATATTTTTCCCACCGACACAATGATTTAATCAACAAACACAGGAGCTGAGCAAATTGCACAGTACACTGGTTTGAACTATAGTACTTCTAAAGTACTAACTATGAGGGTCGACAAAAAACAGAAATGTCTACTATGTAATGTAATACTCATTATAAACTATCTACACTAACATGTGATTTTTTCTTTTATCACAGTGATTGGAAAAAAATGTGTGCTCCAACTACCCATGTCATGAAAAAACTGCATAAAACCACAAAAAGTCAAACAGTAAGTATATAACTATTGGACTCACAAACACCACAGCATAACACAGCCATTCAAGCAAACACCTGACCATGAACCACAATCCAAAATGTTTGCTTCCATGGGTGTCTTATGCTGCACCGCTTGTTGCCAAACACTACAATCTTGACTGCATGGCCTGGCCAAAACTCTTCATACAGCCTCAACAAAGGAAACAGTAAATATATAATAATTAAACTCACAAACACTGAAACATAAAACAGCCAAGCAAACAAACATCTGACCAATAAATACAACCCAAAATGCCTAGAGTCTTCAATACCAACAATCTGAACACAATCCAACAAACAAACAAACAAACACACATCATTTCACTATCCTATAAACACTTTTACACTACTACCAATCAGTACTCACATTTTTGAAAATATATCCCCTAGGCAGCCCACATACCACAATCAAAATGTTTGGTAGCATTGTAGAGTTATGCTGCAGTGATTGTGGCCAGGGCCTAGAGTCGCGAAGCGAACAGGGAAGTGTGTCCGTGGAGCGGACATAGATATCACTAATTTATTTTAATTAAGTTTTGGTTGTTTAAATAAAAACTACTGGATGGATTTACACCAAATTAACAAAAGCCTGCTTTCAGAACCAAGCCACCACTCCTGCCTCAAATTTGGTGAAAATCCGTCCAGCGGTCTGGGCTGTAGGCGCGACAGAAATGTTTTCCCATTATGTCTATGGGAAAAAAATACATTTTGGGACCCTCCCTATAACTTTGCCCCCCCTTGACCAAACCTCAACAAACTTTGCAAATAAAATTCAGAGTGGGTCATATATTTATTTTTGCAAAGTTTGGTGAGGATTCGTTCAGGGGGAGCTAAGTTATAAGCCACCCAAAAAGTACTCTTCTATGGGTTTAGCAACTTAACCATAACTACACGGCCACTACCGTGGGCCGTGTAATATACATATATATCCATATTACACGGCCTGTGGTAGCCATGTAATATATATATATATATATATATATATATATATATATATATATATATATGCTGCCAAATTATTAATCTTTCGTCCCATGTCCTTATTAAACCACAAACCTCGCTCTTGTCTCTAGGGCTCAACTTTTGTCCAACAATGACCTACAACTATGTACAAGCACGCATAGACTTTGACACATTTCTGTGAAAAATTAAACTAAAAAAGTTTTTTGCCATTAATTCAATCACTCCTAAATATTCTACACCCCGCACTGGGGGTACTGATCTTCTCATTTCGGATATTCCTTCACTCATGTATCTGGCATGCCTCGATGATGATAAATTTGACCCCCACGAATGTTGATTTCTTTGATTTCGATATTAATCCTAATTGGGACATACAAACAAAATTAAAGAACAAATCGAGATTCAACCCTCAATTTATGGTGGGGGGATGCATTGAGGCATTTCAAGACCTTTGTATCAGTGATTTCAGAAAACTGCGACAAAAAAACAGTATTTCTAAGCAGAAGCTCACTGCTGCACAGCGTTTGGCTATCAATGAACTTCAAGAACTACCGAATATTGTCATTAAGCCAGCCGATAAACGCTCAAACATCGTTATCCAGGATAGAACTAAGATGTGGCAGAGGCACATCACCAATTACATGATCATCTGTGTTATAGTAAGCTCTCTAAGGACCCCTTTGAAGAAATAAGAACAGAATTTATTGCCTTGTGTACCAAATGGGCGAGTGAAGATTTAATGGAGGATGATCTAATTAAGTTTCTTACCCCTGCATGTTACACCATACCTACGATTTATTTCCTTCCGAAGATATATAAATCACTTAACTATCCCCCAGGCAGGCCTATTGTTACTTTATGTGGCTCACTGTTGGAACATTTGGCCCAATTCATTGACAAAACTTTGTTTCCATTCGTATCAGTGTTGCCATCCTACCTGAGGGATACTAAGGATTTTCTTCAACATATCACTAACACACCTTGGGAAGAGGGTTTAATTTTGGCTACACTAGACGTGGTTTCTTTATATACCTCGATTAACCACACTGTCGGTGTTAATGCATGCAAATATTATTTGGACACTCACTCTCTCAACTATCTTGGGCAGAGTTCTATGATTTTAGATATGCTTTTGTTCTGTCTACAAAACAATGTCTTTCTCTTTGAAGGGTCTTTCTATCGGCAGGTCAGAGGCACTGCCATGGGAAGTACCTTCACACCATATTATGCTAGCCTTATGATGGGGTGGTGGGAGGCTACTTTTCTTTCTGACTTGCTTTCATCTTGTTTTCCAACACAGATTGTTTCTTGGTGGCGGTACATTAATTATGTGTTTGTTATTTGGAAGGGTTCAGAAAATGAGTGGTTATCTTTTGTCAAAAGCATTAACAACAACAAGGCCAACCTTTGCTTTACTGAATGTCACAGCTATTCTGAGATTGTCTATTTGGACGTCATTGTCATACTGGACAGAACAGGTTTTTATACGGCACTCCACAAAAAACCTACCAATACTGGTTTGCCACTTCATGCCAATAGTTGCCACCCTCCGGCATGTGAGAAATCTATTCCATATGGTGAATTTATCCGGTACCGCCGTAACTGTACCAATATTACGTGTTTTGACGACCACTGTGCACTGACAGCTGCTAACTTTGCGAGACAAGGATATAATAAGAAAAACATCGAAATGGCATATATCCGAGCATGTGAAATGTCCAGAGACAAATTGCTGTATGACACCACTCCCAAAGCCAAAATCAATGATGACCCGAGATTGATCATTACGCTTGATACTGCCTCAAATAACATTCAGAAAATCATTGAGAAACACTGGTATGTGCTCACTCTAGACAATGATCTTAGGCCTATTCTGGCTAATCGTCCTACTCTTACATACAAACGTGTGCCCTCATTGAGAGATAAACTAGTGTCCAGTTTCTTATTGCCAGGTGGCAAAAACTTGTCATCTACGACTTGGCTGCCTGTCTCCACCTTTGGGTTTACAAAATGCATGAAGTGCAAAGTTTGTGCACATGCCACTGCACAGAAATAATTTATACATCCAGTGACTAAAATCCAGCAGAAGATAAAATTCTCAATCAACTGTGATACCACCTTTGTTGTAGATGTGCTCTCATGCCCGTGCATGAGATGGTATGTTGGGAGCACCACATGCAAATTGAAGTTGAGAATTCTGCAACATTTGAGAGCCATTAAGAACTCTGATCCGGCGTATCCAATGGCCAAGCATTTTAAACTGGAACACCAGAATGATTTTAAATTGTTAACCTTTTTTGCAGTGGCGCATGTACCTGCTCATCCCAGGGGTGGTGACCGGGTCTTGAAATTGAGACAGCTAGAAACCAGATTTATTCTGGATTTCGACACCAAGTACCCAAGGGGTCACAATATAGATGAGGAGTTATACACTTTCCTGGGCACTTAGGCCCTTCATCCTTGGCATTCTTTTACCACTCTTGAATTGTCTCCTTTCTCTGTTGTTTCTTGTTCCTTATTGTTTTGATCTGCATGTCCCATTGGACTTTCATTTCTTGTTTCTCTCTAGTTTCTTTAGTTTTGGGTTGTTTTGTTTAAATTTTCTTTCATCTGTTTAAATATTTGCTGTTTCTAATTTTGATTTGACCATGCACTCTGCAATTCTTGGGGATTCTTTTTGCACATAATTGTGGTCCCACTTTGGGTTTTATCTGCGGTCTTTTGTATCTCTCCTTTCTCTGGTGGTGTATGTTTATTGTGTTGTGTTTCTGCTCTTTGCAGTTGGCTTTGCCCATTTCATCAATTGATTCATCTAATGTTATCATTGGCTTAGTGTGTCATTGTGTGCATCCTATATTACCAATTAGGATTGTCCTTGCTGCTTTTGCACTTGCACTTTAGTGTGGCCTCGCAACCATGAGGCTTGATGGACATTTTGGTGTCTTGTTGCTATATTGGGAATATTACCTGTTCTTGGTGCTTTTGCACTCGCACTTTACTTGCTGCTATATTGGGAATATTACCTGTTCTTGCTGCTTTTGCACTCGCACTTTACTGTGGCTTCGCCACCATGAGGCTTGATAGACACATTGTTGTCTTGCTATATATGCACTTTATTTGGTAATATTACCTGCACTTGACTTTATACAACACATAACGCTTGCCTTTACCATATAACACAATAACATCCACCTCTGTGTGTGTCAGAAGCCGAGGCTGGGTGGTCTTTTGAGGTTGCTGGGCGTTGAAATATTGGCTTCTCTATATGATTAGGGATTGGATTTTTATTAACTATATAAACAGTTTATAATCTTTTGCTGCAACTGTTTATATATACATGTGTTAATTTTAGCAATGCTATATTTGGGATTTGCTGTTTGCTGCATGTTGGTTTTAGTACTGTATTACCCTCCATGATAATTAGCTTACTGTCATCCATGCACTTGCACTTTAGCATTATGTTTCCTTTTAAAACAAAGGTTTTATTGTGGTGGTTGCCACCCGTCTTATATTTTGTACAACTCTATGATTATGGATATGCCTTGCATGAGATGGGATGTTTTTTTAGTACCTAACTTTCACCCACCATGTATTATTCTGTCCTGGTTGCCAACTTGAGATTCTATATTTCATTATGTGCATGTTCAGTTGTATTTATGCAATGTTGTCATTTCGAGCATTAGACCAGCTATATCCAAAGACTACGCACTTACATCTGCACAGCAGCATATACGTGGGGGTCGTTGATTTCTGCTCCATGCAGAATCCAACCATCACTGTGCACTATGCGTTTAGTCTGTTATTTAATTATTTGTGCTGTGCTGATTTTCAACAATGGCTGTGTTTAGCTCGCCCATGCATTCAACTATATTATGTCATGCACTTTTACCCCTTTCCATCATGGCCGCCTGCTTTTCTATCCTCAGCTATGACTTGTCATTGTAACTAACAGAGTAATAGGACTGTTTTCCACTGTGTGCATTTTAACCAGTCTTTTTTTCTTTCCCCATATGTGATCAAGCGCTCTGTGTAGCGCGAAACGCGTTGTTTGCAGGTCACATACCATGGCGTCCTGCCTCTGTTTGTCTGTGTTTTGTTGCATTTTTGTACCACATGTTTGTGTGTACAAGTATATTTTTTCTTTTTGAACAGAAAGGGGTAATTCATAGAATGTAGCGCACAAGTGGCGCACGCGGCTGGCGCACAGTGTGCGCATGCGAATCCCTGCGCCAGCCGCGTGCGCCAAAACCCATTTCCGCGCACAGCGTATTCATGGATTCCAGCTACCAAAACCAGCCGTGGCGCACAGTGGCGCAGCGACCCTGCAGCAGCGCCAGTTACGCCCCCAAGAACGCCTCTCGCGCAGGAAAAAGCCATCAAAATCCCCAATCCAGCGCAAAGGGCTGCGCTAACCCTGTACCAGCATGGCAAGCGGGCTACGTGTATCACTGGGGTGCGCGGGAAGTACCTCACGTCATTTCAGCTGGGTACGTGTATTACAGGGATGAGCTTGAAGTTCCACACGCGATTCCATCAGGGTACGTGTACATCAGGGGGGCATGGGAATTTTCACATGTGAATTCAGCAGGGTACGTGTATATCAGGGGTGCGCGGGAAGTTCCACACGCGAATGTCCTGGCTACATGTATTTCGGGGTGCGCGGGAAGTTCCACACGCGATATCAGCAGGGTACGTGTATTCCAGGGGTGCGCTGGAAGTTCCACACACGAATGTCCTGGCTAAGTGTATCTTGGGGTGCGCGTGAAGTTTCACACGCGATATCAGCAGGGTACATGTATATTAGGGGTGCGCAGGAAGTTCCACACGCAAATTTCCTGGCTACGTGTATTTCGGGGTGCGCGGGAAGTTCCACACGCGATATCAGCAGGGTACGTGTATTCCAGGGGTGCGCTGGAAGTTCCACACGCGAATGTCCTGGCTACGTGTATCTTGGGGTGCGCGGGAAGTTTCACACGCGATATCAGCAAGGTACATGTATATAAGGGGTGCGCGGGAAGTTCCACACGCGAATGTCCTGGCTACGTGTATTTCGGGGTGCGTGGGAAGTTTCACACGTGAATGTCCTGGGTACGTGTATCTTGGGGTGCGCGGGAAGTTTCACACGCAAAATCAGCAGGGTACATGTATATCCGGGGTGCGCGGGAAGTTCCACATGCAATTCCATCAGGGTACGTGTACATCAGGGGTGCGCGGGAATTTTCACACGTGAATACAGCAGGGTACGTGTATATCAGGGGTGCGCGGGAAGTTCCACACGCGAATGTCCTGGCTACGTGTATCTTGGGGTGCGCGGGAAGCTTCACACGCGATATCAGCAGGGTACATGTATATCAGGGGTGCGCGGGAAGTTCCACACGTGAATGTCCTGGCTACGTGTATCTTGGGGTGCGCGGGAAGTTTCACACGCGATATCAGCAGGGTAAATGTATATCAGGGGTGCGCGGGAAGTTCCACACATGATATCAGCAGGGTACGTGTATTCCAGGGGTGCGCTGGAAGTTCCACACGCGAATGTCCTGGCTACGTGTATCTTGGGGTGCGCGGGAAGTTTCACACGCGATATCAGCAGGGTACATGTATATCAGGGGTGCGCGGGAAGTTCCACACACGATTTCAGCAGGGTACGTGTATTTCAGGGGTGCGCGGGAAGTTCCACACACAATTTCAGCAGGGTACGTGTATTTCAGGGGTGCGCGGGAAGTTCCACACATGATTTCAGCAGGGTATGTGTATTTCAGGGGTTCTGGGGAGTACTACACGTGAATTGGCCGTGTGGGTCCTCCCAGGTGTTCGCTCTACAACCTCCACGGCCCCTGCAGGCAGCCCACACCACGGGGGACTACCCTGCACCCCTGCTCATGTCCCACAGGCAGCCCATCCACCATGGGCATGCCCCCCAGCCAAGCCACATGTCACCTTGCACTACTGATCAACAATGCATGTCTCCCAGCACCCCCACCCCCCAGCACTGTGGGGCACCTGCCAGCAGGCCCCCACTCATGTCCAACTCATGTTCCCCTGCACCCCCACCCCCAGCACTGTGGGGCACCTGCCAGCAGGCCCCCAGTCATGTCCAACTCATGTTCCCCTGCACCCCCACTCCCCAGCACTGTGGGGCACCTGCCAGCAGGCCCCAAGTCATGTCCAACTCATGTTCCCCTGCACCCCCACCCCCCAGCACTGTGGGGCACCTGCCAGCAGGCCCCCACTCATGTCCAACTCATGTTCCCCAGCCAACATGTCATCACAATCTAGATCCCTGGTCCATATGGTCAGCCTCCAAATGCAAAACACCCACCCGAGTATTGCATCCACCCACTTAGAAATGGCAATAAAATGATAGAACACCAATTGCAAGCTTGGAAATGAACACATGTCCCTCACATACACCCAATGGGTGTCAGTGAATCTCAAAACCATATCATGATATGCATGAAACCAATGAGATGATACTACACATCGAAGTTTGATCAAAAAATATGTATTAAAGGAAACATGAATTGAATCAAAAATAAGAAATGGGAATGTAAAAAAAGTAAAAAGAAGCATGTCCGTGAAAAAATGTAAAACCAAAAATCATAATCCAAAGGAATGGTGTCCAAAGTCACAGTCCACAAAAGAAAATCCAATGGGAAATTATAATCGAAAGCCATTGCTCCATGGGTAAATTGTAAAATGAAAAGAAAATCCAACAGTGAACTATGTACAGGTGAACAAGCCAGGGTCCATGAACCCAAAAAAAGAAATGAAACCTATCTAACAACACTACCTAATAAAAAAAAACGATATACAAAAATGTGGCCCATTGTCCAAAAGGTCCAAAGAAAATGCAAAAACAAAGGAAACCTAACACTAACTACATAACTATTTACAAGGGCAGCGGGCTAGTCCAACGGCTCACTGGATTTTGTCATGGGCCATGGCATCATCGAACTCCTGTTCAATGGCTTGGGGGCGGGCATGTTCCCTGGCCCCGATGTCTCGCAGGGATAAAGCAGTGTCCAGCTCCAACTCCCTGCGAAGACCCTCAAGGTACTCAGCCCGCCTCACACCCTCCGCATGGAGTTCTCCGCCCTGACCATTGTGAGCCGTTCCTCCTCTGCCCACTGCCGCTCCGCGCCTATCTGCTGGCCCAACCGCTCCCACACGGAAGCCACTCCCATTCCAAGGTTCTCCTGCCCTCCGGCCGATGCCTGCACCCCTGATGTTGATGGCCCCGAGCCATGATGCCCTCCACGTCGAGCCTGCCGCTGCCTCCGACGCAACTGCCTGTGCCAGTACGACGACATTCAGGCTGATGGAATTCACCGACGCCGTTGTGCACGTGCCCTGCCCGATGATGCCGTCACATCCTCCATCTGCTGGGGTCCAGTTGCTGGTGTGTCCACCCCTGCTGGACCTCCGACTCCCGACTGTGGCAGGGATGGGATCCCCACCAAGCCGGCTGCATTGGTCGGGGCAGGTCCACAGGGGGCCCTGGTGGCATCTGGGCCGGAAGACGGCATGGAGAATGACTGGTGCATAGTCTCCACAGAGGAGGAGAGGGTCGCCAGATTGGCCGACACATGTAGGAAACCCCCGACCATGGCCGATCCCAACTGGGCCACGTCGGCACGGTGCTCTCCGTGATGACGTGCATGCTCCTCCAGGGAAGCACGCACCTCATCACGAATTGCACCTGTGTGCAACGCGACACCAATCAGGACCTTCTCCATACAGCCAGGGGTCCCCTCGTCCGCAGGTGGAGGGGAGTCAGATGACATGGACATCCCCCCTACCTGCGGACGGGCCTGGGATGGGGCATCCCTGCTGGTGCATGGTGGTGCAGTCACAGTGTCAGGGACAGTGACATGCACAGGCCCCTCCACGGCGAACTGTGCTGCCTCCTGCCCCTGCCCCTGGACTGCAACACTTGCACCAGCAGGGATGCCCCCACCAGGCCCCATGTGCGCCTCAGTAGCGGCCTCATCCTCCTCTGTGGAAACCACCAACCTGGATGGCTCCACCCCGTCTTACGCCGTTGCAAGCCCCTGTGGGGGCTCACCCACCCCTTCCGCTGCAGCCGTGGGGGCATCCCCGCCGCTTTGCTCCACAGAGCCGTCTCCGCCCTCTTCTTCACGTGGCGCTGTGTAGAGGGAGACGTAGAACACAAGCATCAGGGTACTGTACAATGGTCCCCTAGACAGGAAGCAATAGCAGATGAGTGGCACTGTCAAAGATCACTTCCATCATGTCCCTCCACAACACATGGCTCAGTGCAGGTAAAACACATGCGGTAACAGGCATGGCGCATGCTATGGACATTAGCATACATGTCCAAGGGATTCTTGAAACATACAATGTTGTTTTGGAACTCACATGCATCATGGGCCATGCCTATCACATGCACACACTTCACCCTAGTTTCATCCATCTGGCCTGGTACACCACAGACAGTGGATACAAGGATGACTAGGCTGCATCAGTGAACCTGAACATTGCGACAGACATGTGTCATGCATCCCTGGCATTCACAAGTCACAGACACGCACGTCAGACACACAGACATGGACAGCATACATGTACATGGCATCAGCACCCATCCCTCACCCCCACCCATGTCCAGGAACAGAGACTGGCATGCTTTCATGTGGCCATTCAGCATAGGGCAACCCATGTTGCATTTGAACACATGCACCAACCGTGTGGTTCACACATTACTGGTCTCACATGCATGACGTCCCTGCACACACACATGCATACATGGCCTATGTCACACATACAGGCAAGTATCAGACAACCAGCACACTGCGACATGCCCTGTCTCACACAGCAATGCTTGGCCACTTACCGCTCAACTCCAGACGGGTCTGCCTCTCAAGGATCTGGGCGTGGAGCGCTGGGCCTATGCGTTCCAGGACCCTCATCTGGATGGTACTCATGCGGCCCCGGCCCCCCTCCACGAGGCGCCGGGCCTTCAAGAGGGTCCTGGACCTGAAATCATCCCTGCGCTTCTTGACATGTTGGTAGTCGCGGACTGCCACCCCCTCCGCGTTGATGGCAGTCACGATGTCCGTCCAGATCCGAGTCTGTCCTTCCTTGTTGGCGCGCTTACTTCCGAAGAGGGCATCATACTGCCCCAGGACTTGCTCCACCAGGACACCAACTTCGGTGGCAGTGAAGCTGGTGCCCCTCTGCCTCTCTGGCTGGGGGTTGCCAGTGGTACCAGATTTTGCAGTGCACGACATGGCAACCCCAGAGACAGTAGTGGGTGGGCAACTGGGTCCTGGGGCTGGGCTGTGGAACGATGGTATCCCAGTCGGGAGTCTTCTGTTCCAGCAGGGGTGGACAGAGCAAATGGACCCCTGCAGATGGCTGATGTGCAGGCACCAAATGGCAGGGCACGGTGGCAGCAGGCAGGCAGGCAGGCAGCAGCAGATGGCTCGTGGGAGGCTGCTCTGGGCTCTGGGGGCAGTAATTCGGCCTTTTGGGCAGGAGTGTGGTCTTCTGTGTGCTTACGCGTGGCCAGCTTGATACGGAGTGATTTGGCACGTGAAAATCCTGCACGTCTGCGTGTAAATCGAGGAAAGGCCCTTAGCGCGTAAGCGCGCAGCACGCATACGCGATTTCATTGGACCAAAGGCCCTTAGCGCATAAGCGCGTCAGCACGCATATGCGATTTCATTGGACCAAAGGCCCTTAGTGCGTATGCGCGTTTGTGACGTTTCGCACATGGGCGTTTCCCTGGCAGGGCTTGTAGATCCCACGTGCCTTTACATTGCTCTGTACGTGCTTTTCGTGAGGTGCGGTGCGTGTGTTTTCCAGCCGTTGGGGTTCACACGCTATTACTTCACAGCGGGTGTTGGCTACGCGTTCTTCTACACGCAAGGCAGACGGTGAGTGGTAGCCCGCTCCCCCAGGCCCGATCGCGTGAATAACTTCACGCGAACCCCTGTAATACACGTAGCCCGCTCCCCCAGGCCCGATCGCGTGAAAAACTTCACGTGAACCCCTGTAATACACGTAGCCCGCTCCCCCAGGCCCGATCGCGTGAATAACTTCACGCAAACCCCTGTAATACACGTAGCCCGCTCCCCAAGGTCCGATTGCGTGAAAAACTTCACTCGAACCCCCGTAATACACGTAGCCCGCTCCCCCAGGCCCGATTGCGTGAATAACATCACACGAATCCCCGTAACACCCAGGACATCAAAGATGACATCACAAATGTCATTGATGACATCACTTATGACATCACATGTGTATGTACTTTTCATGAAATATGTGTACAAGGGATTCTTATTATAATGTTGCGAAACAAGTGTCAAAGATCATTGCAATACATATCATACCCTAATTAGTGCATTGAACGATGCATTGATATAAATAGCATTCTATTATGGGGTTCTATCTAGTATACTAAGTTACTCATACAGAAACATAACATTGTGTGCAGCGTACAAGATGAAGGTATAATATTCGTAATGTTAATATGTTGAATAATGAAATGATAATTGTTTTCTTAATACATTTTTGTGTACTGTGAAATATGTAATACGTAGCTAATAAAACACATGTATTACATAATTGCATTACTATAGACAAAACACAAAGACAAAAGAACACATACCAATATGGGTATATACAGGGAAAGTGAAGTTAGCAAAAAAGCACAAGTAGTAGCAGAAACAATTCATAACTTAACTGATTATGTTCATGCAAATAAATGATGGCTCTGTTTCAAAGCTGCTATTTACCCTATGTATATGTATCACTTGATGTGATTGGACCAAACAGGGAAAGTACAGCCATAAAAAAAAAAACAGACCTATCAGAAAGTGCTCATAAGTCTATTGATTATCTTTATGCACAAAAAGGATTGCTGTCTTTCAAGCTTGTGTCTTCCCGTATGTATATGTTTCATATGATGTGACTGGACTCTAAGGGAATTACTGTAAGAACCTACTTGAAGGATACGTCTACAAATAAATACAATTTTTCGTTTCTGACTGTTACTGAAGAAAACCATGTGGCCTAGATATGTCAGCAAAAGAAAAAAGAGTGAGCCAGACATGTGATGTCATCAGTGATGTCATCAATGACATTTGTGATGTCATCTTTGATGTCCTGGGTGTTAGTCTTAGCAGCGCACGGTGGTGGCGCGAGTTATGGTTGCTTAGTTTACCATAACTGGTGAATTTCAAGGGTTTTTCGGTTTTACTTGGAACCATAACGTCCCTTTGACAAAGTTTTTTCACTGAATTTCATAGGTTTTTAGTAGCGCAACTTAACCATAACGTCCCTTTAACAAAGTTTATTCACTGAATTTCATAGGTTTTTAGTAGCGCAACTTAACCATAACGTCCCTTTAACAAAGTTTTTTCATTGAATTTCATAGGTTTTTATTAGTGCAACTTAACCATAACGTCCCTGTAACATTTTTTTTATACTAAATTTTAAAGGTTTTTATTAGTACAACGTCACCATAACATCCTTTTCAATAGATGAAGACCACTAACATCTTATGTCCTCAAAGTGGGAACGTCAGGTGGTAAAAAAAACAATAAGATTTTCCTTCCTACACCGGGACGCCTGCGGCGTCCCGGTTTAGGAAGGAAAATCTTTTACCAAGATGGCCACCGTGGAAAGGGAAGGCGGGGTGTATAAAGAACACAACAGGGCATGAGCGGGGGGTGGGGGGACCAGGTGAGACACATGGGCATGAGCGGAGGTGAGAGGGAACACGGTACAAACGGGGCATGAGCAGGGGGTGGTGTCAAGGAAGGAAACACAGGGCATGAACGGTGGTGGGGAGAACACGAGAGAGACACAGGGCATGAGCAGCGGGTGGGGAGGAACATGAGGGAGACACGGGGTATGAGGCGGGGGGTGGGGAGGAGCACGAGGGAGACACGGGGCATGAGCGGGGGTGGGGGAAAGGAGAGAGTCAAGGGGCATGAGCGGAGGGTGGGGGGAACACGAGGGAGACACGGGGCATGAGCGGGGGGAGTGGGGGGTAACACGAGGGAAACACAGGGCATGAGCGGGGGGTGGGGGAACATGAGGGAGACACAGGGCATGAGCGGGGCGTGGGGGGCAACAGGAGACAGACACAGGGCATGAGCGGGGGTGGGGCCAACAGGAGAGAGACACGGGGCATGAGCGGGGGGTGGGAAGAACAGGAGACAGACACGGGGCATGAGCGGGGGGGTGGGGAGAACAGGAGACAGACACTGGGCATGAGCGGGGGATGGGGGGAACAGGAGACAGACACGGGGCATGAGCGGGGGTGTGGGCAACAGGAGACAGACACGGGGCATGAGCGGAGGGGTGGGGGGCAACAGGAGAGAGACATGGGGCATGAGCGCGGAGTGGGGGGTACAGAAGACAGATACGGGGCATGAGCGGGGGTGGGGAGAACAGGAGACAGACACGGGGCATGAGCGGGGGGGTGGGGGGCAACAGGAGACAGACACGGGGCATGAGCGGAGGGGTGGGGGGCAACAGGAGAGAGACATGGGGCATGAGCGCGGAGTGGGGGGTACAGAAGACGGACACGGGGCATGGGTGGGGGCAACAGGAGACAGACACGGGGCATGAGTGGGGGAGTGGGGGGCAACAGGAGAGAGCGCGGGGGAGTGGGGAGCAACAGGAGAGAGACACGGGGCATGAGCGGGGGGTGGGGGGTACAAGAGACAGACACGGGCATGAGCAGGGGGTGGGGGCAACAGGAGAGAGACACGGGGTATGAGCAGGGGATGGGGGTACAGGAGAAAGACACAGGGCATGAGCGGGGGTGGGGGGCAACAGGAGAGAGACACGGGACATGAGCGGGTGAGGGGAAAAGGAGACAGACACGGGGCATGAGCGGGGGGCAACAGGAGACAGACACGGGGCATGAGCGGGGGGTGTGGGGGTACAGGAGACAGATACGGGGCATGAGCGGGGGCTGGGGGGTACAGGAGACAGGGGTACAGGAGACAGACACGGGGCATGAGCGGGGGGTGGGGGGCAACAGGAGAGAGACACGGGGCATGAGCGGGGGGTGGGGGGAACAGGAGACAGACACGGGGCATGAGCGTGGGGTGGGGGGAACAACAGAGACAGACACGGGGCATGAGTGGGGGGTGGGCGGCAACAGGAGACAGACACGGGGCATGAGCGGGGGGTGGGGGGCAACAGGAGACAGACACAGGGCATGAGCGGGGGGTGGGGGCAACAGGAGACAGACACAGGGCATGAGCAGGGGGTGGTGGGTACAGAAGACAGACTCGGGGCATGAGTGGGGGGTGGGGGAACAGGAGTCAGACATGGAGCATGAGCGGGGGGTGGGGAGAACAGGAGACAGACACGGGGCATGAGCGGGGGTGGGGGGCAACAGAAGACAGACTTGGGGCATAAGCGGGGGGCGGGGGGCAACAGCAGAGACACGGGGCATGAGCGGGGGGTGGGGGGCAACAGGAGAGACATGGGGCATGAGCAGGGGGTGGGGGGCAACAGGAGAGACACGGGGCATGAGCGGGGGGTAGGGGGAACAGGAGACAGACACGGGGCATGAGCGGGGGGTGGGGGGAACAAGAGACAGACACGAGGCATGAGTGGGGGGTGGGGAGAACGGACACAGGGCATGAGCGGGGGGGTGGGGGCAACAGGAGACAGACATGGGGCATGAGCGGGGGGTGGGAGGAACAGGAGATAGATACGGGGCATAAGCGGTGGTGGAAGGAACACGAGAGAGACACGGGGCATGAGCAGCGGGTGGGGAGGAACATGAGGGAGACACGGGGTATGAGCGGGGGGTGGGGAGGAACACGAGGGAGACACGGGGCATGAGCGGGAGGGTACAGGGCACACATGGGACATGAGCGGGAGTGGGGGTAAAGGAGAGAGACAAGGGGCATGAGCGGGGCTGGGGGGAACACGAGGAAGACACGGGGCATGAGCAGGGGGTTGGGGGGTAACACGAGGGAAACACGGGGCATGAGCGGGGGGTGGGGGGAACACGAGGGAGACACAGGGCATGAGCAGGGGGTGGGGGCAACAGGAGACAGACACGGGGCATGAGCGGGGGGTGGGGCCAACAGGAGAGAGACACGGTGCATGAGCGGGGGGTGGGGAGAACAGGAGACAGACACAGGGCATGAGCGGGGGGTGGGGAGAACAGGAGACAGACACGGGGCATGAGCAGGGGATGGGGGAACAGGAGACAGATACGGGGCATGAGCGGGGGTGGGGAGAACAGGAGACAGACACAGGGCATGAGCGGGAGGTTGGGGGGCAACAGGAGACAGACACGGGGCATGAGCGGGGGGTGGGGAGAACAGGAGACAGACACGGGGCATGAGCGGGGGGTGGGGAGAACAGGAGACAGACACGGGGCATGAGCGGGGGGTGGGGAGAACAGGAGACAGACACGGGGCATGAGCGGGGGCTGGGGAGAACAGGAGACAGACACAGGGCATGAGCGGGAGGTTGGGGGGCAACAGGAGACAGACACGGGGCATGAGCGGGGGGGTGGGGGCAACAGGAGAGAGACACGGGGCATGAGCGCGGAGTGGGGGGTACAGGAGACAGACACGGGTAATGGGTGGGGGCAACAGGAGACAGACACGGGGCATGAGCAGGGGGTGAGGGGAACAGGAGACAGACACGGGGCATGAGCGGGGTCGGGGGGAACAGAAGACAGACACGAGGCATGAGTGGGGGATTGGGGGGCAACAGGAGAGAGAGCGGGGGAGTGGGGGCAACAGGAGAGAGACACGGGGCATGAGCGGGGGGTGGGGGGGTACAGGAGACAGACACGGGGCATGAGCGGGGGGTGGGGGGCAAAAGGAGGGAGACACGGGGCATGAGCAGGGGGGTGGGGGGGTACAGGAGACAGACACGGGGCATGAGCGGGGGATGAGGGGCAACAGGAGAGACACGGGACATGAGCGAGTGGGGGAACAGGAGACAGACACGGGGTATGAGCGGGGGCCAACAGGAGAGACAGACACGGGGCATGAGGGGGTGGGGGAACAGGAGACAGACACGGGGCATGAGCGGGGAGTGGGGGCAACAGGAGATAGACACGGGGCATGAGCAGGGGGTGGGGGGAACAGGACACATACACGGGGCATGAGCGAGGGGTGGGGAGAACAGGAGACAGACACGGGGCATGAGCGGGGGGAGTGGGGGGCAACAGGAGACAGACATGGCACATGAGGGGAACAGGAGACAGATACGGGGCATGAGCGGGGGGTGGGGAGAACAGGAGACAGACACGGGGCATGAGCAGGGGAAACAGAAGACATACACGGGGCATGAGCGGGGGGTGGGCGGGAAGGAGAGACAGACACGGGGCATGAGCGGGGGGTGGGCGGGAGGGAGAGACACACACGGGGCATGAGCAGGGGGTGGGCGGGAGGGAGAGAGACACATGGGGCATGAGCGGGGGGTGGGCGGGAGGGAGAGAGACACACGGGGCATGAGCGGGGGGTGGGGGGAGGGAGAAAGACACACGGGGCATGAGCGGGGATTGGGGGGAGGGAGAGAGACACACAGGGCATGAGCGGGGGGTGGGGGGAAGGAGAGAGACACACGGGGCATGAGCGGGAGGGGGAGAGACACACAGGACATGAACGGGGGGTGGGCAGGAGGGGAAGAGACACACGGGGCATGAGTGGGGGTGGGCAGGAGGGGGAAAGACACGGGGCAAGAGTGGGGGTGGGCGGGAGGGGGAAAGACACAGGGCAAGAGCGGGGGTGTGCGGGGGGGCAAGAGACACAGGGCAAGAGCGGGGGTGGGCTGGAGGGGGAAAGACACACGGGGCAAGAGCGGGATGGGGGGATGGAGACAGACACACAGGGCAAGAGCAGGGGTGGGGGTAGGGAGAGAGACACACGAGGCATGAGCAGAGGGTGGGGGAAGGGGAGAGAGACACGGGGCATGAGCGGGGGTGGATGGGAGAGAGAGAGAGACATGGGGCATGAGCGGGGGTGCTGGGGAGTGAGAGAGACACACGGGGCATGGGCGGGAGGGGGAGAGACACACAGGGCATGAGCGGGGGGTGGGCGGGAGGGGGAGAGACACACGGGGCATGAGCAGGGGTGGGTGGGAGGTTGAGAGACACACGGGGCATAAGTGGGGATGGGGGAAGGGGAGAGAGACACACGGGGCATGAGCGGGGGGTGGGTGGGAGGGGGAGAGACACACGGGGCATGAGCGGGGGTGGGGGGAGGGAGAGAGACACACGGGGCATGAGCGGGGGTGGGGGGAGGGAGAGAGACACACGGGGCATGAGCGGGGGTGGGGGGAAGGGGAGAGAGACACACGGGGCATGAGCGGTGGGTGGGAGGGGGAGAAACACACGGGGCATGAGCGGGGTTGGGGGTAGGGAGAGAGACACACGGACATGAGCAGGGGGTGGACGGCGGGTGGGGAGAGACACACAGACATGAGCGGGGGGTGGGCGGCGGGTGGGGAGAGACACACGGACTTGAGCGGGGTGTGGGTGGCGGGTGGGGAGAGACATATGGACATGAGCGTGGGGTGGGCAGCGGGCGGGGAGAGACACACGGACATGAGCGGGGGGTGGGCGGCATGTGGGGAGAGACACACGGACATGAGAGGGGGGTGGGCGGCAGGTGGGGAGAGACACACGGACATGAGCGGGGGGTAGGCGGGTGGGAGAGACGAGCGGGGCATGAGCGGGCAAGAGCGGGGGGTGGGCGGGAGGGAGAAAGACACACGGACATGAGCGGGGGTGGGCGGGAGTTTGAAAGACACACAGACATGAGCGAGGGGTGGAAGGAACAGGAGACAGACACGGGCATGAGCGGGAGACGGGGACTTACTGTGCAGGTGGGATACAAAGCCTCTCATGCGAGGAACAAAGATGGCGGGCGTCTCTGAAGCCAGACGCACTGCACGCTTTCACGCATCCAATGAGAGAGCATGTCAGATGTCCGCGGACATCACGCAAGCTGCTTGCCCATTCACCGTCCTGTCTGCGGAGCGAACAGGGAAGTGTGTCCGCGAAGCGAACACATATATCACTAATTTTTTTCACTTACATTTTTGTCATTTTTTTAAAAACTACTGGATGGATTTACACCAAATAAAGCAAAGCACGCTTTCGTGACCAAGCCGCCGCTCCTCACGCACATTTGGTGTAAATCCGTCCTGCAGTTTGGACTGTAGGCGCAAGCAAAGTTTTTTCCCATTCAGTCTATGGGAAAAAAAAAGTTTTGGGACCCCGCTATAACTTTGCCCCCCCTGGACGAATCCTCATCAAACTTTGCAAGAGTGACCCAAATACTTTTTTTGCAAAGTTTAGTGAGGATTCGTCCAGGGAGAGCGAAGTTATAAGCCGCCCAAAAAGTGCTCTTCCTATGGAAACAGCAACTTAACCATAAGTACATGGCCACTACCGTGGCCATCTAATACATATATATATATATGGCAAATGAAGCTTTTCCAACAAAAGGCAACTGGTGGAATGCACTCCGGGGAGCTGCTGCAGGGGGAGAAATGTCCCTGCGGCAATTACGAGGAAACAAAACACCTCTGAAATTCCTGGCAACAAAGTTTTCTTTATTAATATCTATGCATCAGGAAAAGGAAACATCCTGGTAGACAAACGATGCGTTTCGCGATATGCAAACCGCTTGATCACATAGGTTACAAACGACACAGATGGTGGACTGAGATTTTAAACCTTGACAACTCTCTGATTGTGGATAGAGAGTGTCTGCCTGCTGATTGCTGCTTTTTTTACAAGTTTTGTCAAGCGGACATCTTTAAACACTCAAAAGGTAGATATTCCACATGGGTAGGTGCACATAGTTTCCATTTACACACAAAGCATAAAGACAGTTCTAAAAAGATATAGTATTAATGCCGTTATTAGTAAAACAACTTTCGTAAAAGACATTTGTTTTTTACATACTGTATTTTTATGTGTCTGATGTTTGGTAACATTGCTTAAGGATGCAAAGAATTGTGTACTGCACATAGCTGCCTTAAGAAAATAAGGAAAAACAGCCTTTGTGAGGTGTTAATAAGCTGAAATGCTTGTCACCTGCTCAAGCAGCATTATGCTGCGCTGTATGTATAATAATTGGTAGTTAGATGCTGTACTTATATGTGTAGTACAACAGGCATGGGAAATACTTAAAAGGAAGGCATATTGATAATATTACCTATTTTATGAGGCTGTGAAAATACGCAAGAATAAGAATATAAGAATATGTGCAAAATGCATGTAGCACCAAAAATTTGCATTTAAATATCAGCAAAAAATAAAGTGCATAGTGCTCTCCGTCCATGCATGTCGCTCAACCATCAATGTGAGGCTCCCTAGTCGAATGATTGTGTGTGGGTAATAGTATCCTCATTATGTTAAATTAAAGAGAATCTCTATTAATTTATTTTTCTCACAGAGCATTCAGTGCATGCATGGGCTGCTTATTTTTAAAAAAGAAAAGGGGGGAAAATGTCCTCTTTTTATAAAGTGCAAAGTGAGTGCAAATTTTGCTTTGTTATAAAGTGCTATGTACATTGAATATCCATATTCATAAAAGTGCCTATAAGTCATATTAGTTAAATATTTGCCCATATTTGTGCATCTTTTTTACAAAAAATATATTACAAATGCAGTTTAAAATCTCTATGTGTTACGCCCAATGTGGATTTTCTCAGATTTTAGCAGTTAAGAAGATTAAAACAATCCAAAAATCTTTAGAGGGCCACTTAAAATAAGTACCAAAACCTGAACAGCTACAAACTTCAAACAATATTTAAAAAAACACTCAATCTACAAGAAAAGCAACCCAAACCATGATTATATATATGTCGATACCTGATAAATCAAAGATAATGGAATGATGTATTCATACATAGAATGCACAGATGCAGTTGAAAATTCCATATCAAAAGGCATAACAGAGAATATATTTGACCCAATCTATACCTGGGAAAAATAGCAGCAATGAAATACATGTGAAATCTGATACACGCAATCCTAAGAAAAAGTCTACAGAGAACCTCATGTACCCAGGAAAGTATATAACTCTTCATCGAGGTTATGACCCCTAGGTTTTGTTGTCTCAAGGTCTAAAATACATTTGGTTTCCAATTTTCTTAATGTAAGTTCGCGGTTACCGCCTCTGAGTGGTTTAGTTACTGTATGTATACCAAAAAAGGTAAAACCCTCTAATTTACCACCATGTTTGTTCTTAAAATGAAGGGCCATAGGGTAGGTCGGATCAGCATTCTTAATTGCCCTAATGTGCTTTAGCACTCTCAGTTTCATTTTTCTATGGTGCTTCCGACATACCACTTGTTACATGGGCAGTTTAACATGTATACCACATATTCAGTTTCACAAGTGATCCTAGATGAAATCTTAATGTTCTCTCCTAAAATGGGATGTAAATAGCAATAAGTGTTGACAGCATAGGTACATGCATTGCATTTAGAACCTTTTTGGAAGCCCAGTCTTTTGATATTCATCCAATTTACCCCCATGGTCATGGAGAGGACTCATGAAACTGGGTACAAAGCTATCTTTAAATGAGGACGATCTACGAAATGTGATGTTCGCTTTGGATGCCAGTAGTTCACCAAGATGTTCATCTAACTTAAGAACATGCCAATGTTTCTGTATTGCCTGGCGAATATTCTGGGCACCACCAAACGCGTATCTGCATTATTCGCAGTCTTTGTAGAGTAGTAGAGAGCGGTCCATGTCCCTGGCTTTTAAGAATGCTCTCTCCAGTACTTGGATCGAATAACCATGATTTTTGAACCTGTGAGCCATCAAGGCACGTTCGCTGTCAAAAGTCAAAAGTGTGTATTTGTATATATTTATTTATATGCATATTACACGCCCTGCAGTAGCAGCTGCGTAGTTATGGTTAAGTTGCTCAACCCATAGGAAGAGCACTTTTTTGGGCAGCTTATAACTCCATAGAAAGTATCTGGCCCCGTCAGATTGATTGTGAAAAGTTTGGTGCTGTTTCATGCAGGGCGGCACAGTTATAGGAGGGTCCCAAAAGTTGTGTTTTTTCCCATAGACGCAAAGGAACAAAAATAATTGCTTACACCTGCAGCCCAAATCGCTGGACGGATTTTAACCAAATTTGTGGAAGGAGAGGGGGCTTGGTACCAAAAGCGTGCTTTTGTAAATTTGGTGTAAATCTGTCCCGTAGTTTATTTTTATTTTTAAAACGGTCAAAAATGTGGTTAAATAAAAAATGAGTGATATCTGGGTCCGGTCCGCAGACTCACTTCCCTGTTCAGTCTGCGGACGTGCCCCCAATTGGTGCAGAGGACGTTGTGATGTCTGCGGACATTAGACGTGGCCTGTGATTGGATGGTGAAAAGTGTGAGGTGTGTCAGATTTTGGGAAATGCCCGCCATGTTTGAATCACCGACAGCGCCCGTTATCCGCGAACATTACGGTAAAAGCATATTAAAATACACAACATTGCACTTGTCAAACTAATTAAATAATGGGGCTTATTACAGGTCTGGCGGTTACCCTGCCGGTGCTACTAGCGACTTGCTGCCAGACACATAATATTTTACCTGCACCTGATTTCCAGGAGCCACTGGGAGATTACAACTCCAGCGGCCCGGGAAGTCAGGCGCCAATAAAATGTAAGTCCCCATTCCACTAGCGTCCCATAGGACTCTATGGGAGTCGGTGCACAGAAGCACCGGCACAATTGCAAATGTCTGCCTACCATAGCCACTGTGCCCGGCAGGTTCAGAGCTCTCAGGCACAGTGGACACGGCAGGCAGACTTGGAGGTTGCCGATCTGGAAACAAAGGGGCTGGTGAGCTTACAGGCACCCTTGTTTCCGGACTGGCAAACTCCTAATGAGGCCCTATGTCCGTTGAGGTGTGGGGTGATGAGGATGGGATATGGCCTTAAACTCTGATGTCTGCAAACAGTCTAGATGTCCGGGGCAGACCTGTGATGTTTGCAAACATCTGAGGTGTTTGGGGACATCTATGCCTATTTCTGCATTACATGGTTAGCAAAAAGCAGTTTATGGATGTCATAACTTTTGTTCCGCTCAATGAAACTTCATGACATTCTGCAATATCATTCAAGACCTGACTCTGAATGGTTCTGCAAAGTGTGGTGCTGTTTTGTCAAGAGGGCACAAAATAATAGGGGGGTCCCAAGTAATGTGGTGTCATTTGACAAATCCGCACAAAGTTTGCAAAAATATTTTGGACCTACATATGGATGTTTTTGCAAAGTTTGGTTGGATTCTGTAAAAAGGGGGCCCAATTAGAGGGGGTCTCAGCATTTTTAGATGGATTGTAACTTTGTTGCTGTTTGTCGAATGTGGACAAAAGTTTTCGCAGAGATTACAGACCCAACCTTGAATGTTTGTGCGAAGTCTGATTGCATTTTGTGAAGTGGGGCTGTTATATGACTATTTTTTGTACATACATTTTGACACTTTTAAAAATATAAAACATGTATGGATGTGCAGGAAATACATGTAAGGAGTATTGGCAAGGACCTGAAAGCATGGTTTTGAAAATGTGTCCATGTTTTATTTTTTGACAAGTGTCATAGTGTTGGTGCAAAAAATAGTGATATACCTTGGTGACTGAGTTATAGGCTGTGGCCATGGGCAGTGACCAGATTGTCCGGGTCATGGCATATGGCCATTACCGAGACTATCTGGCTAAAGGCAATGACCATAAAGAACCAGCAATGGGGTTAAAGTGGGCACGGCCACCAGGGACTGGCTATGTGGTAACGTTTTTCGAAATTGGGATAGGTTTGAACGGGAAAGAAAAATCTGCTTGTGGGTACAGGTTGAAGTGCTGGATGGGATTGCAGCAAATATGCACGAAGAGGGTCAGCAAGAACTTTAAAGCATGGTTTTGCAAATATGTCCTGTGTTTTATTTTTTTGAAAGTGTGAAAATGTAAGCACATAATACAATGATATAACATTGGTATCTAGGCAATGGGCCTGGCCATCAGCAAGGAGAAATGTGTATTGTAATTTTCTTATTGGGGCATGCAGCATGGCCGAAGTGGTAGGTTTGAATAGGAAAAAATATTCTGATTGCAGTTACAGCGTGAAGTGTTGGAATAGATTACAACAAACTTGCACGATGAGCATTAGCAAGGACCTAAAAACATGTTTTGAAATAAATTATCAACATTTAAGCAGAACAACAAGTGATATACATTTTGTGTCTGAGTAGTGGGCCTGGCTCTCAGCAAATGCAATGTGTGCTCTGATTTGCCCCATGGATTTGGAGACTGGCCATTGCTGCAAGCCATGAGAACTGGCCATTGGTTACATTATTAAGGCATTGGCGACACTGAGCTAAGATACGGGGTGGGTGCAGTGAATAATAGTGGTGGTTTGGTTTGGCTGGGGTCATGGCCTTATATCCTAAGTAATCCTTATATATCCTTATATCCTTATATCCTAAGTAATTGAACAGTGATGTGTATCACCAGCATGCGCTGCTGATAACAACAGACAAAAGTATGTGTTGCAAAACACATGTTTCTTAAAGGAGGTTTATAGTTCTTTCACATATATGAAAAGAATAATTGTTAATAACTTATATACAGTGATGTAACACCATGAAAAATATTCATTCATAAAAACCTATTAAATTGACAGATAAAATGTTGTTAAAGGGATGTTATGGTTAAGATGCATCCCACCCTTGGAACTCCTCTGCTCCAGTAATTAGCCAGTGGTGTCCCAACTTGGCATCCCTTGGCACTTTCCTCCTGGGTTCTCATGAGCACTTGCCCATCCATACTACCCCTTCTATTTATGCACTTCTCTCACTGCACAATGCATATGTGATATGATATGATATGGTATTTGTAACGCGCCTATACACAAGTGTTTCAAGGCGCGACGAGGCAGGGAGGGAGGGAAACAAGGGGAAAACAGACAAACGATCCTACTAGGCCAGGTGTCATTCAGATCGCGCAAGTGCAGAGGTAAGGGGAAAAGGAGGAAGTGCAGGGGGGAGGAGGTGGGGGGGAAGTGCAGTACAAGGTAAGTAGCGTAAAAAATAATAAATAATAAATAAAAAGGGCCAGCTGGTGGCAAGTGCGAGGTAAGTGCAGAGCAAGTGCTGGGAAAGGGGCTGTAGGGATACAGTGACAGTCCCACAGTGCAGGGGGAGCCAGGGAGGCAGTGCAAGTGGAGAGTGGCTGGGCCCTGGACCGAGGTTGCTGAGAGTGGCCCAGATGCAGGTTTAGTGCTGAATTCAGTGGGGAGTTAAGCAGGATTAGCAGGGGAGAGGGAGAGAGAAGGCAGAAGCGAAGAGGAAGGTTTTGAGGTGCTTCCGGAACCGGAGATGGTTCTCCTCAAGTTTCAGGGAGGCAGGAAGGCTGTTCCAGAGGGAGGCCCCTGCTGCGGAGAGAGATCTACCCCCAGCTCGTTGCTTCGAGAAGCGGCTGACCATGAGGGAGTTGGAGACGGATGAGCGAAGGGCTCGTGAAGGAAGATATTTAGGAAGAGAGAGTTGGAGGTATTTAGGTCCCAGGCCCCAGAAGGCCTTGTGGACAATGCAGAGGGTTTTGAACTTAATCCTCGCAGCCACTGGGAGCCAGTGAAGAGATTTCAGTCCTGGAGAGATACGGTCCCTGGGCTTGAGGCCAAGGACAAGTCTCGCAGTTCTGTTCTGGATAAGTTGCAGAGGGCGGAGAGTGGAGGCAGGCAGATTAAGATAGAGGCTGTTACAGTAGTCCAGCCTTGAGAGAACCAGGGCTCGAGAGACAGTGAGCTTCTGGGGGAAGGAGAGGAAGGGAAGAATACCTCTGAGGAGGTGCAGCTGGTAGTGTGACTTCATAGAGACGTCAGATATATGAGGAGAGAAGGAGAGTGTGGAGTCGAAGATGACCCCGAGGTTTTTAGCCTTGCAGGTAGGGGCAGGAAGGGGGCCAAGGGAGGCCGGCCAGAGAGCTGCAGGGAAGGAGGGAGTGGGTGTGCCGATGAGTAGAATCTCAGTCTTACTGGCGTTGAGGCAAAGGTCATTGGCGGCACACCATTCCTGGATAGCAGACAGACAGTCGGAGATGAGGGAAGGAGAGGAGGAGGCTGAGGGTAGCCTGAAAATGAGCTGGGTATCGTCTGCATATCACTGGAAGTAGGGGCAGAGAGCGGCGATGCGGTGGGCAAGGAGTGCCAGATACTGGTTGAAAAGCCAGGGGGAGAGGTTGGATCCCTGGGGGACACCACAGGTGGAGAAAAAGATGTCAGAGAGGAAGGAGCCCATTTGGACCTGGGAGGATGTGCATTTATACGAGCACTGTGTACAATTTATTTGTATAAGTAAAGGAAATGCAGATGCTGCAAAAGATTTGTAGAAGTTTGTTAAGTGGCAGTTGGTGTGTAGAAGCTTAGTATGGTCATAGGGTTATATGTGCAGTTTTTGGAAGTGATTGGTGGATGGATGTGTAACTGTTTGAAAGCAGGCATTGAGGGAGTGTTACAAATATAAAATTAAAAAGGGTAGAAGGACTGCCCTGTGCAATTGTGTGTACATGTCATCCGGGTCTTTCAATGATCCATGGCCTGGAAAAGCGACTGTGGAGACCACGGATGATTATAAAGGTCCATCAGTTATGGTCCTTATTGTATGCTAGAGAAACGTATTTGGGACAGAAATGTTTTCTGTTGTTTTATATTTTTCTCTAAAATACAATTGACCATTATTCCCATTAGCATAACACAATATGCTAATTGAAATGATGGAGACCCTTATTGAGTCTATCTACTTTCCTGAGAAGTGAAAAGAATATGGAGTCTATATCTATTTTTTAACTGTGAAAGGTGTTTTTTCTTTTTCTTTTTTTTTTTTTACAGGAGTGGTCAGAAAGTAAGGTGGGGCAGGAAATGTGGGAAGAGCCAACCACCACTAATATGGAGGAGGAGGTGGACAGGGGAAGATGTTCCCTGTGTGTTACATCTAGGGAAGGGGGCAGTGTTTCTCATTTTCTTTGATTACAGCTTCAAAAGCACTTCAAAATTGCTCCACCCTGCAGTGTGGTGTGTTGCAGTATATACAGTACTGTTGTCTTCGAAACATATGGATCAACATGCTCTTTTACTGCTTGCAAGGTAGCTGGTAGTATTTTGTGTCCCACAGAAGTAGGCTGTGTGGTTACAGTATGGGATGAGGAAGGTGAAGTGGATGAAGACAGCCTACTACTTGCTAACACAGGAACAAACTTTCTGAAAGCATTGCAGTGGTTGGATTTGGTGTGGGGACGCATGGAGGTGGTCCCGTAGGAGTACTGCCCAGGTAGTCCGCGACTGAGTACAGTGCATTTCACTTTGTTAGTTTTAGCCTTTGGTACATCCCAAAAGTGGTAAAGAACTGCCACACCCATGATTCTCTATGGGTGCTAGAGGACTCTTCTTGGTCCTCTCCATTGTCTTTTGAAGTACTGTGCATGTTTTGCTTTGTAGGTCCTCCTTCTGGTGCAGATAGTGGTGGAGGCTCTTGGGGAGGAGGGATGGCAATAGCTGATGCCACTTTTAAGAGAGATAGTGGTGTTGTGTTTTGTGCTAGATTGTTAATGGTTAATGCGTAAACATAGGTGTAGGAGCTGTGCATGGGTAGAGTTTGAGCTTCAAAGTTCCTAGAGCAGCTGAAAATGCAGTTTCAAACTGTCTGCAAAGCACGTACCCATTCGCAAAGTGTGGACGATTTCGCCAGACACCTCATCATGCTGTCCGCAAGTGCATGGTCATGTGATGCTGTCCGAAAAAGTATGTGATGATGTCAGACGTTTGCAAACGTCGATGGACACAAAAACAGTGGTAAAAGTTACAAAAAGTGTATGGAAGTGGTCAAAATTATTCTAGAAGGTGGGAAATGGCAGAGTGAGGGGGAACATTTGTAAATTGGAAAAAATGTTGCTATATTGGGGTAAGTATGATATTAGTAAGTTGTAGGAACTTAGCGTGCACTGCTAAGACTAACACCCTGGAAATTAAGATGACATCACAAATGTTATTATTGACAACACTGTTGATATTACATATCTGGGCCACTAGTTTTTGTTCACTGACATATCTGAACCAGGCAGTGTTGTTCCCTGAGAGTCAAAATATGAAAATTGAAAAGGTTCTATGCATCTATACCATTAACCTTATTGTATGTTACTAAAGTACTTTCCTTACGGTTTGGTCTCAGCTCATGGTGCACATATATGGGGCAATAAGCAGGGCTCAAACACAATTCATTTGTATACATGATGATGAACTTTAATGTTATTGACATTTTCTGGCAATGTTTCTTTCTTTCCTTACTTTAGTTTCCCTGTATGAACCCCTGATTTGTATGATTGTGTGTTTTTATGTGTATTGTTTGTAATAACACAAGTATGTAGTAAGTCTTGCATTATTAGCTATTTATTCCTTGTTTAACATTACTCAAAACTCTGATAAGGTAGCATCCATTAGTTTTCTATCCAAAATTACCAGATTAAAAATATTGGAGTTCTATGGTGCATGCTGCACCCATTGCTTATCTGTATGTATGTTTAGGTTCCTGTATAACAACAGCAATCCAATGTAATGTTTTTTTTTAGATGAGTACATTCTTTAATACATTCATTAGTTCATGATAGGTCTCCCGATCACCACTGACATCTTGATATCAACTTTAGCACCCAGCAAGGGGGAGCCAGTCATTCAGGTGGCTAGGGATGCAGGCTTGAACTGTCAGTGTAAGCCTGTTTCCAAGCTGCCTGACGGCCTGCTCCCTCTGCCCTCATCTTCCCCTCAACCACCTCCAGTCCCCTTTTTTATATTTATAAACCCCTGCCCCCAAACTTACCTCATTGCAGCTGCAGCAGCACTTGCCACCGCAGCCGCACCATTCTCCCTGCTCAGAACGTCTGGTATCGAAAGGGAAGAGGGACTCTGTACTGAGACGTGCCTTCTCTTTCCATGGCAGCCATGTTGGTAAATGTTTTTCCTTGCGACAATGGGATGCAGCGTGAGTCCCATTGTAGTAATGAAAAACCTTTCTTTTTTAGCACAGCGAGCTGCCTCTTTGGCAAACCGGGGTGCTAATGGCCCTAACACCCAATCTGGCTCACATGATAAACACTTACAGGCTGATTGAAGGAATTAATATGCGCTGAAATTTTCGGCGCAAGCGTTCGAAAGCGTGCGAATCGCAGTGCAAGTGCGAAAATCGCAGCGAAACCCACGCACAGCAATTCATGGAAGTCCGTGTGCGTGTAAATCCCTGGATGTGCGCTGAAATTCTGCGTGGTGCACGCTGGCGCACACGTCTCCAAACAGCATGGGCTAAGTGCACAGCGAAAGCGCATGTAGCGCAGCGCACACCACAAAAGTAGGCGGAACAGGGGGCATAACACACGGAATGGGGAACAACGCGTGAAAATTTGGGCGTCACGGGGGAAGTATAGGAGGCAAATGCGCGGAACGCCCACACGCGCGTCTACAACACGTATTCATGGAATCGAACGGGGCTAATTCGTCTGCCAAAAAAGACGCGCTAATCTGGAAACACTTACACCAGCAGGAAGCAGGCATATGTGGACCCGCGCAGCATAAAAGTGTGCGCAAACAACAAACAAGCTCAGACGCCAAGATGAATATACCATTCCTAGCACCAGTGGTCGTGGGATACCGCAGGAGGAGGAGGATAGTTAGGCCCAGAATTTTTACACCCAGAACCAGCCTTTTTGGGATGCCTGATGATCAGGTGTATGGGAGGTACAGGTTTCCACCTCACATAATACTCGACCTGGTGAGTGAGTGGGAGGACGACCTCACATCACCCACCCTGCGCTCCCAAGCACTCAGCCCTCTGGAGAAGTTCCTCAATGTACTGCACTTCTTGGCCACTGGATCATTTCAGTGGACACGTGCTATAGTGTGGGGGGAGGTGTCACAGGCCACGTTGTCACGCTGCCTACACCAGGTGTTGGCCATCATGACTGCACGCCCATAAGTCCGCAGGCACATACCCAGAACACCTGCAGAAAGGCAGGCTGCCGTCCAGGAGTTCTATGGGGTGGCACAATTCCCAAAAGTGCTAGGTGCCATTGACTGCACCCATGTTGCTCTACGTCCCCCCAGGGCATCTGAGCACATCTATAGAAACCGCAAGCACTGGCATTCCATCAACGTGTAGGTAGTATGTGATGCCAAGGGAATCATCACCTCAGTATATGACAAATATCCAGGGTCCACCCACGACAGTTTCATGTACAGAATGTTAACCCTAAACCGGGACCTAGAAGCTGGGCGGCATGGCGATACATGGCTGCTTGGTGAGTATAAATGCCACTGCACATGCATGCATGTCAGATACTGAGTAATGTCACAACCCCACTAATGATACCCATCACCACCTCCCCAAGGGACAGTGCCTACCCTCTGAGCACCCACATGATGACGCCAATTCGGAACTCCATGACGCCACCCGAGGTAAGATACAACACAGCCCATATTGCAACCCGGGGCATAGTGGAGCGCACATTCGGAGTGCTCAAGTCACGCTTTCACTCCCTTGACCGCTCTGGTGGGCAGCTGTTATATGCTCCCCCAGTAGTGTGCAGGATCATAGTGGCAGCATGGGTCCTGTACAACGTTGCAACACGCCGGTGCCTGCCGGTGGACATGGTGGTGCCCCCATATCCCCAACCACATGCACGCCCGCTGCGTATGCAAGGGGAAAGGGCATGTGGTGAGGCAGTCCGTACGCAGCTGATGCCTAATTACTTCACCTAAAATCACACCCCTGTGGAGTGCACACAGCCCTGGCACATACCAGCTGACAATCAATGATGATGACATAAGGGACACTCAACTGTCACAACCATACCATCCTGAGATTGATCAGCTGCAAGTGTTACATTGTGTGCATCCCTGCCTACCCAAACACCACCAATGCTGTGTCATCAAAAGACATACATCTATGCTGTGAAATTCATTACCCCCTTGCTAAATACAACATGAGAACAGCACCATGTCACCCAACCCCTCCCCAGCTCCACCACCAAACACACCATGGCATGTCATGCAATGTGAAAGCAATGGACAAGACGTGACACTAGTGTCACAAAGTACACTGTCCCTAATGGAAACTGCCCACACACAAGATGCTC
This sequence comes from Ambystoma mexicanum, assembly GCF_040938575.1. NCBI lineage: Eukaryota > Metazoa > Chordata > Amphibia > Caudata > Ambystomatidae > Ambystoma > Ambystoma mexicanum. The sequence continues at coordinate 1,209,499,013 of NC_090932.1, forward strand.
CCAGTAATGTATAACTAACAGCACACATTACCGAATACTTACCAGCAACACAATGCTGCAACACACCATGGAAAAATGCAAAAACATGACAGTACTAAGTTCAAGTAGTGGTAGTCTTACAACCTGAATACGCCAGCACATCAACCCCTTACAACTGTAGAGTGTTGCTGCCACGCAAATGTCTCAGTGTACTGCATACAACATGAACTGCATCTGCAAAGTAGACAGCCTTGTGAAGACATGAGGAAGGAACTTGCAGATTAGGAGGAAGACATGGATGCACAAGCACATATCAATACACCATGCAGTGTACAATACAACAACAATATCCATTAGGGATGTCTACACAGTATTGACTACAGACAGCCCACACAGCTCATGGGAGCCCAACATCACTGTGTATTTCATTGTCACTTGGTCACACCCTTTGTGGGGGACGGGGGGGTGGGTGAGGCCACCCAGGAGGTTTGAGGACAGGGTGCACACCAACACCCACCTGCGTGGATATTGCGGAAAAAAAAATACCTCCTTGGGCTCATGGCCTGCACGGCTATACCATTGTGGGAGAACTGCTGTCGCTCTGCTCATCCTCTGCTGCTGCATCAGGAGGCGGTGGCACTATGGGAGGCAGCCCACACAAAGCCCTGGTATGGTCCTCCATGGCAGCAAGCATGCGGGTCTGGAAGGTCTGATTCTGGAGGATTAAAGTGCGAAGATCCCCATGCAGCACATCATGGGTTGCCTGCATTTCTGCATGCATGGCCTCGCGTGATGCCCAGATCTCCTCACGTGTTGTATGGAGCTCAGCTGAGAGCGAACGTGTGAGCTGCTCCAGCTGCTGTACTGCCCTAACATTTCAGGAAGCCTCAAGTTCAAGCAGACTCTGCCGGAGGTTATGGAGTTCTCCCCTCAGGGCTTCCCTGTGGCCCTGGGACTCGATATGGATTTGCACAGAGTCTCCAGTGCCACCTGTTAGGCGGAAACCTGTGCAGTTCCCTCTGGGACCACTGCAAAAGATTTAGGACTACAGGTGTTTGGCAGTAAACCCACTTGGTAGCAGTCTGTACCACACAGATTCACTTGGTAACTGTGGCTGAGCAGTCAGACTTCCCTCAAGAAGAGTTAGACAGTATGTGGAGTATACAGCATAGGGCAATTCTTCACAGTAAGACAAGCAAACACGCAACAAGGCTTCAGTATAAAGATATAAAGGTATTTATTTATAACAACACATCTATAGAAAACACTCTGGCACTATTACGGCAAACAATTCAATTACAATTACTCTACGAAGAAAAAGATCAATCCCCCTAACAATAGTTCGACAAGTCTAGGTTTTACCAGCATCACTTATTTGCAGACAGAGATGTATGCTTCAACCTAGATGGCACTCTAGTATTAGTTAGGACGGGAGAAAAATAAGCAGGATACGAAATCAACACGGTTCCAATACTGAACGGACAAATGCAAGGCAAGAAGACAAGAACCACGATAGATCATAAAGATCAGAGGCCAGGCCCACTCGGAGAGAGGCGAGGCGATATGTCCTAAAAAGTATCTTAGTGGAAATGCATTCGAGTCTTTGTAGCGAATTGTTATCGACAGATTGGACCAGTTCAGAACAACACGCTAGAGAAAGCTTGGAGGCGACCCTATGGAGAGGCGAGGATTAAGACACCTCACTCTATCCGGCAACAAGGGAAGCCAGGCGGACACAGTACCTTGATTGTGGAGAGACAGCTCCGGCGGGGGCAGTTGTTCCTGGTGGTGGGTGCACGTCCGGTCTTTGCCAAGAGAAGAGAGGATCTCGTCGTCGAAGAAAAGTTGAAGATTGTTGCACCACCAGGGAAGAGACCAGCCGCGGAGTGCTCCGTCACAAGGCACCACCTTTTGGTCGCGGTACAGGGGTAGTGGCTACCCGGTTGCCGAGGTGCTCTGCACGGGCAATTCGACCACTGCGTCCTGAGGCGAAGAAAAAGCTAAAGGGACTGGTTGTTCCCACCAGTCAGGGGAAGAGACTCTCCGGAAGGGAGATCTCCTCTGTCGTCGGGAAGTGGTGAGTCGGTTCAGCAGGGCTCCACCGGAGGTGTCGTTGTTGCAGGTCGGCTCAGCTTTACTCTCGTCGGATTCTTAGGTCCTGTGGCGACTTCTGAAGATCCAGTCCCAAAAGCCCTGCTTTTATGCAGAAAACCCCCATTCATTCCGCCTAGCTGTCAATCAATACACGCTAAGTGGTGAGCGGGGAGGCTCACCACTTGGGCCAATCACACCCGAGTGCGACCGGAGTTGACAAGGCAACTCGGTCCAGGGTGCCTAAACCCTCTCCCACACCCATGTGGTAACCCAGACAGAATGGCCCCACTTTGGAGGGTCTCTGCACAGAAGCCCGCCAAAAGTGGAACAAAGGGCTCGATCTTTGGTTTAGGAGTCACAGAGATGAACACAGATGCCATTTTAAAAACCTGGCATAAAATACCAACCGATAGACTTATTTAAGATAAGTAGACCGGTGGTATGTTAGAGACTAACGAGAAAAAGTATCAATCTCTTACAATGGGAAGAATCCCATAGGGTTATATTCGGGGTCGAACATAACAAGTAGTTTCCACTGCCACCAGCCAATACTCGACGAGGGGGGGCGGGACAGTGCCCCCTCGAATAACAGACCCAGGAGTAATCGAATTACCCCTACTAGTACGTCCACAATAGGGTGGTTTGTACTAGTTCTGTTAGTAAATTTAGGTCTAGTAAAGCCAATGGTGACTTTACATGCCCGGGGAGACAGTAGTCAGTCCCCGGGTATGGAGTCTATGATGGAGGTCTGCTAGGACACCACAGTGTTACGGCACATAGGGTGCGGTGTAACACACATAGCAAAACATATGAGACCCTATGGAGTAAAGGACCCCATAGCCCATAGAACACATTGACATTCAAAGGAATTACACACATTCATGTCCAAGAGTGGGAGAAAAAGAGTCTCACTCTTGGCAGGATGGAAAAAACAAACTCCAGAAATCCAGCAAAGCTGCTGGGGGACTCACTAGGTTAGGAAATTCAGCCTAAACAGAGAATTCTCCCTAACACCGCCCATCTGTCCCTGTTGGACGCCAACATGTCTTCCCTGTGTGATTGGCAAATGGAGTCTGTTGCCTGCTGTTGTTGCTCCATCTGCCTTTCAGGGGGGATAATGGAAGTGGCCACCCTCTCCATTGCCTGAGCCATCATTTCTACTGATGCTGCCTGTTGGGTTGCAACACCGTACATGCAGTTTTCCCATACAGTACTGCCTGGTGGCGCACGGCCACCGCGTCGACGGGCACCACACCTGTTTGGGGCAAGGCGATCTGCACCTTGCTGTGCTGGCACTGCCTGAGGCTGCAGGACTGCATTCCCCCTCTAATCTGCTGGCCCAGGAACAGGATCAGATGCTGTGGAGTGTGACCCTGCATCCGTAACTGCCAAAGGCGGACTTACCAACAATGACATCCCCATAGAGGGTTCTACCCCTGGTGCAGGTGGGTTGGACAGAACAGAATCCCTGCCAGAAACACTTACCTGCGACGGCACATAAGTCTCATCATCCGACTCAGCACCTGAATAGAGGTCTGGGGAGGTGCACCCAGAGGCACCCCTGGACAGTATGGTCTGCAGTAACATTGGGTTTTCACCCACCACCACACCACGTCCCTCACTGGTGCCCGGTCGTGCCTGAGATTCCTCCTGGGTCTGCACCATCTCCTCAACCTTAACAGCACCAAGTGCGTCATCACCTGCAAAAACATGAAAGACAACAAATGGAAACAGGCATGAGCACCATAGCACACACATAGGCCGTGACATGCCAGAGATCCAGTACATGATTTATACATGTCCCACATGACTATAACCCTGCCATGCATGCACTGTCAAAGAGTTGGAAGTGGAGTCAAAAAGGCAGACACTGGGAGAGCAAGATGGAAATGCAACACATTTGCCGCATGTTGGGTAGCACTGGCATCACACATCAGGCTGTGAGTGGCATGTCCAATACACATACATGACACATGCCACCACACAGATGTCATGTAGCATAGCCACAGTAAATTACAAAACTACAGCAATATGTCAGTGAATGAGTACTGTCACACATCCATGTCACATCGACATGATGCGAAGATTGATGCTGAATCTTGTTGCAAAACATGCATGTGCCACACACTGAAACACATCCAGTGTCCAATAACACAGTCATTGTGGGATGATCAATGGTTGGTCACTTTAACATTACAGGAAACATCTGTCATCTTCCACATGCAAACAGGCCCTAATAAAACATTTCTGCAGCCCAATACTCCATCAGCCTGAATGGTGTAATCATTAACATAACCAGGTAAAAGAAGTGGCCCAGTTTGGGCTGTAAACAATGACCGAAGCATATCACATATGTTGCAATAGGGCAGAATAATGCGTACTAAAAATGGGAGAGTGGAAACAATCAGCCTGAATGAACACTTACAATATCTGACCAATGCAACTGTGGGCAGAAGGGATACAGTCATACCCAAATCCAAGGCACGTGAATGTATGGGAGGAAGCAAATGGGTGACCCATAACACTCAGGATTACACACCCTCATCTGGAACTCAATCAGAACCCGTCACCCAAACAACATACACATGGATTACACACACACGCATGGGCACTCACCGGACAATGCCTCGTAATCAGGTAGTTCTCCCATACCTTGGATCTGTTCCTCTGTGACGAAGGTCCCAGCAACAGACTCATGTTCAGTGAGTTCGTTGTCCTCTTGTGGAGACCCACCGCCAGTCACCAGAGTAGCGGCATGATTTGAGGCCAGCTTGTTCTTTGCTCTGCGTTTCAGGTCATTCCACCGCTTGTAGCAATCATCAGCTGTGCGCCTCACAAAGGGCACTTATGGGGTCCGCGATGGTCTGCCAGTGTGCCCTACATTGACCAGGTGTGGTCTTGCACCCTGCAGTCACCAACATTTCGTGGCTATGTGCCGACACATAGGTCACAAGTGCATCAAGTTCCGGGTCATTAAAGCTAGGCTTCGTTGACGTGCCGGAGTGTGTAGCCGTGTCTGGGGTCTCAGCCTGTTGTGCCAGAGCACCCTTCTTCCTCTTTTTCAAAGGTGGAGCAGAGCCTGAGTGGCTTATGCTGCTCTGGTCAGTAGGGGCAGAAGCACCGGTGGACTGGGTAGTAGGAGTGTGCAAATGCACAATGACCATAGGCCTTGGTGCAGGCATTGACAGAAGTGTGATGTTGGCAGGGGGAACGTCAGTTTGATGGACCTTGACCGACACTGTCCTGGCTGGGAGACTCAGAACTGGGGTGGATGGAGCTGCAGCTGCCCCTGCAGCCTCCCCACCCTGCCTACTTGGGGCAGCAGATGACATAGCTGCCCCAGATCCACGTGGCTTGATGACACCAACTTGCACCACCAGGCGTGGCCTAGACTTACTGACCTGGAAGTCAGCCTGGGAGTCATCCTGTGCCAGGTAAGGTGACACAATGGGCTGGTCCAACAAGGGCTGAGCTGGGATGGTGTCAGCCACGCTTCCCTCAACCATGGGGGGGGGGTGCATGGGTGTCCCTGATTGGTCCTCCACACATGGGGGTCTACGGGTACCCTGCAAATCCCGGCCACATCCCCTACTGTGCCCACCACGCCCACCTTTTGAAGGTCGGCCACCTTTGCCACCCTTACCTCTTGGTCGCCTCCCAACCATTGCACTGCTGTTGTTGTGCATATGGGAGTAGCAGTAAACTATTGTCCTGGGCAATTGGGGGTGAAAGGGGTAGGGTACTAGATGGAATTTGTACCCTAGTGCTTTAGCAAGGCTGTCTGTGACCCCTGGGGGAAGATGACGGGTCATGCAACGCACAGGCAGCCCAAAATCAAAAAATAACTTGTACGCAACCCCTCGTAGACCACGTGCGTGAAAAAATGAACCTGCACTACGCTGTGGCACCCAGAAACACAAAAATAAGCGTATGCGTAATACACGCAGCCTACAATGACCTCTGAAGCGGTACGCGACACAAGGGGCAAGCACAGTTGATAAATACGTGCGCGACTCACCGTCTGCCTGGAAAAAGAACGTGAAAAAGATGCGCGTGTGCGTGTTGGCAACACCCCCGCCAAAAGAAGAATTGTACGCTGTCCGAGGAGACAGGACAAAAGAAGAAGTGAATGCTGTTTGAGGAAACAGGCCCAAAAAGAATAAATAACGCTGTCAGAGGTAACAGGGAGTACGAACTTGAAACGCTGTGAAGTAATCGCGTGTGTACCAACAAGAAGTACAGAATTCATCCACTCGCTCTCCACGAAAAGCACGTACAAGGGAATGGGGTCCTAGATGTACCTTTTAAAGCGGCCCACACGTACAGCGTCACTTACGCGTGTACGCGCTAAGGCCCTTTCATCCAATTACACGAGCTGAAACTCGGACATGCAGTTTTTGGACGTGTACGATGAACATGCACCCGTGTTGTAGGAAACGCCTGCGCGCGTCACGTCATTTGTGCGCATAGGCACTTTCCTCAGATTACACGCATCCAAACGCGGACATGCAGTTTTTCCACGTGCGCTGCCACATCACGAGGGAAACGCCCGCGCGAGTCACTTCACAGAAGCGCTAACATGCTAAGGGCCTTTGGTCCAATGAAACCGCATACGTGTGCTGACGCACTTACGTGCGATGGTCCTTTCCTCGAATTACACGCTGATGTGCAAGATTTTCACGTGCCAAATCACTCGGTATCAAGCTGGCCCAGAAGGCCGAATTACTGCCCCCAGAGCCCTGAGCACGCTCCCACCTGCCATCTGCTGCTGCCTGCCTGCCTGCTGCCCACGTGCCCTGCTATTTGATGCCTGCACATTAGCCAGGGGTGCAGTTGCTGTGACCACCCCTGCTGCAACCGAAGACTCCTGACTGGGATACCATCGCTCCACAGCCCGGCCCCAGGACCCAGTTGCCCACCCACTCCTGCCTCTGGGGTTGCCATGTCGGGCACAACACCATCTGGCACCACTGGCAACCCCCAGCCAGAGAGGCAGAGGGCCACCAGCTTCAGTGCCAGGGAAGTTGGTGTCCTGGTGGAGCAAGTCCTGGGGCAGCATGATGCCCTCTTTGGAAGTTCGCGTACCGACAATGAAGGACGGACCAGGATCTGGATGGACATCATGACTGCCATCAACGCGGAGGGGGTGGCAGTCCGCGACTTACACCATGTCAAGAAGCGTTGGGAGGACTTCAGGTCCAGGACCCTCAACAAGGCCCAGCGCCTCTTGAAGGCAGTGGATGCCAAGGGGCACCGGGGCCACCTGTCCGACCACCAGATCAGGGTCCTGGAACACATATGCCCAGCGCTCCACGTCCAGGTCCTTGAGAGGCAGACTCGTCTGGAGTCGAACGGTAAGTGTACATGCATACTGATTGGACGCGGTGCATGTGGTGGTGTGCCACTAGTGTGCAGGTTGCACATGTGTTTTCGTAGGGCCATGTAAGGATGTGTATGAACAGGGGCATGAGGCTGCCACATGTGAGTCCTCTTAGGTGTGAGACACATCGATGGTGTATGTGTTGGTAAGCATGCTGTGCAAATGCAGGTGTGGTAGCACACATGTTTGAATTTCTGTGTATGTACGTTGGCATGGTTGCGGTGTCACACATGGATAGTGGTTCCTGCTGCATGTATCAGCACTGTGTACATGTGCATGTGTGTGTATTTGACAAGTGTGGAACTGTGATGCAACATGGATGCACGTGCCACTGATATGTAGAAGGCTGATTGCCAGATGTGACATGTATGGCGATCGCATCACTGCGACAGTTGGAGGAGATGTAGACATGCATGTAATTGTGGTGGGGTGTGTGCGTGTCTAGTGCACTCCCTGTGTTTCATGTGATGTCAGGCTCACCTTCGGCTATTCATGCTGTTGTATGTGTATGGATGTTGCTGCCTGGTGCAATATTGCTGTGGAAATGCTCATGTGTGTGAGTTGAAATGACATGTGTGTCGTGGAAGTGATGATGCCATGTCTGAAGTTTGACACTGCCATTCATGTGCAACTGTCATGTGTGTATCAGTCCATTGTACAGTGCCCTGATGTCTGTGTTTTATCTCTCCCTGTCTGCAGCGTCAACTGATGAAGAGGGCGGAGAGGTTGCTGTGGAGCACAGCGGCAGGGATCGCACCACCAGCCGGAGATGCAAGGCCCGGCTCCCCTCCCAGATTGTCATCTCGTTGGGGAGTGAGGAGTCTTGTGCCGCGTCCCAGGCCACAGCTGCCGAGGGTAGGTCCAAGAGGCAGAGGTTGGAGGTGGACTCCTCGGCAGCAGAAGGTGCAGCTGAGACCGCACAGGGTCCAACAGAGGAAGATGGCACGGAGTCAACCAGGTTGGTGGGGGGTTTGGTGGAGGAGGAGGCCGCAGAAGGGACACACACTGGGTCTGGAGGTGGGGATTCCACTGGTGCTAGTGGTGCAGTGCATGGGCAGGGACAGGAGGCAGCACAGGCCACCGCGGAGGTGCCTGTGTGTAATCCTGTCCCTGATCCTGTCACTGCATCATCTGGCACCAGCACGGATGCCTACGTCCAGACAACTGGCCTTCCTCTCCCTGCAGACGTGGCTATCCGGGACCGTGTTGAGACTGTCCTGAGTGGGATAGCGTTGCGTCAACGGGGCATGCGAGGTGACCTGCAGTCTTTTCCTGGAGAGACTGCACGTTGTCTTGCATGCTCTTTGACCATGTTGACCTACTGGGACGGGTCACTGGTGCTGGATTCCTCCGTGTGCTGGACCTTCTTGCGACCCCCTCCTCGCCTGAACCCCCTACATGCCAGTCGTCCTCCATGCCATCTTCCCACCCATTTGTCACCTGGGTACCCTGTGGAGCTGCCCCTGACCCAGCGGCCAGGCTGGTGGAGGACACATCCCTGCCACAGTCGGGAGTCGGACGTCCAGCAGGGGTGGCCACCACGACAACTGCAACTCCAGCCGGAGGAGGGCGTGCAGGCAGCAAGAGCCAGGGCACAGCCACAGGCACAGCAGCAGCAACATAGTGGGAGCAATGATGGCTTGGGGTCTTCAACATCGGAGGGGCAGGCATCGGCCATAGAGCAGGACGACCCCGGATTTCAAGTGTCTTCCATATGGCAGCGGTTGGGCCACGCCATAGATGCGGAGCGGGCGGAAGAGGCACGGCTCACAATGGTCAGGGTGGAGAACTCCATGCGGAGGGCCCTGAGGCGGGCAGAGTGCCTCAAGGCAATTCGCAGGGAGTTGGAGGTGAACATGTCGTCGTCCCTGCGAACCCTCGGGCCATGAAAGAGGACCACCTCCAGGACATTGAGCGGGAGTTCGATGATGCCCTGGCCCAGGACATCAATAAGTGAGCCATCGGACTAGCACGCTGCAATTGTAAATAGTTAGATAGTGTTAGGTTTCCTTTCTGTTTTTGTTTATTTTGGGGCGATTGGACAATGCACCACATTTTTGTATATAGTTCTTTATTAGGTAGTCTTTTTTGTAGGCTTCATTTCATTTGTTGGGCTAATGGACCCTGGATTGGTGATGTGTATATAGTTGAACACTGGATTCATTTTTTTTTTCATTTCAGCATGGAGCAATGGATTTCACTTATTTTTTTCCCTTGGATTTGCTTTGTTGGACTGAGACTTTGGACACATTTTCATTTGGATTTCTTTGGATCCTAATTTCATATTTTTGATTATTTTCTGGACATGCTGCGTTTTATTTCTTCTTCACATTATTGTGTGTTTTCTTTTCATTACATTCATTTTGGATTCAATACATTTTTGTTTCATACTTCGGTGTGTGGTTTTCTCTCATTGATTTCATGCATGTCATGATGTGGGTTTTCACATTCACTTGCACCCATTGGGCCTCATTACGACCCTGGCGGAGTGGGTTTACGCCAGCGGTATTCGCGGCGGACCCGTCCGCCCTACTACGAGTTCCCGTAGCGCCATGGAGCGTTTTCCGCCTGGTTTTTCCGGGCGGAGAAATCCATGGCGCTACGGGACCTTGTTGTTAATTACGCCACCGTATTTTACGGTGGCGTAATTAACGCCTTCCCCACTCCCATTATACCCTATGGGGCAAAAATGGGAATGGGGAAGGGTAAAATGGGGAATGGGGATTTACCGCCCCGCCAAGGTCGGAATGGGGCGGTAAATCCGCCAACCCCCATGGCGCTATCGGCAGCTTTCCGCCGTGCTCCATGGTGCATATTGCACCACGATTTCCGCCAGGGTCGTAATGAGGCCCATTGTGTGTGTGTGACAGACATGTGTTCATTTACATACTTGCCATTCGGGTTGTATCATGTAATGGGCATTTCTATGTGGGTGGATGCAATGCTTGGTTGGGTCTTTGGGCTGGGGTGGCATGGGGTGTGATGTGGCTGGCCATTAGGCCCATGATTGAGGATCGTCATGACCTGGGGGCTGGGGGACATGAGTGCCTCTGACTGCTGGGGGGGTGGGGGTGCTGGGGGACATGTGTGGGACATGAGTGGGGGCCTGCTGGCAGGTGACCCTGACTGCTGGGGGACATGTGTGGGACATGAGTGGGGGCGTGCTGGCACGTGACCCTCACTGCTGGGGGGTGTGGGTGCTGGGGGACATGAGTTGGTGATCAGTAGTGCAAGGTGACATGTGGCTTGGCTGGGGGGCATGCACATGGTGGATGGGCTGCCTGCGGGACATAACCATGGGTGCAGGGTAGTCCCCTGTGGTGTGGGCTGCCTGCAGGGGCTGTGGAGGGTGTAAAGGGAACACCTGGGAGGACCCACACTGCCAATTCACGGGTAGGATTCCCCGCGCACCCCCGAAATTCACGTACCCCACCCTGACAGCAAAATCGCGTGTGAAACTTCCCACGCACCCCATTTATACACCTACCCCACTCGCACAGGGCCAATCGCGTGTGAAACTTCCCGTGCACCCCCGAATTACACGTACCCCACTCGAACAGGGCCAATCGTGTGTGAACCTTCCCGCGCACCCCCGAATTACGCTTACCCCACTCGAACAGGGCCAATCGTGTGTGAAACTTCCCGTGCACCCACAAATTACACGTACCCCGCTCCGATCGCGTGTGAAACTTCCCGCAAAGCACAGAAATACACGCACCCCACTCGTACAGGGCCAATTGCGTGTGAAACTTCACGTGAACCCCATTAATACACGTACCCCACTCGCACAGGGCCAATCATGTGTGAAACTTCCCGCGCACCCCAGGAATACACGTTCCCCACTCGCACAGGGCCAATCGCATGTGTAACTTCCCGCGCACCCCAGTTATACACGCACCCCACTCGCACAGGGCCAATCAAGTGTGAAAACTTCCCGCGCACCCCCGATTTACACGTACCCCGCACCGATCGCGTGTGAAACCTCCTGCGCACCCCAGGAATACACATACCCCACTCGCACAGGGCCAATCGCGTGTGGAAATTCACGCGCACCCCGATTTACACGTGCCCCGCTCCGATCGCGTGTGAAACCTTCCGCACACCCCAGGAATACACGTACCCCACTCGCACAGGGCCAATCGCGTGTGAAACTTCCCTTGCACCCACGAATTACACGTACCCCGCTCTGATCGCGTGTGAAACCTCCCACGCACCCAGGAATACATGCATCCCACTCGCACAGGTCCTTTCGCGTGTGAAACTTCCCACGCACCCCTGAATTACACGTACTCCGCTCCGATCGCGTGTGAAACTTCCCGCCCACACCCAAAATACACGTACCACGCTCCGATTGCATGTGAAACTTCCCGCGAACCCCAGTAATACACGTTCCCTGCTTGCCGTGTGCTCTATGGCGGCCCTGTATACTGGTACAGGGTTAGCGCAGCCCTTTGCGCTGGATTGAGGATTTTGATGGCTTTTCCTTGCGCGAGGGTCGTTCTTGGGGGCGTAACTGGCGCTGCTGCAGGGTCGCTGCGCCACTGTGCACCACGGCTGGTTTTGGTAGCTAAAATCAATGAATACGCTGTGCGCGGAAATTGATTTTAGCGCACGCGGATGGCGCAGAGATTTGCAAGCGCACACTGTGCGCCAGCTGCGTGCGCCACTTGTGCGCTGAATTCTATGAATTACCCCCTAAACCTTGTAGGACTTTTCATCAACACTAATTTCATATGTGATGTCATAAATGACATTTGTGATGTAATCTTTGATCTCCTGGGTGATAGTCTTAGCAATGTACGGTGGTGGTGCGAGTTATGGTTGCTTAGCTTACCATAACTGGTGAATTTCTGGGGGTTTTCGGTTTTGTTCATAACCATATCATCCCTTTAACAAAGTTTTTTCACCAAATTTCAAAGGTTTTTATTAGTGCAACTTAACCATAATGTCTTTTTAAAAACGTTTTTCTGTGAATTTCATAGGTTTGTATGAATTAACATGTTTCATGATGTTACATCACTGCATATACGTTGTTAATAATTCCTCTTTTAACAATATATCAAAGAACTGTAAACCTTCTTTAAGAAACATATTTTTTGCAACACATACTGATGTGTGTCGTTATCAGCAGCGCATGCTGGGGATACAAGTCATGTGGGGTCATTACGCCCTTGGCGGTAAGGGGTTAACAGTGCCGGTAATGGTGCCGGAGCTGTCAACCCCTTACCACCCCATCACGAGTCTGCTTGCGGGAACCGCAAAGGGCGCCTGCAGACCAGGGAGCTAACAACGGGCCTGTTATTAACGGGCCCATTGTTAGCTCCCTCCCCATTCCCATTGAGCCCTGTGGGGGCTCGAATGGGAATGGGGATGTAGCAGGTCCGGGTTCCTTGAATGAGGAATTACCGGGTCCTCCAAGATTGGAATGGCCCGGTAATTCCTCATTCGAGGAACCCGACCCGGTACCCGGTAAGGTGGTAACCATGCCGCAAATTGCAGCATGGTTACCTCCAAGATCATAATGACCCCCATGGTTCAATTGCCTAGGACATGAGGTACGACCATGACCACAGCCCCAACAAACCACCCCATTATCCACTGCACCTACCCTGCATCCTAGTACAGTGTCCACTATACCATCATAATGTGACCAATGTCCAGTGCTCATGGATTGCAGCCATGGCCAGTCTCCACAATCCATGGGGCATGGGCTTTGGCCATGCCGCATTACCCAATAGGCAAATCAGAGTACACATTTGTCCTTGCTGAGGGCCAGGTACACTGCCCAGGGAGCAAAGTTATATCACTATTTTGTGTACGTACCTTTTGCCACTTTAAAAAAAGTAAAACACAGGACAGATTTCCTAAAGCATTCTTTCAGGTCCTTGCTGATGCTCCACGTGCAAGTTTGCTGCAATCCTGTCCAGCATGTCGGGCTGCAGCCGCAAGCAGAATTTGTTTCCCATTTAAACCAAGGGCATTGGTCATGCCGTATGCCCCAATAAGTAACGCAGAGTATGCATTTGTCCTTGACGTGGGCAAGGCCAAATGTCCATATACCAAAGTTATATCACTATTTTTTGTACTTAGATTTTGACACTTTGGAAAAATAAAACACAAGACAGATTTCTAAAAGCATGCTTTCAGGTCCATGATGATGCTCCTCACGCATATTTGTTGTAATCCAGTCCAGCACTTCAGGCTGTAGCCACAAGAAGAATATTTTTTCCCATTGAAACCTATGGCTTTGGCCATGCCACACGTCCCAGTAAGCAAATCAGAGTACACATTTTTCCTTCCTCAGGGCCAGGCCCTTTGCCCAGTCACCAAAGTTATATCACAATTGTTTGTACTTACATTTTGACCCTTTAGAAAAAATAAAACAGGACAAATGTACAAAACCATGTTTGCTGCAATCCTGTCCAACACTTCGGGCTATAGCCACGAGCAACATTTTTGTTCCTATTCAAACCTATCCCGATTTCGAAAAATCTTACCACTTAGTGGGTCCCTGGTGGTCATGCCCACTTTAACCCCAGTGTCGGTCTCTCGTGGTCATAGCCAGTCACCAGATTGTCTGGCCACTGCCCATAGCCACAGGCTACACCTCAGTCACCAAAGATATATCACTAATTTTTGCACCTACATTATGACAGTTTTCAAAAAATAAATCACAGACACATTTTCAAAACCTTGCTTCTGGGTCTTTGCCAATGCTCCTTGCATGAGTTTGCTACAAATCTGTCCATGTTTTATTTTTGAAAGTGTAAAAATGTACATACAAAAAATAGTGATTTAACTTAACCCCCACTTGATAAAATTCATTAATAGTTTGGACAAATATTCAAGGTTGTGGGTCTATAATCTTTTTAAAAACTGTTTTGCAAATTTGTTTAACAGCAACAAAGTTATAAGCCATCTAAAAATGTTGAGACACCCCTCTAATTTTGCCCCTTGACAAAATCCCACCAAATTTTCAAAAAACATTCAAAACTGGGTCTAACATATTTTTGTAAACCTTTGTGAGATTCGTCAAAGAAGACCAAATGTATAAGCCTTTCAAATATTTTGGATCCCCCTCTAATTTTACCCCCTTCTTGGTGAAATAATCTTGAAAAATGTCATGAAGTTTCATTGAGTGGCACCAAAGTTATAAGCCATCCAAAAACCGCTTTTTACTGAGCCTGTAATGCAGAAGTTTCCATGGATGCCCCTGAATATCACAGGACTGTCCCGAACATATGTGGTGTTCTCAGACATCAGAGATGAAAAAAAAACAATTTTTGTTTTTTTCATGGCCATATCCCACCCATCCTCATCGACCCTCACCGGATTGTTTTATCATTTTGACAAGCGCAATGTTGTGTTTTTTAATATGTATTTACTGTGATGTCTGTGGACTACAGGCAGTGTTTGCGAATCTGACATGGCGTCCTTTTCAAAAGTTTTAATGCACATCACGTTTTTGACGGACTAATCATCAGGTGTGTACGATGTCTCCGAGCACCACACAGACACTTGATTGGCCCAGATATGTCCATGGACCCCGAATATGGACCCCGAATAAGGACGTGAGTCTGTGGACCAGACCCAGATATCCCTATTTTTTTTTACCTCCATTTCGGAAATTGTTTTATTAAACTACTGGTTGAATTTACACCAAATTTACAAAAGCACACTTTTGGGACCAAGTCAGCACTCCTGGTGAAAATTTAGTGAAAATCCATCCAATGGTTTGGGCTGTAGGCACGAGCAAACATTTTTTTCCATTGCACCTATGAGGATTTCCACAATATTGGGACCCCTATATGACGTTGCCCCCCCCGGACAAATCTGCACCAAACTTCACAAAATTAGTCTGAGGGGGCCATATACTTTTTTTTCCAAAGTTTGGTGAGGATTCTTCCAGGGGGGAGCAACGTTATAAGCTGGCCAAAAAGTGATCTTTCTATGAGTTGAGCAACTTAACTATAACTACAGGACCGCTACCGCAGGCCCTGTAATATAAACATGTTTTCACCAATGAGTTAAGGTTAAACCAACAAAAACCAAGTCTACAAACTTCAGAAATACTAAAGTTAAGGTAACAGCATAATAAACATTATTAATGAACTCAAAAATATATGTGTCATTACTGTGTGTGTCTGAAGAGTGTGTGTCGTAGGACCATGTGGTGTAGGAGCATGTGTTGTAGGAGCTTGTGTCGTAGGAGCATGAGTTGTAGTTGCATGTTGCATAGGACATGTGAGGGCATGTGTCATGCATGGTATGTGCAGTAGGTGCCTGTGTATGATTGTGTGTTGTAGGAGTGCTTGCTAGAGCAGCATGTGTCGTAACAGCACGTGATTGTTTTTGGAACATGTGCTATGGAGTGTGTTTCATTAGAATGTGTGTTGTAAGAGTGCGTACTAATTGTGTGTTGTAATGGTGTGTGCAGTAGGACCGTGGGTCTTAGAAGAAATTGTTGTAGGAGTATGTGTTGTAGGTCTATGTGCCATATGGGCACGCTTTGTGTATAGATCATGAGAAAAGTGCACGTTCATTCCATCACCTTAAAACTGACATCAAAGTCAATTCATACGCTCGGTGGCCAGCTCAGTTGAGACGTGCCTTTAATGTGAGTTTTTAGGAGATGCTAATTGTGTAATGTTTGTTTTGAAAAGCTTATATGCTCTGTTGACAGGTCGTATTGAAGGTGTGCATTTATTCGACACGCTATGTGTACAGTTCATAATAAAAAGACACATTAATTCTGTGGATGCAACACATATAGATACTTTTCAAATGTAAATATCTAAAAATTGGCAAAGTACATTTTTAAAAATGTGTCTTCAGTGCAACAATTCCAGATAAAATGTAGGTGCCTTCAAAATATTAGGAACAGCAAGTTCGGCAGTGGTGAGGAATTTGGGCCAATATTTATTTTTTCCTATTTAAAAACCATGTTTAAAGCAGTTCAAAATGCTATCAAAGTCACTAAAATTCGAGCTATACAACCGTTAATATAGAAATCTGAAATTAGGCATGCAAAGGTGTTTGCATCAAAATATCACTCTGGAATATGTTCAGATTTTTTAATAGAAGTGTTAGAAAGGTATTTAGGGAAGTCATTTTCTGAAATGCCATAGAAACATTGTTATAACGCTAACTATTCCTTGCGCTAACGTTAAACATGAAACATTTTGTCTAATACTTGAGTCAGTATATCTACCTTACCACTTCTCTGTCTTCTAGTATAACAAAACCTCTCAATTCACACCTCTATATTTTGGTGTTCCACAAATCTCTCACTTGGGTGCTCTCTTCATTACACTCTACACTTCTGCTCTTTGGGCACTAATCTCCTCCTTTTGGTTCTTGCGCCAGCTCTTTGGGGACAACACTGACATTTTACTTCTCTTTTTCTGAACTCCCCTCCGATTTCTCTATCAATATTCTCCACTGTCTCTCTGACATTAAACATTTTGGATGGCTTTGCACGCTCTTATGTTCATCTCTTTCTTGCTTCAGGAGGAGGTGTGGAATGTTAGGATGGAACCTGAGGTTAAGGTTCCCCAAGGGAATGTGTTTGTGCTGTGGAAGGGAAGTTGGTGAGAGATCTGCCAGAGGATGGTTCAGGGTCTTTGTTCTTATATGAAATCTGGAAATAAACACTAAATAATCTTCATTCAAAGTTTGGCGGTTCATCTTTACAATGGCGACGAGGATCTGAGAAGGACCCTGTCAGTCGCCAAACCCATGAAGGATCTCCAATGGGAAAGCTGGTCCCGGGCATGGAAAGCCATAACAATCAGTTTCAAATTATTGTCGACTATAAGCCACAGTGAAGAACTCTACAGGCGGATCCCAATACTGAAGTTTGCATTGCAGAGCCAGCGGCCTGTGGAATACATTCTGCCGTTGGATTATATGCAGTTGTGGATTTGCGTGCTGTTATGATCACGCAACATAGCTGATTGAGCTGGGAGCTCCTAGTTTCGTTTCACCCATGTTCGAAGGAGGTATGGTGACATTTTAACTTTTGCAAATTAATCTTTGGAAAAATGGTACTGGGCGCGTAGCAGTTTTTGAAAAGAGCATTTTTCAAACTTAACATGCATCTGACGTGTTGTTCGCAAGGATATATACCAGCATTCAGCCTCCATTTTAATTGGTGTTCTCCGCAGCGTCCCTGAATTCTATGGTTCAGGAAAGGGCAGATCTGCTATGAGAGAAGAATAGAGATGCAAGTATGATGGGCTTGCGTAGCGTATCTTAGCAACATCTGGAATATGTGATGGCAGTCCCACGTAGAGTGTCGCGGCAACGACATAGCGGAGGAACTGCACCCGGCGACACTTGAGCAGGGTTGTCTAGGAAACTAATCCTAGCTGATTGAAGTGTGGTCATGCTGCGTGCTGGGCTGACGCAGGAGCGCACAATCCACGCTTGTTGTGACATGAATGCCCAGTGCCCGAACGGGGAAAGGTGTGCAGGTCCCTAAACAGAGTTTCCTTTATTTGGATATTAAGGTGATTGACTTGGACAAACTGATCTTAGTGATCATGTTGTTGAGGTGTGACTAGTGATTGTCGGAACTGACACATCGGTGCACAAACGTTTTCGAGTAGAGCTGCAAAACCTTGTGAGCAGAGAAAAACATTGATGGATGGCTATGGCAGGCATCCCTGGGCCAACCATGCCTATGGCGGGCCCAGGCCCAATTAAGATACAATGGGCAGCATGGAAAAAGGGTTTCTTGCATTATGTTAAAGCAGCTTGTGGGAATAGTATATATGCTGAGCGCAAGGTGTCTATGTTAATGCACTTTATGGGTATGAAGGACAAAGGATTTTTGACACATTGCCCGATATTATGGAGTTAGATGCTGAAAGTAACATGAGTGAATTTTATGTTGCCCTATTGAAGTTAGATTGTCACTTTGATGTACGAGGGAACAACACGACAGGGAAAGTGTTGAAGAATATATTACAGCACTACGCCAACTTTCTATAAATTGCTAATTTGGTGACAAGCTGGGTGAGCACATTCGTGACCAATTTATGTTACACTCATCTTTACACTCTTTGATAGAGGTGCTCTTCATCCATGCCAAATACTGTTTCTCATTTCCTTCCCTGCCTATTGAAATCTCCCTTGCTCCTCTACAGCTAGAAACCACAGCACCATCTATGACTCTTCTCACACATTGACTACTTTCATCACCAGAATTGCAACATGGGCTCATCTCAACCACCGAAATATTAAGAAAACCAGTCACCTCTTTCTTTCAACACTGCCAAGCATCTCTTAATCACTCTTGTCTTCTCTAAACTGGACTGCTGTGTCAGTATCCCCATGGGCCTCCCCAACTATGCTTGTTGTCCTCTCAACTAAATAATTTACTCCGCTACCAGGAGTCTTCACACCTACTTCCTCTTGCTTTTACAATGATGGATGACTGATCATGCAAAACTTGGCCAGATTTAAAATTCTTTGCCTTGGTTACAAATCTATCCACGGTAAGGCACCACCATATCTATCCTCCTCTGTACAACTCTACAGGTCTTCTTTTAAGCTCTGCTCTGCTTCTTCAACTACCCTTGTTACACCTTGCCCTCTCGGTGCTACCACTCTTTCTCTGTTCTTGCTCCACTTGCATGGAAGTTTCTCCCCGGCCATTCGAGAAACAGACCAAACTGATTTGTTTAAAGCTAAAATGAAAGCCTTCCTCCTCGCCTCTGAGATGTCTTCTCAAAATACCTCTAATCTGATTTTGACCTACATTTTTCCCATCTACTAACCTGCTGCTGTCCCTCACTTTCTCTTCCTCCACTCTAACAATTCTTCCATCCTCATATCTCTAAAAATTCTGCCATGCTAGCCAGGGGTGTTGCTAGGTCTGGAAAAGATCTGGGGCTACACCAATGTCAGGATTGTTGGGACTCGGGGCTAGCTAGCCTTTTGGTTGTAGACCCTGAGATTATATCTGGGGCTAGAACAAAAAGACCTGGGGCTATAGCCCCCTAAGCCCCCCTGCCCCTAGCAATGCCTCTGGTGCTAGCTATCTGCCCTTAAAATGTTTATTGTTGAATGTGCGTAATCTATGTAAGGCCAACATTTTATTGTTACTGGTGACTGTTCCATTTACTTCCCACCACAACCTGGTCAGAAGGCCACTTGAACTCACTCAATTGTAAGACGCTCACTGCTTCCTGACAAATCTGATATCTACACTACTGTACATTCTTTTGTGATCAAAAGATAATTTGCATTATCTGTATAGACAAATAAATATAAATAAAATATTGTTTGGGCCCATCGTTGTTTGGGGATATGAAAATACATGATTACTGATGTGGGAGGACAAGTGGAGATGGGACAGAACAAATCAAAAGTATACAAGTGTCCAGTCTATGGGAACCATTCAGTAGACACATGTTGAGGGTGAAGGAGAGAAAGGTGAGCTTTATAGAGCTGCCATGATTGTATGTAAACTGATTATGACAGGCAATTAGAATGGTCGTAAGGATTGGAGGGAAGATGAAGTCTGTAATCCTTGGTCATAGTCAGGATAATTACATCTCAGAAAACTATGCCAGGGCTTCAGAAGGAAAGGATGTTAGGCAAGCGGAAAAAGGAGTACAGGAGCGTATTTGGCCTGATGGCAACGAGACAGGTAAGTGAAAGGAGTAGAATAGGAATATGGTCAATAGCAGAGGAAAGAAAGTTGGAAGGACAGGTGGAGTACAGACGGATTCCAACTCTACAGTTTTGCTTAGCTAACCAAAGACATGAAAGTAGTTGGTAGTAGTAGTAGTAGTAGGTGCAGAGTGCATTAAGCAGTGTTGTTCTGTCTTGAAGTAACTTTGCTGCTGTGCGTGACAAGCTCCTGGAAACTCCCAATGAGCCAGCCTCGTGCGAACTAAGAAGTGATTTTGCCAGAAAAAGCCTTCAAGCCTTTCAAAGTGCAGTCCCCTTTAAAGTTTAAACAACAGGAGGCAGGGACTGCAACTTAAATACTTTGTGCATCCGCAAATCACTTGGGCGGAGTAGGTTAAGCAGGGTGTTCTGTCTTGAAGTGACTTTTCTACTGTGTGTCACAAACTCCTGGAAACTCACAAAGAGTCACCTATTGCGACCTAAGAAGTGATTTTGCCGGAAAAAGCCTTCAAGCCTTTCAACGTGCAGTCCCCTTTAAACAACAGGGCCCAGATTACAGAAACTTTGCACGGTATTAGCACTAGGGCAACGTTTGCCCTATGTTTAAATACACTGGGACACATTAGAAAACAATTGCAGCATGACAAGGGCAGTTTGACATATTAAAAGCACCAGTGCAAAAATCGCCCTAGTGCAAAAAAGATAGATTTTTGATGCATTTTTGCATCAGGGCAAAGTTTGCCCTAGTGCTAATACCATTCCGTATTAGCACTAGGGCAAACTTTGCCCTGGTGCAAAAATGCAGTAGAAATGCATCTTTTTTGCATTAGGACAATTTTTTACCCGGTGTTTTTAATATGCTAAACTGCCCTTGTCATGGTGTAGAAGTTTTCTAGTGTGTGCCAGTGTTTTTACAAATAGGGCAAACTTTGCCCTAGTGCTAATACCGTGCAACTTTGCCCTTGCATTGGAGCAAAGTTTCTGTAATCTGGCCCCAGGAGGCTGAGACTGTAACTTAAATACTCTGTACATCCACAAAGCGCTTGCGCAGAGTGCATTAAGCAGAGTGTTCTGTCTTGAAGTGACTTTGCTACTGTGCGTGATAAGCTCCTGGAAACTCCCAACCAGCCACCTAGTGCGACCTAAGAAGTGATTTCGCTGGAAAAAGCCTTCAAGCCTTTCAACGTGCAGTCCCGTTTAAACAACAGGAGAAGGGGACTGCAACTTAAATTCTCTGTGCATCCACTAAGCGCTTGCGCGGAGTGCATTAAGCAGAGTGTTCTGTGTTCGGTGGTCCGTTGAGTGGCAGTGAGCCCGAATCCAACACAGGCTCCTTAAACTTCTCCAATTCATGAGCATCTTGACCGGTGAGTGATCCTTTCCAAAGGTGGTGATTAATCAATTAAAGGTGCACCCTCGAATGCAATACTTTATTGTTTTCTCCTATTGTAGCTAAACTTGCCACGTGTGTGTGTGTGCTGTGACTCGAGTGGCGAACAACGTTTCTCCTGGCGGTTCAATAATGTATTAAACATACACATGTGAACATTGTGACTGATTGCTATCCCTAACTTCACCTGAGTTTAAAAACATGTGTGCAATTACTAAATCAGGAGAGCATGACAACGGTTGTTGACACAATCTCGTTTTTACCTGGCAGCTGGATAAAGCATTTTTCAAATTACAACCAAGCCAGGAAACAAAACCACAAAAAAGAAATTGTCAATACCAAAGCCAATGAAAACCCTGCAGCTAGCCAAAGCAGGCCTAAAAGCCATGAATATGTTGGAGGAAATGGCATCTGAGGAAATATCTGCTTCTAGCATGCCGTGGTGCACTAATCACAGTGGCTGTGATGATCATAGCGAAGACCATGAAGAATGGAAAAGTGCCAAAGAACAGAGCACTTAAAAAAAAGGATGAAGAGGAAGAGTGAATTAAGCAAAGAACTGATCTGTTACTGGCCTGTGAGAGCGGGTTAGAAATTCAAGTATCTGCCTCGACATTCCTTCCAGGCGGTACAATAACACTACAGAAATCCCCCAGTGTTGAATGCAGAAGATCTACACTCAGAGATCAATGCCTCCTGCCCCTCGATGGCTCATCGCAAAAATGTTGACATTGCAGCACAATTAGCCAAAGATCTTTCAGAACTGACATAAAAAATATCTAGTTACCTCACAAAAGGTAATCTCCCTTATTTTTTTTTTTTACGGGGATCTGTTTCTCATAAACGGGAGAACAGTAATCAACTAGATACAAACAATCAACGAAACAGATTACCCCACTCTCCCCCTATAGAGGTGAAGTTGTGTGATATTAGCTATTGTACAATCTGAAACCTCATTTCTTTTTTTTATAAAAAAATGCAACACATCACCGGTGTCCCATGGTAAACCAGGACAGTTTTAACCTTATTATTGAACCACTACTAACCTGTTACTTATCAAAAAATCATTTTTAATCAATATTATCAAAATACATCTTTATACATACATAAAAACGGAGAATAATTATTCACAATAACACAATTAAAAACCCAGATTTATCTTTGATGGGGTTTTTTGTCATCAGTACGACACACCATATTAAATTATGGCAGTTACATCAAAAGACTTTAGTTGTTTCCTAGTCTTTCTGTAGTAGTCGACATGTTTCGGCCCTTGGGTAGAGTTGAGCACTATCTCTAGTGCTTGTTGAACCCTCGATCTTATGGCCTTCTTCATGACAAAAATATTTCTTCTCTGTAAAGTTTTATTCTTGAATACCCCATATACCAATATGTATATATATACACTATAGGCGTGAGTGCACCTCGGCTTAATTTTAGCCTGTGTTCTTTTCACAATTCAATCAATGTAGTAGTTTGGACCCCAGATGGTAATTGATTTGGGTTGGATACAACCAGTTTTGGCATCTGTATCAGATACGAATCTTTATACAGTTGTATAAAGGTCTAGAAACAAGTGTCTTTTCTTTCTGTTGAGAAGCATCTATGTGACCTGATTGGAAAACGTACATATCAGAGATATCCCCAAATCAGGCCATACTTTTATCCCAACACAAAAAGGGATTGTGTATTCAAAAACCTTAGGACCGGAGCTCACACCAAGAAATACACCTCTGAACCAAAAGAAATAGGAGTTGTCTTCGACTATCTTTGGTCCAACACTCCAAAGGATGTTTTTTAACAAATATTACTTGTGAAATAAACTCATGAGTTTTTTCTCTCGACTCATATAATACCTCTTTCAGCTGAGAGACATTAGATCAAAACCTCTATTTTTAACGGGTTGCATTCCAAAAAACGAAATAAAATGTAATGTTTATTTGGGAAACAACATATAATGTGTGAAATCTTGAAGGATAAAGCAATACAGGAATCCAACAGTGTGGATCAAATTCCAAAAAAGAAGCAATATTTGAATAGAATTGACTCAAATCAAATTGTGATATGACGATAGGGAAGATTTGAGTTTCAGATCCCCCAACTAGGTTCTAATATTGTGGAGACCTAGCCTCGATTCAAGACAGGTTGTCAGTATTAGAGGCCAATATATCCTGTGAAGACCTGTGAAGACCTAAATATGCTGCCTTCGCACTGTGATCAATCAAGGAGCTCATGTGAGATGAATGAGGAGAACGAAGTCGGGGACAGTGGAGACTCAGCATTTCCCTCGCTTCCCCTGAGACAACCTTCCACTTGAATGCCCACCATAGAGGCTCCCCTGACAATGCAACAGCTGATTCCTCGGAAGAAAGTCATGATAACTCTGTCTGGGGAGATCATGGTTCATCAAGCCAAGACAAATGACCAAATGTTGACATGATAGAGCTACAGAGACTGATCATGGCGTCCCTATATATCACATTAACGACATTCACCAAATTACATGAGTCGCTCAATGACACCATACGAGTTCAAGGTTCCATATTCGAGACTTTTCTTCCTAAACTGAATGCTCTAGAGCAAATACACATTTTAAATAAAAAAAATGTTTGAAAAACAAAGTAGTGAGAATAATATGTCACAAGTGTAGCAGTGCCATGTGGGCTGATCATCTGTCAGTAAAGGCCATCACTGGGAGATGGGGGATGATGCATGTCAAAGTGATCCGTAAATGAGCACGTCTTGATTCATTTCAACTGGACATTCAAGTTTTCCAAAGTGAGATTTGTGTGGGAGATAATGAGAAATAAGAAGACAATAGTTATTCCAAAGGGCGAAAGAGATGGGTACAAGAGGTTAGAATGTGTGGCAAACGTCACTGGAGTGTTGTTTATGAAAGGTGTGGAATTTGAGTAATGGCAAGGTTGAAATAGGATAGATGGGCATTTGGGGAAGTGAAACAGAAAAGCACAGAAAGTGGCTTTTTGAACGGTAATGAGAGAGTGGTTGGTAGAACCAGGAGTATGTGCAGGATCATGCTGGAGATTCATTTAACAGCAGTTTTTCAAATAAGCATTCTTTAAAAAGGGCAATGTATTTAACAATCAAATATACTTTAAAATACTTTTCCAGAATCAATACAAAGCTAGTAGATACTCTTTAGAGATGCTTCTTACACACTTCCTACATCATGAGGTGACTTTACTAACTAGGACACTAATGGCATTTATATATCACTAGTACACTTTGTAGATACAGAGGTTTGTAGAAAGGAAAGGTTAAGGTAAGGAAAAAGGGTTAAACAGGTTCTCAGAGCATTTGAGCACTTTAAACCTTCCAATGAAGCCTAGATAAAAACCATTCCCAGCAATAATAGTTAAAAACCAAGTTATCACCTATGAGGGACAGTAGGTATCAAAATCAAATGGACTAGACGAGTCTGCAGGGAGCCAGGACAGCCAAAGTCAATTGGAGCACAGTCTATGGGGCCAAGGCACTTCTTGATAGTACATTCTTGCACAAATTAGAGAGTATGTTGAAGAAAAGTCACAGTAGGGTCACAAACTGCTACACTTGTGAAGGGTAGAGCTGAAATCAACTCTAGCAAAGTAGCTAATGCAAGTCTCAACTGAGAAGAGCAAAACTAAAGACACTGAGGTAACTACGGTTAGAAGAAGAGTGGTCCAGCTGGCTTCTGTCTGGTTGCAGTGATGCAGATCCTGGGTTCCTACGCCTCAGTCTTTGGGACAAGAGGGAGGTCACCTGGAGGGTCTTTTCAGATCAGCAGGACTTTGCGGTTTCATCGCTCGGTAAACAGCACCACCACAGATCTTTGATACTGGTTGGGCTTCCTTCACTCCTTGAGTCCTGCACTCTGGTGAGGGGATTCAAGATCTGGTTGTCCTGCTTCTGGAGGGTCCTGGGGAGACTCCTGGAGCTTCTGGCCAGATCACAGACGTTGCACTCGACTTCGGATTTCCCGACCCATGGCACTAGATTCCTGCAGCAGCAAAGAAGTACAGCCAGTCATGAAAGATGGTCCAGTAGAGTTTGTCTCAGGGTTAGTTGGTCCCACTAAGCCAAGGGAAGAAGTCGTCCCTTTCCGGAGCTTGTCTTGTCGATTAGAAAAAGGATTTTCAGCACAGCAGCAGGGCTTCACAAGGCAATTCAAAGGTCCAGGAGGATGCAGCAAACTTTGTTCATGGTTTCTTCGTCAGGTTGTTCTTCCAAGTGGTCAACTCTGTCTTCAGTCCCAAAACCCTCACCTTTGAAGAAGGTTTCTCCCATTCATGCAAAGCCTAGCTGTCACTCAAACAGCAGCGTGGCTGTTCTAAGGACAGCCAGACAGCCAATCAGGACTGGATGCATTCAGGCATTCCTAAAGACAAAGGACAGGGGAGTTTCGGGAACCTCCCTCGCTTCCTGCCCTTCCAGACACACTGGAGTTAGAGGCAGGTTTCAGTACTGAAGCCCACCAAAGGCAAAACAAACAAAGGGCTCAAAAGCTTGATGTGCAGAGTAAAACCCAAGAAATACCTCACAACTGGAAAATGGCAAAAAAAGAAGACCGGGGCCATTTTGACAAAATGGTCACCCATATGTGCTATATTGCAGCTGAGGATTCAGCCTGTCGTAGAAAAGCACAATGGTAGGAACATTAAACCACTGCCACCAGCCATTTAAAGTAGTGAGGGTAACATTAAAAATGTGACATGAGTAGGTCGGATAAGGTGCTACTAACATATCTCAGATGACTCCACATAAGATGGTGTGTGCTGGACCTACAAATAGAAAAGGTAAGTAAAGTCAGTTTCACTTTACTATTCTTGGAAACAGTAGTTCATACAAGAAAAGGTATTTAAACCTTATGATAAATCTAACAAATGTATCTGTGACCCTGCACTGGAGGTGCTGTGTGTCACCATACAAAAAGTAGATTCATATGGAGTTTGTCAGACTCCAAAAACAAAGGAAACATGTAGTCCAAATCAGGACAAAACACATTAGAGAGTGAGAAAAGGGCTCACTCACTCCAGGGTTAAAATGAAAAAGTCCTAAAGTCCAGCAAACGAGTTGGGGGTCTCTAAGGTTGAAGGGAATTAGCACACAATTGAGAATTCTTCCTAGCAGCTACCAAACACTGCATATAGGCAAGTAACAGTTAACACAATAATTCACACATTAGAAACCAGCAAACAAAATGTAGTCCAAGAGCAAACAATAAATGCAATAATTAGGCTGCTGCAGTAACAACCATTAAACAACAATATATTGGCATCAACCACAAAATGTAGTGGCTGAGCCAGTAGCGGCCAACACATAATAAATAAGCTGGTAGTAGTCAATGAGGAAATTGCTTTGTCCAGAGCTGAAGAGAAATAGAGACATGTATACAAGTTAAATAGGCAGCATGCGCCACGGCTTGTGAAGAGGAATACCTGGGTGAGGGTGGAAGTGCCCATGATGTTCCCTATCCAATACGTTTAACAAATCCAAAACAATTGAGTTTTCCAATCAGTGTTGTTATGCAGTTAGAATAAAGACACCTATTTGGAAAAGCATCATCCTTGCAAGGTTTGCTAAAAGCTTGGGCAAGAGGTTGAGAGAAATAGTAGATGTGTACCAGCAATTAATGACAATTATACATGAAGTATAAATAAAATGTTAAAAGAGGAAAGCAGGCTATAACGCAGATATTTGTGAAATCCTTATATTATTATTATTATTATTATTATTATTATTATTATTATTATTATTATTATTATTATTATTGAGCACAGACTTAGCTTTGGGAAACAATGGATAACTTTACAATCATAGGGGGAAGAACACTGTGAGGGAAGCAGAGGAAAAGGGAGCGGGGAGAAAACAACAGTGGAGGGTGGGCAATCGGCAACAAGGGATCTACAAGAAAAAAGGGGAGGAAACGTTGAGTAGCAGAACACTGAGCCTCATGTAGGGTGGAGAGAGGAGGCTGTGTGGGCCTTAGTGTTAGGAAGGTGCCATTCCTTGAAGAGGAATGTCTACAGCTCTTTCCTGAACTGTAGAAGCAATGGGGTGAGTCTGAGGTTCATGGGGAGGAGGTTCCAGAGTCTTGGGCTGTACACAGAGATGGCCTGTCTTCTGGTTCTTTCCTTCCTGCACAAGTGGAATTCATGTCTACACATGTCCATAATTGAATTTTTCAGTGAGGTAGCTTGGTGACTTCGGGGTGACAGCCTTAAAGATGATGCAACAGGGTTTCAAGATGATACAGGCTTCCAACAAGAGCCAGTGTAGTGCATTGAGCTTTGGGTGAGGTGGTCAAATTTGCAGACTCCATAGATGAGTCATGCTGGTGCATACAGGACACATCACAGGGGTGCCAGTGTAGTCGTAGGAAGGCCTTCCAAAAGGGCCTTCCCACCATCCAGCATGCCACCACCATGCCAATATTATGAGAGTTATTATGCAACTAATATGGGGCCAAATAATGGAACTTAAAACAATCGGTTTGGTACAAAGAAATACTACTTCCCCTATATAACCAGTTATCCTCATTCTTCTCGCTTCAAAAAGAATCTCCTCTGAAACACTGTGGTTTCAGGAAACAGCTATGGGGCTGATTATGTCAGTGGTGCACTAATACAACAAACAAGTAAATAACTTGTATTGCGGCATAGTGAGTCGTCCTAGCACCACTTGTATTAATGGGTGGACCTGGGCATCTTTGAAAGATATTGTAATGGATTGGTCACAATATTTTGTTTCTCTCAGTCTTTGCCATCAGTATGGGGTATCCCTCCATGAGCTGATTGTCTCTTAGTTTCTGAAATATTGCTGAGATCCCTAGAGTGCCGCAAACTATTGAAAACACACAAATAGGTGTTGGGTTGGTAATGCCTTGCTGCATGATGATCGAAGCTTTGCCGCAGCCACATAATTTCAAGAGACCAGAGCAGTCTACATGAGAAAGGTGACACGAGACAGGTGGACATGAGAATGCTAGAAACAAGAACGTGGGAAAAAGAAATGTATCCGGATGAAAATGAACATGAGACTGATGGACACGAGAAATGTGGACACAAGAAAGTTGAACACGAGAAAGATGAAGCAGTGACCGGCGTGTGTAATGGCAACACCTTGCAGTAAAGAAGTACTTTATGTCAGTAAAACCATATTTCGTAGACACACCGGCCGGAAAGTTTAGATGCTGTGCAGCAACCCTCCTAATTACATTTCAAGAAAAAACTCTGACAGAAAAACGTGAAGAACCAAATAATCCAGAGGCAATTTAACCCAAGACTAATATCCATGTCAGGGAAAGGAGATTACTCAGTGAAAGAAGGATCAACCTTGAAAATCAGAAAGGCAATGTTATGGAATAGGTTGGTGAAAAAAAGAACAGGTGTTCCTCTGCAAAAGTCTCAGGAGGATAGCTCAGGGGCAATGTGCGGATCCCCGGGTCTGCGCTTAGAAACCTGTGGGTATTTAGCGTGTTATAAATAACCTTTCATATAATAAAACCAATCCCCTTTTCATTGTTTCTACCATAAATAATGTTGGAGTACAGATTAGCACACATCGAAATTCAAATGTAACATATCACCACACCAATTGCTAAAGCTTCTGAACTACAAACTACTGTTCATGATCAGGTTGTCTCTGTAAATGAAGCCCCTTCACAGGCGGTAGAAAGCAATGCACAGTGCCACCAAACAATCATTGAGACATAACAGTTTCAGGAAAAGAGGAAGACTCTACCGACAGCTACCACAATTGACTCTTCAAATTCTTGTTTGATAATAGATGAAGATCGCACAACTCTTCCTTGAGGTCCTATGTCATCTTTGGCAGATAACAGTAGTGTACTCCAACACCAGAGAGACTCTGCATCCACTTGATCTTTAAAACATTTGAGAATTCATGTAGACCACTGCAAGAGCACAGAAACATCCTTCTCAATAGTGCGGAAAAGTAATGGCTAACCTTAATAAAGAACATTTTCGAAACGTTTTACAGTATATTCCTTTGACAGTGTCAGCAGATTTTTGCATTCTACCCATGTGATGTTGGAATAGTACTTTCTTGTCTATTTAAAACCTTATCTTACTGATGCCATACTGCACAAGAGTGTATTAGACCTTGCTAAAGTTTATTTGGTCAACACACAGTTTTAGCAATTTTGGTGTATATGTTTGCAATACCTATTGCATTTCTGTGGCAGATTACATGCTGTACCAAAAGTCGATGAAACTAATTGATGGTGATATGATCATTACACGTTTCCTCAATTTGTGTATTTGTCAGTACAACCCCCACTTCCAGCTTTTTAATTGCCGAAAAGCACCTGTTAATTTTTTTTTTCAAGACATTAGATTACACATTAGAAGGTGCTCTTTCATACAATCTTGGGCTATTGACATATAAACAATGATGTGCACGCCATACAGGTGTTGTTATGTTTAACTACCTTAAAAGAATCTACAACCACTAGGGCTTATTCCGAGTTTGGAGGTATTTTGGCACTAAATCGACAGAAATATGTCCAGAATCGGTTACCATTACCACCACTTGGTCTGGGAGGTTTACCACAGGATTACAAGTGGGGCAAGGCAGTGTTAGTGTAGTTTTATGGGGTCCGAACTCCATTGAGGAGTTTTGGCAGATGCTGAGGGTAAATCCACCAATTTCCTCCAAAAATTGGTGGAATTGCCACTGATCGATTTGTCTGGATATGTCGCTAAACAACAATATCCACAATTGGATCAGTGAGACGGGATGACACTCTTTTAGTACATATTCACATTTTATTGGCTAAATTTAGCATATATAAAAAGCATTTTTCGCAATATAAAAAATCTGTAAAAAACTTTTCATAGCAACATTCATAGCCACATACAAAACTCATTCATATTTCCACACATAATATCAGCACCGTGACATTTCATTTATCATTGGGTTACTTTAGAAATACAACTTCATTACACATATTACAGAATAGACCCAGTCCCTAAGATTAGGTGTCATGATGTATCTAGCACCAATTTTTTGGGTCAGGTATTTATTGTACAGAAAAAACGTCGACACGTGTTTCGGTCGAAGACCTTCCTCAGGACGTGAGGCAAAGCGAAGGTTCTTCGCCCCAATTCTTAATGTGTAAGGGCCTGTAACCAATCCCCAAGTTCCAAATCGAGGGAAGATGAACGGAATGCAGAATATTAATTCTCCACTGGACTCAGTGCAAGTACTGAACATGTGCCCATGGTACAACTTGAGACCAATCGTCGTAGTTTTGCCACTGTAAATTGCAGCGTAGAAAAACTGTGAGTGAAACATCAAGCGTGGTGCTAGATACATCATGACACCTAATCTTAGGGACTGGGTCTATTCTGTAATATGTGCAATGAAGTTGTATTTCTAAAGTAACCCAATGATAAATGAAATGTCACGTGTGCTGATATTATGTGTGGAAATATGAATGAGTTTTGTATGTGGCTATGAATGTTGCTATGAAAAGTTTTTTACGGATTTTTTATATTGCGAAAAAATGTTTTTTATATATGCTAAATTTAGCCAATAAAATTTGAATATGTACTAAAAGAGTGTCATCCCGTCTCACTGATCCAATCATGGATATTGTTGTTCTATACCTGAAGGATCAGGATTTGAAGTGCAGGTCCACCCCTTTATTTTTCCCTGGATATATCGCTAGAAAGGGGGCTAAAGAGGGCTATCCATGCATTTTATCCACTGTGTTGGCCCAATCATATTCAAATAGCAAATTCTTCATTCTCTGGGGATTCTCTCTTGAGTTCACCAACATAGCTAGTCACTTTACCCAAAAGGAGATTGCAATGATTAAACGTCTTATTCAGCCATCTACATTTCCCTGACTCAAGAGTACATTTCAAATCCCCAAACAAGGAATCTGGGGCTGGACATAAGACTTTACTGACTAGTGACAATATTCTTCATTTTGCGTGTGTTTTCAAAGAAATAAGGCCCAGTTCATAATTAATTGCATGCATAGGAACAGAGTTAGGAACATGCAGGACCCTGCGCCAAACCAGGGCTTCAAGAAGCACAAGCGTCTCCAGTAATAATAATGGATATACTTCGGTCACATACAGTATCTTATGGAAAACTCAATTTCAGGGAATAGCTACTGTGCCTGGAGTCAACCCTCTTTAATTGATTAATTAATGGCAAAATGAGATCCATCAGCCATTCTTTCAGCCTGGTCAGCGATGGGATCACCAAAATTAGAAAAGAAAAGTATGTCAGCGAATTAACTTTGATCACAAATTCAGAACCAATGTGCCAACTAAAGTTCTTTTCCTTTTGGCACTTAGAGCATAGAAGTATTTTGGTCTTACTAGAATTAATCTGGAGACCATGATTGTTCTTATATACCACAACAGCATCCATCAACCCCTGGAGTCCTACCGGAGTACAGTCAAAAATGATACAATCATCTATGTAGGACAACCAGAATGGACTTATGTTGTGTATACCGGGCGTACACTTTTTTATTTTGTTACACGCTATCAACGAATCTTAGGTCAAGGCTTCTAATTTGGTTATTAAAAAACATGAATTGTAAAAAGTTAATGATGCGATAAAAAACCTATGTTCAGTGCCTAACAAACCAGATGCTCATGTTGTTAACATATTTATTGAAGGTGCATTATTATTAAATGAAGAATGCCCTACAAAAGGTCTAATTAATTTTGACAGGGTCTTTACTTTTCTGACTTATGTGTATAATTGTCTTTTTTAACCTATTTTGATGATGAATGAAGAATGGACTTGTCAATTAACCTTGCCCTTTCACATTCTTTTAAAATAAAGTAAACATGCTTTCAATAGTCAAACAGTAAAACAAAATTCTGCTGTTGTTTTGTAATCCTTTACGCAGGTTTTTGCATGTGTATATTCTAACTGAACGCTTCATGTTAAGTGGTGCTTGGCTATTTTGTTTATATTGTGGACACTTCTTGAATTACATTTTGCTGAGGAAAGAAAGCCCTTGGTATGACAATTTCTTTTTTCGTCAACTGTTCTAAATCAAAGTCTGACATCTTTAAACTTTACCATAAATTATTTTGATCTTGGCACTTTCCTGGTTAACCTTTGCTCTTTTACACAACGTACAATGGTAAAATATCAGGCTCATTATATCACATGAATGCCATTTATACATGTTATACGAAAAATACTGCCATGGAGGCAGGCACATAAATTCTCAATAATGATGCTGCCATCCATGTGAGTTAAAAAAAAAGAACTAAAATAGCATGTTACACCATCTCTAGAAATATCAATAAGCCCTAAGGTATGGCAGAGAGTGCTTAACGGCATGCAGTGTGCACATCATACAAATATTAAAAACATAATTTCTTCACGAGTACACATTTTAAACACCTATTGTGTAACAGTTAAATTATTGTTTTTTTTTAATTATTTTGTTGGCTATGTCTACATGTGTTACTACTATATGAAAGCCATGCCATGTTCTTGAATCGAAGGTAACCAGAGGTAGAAGTTTCCAGCCGAAGGTTATCATTTTTTTATGTAAGCCTTTGTTGTCACAAGGTGCTGCATGGTGTTCTTGACAGGAGATGCAGTGACATGACTAGGGACATAAACAAACACAGCTCTCCAACAGCCAGTCTTAATTCCTTTTTCCCAATAAATTGGGCCTCATTACGAGGCAGGCGCTCACGGAATGAAGGGGGCCGGTATGGGACCGGCCCCCTTCATTACGTCAAGCCAATTACGAGGTTCCCTTCGTGGGACCCGGATCAGATGCCTGGTAAAACCAGGCGTCTTTTCCGGGTCCTGCGAGGGGAAGATGGAGGTAACAACGGGACACTCATAATGTGCCTGTTGTTACCTCCATCCCCATTCCCTTTGAGACCTATGGGGGCTCAAATGGGAATGGGGAATGGTTCCTGCAAGGAGGATTTACCGGGTTGTCCTATGTCGGAATGACCCGGTAAGTCCCCATTGCAGGAACCCGGTAAAGGAGCCCGGTTTGGTGGCAGCCATGGAGCTGCTAGCTCCATGGCTACCGCCAAACTCGTAATGAGGGCCATTGTATCTTTCCTGCCAATAGGGGTACAGATTAATGCAACAACCCCTTCACTATATGCTAGGACCTGAATTGCATCCTGTGAAATGCTGGATGGAACGAGGAAGAAGAGTATGGGCCTCATTCCGAGTTTGGAGGTAGCCATGGCGCTATTTGTGCCATGGCTGCCTCCAAACCTGGGTCCGTGTCCGGTCTGGGTGAATGGGGACTTACCGGGACATTCTGACCTCTGCGGACCTGGTAAGTCCCTGTTCAACCAACCATTCCCCATTCCCATTTGAACCCCCATAGAGCTCAATGGGAATGGGGAAGATGTTAATTCCGGGTCTGTAAATTACGGGCCCGTTCTTAGCGCCCTGGTCCCTTAGCGGGAACCGCAAAGGACGTGTGGACAGACCACACGGCCTTTGTGGGTCCCGCTAATGGACCTTGGAATTGGACGGTAAGGGTTTAACGGCACTGGTCTCCTCAATGGTGACAGTTAACCCTTACCGGCCAACTCGGAATGAGACCCTATGTTTTATCTCACTGCACAATGCACGGGATGGTAAAGACAATGATGCAGCAGAAAGATGAAACGAGGACTTGCCCCATGCCCTTGTCCTCCATGTGCCCAACCACATAGCTGGTGGCAGACATGCAAGGAGGCAGGAACCTGTGGAATGCTGCTAGCCTTCACCTGTTAAGATGGTCGCTGATTTTCCCCCTTTGATAAGAGGTGGGAAAACAAAGGTGAAGCAGCTGAAGGACAGTGTCAAACTGGTTTCCCAATTTACATTGCCATCTTTTACCATAAGCCAAATTATGCGTTGTTCTGCTCTTCTTGCCTCCTCCTCCCCTTCTCTGTGAGGGCATCTGAGCTGGGCCTTGGCATAAAAGGCTGTTAGATGCATGCTGAGGAACTGCCTCATTTGAACCCAGACATAGGGCCTCATTATAAGTTTGCCGGTCCAGTAACAATGATACAGGTAAGCTTGCCGGTACCGTTGTTACCGGACCAGCAAACATGAGGTCTGCTGGCGGGTGCTTTCCTGCCAGTCAGGTCTGAAGTGGCAGGCAAACCGGCACCCGCGAGCAGAGAATGTTGGATGCACCGGCACCATTCTGAAAGGTGCCGGTGCATCAGACCTCCCCATTCCCATTCAGCCCTATCGGGCTTAAACGGGAATGGGGAGCATTTTTTTCCAGCGCCCGCCAATGGGCAATTATGCAGCAGGACCTTAATGACCCGGTAATTGCCCATTTGCGGGTCCCAGCAAGAAAATTATACTGGCAGCAGCCGTGCCTGTTACAACGGCACAGCTAACACCGGTATTGTAATGAGCCCCATACACTCTGCCCCCAGTGCAGCCTGATATGCCCAGGTTCCATATTTCTTCTCCCCAAGATATTCATGTAATGGCTAAAGTGGATATGCAATCTCTTTCCCTGAAAGATAAAGAATTGTCAATGTGTAGGTCTGAACTTTGAGTCTATATTTCACCAAAGGGATCAGAATTATATCACATAAAGAGTAAAGCGTGCGCTGCCTACATTGCCACTGAGAGCACAGAGGTGGAACATATCCTGGAACTGAAAGCTAGGCATCTGTAGTATTACGCTGTCTCTGGCCCAACTCTCTTCCACATTTCTTCACTCACTGTGCTGTCATCCTGACCAGCATTTCAGGGGGCTGGGAGAAGAAGTGGCAGGGGACTACAGGCAACATGAAACGTCCTTATTCCCACCCTCAGACTAGACACGAAAATCTAGAATCTCCCCACCTTGTCCGTCTGTATTGTGTACGTCCCACTTCATGCACCTTGGAAAAGCATGACTGACGTCCTAATACACTCCCACCCATTTTCTCTGATGCTCTGATGCACCCTTCTGTCCCTCTTACATCCCAAAATTGAACTTAATATATGGTGAACTGAAACCTCAACATATTCCTTTTTTCTGGCCCAATCCCTGTTCTCCAAACCAATGCATTACATACCTGTTATTCTGCCATCGTGCACTTGTCACATGAGCATAGCTCAGGGGCAAAATGCTCGCCTTGGAAGCAAGACGACACGGAGCACCACAGATTCAATCACTGGGTCCGCGCTTAGAAACCTCTGGGTATTAAGCACGTTATAAATAACCTATTATATCATTTCCCAAGCTCCTACATGTTAAGGTATGACTCCCCCCCAATGGAAAAGCAAAATGATAAGCTGGCCTCCTGCCATACTCCTCTACTCCATCTTCTTCAGTCAGCCCCATTCTCTCACAGAGCGACCCCTGTAGGAAGAAGTAGCTTATCTCTTCCACTTTGCTAATCTTATTGTTTTATTCTGGACCTTCAGCTATGCGCCATCAGAAATAATACTCTAATTTTTATAATTTCGATGTATTCCCTTACAGAGGCATATAAAGACTGCAACACATTTTTGCAATTATGCACTTTACACAAGGCTTCTCATCAGAAGGAAAAAGTCGATCTTGTTACCTTACTTGCTGTGCACGGACACCAACACACATGAACCAGCTATTTTAAGGTAAACATGCACATTAACATTTACTTTGGCATGGCATAACATATGCGATTTGTTTGTTTCCTGCATTCATTGGTTACTGTAACATATATAAACAACATTTGGTCAACTATAGGATGACTCGTTATATTTGAACCCTCTGCAATAAATGGAAAATCTTCCACACACAACATTTAGATCCTGCTTTTTATTTTCCTTTTGGTATCTGCCAATTATTCTGCAGAAAGTATTCTATTTATACATTTTTTATACTCACTGTCCAAATTATGTCTTGCCTCCCTGTACTTGGATGGGCAGTCTTGACTTGTGCTTTTTGTTCCCCCATGCTCACAGTCAGCAAGTTCCTTTCCTGAAAATCGGTAGGCGTCAGTTTGTCCTTGCCAGACCAAACACCTGATTCGAACCTCAAATCTTTCCCAGTCACAGCTGTCAGCAAGCTTCAACTTCCAGTCCACAACTACCACAACTTCCTCCTTTCTTATTCTATTTCAACTCACTCCATTCATCTACACCCCTCTGTACATTTTCTTTAAATTTCCCCAACTTCTTCATGTAATGTCCCCTCTCAACATATCACGTTCCAACATGTGTAATTTTCCAATTTCTACCTCGACCCATGGTCAACTTTAACAAGAATCCGTTTGGCACAATCTCATACTGCTCGCAAAATACTGTGAGCCTCATTACACGGTAGGCGGTAAGGGTTAAATCCTTACCGCCTTACTACGGGGTCCCTTTGCGGGTTGGGGATTTTAACGCCTGCTTTTTGCAGGAGTTAAAAACCAACCCGCAAAGGGACCCAGGGAGCTAATTACGGTACTGCAATTTGCAGTGCCGTAATTAGCGCCTTCCCCATTCCCATTATGCCCTATGGGGCAAAAATGGGAATGGGGAAGGGCAATGGTGGAAGGGGGAATTACCGCCCCTCCAACCTTGGAATGGGGCGGTAATTCCCCTTTCCACCAAGGTGGTGCCGGTATTTTACCGGCATGGACCAAGGTGCTAATAGCACCTTGGTCCACCGCCGTCCGTGTAATGTGCTAATTGCGCCATGGTCCACCGCCGTCCGTGTAATGAGGCCCTAAGAGCTCAGAAAGCAGAGAGCTGAGTAGATAGGATTAAAACAGAAGAGGGAGGTCTGGTACTCTCCCCAGAAGTAATAGCCGACCAATTTGCGGATTATTAAGCCAAGCTCTACACCTCAGAAGGGGGCAGAGAGGGAGTTGAGATGGGGGAATACCTACAGAAAGCAGGGCTAATGCACCTCACGACAGAAGAGTGCACCTTCCTGGAATCCTTAATTACCCCTCAGGAATTTGAAGCAGCAATCAAACGCCTCCCTCCTGTTGGGGCACCAGGAGAGGATGGATACACTATGGGCTTCTGCAAACATTTCACCAAAACCCTGTCTCCCCACCTAGCCAAATTGTTTAACTATATCCGTAACTCTGGACATGCTCGTCCTTCCTTCTCACTAGCACAAATAGTGGAGATCCCGAAAGCAGGAAGAGATCCTACCTCATGTAAATCATATCGGCTAATCTCACTTTTAAACACACATGCCAAGATTTATGCGAGAGTGTTGGCCACTCGACTGGAGGACCTAATGCCTCGCCTGATTCACCCTGACCAGGTGGGCTTCATCAAAGGGAGACAAGGGTTGGATGCTATGAGAAAAACGTTAGACTTTATGGATCACTCCAGAAGAATCGCAGGAGATCACATACCCCTGAGTATCGACTCAGAGAAGGCCTTCGACCGGGTTGAGTGGGATTTCCTCCTACTCTGGAGAGGATGGGATCAGGAAGCGCTTTCTTTGGGGATACAGGCAATCTATAGCAACCCCACAGCTAGAGTGGCCGTGAATAACACACTCTCAGGGGAATTCAACCTATCCAGAGGAACCAGACAGGGGTGTCCCCTATCCCTGCTTCTCTATGCTCTATCATTTGAACGTCTGGCCAACACAATAAGAAACAATCCGTCCATCAAGGGAGTAAATATTGGGGACACGGAATGTCAATTAGCCCTGTTTGCTGATGACATCGTGATTTACATCTCTGACTCTAACACGTCAATTCCCCCTCTTACAGCCACAATGAAAGAATTTGGTGAATTGGCAGAACATAGAGAAGTCATCTCTCTTCACTTACGCAGCCCGGAGGAGACCCAGAGAAGAAAACTGGCTAGCTGGGAATATACCCGAGACACAAAAGAAACTGAAATATCTGGGGATTAAAATCACAAAAAATTCCGAAGACCTCTACAAAGCCAACTTGCCCCCGCTGCTACGTGAAGTGAGAAAATACCTAGAAAGGTGGAACAAACTTACAGTGTCCTGGTTGAGACGTCTGAATGCGATAAAAATTGGTGATACTGCCCAAAATCCAATATCACCATCACATGCTTCCTATCTCGCTCTCCAAGGCGCAATTTGGGGAATTGCGAGATATATTCTTGAAATTCCTCTGGCAGGGGAAAAAGCAGTGCATTGCCTACGACACCCTTATCCAGACAAAGGAAAAAGGAGGAGTAGGACTGTCAGACCACTATAAGTATTATAGAAAGGCGCAATACCGTGCCCTCACCCCACACTTGAGAGGCGACAAGCAGAAGCAGTAGGTGGCCATTCTTAGGCCAGTAACCCTCAGAGAATGACTATGGGCCCCAGTAAAAGCTTTCCCCAAGAACGTCCTGAACCATGTTGCAATGGGGCCCATCAAGAAGATTTGGTGGAATGAAAGAGAAATGAGAGGTCTAACAACCTGGCTCTCCCCAATGAGCTGTATTTGTACCCCCCTCCCCCAAGTCAGAAATAAAATTCAAGACCCGAGCAGATAGCAGGGGTGGTTTGAAGGAGGTCTCAAAAGGGTAGGCATCGGTACCCTTACCGGTGCCGGTAATTCCTTACCTCCATCCTCGGAATGAACCCCTAAGTCTCAAGAGGGGTGAGGGTGACTGAAAGACCTCAATGAGCACACAAAGCAAGAACACTTACAAATTACTCCAGATAGGTGTTGTTAGGGAGAATTCTCTGTTTAGGCTGAATTTCCTAACCTAGTGAGTCCCCCAGGGACTCTTTTCCCCCCACTCTTGGACATGAATGTGTGTAATTCATTTGAATGTCAATGTATTCTATGGGCTATGGGGTCTTTTACTCCATTGGGTCTCATATGTTTTGCTATGTGTGTTACACCGCACCCTACGTGCCATAGCACTGGGGCGTCCTAGCGGACCTCCACCATAGACTCCATACCCCGGGAATGACTACTGTCTCCCCGGGCATGTAAAGTCACCATTGGCTTTACTAGACCTAAATTTACTAACAGAACTAGTACAAACCATCTTATTGTGGACGTACTAGTAGGGGTAATTCGATTACTCCTGGATCTGTTACTCGAGGGGGCACTGTCCCGTCCCCCCTCGTCGAGTTTTGGCTGGTGGCAGTGGAAACTACTTGTTATGTTCGACCCCGAACATAACCCTATGGGATTCGTCCCATTGTTGGAGATTGACCCTTTTTTCTCGTTAATCTCTAACGTACCACCGGTCTACTTATCTTAGATAAGTTTATCGGATGGTATTTTCTGCCAGAACTTGGTTTGTAAAATGGCGTCTGTGTTCATCTCTGTGACTCCTAAACCAAAGGTCGAGCCCTTTGTTCCACTTTTTGCGGGCTCTGTACAGAGACCCTCCAAAGTGGTGCCATTCTGTCTGGGTTACCACAGGGGTGTGGGAGGGGGTTTAGGCACCCTGGACCGAGTTGCCTTGCCAGCTCCGGTCGCACTCTGGAGTGATTGGCCCAAGTGGTGAGCCTTCCCGCTCCCCGCTTAGCATGTGTTGATTGACAGCTAGGATGAATGAATGGGGGTTTTCTGCATAAAAGCAGGGCTTTTGGGACTGGATCTTCAGAAGTCGCCACAGGACCTAAGAATCCGACGAGGGTAACGCTGAGCCGACCTGCACGACGCCACCTCCGGTGGAGCCCTGTGGAACCGACTCACCACTTCCCGACGACAGAGGAGATCTCCCTGCTGGAGAGTCTCTTCCCCTGGCTGGTGGGAACAACCAGTCCCCTTTGCTTTTTATTCGCCTCAGGACGCAGTGGTCGAATTGCCCGTGCAGAGCTCCTCGGCAACCGGATAGCCCCTACCCCTGTATCGCGACCAAAAGGTGGTGCCTTGTGACGGAGTACTCCGCGGCTGGTCTCTTCCCTGGTGGTGCACCGGACTTCACTTTTCTTCGACGACGAGATCATCTCTACTCTTGGCAAAGACCCGATGTGCATCCACCACCAGGAACAACTGCCCCCGTCGGAGCTGCCCTCCACAACAAGGTACCGTGTCCGCCTGGCTTCCCTTTCGATCGGTTCGAGTGAGGTGTCTTAATCCTCTCCGTTCCGTTGGGTCGACTCCAAGCTTTTCTCATTTATTGTTCTGAACTGGTTCAATCTTCCAATAACAATTTGCTACAAAGACTTGAATGCATCTCCACTAGAGACTTATTGGGACATATCGCCTTGCCTTTCTCCGAGTGGGCCTGGCCTCTAAACCTAATGATCTATTGTGATTCTTGCCTTCCTGCCTTGCATTTTATCCGCGAAGGATTGAACTGTGTTGATTTCATAACCTGTCTATCTTTTTCTCCCCCGTCCTAACTAATGTTCGAGTGTCATCTAGGTTGAGGTATACACCTCTGTCTGAAAATAAGTGGTACCAGTAGAACCTAGACGTGTCGAAATATTGCTAGGGGGATTGATTGTTTTCTTCTTCGTAGAGTAATTGTGTTTGATTTGGTTGCCGTGATAGTGCCATAGTGTTTTGCATAGATGTTTTGTTATAAATAAATACCTTAATATCGTTACACTAAGCCTTGTTGCGTGTTTGCTTGTCTTGCTGTGAAGAATTGCCCTATTTTGTATACTCCACATACTGCTCAACTCTTCTTGAGGGAAGTCTGACTGCTCAGCCACAGCTACCAAGTGAATCTGTGTGGTACAGACTGCTACCAAGTGGGTTCACCGCCAAACGCCTGTAGTCCTAAATCTTTTGCAGTGGTCCCAGAGGGAACTGCACAGGTTTCCGCCTAACACTGGTGTACAGCGGTGGGATTTGTATCGAGTATACAGTTTAGAGTGCTTTTCGACACTGTAGGATAACTAACCACAAAACTTTGCACAAAAAGCAACTTTCAAAAAACATGTCTACGATGGAAACTTACAGTCAAGAGTCCTTGTCAGGTGAAAATACTGAGAGTCTGCGAGCTCTCTGTAGGCAAGAGAATCTTCCTGTAAGAGGCAAGAAGTTAGAACTGATAGAGAGATTGCTGGCGAACCAAAGTCTGGGTACTGGTTCAGAGGAACCAATCTCTCCAGCGACTGTAGATAACAGTGATGGTGTTGATCTTAATCGTAATTTTGATGATAGCGATGAAGAGGCTGACAAGGACGGAGAGGCTAACGAAACTGTCTCCCCTGCTCCTCTACCTGCCTTACCAGCTGTGCCTACGGGGCCCATACCAGGTCCCACAAGTAACCCTGCTTATTTTGAACTTGAAAAAATGAAGCTCGAACTAGAATATAAACGGTGCTTGGCTCAATCTGAACGAAACCAAGAGCTCGAGTTCAGACAAATGAATGCCCAGGCTGAGCAAAAGCAAGCTGAGTTGAGACTCAGAGAAATAGAACTTAATCACGAGTTAGAGATGAAAAAGTTGTCTATGGAAAATGCTTCTCTCTCCTCTGGTTCCTCTAGGAGCTCCAGTCCCAAAAGACCCCGGATGCTGAAGGAATTAGTGGGTATGTATGAACCGAGATTGGATGTGTTGGATTGGTTGAAACTGTTTGAAACAATCATGGGCTCCAGGAGATCACCGGGAATGCTTTGCTTCCCTGGTTGTTCTCTAGGCTCCCTCCTGTTGCGACTGATGTGGTAATGGAGTTGGGGGAGGCGGATAAGACGGATTACGAAAGTTTGAAACTAGCTTTAATAGCTAGATTTGGGAAGACCCCTTCCCAGTATTTTAAGAGGTTTAGAACCCTCAAAAAGCATGATGGTACCCCTTGGGCTACCTGGGTGAGTGAAGGGTTGAAAAACTTAGAGGAATAGATTAAGGGTTACAAAGTGAACACTTATGAGGGTATGAGGAATCTTTTTATGTTGGAGTCTATTTATGATGCCTGTTCTCCTGAGCTCAGACAGCACTTGGCTGATTCAAAGGAGTTGGATTCCAGGGAGCTAGCTAAAGCTGCTGACTTGTGGGTTGCCAACAGGGCTACTCATAAGGATTCTGGGGCAACTCAGAAAAAGGATGAGGGAAGACAGCCTAAAAAAGACTCAAAAGAGAATTCTAATAACTCACATTCCAAAGAGGGCCCCAAACAAAACCAGAAGGGTAAGCCACAGGGAAAACCACAGCAGAATAGTGTGTCTTCTGGTGCCAAACCGGAAGGAGGTCAGAACAAGCCACCATTCCAGAAAGCATTCGGTAAATGCGTTGTTTGTGGCTCGACTGACCACGTGCAAGGAGATCCCAGATGTAAGGGTAAACCTTCAGGGGTCCAGCTTGTCTCCTTAGCCTTCGCTCCAGAGGAGGAAGTCCAAATGGCAAGTGGAAACTTTCTACTGCTGGCTGACGAACCCATTGGATTCTCAGCCAGCGTGTCTTTAGTATCTCTGGGGTTGTGGGAACAACAGAATTTAGATGTCTATAATTCTATCCCCGATAATACTAAAGAGTATTATAAGGACAGTGTCCAGGTGAATGGTCAGGAGACTCCTGCCATTAGGGACACTGGGGCCAGCATAACTGTGGTGGATAAATCGTTTTTTCAGGCTGAGGATGTTGCTAAGGCACCCAAACGCCTCACCAAGTTAGCTGGAGGGCCTGTGCAGATGCTTCCCCAATTACCAGTTCTCATCCAGTGTAACGACATGACTGTGAAGATACCTGTCAGCATACAGAGTGAGGTACCAGGACGCGTACTGTTGGGTAACGATTTGAAAACTCTCGGAGTTGTATCACATACTCCCAGACCTCCTAGTAAACGGTTACAGGAGCTAACCAGACCTGCAAGAGAGAGGACCATGCGCGGAACTCTCCAGGCGATGATGAAGAAAGATATCACTCCTGCTCCCCTGGAATTGTCGTCCGCTGTCTCCAAGAAATCAGAAGCGAAAGGGAAACCTAAGACTTCTATCCCGAAACCAGCAGCCAGCATTCCAGTGAAGCCAACATGGACTTCCCCGTGGTTGTCCAAAGTTACACCCGTAACTCCACGTCCAGCCGAGGCTGAGAGGGAGGTACAACCCTGTGTGGTAGAATTAGACTCTGAGGAAGAGCTAATGGAAGGCCAGGAACTCATTGGAGATCTGGATCCTGTTGACCATCCTGAGCTGCAGTCTTTACTGGCAGAAGGTGGACCCAGCAGGGCAGACTTCAGTAAGGGACAGAGAGAATGTCCAACTCTGGAAGGTCTTCGCCACCAGGCAGAAGCTCAGGCTGAAGGGCAAGAGCCTGGGAAATACAGGTTGCACTGGGAAGATGGCCTCTTCTACAGTGAACCGACCGAGTCTGCACCTGGAGACTACAAACGATTTGTAGTACCCCAAGGGAACAGACCACAGTTCTTGCAGTTAGCCCACGATATTCCTTTGGCTGGTCACTTGAGTTTCAAGAAGACTAAGGAAAGGCTCTCTCTCCATTTCTATTGGCCAAAGATGGGGTCCGAAGTAGATAAACACTGCAGGAGCTGCCACACCTGCCAGACCTCTGGTAAGGTTAGCTCCAAGAATGTGGCACCGTTAGTGCCTCTCCCAGTTGTGGGAGTCCCATTTGAGAGAGTAGGGATTGACATCGTTGGTCCCCTTGATCCTCCAATCTCCTCAGGCAACAGGTTTATACTTGTTGTAGTAGACCATGCTACTAGGTATCCTGAGGCAATTCCTATGAGGACTGTTA
This sequence comes from Ambystoma mexicanum, assembly GCF_040938575.1. NCBI lineage: Eukaryota > Metazoa > Chordata > Amphibia > Caudata > Ambystomatidae > Ambystoma > Ambystoma mexicanum. The sequence goes on from NC_090932.1 coordinate 1,209,543,052, forward strand.
CAGCTCCGGCTGTGGCGAAGGCCCTCCTTGGTATTTTTACTAGGGTCGGGTTTCCTAAGGAAGTAATCTCTGACAGGGGGTCAAACTTTATGTCCCACTACATGAAAGCCATGTGGAAAACCTGTGGAGTTACTTACAAGTTCTCAACAGCTTACCACCCACAAACCAATGGGTTGGTAGAACGGTTCAACCGAACCATGAAGAGCATGATAGGTGCTTTAGAGGAACCCCTTAAGCGTAAGTGGGATCTTCTACTGCCATGCCTTCTCTTTGCTTTTAGAGAAGTCCCTCAGGAGGGCGTAGGTTACTCGCCCTTCGAACTACTCTATGGTCATCCCGTCAGAGGTCCATTGGCCCTGATTAAAGAGGGGTTGGAGAGTGCTCCTTCCCCCAAGCCAGTCAGAGTGACTGACTACGTGATAGGTCTCCCGAGGAGAATGTCACACATGACGGAAGCAAGCGATAACTTGAAAGCTGGACAAGCATTGGTCAAGCACTGGCACGATCAAAAGGCTAACATGGTTGAGTTCGCTCAAGACCAGCTTGTTCTCGTTATGATCCCAACAAGGCAGAGGGCCTTGCAAGATAAGTGGATGGGACCCTTCCGAGTTGTGGGTAAACTCGGGGAGGTTAACTATCTGGTGGACTTGGGCAATCCCAAGGAGGCTCCGACAGTCTTTCACACCAACCGACTTAAAGCGTATGTCTCACGACCTGATGTAGGAGCGTTGCTTCTAGCATCATCCAAGGAAGACGAAGAGAGTGAAGCTCTTCCGGATCTCCTCAGAGGCTTGCCTTTATACGAAAAAATTGAAGGAGTAAATCTCTCCTCCAATCTGACACCCGAGCAACAAGACGAGTACAAATTAGTTTAGTTTAGTTTATTCATTTGTATTGCGCACCAGACCCGAGGGTATGAGGGCGCATGAGCAGCAAGGTGATTCAAAGCTTGGTTACAGGTTGCTTATACTTTACATTACATAATTATACTTTACATTACATAATTACAGTGTGACGATGAAGGAACATGTGTACAGTTTGGCAGGAGAGAATGCAGTGGATGTATTTAAAGAATTACAAATATATACAAGTTTAGTATTACAAATTTACAGATTCTCTTAAAGCATGCAACGCGGAGAGCAGCCGTGTGGTGTTAGAGGTGTTAGTGGTTCGTGTTCTTTAACCAATGGATGTAGTTGCGTCTAAAAAGTGAGTAAGGTTGGGGAGTTCTGAGCGATGGTGGTAGGGAGTTCCAGTGTTGGGGTGCTTTCACCTGGAAGCTGTTGCAACCCATTTTAGTGCGTTTAAACCTGGGGACGGTGAGCAGATTAGCATTGGAGGTTCTGGTGGGTCTGATGGGGCTGTGTTTGCATATTCTGTCTGCCAGATAGCGTGGGGCAGCATTATTCAGGCATTTGTGGGTGAGCGATGCTACTTTAAGCAGGATTTTGTCTGTGGTGCTGAGCCAGTTATGGGCTTTCCTGATATTGGAAATGTGTTCCCTCCTGGGAATATTGAGTGCTGCCATAAGGGCGTTGTTTTGTAGCGTCTGAATTTTGTTGGTGATTTGTTTGGTGGCTCCTATGTAGAGGGCGTTACAATAGTCCAGTTTGGATAATACCAATGCTCTAGCTAGTGTAGTGCAGCTGTGGGTGGAGAGGAAGGGTTTGGCTGCTCTTATGAGCTTACATGTGTAGGCCGTAGAGAATGCCATCGAGCTAACCTGTTTGTGGAAGGTTAGGGAGGAGTCGAGGTATATTCCTAGGGTTTTTACTTCTTTCGAAACCTTGATTAGGTTCCCATCTATGATGAAGTTGGCATAATTGTGGTCGAGTTTGGTTAGGTTGGACGTAGAACCAAGGATGATGAGTTCAGTTTTGTCATCATTCAGGCATAGACTGTGCGAAGCCATCCATGCCTGGATGATGAGATACACCCTGTTCACCAAGGCCAAATCCTGGTTGTAATCTCCCGTCAACGGGATGAGGATCTGTGTATCATCGGCGTAGTTAGTGTAGGTGATACCCAGGCCATCTAGATCATCAAACAGGGGCTTTGTGAACACGTTGTACAGAGTGGGGGAGACGCACGAGCCCTGTGGGACTCCACATGTAATGGGGATGGGTTCGGCGGCGGCAGAGGAGGAGAAGACTCGCATGGATCTGTTGTTGAGGAATGACTCAATCCAACTGATGGCTTCTTGTGAAAAGTGGGCAGCTGAGTCTAAATGATTACATAGGATTTTATGGTCAACTAGGTCAAACGCCGCAGAGAGGTCTAGCAGGAGTAGTAATGCAGTTTTCCCGTTATCTCTAAGGTCGTCTATTTGGCCTTTCAGATCTATCAGGGCTGTTTCAGTTCCATGTTGGGGTCTGAAGCCGGATTGTCTTATTCCTAGAAGGTGGTTTGTTTCAAGATACTTTTGAATTTGTTGGTATGCTGTCTTGTCTAGTATCTTGAGCAGGAATGGGACGGTGGTAATCGGTCTGTAGTTGGTTGGGATGGAAGAGTCAAGGGAGGGTTTTTTGAGGAGAGGGAGGACCCAGGACTCTTTAAGGTTACTGGGGACTGTTCCTGAGGAAAAAGAGGCATTGATGAGTCTGGTGATGAATGGCGAGAGGTCTTGTGCCGCATCTTTAATGATTTGTGGGGGGCAGAGGTCACCTTTGCAGTTGGAGGGTTTAAGGCCAAGAATTATTTTTTCTACTTCGAGGGAAGAGACTTTGGAAAAGCTGAAGCGAGCAGTGTTAGGTGTGTGGTGTGAGGGTGGAGGGCTCGAGTGGGCGTTGATGGGGTTGGTAAGATTGGTGAGGGAGTCTTTCTTATTTTTAATTTTTGTTTGAAGGCCAGTGACTTTGTTGTTTAGTGCATTTTGGACACTGGTGCACCATTGTTTGTTTTTAACGCATGTATCTGGGATTGTTACCGGGGGTTTCCAATTCTTTCAGGATAGTAAATAATTCTCTGGAGCTGGAGTTGGATTGGGAGATTCTCTGGTTATAGGATTCTTGTTTGGCCGCTATGATTTCTTTTTTATAGTTGCCCGTTATTTTGTTAAGCAATAGTTTGTTGTGGTCAGTCGGAGATTGTCTCCAGACTTGTTCCAGTTTACTCTTTTCCAATCTAAGGGTTTTAAGATGGCTGGAGAACCATTGGTTGAGGTGCTTTTTTGGTTTGGATTTTCTAAGTTTCAATGGTGCAATGGCGTCTAAGGCTATGCGCATGGTGTTGTTATAGCCTTCTACGAGGTCATAGGGATTAGAGTCTTGGAGTTGGCTTAGTGTAGGAAGAATGAGTGGGATCAGTTTTTCTACTGTGATATTTTTTTTGCTTCTCGTGTGGATGGCTGGGGCTAGTGCCATGTTGGTTGTAGGGCTTGAGGCCTCAAGTGAGAAGGAGAGGAGGTGGTGGTCGGTCCAGGATTGGGGAGTGTTGTTAGTGATCGATACGGCACAGTTATAGTCTGCTATCCAATCAAGGGTTCTCCCTTTGTTATGGGTGGGGCTGGTTACTTTTTGTGTGAAGCCTAGTTCAGACAGGGTGTTACTGATGAGAGTGGCTTGATTGTCTTTGGGGTCTTTGTAGCCTAAATTGAAGTCTCCTAAGAGAAGGCATTGTGAGGAGTTTTTTAGGTTGTCGTTAAGGATGGCATTGAGGTCTTCCTCGAAAGATCCCGGGGGTCCGGGCGGTCTGTATAGTAAGTGAATGGATATTGTTTGGGAGTTAGCGATGGGTAGTTTGGCTGTAAGTGATTCACATGATGGGTGGTGTGTGGCGGAGTTGAGTCTGATGTTAAGGTGGGTCTTGGCAATGATGGCCAAACCACCGCCTTTAGCTTCAGTTCTGTCCGCTCGGATGATGGTGTAGTCAGTGGGGATGGCTAGCGAAAGGGCTGGGCCTGCGGCTGCATGAAGCCAGGACTCTGTTATGGCTAGGAAGTCTAGATCTTCAGCTAAAATGAGATCAGCGATGTCCGTGGCATGGGCAATCATGGAGCGTGCGTTGATGAGGGCACCTTTTATAGGTAGGGTTTTGGCTTTGGCAGGGGTGGGGGTGGTAGCTGTGCTGAGCGCTCTATTGTTGGTTGTAGTGGAGTTGACGGGTTTAGGTTCGGGTTTTTTTGGCGTAAGGTTAGCGCAGGAGCTAATGGATGTTCGGTGTGTGAGTATGGATTGTGTGGAGTCCCTGGCTCTAGGCTCGTGTATTTTGGGAAGTCTGGATGGTAATCTGGTCAGCCTGTCCGAAAGGCATGGGGGAGCGAGTAGGGTAAGCATGATTGTGGTGCTGGGCTCTGTGAGGGTGGGTGATGCGGTGCCGAGGCTGGTCAAGTTAAGGGGTGAGCTGGGCAGGCATGCGGAATTGGTGATGTGGAGAATGGTTCTCAGTAGTATAGAGTAAAGGCCCGGGAGGAACATTGTGTGAGGGGGGTAAGGTGCAGTGTGTGTCCTGTCTAGGGTCGAAATCTAGCAGTGGACAGTGCGGCCTGCTTGGAGTAGCCGAATACTACCTAATCCATGTAGTGCAAGGTTGCAGATTGGCATCTGACTCAGGTACATGTAAGCAAAGTGGTCATAGTAAGCGTTTGTCAATTAGCACAGCATTAGGTTTAGAATTGCGCCAGTGTACCAATTAACATCTTGGATCAGAGTAGCATGTATTCGGAATAGCGCCTGGAATGGGAATAGCACCTAGGTTCAGAGTAACACTTAGTTCAAGATAACACCTAGAATCAGAATAACCCCTAACTTCAGAATAGCACTTAGAGCAGATTAAGCACAACATTGAGTTTAGTGGCTATAAAAGTATGTTGAGCGGGGACACATTGGGCTGCAGGTCAACAGATCTAGAGGCAATTGGTGAGCAGATCAGCAGAACACAGCAGATTGTCACAATGCGGTTAAAAATGGCAACTAGAATTGCATAGGGTAGCCGAGCAGCAGTGAGGCACAGTGCAGTTATATGTTACAGGGATGACTAGCGACACAATAGTCTAAATACGACTGAGCACCTATGTACTGGAAATGGCAGCAACTTTGGGCACAGATACAGCATGTAATAAAGCCTGAGTGCACGAGAGTGGCAATAAGTAGCTTGTGGTAACAAGGCCTTTTCCAGAGTCTAGGCAGTTCAATTTAAAAGCGAAGTGGCGTTTACCGTTGAGGTTGGTCTGGAATCCGGCAGGGGGTCCGGGCGAACGGCGAGGAAGGCTGGGACAGGTGAAGACAGGTATTGGCCTTATTATCCTGGGCCTTGCTGGGAGTGGGCCGGCTTCGCCTACCGGCTGGCGATAGGCTGCTTAAGGTGGCTCAATGGCCAATCGGATGCGAGGACAGTCGGATGTGCTGAGTTAGGCACTGGGGTTCCTTGAGACATGGCGGGCGGCCATCTTGGAAGTGTAAAAACCTCGTGGTGGCTAATGGTGGAAGGGGCAAACACAGCAGCTGTTGGCATCAAGTTTAAAACATGCAGGCTGTGTAGATATTCTTGCAGGTCGGCGGATCACTGGTGCAATTAGCAGCGAGAAAAAACGAATCTCGCACGGAATAATGATTCTTACCCGAATTCGAGGGCAATTCAGGATGGATCCAGGAAAGGGAGACCACTGCTCCTGCAGGGTCCGGGGGAGCTCCTGCTCCTCTGGTGAAGGAGGGGGTCTGCTCCAAATCTATGTTGAATCAGTTTGCCTCTCTGTTCTCGCTTTCACCAGGCTTCACCCCTTCGAGCCAGCACGACATACTCACTGGTGACTGTCTGCCAGTCAAAAGTAGAGGATACCGCATGTCAGAAAACATACAAACCCACATCAAAGGTGAGGTCAGCAAGATGCTCGATCTCGGGGTAATAGAGCCCTCTACTAGTCCATGGTCTAGCCCAGTTGTGTTGGTACCAAAGGCCGGATCTAAAGAACTTAGATTCTGCGTGGATTATAGAGCTCTTAATGCAGTCACCAAGACTGATGCCCACCCTTTGCTAAGAACAGATGAGTTGGTGGATAAACTTGGCGCCGCCAAGTTCCTCAGCACATTTGACTTGACGTCAGGCTATTGGCAAATAGCCCTGACAGACCATGCCAAGGAGAAAACTGAATTTTCTACCCCCGTTGGCTTATACCAGTTTAAGGTAATGTCTTTCGGATTGAAGAATGCACCTGCTACGTTTCAACGGATGGTAAACCAGGTTCTGAATGGGATGGAGGACTTCTGCATGGCATACTTGGATGACATCGCAGTGTTCAGCAATTCCTGGGAAGAACATGTAAACCACCTGAGAGATGTTTTGCAGGCTCTTTGACGAGCCAATCTGACCATAAAGGCGAGCAAATGCCAAATTGGACAGAGTAAGGAAGTCTATCTTGGGCATGAGGTAGGCGGTGGAGAAATAAGGCCTTTGCTCAGTAAAATTGAAGCTGTGCAAAATTGGACAACACAGACTACTCAAACCCAGGTGAGAGCCTTCCTAGGCCTCACTGGGTATTACATGAATTTCATAGAGAACTATGGGACCATAGCTTCTCCACTGAATGTCATCTCCTCGCCCAAATTTCCTAAAAAGGTTAAATGGAACGAGGAGTGCAATCAGGCTTTTGAAAACCTGAAAAAGGCTCTTTGCCAAGCCCCAGTACTCAGAGCTCCTGATTACCGCCAACACTTCATTGTGCAGACAGATGCCTTATATGTAGGAATAGGTGCCATACTCAGTCAACTGGATGGGAAAGGTAGGGAGCACCCCATTGGCTTCATCAGCCGCAAGCTGAAGGATCCTGAAACAAGGTGGGCAACAATCGAAAGAGAGTGCTTTGCTATCGTGTGGGCTCTGAAGAAGTTTAGGCCGTACTTGTATGGTTCTACTCTTGTCATTCAGACTGACCACCAACCCTTGAGATGGTTAATGCAAATGAAAGGGGAAAACCCAAAACTATTGAGATTCTCGATCTGCCTGCAAGGGTTTGATTTCACCATTGAGCACAGGTCAGGATGTCACCACCAAAATGATGATGGTCTTTCTAGGATGTATGTCATTGACTAGAGGTATGAGATTCATCCAGGAGTGCATTAAATCCTCCTGTCCCTTAGTCTGGGGGGGCGCGAGTGTTAGGGAGAATTCTCTGTTTAGGCTGAATTTCCAAACCTAGTGAGTCCCCCAGCAGCTTTGCTGGATTTCTGGAGTTTGTTTTTTTCCATCCTGCCAAGAGTGGGACTCTTTTCCCCCCACTCTTGGACATGAATGTGTGTAATTCCTTTGAATGTCAATGTGTTCTATGGGCTATGGGGTCTTTTACTCCATTGGGTCTCATATGTTTTGCTATGTGTGTTACACCGCACCCTACGTGCCGTAGCACTGGGGCATCCTAGCGGACCTCCACCATAGACTCCATACCAGGGGACTGACTACTGTCTCCCCGGGCATGTAAAGTCACCATTTGCTTTGCTAGACCTAAATTTACTAACAGAACTAGTACAAACCATCTTATCGTGGACGTACTAGTAGGGGTAATTCGATTACTCCTGGATCTGTTACTCGAGGGGGCACTGTCCCGTCCCCCCTCGTCGAGTTTTGGCTGGTAGCAGTGGAAACTACTTGTTATGTTCGACCCCGAACATAACCCTATGGGATTCGTCCCATTGTTGGAGATTGACCCTTTTTTCTCGTTAATCTCTAACGTACCACCGGTCTACTTATCTTAAATAAGTTTATCGGATGGTATTTTCTGCCAGAACTCGGTTTGCAAAATGGCGTCTGTGTTCGTCTCTGTGACTCCTAAACCAAAGGTCGAGCCCTTTGTTCCACTTTTGGCGGGCTCTGTACAGAGACCCTCCAAAGTGGTGCCATTCTGTCTGGGTTACCACAGGGGTGTGGGAGGGGGTTTAGGCACCCTGGACCGAGTTGCCTTGCCAACTCCGGTCGCACTCTGGAGTGATTGGCCCAAGTGGTGAGCCTTCCCGCTCCCCGCTTAGCATGTGTTGATGGACAGCTAGGCTGAATGCATGGGGGTTTTCTGCATAAAAGCAGGGCTTTTGGGACTGGATCTTCAGAAGTCGCCACAGGACCTAAGAATCCGACGAGGGTAACGCTGAGCCGACCTGCACAACGACACCTCCGGTGAAGCCCTGCGGAACCGACTCACCACTTCCCGACGACAGAGGAGATCTCCCTGCTGGAGAGTCTCTTCCCCTGGCTGGTGGGAACAACCAGTCCCCTTTGCTTTTTATTCGCCTCAGGACGCAGTGGTCGAATTGCCTGTGCAGAGCACCTCGGCAACCAGATAGCCACTACCCCTGTACCGCGACCAAAAGGTGGTGCCTTATGACGGAGTACTCCGCGGCTGGTCTCTTCCCTGGTGGTGCACCGGACTTCACTTTTCTTCGACGACAAGATCATCTCTACTCTTGGCAAAGACCCGACGTGCATCCACCACCAGGAACAACTGCCCCTGCCGGAGCTGCCCTCCACAACAAGGTACCGTGTCCGCCTGGCTTCCCTTTCGATCGGTTCGAGTGAGGTGTCTTAATCCTCTCCGTTCCGTTGGGTCGCCTCCAAGCTTTTCTCATTTATTGTTCTGAACTGGTTCAATCTGCCAATAACAATTTGCTACAAAGACTTGAATGCATCTCCACTTGAGACTTTTTGGGACATATCGCCTTGCCTCTCTCCGAGTGGGCCTGGCCTCTGAACTTAATGATCTATTGTGATTCTTGCCTTCCTGCCTTGCATTTTATCCGCAAAGGATTGAACTCTGTTGATTTCATAACCTGCCTATCTTTTTCTCCCCCGTCCTAACTAATGTTCGAGTGTCATCTAGGTTGAGGTATACACCTCTGTCTGAAAATAAGTGGTACCAGTAGAACCTAGACGTGTCGAAATATTGCTAGGGGGATTGATCGTTTTCTTCTTCGTAGAGTAATTGTGTTTGATTTGGTTGCCGTGATAGTGCCATAGTGTTTTGCATAGATGTTTTGTTATAAATAAATACCTTAATATCTTTACACTAAGCCTCGTTGCGTGTTTGCTTGTCTTGCTGTGAAGAATTGCCCTATTTTGTATACTCCACATACTGCTCAACTCTTCTTGAGGGAAGTCTGACTGCTCAGCCACAGCTACCAAGTGAATCTGTGTGGTACAGACTGCTACCAAGTGGGTTCACCGCCAAACACCTGTAGTCCTAAATCTTTTGCAGTGGTCCCAGAGGGAACTGCACAGGTTTCCGCCTAACAGGTGTTATATTAAAAATATAGACACATTTATTACAAGGCCTTTGTAACATCGACCATAGCAAAGAATCACAATAATACTAAAGTAAACCAACACATCACAATCAATCCAATATATATATATACAAGACCAAGGGGTCTAATGAGTTATGAGCATGTAATATGTAGACCACCTAGATGGGGAGGAAAACAGGCAGTGGAAGTAATCATTAGAACCAGTTTGACATCAGAAATACACCTAAGTAGGAGGAAGTCCGAGCCCTACGAAGAGAGGAGCCTTATGTTCAAAAGTACCTGCATGCGCTGGTGCCAATGGATAAAGTAGGGTCTCTTCAAGGGTCTCAGGCAGTTCAGGAAGGTGAATGAAGCGATACAGAACAAGTACCCACTACTCAAGCAAGTCCTCCACTTGTGGGCAGAGGCAGGGTGATAGTGTGGGATAGAGTCGCTATATCACAACACCGGTAGAAAAGAAATGGGCTCCTGCGCGAGGGGCCATCGTTTGGGGTATGGACTACTCACCGGTTCCTGGCGCAGGCAGACCCAGACTTCTCCAGTTCAGTTCACGTTGCTGGCAGGTTCAGCTGCGATGATCAGGACGTCTTGACACCGTGCAGATTCTGTGTGGCAGGATGCAGGGTCTAGGGTGTCCCAAATGCAGCGGACGTGCACAGGTTGTTACCGCAGCAGGGCAACAAGGCAACCGCGTTTACTCTGGTCCGGGCGCACTCGTCTCACTTTAGACCTGGGAATGCCAAGTGTATGAATTTCAGTGTGAGGGTGCCGTGGATGCAGAGCAAGCGATAGACCAAGTTTCGAGGGATTCCCCGAAATGGAGGCGGTGACTGAGCAAAGTGTCCTGCGTGAGCTGGTCAGCCCACTGGTTGGCCCAGGAACACTTCCGAAGATGCTTACTTGCAGGGTTTGATGAAAGTGCCAGGAATAGTTGATCCCACTATTCCAATGGGTCAAAGCGCCTTCGCAGATCTTCTAGGATGATTAGATGCAGAGGGGTCTCACAGGACGACAGCAGTTCAGGGTGCCAAACCTTCAGCGGGTCACCAGCGGTTCCTCGACTCAGCTTCTTGTTGCAGGATACTTGGCTACTTATCCCTTGTTCGGTGTGAACTCAGGAGATCAACATGGTAGTGGTGTTATCAGCCTCCTCTTATCCAAAGTTCCCTTTGTGCCAAAACGGAGAAGACCCAATGGGAGATCTGCTCACAAACACCCACACCATATGTGGAACTATCATGGACCACGGTGGTCCCAGGCATTCAGGACACTCCAGACTCTCTGGCACCCAGGATGTGTCCTGAGAACAGACATCCCAGCCCACATCCTGGAGGCACACACAAGGCATGCAGAAGCACACGAAAGCTTTGGGGTTTCGCGGGAAAGTGCATGACCAAATAAGGACAGACCCGGGTCGGCTCGACCTGGGGAAGGTGAAGGGGCAAGACGGTCAGAGGACAAGACAAAGAACCTTGTGGCATGGCCATTTTTGGAGCCAGGCCACTCATTTGTGCCAAAAGCGGTAAGCGTGGAAAACATGGTGAAAAAGGGTTCAAAACACCAGAGAAATGATTGCTGCCACCAGTCCTCTCCGTGACACTCTAGCACAGTTCATAATAAGTCCAGTGAGAGTTTCTAGGGCCTTTGAAATGACTGTAGACCCAAGAGCGCGGTAAAGTAAGTTACAGTGCACTCTTGTTTCATGTTGCACAAAAGCTGGGGAAGCATGAGGAAAGGACTAAGGGAAACAAAGTCTCCCAGTACTGACTGTTTTAAGGGCATGTCAGTTTCCCCATACGAATTGAGCGAAAGCCCAGAGGAGTGCGGCGGAAGGCTGCGCTTCTCTGGCAAAATCTAGATCAGGGTGTAAAACAACAGTTTGGGGGTTGCCACATGGAGGGAAAATTACATACAATATGAAATCTTTCCTGACACTCGCCCCTCCCAGACTAAGGACAGGGGGAACTAATCCACCACTGGATGAGTTTCTTGTTCACGGCAGGTTAAACATTCTGGACAACCCATCAGCATTGCTATGTTGGACACCTGGCCTATGCTCAATAGTGAAGTCAAAGCCTTGTAGACTTATGGACCACCTAAGCAACTTTGGATTCTCTCCCTTCATGTTCATTAGCCACTTTAAGGGCTTATGGTCAGTTTGCACAGTGCAGTGGGTCCCATAGAGGTAGGGCCTCGGCTTCCGTAGGGCCCACACAAAAGAGAAACATTCTTTCTCTACTGTGGACCGTCTGAGCTCTCTGTTCTTAAGCTGGCGACTAATGAAACCAATAGGGTGTTCCTTACCCTTTTCATCTACTTGTGATAGTAGAGCTCCTATCCCAGTGTCAGAGGCATCTGTCTGCACAATAAAAGGTCTTCATCAGGGGCCCTGAGGAAAGGGCCTGGCACAAGGATTCTTTTAAGCCATTGAAGGCCTTCTCACACTCTTCAGTCCAAGTCACCTTCTTGGGTTTCTTCGCAGTGGTCAGAGCAGTCAGAGGGGCAGCTATGGTGCCATAGTCCGCCATGAAATTTCAGTAATACCCTGTGAGTCCTAAGAAGGCTCTAACTTGGGTCAGTGTAGTGGGGGTAGGCCAGTCTTGTACTGCTTGTACTTTACTGGGTAGAGGCTGTATCCTCCCTCCACCAACTTCATGTCCAAGGTAAACCACTGAGCCTTGTCCAATCTGGCATTTACTGGCCTTTATGGTCAAGTGGGCTTTCTGAAGAGCCTGTAACACAATCCCAAGATGTTTCACATGGTCTTCCAAGGTGGCACTGAAAACTGCTATATCATCCAGATATACAAGACAGAATTCATCCAACCCATTCAACACATGATTCACAAGCCTCTGAACTGGTAAAGACCTTCTGGAGTTGAGAATGCTCTCTTCTCCTCGGTATGTTCTGCAAGGGCTATTTGCCAATAGCCTGCTGTGAGGTCAAACGTGCTGAGATACTTGGAGGTACCCAAGGTATCCACCAGCTCATCTGTTCGAGGCAAGGGGTGTGCATCTTTCTTGGTGAGAGCATTCAGAGCTCTGTAATCCACACAGAACCTCAATTCAGAAGTACCTGCTTTTGAAACCAAAACAACAGGGCCAAGGACTACTGGAGGGTTCAATCACCCCAAGATCTAACATTTTGATGACCTCAGTCTTAATGTAAGACCGTACCTTGTCTGTCATCCTGTATCCCCTACTTTTGGTAGGTAAACTGTTTCCTGTGTCTATGTTATGTTTGCACCAAGGTGTCAAACTAGGGTAATGTGAAAACAGGGGGGAAAATTGCCTAAGCAAACTCTTCACTTCATCCTGCTGATCAGAAGTCAGGTGAGAGGCCACTCGGACACCCTCAAAGGAGCTATCTGAAGGACTGCTTTGAAACAGGTCAGGGAGAGGTTCAGACTCCTCTTCCTCAACATCTGAAGCCAATAGCAATGCTGCAATTTCAACTCTTGGGATGAAAGCCTTCAGCCTATTTACATGGAACACTTTTGGAGCCTGTCCAGACCTTCCAAGGTCCATTAAATCGTTGACCTCACCTAGGGGCTCCACCACTGTGTAAGAGCCTGACCATTTATCCTGTAAAGCTCTAGGCCTTATGGGATTCATGATCGGGACTTGCTGACCAGGTGTGAAGTTGATGAGGGAAGCTTTCTGGTCATACCAATGTTTCACCAGGGATTGTCCTGCCTTCAAATTATCACTAGCCAGACCCATCAGGAGTACCATCCTTTTTCCGAGCCCTAACACATAGTCGACTACGTGGGTAGTAGTAGGGGGAGTGGGCATCTCCCATCCCTCCTTGAATATGGCAAAGGGTCCCAGCACAGGGTGACCAAACAGAAGTGTGAAGGGGCTGAAGCCAACACCCTCCTGTGGTACCTCTCGGTAGGCAAACAGTAAGCATGGTAAAAGAAGATCCCATTTTCTTCTTTGAGGTTCTTCCAGAACCCCAATCATACTTTTTAAGGCCCTGTTAAACCGTTCCACCAGACCATTGGTCTGGGGGTGGTCATGCGGAAGAAAACTTGTAGGAGACCCCATATTCTTTCCACATAGCCTGCATATACTTCAAAATAAAGTTGCTGCCTCTGTCAGACACAACTTCTTTAGGGAAGACAACCCTAGTAAAGATGCCGAGTAAAGCTTTTGCGACTGACTTGGCAGTCACAGTTTTCAATGGGATGGCCTCAGGATATCTGGTGGCATGGTTGACCAATACCAGGATAAACCTATTGCCTGAGGATGTTTGGGGGTTAAGGGGACCAACTATGTTGATTTCTACCCTCTCGAATGGTACTCCCACAACTGGGAGTGGTACCAATGGAGCTTGGATTGTTGAACCACTCTTACCAGATAACTGGCAGGAGGCACAACTCCTGCAGTGACTTTCTACTTGCACCCCCATCTTGGGTCAGTAGAAGTGCATGGATAACCTTTGCTTGGTACTCTTAATACCAAGGTGACCAGCAAGGGGCACTTCATGCGCCAGCTGCAGGAGGAAGGGTCTTACATCAAGGGGACCCACCAACCTCTTATGTTCTCCTTCTGTAGACTCTGTGGGCTCACTATACATGAGTCCACCTTCCCAATAAACCTGATGCTTCCCAGGAGGTTCACCCTCAAGCTGGGAGCAGGCCTGTCTCCTTAGGCCTCCCAGAGATGGGCACTCACGTTGGCCTTTACTGAATTCTTCCCTGTCAGGACCACCTTCTACTAACAAATCATTTAGTTCAGGATGGTCATTGGGGTCAAACAATTCAGGCATCACCACCTCCTCGTCAGGTCCGGGTGATTGACCAACTACCTCCACCTCAGTGGTAGGCGAGTTAGGGGGAATATTCTCTTTCCCTCTTCTTGGTTTCTTGTTACGAAGTTCGTTGGTCGTGTAGAGTATGAACAACCCCTCTATCCCCAAGAAACACCCTGACAACACCAGAAATACTGTCAGCGTGATTATTAAGGCCACAGGTGGAATTCCCCAAGCCAGGACGCGGGACAGCCGGAAGAACCCCTTGAGCGCTGTAAGGCAAGGTACAATGGTTATGTAAGTAGGAAAGCAGGACACAATCTTCCCAAATGCAAATACCAAAACACTGCAATACCTGTGAGGACTTGTGTCTTTCCCAAGGCTGGAAGAGGCGTGAACCTCCAGACTGTGGCTGGACAAGGCTGTAAAGTAGAGCAGGTAACCACCTATTGTAGGACCGAGGTCCTAATGAAACACGTGATCCGTAGAGAACTCCAGGCAGTCCGAGGTCAGAAAACAGATGATTCAATGTTGCAGAGCCAATGAAGGGTTAAGCAAGGACAATCCGTGTAACAAGCGTAAGTCGGCAATAGGCAATCTGAGTTCCAGAGTCAGTGAAGGGTTAAGCAAAAATGATCCGTGGAGCAAGCGTAAGTCGGCAATAGGCAATCCAAAGTTCCAGAGTCAGTGAAGGGTTAAGCAAAGACGATCCGTGGAGCAAGCTTAGGTCAGAATAGAACAGGTCCTTGAACGAAGAGAGAGTGTCACGTGATCCTAGTTGAAACAGCTGTGAAGCAACGCCTTCGGTTTTCGAACTCCTTTTATCCCTGGAATGGACACACGTGACAGTATCACGTGAGAAGTGAACCGAAAGCGTTGTAGCGTTGCTAGGCAACTAAGAGTCACGTGATCCGTGACGCGCCGGGCAGCGCCGGTCTCTGCGAAGGATGCGAGTTCCTGGAGTGAAGGAGTCTCCACTTGGTTTGCCACAGCCGTGAAGGGCGATAAACGCCAGCTCCGCCAAACATGCCATGCCGTGCCCTGTTGTGTGAAACGTGAGTGGGAAACGAAGTACATGAATCTGAGCGTGTGTGCCGGGGAGCGCGGATAGAGGTAGACGCGGAGGGGCGTGTCCTTGATTTAGTAGGGACCGGTGTGACATTTCTTGACTCCTTTAGCCTTGGGTTTCCCCTTTGGCTGGGGCAGAGCATTGGTCTTGGCCAGTGCTTCCCTCATTTGAGACCTTGTGCAGGGTCTATCAGCAGTATCTCCCACAAGCCCTAACGCTCTGAGATCATTGCCCAACAAGACCTTTCCTGGGACACTCCTCTGAATGCTCATTGGAATCCTGACTGCTGTACCATTGATAGTAAGATTTACAGGTATTACTGGGAACATGAGAGGTGGGCCGTCAGCCAAGTTAGTGGGCATCAGAGTAGCTCTGGCAACTTCCTCTGGGTCTACCAAGGTAGAATCCACTACAGTTTGACTGCACCCACTATCCCTAAGAGCTGGAGTATCTACTCCATTGATCAGCACACTGTCCGTAAAGTAGTGCTTGGTGTTGTTTTGGAATCCTAGCATAAGCCTCTGCGACTTTAGGCTCCCAGGAACCCAGGGAAACTAAAACTACCTCAGCTTCTATCCCACTGGGGAAGGAGTCTGAGGAGAAGGATGCTCCGGTAATCTCTTCTTCCTCGTGGGAGGAGAAGGCCAGATTAGCAGAGTGGACCCCCAAGGTTTTGACCTTACATCTGGGATCCCCCTTCATGTGGTCAGTTGCTCCACAAGCAAAACAAGATCCATTGGGTCTGTTTACATAGGGAGGATTATTATAACCAGAGTTCTGTTTCGGAGGCTGACCTCCACTACCCTGTGAGTTCTTTTGTGTCTTACACTTATTTTTCTTTTGTGGCCCTTTTGGAGAGAAGATTTATCAGTTTCCCCACCCTCCTTATCTTTGGACTTTTTCCCTTCCTCCTGCTTACCAGGATGAGTCTTGTCCTTATGGGACACTCGATGTGACACCCATAAATCTGCTGCAATGGCAAGCTTCTTAGGATCTATCTCCTTTGAATCTGCCAAATGCTGCTTAAGCTCAGGGGAAGAAGATGCAAAAATATGTTGCAGCATGACAAGACTTATCATACCTTCAAAGGTAGAAACCTTATAACCTTTGACCCAGCCAGTCAAGTTTTTTAAGGATTCAGTTACATAAAATACCCAAGTACCACCTTCTTTTTTCTTATACCCTCTGAATCTTTTTAAGTATTGGGCAGGAGTCTTTCCAAACTTTAAAATGAGAGTCTGCTTCAACATTGCAAAATCTGCTCTCTCAGCTTTCGACATTTCCATAATGGCACTGCAGCCAGGCAATTTTATCAGCATTGTCAACTTGTTGAACTTCACATGCATTCTCAAATGTATTCAGCCAGTCCATAATGTCATTCTTTTCCTCATACACACTGAGCAAATCTTTTGGAAACCTTGGATGAGAGGAGGCCTTGGATCCATTAGCAATTTGAAGCTTGGCCAGTTCCAACTGGTGATCCCTGTCTTTCTGTTTTTCTGCCTGTTCGATTTTTAGTTTGGCCATATTGAAATCAAGCTCCTTTTGCCTAAACAGCAGCTCTTGCTTCTTGAATTCAAGTATGGCCTCCCCATCAGCACTGGCAGAGGAAACATTGGACATTTCATCCTCCCTGTCCTCATGGTCGCTGTGGACCCGTGCAGTGGCAGAACTATCAGTTCTACCAGTGAGAGCAGCCCCACCTCCTTCTGCACTGTCCTCTGAAGCTATAGCGCTAAGCTGAGCTTCTTGCCAGGCCATGATTCTTTGGATCATTTCCATTGTGGTGCCTTGAGAGGAGACACCTCTCTCAGCACACATCTTTTTCCATGTTTTGGATTTCGAAGCATTTAAAGTTAACACGGTACTTGTTTCCATTCTGTTAGATAGGACTATGGCCTTTAAAAAGTTATACTACGACAATATACTATGTGTCCTGGTAGGAATAACTTGAAATGCCTTCGCTCGTGCGCAACACTGGATACCTTCAGTCCTATCCCACCGCTGTACACCAATTTGTTAAGATGGATTTCTGAACTCTGACCTGGAGGGGCAGAGGTTCAGAAGGCCAGCCTAGTTTCTTGGAACAGGGTAACCTCTGGACAAGGCAGACCAATCAGGGTAGCGATGGCGGCTGTCAAGATTAAGGGCCTCATTACACGGAAGGGGGGTTACGGGGTCCGCCTTGGTGGATGGCGGAATTAGCGCCATATTCCAAGGTGTGTGGGGGCGCTAATTCCGCCATCCACCATTGCCCCTTCACCATTGCCAGTCAGCCCCATAGGGCTCCATGTTAATGGTGAAAGTGCTAATTACGGTACCGCAAATTGCGGTACCGTAATTAGCACCAAGGTCCCTTTGCGGGTCCCGTACTTAACGCCTGTAAAAACCAGGCGTTAAGGGAGGACCCGCAAAGGGACCTCGTCGTAAGGCGGTAAGGGTTTACCGGTACCGGTGCCCTTACCGATACCGGTAAACCCTTACCGCCTTCCATATAATGAGGCCCTAAGTCTCAAGAGGGGTGAGGGTGACTGAAAGACCTCAATGAGCACACAATGCAAGGGCACTTACAAATTACTCCAGACAGGTGTTATATTAAAAATATAGACACATTTATTACAAGGCCTTTGTAAAGAATCACAATAATACTCAAGTAAACCAACACATCACAATCAATACAATATATATACAAGACCGAGGGGTCTAAGGAGTTATGAGCACGTAATATGTAGACCACCTAGATGGGGAGGAAAACAGGCAGTGCAAGTAATCATTAGACCCAGTTCGACATCAGAAATACACCTAACTAAGAGGAAGTCCGAGCCCTACGAAGAGAGGAGCCTTATGTTCAAAAGTACCTGCACACGCTGGTGCCAATGGATAATGTAGGGTCTCTTCAAGGGTCTCAGGCGGTTCAGGAAGGTGAATGAAGCGATGCAGAACAAGTCCCCACTACTCAAGCAAGGCCTCCACTTGTGGGCAGAGGCAGGGTGTCAGTGCGAGATAGAGTTGCTATATCGCAACAGCAGTAGAAAAGAAACAGGCTCCTGCGCGAGGGGCCACCAGTTGGGGTATGGACTACTCACCAGTCCCCGACGCAGGCAGACTCACACTTCTCCAGTTCAGTTTGCGTTGCTGGCAGGTTCAGCTGCGATGATCAGGACATCTCGACACCGTGTAGATTCTGTGTGGCAGGATGCAGGGTCGAGGGTGTCCCAAATGCAGCGGACATGCACAGGTTGTTACCGCAGCAGGGCAACACGGCAACCACATTTACTCTGGTCCGGGCGCACTCGTCTTACTTCAGACCTGGGAATGCCAAGTGTACGAATTTCAGTGTGAGGGTGCCGTGGACGCAGAGCAAGCGGTAGACCAAGTTTCGAGGGCTTCCCCGAAACGGCGGCAGTGACAGAGCAAAGCATCCTGTGTAAGATGGTCAGCCCACTGGTTGGCCCAGGGACACTTCCAAAGAGGCTTAGTTGCAGGGTTTGATGAAGGTGCCGGGAATAGTTGATACCACTATCGCAGACCTTCTAGGACGATCAGATGCAGAGGGGTCTCGCAGGACGAAAGCAGTTCAGGGTGCCAAACCCTCAGCGGGTCACCAGCGGTTCCTTGACTCAGCTTCTTGTTGCAGGATACTTGGCTCTTTATCCCTTGTTCGGTGTGAACTCAGGAGATTGACATGGTAGTGGTGTTTTCAGCCTCCTCTTATCCAAAGTTCCCTTCACACCAAAATGGAGAGGACCCAATGGGATATCTGCTCACAACACCCACACCATACTTGGACCTATCACGGACCATCGTGGTCCCAGGCATTCAGGACACTCCAGAATCTCTGGCACTCGGGATGTGTATTGGGAACAGACATCCCAGCCCACATCCTGGAGGCACACACAAGGCATGCAGAAGCCCGCAAAAGCTTTGGGGTTACGCGGGAAAGTGCATGACCAAATAAGGACGGACCCGGGTCAGCTCGACCTGGGGAAGGTGAAGGGGCAAGACGGTCAGAGGAGAGGACAAAGAACCTTGTGGCAAGGCCATTTTGGGAACCAGGCAGTAAGCGCGGATAACATGGCGAAAGAGGGTTCAAAACACAAGAGAAACAAAATCTGCCACCAGTCCTGTCCGTGACACACCTGCACAGTTCATAATAAGTCCAGCAAGAGTTTCTAGGGCCTTTGGAACCCAGAGCGCGGTAAAGTAAGTTACAGTGCACTCTTGGTTCATGTTGCACAAAAGCTGCAACATTTGGAAAGGTCTAAGGGAAACAAAGTCTCCCAGTACTGACTGTCTTAAGGGCATGTCAGTTTCCCCATAAGAATTGAGCTAAATCTGAGAGGAGTGCGGCGGAAAGCTGCGCTTCTCTGGCAAAGTCTAGATCAGGGTGTAAAACAACAGCAAACAGTTTGGGGATTGCCACATGGAGGGAATATTACATACAATATGAAATCTTTCCTAACACAGGGCAGCGCAGAAAATATCAACTGCAGCGCAATACAAACTAGATGGCATCAAGCTGTTGCACAGGTGGCAGCACAACCCATTGAAACTGTCCAAAATGTTCAAGCAAACAAGCCTTCAATGTTGGAGGGAATGCGTGGAGCACCGCAGTTTATTGGCATATGTGGTGGTCCTGCCCAAAGGTCCAACATTTTTTGGAGCAAAGGGCTGGCATGGATCAGGAGCATGGAAGGAGATCCCAGGTCTCTTGACCACAGGTTAGTGCTTTTTGGCCTAGAAGAAGATGATGGCTGTTTGATGAGAGCCCCCCACATGACTCGATTCCTATTGATCGCTGCCAGGGATTATCTCACAATAAGTTGAAAGGCTAAACGCCTCCCCTCGGAACAGAAATGGGTATGGAAAGCCAGAGAGCTTTATGAAATGGAAAACATTACATGGGCGATTCATGGACTGTCGCCGAGTAGGGAAATGGAGTGGGCTCCCTTCGTGGAGGCTTACAAGAGTCTGACTATTGCTTCATCTACTAGTTCCCCCCAAGTTTCCCAAACCCTACAGACTCTTGTTCTTTTTTCATTATTGGTGCCTATGTCCATTTGAGGGGGGGGGGTTGAATGGGGGGTAGTTGTATCCGTTATCCCTGTTCTTTTTTCTTCGAATTACTCATGAGTAAACTTAAGCTTGATGTACTATCTGTGCTGCATTTATGATTATCTGCTCTTATTCAGAAAATGTTTAATAAAGATAATTTTGAAGAAAACAAAATAACAGTGTATGCTGGTGATGTCTTACTGCTATTGAAAAGCCCTGTTACTAGTGTACATTATTTGTTTGACATTATCTCACGAATTTCAATAGCTTCTGATTATAAATTAAACAGGCAAATCTGAAATGTTACTTCTTGACATACATTGTACTAGGCATCATATTCAAACATTTGGCATGAAGGGATGTCCAAAAGGAATAAAATATTTAGGTATTCATATTTCTTCATCCATTAAAGATATCATTAAGAACATCATTACTGTCCTATTATCAGAAGTCAAAGAGTTAACACATTCACCCCCCCCCTTTATTTATCCTGGTGGGGTTGCATTGAAACTATTAAAATGATGATCTCCCCAATTAGGCTGTATCTTCTCTGCAGGCTACCAATTACCTGTCCTTCTTCTTTCTTTGAAGCCACTGATGTCTTTTGCAGTCTGCACCATGTTCCTTTGCTTCCTGTGACAGTCTGTTTACTGTCTCCTTTGTTGTGGGAGGACCCACAAAACACTTCCAATGGCGCGGAGCTGACCGCAGAGGTGAATGCAGTCTTTTGCAGTCCCTGGCAGGACTGAAGACTGGAAATGGACTCTGTGGTTTTCAAACACGTCCCTAGTATCGAACTGAATGGGGGCTCAGGAAGAAGATGATGAGAGAAGGTGCCGGAGAAGCTCAAGCTTCTGTCGCAATGCAATTTTGCCTCAACCTCCTGGTAGAGGCTGTTTCTCATCAGCCCCTACATCGATTCCCTCTTTGCTTCAGCTTCCAGAACCTTTGGAAAACTCCTTGAATGCATATCTGAATGCGATAAACCCAACCACTGCAGTGCTGGATTTTGAAATTCAAAAGTCTTCCACACTGAACACAGTCATCCAAATTGACAAAGTCACCAGAAAAAAAATGGACCCTGATGCTCCCGCAGCAAAACTTCAAAACCTAGATTCTGCCCCTCCCCGCTCCTCACCTGAGCACAGCACCCCGGTGCCACCTGTCGAAGGACAGACGGTGAGGGTTTCGGCTCCGGGTCTTCGAGTAGTGTTGGGCTTGCAGGGAAACCTTGCCCGGTCTGTCCAAAGAGGTGGAAAGGACCGTAGCCGCGGCACTGACATCAAGAGGGATTCTTCCCACCCGTGACACGGAAGCAGCACCCCCCTTCGAAACAGAGCGGGCAAAGTGCAATGTGCAGCCTGGTGATGGTGGTCCATCGCACTTAGCCCCCCCTCTCCAATCATTGGCCCCTCTGATGGAGCACCCACAGCAGGGACAGGGCTTTCTTTGTCTTGGCGGAGGTGCACGCTGAGTACAGTGGCGACCGAGAACTGAGTCATTTCGACAGGGCAGACTCTTTGGAGCTTTTTAGCTGCCAAAGCGAAAAATGAAATCATTCCTCAAATGAAAAAATAACAACTTCGGACACAAAAACAAACCCGCAACTTTGTATAAAGCACACTGCAGAAAAGACTGAAATCATGAGAAAAAAAAACTAACCTCCTTCACACCAAAAAAAAACTACTACTAAGTCAGCAGTGGCTCGTTGTCAGAGAAAACCAATGGTCAGGCCATTTCTGAAAACAGACGCTCTAAAAGCTGATACATCCATAGGGGAAAATTTAAGGGGGGTTCGCTGCAGAAAAAAAGAAAAAAAAGAATCAAAGCGTTCTACTTACAAGACCTCTCTCTAAACCAGTACATTCCAATGCATTACAATACTTTTTTAAGAGACAATGCAAGCAGAAAAACATGACCTCCTGGAGGAACTATCGGAGGCAGAGATACTGGAAGCAGTTAAAGAACCATTGCCAGCCATTAAAATTTGTAAAACAGTGTGAAACCCAGTTGACAATACACCTTAGCATTTCCACCCATACCTGTGCTCTGACTGACAAGAGTGCACCCCCCCGGCCAGCCTCGCTGAGCTTTTGTCAGGAGAAAACGAACCACACTCAAACGCCTCTTGCAATGGGCGGAAACAAAAACACCAGCACAGACGCCGTTTTGCCCCCGGGTCCTTAGAGACAAACTTCCTTTCATTACTTAAACAAGTCTAAATCTGCCTCTCATCAAAAAAATAAGTCAATGGCTTTTGATCAGGCACCAAAGTCTTTGAATATGGAAAACCAGAGCCCAATTCCCAACATAAACATCTCACCTGACCTTAGGCTTCCTCTAACAACTCTCCATAAAGAACAGGAAGATCCTCGCCTAAGCAAAGGTAAAGACTCTTTATCCACCAACTTTCCACAACTTCAAAATAACATGAATGATTCCAAAAAGAGCTCTCCACCACGAATCTCAGTGCCAGAATTGCCTTTGCACACCCCTTTGAGAAGCCAAAGATTAAGCGAACTTCCATCTAATGCCTCAAAAGAAACGCCACCAAAGAAACCTGGCCTGCTAACTATAATGTTGACGGTCACCATTGCTTTGGCACTATTTGGCAAATTATATGAGGCCTTAAACGACACTTTAAAGGATCATACCACTGTAAAAGCAATTATGCACACAAAGATGATCTTCCTGGAAGGATACATCACACCAATGGAGGAAAAAATTAATGCACAAACCATACGGTTTGAACCAAGTCTGACTGCTCGTCCAAGTGAAGAATCTCTTAGCTTGGTGAACACTTCCCACTCAAGAGAAAGAAACAGTATAGCAACCCAAACCATCTCGAGGAATCTTCCTGAAAACCTATCAGACATTCAGCCACACCTTAATGGTCAAAATGCCGGATCCTCTGGTCTGTCAAAGTCGCAACTGGACCCTCTAAAGAGGTTACTTATGCCCCAGACACAATCCTTTAGACCTCCACAAAAGCCCCTTCAAACCTCACTCCAAAAGGAAGGCTGCTCGTTAACAGATGGACAGACATCACAAACTGGGGCTTCATCTCATATTATTATCGAATCACCTCAAGATGAAAACATGGCAAATAAAAAACCCTCAATTTTCGAAGGACTAAAAATAAAACCTGCAGCAGCACTCGATGGAAGATGTCAAGTTACCCTCCAGCTTGCAGAAACAGAGGCGAAAGGAAACGATTTCTGATATTTTCAAATCCTGCTCACAAACCCACGTAAAAAAATGGCTACAAGAGGGATCGACATTTACCCCCTTAAAGGAAACTCTATGAAGTAAAACCTGACCCGGCAGATCACTGCTAAATCACCAACCACTGTTAAAGACTTTCTTACGGATAAGACCTTGATGAAACTCAGTCAACATCTTTTGCCAGAGAATGAGATATCCAAGGAGGAGATCCCCTACGAAGAACCCCATGATTTAGAAAATCATCATTTTGAGGGCTTGCCTCATTTGTGATAAATACCTCTAAAGATCAGAGAATCCGGGCGAAGAAAATGGGGGTCTAATTCAGACCGGATTTCCCTACTGTCGCCACCACCTTGACACAGAAAACTACTTGACACGCCGAATCATCAGAGAAACTTCACTACTTCTCCTTTGACTTGACCTTGACCAAGCAAGAAACGCTTGAAACTAAACAAAAGACTCAGAATTCAACTTGCAAACATTTCAGGACGAACACCTCACTGAAATCAGAGGACCAAACCAAGTACTCCTCGCTGCGTCTTCTACGTCGACAAGAAGTTGTATCAAGCGAAAGATCAAAACCTTCCATAACAAGTAACACAATGAAATCTACCCCTATAAAAATCTTCAAATTGGAGCAAGCCCCAGAACATCTTAAAGACCTAGTGCTAAATAGGGGAACAGTCCTCAAGCTTTTCAAAACATTCATAAGCTTAGATCATTGAAATCAGATGACTGCATCCTAGTGGAACCCTACCACAACAACCACAAAGTGAAAACATACCTTCATGTAAGAGCTTCTGCTTTGAGGTTGACCCCGAAAGAAGCAGAGGAGGATCTACTCAAACGGGGTTACCGGTTAACAGAACTGAGAGGAAGAGTTCTGGAGGAACATAATTATGAAAGAGTTTGTCTAAATCCAACCTCCACACTGCATTACATGTCAAAAACTGAGGCCTTATACAGAACCAGTAGGCAGAGTTATAAAGCCGCAACAGCCTCTGGACTGAAGCAAAGAAGCAGTGATTTATTATCACAAACTGAACTCAATGACCTAAAAAAAATCAATCGTCTCGAGAAAAAAGATTGGAAAAGCCCAGGGCAAAACCTTCTGAAAAAAATCGTCATCAGCCATAGACTCCCCTGATCAGAGAAGATACCCAAGAGGGATAGCGCAGAAACCTACGAGAGATGTTCCAGATAAATCAGATGACACCCAAGCAAACAAATCATCTTCTGACCCCCTGAAACAGCTCTGGGCCTGGCTTCCCAAAGCACTCTCAACCCACACAAAAAAATAACAACTCGCCGATCGAAGATGTGCACTGCTCTACAATGACTACAAAAATTACAACTGCAATATTGAAGATGTGATCCTGGAACACACGTGGTCATCAATACCTCAAGAAAACCGGGGGCCTATATTTGGCCAACTTTGATATCCTCTCCCTTCAAGAAACCTGGCTTGTGGAAAAGCCCTATCTGGATTGTTTTTTTTCATTGAAATCTCTTCAGCCTTGAAAGGATCAATATGGCGATCGTCTTTGGGCCTTTTAATCGCTGTTCGCTCTGGGAGTGGGATCCATGTTCAAAAGATGCTTGCTGCCTCGCCCATCCATCTTTCGGTCCTAGTAAATTGGGACCACTTGGATCTGGTGACAGGGAAATCACTGAACACTCCAATAGTTATAATCAACATCTATTGGAACCCGCAATCTACATCTGACATAAGGTTTCTAGCGACAATAGAAAACGAAATTGATGATATATGCGTCAAGAAGCAAGTTTCCCACATCGTAATTTGTGGCCACCTAAATGCTATATGTACCAGAAAAAGACAAACCTTCACTGAGAAAACATCTAAAACTCCATCGGAGAAGCGTGGCCTGATGTGGTGAAATCGAATGGATTTCCGGAATTTTAACGATATTGAACAGGTTTTCTTCAATCGAAATCAGATCCCAACATGGTAGACGGAAAACACAACAGCAACCATTGACTATCTTTGTTTCACAAGCTATGCTGCAGATAATCATCTCCTTTGAGGTGATTCGCACTAAATCTAGTGACCATAAGCTTTTCAAAGTAACATGGGCCTCACCAACATTCGAGAAACCAATTGCAATGGCAAACATACAAAGCAATAAACAAGGACATCACCTAAGACTTACGGCCAGAAACATAGAGGAACTAACAAACAAATACTGAACACAGGTCAAACCCAGCAGAGACAGGGAAACACTACTGAAAATAGACTATCGACCACTCCTAATGCTCTAAAAGGTGAGTGCCTCAAAGACAAATCAATCTGCTCAAACAAAAATTCCCAAATTTGACAAGTTACTGGTCGAAAAGCAATGCTATATTAGACAGCTAAAGAGAAAGGCTGGTAAATCAAAATTAAAATCTCTGCAAACCCAGCTTCTTGAAGAAACAAAGAAATATAAGCCCTGGGTTAAAGACTGCAGAGTTCGACTTTATCAACAAGAATCAGAAGCCATGCTAAATCAGGTGATGGGGCAAAATGCTTGTGAATTCTGGGCACTAATTAAAACCTCAGGCACCAAGACTGAACCTACCTTGACATACAGCGTGAATGAAGTAACGCGGCAAACCTATTTTACAACTTTATATCAACTCCCATCTCAAGAATCACCTCCACCGACAAGAAAGTTTGAAACGCACTGGGAAGACCTATCTAATAAAGAAGACATTGAATCAACAATTCGAAAATTGAAAACATCTAGAGCTTCGGGTCCGGACGGGGTCACAAACACTGACCTAAAGAGCCATCCGATTGAGTGTCAAACTTTGTCAGCCTGGTCTTTAAAAGGTGCAGTGATTCAAGCTCCATGCCAACTTCATGGTCATCTTCGGTGGTGTCCCTATCTTCAAGAAGGGAAACAGGGAAGACCTCAGAAACTACTGCCCGATAGCCCTTCTTGACACCATTGGGAAGGTCTATAGTTTGCTTCTACTAACAAAATTCCAGTCATGGGCAATGTCATCATCATGTGTCGACCCCTTTCAAGCAGGCATCAGGAAAAAGGTTGGCACCTCTGTCAACATCATGCTGTTGAGCATCGTAAAAAGTAAATTTGTGGAGGGCAGTGGGAGCGTGTTCCTTGCGTTTATTGTTCTTACGCAAGCGTTTGACCGAGGAAAATTATGGACTAAACTCTTGGCCTGGAAATGCCCTAACGAAATCTTAGAACCTATTAAGGCATTACACTCCAACACCACAATGAGAGTTAGACTCAGCCAACAAGGCCTTCTATCAGACGAGATAGCCACCAAAAGAGGGGTAAAGCAGGGATGCCCCTTGGCACCGGCATTATTATTTGCATACCTTGGGGACTACAAAGAATTGTGTTCTGGCATCAGATAATTTCCTCAAAAAATGGGTGTGTTCCCAGTGCCCCGCTTATTATTATTATTTCATACCTTGGAGACTACAAAGAATTGTGTTCTGGCATCAGATAATTTCCTCAAAAAATAGGTGCGTTCCCAGTGCCCCGCTTATTATACGTGGACAACATAACACTGTTGGATCAGACACTGATTGGCCTACAAAGGCAACTGAAAAATCTGTATGATTACATTGGCTCAAATAATCTTGAAATTAACAAAGAGAAAACTAAGATCATGATCTTTGAGAAATCAGCGAAAAGGACAGAAACCTTAAACTGGAATCTTGAGGGTTTTCAAATCGAAAAAGTCCAGTAATTCAAATATCTAGGAGTAATGCTAGACCGCTCCAGAGTTGAAAAAGGAATGCAACAAAAACTCAAAAGCACACTATGCAAGCTCAAGTGATGGACAAAAAATGTGAACTGTTTTCTCTTCTACCAGTAATACAATTCTATAAAACAAAGGTCGTCCCTTCTTTAGTCTACGGTGGAGACGCAATGCCTTCGATTCCGATTGAAATATGCCAAAAACTAGAAGGCTACTTCTTGAGATCTGTCTAGAACTTTCCCAAGTCAACTTCGACCCCAGCAACAAGAAGGAAGCTGGGCCTGCTGTCCTTGAAAGCCACAGTTGAATCAAGTGGAATGTCGCTTTTCAGAAAAACGATCCTCCCAGAAAGACTCCCTCTGTATCGCTTGATCAACAATGAAGCCAAAGGCGGGGGTTGTAAAATGCTGACCAAATGGGCTGACACAAAAAAGACACAGCTGGAGTCAATATTGTGCACTGAGGAAGATTTAATCCAGAACCCTCAGAAAATTAAAAAGGAAATGGAGGAGCTTGATTGGACCATCACTCAAGAACTACAGTGAAAAGCAAACTCCTTAACCATCTTCCAGTAGAAATACTGAATCAAATTCAAGAAGTCATCAAAGATTTTCGAAAAATCCTCTAAGACAAACTTTCTTGAGAGCACGCTTAAACTTACTGCCTACAAACAAAATGTTGTTTGTCAGAGGCTTATCGAACACCAATGCATGCAGATTATGTAAGGACAATACACAGACTGAGTCTCTAAAACACCTATTAATGTCATGTTCTGCGACTCAATCGATCAGACAGGTGTACTTAAACCCATTGATATCTTCATGCACTCTACGTGAGGAAGAAAGCAGGTGGCCCCGTCTGATGAGCAGTGAAAAGACATTGTGGTCAATTGCAAGCAACTGCAAAAATTCTGCAAAATGCCTTGGATGAAATTGACAAGCTGAAATTAAACTACTCACAATAATCTTTTTCCTATATACCCTGTCACAACCTGCGCAGTACAGATGCTTCACTTTTTTTATCTGCATTTTTCTTCCTACACAACTTTCCAGCTTCTTTTATGAAAAACTCAGACAACGCTTACTTTAAGAATAAAACGAAGTTTTGTAAAATCAAATAATTTTGATGCATACAAGGAAATAAAAAAATAAATAAAAAATAAAGCCACTGATTCATGCTTAGTCAAATTTTTATGGGGAAAGAAGGGGCATAGAATATTAATAGGCACACTTAAAACACCTCTTTCTTATGGTGGGTAGACTTCCCTGATTTAAAAAAAAAGACCATTTATACTTTGTCTTGAAGCAGGCACAGATGTGGTGTGTTCCTGAAGAATACAATAGTGTGCTTATGTGGATGCTCATAGAGAGAGCTATGGTTTCCCCTTTAACACTTGGTGATTGCTACATCATCATGGGGAAGAATAGATGCATTAAATGTGCAAGTTTTATCCTATCTACACGCTATCTTAGAAACTAATTGTACCCCTTTATTGTAAAACCCTCTCAATTTATCTCCCAATATCTCTGGTTTAATACTTTAATAGGAATTAATGGTAGGTCTATTTTTTGGGAAACCATGGCTTTCTCACGGCATTACCTATATTAATCAGCTGTTCTTACAGGGATTCCAGTAACCTTTAATCAATTCTCTGAAAAATGCTTTACCCCAGTTTCCTATATGCACCAATATGTGACAATTGTTAGCGTGGTAATGAAACAATATGATTTATTAGTCTGCAAGTTCTACATTCCTAATAAAGAAAGACTAAAACATATGCATAATCTTAATTTTAGAGCATCCGTGTTCTACAAAGTTCTTTCTGATGAATTGTCCTCTGAATCTAAGTGGGAAACTTAGATCGCATGACAGCAAGAATTTACTTTATTGGATAATGAAACAGATTGGCCCCTTTCTTGGAACAACATCTCAAAGATTTCCACATCAGCCAGTTACTCCAAACGTTATATTACTTCCATCATAGAGCCTTCATCATTCCCATAAAGCTATTCAAATGCAATGCTGCACAAAATGACAGATGTTAGAGCTGCCAACATGCTCATGGATCATTAAAGCATATGTTTGAAGAATGTGAACATGTTAAAACATATTGGAAAAGTGTGTGGAGCACAATCAAGCTGATCTTCAACATATAACAAGACTTTTGTTTTTAATTTATTTTACTAGGTAGTGTATTGCTATGAGCTGTCTTGGAAAGTAATGCTTGCAATGTATTTGACCTTCTTAGCCTAGTGGCAATTCAAACTATATTGTCTAGCTGGAAAAATCGTGATCGCATGCGTTATAAAATGTGGTGGAACTCTACATGTAACATCAATGCCTCCTCCCCTTTTCTTTTAATTAAGCACAAATTGAAGTGTCAGTTATTTCTTAGGTTCTTATCTAATGTAGCTCCTGTGTGATGAGGAAGCATAACGCTTGTTATAATGTCCTGCTTATCTCCCCTCTCACTCTCCTCCCTGTGTGGGTGTCTGTTTCTCTCTGTATTTTTTGTCATTGTATGTCTTACTATGTTTCACACTTTAAATGTATTAGTATGTGCATCAATGTCATAAGTATACTTGGCCCTCATGAATTGTCATTCACATTTTTGGATCAGTTGACATCTTTTATCATAATATTGTTTGAGAATATCCTTCGTAGTTAAACATCTAAAAAAACAAACCACTTGGAAGCCTAACTGGCATGGTTGGCCTATATAATCCAAGTGTCAGCTGCACATACGACCTACTTCAGTCAAACGCTGTATACTGCAGTTTCCTGAGACAGTTTACTAAAGTGCCCACAGTTCACTGTCAAACTATGTAGAGTTTAGGATCAGCACTATGTATCACAGAGTGATGGTGAATAGATTTCTTGTGCAAAGGGACCATCTCTATTTTCTAGAGTATTGTGTGTATGTATATGCAAAAGGCTGATACATCCAGGGTGCCAGAGACCATCCGGGCCCTTTTTCCAAAGGGATTTTCTTTCCCTTATTACAAAAGCAGACACACCGCTCTGTGAAACGAATACACTGGTGTCAGAGAGAAAGGTGCAAAACTCAGGGATCTTTCACTATCAGCAACAATCGGCCAGGGTATCCACATGTCCACGCTGGTGGGTGTGCATATATGGGCCATTGCCGTTGAAAGACATTATATAATAGCCCAATACAATAAAGTATGATCTGATCTAATGCTTGCATCTTTCTGCCGGAAGCGCACGCCGTAGACAACACATTTCACCTTGAACTTTCCGCCGTCTGTTGCCTGGTATTGCTGCTATGCCCGTATGTATATTGATAAAAAGCCCCACGCCGAACAACGCTGAACAACAGGAGTGCCCTTCATGCAGTCCAATAAGAACATACATAAAATATTCTTTACTAATGAGTAAGCACAGCCTGCAGATACAATACTCACAGAACATAATTTACACAAATATGCATGTGAATTCAGTATGTTCAGAATATCAGTACAGAAATGCTCTTGTTAGTATTCTGTCATATATTATATGGCATGCATAATAAAATATGCACCGAATTAAATTGAACACAGAAAACACACTTAATATAAGTAAACGAAAAATAACACCCAAGACAAGCACACTCACCACACGAGTATACGTAAGCACAATATGCACATACAACAGCACACACATACATGCATATGTACAGACAAACACACAACCAACCCCTTAAAACTAAACATTATTATTTGTTTTTTATCTGATTAAGGTAATAGCTATAAAGAGGTGAAGTCTTCAAACAATGGGAATGTTGCCCAACATTAAAGGTTACTAAAAATACTTAATGGAAATTAAATGTTTTCAAAAAGAAACATACTCCCTCGCACTACAAATGAAACCGTAACTCACACTAGAAAAGCACTTCTCATCATTAATTTTAAATATTAGGTAGGCTACATTTACAGTTACGTCTTGGCAAGTAGGGTTATAGTGTGAATTAACATTTAAATGGTATTGTAAACAAGTATGCTTTTTTTTTATCAAGTGTGTGTAGCAACCTTGTGTACAGATTTATATTTGCTGTTACTTTGGAATGTATAGGTAAC
This sequence comes from Ambystoma mexicanum, assembly GCF_040938575.1. Classification (NCBI taxonomy): domain Eukaryota; kingdom Metazoa; phylum Chordata; class Amphibia; order Caudata; family Ambystomatidae; genus Ambystoma; species Ambystoma mexicanum. The sequence continues at coordinate 1,209,574,194 of NC_090932.1, forward strand.
CTTAATGTTGGCATTAGTAATGTGTGTACACTTCATCATTGTATAGGTTTTTATTGCTTTTATTTTTATTGATATACATATAGCCCAGTAAAGACGGATATATCATCACTGCATTTGGTGATTGAACTTTTCTTACGGGTCCAAATTAGGCTGCACAGGTCTTACAGAAAGTCGTATATCTTAATTATTACTATTGAGTCCATATTTTCAATAATGGTCGCCAGTTAAAAAAACAAATGAGCAGGCATCTCTCCCAAAAACATAACATTCATTTTTGATTTCTATAGTGTTTATCTTTTTATTCTCTAACCTTTATGTATTTATTAACTAGAAAAGCACGGTAGAAAACATGATCACATCTCAAACGGATCTTTTTAATGCCATTTAGTTTTACACTACAATGGAGATTTCATTTGGTTAATGGGTATAGAAAGCAAATTATGCGGTTCCAATCTGTCCCTATGAGCAGCAAATTACAGAAAAAGAGCAGTGGGCCAGAGACTGTTTCATGCCTACTCGGAGTTAATGCTTTAGTAAAACGTTTTTCTCATTGAATTGTTGTAGCTTTTTTCCAAAGCAATCTAATTTGTTTTCAAAAGAAGAAAATGGATGAAAGCCACTCCGCAGATATTGATTAATGTTTGTGCAAAGGTTCTCTGTGAACACGCCACTGTTGGTCTGAGAAGCTTTTCAAATATCAATCTCGAGTTCCCTGCACACCAGCTTCAAAATAACTTGGATAAAAATGCGTTTGCCCTGCAAAAGCAGTACTTATTTCTCAATGTGAGGCTGAATAGGCAGAAAGAGTTGTAATGCTCATGTCAGGGCACAACTATCAAAATGGATGACAGATAAAGTAGCTTTAAACTAACGAGGCCTTCTGATTGTGTAACTCTTTCGCCTGACCCCGTTTTTCCATGGCACGCATTCAGATAAGCTACATTGCGAAGCCTACGTTATTGCGGTCGCGTGTCAGACCATATACCTTAAGCTGCCTTATAGGACGGATAATTTACTCAGCCAATTACGAAAGACAATTCTGCTCACATTCAGGGCACTAATAACAGGCAGTCATGATGAAGCTCTCTTTCCTGCCTGACTGAGCAATGTGGAATATCCTTTGTGCCCTCTCTCTGTTTTGTATCATAGCCACCAGGAACACAGGAATCACTGCAAATGTTTCCAGCCTGGCACCCAATGCTGTATTCTTTCAGATAAAAAGACCATGCCCCGTTTCGCTCTCTGCCCCTTCACTGCACCCCAATGTACCCCTCTGTCCCAGCCCCACTGCTCCCACATGCTGTCCTTCTTTTCCCCATCCTCATGTATCTCTGCAAATGTTTACGCTTTCAGCCTGTTGTCCACAGGTGTCCTTGCAAATCCGGATGGCTGTTTATTACCAGCAAGCTCCAGCTGCATTAGGTTCCCCAGCATTGCCCACAACTCTCGGTCCAATGCGCTTCCTCTTTTCATAGCTTTTATCAATATTAGGGAGCACAGCTTGTTTGTATTCGCCAGAGTGCCTACAGGCCCCCAGGCTTCCTGCAATCCTGCAATCTAGGTCAGGAACCTGCTGTGGGACATTATTCCGAATACATTGTGGTGGTATATTGATGTGGCCTTCTATGTCATAATCCACCTATCTGTGAGTTCTAGAAAGCACTGTGATCCAAGAAGACCGGTTTTGATTTTTGTAACTGGGATGTGATTGGGTGTTTGACTAAATGTTGGAATTTTTGTTAGCTCAGTTATGGAAGTTTGGTCCCTCAGCTCACCACTGAAAACCCCATAAATAAAAAGAGCCTTCTCTGTTGTTGTTCAAATGAAGATGAAGGTGCCAAACTGAAGGCATACTGAAGAAGACCTGCAAGACTTGCTGGGAACTTGCGCTGTCAGGCACCATTTGGAACCAGATACCTTACGTTCCAGGGTGAGTTCAAAATCAGTGCTCATCAGCCTTGCTTCGATTGGACCTGCCACGACAATGATTCAAAAGCCTTCATCAAGGCATGCGTGGCTGCTTGGAGAGAGGACACATGCATAAGAAGGAATGGGAGGTTATACATGCAGATATCATAACACATCTTTTTTATTATTGGAAAACATTTTTTGTAAACGAAAATTTGTATCAAAACAATTGTTTTAAATTATTTTATATTTTCTCTTTAATACAGTTGGCACATAAAATCTTTTTAAGTTGCCATGTGGTATACCATTTACATTTTAATACAATTTGTTAAAGTCGTTGAAGTAGTCATTTTAGTCACTATTTTTATTTTTTATAACAAACATTTTTAGCACAATTTCCAAAACATACATTAGACCTCTGACAGTATATTAAGAATTAAAGTAGGCACTGAGAGTAATACCGTGGTTTATGAGCCTGGAGGTCTGTTTGTAAGTGTAATCGGTTATTTATAGCACACTTAATACCCAGGGGTTTCTAACACGGCCCTGGTGATCGAACCTGTTTTGCTCTGCATCGTCTTGCTTCAAAGATGAGCACGTTGCCCCTGAGCTATCCTGCAGAACTCGAGATCAGCCGGTCTGGAAAGAACGGTGGTGGCGGATTTACCACCACCGTTCTTTCCAGACCGACTGACTCGTAATGAGGCCCAATATATTGTATACAATTACTTTTCAAGCAACAATAGTTTCAACAATGCAACGATCAAGATCCACAAACCAGTAATCCATGCATCATATGAGCTGCTCTATTCATTTTGGCAATTATTTTCCGTTCATCGGGAGCTATTTCTTGTTTCTTTCGTGCCTCTAATGCACTCTGGTCTACAGAGAATAAAAGGGTGTACCCGTTTATTGGGAAAATCAATGCAAAACCTTTCTTAATCTACACATCTACACATTATAAATAAATGTCAATCATGATCAGTTTATTAATATTCAACTGGTGTCAGTCTGACTGTCACAGTTCAAGCTGTGTACTATTGTTTTAAGTGCTGAGGACTTTAGTATACTCCCAGAAGTCCAGTTCTGCCTGATATTCTAAAATATGAATGCATGAGATGTTTGCTTCTGCAACTGTATTCTCCTATTCCACAAAACTCTAGTATGTTCTATTATTATATATTAAATTATTATATATAGTATTATTCTCACCTTCTGGCGAGAATATTGGGCCTCATTACGAGTGTGCCGGTCTGGTAACAACGGTGCTGGTAAGTGTGGTATCCGCATTACTGGAGAACAGGTAAGATGCTGCAGACTGATTATTATAAAAGTAGATGAGCTTTATTATTAGTTACAGGGTAAGCGTACATATATGAGACAGGAGCTGGGTTAGATACATCCAGTCAGTAAGTTATCCCATCCTGAAGATCTCAACTGTAGAATTCAGAACGTTGATGACACATAACATTCTAGATGACCTAATGACATCCCACTATCTGCACAATGTGCACCCAGTGCAGACAACCGATCTAGCTATTACACATCTCCACTTCTTTGGAAAGGAACAGACAAACAACAACCTAAAAACTGACACTGTTGAACCACCACAAAATCACACATTTACCATCAACTGACCACCACATCTGCAACTGTCACAGCGTAAGCCACATTAACGTATCTAACATCCATGCCAACAAAAAACCACATAACTAACCATCTACCTGACTCTGCCACTACCAGGCCTCGCAGCTGCCACCTGCAAGCAATAAACAATCACTACCACATTCTACCCAACACATCGTATCACCTTCCTCCTCACCTGCCACGAGAGGACTCAGGCCTGCCACGCCCACAGCATGTTCGCGTGTACACGCACATCTGTCAAGAAATACAAACACACATCGACATAACCATCACTCACATCATCATCACAATCAAGACCAATCACACCACAGAAACACCCGTCAATTGCACCCTCCATTTGTACCATCAGCATACACACCCGCTGTCCCGAAGGAAAATCCTAGAAAAGTGGGAAAATATCGAAAGAGGTACAAACAAAACAAAGATCACATATAAACGATGCAACTGGAAAGGAGAACAATGTGTAAAAAAAACACCACCACAGAAAACTTATCAGGAATTAAGTCCAAATGCACAAGATCTTTAAAAAAAATAGTGAATGCAGTCAGAATTATGAATGTAAGTAAACCATAAAAAAACTGCTGTAATAGGGTGGTCCTTAGTTAGAAATCTCTGGGTTTTGTCATTAAGTTATTTCGTAACTAGTCCAAATCTGTTGAGTGGTTTGGGCTATGAAGTCCGGCAAAAATTGATATTTTTTGTCTTGGGAGTATGAATGGGAAGTTGGCCTCAACTTTGATTTTGTTTTCCTTCATAACCTTTTTATTTATTAACAAATCTTTACCAGACTTTGCATTCAGGGGGAGGGGAGGCATGTCCCTAATGGACTTCAACATTCTGGCCAAATCCATTGCACCAATCAAATGTTATTAGCATTAGAACTTGTCAAAGTTCCTATGAGAGTCCGACTCACCTTAACCATAGTACGGCAACCATATATAGATGATTTTCTTGTAAGTGCTAAATTCGTAGCGTACTGTGGAATCCTCCTGTATTTTTTACCTGATAAAAACATTCCTTTTCCATAGGTATCCACTGTAAATGTTGTCTGCAAAGGATAATTTCCAGGCAGCACTTCGATGTTGTTAAAAATGGACAGTAAGATCCCCAGGCGGCCTTGTCTTAAGCAGCCAAGGGTGTTGGAGTGGTGAGTGTGAGGTGGCTGCCTGGGAGCAACACTGGCAGTCTTTTTGCTGGTGGACAACTGCACCAAAAGCGGTAGAGTTTGCAGTAGTATCTCCTCGCACTGGAGGGTAAAGAATGAGAGTTGGAGCCTTATCGAACGGAAAATCATATCGTGCCTCCTATACTGTATGAATATACATATATTGGCCTCCGCCAAGCTGCTTATTAGCCAATTGTGAGGAAATCCGCGTTGCAAGGTCTTGACCTTAGATCAGTGTAAACCGCCATTTTAGTTCTATCTGCCATTTTAGATTCTCCCTCTAAAGTCACCCTGTGTTCTAAAATGGTGGACAGTGTCATTCCGAATGTAACATGGCCGTCTTGACCGCTGTGTACAAGCTAATATGTAACTTGCCTGCAGGCTACATGTTAGGGTCATGAACTGAGACTTTGTCCTTCGTTGACCTGTGTATAGAGGATTACCTGCGCCAACAAAGCTAATCCGCGAGCACATGTTGAACACAATATGTTCAAATACCGAAATGTGAACACTTGTTTGACTACATTGTATAAAACTGTTTGAGAAAGCTTAACAAGGAATCCTAAGACATCCTGTTGCCATTGTGACTTGTTGATGAATGTATTAAAGGTAAACCCTAAATGTATAGATGCATGAACTCGGCACGAACCCTAGATCCGTGATGTATTAACTTGTATTAACTTGTAGGTGGGTTGAACATCATGTTTTGGACTGCATAAAAGGCACGACTATTCTAATGTACAGTCCCACTCACTAAGCATACCGTAACAAGCTGGAGTTCGCTGTGTTGTACTGAGGGCCGATAGCTATCTGTTGCTTTGTCCTTTGAAACTGTTCAGTATAAAATAAAGATCTTTGTATCTTTATTTGTAACCCGCGTTTGGTGTATTTGCTTTTGGGGTACTCAGACTCGATATCTTCTTTTTGTTTTCACAGCCTGAGAGCCAATGCACAGAGGAGTAAAGGGGCCACTAGCTGTGATGTCCTTCCAAATGGGGGAGCATGGATGAGAGGTTGTAGGTCCACAGGGGGAGCAGTGAAGGTCACCTCTAACACAGAGCAGCAGTGGAAAGAGGCCTGTAGTACCCATAGATCATGCTGAGGAGCCAAGGCCCTGACCCCCATACGACAGAAAGGAGGTGATGGAGGAGAAGAGATTGTGTAAAAGAGGGGAGAGGTCCCACTCATGTCCTGGAGCTGCACTGCTAGGCAGCTGGACTAACTGGGCAGTGGCACACTATGAGGTTGAGGAACTGAATGGGCTGAGTTAGGCCCTGAGTGAAGATGAACCAGAAGGTGATGTGTCAACACAGAGTCCCTGTGGGGGTCTGGGTAGTAGAAGGACAAGCAGCAGAAATAGTGGTGTCCCATGGGAGCAAGGCAGGTGAGATAGCATTGGGATACGAGGGAGGCCCACCCCACAGGAGTCTCACATAAGGGGGCAGACTGGTGAAGGGGAGCAGAAGTGAGGTTGACCGGTGTTGTGAGTTTCACCGAGGAGGTGGTAATAGTAGAGGCCGTTCAGTAGTTTAGATGGCTGAGTAGCCCTCCTCCTAAGATGGATGCAAAGGGGCAGAAGATGGAGGGGGACAGTGAGGTGGGGCCTCGAAGGGAAACATGTTGAAACCTGGGCATCAGTAGCTGCAAGGAAGGGTGGACAAAATTGAGGAACAAAAACTGAAAGTTTGGGGGACAGTCAACTGTCGGCAGATGTCAGCAATGAAGATTGACACACAATTGGTGGACATGGAAACAATAGAGGAAGACATGGAGTTCAAAGTGGATGACCTTCAGAATAGGGTATATGGCTGAAGGAAGAGAGAAAAGTAAGTATATTGTGAACATTCTGTTCAAAGATGAAGGCAGCATAGATTTTGGCATTGAAAGGGCATGGATGGGTTGCGGTGGTGCTAGCTGTCCTTGGTCAGTTAGTGGTGAAATGTACAAGCTACAAACAAAAAACAGAGCTGCTCTTGAGCGCTAGGTAACTGGGAGACATAGACTATGAAGGGTCTTGAATTCAAATTTTCCAGGATCTGTCGGGACTGACACTGGCCAAGTGAAGGGTGTGCAAAAACAGGCTTTAATTTTTGAACTCAGAGGAGAGGACTACCAGAAAACCAGCACTGAGGTGGACCGAGCTATCAAAGCTGTGATGGCTGACAAAGTGGAAAGGAGGGCCCTAATGCAAAGCCGTGACCTGCTGACACCAGTTAGCTGAAGCAAGGCCGGCTGCCTGGTAGTAGCAACACAGTGGCTTTCAACAGACACAGGGGAGACTGTGGGGAGTGAAGGTGGGAGGTCAGGGGAACATTTGGATGATGTTTGGGGTGGTAGAATTATCAGATGTCATTGCTTAAGGGAGATGTAATAGAGGGGAGGAGAGGGGAAGGAGAGTGGAGGCTACTCTGGTGGTCTTTTGTATGGTTACTATGTTTGGGGAACATGGAGGGGTTCAACCAATATGGGAAGGGGTTGTGGGTGGGTGAAGATGTTTTGGGGGGATGTACCTTGGAATGCCCTGGGAGTGGCACTTGGTGCTTGACTGCTGGTGGGCAGTTACAGAGTAGGGAAAGGTGTCGGTGGACAGGAGAATGATAGAGGTGTTATAGGATGACAGAGGGAATTGGAATGAAGATTTTCTGTGTGCTGAGGGTGGCCACGCTGAATATGAAGGGGCTGAACTCCCTGACAAAGATGTCATTGGTGGCTAGAGAGTTCAATCATAGTAGGCTCTGCGTCTTCTTTTTAAAAGAAACGAGGTTGCAACGGAAGAGGAACGTAGAATCCTGTGTAAGGGGTTAGGGCAGGAGTTTTGGGCCTCAAGTCGATGTAAGAAGGGGGGGAGTGTGTATTCTGGTGTGGAATTCCCTAGTGGTTGTCAGTGTGGTGAAGATGTGACATAGCCTCAGTTGAAGTCAGTACACATGCACAATGTTCAGCAATCACAGCATTATTGGGGCTCACGGAGGGCCTAACAGTTGTTGGGGGTGCCCTTAATCTGGTGGTGGAAGAGTCCCTGGACAAGAGGTGTATGAGGGGTATAATGAATATCTTGGGGCGGACCTGACAGATACCTTCACAGGCTGTGGGTTAAGTAGTCTCTGGTGGGCATGTGGAGAAAGTTAAATGTGAAGTGGATTACTCCTTTAACTCATCCCCCTCTGGGCACTTATTCCAGTATAGACTACCTCCTCATGGAAGTTGGTCAGGAATATGGAATGTTGGGGTGTGATATGGGAGAACTGGGATTGTCAGACTAGAAGATGGAAACTTTGGATATTGATGTGGGTAGGGGACACGTTTTGGAGGTATAATGACTATTTATGTATTCATTTTTTTGTTTGTTTGATTTATTTATTAATAGAAATAACTGGGTAAACAATGCATTTTTCTCACCAAAGTGTATACAGTATTTTCCATCGATAACAGAGTTGAGGACATGTGTCCTTTACAATGCGGTGTGAGAATGTAACTTGAAGACCAGATGTTGCAGGGAAAGGTGACAACATAAACCTGGGGCAAGGGCATGACAGAATGGCAAGGCCAGGACAGAATGACATAGGATCAGGAGGTTGGAGAAAGTGCTGAATTAAAGGTGGAGGGGTGATGGAAAAGTGATCTAGGGTTGTCCATGATGGATAGAAAGAGAGGATAACAGTGTGATGCAGTGGGGTAGAGTGCTAAGAAACAGGTTCTGCAGAAAGAAGGAGAGCTTTTAGGTTGGATATAAATAGTGGAAGAGTTGAAGTAGTATGGAGTGGGAAGGAAAGACCATTCCAGAGGAGGGGGGTGAGGAGAGAGAGCAGAAATGAGATGGAGCACATGGAGCTCGAGTGGTGGCAAGGAGGTGAGCTGAGAAGGATCTTAACAAGTGAGGAAGAAAGTAGGAAGTGAGGTGAGCAGATAGGTAGGGTGGGGGAAGTCAATGGATATTCTTGAGGATGATGAGAAAAGGTTTATACTTAGCCTCTTGTTTCATAGATAGCCAGACGATCTGGCAATGGGCAGAGGAGGTAGTGGTAAAGTGAGAAAGGTTGAAAAGTGTGCGCACTGCAAAGTTGAGGACTTTATCCAGAGGTGAAAAAGGATAGTTTGGAAGGCCATAGAATAGACTCGCACAGTAGTCCAATCTAGAAAGAACTAAGGAGGAGACATACTGTTTAGCAGTATTTGAAAGACGAAGATGACAGATTGTTCTTATTTGAGATAGTTGAGTCTGGCTGCATGGCATAGTTGGAGATGAAGAGAAAGAAGTTGTGTTATAGGTCGAAGATGCCAAGGTTATGAACAGAAGCAGAGTAAGCAAGGTAGTCACGAGAGAAGAGCAGAAGAGAAGTAGAGGAAGAGATACCTGTTTGCCAGGGAAGCAGAAAACGTCAGTCTTAGAATGAGTGAATGAGACAGCATCAAATATTTGATGGTGGGAAGTTTGACATTTTTGACAACAGCTCATCGGATAAGGAGTGGAATGAGAATAAGAACTGAGTGTTATTAGCAGGCTATGACTTGCCTATAGGGCAATAGGGCAACACCGGAAGAAAAAAACACAAAATGCTAGTGTGTGCCAGTTTTATTGGTCAAAGTGGGCCAACTGTTTGGCAACTGTGGTCCACTTTTTTTTATTGGTGCCCAAGACAATTGTATGCCCACATCCAACCCTGTTGATCAGCAAATTGTTGATACAAGAAGCTGTAAGAGGAGATCAGGGCATCAAAAACTGAAGTATACAGAGTGAAGAGAATTGGACCAAGGACATCATCTTGTGAAACTCCAGCAGTAAGGGTGTTGCTTGGGGGGGGGGTGAGGATGTTCCACAACACCTGAAAGTGTCTGGAAAGCTTCTGGTTTGAATGAATGCAAACCAAGCAAGGGCCTTATATCTGACACCAAGGAGATATATTGTAGAGAGAAGTACAGAATGGCAGCAGAGAGGTTGAGAAGAATAAGAAGAATAAGAATAGATGAAAGATAAGACTATCGAGAGGATGACATAAAGTTGCTGACATTTAGGAGAGCTGTCTCGGTAGAATGCAGATGTCAGAAGCCAGATTGAAGTGGGTTATCACTGGCCTTCTACTCGCTCTAGGATGGTGAAAGTTGGCAGGACAGTTAGGATCTAGACCAGTTTTCTTAAGGAGAGGGATGACAGTAGCTGTGGGAAAAGTGGTATTGTCAAGAGAGGAGTTGAAAAGGGAAGTAAGATATGGAGCAAAACAGGGACAGTGGGTCTGTGAGGCCTCGGGAAGGATTAGCTTTGAGGAGTAGGGCAAGGTTTGCTGGGGAAAAGTAGGACATAGTAGTGGGAGAGCAGGGTCAAAGTGGGGGAGAAAAGTGAGCATGAGGAGAAGATAGAAGGACATTAGCAAGGGTATTGTGAATGGTGGACATTGTTGACACACAATAGAGAACAATATTATTTTCAGAAAGATTACATGAGATGGAGGTGGGTATAGGAGGTGAGAGATTTGACTTGAGAGATTTCTGAAGGTTCCTAGGTTGGAAGATTGGGATGAAATGAGTGAGAAATGCAAGTCATGTTTGGCAGAGTAAAGAGTAGAGGGATAGTTTTGAAGGGCAGTGAGCTAGAGTTGGAGATTGTCTTGTCATTTGCAAAGTGCAAAGCTTTTCCACATTGTTGTTTTCAGGATGCAGTTGGATGTGGAGGAAAGGATTTAGGAGTCAGTATATTAAGAGTGTAGTGAGAGGAAAAGGGAGCATAAAGAGCAATGTTAAGGTTAGTGACGGCTTCTTCAGTGGATGGAAAGGTGACTCCAGCGTAGGAGAAGAGAGAGTAGTGTAGGTCAGAGAGGTAGTCAAGACGTTTGGAGGAGGGAAACGTGTGCTTAGTAATAGTTGTAGTAGATAGAGCGAAGAAGAACCAGGAGTGGAGATTGAGGCAAATCTGATAGAGTGATAAGAGGGAGAAAGTGTTGTAGAAATATTAGAGGTGTAGAGTTGAGAGTAGATGAGAATAAGATCAAGGGAGTTTCCATTCAAATGGTTTGGAAGAGAGTGGACAGAAGAGATTGAGTGGTTAAATAGAAGTGAGTCAAAGTCAGTGAATAGTACAGCAGTGAGAGGGGAGGTTGAAGTCACCAATGACAATGAGGTGGTGATCAGGAGGGAGAGAGACAATTGGTTTGGAGATGTGGTCAAATAATTGATCTACTGGACTGGGTGGCAAGTGAACAAGTTACTTACCCTAGTAACGTTCTTTCATCTGGTTGTTCCTTCCACGTATTCCTCATCTTATGATATCTTTGTTTCCTGCTTCAGCTGCTTCGGAAAAATGTTTCTCTCGGCAGAGGGCACTTTGACTCGAGACGGTCGACTCGATGTCCATCGAGGGCTTCCATCTCGGCTGATGTCACAATCAAGTATGCTGTGTTCACTTCTGTTTTTTCACCACCCGTACGCAAAATGACCAGCCTTGGTAAGTGCCTTTAAGTTATAAGACATTAAAAGAGTGCAAGGTATAAAACTTGGAAAATTCTACAGTGGGGTAGGTTGGGAGGGTGATGAGGATTATGTGGGAGGAACATTCAGTCGAAAGAATGTTACTAGTGGTATTCCTCATTATATTCTAGACTACCAAAGCAGTATTCATTTTTTTGGAGGAGGGAGTAAGAATTGAGAGTTATTGTTTGTCCAGAATGGAGCAAAGAAATACCTTCTTAAATCTTCCTTCATTCTTAGAAGTGTCTAATAATAACATTTTTTGAACGTGTGGAAGGTGGACCTGGTAGCTCCCTTACAGATGTCCTTTATCGGAACTCCCCTCTGAAGAGCAGAGGAAGTTGCCATGTCCCTAGTCAAATGAGTCCTTAAAACCTCTGGGGGATCTTTCCCAACTCTGAAATTGCTTGTATGATCCATCCGGATAGGGTCTGTTTGGTGACTGACAGACCTAGTTTGTGTCCTGTGTATCCAATGAAAAGTTGGCTGTGTTTTCACAACTTTGCCATCCTTGAAATGTAAAAGCTTAGAGCTCTCTTCGGATCGAGTCTATGGAATCTTTACTCTTCCTTGCTAGGATGAGGTGGAGAATAGAATGCCAGAAACACAATTTTCTGTGCTAAATGGTTATCCGACACAATCTTAGGTAGAAAAGAAGTTTTGACCATAAGGACAACCTTATCCTTGTAAAAAGGGGTAAACATAGGTTTACAGGATAATTCCTGCAACTCACTCACCCTGTGGGCTGATGTTATCACTACTAACAAAATTGATTTGTAAGTTAGCAGCCTTAACAGGCAGGAATGGTGTAGCTCAAAAACGAACACACATCAAAATCTTTAAAACCATGTTAAGGTCCCAAGTTGGTATTTGAAATAGTGTAGGAGGAAACACATTGGTGAGTCCTTTAAGAAATTGAATTATTAAGGGTATTTTGAAATAGGATGCCTCTTCCGAGGTGAGCTTGAATATGGAAAGCGCTGTTAGATATCCCTTGATTGTTCGAATCTGAAGCCCCAGATTTGCCAAATGTAGTAGAAAAGAAAAATAAAACGTAGGTGTATCACATTGAAAAGTGTCCACATCCTTTTCCCTACACCAGCTGCAGAACGTTTTCCAACAGCAGCAGTATAAGGATTTTGTTGCTGGCCTTCTGGCTGAAAGCAAAATCTCCATTATGTCATCCGGGAGGTTCCAATCCTTGTACCTCAGCATCTGGGGAACCATGCCTGAAGGCTGAATGTCTTGACCTCTGGATGGAGGACCCAACTGTCCTCTCATTAGAGAAGGTCCTGTCTTTGTGGAAGACATATTGGAGGGCAGATGGATATTTCCAGAAGGTCCGGGTACCAGGTCCTCCTGGTCCAATCCGGGACAATTAGGATCTTGGATTTCCCGAACTTTCTCAGCCTCCTGATCACATGAGGATTGAGGGGGATTGGAGGAAATACATACAGAAGTGGAAATTCCTAGTCCACTTTGAACACATCTCCAGAAGCTCCTCTTGGGGGAAATTCCCTGGAACAGTAATGTTCACACTTCTGGTTGATACTGGTTGCGAACAGATCCACTTGAAGGGGTCCCCAAAGGGGGAAGATCTCTTGAAGGACTTCATGAGCTAGTTCCCACTCTGGAGACTGTGCTCTGGCTGCTCAGAGCATCTGCTGCCGTGTTCTTCTCACTGGCTAGGTGAACTGACGGCTGTCACAACCCTCGCCCAAAACCCCCTCTGGCAAACCCATTGGCCAGGTGGAGTCAGGACTCGGGCCTCTAGAGCCTGGCATCCTCTTCAAAAGCCCTCATGGGGCCAGTCCTGGTGCCTACGGCGCCAGGCTCATACACCATGAACAACAATGTGCTTGGGAACTACTTTATTGTATTGTCAGCCAACATGGAGGCATCCACATAGCTTGGATCCTAAGAACCAAGCTATGCGGTCTAGTGTTTTGGGTGTGGCAGGCCTGGAACTACTTTCCCTGGTACTACTTTACCTGGGCTATATAAACCACACCCTGACTGTAGAACATGCTTTGTGTTACTTTTCAGCTTGCAACGTGACGCTCACCATGTCCAGCTATTCCCTCGAACCTCGGAGAAACAGAACCTGCAAGGAGACAAAAGGAACATCATTAGCAGCAGCATCTTACCTGCAGTCTTCATCTTTAAACACTTGCAGCTACTGAGAACAGCTTCCTCGAATCTGCACGCCGACCGGACAGAACGACCTGAAAGAGGAAGATAGAGGCAACATTAAAGAAAGCTGTAGAAACATTTACAAATTACGAACTGCTCAAAAGGCTTACCTGGCTGGTCGCCTCTCGGCTGGCACCACTCCGGACATTCCACTCGCGCTGAAAAACACTGCAACCTACAAGGAAGGAAAACACTGGTTAGCAAAGGCAAGACTTCGCAGTGCTGCGCATAGCGCTTACTTACCGCATCAAAGCGCTCTTAGTGCGCCATCATTTACCAGCGGGGCTCAACCAAGCCAGTTCGCTGCGCTGAAGCTCAGCATACCTAAGGGAGAAAATAGAGACATTTTAAACAAAGAAAGGCATGCAGGATAGAAACAAAACTAAAGAACAGCAATAAGACCTACCTGAACAATATCAAATGGGCCGGCGTCAGTGAAGTAACTGGACCACACTCCCCCATGAAAGACAATGCGCCCCTGCAAAGAAGGCAGGATGGAGAGCACGCCTAATTCTACCACAAGGTGAGGAGAGGGCACCAGAGAGACTGAAAGCATACGGGGGTGAAGTGAGGATACTTACCCCAGTCGGTCAGTCTTGAACACAGTCCTCCTGTATTTTCAGGCAGAACCTTCCCCACAGACCACATCAGGGCAAAGCTGAGAAGCATACCAGCGAGTAACCCAGCGGGTGGCGTCCCTGTGGATACCAGGTGAGCGTAACACCAATAGAGAGACTTGTTCTTGAACTGCACAGAATCAGAGATGCATTGCTTCTCTGCACAGTGGTAGTGACCTCACGTCTCTTCTCTTGCTGAGGTACTACATGGCCACTGTGTTGTCCGTCATTATCAGGACATGCTTTCCCTGTACAGAGGGCAGAAAGGCTTTCAGGGCTAGTCTAATTGCCCTTGTCTCTAAAAGGTTGATATGTAGTTTGGACTCCGAAGGAGACCAACAACCGCTGATTGTCAGATCATTGGGCTGGGCTTTCCACCCGTGAGTGAAGCGTTATTCACTACTGTTATCTTCGGCCATGGTTGCCAAAAAGAATGTTGTCCTCGCAGGCCCACCACAGAAGGTCCTTTGAGAGGAATCTGGAGGAGGTCTGACATCCTGACTGAGAACTGGGACCACTGTGTTCTGAGAGCCCATTGAAGGGATCTCATTCTCAGGTGAGCCTCCGGCACCAGAAAAATGCAGGATGCCATGAGCCAAGCAACCTCAAAAGTTGAAAGCCGCAAGACGCTGGGAACTCTGAAATCTGGTGACCATCTGCAAAATGTCTTGAGCCCTCACCTCGGGTGGCAAGGCTTTTTACCAAGAATGCATCCAAGACCTCTCCAATAAACTGCAGTCTCTGAGATGATATCATGTGATACTTTTTGTAATTTAGGGAGAACCCCAGTCTGTGGAGGGAGTGGCAGGTGATACTGAGATGCTCTTGGGCCTGTTCGGGTGAACATGCCCTTATCAGACAATCATCCAGGTAGGGGTAGACGTGAATAAACCCTCTCCTTAGACTTGCTGCCTCCACTGCCATTAACTTGTTGAAAACCCTCAGGGCGGTAGTCAGCCCGAATGGCAGAACTCGAAACTGATAATAAGAACCGCCAATAGCAAACCTCAGGTACTTCCTGTGTTTGTGAGGTATTAGGACCTGAAAAGGACCTAAAGGTCCAATGATACCAACCAATCCTGGAGCCAGACAGCCTGAAGGATCTGAGAAAGTTTGACCATCTTCAACGTTTCCTTCCTGAGGAACTTGTTCCAGTATCTGAATTCCAAGATAGGTCTCAGTCCTCAGTCCTTCATAGGGATTAGGAAATAGGGAGAAAACCATCCTCTGTTACTCCCCTCCATAGTTACTGGCTCTATAGCACCGTTCTCTAGCAGCGTAAACATTTACTGCAACAGGAATGGATCTGGAATATTAAGCAAATGGTTTTGCGGTGGAGGATCAAGAGGCCTTTATATAAAGTGGTGGCAGTAACCCTGGGCTACTGTTTCCAGTGCCCATACATCCAAAGTCATACCTTGCCATTCGTTCAGGTGCTTTGATAGTCTGCCTCCCACCAGGGTGTCATGAGTCAAGACCTCAGAGTGGTTTTGAGGAGACTGAAGCAGTGGCTGGTGTTAAAGACGCTGCTGCTTGGGTGGGCTTTGACCCTCTCCGTCGTCCAGCATGATGGAATCGTCTCTGTCTGCTTTGACCTGCCTGTCCTCTCGCTCTTACAACTGAGGAGTAGCAGAAAAAAGACCTACCACTCCAAGATGATCAGCTGGGATAAAAAGGCTGTGAATGCCAGACTGCGGCACTTACAGATATGGCTGCCGCCTTTGAGGTCTGCAGCTTTTCATGGCTTTTGTCGGCCTTATTTCAAAATAAATGGGAGCCATCAAAGGGCATTTTAAGGTGTCTGGATTGTACCTCAGTTACAAATTCTAACTTCCTCAACCATGCAAATCTGTGTATGACAGTGCTTTTCACTATGGCCATGCCATCCTTTATCAGGTTCATGAAGTAGTCTCTTTCCTCACCCTCGCAATGCAGTCCAACAGGGTGAATGTAAACTTTGAAAGGGCACATGTGGAATTAACAGACTTTATGGACATGCTGTTAGCAGAAAATACTTTTTTTGCCCAAGAATCAATGTGTTTGTCATCCCTATCAGGGGGAAAGTTTGGGTACACAGCTTGCTTGGAGGCAGATGTAGCTGCTTGTACTTCTAGGCTTTCCGGAGTGGGATCGATTGATAGGTAGTCAGGGTCACTACTGGATGGCCTGTATTTTTTTGTCTGATTTCTTTTTACATTTGGGCTGTACTCTGGAGCATCCCAGTTTGCTGCAATCCTTTTTTGCAGTGCTACATGGAATGGTAATATAAGTTCTTATTGAGAACCTTTGTCCAATATGTCAGTCAGGTCGTCTTGGTCAAAAGCTGGATCTGGTCTACTCCATCCCAGGAATTCCACTTCCCTGGAAATTAGGCTTCTGTAAGATGCATCTGTATGATTAGCTGGGTCTGGTTTCCCAAAATCTAGTTCTGGGGAAGCGCCTACCCCACTAGCTGTTTATAGGGTGTCATGCAGTTCACTAACCCTGGTCTCTTCTGAAACATTCAGGTATGTTAGTATTTTTTTGAACACTTGGAGTATCAAATTGGAGACTACATGGAGGGGTATTATCTGAGTTTTCATAGCCCTCATACATGGATGTTAAGGATCTAAAGTAATCCTTTTTAGGTAAAGGTTTAAAAACCTTTCCTGCCTTTTTTGTGGTAAAGGCGTCAAAGAATGTACATTAGGCGTCAGTCGTCAGTGGCGTCAATGATGTTGACGGCTTGACTTTGGGCATGTGCTTCGGGGGACTTGACTCATGACTCGATGGCTTTTTCGACGATTTCTCATCTTGTCAAGTACTCAAAGATTCTCGAGTAGTCTTAGGCATATGACCCTGGCTCAAGTGCACGCAGGGTTTTGCCTTGGCCTCATGATTGCCAACGACCATAGCATGGACACTTTTCTTATGCTTCGAGGAGGGCGAGGCCTGATCCTTGAAGATTCTTCCTAAACAGTTCCCACTACTCTTTGAGGGAAGATTTAGCTGGGCAGACTACGCTCCTTTCTGACAAAGAAGATGTGGAAGAAGAAGGTGATCTGTGCCTTCTCTTCGATTTTTTCGATGATGATGAGGAGTGTTTGCTCATCAAGTGAGTCTGTTTTTTTAAATCATTTTTTGTGAGGAGAGGAATCTCTTGACTCGTGGGATGACCCACATTTAGATGGGGTTGACAGGGATTTGGGGACAATCCTACCCACTGACACTTTAGCTTTGCACTCTTTCAAGGTCTTACCTGAATAGATTGACAGGATCGACAGTCGTCGGTTGCATCCTCTTGGGAGGAAAGCTTAGGTGCAACATGCTCGCCTTGGAAACAAGGTGACATGGAGCAACACAGGTTAGATCCCAGGGTCCGTGCTTAGAAACCTCTGGGTATTAAGCGCATTATAAATAACCTATAATATCATATCATGCTCGACACTGATGCACCAGTTACGTGTTTTGCGCGGGTCCTTGATGTAAATTTATGCACTTTTTGAAGCCCGTCATTGGATTATTCAGAGCTGATGACGAGGCCATTGTCGATACATTTTCGAAGAAAACTGAAGCGTGCCATAATTCTAGAAGCAATCACATAAGTGGTAAAACGGAACTCAGGCCAACGGGCGCTGCGTGTGGTATATTGGTATATATTCTCGATGGAGATCAGAAATGACTCATATGTGCTTGTCACCTGATCACCTAGTCCATCAGTGGGTGGTCTCTCTGATGTTGCCTCTGGTGTTGCTGGAATGAGGCGATTTCTTTGTGATTGGTGTTCGCAGAGGAGCCTCTTGTGGCCTTCAGCTGGAGGTAGGTCTGATCCAAGATGTCCACAAGAAGTGATGTCACCCTTCCAAGATGACCACAGGACGTTATTCACCAATCCAAGATGGTCAATGAGAGTGATGTCACCAATCCAAGATGGCCACTGGAAGTGAAGTTTCACACAGAAAGTGGAGCCAAAAACCAAAAGGGATGACACAAGCTCTTTTCACCTGGTCGACTATTCCATCAGTGGTTGGCTCTTTGATATTGACGGTGGTGTTGCTGCGAAAAAGGCGATTTCTTCCTGATCCAAGATGGAATCCAAGATTCAGCTATTTGCTGAAGGACGCTGCCTTCTCTAAAGATCTGCGTGTAGAGATTGACTTCTACTTTGCAGAAAATTACACAGGATATGCAGAGGTGGCATGGTTTTGGAGGCGGCAAAGACCACCATAAGGGGATTGCTGATAAAAGAGGGGGCCAGGAGCAAGAGGGAGAGAGGCCTGATTGAGTGGATGCTGCAGAGAAAACTAGAGCAACTGAATGAGCAGATGAGTGTAAGTGAGAAAGCGTTAGGGGACATCTTTAAAGCGATAAAAGAAAAGAGGGTGTTGTTGGAGCTGGCCCTATGGCAGGTGTATTGCAAGCTCCCCTTTTTGAAGCAGAAGTATTGTGAGGAGGGGGATAAAGCTGGCAAGATGGTGGCTAGGTCAGGTGATTGAGGGATCAGAGCCTGGAGAAAAAATTGGGAAAGTAAAAAAATGAACAACATCGTCAGGTGGACTCCCCAAAAGAGATTGTGGAGTGGTTTGTGTCATATTACCGGAGTCTATCCTGTGAGGAGAGTAATAGCAGCATGTGGGAAAGGCAAGCACATATGGAGGAATTTAAGATCCCCAGTATTGATTTTCAGAGGGCGGCGATGAGAGATGCCTTAATTGAAAAGGAGTAGGTGGGAGAGACAATCAAGGGAATGCAGTTCGGAAAGGCTGTGGGGGTAGTTGGGTTCTACAAACAGCATCTGAGATCTCTGTCTCTCTTCTTGTCAAATAATTCAATGTCATAAGAGAGTGGGAGATATGCCACAGTTTTGAGGGCCCTGATCCAGGTTATTCCAAATGAGGGGAAAGACCCAACAGCATGTGGTGCATATAGGTCAATATCCCTATTGATCTTGGATGCAAACATTATTTGGCAGAAAAAGTGGGATTCATAGGGGGGATACAGGGAACAGACACAGTCCGGAAAACACTAAAACTGATGGCACACTCCACAAGGGAAGGTAGAGAAAGCCTTCAGCCGGGTGAGTTGGTCATTTTTGTTTGAGATGTTGAAGGGATTTGGATTAGGTCTTCACTTAAGGCGAACAGCTGAAGACTTATATGAGGCCCCATCAGCCCAGGAGACAGTGAATGGAAGGTGATCTGAGTGATTTGGCTTGAAAAGCGGGGCCAGACAGGAGTGTACTCTCCACTCTATTGACCGTGCTTTTACTGGAGCCCTTAACATGTAAACTCAGGATGAATCTGGATGTCTGAGGCATGAATGCAGGGGATCAGGAGATCAAGATAGGGATGTTTGCTGATGACATGCTGATTTGGAGGACTCCTTGGGCTCTGTCCCAGAAGCTTTAAGGAAGGTGGCTGCCCATGTGCATCTGGCGGTATTCAAAATAAGTAGAAATCATCGATTATCTTTCCTTTTGCGAGGGCAGAACTACACTGGGCCATATATCTTTCACAACTCTCAACAAATATTTGCTGGACTAGCTTCAGGTATTTGGTGGTCAACGTAACTAGTAACTTGGAGAGGAGAACCCCCATAGTGTCCAAAATGTATGAAGTTCTCCGGTCCTGTTTGAAGCTCACAATATCTTGGATGAGAAGCATATACACTTGAATATGAATGTTTTATTGAGGAACATGTTTTTTATCTCAAACGCTACCTATAAAAGTGCCAGAGGGTGTTCTTAGAGAGATGAAAGGAAGCCTCCTCAGATTCTTGTGGTGGGGTAAGAAACCCTGGATTGGGTATGAAGAATCTAATTTAACCGATGGAAGAATAGGAGTGGTGTTCCTGGATGTAGAAAGCTACTATAGGGCAACAGAAATGCAGGCACTTATTGCACACCTCATGGAAGTCAAAGAGAAGCAGTGAATATTCCTGGAGAGGGGAGTGGGTATGGGTGCCAGCGCAGCACAGAGGCTTCCATGGAGGGTTAGGAAACACCCCATTTTGGGGTATCTATTGCATTTGTGGCAAAGGGAGGCTACAAGGCGACAATCTATGTGCCCTTCGCCTCTGTGTTATTTGTGGGATCCCCGATAAGGGATTACCTTCTGGAACCCCTTAATTTCCAGAGCCAGTTTGAGGCGGGCTCGGAGACTGGCCGATTGTGCAGAAATAGGAAGTTTATTTCTAGCCAACAGCTAGAGGAGGACATGACCATCGGGAGACTTGAGTTTTTCTCTATCTAAGATTGAAGAGAGTTCTCATGGCTACAAAATGCTTGTTGAAGTTCGAAAGGGGCCTTACCCGATTCAATAATCTTTTGGATAGTTGCACGGGTTCAAAAGGGATTATTTTGCAGTTGCACAGGGAAGTCGTGAAAGCAGGAAAGGACTTGGGATGGGCGCAAGGGGGCAATGGAAGAGAGACTTGCATTCCAACTTCTCTGATGTGGAATGGGTTTTGCTCTGTAAGATCACTTTTAAGACCTCCATAGCTTGCCAGCACAAGTTACATAGGATCAAGTGTCATCTCAGATGGTAACAGGAGCCTCTATGAGTGTAGAGAATGTTCCCCTCGTCCAGTTCGGTGTGTAGGATGGGGTGGACCTGCTTTGGCTTGTATTGACACGTGTTGGGACTTTGGGCGGTTCAAGTGTACTGAACAGAAATGCTGGGATGAATACGGGTCTTGGACGGGAAAGAAGGGGTCTTGTATCTGGTTTTCATTCTCTTTGGATTGCAGGGTGAAAGGGAAGGAAGAAAAAGGCAGAGTCACACATATGGTGCACGTCTTAATGTTGGTGGCGAGAGCATGTCTATTGCTGGTTGGAAGAGAAAGGACTTGGCAAATTAAGAGGAGTCGGTAAGGAAAGGGAAGTATATAACTTGGAGCATCTAACTGGGGTGATGTGTGGGGTGATATGGAGATGGCTTAGAAATCATTCCATGAGAAATGCTCTGCATGTACCTCATAGCCGTGTGCATGTATGTGGGGGTTGGAAACTGGGCAGTGTTGTTGGGAGTACAACTGTTTCCAATGTACAGGGAGATTGAGTGTGGGTGGAGGGACGTGGTGTTGATGTTCTGAGGGTGCTTACTGGCTGCAGCACAGGAGGGCTATTGGTTTTAATGCAAAAATGATAACAAAAAGATATTATACCAAAAAAGGGAAAGTAAAAATGAAGAGTAAATCCAATTTTGCTTGGTTTCCCCTCTACGATTGTAAAACCTGTTTTGTGAATGGTTACAACATGCAATTAGCATTTTGCTTCATCACCCACTTGATGTTTTAGCATACATTTTGAAAAGAGTTTTTATTTAGAGAATCCCTTTGTTTTTACATATATTTACCATGATTTGGCAGAGAAATGACTGCGAAAACAGCTTGCATACATGACATAATAAGAAGGCTGTTTTCATTTTTCGCTGCAATGCGATAGAAATGAAGTTTTGCCCATCCCCACTGGAACTCCCCATGTGTCCCGTCCACCCTCCTTGCCAGGCCCCTGCTTGTATTAATCCTCCCTGACCCTCTCCTGTTACCACCTTTCACTCGCCAAGTGTGTCTTTTGGCATTCCCAGGGAAATCCAGTAGACATCCTGGGGTATTTCCCAATTAAGGCACAAACTGCAAAATGATCCACTTTGTGTTTTTAGAAATATTTTTAAAATACACCACTGGCTGGTCTCTGGCAATGAAATGCACTAATTTTCACAAGGGTATCATGGGCACTCCCTTACTTGAGAATGACGCAAACTATCAGCATCATGCTGGATAACAAGTCTGGAAAGATCTTAGACATCTGAGAGACACATTTGGAAGCAATTCTCCATGTCCATCACTCTTGGAATTTCATTTTTTAATCTTTTTGAGAACGTGTTGTGTTCACCAATCAATGTGAAGAGGGAAAATCGAGATCAAACCCATGCCCCCTCACCCCAGGCGCATATACAGAAGAACAGCAGGAAGAACAAGGAGCGCACTTATCATTTGAACCAGGCCCCAGCGCACCCATGGGTGACAAATATGCTGAAACACACCCACTTCACCAACAGTGCAACTTCCATGCTACATTAGAATCAATGCTGCAATATCAGAATCTACAAACACAAAAATCCCTGTTTAAAGGCTTGCAAATGCCTATATGAATTAACATGGTCTAAATGCACAGTGTAAAGCCATGCTTCAGGAAAATTACAGCCAAGTTAATTTCTCTCACTGAACACTGGCTGCGGGAGCCTTCATTAATGTTCCTCGCAAAATCTCCGACCTGCCAAGGCCGCACATTCAAGATAAGATTGCTTTCTGCCGACAGACATTTTTTAATTATCCACAAATGCGAATAAATCACGGCAACCCAGTGTGCTTTTTTTTCTTTCTGGGAAGGAAAGACACTTTCTCAAGGACTCGCACAACATTTGAAACATAAATTGTAACAAGAATGGCGCAGCCCAGCGCCCAGAGCCCAGGTGCGAACTGCTTGTTCAGCTAAAAAGTTATGGGAACAAGGTCATATTGCAACAAGTTAGAATTAGGTAAGGGGGGCTGGCACAGCTAAATGAACCCACTGACGCAAAAAGGCTAATATCCAATTGTCAGTCTCTCTATAAGGGCTACATAGGTAACCTATCACTTAGCAGCCAATAGCAGGAGGAGATAGGTTTCTGGGAGCTGATCCAATTCTGTGAGGTCAGTCTGCAGTGTGATTACAAAGCTGGCTTGCAAGCCAGCCCCGGGGGAGACGGCGCCTGAACTCTCGATGTGCACGATGCTCTCCGTGTTTTTTTTCTTTTTTGCTGCCCAGAAATAAACGCAGTTTGGAACATGCTGCTGCCTGCTTGGGACTCTGTTGCATTTCTGGGGGCCATATGGGAGGTGTTGGGGTCTCCCATAGATGGTGAGGGTATGGCTGCTGGCCCCCACTGCCCTGGTGGGGGTCCAGCTTCTCCCCAACAAGTTGGTGCCCTCTGTGAGGCTCATTGCTCATTGTAACATGGGTGAATGAGCACTGCCTGCGCAAGCCCTGCGTTGAACTGAACTCCCTGCCGCCGACTCAAGGAAGCTGTAGGACCCTCGCCTGCACCTGAAGACCACCGGAAAACGCGTAACCGGCTAAAGGCTTCGGGGGCCACTTGGAAATACCCCGCTTGAGGGCAGGTGAGAGCCCTGCAGGAGAAGGGGTCCGGTGAAGCGCCTTGAGGGGGTGTCCAGCAGCGGAGCAACTGCCAGTGCAGCATAGGAAAATGTAAGTCAACTAGCAACATGGGCTTTGAGGGGGGGAAATGTTTAAAGTATTATGATGCATTGTTGATCAGTATGTTGCAGAAATGTTAAGTTCTTTTGTTTGGGTAGAAACTGAGGGAGGGATTGTAAATTGGGTGGTGGGTGATTGTACATTGTCGCAAAATTCAGCGCATTGGTGCTGATCGGCACATGAATTGTAGTTGGGACTGGGGCGGTGGCAGTGGTCCCTTCTTGTGTTTTTGAGCCTATTGGGTGGGGTAGTGACTCCCTACATATAGAACAGGAGTGCCGCGCTGATTGGTCTGGATGGTGATTTCATGTACGGGGTCTGGATTTCCTATGAATTGACGTTATAGATCAATGAGTAGATGAGGTTCCCTGCTAATTGAGCGTTTTAGTTCAGTGAGTGGATGATAGTTGGCTGGTTAAGGTCCCCTGGTGAGGAGCGTATCACACGTTAGGCGACGCAGGGTGTGCAGTCCAATTATAAGAGTTTTTATTGTGGTTTACCTTGTTCCAGTTGAGACAGGAAGACAGCTGTGGGGATTGTGGGGTTTTATTTTGGGATTTTTGTGGGGTTGGGGGAAATGAGTTATTGTTCTGTGTATGCACATTTGTCTGTTCATTTGCACTGTGTTTTTAGTTTGGTGACGTCACCTTCAGATTGATGCATAGGACACAGAGTTTTGATGGTGAGGAGATAGTGGTGTGGTTTTGGATTTGGAGAATAGGTGACCCAGAGGCGGTGTGTGGAAGACACATGCGCAAGATTGTGGGGGTGTGCCGGAGAAGGCAATGGTTTGGTGAAGATGGGCTGCACGTGGAGTGCACTGGCTAAGGTGAGGAGCCAAGAAGGCTCACAGAAGTTGAAAAATGTTCAACTATCTTCTAACCTTTGCTCCCTGAACAGCGGACTATCGAAATTTTCGAATTGAATAGAGGTAAAATGTATCACACAATACAGAAATGACTCCCCTTCACCTGTTCTGTAGCACACAGCTTCCATGCCGAAATAAGTAAGTAAAACATAGTGTGCAAAGATTCAAAAGTACTGAAGGTAAATTAAAAAAGACCATGGCCCTCATTACGACCCTGGCGGATTTTTTCCGCCATCGGCGGACTTTTCCGCCATGGCGCAAAGTCCCTTTACGCCATGGCGGATGGCGGACTTACCGCCCCATTCCGAGGTCGGCGGGGCGGTAAGTCCCCATTGACCCATTTACCCTTCCCCATTCCCATTTCGGCCCCATAGGGCTCAATGGGAGTGGGGAAGGTGTTAATTACGCCACCGTACACTACGGTGGCGTAATTAACACCGAGGTCCCATAGCGCCATGGATTTTTACGCCCGCAAAAAGTGGGCGGAAAAGTGACCATGGCGCTCTGGGAACTCGTAGTTGGCGGTAAGGGGTCGGCGCAGCTAACGCTGGCGTAAACCCCTTACCGCCAGGGTCGTAATGAGGGCCCATGGCTGCTCATAGGCGGCTTCTCCAGAAGCGTGCAGCAATCGCTAAGGACACACATACACAGCACTTACACGGGAATAGCTTTAAAAGCACATGGCTACAGTTGAACTGTGTGCACGAAGGAAAGGGAAGATGCGAGGGGTCAGCTGATGCTGAACCAACGCGAGCAGAGGGAAGTGGGGACTCACCCTTCTGAACCTCCGGGAGTGTAATATTTGATGACACATGGGCAGAGAAAGGCAGATGAGGACAAGTAGGCACAAAATAAATTATTAAAGTATGCAAATGGGAGGGGCATTTAAAAACAGCCTCAACACACACGCACAAGAATCACAATAGCCGTGTCAACAATCACCACAATATGCACCGCCCATGTGGGGAGGATACATGGGGCAGGATGGGATCATTTCAGCAGACACCACAAGCACCAACGCAGGTACTGTCACCACTACATGTACAGACACAACAAATGACAGCACCACTACCCCAGGACTGACTAGAATGACAACACAGGGGCACTGCACAGCAGCCAGCACCCATACAGAACACTGACACAATAGCAATGGTACCGGTTACATGACTGGGTGGGGTCTTCCTGATGGGGAACAAACCTTTCAAAGGACATAGATTGACATTATACCGCTAATAGGACAGCCCAAGACAAACTTGATTTGACTCACTCTGCCACACACACTCATGCTCCACCTCCCCGACAGAGCGGGCGAGACACGCGCCGACACACACACTCACGCATACTCAATAATGCAGAGGACAATTGCATAGGGGTGGTGATAGGTATCAAAACATTTTCTTTTCTGGGTGACAGTGGGGCGACTAGGCCATGCATTAGGGAAGAGACATTTGTGACATCATGAGCGATGTGGACATGACCACCTTATTAACAGAGAAATCCATAACTTGTTAAACACCAGGCATACACATGTTGAAAGTAAGGAAGATTGTTTAAGGATAATGGGGGTACACGGTACAGAGGGGGGTGCATAATGATAGCGCATCACAAGAGAGTACATTTAGCTACATTTTGAGCACACATCTTTCAGTGAGGAGAATGGGCTCATGAATACACGATTAACACAGAACAATTAAATAAGTCACACAAGGTGGAAGAAGGTGCACTTGAGGGGGGAGGCCTACATTTCATTGACAGTTCACCACAGGAGGAGAGAAATAGGGGTAAGGGGTGGATGATCCATGTTCCCAACAGAATTAATTTGGCGACAAAATGACAATGCAAGTGGTAATGCCTCTAGCGCTTTTGAAAATAGCACTGGCACAAATGCATTAGCCAACACACATAGGGAAAGAGGTCATTGCTGCACGAACTGGAGAATGATGGTTGTATTAAAATTTGAGAGCAGATATGGGGGGAGAAATATATTGTTTAAATGTAACAGTAATTACAGTAGTGGAGTAATAAAATACTAGACTAAATGAGTAATTAACAGAGTAGGTAGGGTTTAAAAAGTGGACATGGGGTGGGATAGAGAGAATGGGAGTAAATTGTGAGGGTTGGGTTTGAAAGAAAAGAGGAAATAAATAAATAAATAAATAAATAAATAAATAAATAAATAAATAAATAAATACAAAGAGGGGGGAGAGACAGGTAACGAATAATTGGTAGCAGATTTCAATAGTACCAGCTTAAAGTGCCTGCAGTTCACTGCGAGGCATGCCCTGAGAAGTGAGAGAGGAGCCATAGAAAAAAAAAAAGATTTAAAAACCCTGCGATTATCTTAACTAAGTAACATGGTGCACTTAATTTAGAAACACAGCCACCCTATATGACAAATTTACCACCCTGATGTTTCCCTATTTAGCTTGTCAGTGCCTGATGCCCCACGGGACAAAGGCACGCACTATAAATAGCTTACAACAAAAGCACAGTAAATATAAAGATCCAAAGGCCCATTTGTACACTAGCACCCAAATTGCATATATATGATCCAAGTGTGTAATGAGTATCTTCACATAAATTAAGTGCCTACCCATTTTCTGGGTACATTCCGAATTGTGTAATAATTTACAGTCAGACCGCCATTGAACGCCACCAGGTGGTGACAGGATGGTGCATAGGTGTACCATTGGCTCCTCCCACTAGGACACTGAATAGTGTGAGAGTAGTGAAGAGAGGTTAGGTCAAGAAATTGAAGAATATGTAAATTCTCAGGTCTCAAGCGCTTCCATTTCATTTCTCGCCAGATATAAAGGACCCAGGGCAGGCCTGAAGACAACGGACAACCAACACCCAATGGCTATGGACTACAGTGGGACATTTTCCCCTCCTGACAGACTTTGTTAGATGTGTGAGGCGTCAAGCCCTACAAAGCGGTGGCCACCCTGGCAACGAGGGAGCAACGATCAACAGGGCCAACGCAAGAGATTTTCATGAACTGCAAAATAGCACGAACACTCCCGAGTTAGGGAAACATGGCCATCCTATGGTCCAACGCACACTAGCAACTAGAATAGGGACTGACACACACATTTCCAAAGTTTAATTGAGTTTCATATTACATTTTGTGCACCTACAGCTGTAACACTGTTTTGTTTCTTCTCTTTTCCCCGCACATGCAGGTTGTTGCGTATGTATGCTGTTAGAAATGTGTAGGAAATTTCCTTAATGGTATATTCCATTAGAAACTGTGAGGTCTACTGATTAAAACATCGTGTAGCATTCCCCACTCAATTGCCCACCCTATCAAGAACCTCAGACCCCTTAGAGCATGTTTCCCTGAAGTATATTTCCTTGCTTCCATTGAATAAACAGCCCAAGATTTTCCCTACCCATATTGAGAAATTTTGAAAACACAAAATGTCCAGGGGGAGGTTTGATTTTTGCCCTTAGTGATTGTTTAGTTCGCGGAGCTTGAGGTTACTAACAAGTACTAACTATTAACGCCTTTCTTGCGATTTTCAGGCGGGCAACTTTATCATCTCATCAGCTGCAAGGACCCAGCAGCGTAAGTGGTTATGGGCACGCAAATAAGGACTTTTACCTTCACGATGGGACTATTAATGATGAATGAAATAATGGGGGTGGTAATTTGAAAGTTATTTGTAATAGTGAGCATTACCGCTGTATCCCCTGCTAACATTCCCTAACCTAAGCAGGAAGAGTTACGGCGTCAGTGGGTGAGGAAAAGCTGCTGCTAAAGTAAGGAGAGTTAAGGGCAGACACAAAGGGAGTAAAACATACACATAACACACATATCAGAAGTGACCAACAACATGCACACATGTACAAAATTGGTAGGGACACCACTGGAGAGAGCTGTCCTGACTGTTCTTTAACATATGCCGGAAGAGAATTGATTACAACAGAAATTACTACAGCAGAGCACGACGCCCATGTATGACAAGGTGCGAAGAAGATTGCAAGGGAAGACAGCAACATTGAGATTGAAAAAAAAAAAGGGGGGGGTAATGCCCTATGGAAGATGACTACATAAAGCAGCTAATTGGAGAACAACTGTATGTGGAAAGTGACCAGAGAGAGAAGAAACAACGAGCAAATGCACAAGTGAGCAAGCTGCAAGAGAAAAAAATAAATAAATAAACAAATAAATAAATAAATAAATAAATAATAAAAGAAGAAAGAAAAACAAAAAGAGAAGAAAAAATAAAATAAAAGAGACAAAAATATGATAAGTGCCTAACAGAGTGAGAGAAAAGAGCAAAGATGGTCACTGAAGAAGGACGTATACTGTTAAGGTACCAACGTTATGTTACCAGCACAACAGTCACAAGAAGTGGACAATCATTCTGGATGCGAGAAGGTTGAGAGAAGTTGCGAGATGAGAGCAGGAACATCACTGCTTATGGACTACTATTGAGCACATGCATCCAAAGATCAAGAGAAACTACCACTGAATTGGGGAGGAGAGTGTTCATTGGTGCGCATCAGCATGCCCTTGTTGGTGATGACCAAGGAAGATGTGAAGAGTGACACATTCACCAAGATGGAAAACAACGGAAGAAGAGAAACAGACAGAGAAGTAAAAAGAGGGGGGAATTACTTCTCGAGCGAGACAGAAGAATAATTGGGTGCAGTACCAGCATACTAAAGAATGATCAGCAAAACTGCATCTGAAAAGAGAAAGCAAAGAACTAGCTAGTGCTTGCATGGTAATGGAGGACATCATGACTGCCTGGTTAATTGAAGGTGATAACGGAAGGACTAGTACCGAGCACAGCATCATTGTGCAAGATAGAGATACATTGCAAGAGAACAACAGAAGAAGTTATCGGAATGCAAATAAGAGACATGGTGAAAGGAAGACCCGGACTAAGATAGCGGCGTGCAACATGGTTCCAGCAGTAATAAAGGTGGCCACTCCCTGTGATCAGAGGAAGTTTGAAGGGAAGTGAGTGTGGTGGAACACAGAAGGAGAACACTCCTATATGTACTGTTCATCAACAACAATGCAAAAAATGATGGACACTTCAAGGAATTGACAAAGATATGCAGACCGGAAGGAGGTGAATGTTGCTTGGTGGTGTGGTCGACAAAGTCGACCAGAGGGGGGACTGAAGAGGGAAAATCGAGATCAAACCCATGCCCCCTCACCCCAGGCGCATATACACAAGAACAGCAGGAAGAACAAGGAGCGCACTTATCATTTGAACCAGGCCCCAGCGCACCCATGGGTGACAAATATGCTGAAACACACCCACTTCACCAACAGTGCAACTTCCATGCTACATTAGAATGAATGCTGCAATATCAGAATCTACAAACACAAAAATCCCTGTTTAAAGGCTTGCAAATGCCTATATGAATTAACATGGTCTAAATGCACAGTGTAAAGCCATGCTTCAGGAAAATTACAGCCAAGTTAATTTCTCTCACTGAACACTGGCTGCGGGAGCCTTCAGTAATGTTCCTCGCAAAATCTCCGACCTGCCAAGGCCGCACATTCAAGATAAGATTGCTTTCTGCCGACAGACATTTTTTAATTATCCACAAATGCAAATAAATCACGGCAACCCAGTGTGCTTTTTTTTCTTTCTGGGAAGGAAAGACACTTTCTCAAGGACTCGCACAACATTTGAAACATAAATTGTAACAAGAATGGCGCAGCCCAGAGCCCAGGTGCAAACTGCTTGTTCAGCTAAAAAGTTATGGGAACAAGGTCATATTGCAACAAGTTAGAATTAGGTAAGGGGGGCTGGCACAGCTAAATGAACCCACTGACGCAAAAAGGCTAATATCCAATTGTCAGTCTCTCTATAAGGGCTACATAGGTAACCTATCACTTAGCAGCCAATAGCAGGAGGAGATAGGTTTCTGGGAGCTGATCCAATTCTGTGAGGTCAGCCTGCAGTGTGATTACAAAGCTGGCTTGCAAGCCAGCCCCGGGGGAGACAGCGCCTGAACTCTCGATGTGCACGATGCTCTGCGTGTTTTTTTTCTTTTTTGCTGCCCAGAAATAAACGCAGTTTGGAACATGCTGCTGCCTGCTTGGGACTCTGTTGCATTTCTGGGGGCCATATGGGAGGTGTTGGGGTCTCCCATAGATGGTGAGGGTATGGCTGCTGGCCCCCACTGCCCTGGTGGGGGTCCAGCTTCTCCCCAACAAATGTATGGGTAGTTAGTTGATCTGATGCAGAGAAGGTGCAGGAGGAGATGTGATTTAAAAAAAATATTTTCCCTCTAAATGTGCTTCCGAGTGGCAGGAACTTCTCAGAGTGAATTCACAGTTATAAAGTAGCCTAGTGCAGAGAAAACTAGCCTTACAAAAGCCTTGGGAAGCCAGGATAATTTGAGTGTGGGATTGGAGTAAAAAACAGAAGCAGATATGGGGTTGTATCAGACAGGGTATAAAACTCTTCCAGACACATCCGACAAAGATTCAGCATATATATAAAAACAGCAGCTGCTTTTGTGCATATAGTGAACGTGAAGGAGGGAGAGCAGAATGAGCAGATGGACATGATAGCTGCAATTCCCATGCTGCCTTTCACTCTCTGTGACTCATTCTCACTGTCACCAACTACTGTAATGCTGCTCTGCACTTCCTGTGCCT
Organism: Ambystoma mexicanum; assembly: GCF_040938575.1. Classification (NCBI taxonomy): domain Eukaryota; kingdom Metazoa; phylum Chordata; class Amphibia; order Caudata; family Ambystomatidae; genus Ambystoma; species Ambystoma mexicanum. Next base: position 1,209,604,923 of record NC_090932.1, read on the forward strand.
TTCCACCAAGACTGTCCCTGTTTGCTTGAAAATCGTGTTTAGCTGTGCCTGTTTACTTGAAAATCATTTTTAGCTGTGCCTCCGTCCTGCAGTGAAAGTGCCTGTTTGCTTGAACATTGTTTTTAGCTGTGCCTGTTTACTTGAAAATCGTTTTTAGCTGTGCCTCTGTCCTGCATTGAAAGTGCCTGTTTGCTTGAAAATCATTTTTAGCTGTGCCTCCTTCCTGCATTGAAAGTGCCTGTGCTCCATCCTACTTGTTACTTTACACCTATTAACTTTTTGGCCTACAGTGCGAAGTGGACCAGGTTCAGAACTGTGCTTTTCAGCATACTTGTACCGGGTGCCTCAGTACATCAGCCTGGTAAGTGTCCTCCTCACCATTGCAGCCAGCTATGTCTCTATCCCTCTCACAACCTCTCTAACAGACCACTCTCTTCTCTCTTCACACTTGTAGCTATCCTCTTCTCTTGCATCGGCACACCAAGCGCGGCCACTCATTTTCAAAGTCACCAGACCTATCAAAAGAGTGACAGTGGCTGCCTTTGCCTCCCCCTTCTCTCTCCCTCCTACTCCTTCAGCTGACTCCCACCCTGACACAGCCCTTGCTAACTTCAATCTCTCTATCTCGAACACCATTGATACTCTTGCCGCTGTCATGAGGGTCTGATTGAAACCTTACAAAAAGTGCAACTCTTGGCAGAACTCTGATCTGGCTGCCCTCAACTACAAGTGTAGGGCAGCTGAGTGAAAATGGAATTTGTAGGATGGACCCTCTGACAAAGTGGCCTGCTGCCCCCTTCAAAGGCTATATTGACTCTGTATCCTCACCAAGAAAAGAGTCTTTATTCAAGCCCACATCTCTGCGGCATCAAACAACGCAGACAGACTTTTCAAAGTGTGTAAGTAACTGGCCAATCCTGCAGCAGCCTCCTCTTCTGTCACACTCACACAGGACCTTTGCTCTGCCCAGGCTGCACACTTCACTGCAAAAACCCAAAACACCCTTTCCTCTCCCACTTCCACACCACATCATACACCAACACCTCTGGAGCCTCCCCTGTCCCCTCTGCCACTTCTCCTCTCTTCTATCACTCCTATCACACCTGATGAGGTTTCCAGACAAGTACAGTCTATGAAGGCCTCATCCAAACAGGACGACCCCTGCCCCTCCACAAACCATTAAGGACAATATTGACTCTCTCGCTCCAGCCTTGGCTGATCTCTGCAATCTCTCATTTGCCACTGGAGTTTTCCCAACTTCTCTTAAGCACTCCCTTGTGCACCCTCTGCTTATGAAACCCTCTCCCAACCCCTCCATTCTGGCAAACTACCGCCCCATCTCAATCAACTCCTGGAGAAGCCGGCTATTTTTCAGCTCACCCTCCACACTGAATCTGCCGGCTGGCTCCATGACCATCAGTCTGGCTTTGGAGCATCCAGAGGCATGGAAACTGCTCTTCTGAACACCTGTGAAGACCTGCTCTCAAATCCTGACACTAGCACTCCTTCTGTCCTCATTCTTCTTGATCTTTCCTCTGCCTTTGACACAGTTAACCACAATATCCTAATCTCACGTCTCTGTGACACCCTGGAATTCACAGGTCAGGCCCTGGCATGGCTAACCTCCTTCCTTTCCGACCACCCATTCCAGGTGGAACTTGGGTCCTTTCTCTCTACTATCACTCTTTCAACCTGTGGCATTCCACATGGTTTTAACCTACCCCCTTAGTTCTTCAATGTGTACATGGCTGCCCTGGCACGTGTGATTGCCACTTTCATCTCTAACTTCAAGTGTTATGCGGATGACACACAACTCTCCTTCAGGCTACCCAAAGCCACCTCCTCTACCTCGCTCATACCTGACTGTCCACAGTTCAGTCATGGTGTGCTGCACGTGTCCTCTGCCTCAACGCCAGTAAGACTGAGATCTTTCACATTGGAACTCCTGCACCCGCTTTCCCACTCTCACTCTGGCCGTCATCCCTTGGCCCTGTGCCCGCACCCACCTGCGAGGCAAAAATACTTGGGGCCATCTTCGACTCCACTCTCTCCTACTCCATTCACATTTCAGACATTTCTAAAAAAGATCCAACTACCAGTTGCTCCTCCTCAGATGTGCCATTCCTTTTCTAACCTTCCCCCAGCGGTTCACCTTCTACAGATCACTGGTTCTCTCAAGGCTGGAAAACTGCAACCGCCTCTTTTTCTATCTTCCTGCCTCAGCTTTGCGCCCCCTGCAACTCATCCAGAACTGAACTCCAAGACTTATCCTTGGCCTCAAGCCCAGGGACTGCATCTCTCTGGCGCGGCAATCCCTCAACTGGCTCCCCGTGGCTGCAAGGATCAAGTTCAAGACCCTCTGCATTGTCCACAAGGCTTTCTGGGGACTGGCACCTACCTATTTGGAATGATGTCTACCTAAATACTGTCCCTCCCGAGCCCTCTGCTCATCTACCTACAACCTTCTGCGAGGGAACCGCTTCTCCAAGCAGAGATTTGGAGGGAGATCTTTATCCTCAGCAGGGATCTCCCTCTGGAATAGCCTCCCTGCCGCCCTCAGTCTTGAGCCTGATCTCCTTAAGTTCCGGAAACTCCTTAAGACATTCCTCTTCTCCTCTTCCTTCTCTCTCCCTCTACCCTGATAACCTCTCCCTCCACTATATTCGCCTCTCCCTCCTTTTCCACACAGCTTGCTGACTGCTCGCTGGGTGTACCTCAGAGTCTCACAGGTCCCTGGCACCCTTTCCAGTTCCTCTCGCACTTGCCTGCGGGCCGCACTTGCCTCATTGTTACTCCACTTGGTCTATGACCCATGAGAGTGGCATCTCTCAGCAGTTACCCCAGTTTTTGTCTGACTGGGTGAACTTGGACTCTCCCCCGCCCCATGAATTTGTCTTCCCCTCTCCTGTACCGTCTGTGCACTTGCACGATCTGAACATACAATGCCTTGAAGATTGTCGAGCAAAGTACCTGACAAGTACTGTTGGCTGCCTGAAATTCGCTGTTGGAATCCATGTGCTTTGGCTCAGCTTTTCTATCCACGGAGTCACGATCACCGTTGTAAGGCATCGTTAGTCCACTGCCTGGAGGTCGTCTTTGGCTGCGGCACATGCTTTGCCTGACCTTGGAAGAGGAAGTAGGAGGAGCGAACTGGTGCAATTGGCCACTGGAGGCCCGCCTCCCTAAACGTCCCACCCACGTGACTTCCTTATAACCAGCAAGCCTAGCGCACTCGCGCTGCGCATCGAGCAAAGTACCTGACAAGTACTGTTGGCTGCCTGAAATTCGCTGTTGGAATCCATGTGCTTTGGCTCGGCTTTTCTATCCACGGAGTCACGATCACCGTTGTAAGGCATCGTTAGTGCACTGCCTGGAGGTCGTCTTTGGCTGCGGCACATACTTTGCCTGACCTTGGAAGAGGAAGTAGGAGGAGCGAACTGGTACTTCCCTTTTACTACGTGGGAAAGTAACATTGATTATTAACATTGTGTGTCCACAGAATGGATTTTTAAATTATTTGAATAATTTATATTGATTGAGTATGCAATTAAGGCTATAGCACTTTCTGCCACTGCACCAATTTAAAAAAAAAAAAAAAATGTTTTTGTTTGTTTTATCTGAAGGTGCAATTGGCCACTGGAGGCCCGCCTCCGTAAACGTCCCACCCATGTGACTTCCTTATAACCAGCCATCCTAGCGCACTCGCGCTGCGCACCGAGCAAAGTACCTGACAAGTACTCTTGGCTGTTTGCTGGTTTGCTGTTTGATGGTTAGTCTGGGGTGCTCAACCGCTCTTTGTCTTATACTAATTTTGAGAAGGCTGGCATATTTCTTTTTAGTTTATTTTGTTCTGTATTAGGAAAGGCATTTCCCTTTGAAGTTGTTTATTTGTAATTAGTAAGTTTTAATACCCGGTGCATTTTTGCTATTTTTTTTCATTTTTTCTTCTTAGTTAACCTATAATGGCCAATGGTTTGCGAAGTGGGCGTTGTACCGAGGTTATATCTAATATCTTAACATCTTCTAGCATTGACTCCATGGTGTGTGAAGGTCAAACCTCATACCATGAATCACCAATAATGGATGCAGTAGATGAGAACATCCCTAATGACCCTGTAGATTGCTTAAAAAATGATAATCACTCTACTTATACAGCTCAAGTACATGCTACTTCTTCTGTTTGTAAACATGCCCCTCCATGTCAAGGAAAGGGAGCATGCAGATGCAAACATGAGTGATAGTTTGATTTGTTTGGATCCCTGTACTCCAAATAAAGAGCAATTTAGTACTACTATCCAGAAGATGGCTGCATTAAGTGCACAAGTTAACCAAACTATTAATATGATGACTCCATTAGTATATGGTACAACAAATTTGGGTACCTCAGGGAAGTCTAATAGGAGTTATCTGACTAAAATAGTGGATGTCGTATCGGATGAGGCATCCAATGGAGCAATCCCGCACATACTTTCATTCTCGCCTGATCAACTTAATGTTTCAAATAAATTACCACTCGATGATCTTGAAGTAGGTGGGAATAGGATGTGCGGAATTGAAAATCAACCCCCAACTCCTCTTCCGGTGATCACTAAAATTCTTGATCTTCTCGATAAGGGTCACGAGCTCACTCATCTTGAACTAAAAGAAACCAAGGCCATTTTACATTATCTTTGTTCTAAAATGGATAAAATCGAGGGCTTTATTACTGCAGTTGATACCCTCAGATCCATCCAATTTGATATCAGTGGACAAGGTCATAGTAATAAAGGGGCAGAGGGACATGACACATGCTTGAATTACCAGAAACAGAGCAGTCAAGATGAATTAACTGAATCTGTGAATTGCAAGTGCGATAATGATTTGAAAGAAATTAAGGCATCAGTTGATGCACTGAATATTACAATTGCAACTCACTTCTCTAAAATAGAACCCTCATTGCAGACCCCTTATAGCCCATCTGTTTTACTTGAAGAAATTGAATCACAAAAAAAAATAGAGACGGAACACTGTGTAACTGAGGAGACTTCAACTTTTATGTCCCGCCGAGTCAAAAAAAATCACATACGAGGTGTCAAGAGATATGCTAAGCATAGGAAGGAAGCACTGACCCATAAGAAAGATGACTGTGGAAAGGATCCTTGTCCAGTTCCTAGTATAGAATTAACCAATGAGGATCATATTGATGTAAAACAACTATCCAAAGAAAGTCAAGTTGTGCTTACTCTTGCTACTAACTCATTGGAGGAAGCAAATCAAAATGGTATCATAACCAAGTCACTAATGAAGGGTGTTGTCCCTTCTAGGATTGTTAATTTGAAGTCTGGCATCATTAATCCAGTGAACAATCCATCTGAGAAAATAATGAATTCTAAACCTTTGACTAAAACGGAATCATGTAGAATGTCTTTAGAGGTGTTGGAAAATCAGGACAATGGATGTGTAACATCTATAATCGGACCTCCTATTGGCTGTGTAGTAAAAAGTAATTTAAGGGATTTCTTCCCGACTGTAGGGAGACGTAGCACGATGAAAACCGACATTATGCAATTGGGCCCTCTTAGCAGTGATAATTCAAATTCACTAATTAGGAAAACTTATAGTGAAGTATGCTTGAGTGATGCGACTACTGTATTGTCTGAGAATAATATTTTCAGAGTCTAGAAATAAGCCCTTAGTTGTTGTAAATGGCATTGGTAAAACAGGGATGGTAGCGGTGGATGAAATAATTAATACCATAGACGAGGGGGTGAATAGGAATAAGTCGGTAATTGTAGCAAATGATATGGGAAAAAAAATTGCATTGGGTGAGGTACCGACCATGCTCACCAGCGAGAGTCCCAAGTTTAGTCACTCTGTCCATGCGGGAGCAATTGACACTTTAATAACTCCAAATTGTATATCTATTCATGGTCCCGCCCAAAGCAGATTACTACCACCAAATACTAATACCAATCCACTCTTGTATAACAATTACGAAGCCTTTGAAGCTCTGAGTAAAACCTTCCATGTGGATATTCAGTCTACAAATAACAACAGTAAGATCTTATTAAAACAATCTAATAATGCTGTAACTAATCCTGCTGTGAAAGCAGTAACTCCAGTAGTTCCAGCGTTAATCCCAGATAGGCCCTTGCAGTTAGAGGAGAAAAGGGAGTTCATCATAGGATTCGAAGGGAACGTTGAAGAATTGGTAGATAAACGTATTAACCGCTCATTTATTTTCTCCCTTTTCTCTAAAATACCTCAATTGAGAATGGTCAAATCTGATGATATTACCAGAGTCTCGATGGCTAGAATAAACAACTTCAGGGCTTTATGCTATCTTAACTCGGAGGCGGTAATGAAATGTATTTGGTTTAACCGGGAGGAAATAAAAAGAGAGGGTTTGGTATTATTCACCTTCGGGTCTGAGGATGATGCGGCTCTATTTTTAGAACCACCAAGAGTGACGGATCGAAATTGCATTGACTTGACCTCACCTACTGTTAAATCAAATATAGGTTTGGAACTTGATCTGGCTGAGATTTTGAAAGCTGTAGCTCATACAAATAGTCTACCTTGGTTGGAACCAATGCTTTTGGCCATTCTGTCCTCTAACACTATTTCACCACCCAAAAAGCCAGTCACATAGCAATTTAATCACAAAGAACTTAAAATTATATCCTGGAATTCGTGTGGCTTTATTAATTTAATGAACTGGTATTCCAATCTTACTAGTGATGAACGACCATCAATAATTATTATTCAAGAGTCGATGAAAACTGAACCTCTACTAATCCCTGGATACATTACTTTTAACTCGTTAGCTAAGTGTCATGATCTCTGCTTCCAAAAGGTCAGGGTTTTCCCAACTCCCTTGGAAGCAGATCCATAACCCAGGTTCCGAGTGCCAACCAGTCCCAATTGGGACCTTTTGGACCCAGTCCTGGCGCCAGTGGCACCAGGCTCATAAATATGCCCAGTCCCAGCGCTGGAAGCGCCGGGCTCATAATGCTTGGGTGGACTTACCTTCAGCAGACCATGCTGCTTACTTGCCTGCCAGTTGAGCCTCTGATCCTCTTCTGTTTGGAACTACTTTTCCTGTTGGGTGGGGCTGGAGCCACTCCCTAGATTCAGAACACTGGAACTCTTCTGGAAGACAGGAACTCTTTTCTTACCAGGAACTCTTTTCTTACTTAGGCGTGGCTGTGGAAGAAGACACCTAAGCACTACAGGAGGCTATTTAAACCACACCCGGTGGATGAATCTTGCTTTGCGTTATTCTGCAACCTCTGCAGCAGAACGCTCATCGTGTCTTCTGCATCCGGTCCTGGGCCTAAGGAAAAAGGCTTACCATCCTGAATCCAGTCTTCAGCAACACCTATAAAGACAAGAAAGAACAGGTTAGCATTCCGGCATCTGAAAGGCAAAGGCTTACCATCCTGAATCCAGTCTTCAGCAACACCTATAAAGACAAGAAAGAACAGGTTAGCATTCCGGCATCTGAAAGGCAAAGGCTTACCTACTCTTCGTGCGCTCTGGAGGTCTTCACACTGCATTCCGGCATCTGAAAGACAAAAGTTTACCAACTCTTCGCACGCTCCGGAGGCCTTCGGCGCTGCATCCCGCATCTGAAAGACAAAACAAGGTGCGTTTAAAGACATTGGGGAACTTTAATACTCACGTGCCATTACTCTTTCCACATCTAATCCAGTGGGTATTCCGGCACCCTGCAGCCGCTCCGAACTCGTACCTGCAAAATAAAAAGACAGTTAGAGCGCATAGTGAAGCAAGCAACAAGCGCTTACTTACGTGCTTCCAGGCGCTTCTATTCATCACACGGGCTCCATCTTCAACTCACTTCAGCCCGTCATCCGCCATCGCCGGAACCCTGCAAAACAAGAGACATCATTACTAAAGACTTTAAAGACATTTGAATGACTCGAAACTTACCGTTCGTGCAGTAAACGACGGACAGCAGTCCTCTGAAGTCAAGAGGCCTGCGCTACCTATCCAGTGAAGAAACTGGTTACAGCACCCTGCCCCGAGGCAGATGGAGAGCTCGGCATTCACTTACCTAAGACATCTTACTCTACACGTCAGGCATACAGTGCACAGAGGTCCAGCCCAAAGAGCCAACCGGGTGCTACACATCACCTTTGAAGATACGGTAGTCGCCCAGTCAAGACCGGCGCCTCTGCGAGAATCAGGTGAGCGTTACAGAACGCAAAGCCTACCGCAAAACTCTCGCCCAGGCGCTATGGAAACCTCGGATACTGACCCCCTAGCCCGGTTACTTGGGGAACTAAGGGCAGAAGTGCATGCAGCTCGTCAGGAAACGAATGCTCTAAGAAGGGAACTAATTATTTCCAAGGAGAGAACAGACAATCTTGCTAGACAAGTGCTACAGTCACAAGCCGGACAGACCCCGTTACCCGCATCAGGGGCAAATCTTCCTTCAACATCCTCTATGAATCCAGTGCAGATCAACCTACCTGGGAATGTACCTCTGGCTCCGCCCGAACGATTTTCTGGTGACCCAAAGAGGTTTGCAGTATTTATCAATCAGTGCCGGTTGCACTTCTTATGCCGGCCAGCAGCCTTTCCAACTGATCAAGCAAAAGTAGCTTTTGTACTTTCGTACCTTAGTGGCAATGCGGCAGACTGGTCGATCCCTCTAGTTAATCAAGATGATCCGGTTCTCCATGATTTTCAAGCCTTTCAGCTTAGTATGGAAAAACTGTTCACAAGACATTCACAGGGGCAGGCCTTGGACAATGAGCTTCTTTCGTTGCGACAGGGTAATCAAGACCTTTTGGCTTATATTGCATCTTTCAATAGACTAATAGTGGAAACTCAATGGCCTGAGGACAAAAGGATTACGCTGTTTTATAGAGGTCTACGTGGAGAGCTCAAAGACGTTTTAGCCCAAGTAGTGAATCCCCCACAAGACTGTTCGGATTATATAGACTTGGTCGTTCAAATAGATCACAGGCTGCAGAACAGGAAGGCCGATCGTTCCAAGTTTGATGCTCGAGTATTTTCCAAACCGCCAACTCCTTCCAAAGGAGTAGACTCCGGGGAACCCATGCAAATAGGGGGTCTGAAAGGTCCTCTAACACAAAGGGAGCGGGAAAGGAGGAAACAGTTGCAATTATGCCTATATTGCGGAAACTCAGGGCACTTTCTTCGAGACTGTCCGGTGAAACCTGCCAAGAAGGCAGTAGGAGCTGCAGTTACCAAAGTTACAAACTCTGAGCAGGGAAACGACCTCGCCCGACAAGAATAGAGGTCCTCTTGCCGAGCGTGAAAACCAGTTCCGTGACCTCGCATTTCGTGATACCTATGGTCCTCATTAGCCCTGATAATCCGGATCGATTACATGCAATTGAAGCTTACGTCGACAGCGGTGCCATCGGCAATTATGTGGATCATGAAATGGTTTTGAGGATGAATCTAACTCTTTGTCCCAAGGCTGTAAAGGACGTCATTACTACGGTGGATGGTACGGAGATAGCCTCCGGGCCAGTAACGCATACCACTCAAGAGGTGACGCTAGTAAGTCAAGATGGACACCATGAGAAGATCGTGTTCGATGTGATCAAGGCCCCTCAGTTTCAGATTATTCTAGGAATACCTTGGTTAGAGAAACACAATCCTCTGATCGATTGGCGAGCAAGAACGGTCCAGTTTCCAGAATGTGTCTCTACTTGTCACCCTCCACCTGGTGTTGCACTGGCCGCAATTTCTTCAGAGACTCCCCAGTTACCTCCCGAATACCTAGAATACCAAGATGTTTTCCGGAAGGATCAGGCTAACTCTCTACCTCCTCATAGGTCTTATGACTGCCAGATAGACCTGATACCTGGATCTACTCCTCCTTGTAGTAGAATTTATGCCCTCACCGAGCCTGAGAACCTTCACCTTCGACAATACCTGGATCAATACCTGGCAAATGGGTTTATTCGTCCTTCCAAGTCCCCTGCTTCTTCAGCTTTGTTCTTCGTTCCAAAAAAGGAAGGAGACCTTAGAACTTGTATCGATTATCGCTCCCTGAACCAGATCACCGTTAAGAATAGATATCCGTTACCTTTGATCCCTGAACTCCTGGACCAAGTCAGAAAAGCATGCATATATACAAAGCTGGATCTTAGAGGAGCTTACCACTTGGTACGAGTAAAAGAGGGCGATGAATGGAAGACGGCCTTCCGCACCAAGTATGGGCTATTTGAATATCAGGTCATGCCCTTCGGACTTTGCAATGCCCCGGCCGCCTTTCAATATTTTATGAACGATGTCCTCAGAGAGCTCATAGATGTATGTGTTGTTGTTTACATTGACGACATCCTCGTTTATTCTTCATCGGAATCTGAACATCGGAAACACGTGAAAATGGTCCTCGAAAGATTGCGTCAACACAAACTTTTCGCTAAGTTGGAAAAATGTGTTTTCAACGTGACTGAAGTTGAATTCTTGGGATTCATATTATCACCTGGCGGAGTGCGTATGGATTCAAAGAAGGTCGATGCATTTCTCAAATGGCCATCACCATCCTCCGTAAAAGGTGTGCAAAGCATGTTAGGCTTCGCTAACTTTTACCGCAGGTTTATCCCCGAATTCTCTCGAATAGTCCAGCCCATCACTGCCTTGTTAAAGAAAAACAAACGTTTTGAATGGTCTACCGAGGCGGAACAAGCTTTCCAGGATTTGAAGACTAAATTTATCTCTGCACCAATCTTAAAACACCCTCGCCCCGAACTCCCCTACATCGTGGAAACTGATGCTTCAAGCCTTGCCATGGGGGCAGTTCTATCACAAAAAGACCCGGTAACCAATCAGTTGCATCCCGTGGCATTTTGGTCCCGCAAATTCTCGCCTCCTGAAATCAATTACACGATTACTGACAAGGAACTTCTGGCTATCAAGTCTGCCTTTAAGGCTTGGCGGCATTATCGGCTGGGGGCCCGACACACCGTTACTGTGATTACGGATCACCGAAACCTGCAATATTTGAAGACCGCAAAAGCCCAATCCTCTAGACAACTCCGTTGGGCATTATTCTTTGCCGAGTTTGACTTCATAATTACCTATCGACCTGGTACAAAGAACGGTAAAGCCGATGCCCTTTCTCGGATGGGAGTGGAAGAACACTTGGTCAACCCTAAACCTGTACCAATCATTCCCGAACAAAGAATTCTGGGTGTAATCGCCACAGAATCCATAGAGGAAGTTAAGGATAAAGCCAGGCAACTTGTAACTCCAGCAGACATACAGAATTGGCATCTGCAGGGAAAGGACTTTGCAGTAAAGGACAACTTATTGTATTTCCAAGAACGATTATACCTACCCAGCACAGATTTACAGAAAAAAGTAATCTCTTGTTATCACGACTCTTTAATGGAAGGTCATCCCGGTATAGCCAAGACCTCAGAAAAGATCAAGCGCTACTTCTGGTGGCCGTCTTGGAAAAAAGATATCAGAGACTTTATAATGTCCTGTGGAGTATGCGCCCAAAACAAGAGTCAAAAGGAAAGACCAGCAGGCCTCTTACGCCCTATTGACATCCCACCACGCCCTTGGCATACGCTTTCTATGGACTTCATCACCGATCTACCTCCATGCTCCGGATACAATACGATTCTAGTAATCGTGGACTTATTCTCCAAGATGGCGCATTTCATTCCGCTCAAAGGCTTGCCAACAGCAGCAACTCTGGCCCGAGAATTTCTCGAAAACATCGTCCGACTGCATGGTTTTCCTTCGGTTCTAATTTCGGATCGAGGTAGTCAATTTATTTCTCATTTTTGGCGAAGTTGCTGTCGGTCGGCTCAAATTGATGTGAGACTATCGACCAGTCACCACCCTCAGACCGACGGACAAACCGAGAGGACCAATCAAACTCTGGAACAGTATTTACGCTGCATGCTGCAACAAACTGAAAAAACTTGGAAAGATATCCTTTGGATAGCCGAGTATGCCTACAATAACTCTGTCCATTCGGGAACTGGGAAAACCCTGTTTTTTCTTTTGTACGGCAGTCACCCTCGAACCTCGGAGTTGGATCCCCTCCAAGATCTTGAAACACCAGCAGTAGACTACCTGCATTCTACAATCACCCAAGCCTTTAAGGAAGCTGTTTCTCACCTTCAAAGGGCTAAAGAACAATACAAGAAAGGAGCAGATCAACATCGGAAGGAAGCCCCTCACTATCAAGTAGGGGATCAAGTCTGGTTATCCACCAAATATCTATCTCTAAAAGGGCCACGCACATTCAACCCAAGATACCTTGGTCCCTATTCCATCACTACCATAGTAAACCCAGTAGCGGTCAAGTTGGACTTGCCCCCGCACATGAAGATACATCCGGTCTTCCACGTCTCTCTATTAAAACCCGTGCAACCTCAAACCCGACTAACCAAATCTCCAAAACCTATCCTAGTGGATGGAGAACTTGAGTTTGAAGTCAAAAGCATTCTGGATTCCAAGATCTCCAAATCTAAACTATTCTACCTAATTGACTGGAAAGGCTACGGCCCCCAAGAGAGATCCTGGGAACCTGCTGAATATGTCCACGCTCCTCGCCTAATCAAAAGATTTCACCGAACATTTCCTGACAAGCCAAAACCCCTGGAGAAGCCCGGTTTGGGAGGGGCCTTGAGGGGGGGTACTGTCATGATCTCTGCTTCCAAAAGGTCAGGGTTTTCCCAACTCCCTTGGAAGCAGATCCATAACCCAGGTTCCGAGTGCCAACCAGTCCCAATTGGGACCTTTTGGACCCAGTCCTGGCGCCAGTGGCACCAGGCTCATAAATATGCCCAGTCCCAGCGCTGGAAGCGCCGGGCTCATAATGCTTGGGTGGACTTACCTTCAGCAGACCATGCTGCTTACTTGCCTGCCAGTTGAGCCTCTGATCCTCTTCTGTTTGGAACTACTTTTCCTGTTGGGTGGGGCTGGAGCCACTCCCTAGATTCAGAACACTGGAACTCTTCTGGAAGGCAGGAACTCTTTTCTTACCAGGAACTCTTTTCTTACTTAGGCGTGGCTGTGGAAGGAGACACCTAAGCACTACAGGAGGCTATTTAAACCACACCCGGTGGATGAATCTTGCTTTGCGTTATTCTGCAACCTCTGCAGCAGAACGCTCATCGTGTCTTCTGCATCCGGTCCTGGGCCTAAGGAAAAAGGCTTACCATCCTGAATCCAGTCTTCAGCAACACCTATAAAGACAAGAAAGAACAGGTTAGCATTCCGGCATCTGAAAGGCAAAGGCTTACCATCCTGAATCCAGTCTTCAGCAACACCTATAAAGACAAGAAAGAACAGGTTAGCATTCCGGCATCTGAAAGGCAAAGGCTTACCTACTCTTTGTGCGCTCTGGAGGTCTTCACACTGCATTCCGGCATCTGAAAGACAAAAGTTTACCAACTCTTCGCACGCTCCGGAGGCCTTCGGCGCTGCATCCCGCATCTGAAAGACAAAACAAGGTGCGTTTAAAGACATTGGGGAACTTTAATACTCACGTGCCATTACTCTTTCCACATCTAATCCAGTGGGTATTCCGGCACCCTGCAGCCGCTCCGAACTCGTACCTGCAAAATAAAAAGACAGTTAGAGCGCATAGTGAAGCAAGCAACAAGCGCTTACTTACGTGCTTCCAGGCGCTTCTATTCATCACACGGGCTCCATCTTCAACTCACTTCAGCCCGTCATCCGCCATCGCCGGAACCCTGCAAAACAAGAGACATCATTACTAAAGACTTTAAAGACATTTGAATGACTCGAAACTTACCGTTCGTGCAGTAAACGACGGACAGCAATCCTCTGAAGTCAAGAGGCCTGCGCTACCTATCCAGTGAAGAAACTGGTTACAGCACCCTGCCCCGAGGCAGATGGAGAGCTCGGCATTCACTTACCTAAGACATCTTACTCTACACGTCAGGCATACAGTGCACAGAGGTCCAGCCCAAAGAGCCAACCGGGTGCTACACATCACCTTTGAAGATACGGTAGTCGCCCAGTCAAGACCGGCGCCTCTGCGAGAATCAGGTGAGCGTTACACTAAGAGACATCTATTAGGCCGCCCATCTGGGGGCCTATCGATTGCAATAAACATCTCATTTAAAGTTCAATCTAAATTAGTTTGGAACTCTCCGTGTTTACTAGGAGTCCACCTTGATATACCTTCAATCAGATATTCATCATTAATTATCATCTCATTATACTGGAACCATGTTAATTTAACTATTGATGAGATGCTAGATGATCTTGAAGCATGCTTAGAACTGTTCACTATCATGTATCAGTCTTGTGAGATAATTATCGGTGGTGATTTTAATTGCTATTGTAGAAATCCGAATGAATTAAGCCCATTTAAACTCTTGGCCTTAGCATGTATTAGAGGAGCTAAGTTTAGAGAACTCCTAACTGATTGGGACATGGATCTCCTGGTGACATATGATATGAAATCAAAAATAACATGGGAAAGAGGAGCAAAGAATTCAATGATAGACTTTATCTTCGTCTCACGTAATCTTATAACCCATATGACCCCATTAGAAATAGATCATATGCTGGTTGGCGACCACGCTCAACTTATAACATCTTTGAAATTGAAATGTCACTTGCTTGGAGCAAACAGTTCATTAGCAGCAGTAGAAATTGATCATACACAGCACTCAATTAGGTGGAATAATGGGTTGTGCGATCAGATTGTTAAACATATATCACGAGAAACACTGCGAGTTAAGCAATATGGTGTCAATTTAAAAAAACTTTCTGGTAGGGAGTACTCTGAAATAATTGACACTGTATTGCTTAAATTTTGTAAAAAACGCAGCAATTTGAAACATAATCATACTTATGATCAGAAATGCAAATTGCTGAAAAGGGAAAAAAATAAATTCCTAAGACAACTAAAACACTATGACGTAGGCACTGAAAGATTTAGAGAAAAGCGGAGTCAAATCTTGTCCCAGTATAAACAAAATTTAAGGTTTGCCCGGATTCTAAGACACAATGAGGAGAATTGTACTTTAATACGTGCCATCACGTCACATGACACCCGAGTAATATGGCGCACTCTAAAAGCTGACCCAAAAAATTTCCTGTTACCTATGCCAAATTGTATCTCTGACCAGACATGGATGACGTATATAACGGCCAAATATCAACTGCCCTGTAAGTTCCAATTTGTTCCTGGTTTATTGCTAGACCCTACCAAAATCCCTCGGTTTAATTGGAGCATTAGTGACATAATTTGGGCGATCTCAAGGTTGTCGTATTCTAAGGCTGCAGGACCAGACGGGCTTCCTCCCTGTCTTTACAAGGCGGACCCTGCAATGTGGGCAGAAATCATAAATACCAAATTTGAAACCATCTTTAATTCTGGGGAAATCCCATCATCTTGGCTAACTGCAAATATAGTCCCCATATTTAAAAGGGGTGATCCCTCCCTTCCTGAAAACTATCGCCCGATTTCTCTAATCGATACTGAGGCTAAAATCTTTGCGATCTTACTTTTATACGATCTGGAGAAAATTATTAAGTCCAATGGCCTTTATTATAAATTTCAAACCGGTTTCAGGAAGAAAATGAGTACAACCCTAAATGCAGTTATCCTTGCGCATGTTATTGCAGGGGCCAAAAATAAGAATTCCAATCCGTTATACATTGCAATGATTGATATGAGTGCGGCCTTTGATAATGTTGTCCGCAACTTGTTGTGGACGAAAATGTCGGCTCTTGGAATTCCAAGCGATTTGATGTATTGGATTATGAAATTGCACACTAACACAACTTACAGAATAAAAATATCAATGGATGGGGGTACCACAGCTCCAATAGGAACAGCATTGGGTTTGAAACAGGGATGCAATCTTGCAGCAACCCTGTTCAATCTATATATGGCGGATCTTGATAAGAACTGGGAAGATATGAACCTGTTTTCTGTGAAGGTTGGGAGTATATCTTTGCAATGGATTGCCTTTGCAGATGATATTATCTTGTTTGACCCCACTCCTGCAGGGTTACAAACCAAATTAATACTCTTTGAGGAATTTGCGAAGAATCATAATCTGACTCCCAACCCGGCAAAAACTGCCATCATGAAATTTGGAGGGAGGCAGA